>NW_022681466.1:36594166-37794166 GCF_009764315.1 Trachypithecus francoisi
TTATTAATAATTTAATTAATAATATTTTAATATGAATATGTTGCTAAATATACTTAACCATTCTCTAGCTGTTGGGCCTTCAAGTTACTTCCGGTCTTTAACAGTCATTAAAACTGCTGCAATCAATAACTCTATTCAGATATTTTTGTCCACAGTTCAGATTTCTTCTTTAGAATAGATTCCCGAAACATTTAAAGCTACTGGTATATATTATTTTCTATATAGGTAGTACTAATTTATTTTTATTTATTTTTTTTTTTTGGAGACGGAGTCTTGCTCTGTCGCCCGGGCTGGAGTGCAGTGGCCGGATCTCAGCTCACTGCAAGCTCCACCTCCCAGGTTCACGCCATTCTCCTGCCTCAGCCTCCCGAGTAGCTGGGACTACAGGTGCCCGCCACTGCGCCCCGCTAGTTTTTTTTTTTTTTGTAGTAGAGACGGGGTTTCACCGTGTTAGCCAGGATGGTCTCGATCTCCTGACCTCGTGATCCGCCCGTCTCGGCCTCCCAAAGTGCTGGGATTACAGGCTTGAGCCACCGCGCCCGGCCTATTTTTTTTTTAAGACGAAGTCTGGCTCTGTCGCCCAGGCTGGAGTGCGGTGACGCCATCTCTGGTGGCGCGATCTTGGCTCACTGCAAGCTCCGCCTCCCGGGTTCCCGCCATTCTCCTGCCTCAGCCTCCCAAGTAGCTGGGACTACAGGCGCCACCACCACGCCTAGCTAATTTTTTGTATTTTTTAGTAGAGACGGGGTTTCACCGTGTTAGCCAGGATGGTCTCGAACTCCTGACCTCGTGATCCACCCACCTTGGCCTCCCAAAGTGCTGGGATTACAGACCAATTTATAATCTTATCAAGAGGGTAACCATTTCAACAAAAATATTGAGAGGAATCGGTTTTTTTTTTATCTTTGCTAATCTAACAACAGGAAATGGAGTTTCATTTTAATGTTTAACTTTTATTTCTCCAAATGTTTACTACTGTTTTGCATTTTTTTGTTGTTCAAACTTTCTCTCCTTTATCCACCTATCCAGGGTGCCATGCACTTCAGTACTTTATTTTATTTATTATTATTATTTTTTTAAGAGACAGAGTCTCACTCTGTCGCCCAGGCTGGAGTGCAGTGGCGCAATCTCGGCTCACTGCAACCTCCATCTCCTGGGTTCAAGCAATTCTCTTGCCTCAGCCTCCCAAGTAGTTGGGACTACAGGCGCACGCTGCCACGCCTGGCTAATTTCTTTTGTACTTTAGCAGAGATGGGGCTTCACCGTGTTCCCCAGGCTGGTTTCAAACTCCTGAGCTCAGGCAATCCACCTGTCTCAGTCTCCCAAAGTACTAGGATTATAGGTGTGAGCCACTGCGCCCAGCCTCACACTTTAGTACTGTATTAATTTGTTGAACTCCTTATAGTTTAAGGACGCTAATTCTTTTCTTTTCTTTTCTTCTGTGAGATGGCATTCTGCTCTTGTTGCCCAGGCTGGAGTGCAATGGTGCAATCTCAGCTCACCACAACCTCCGCCTCCTGGGTTCAAGTGATTCTCCTGCCTCAGTCTCCGGAGTAGCTGGGATTACAGGCATGTGCCACCACACTCAGCTAATTTTGTAGTTTTAGTAGAGACGGGGTTTCTCCATGTTGGTCAGGCTGGTCTTGAACTCCCGACCTCAGGTGATCCACCCGCCTCAGCCTCCCAAAGTGCTGGGATTATAGGCGTGAGCCACAGTGCCTGGCCAGATGCTAATTATTTTCTTTAGTTTGTCATTTCTCTGCAAAAGACCAATTTTGATTTAATAAAAGCAAGAAAGAGGAGGCAAGTAATGATATCATGGGAAGGCTTTAGTTACAACGATTATTTAGAAAACACTGGATTCTACTCAACTTGCCTCATACCCTCAATTTTTAAAAATTAGTATTGAGATAATTTTTACATTTTCTCATGTTACTCACTCTCTTGATTTTTAGAATAATCTTTCATTTAAGTTTGAATTATAAAAATATAATACTGAAATCAATTTCAGTTCCTAGTTTACAAATTACCTACACATTGAAACACTAAGTTCAAACAAAAAAATAATAATTGGAAAGGTTTGCAGTAAATCTGAAATCAATGAAAAAAGCTGAAAGTTAATTCTAACTTAAACTTTTTCCCTCAGCCAGATTCAAAGTGTTCTACTCTGGAACTCCAAGAGCTGTTCTGTCTAGATTCTGAAAGTCATGTGAAAGGTTTTCAGTAAAACCTTGTATTGTGTTGTTTCCTTGGGGCCCACTGAGGTATTATTTCCTATTAGAGTCATTATCAGAAATAAAACAATCAATTCATGATAATGAGAAAAACATGAATGCACATACATGGGTACTACATCAGACAAACTAAAAAACCTGTAATACTAAGAAAGTAACTTCAATAAAAGGGACAGTAGTAGGTCAATTTTATTAGTAAAGTATAAAAGGACTAAATTAGAACCAAGACAGGAAAGAGAAAACAACAGAATGTTACCTCCCACCAAGTCCTTCGATTCGTTCTCTTTCCTTGGGAAGTTCTGGCTTATGGTCCTGTGTCACCTCCACAGCTCTGACAAAGTCATCCTTTGGGTCATCCTGAATTCCAAGAACCACCCCTGAGTCACCTACGTGAGCTACATACATCTTCATGCCCCTTATGATGACCACACTGGCAGTTGTTCCTGATGTGCTGGGAAGACCTGTCATAGTCTTTGGCCATTCCGCTGTAATAAGAAATAAAATATTTTACTCTTACAAGTATAAACAGTAATACACTGTCAAGATACAAATGGCAACAAACCCTGAATTAGCATGTTAACATTCAAATTAATATAAGAAAAAATTGGAGAAAAATATTCTGAAAACTACTAAAGGACTTAGGTTAATTAATGAATACATTAATAAATTAATTTTATAAATAATACAATTATAATACAACTATCAAACCAATCCTAAGAGAAATCTATTTATTACAGGATAGGTTTACTACTGCTACATAACTCTTAGTCCTAACTAAACTGAGAGGAAAGAATGTGTTAAGAGGTTTTTTTAATCGGAATCAGTCTTTTTTATTTTTGTTTTTGTTTTTTTGACACGGAGTCTCGCTCAGTCACCCAGGCTGGAGTGCAGTGGCGTGCTCTTGGCTCACTGCAAGCTCTGCCTCCCGGGTTCACGTCATTCTCCTGCCTCAGCCTCCTGAGTAGCTGGGACTACAGGCGCCCGCCACCACGCCCAGCTAATTTTTTTTTGTATTTTTAGTAGAGACGGGGTTTCATCGTGTTAGCCAGGATGGTGTCGATCTCCTGACCTCATGATCCGCCCGTCTCGCCCTCCTAAAGTGCTGGGATTACAGGCGTGAGCCACTGCGCCTGGCCCGGAATCAGTCTTGATTCAAGAGTTTTGATATCATTTAGCCAGCCACTGAGCATCTGTTTACTACTATCTCTTCTAAAAGGCTTTCTGAAAAAGTTCCTTATTTTTTTGTTTTGTTTTGTTTTTTAGACTGAGTCTTACTCTGTCATCCAGGCTGGAGGGCAACCTCTGCCTCCTGGGTTCAAGCGATTCTCCTGACTCCCAAGTAGCTGTTATTACAGGCGCCTGACACCAAGCCCAGCAAATTTTTGTATTTTTAGTAGAGATGGGGTTTCACCATGTTGGTCAGGCTGGTCTCAAACTCCTGACCTTGGGTGATCCACCTACCTCGGCCTCCCAAAGTGCTGGGATTATGGGCAATGAGACACCGCACCCGGCTTGATTTGTTTTTTAGATAACTATTTTGAATAGTCACTACTTAACAAATAACATTTACTGAGTATACTCACTGTATACCAGATTCTATACTAAGAGCTTTACATGTATTATCTCAAATAATGCTTGTGACCAACTTATGAGACAGATATGATTATTCCCTTTATTTTATTTACTATTCCTCATCTTGCAGATAAGGATGTCAATACTTTGAGTAATTAAGAAACCTGCTTGCGATAACTCAAATATTTAGTGGCAGAATCCCTGTATATTAAATTACAAACTCTATATTGTTTAATTAAATTCACTATCATTCAACAATTCTGAAGCATTCTCTAACACTAAACAAACTGCAACTTATAGTTCATGATGGCAAAATGAGTCCAAACAATGACATTCTCCCCACCAAAATCCCACTGAAAGGACAGAATATAAATATTAGAAAAAGTCCACAGAAGTCATGAAACACATAGAAAGGTCGTAAGGAAAGACGAAGAATTCCTGGAAGTTTAAACAAATAAAATTACGTTAAGAAAAAAATAAGGCTGGGCGCGGTGGCTCAAGCCTGTAATCCCAGCACTTTGGGAGGCCAAGACGGGTGGATCACGAGGTCAGGAGCTCGAGACCATCCTGGCGAACACAGTGAAACCCCGTCTCTACTAAAAAATACAAAAAACTAGCCGGGCGAGGTGGCGGGGGCCTGTAGTCCCAGCTACTCGGGAGGCAGAGCCAGGAGAATGGCGTGAACCTGGATGGCGGAGCTTGCAGTGAGCTGAGATCCGGCCACTGCACTCCAGCCTGGGCGAGAGAGTGAGACTCCGTCTCAAAAAAATAAATAAATAAAAATAAAAAATAAAGAAAAAAATAAAAATGCGGTCTTGTAATCCAACATAAGCAAAAAGAACAATCAGTAATAAAGACAGTAAATGAGTGTTCCCTTTCTTTTTTTTGAGAGGGAGACTTGCTCTGCCCCTCAGGCTGGAGTGCAGTGGCACAATCTCAGCTCACTGCAAACTCCGCCTCCCAGGTTCACACCATTCTCCTGCCTCAGCCTCCCGAGTAGCTGGGACTACAGGCGCCTGCCACCACGCCCGGCTAATTTTTTTGTGTGTTTTTTTTTTTTTAGTAGAGATGGGATTTCGCCGTGTTAACTGTCTGGACGGAGGGAGGGAGGGAACAAAAGAACAAAGGGACTAAATGGCGCATTTCCGGGTTCTTCCTTGTCAACTTTCCCGCGCCCGGGAACGACACAGGTTGACTGCGCAGGCGCAGGCGCAGTCTGACGTCTGACGGAGAAAATCGAAACCTACCTAGCCGCGCCTGCCGCCCCGCCCCCGACCCGCCTATGTCCCGCCCACTGCCCGCCCACTCCCAGGCCCAGGACATAAAAGCAGCTCCCGGAAGGGGCAGGGCGCGAACTTCCTCGGCCCCTCCTCCTACGCTGGACCCAGTAACCTCGTCCGAGAACGCCGGAGCGACTTCCTCGGCCTCCGCCGCGGGAGACCGGTGAACCTCGCTTCCTCTTCCTTTACATTGGCTACGTAATAAAGTTTCCTTTTTTATCTTGCCTACTTGCCTTTTCCTCTGGCGCCCGCTCTAGTGGTCGCATAAAACAAATCATTAGCCTGAATGGTCTCGATCTCCTGACCTCGTGATCCGCCAGCCTTGGCCTCCCAAAGTGCTGGCATTACAGGCGTGAGCCACTGCGCCTGGCCAGGCAGATAAATTTTTACATTGCAGAAGCTAGGTCAGTGCCTAAACACTCCACACAGTAAGGTGAAATGTTAAGTCCCCAAGGTGCCACTAACTGTAACACTTCTCTTTTAAGGAAAGTGGTAGATTTGTTAATGGGTGTAATAGATTCTCAGAAAGAGGTAGAAGAACAAATAGGGCCTAATAAAACTAGGAAGGGTGGGCCGGGCACGGTGGCTCATGCCTATAATCCCAGCACTTTGGGAGGCCGAGGTGAGCAGATTACTTGAGGTCAGGAATTCGAGACCAGTCTGGCCAACGTGGTGAAACCCTATCTCTACTAAAAAGTAGCCAGGCGTGGTGGCTCACGCTTGTAATCCCAGCTACTTGGGAGGCTGGGGTAGGCGGATCACGAGGTCAGGAGATCAAGACCATCCTTACTGGTGAAACCCCGTCTCTACTAAAAATACAAAAAAATTAGCCGGGCATGGTGGCAGGTGCCTATAATCCCAGCTACTTGGGAGGCTGAGGCAGGAGAATGGTGCGAACCTGGGAGGCGGAGCTTGCAGTGAGCCAAGAGCAGGCCACTGCACTCTAGCCTAGGCAACAGCGCGAGACTCTGTTTCAAAAAAAAAAAAAAAGAGAAGAGAGAAAAAACCCTAACTCAACCAAAGAACTGTTAGAATAAGCAAATATAATAAAGTTGTAGAATACAAAATCAACATGCTAAAATTAGTTGCATTTCTATTTACTAACTATCAAAAAAAGTTAAAAAAACAATCCTATTTACAATAGCATCAAAAAGAATAAAATACTTAGGAATAAATTTAACAAAGGAGGTGAAAGATCTGTATATTTAGGCTGGGCGCGGTGGCTCACGCCTGTAATCCCAGCACTTTGGGAGGCCGAGACGGGCGGATCACAAGGTCAAGAGATCGAGACCATCCTGGCTAACACGGTGAAACCCCGTCTCTACTAAAAATACAAAAAATTAGCCGGGTGCGGTGGCAGGCGCCTGTAGTCCCAGCTACTGGGGAGGCTGAGGCAGGAGAATGGCGTGAACCCGGAAGGCGGAGCTTGCAGTGAGCCGAGATTGCGCCACTGCACTCCAGCCTGGGCGACAGAGCAAGACTCCGTCTCAAAAAAAAAAAAAAAAAAAAAAGAAAGAAAGATCTGTATATTTAAACTGTAAGACACTGATGAAAAAACTAGAGAAGACAAAAATAAACATTAAAAATATGTTCCCATGGATAGTAAGAATATTGTTAAAATGTCCATACTACCTCTACAGATTTAATGCAATCTCCATCAAAATTCCAATGACATTTTCCACAAAAACAGAAAAAAAATTCTAAAATTCACACAGAACCACAAAAGACCCCAAATAGGTAAAGCAATCTTGAGAAAGAAGAACAAAGCTTAAAAGGCATGACATTTCCTGATTTGAAAGTATAGTACAAAGCTATAGTAATCAAAACAGTATGGTACAGACATAAAAATACACCAAGGGAATAGAAAAGAGAGCCTAGAAATAAACCCATGCATATATGGTCAACTAATCTTTTGACAAGAGCTCCAAAAATACACCCTGAAGCAGCCTAGCCAAAATGGTGAAACCCCATCTCCATCAAAAAATACAAAAAATAGCCAGGCACATGTGCCTGTAGTCCCAGTTACTCAGGAGGCTGAAGTGGGAGAATTGCTTGAACCCAGGAGGTGGAGGTTGCAGTGAGTGGAGATGGTGCCACTGCACTCCAGCCTGGCCAACAGAGCAAGACCCTGTCTCAAAAAACAAAAACAAAAACACTGAGGTAAGGATAGTCTTCAATAAATGGCGTTAGAAAACCTGGATATCCACATGCAAAAGAATGAAATTGTACCCTTGTCTTATACTATACACAAAAATTAACTAGAAAGTGACTAAAAATCGAAATGTAAGAAATACACTGAAAGCATAAAACTCAGGCCGGGTGCGGTGGCTCACACCTGTAATCCCAGCACTTTGGGAGGCTGAGGTGGGCAGATTACCTGAGGTCAGGAGTTCGAGACCAACCTGGCCAAATACAAAAAAATACCAAAAAAAATTCACATGGTGAAACCCCATCTCTACTTAAAATATAAAAATTAGCCAGGTGTGGTGGTGTGCACCTGTAATCCCAGCTACTCAGGCAGCTGAGGCAGGAGAACTGCTTGAACCTTAGAGGCGGAAGTTGCAGAGAGCCAAGATCGTGCCACTGCACTCCAGCCTGGGCAACACAGCGAGAATCCGCCTCAAAAAAAAAAGAAAGAGAAAGAAAGCACAAAACTCCTAGAAAAAAACACAGGGAAAAATCTTGACATTGGTCTTGGCAATTACATTTTGAATATGACACCAAAAGAAAAGGCAACAGGCTGGGTGCGGTGGCTCATGCCTGTAATCCCAGCACTTTGGGAGGCCAAGGTGGGTGGATCATGAGGTCAGGAGTTCTAGATCAGCCTGACCAACATGGTGAAAGCCTGTCCCTACTGCAAATACAAAAACTAGCCAGGCGTGGTGGCGCACACCTATATTCCCAGCTCAGGAGGGATCCCAATCTCAGAAGGTGGAGTTTGCAGTGAGCTGAGATCGAGCCACTGCACTCCAGCCTGTGTTAACAGAGAGAGACTCTGTATCAAAAAAAAAAAAAAGCAACAAGCGCAGAAATACACAGGTGGGCTACATCAAACTAAATGGCTTCTGCACAGGAAAGGAAACCATCAACAAAATGAAGTGGAAACCTTCAGGAGAAAATGCTTACAAACTTTACACTAAGTGGTAAGAGATTAATATCCCAAATATATAAGGAACTCATACAACTCAATAGCAAAACAAACAAACAAACAAAAACACATTTAAAAACTGGGCAGGCCAGGCACGGTGGCTCATGCCTGTATTCCCAGCACTTTGGGAAGCCGAGGTGGACGGATCATGAGGTCAGGAGTTTGAGACAAGCCTGGCTAACATGATGAAACCCTGTCTCTAGGAAAAATACAAAAATTAGCCAGGCATCATGGCGGGCGCCTGTAATCCTAGCTACTGGGGAGGCTGAGACAGGAGAATCGTTTGAACCCAGGAGGTGGAGGTTGCAGTGGGCCGAGATCATGCCATTGCACTCCAGCTTGGGAGACAGGGTGAGACTTCGTCTCCAAAAAAAAAAAAAAGCTGGGCAAATGACCTGAATAGACATTTGTCAAAGAAGTCAGACAAATGGGCAACAAGTACATGAACAGAAGCTCAACATCACTCATGATGAGGGAAATTCAAATCAAAACCACAATGAGGCAGGAAGATCGCTTGAGGCCAGGAATTTATCACCAGCCTAGACAACATAGCAAGACCCATCTCCACTAAAAATTTAAAATTCAGCTGGGGCCAGGCGCAGTGGCTCACACCAGCACTTTGGGAGGCGGGGACAGACGGATCACAAGGTCAGGAAATCGAGACCATCCTGGCTAACATGGTGAAACCCCGTCTCTACTAAAAGTACAAAAAGGAAAAAAAATTAGCCGGGCGTGGTGGTGGGCGCCTGTAGTCACAGCTACACGGGAGGCTGAGGCAGGAGAATGGTGTGAACGGGGCGGGGCGGGGGCGCGGAGCTTGCAGTGAGCCGAGATCGCGCCACTGAACTCCAGCCTGGGCGACAGAGCAAGACTCCATCTCAAAAAAAAATTAGCCGGGCATGGAAGCACACACCTGTAGTACCAGCTACTCAGGAGGCTGAGACAGGTGGATCCATTGAGCCCAGGAGTCTGGGGTTACAGTGAGCTAGGATCGCACCACTGCACTCCAGCCTGAGCAACAGAGCAAGAAGACCCATCTCAAAAAAAAAAAAAGATATAACCTCACACCTATTAGGATGGCTGTTATCAAAAAGATAACAGTAAACAAGTGCTGGCCAGGATGTGAAGAAGGCAGAACACCTGTACACTGCTGATGGAAATGTAAATTGGCATAGCTATTATGGAAAATATTACAGAATTAAAAATATAACTAAAAATAGAAGTACCATATGACTCAGGAATTGCACTTCTGAATTTATATCCAAAGAAAATGAAATCAGTCCCTCAGAGAGATACGTGTACCTCAACACTCCCTGCAGAATTATTCAAAATATCCAAGATATGTAGACAATCTAATATCCAGCAAGTGATAAAGAAAATGTATGTATACATGATGGAATATAAAAAAAGAAGGAAATCCTGCCATGTGCAACACAAGGATGCTAAGTGAAATATGCCAAACACAGAAAAAATAAATACTGTATGATCTTATACGTGGAATCTAAAGAAAAAGTCACACAAGGAAAGAGCAGAAGAATGGTTGCCAGGGATTAGGAGTTGCGAGAAGTGGGGAGATGTTAGTCAAATGGCACAAACTTTCCATTATGAGTAAGTTGTTAGTATCTAATGTACAACACAGAGACTATAGTTAATAATACTGTTTTGTATACTTGAAATTTGCTGAAAATAAGTCTTGAGTGTTCTCACCACCAAAAAAAGGCAACTATGTGAGGTGACAGATGTGTTAATTAACTTGTCGCAATCATTTCACAACGTATACATATATAAAATCATCAATCACATTGTACACCTTTTTTAAAAGCAACTAAAAAAAATCTGTTCTTCAGAAGATACCATTATTAGAATGAAAAAACAACTCACAGAAGGGAAGAGGATACACACACATATGCGCCAAAGGAAAAGCATCCAGAATATATAAAATTTTCCTACAAATCAAATCAATGAGAGACTACCCAAATGGGAGAATGGATAAAAAGCTTAAACAAGCCTTTTACAAAACAGGAAATCCAAACAGCCACAAAATATGCAAAGGTATTCAGCTTCTTTAATCTTTAGGGAAATACTAATTTAAAACTACAATGAGACAGCGCTGCATAACTGCAAGACTAGTCTGACAATAGCAACCGAACTGTGGTCAAGAAAATGAAGCAACATGTACTATCATCAACTACTGTGAGACTGTAAACTATACATTCCAGGTAACATTTAGGCTCTACTTATTAAAGGTAAAGATACATATACTCTTTGACTACCTCCTAGGTATATACCACAAATTAACATACATATACAACAAATACATGAGTCAACCATGGTAGTACGTGCCCGTAGTACCAGCTGCTCAGGAGGGTGAGGCAGGAGGATCGCTTGAGACCAGGAGTTTATAGCCTGGGAAATACAGCCAGACCCTGTCTCTAAAACAATAATTAAAAATTACATATGAATGTTCAAAGCAGCATCGTTAATAAGGGCTAAAAACGGGCAACAGCCCAAGTTGTTCAACATGAAAATGGACAATACTACATAAGACACGTAAGAATCTCACAAGAAGCACATGATAAAAGAATACATACAGCATGATTTTCTTCAAAAACAACCATCATTTTTAGAGAAAAGTGGTAAAACTATTAAGAAAAACAAGTATACCATTACAGAACTCACATCATGAAAGTCAGGAAGGTAGCTTTTTAGGGGGAGATAGAAATATGAGATTAGAAAAGACATACAGATGGCCGGGCACTGTGGCTCAAGCCTGTAATCCCAGCACTTTGGGAGGCCGAGGCGGGCGGATCACAAGGTCAGGAGATCAAGACCATCCTGGCTAACACGGTGAAACCCCGTCTCTACTAAAAAAACACAAAAAACTAGACGGGCGAGGTGGCGGGCGCCTATAGTCCCAGCTACTCGGGAGGCTAAGGCAGGAGAATGGCGTGAACCCGAAAGGCAGAGCTTGCAGTGAGCTGAGATCCGGCCACTGCACTCCAGTTAGGGCGACAGAGCGAGACTCCGTCTCAAAAAAAAAAAAAAAAAAAGAAAAGACATACAGATATCTGCAGTGCAGACAATGTTCTCTTTCCTAACTGGATGGTGTTCAGTTTACAATTATTCATTAAAGTGTACATTTATGTTTTATGACCTTTTCTATACATATGCTATATTTTACAATATTTAAAATTTAAAAAAAAGAAGCAGAGAGAAGGTATCAATTTTGCCAGCAGAAATCACAGCAAGGACAGCTCCATAACCCATCCAGTTTGCAATCTGGTTACAGAAGTAATTCCTAGAAGCTCAGCCTAGAGTATATTGTGTGTTTCTTCAACCCTTTCAAGTATTTTGGGTGTTTACTAGCTTTTGATAAAACCCTTTCTTCTATTTTTTTTTTTTAATGACAGGGTCTCAATATGTTGCCCAGGCTGGAGTGCAGGCTATTGGCAGGTGTGATCATCGTATATACAGCCTTGACCTCCTGGGCTCAAGCAATCCTCCTGCCTCAGCCTCCCAAGCAACTGGAACTATAAGCATGTGCTACTGTGCCTGGCTATACCCTTTCTTTTTAAACAAACTGAAGTAAAAGTAAAAAAAAAAAGTCTACTACAATAAATGTGAATGAATAAATGAGGTGAACTCTCAGAAAGAGATTTAAAGCACATTCAAAAACCAAAATATGGCAGGGTACAGTGGCTCATGCCTACATTCACAATGCTTTGGGAGGCCAAGGCGGGAGGACCACTTGAGGCCAGGAGCTCGAGACCAGCTTGGGAAACACAGACACACTCTGTCTCTACAAAAAAAAGAAGAAAAAAAAAAAACTTTTAAAGTTAACCAAGTGTGGTGGCATGCATCTGTTAGTTCTAACTTCTGCAGAGGAGGAAGCAGGAGGATCACTTGAGCTCAGGAGTTCAAGGCTGCTGTGAGCTATAATGATGCCACTGCACTCCAGCCTGGGCAACAGAGCAAGACTCAGTCTCTTAAGGGAAAAAAAGAGTAAAAGAAAGAAAATAAAACAAAATTTACCTACGGTATACAAATAATTTTGCAATGACCTAAAAATGACTAATTCCTACTTTCCCTATTCATTTGAAATGTCACCTTTATTATATGCTACATTTTGCCTTAGATCTATTTCTGAACTCATCCTACTAATCTATTTATAGTACTTTTTAATAATTGGTAGTTTAGGTATCCCTCAATTCTTTCTCTCTCTTTTTTTTTTTTGAGACGGAGTCTCTGTCACCCAGGCTGGAGTGCAGTGGCATGATCTTGGCACACTGCAACCTCTGCCTCCTGGGTTCAAGTGATTCTCCTGTCTCAGCCTCCTGAGTAGCTGGGATTATAGGCATTTGCCACCACATCGGGCTAATATTTTTGTATTTTTAGTAGAGACAGGGTTTCACTATGTTGGCCAGGCTAGTCTCCAACTCCTGACCTCCAGAAATCTGCTCGCCTT
Source organism: Trachypithecus francoisi (assembly GCF_009764315.1). Lineage (NCBI taxonomy): Eukaryota > Metazoa > Chordata > Mammalia > Primates > Cercopithecidae > Trachypithecus > Trachypithecus francoisi. The sequence goes on from NW_022681466.1 coordinate 36,606,866, forward strand.
GGCCTCCCAAAGTGCTGGGATTACAGGCATGAGCCACTGCACCTGGCCTTCTTTTTCTTTTTAGTTTTTTTGTTTGTTTGTTTGTTTTTTTAAGACAGAGCCTTGTTCTGTCACCCAGGCTAGAGTACAGTGGCTCAATCTCAGCTCACTGCAACCTCCGCCACCCAGGTTAAAGCAATTCTCATGCCTCAGCCTCCGGAGTAGCTAGGATTACAGTTGTGTGCCACCACACCCATAATCCCAGTTACAGGAGGCTGAGGCTGGAGAATCACTTGAGCCTGGGAGGCAGAAGCTGCAGTGAGCCGAGATCATGCCACTGCACTCCAGCCTGGGTGACAGAGCAAGACTCTGCCTCCAAAAAAAACAAAAACAAAAAAAATTAATCTTTACAAAGCTGGGTGCAGTCGCTCATGCCTGCAGTCCCAGCTAGTTGGGAGGCTGAGGCAGGAGGATGCTTGAACCCAGGAGTTAGAAGCTATAGTGCACTGTGATTGAACCTGTGAATAGCTACTATACGCCAGCCTGGACAACATAGAGAGATCCTATCTCTTAAAAAAGAGGGAGGGAGGTGCAGGTACGGTGGCTCACACCTGTAATCCCAGCACTTTGGGAGCCAAGGCAGGAGGGGATAGCTTGAGCCCAGGAGTTCAAGACCAGTCTAAGACCCTGTCTCTACAAAAATAATAATAATAATGAAGAAGGAGAAGGAGAAGGAGAAGGAGAAGAAGTAAAAAGAAAATTCTCCCACATACTTTTCCAAAGGAACTTTAGTAGCAACTTGCAAAATTAAAAAACAAACCTTCTTGAGATTCTGATTGAAACTGCACTAAATTTATATATTAAGGAACTGATATTTTTATGTTGTCTTCCTTAACTATGGTATGTATTTTCTATTTTAATTTTTTTAATTACATAAAACTAGGAGTGCATTAAAAGACAGCATCATCTAGTATATTAACTCTCACTTAAATATTCTTTTCTTTTTTTCATGAGACAGAGTCTCACTCTGTCACCCAGACTGCAGTGCAGTGGCGCAGTCCTGGCTCACTGCAACCACTGCCTCCTGGGCTCAAGCAATCCTCCCACCTCAGCCTCCCGAGTAGCTGGGTTTGCTGAGACTGGCTACAGGTTCACGCCACCATGCCCAGCTAATTTTTGTATTTTTTGTAGAGATGGGGTTCCACTATGTTGCCCAGGCTGGTCTTGAATTCCTGGGCTCAAGCAATCTGCCCACCTCAGCCTCCCAAAGTGTTGGGATTAGAGGTGTGAGCCACCATACCCAGCCTAAGGAAAATTTTCTTAAGAAAATACACATGTCATAAAGGCAAAAACCAATACATTGTTATAACATCTCTATTTTATAGGTAAGGATACCGTGGTGCAAATAGTTTTACTCAAAGTCACAAAGGTAATAAGTGGAGAAGCTGGAATTCGAACCTAGGCAGTACAACTCTAGGGCACATACGCTCAATCACTTAAGAGTTCTTACAGAAGCCGGGCGCGGTGGCTCAAGCCTGTAATCCCAGCACTTTGGGAGGCCGAGACGGGCGGATCACGAGGTCAGGAGATGGAGACCATCCTGGCTAACATGGTGAAACCTCGTCTCTACTAAAAAAATACAAAAAACTAGCCGGGCGAGGTGGCGGCGCCTGTAGTCCCAGCTACTCGGGAGGCTGAGGCAGGAGAATGGCGTGAACCCGGGAGGCGGAGCTTGCAGTGAGCTGAGATCCGGCCACAGCACTCCAGCCCGGGTGAGAGAGCGAGACTCTGTCTCAAAAAAAAAAAAAAAAAAAAAAAGAGTTCTTACAGAATTCGTATTCCAAAGTAGTATGGAGATGTAAAGCCTTCGGGAAGCAATTTGAAAATACTTATTGGCAACCATCAAAAGGTATACATATTGTTTAAGCAAATAATTCAGTTTTGAGAATTTTTTTTCTAAAGAAATAGTCCAAATGAAAAAAAAAGGCTACACTGCTTTCACTTTAGCCCTTATTTAAAGGGCTTATTTAGGCAGTAATACTATTTAGTATTAAATAGTACACACACTTCCCCCATTTCCACAGACTGTATGGAATATCAACTAGCTGGACAAAAACTAATAGCTTCTCCTCAAAGCTCTTAACGGATAGGTTAGGAAGCCTATTATGGTAGAAAAGGCCAAGTGCAAGACTTTGGAGCACCCCAACAATGAGACTCTACTCCAAAATAGTAATTTAAAAGCATTATTGCATCCTTCAAAGAATAACAAAGATTCCTGCCACCAGTAAAACATGAAAGAAGAAAGGGTGGTAAATCCTATCTATTCCTATTAAATAGTCTGACCACTGCAAAAGTCTGACAGCTGTTGGAAATGACAGTGAATTATCATAACCAAATGGTGACTCCAAATGCTGCTTTTTTTTTTTTGAGGCGGAGTCTTGCTGTCGCCCAGACTGGAGTGCAGTGGCCGGATCTCAGCTCACCGCAAGCTCCGCCTCCTGGGTTTACGCCATTCTCCTGCCTCAGCCTCCCTAGTAGCTGGGACTACAGGCGCCCACCACCTCGCCCAGCTAGTTTTTGTATTTTTAGTAGAGACGGGGTTTTACCGTGTTAGCCAGGATGGTCTCGATCTCCTGACCTCGTGATCCGCCCGTCCCGGCCTCTCAAAGTGCTGGGATTACAGGCTTGAGCCATCGCACCCGGCCCAAATGCTGTTATTTCTGATATATTCTCTTCATTGAAAAAAATAGACTGTTATCTGGTACACATCGAGCAGCAGGACCCTGATGAAACTGCTACCTAGATTCCTAAAAGTACCCAGGTTTCTGATCTTCTTATATCTTCAGCTTTACCTTTCCTTTTTTGCAAGAATAATTCTATTTTCTTTTTCTTTAAGCAATAGTGTGTAAACCACCAAATCACATCAATTTTAAATATTTTAGTATTTAATTCCTACACACAAGGAGATTCTCCTACATAACTACGATCCCATCAAAATCAGAAAGTTAACAATGATACCATACCGCCTGCATACAGGTTTGTAGCCTAGGAGCAACCTAGGTGTGCAGTAGACTATACCATATCTAGGTTTGTGTCAGTACACTCTGATATTCACACACCAACATGAAATCACCTAAGATACATTTCTCAGAACATATCCCTGTTGTTAAGCAACATATGACTGTATATCAAATTACAGAAAAAATAATGTACAGGACAGAAAGTGGCTCAGTGGTTACCTAGAAATGGAGATTGGAGAATATGGGATAATTACAAATGGTCACAAGGAAACTTTTGGGCGTGATAGATGTTTATTGCTTTGACTATGATTCTCGTTTGACATGCACATATGTCAAAAATTATCAAAGAGTATACTTTAAATGTGTACCATTTATTGTATGTCAATTATACCTCTATAAATCTGTTTTTTGTTGTTGTTGTTGTTTTGTTTTTTTGGAGACAGAGTCTTGCTCAGTCGCCAGGCTGGAGTGCAGTGGCACGATCTCGGCTCACTGCAAACTCTGCCTCCCCGGTTCATGCCATTCTCCTGCCTCAGCCTCCCAAGTAGCTGGGACTACAGGCACCTGCCACTACGCCCGGCTAATTTTTTTTTGTATTTTTAGTACAGACGGGGTTTCACCATGTTGGCCAGGATGGTCTCGATCTGCTGACCTCGTGATCCACCCGTCTCGGCCTCCCAAAGTGCTGGGATTACAGGCATGAGCCACCGTGCCCGACCTGTTTTTTTTTTAAATAGCCACATGTAACCACTGACTACATGTGTACTGCAGTCAATTGAACAGCACATATGTAAAGGACAAAAACAAAAATGATAGGAGGACTTAATTGTGAAAGCAGAGCTGTATACCTCTAAGAGAACACAATAGCATCTTTAAAAGCATAAGATATTAAGAAAATGATTAATAAAATTACATAAGTTTAAGATCTTCTGTTCATTAATAAACATCACGAAGTGAAGAGACACACAAAAACTGGAAGATACCTGCTACGTCTGTAACGAAGAATTAGTATCCAAAATACATAAAGAATTTTGGGCCAGGCGCGGTAGCTCACGCCTATAATCCCAGCATTTTGGGAGGCTGAGGCAGTTGGATCACTTGAGGCCAGGAGTTCGAGACCAGCCTGGCCAACATGGTGAAACCCCATTTCTACAAAAAACACAAAAATTAGGCATTATAGCACATGCCTGTAATCCCAACTACTCAAGTGAATGAGGCAGGAGGATCACTTGAAACTGGGAGGCAGAGCCAACATCGCGCCACTGCACTCCAGCCTGGGTGACAGAGCAAGACCCTGTCTCAAAAAAAAAAAAAAAAAAAAACCCCACAAAATACATAAAGAAATTTTCTACAAATCAGCAAGAAAACAATTCAATGTTAACATGGGCAAAAAAATTAAAAGGCATTTCATAAAAAGAAAACATGGCCAGGCATAGTGGCTTACACCTGTAATGTCAGCACTTTAGGAGGCCGAGGTGTGCAGATCACTTGAGATCAGGAGTTCGAGACTAGCCTGGCCAACATGGTGAAACCCTGACTCTACTAAAAATAGAAAAATTAGCTGGGGTGGTGGTGCATGCCTGTAATCCCAGCTACTTGGGAGGCTGAGGCAGGAGGATCACATGAACCTGGGAGGCAGAGGTTGCAGTGAGCTGAGATCGAGGCACTGCACTCCAGCCTGGGCAACAGGGAAATAGAGCGAGACTCCTTCTCAAAAAATAAAAAGGTGCTCAATCTTATGAGTAATCAGGGAAATGATAATCAAAACCACAATAAGATACAATTTCACCACCATAAAATGCAGACTACTTCAAGTATTGGCAAGAAGGTGAAAGAATGATATTCTCCTACACTTCTTCAGGGGAATAAACAGGTATAAACACTTTGGAAGGCAATTTGGCAATATCTAGCGAGGTCCAAGATATACATACCCCATGACCCAGCAATTGTTCCCCTAGTACACTAGAGCAGGGTCAGCAAACCTTTTCTATAAAAGACCAGAGAAATATTTTTGGCTTTGCAAAACATATGGTATCTGTCACAACTATTCAAGTCTGCTGTTGAAGTGTGAAAGCAGTTAGACATTGTATAAACAAATGATCTTGGCAGTGCTCCAATAAAAAAAAAATTATCTACCAAAATTGGTGGTAGCCCAGTGTGGCCTGTAGGCTTTAGTTTGCCAAACTTGGGCTCTCAGAGAACCCCTCAGATATTTGAACAATAACCAAAAACATGTACAGAAATGTTCCAAACATCATTGTTTTTAATTATAAATAGTTGTAAAAACTAAATATCCTTCAAGGATACAATGGATAAGCATAATATTGGTATATTTATATTATCCATAAGTGAAAATGAATGAACTAGAGCTACGTGTGTCAACATGAAAAAATCACATACAATACTGAACCAAAAAAGAAAGACCCAGAAGAATAGAGTAGTATCCCCTTATCCCAGGGGCATATGTTCCAAAACCCACAAAGGATGCCTGAAACTTTGGATAGTACCAAACCCTATATATACCATGTTTTTTCCTATACATACATACATATCTTTTTTTTTTTTTTGAGACGGAGTCTCACTCTGTTGCCAGGCTGGAGTGCAGTGGTGCGATCTCAGCTCACTGCAATCTCCACCTCCTGGGTTCAAGCAATTCCCCTGCCTCAGCCTCCAGAGTAGCTGGGACTACAGGCGTGCACCACCATGCCCAGCTAGTTTTTTGCATTTTAGTACAGACAGGATTTCACCATGTTGGCCAGAATGGTTTTGATCTCCTGACCTCATGATCCACCCACCTCTGCTTCCCAAAGTGCTGGGATTACAGGCGTGAGCTACTGTGCCCGGCTCCTATACATACATATCTATGATAAAATGCAATTTATAAATTAGGCATAGTAAGAGGTTAACAACTTAATAAAATAAAACAAGTATAACAATGTGCCAGCATTACTACTCTTGCTCTTTGGGTCCGTTATTAAGTAAAATAAGGGTCACTTGAACATAAACACTGCAATACCATAAGAGTTGATCTGATAACCAACACCCAAGATGGCTACTAAGTGACTAACAAGCTACTAACAGGTAGGCAGCATATACAGCTTAGTTATGCTGGACGAAGAAATGATTAACATCCAGGGCTGACACAGTGGGATGGCACAAGATTTCATCATGCTACTCCCAACAGCACACAAGTTAAACTTACAAATTGTTTATTTCTAGAATTTTATATTTAATATTTCAACACTGAACAAGGGTAACAAACTGCAGAAAGTGAAACCATACATAAGGGGTGACGATACTGTACATATAGTAAGATGTCATATATAAGTTATAAAAACCAAGCAGGCTGGGCACGGTGGCTCACACCTGTAATCCCAGAACTCTGGGAGGCCAAGGCGGGTGGATCACGAGGTCAGGGGTTCGAGACCAGCCTGGCCAATACAGTGAAACCCCGTCTCTATTAAATATACAAAAAATTAGCTGGGTGTGGTGGTGCGCGCCTGTAATCCAGCTACTGGGGAGGCTGAGGTAGGAGAATCACTTGAATCTAGGAGGCGGAGGTTGCGGTGAGCTGAGATCACGCCATTGCACTCCAGCCTGGGAGACAGAGCAACGCTCCATCTTAAAAAACAAACAAACAAAATACAAAATGTACTGTATATTGGTTAAAGATATACATAATAAAATTATAAAGAAAATAGTGAGGATGATAAACACTGAATATAGAAGCAGTTGCCCCTCATGCAGAGTGAAAAAGATGTAATACAAAACAGAAGGGGCTTTAACTATATTGGTAATGTTTTATTTTATTTTATTTATTTATTTATTTATTTGAGACAGAATCTCGCTCTGTTGCCAGGCCGGAGTGCAGTGGCGCAATCTCGGCTCACTGCAATCTCTGCCTCCCAGGTTTAAGCAATTCTCCTGCCTCAGCCTCCCGAGTAGCTGGGACTACAGGCGTGTGCCACCACATCCAGCTAATTTTTTGTATTTTTAGTAGAGACTGGGTTTCATCATGTTCTTGACCTCATGATCCACCTGCCTCAGCCTCCCAAAGTGCTAGGATTACAGCAGTAAGCCACCATGCCTGGCCTGGTAATGTTTTATTTTTTAAGCTGAGTTATAGATGGGTGTTTATTATATCATTTTATACCTTTTTGAATATTTCATAATATAAAGATTCAAAGAAATCTAGTTTTACCTGCATAATATAGAAACTAATTACAATTTAAATTGCTTCTTTTTTCTCTAAGTGATATCAATTCTGGAGACTACCTAATACGGATCAAAAGTAATGACTGATAATGAAAATGGAAAAAATAAATTTGAACTTGATAATATGGCACACAACTCTTTCAGAACGTATAATTTACGAGAAGGTGAAGATCCTTAATAGTGAAAAAATGGGAACAACCAACCTAAAACAAGATAAACATTTAAAATTCTATGGTTTAAGAGGTTTCTCCAAATTCAATTATTTCTCTCTCCCCACTTTGGTTTCTTTCCATTTTAAATTAAAGTAATGCTAAATCTAGAACCAACAATTTAGGTTAAGACTAACTTCTTCATGATTTCCTGGGTCATACTCTTTTAAAATGAATGCTCTAAATCTTCAGTCCAAGTTAACAAATGAAACTTTTGTATTTCATCTTCCTTTACAAATACTGTGGCTAATTCCCTGTAATCACACCAGAGATCACCCTTCTCTTATTTCAACAGAATGTCATCTTTCTAATGACTCTCTGGGTAAGACTATGATACACAGCTAAAAACTGCACTTCGTTCACCATCTTCATTAAACTATCAAAAGAAGGGACAAAGAAAACATTATTTCCAACAAGTAAACAAGTAAAAAAGCCTATACAAACTTTAAAACTTATTTCTGCCAGGCACGGTGGCTCACACCTGTAATCCCAACACTTTGGGAGGCTGAGGCAAGTGGATCACCTGAGATCGGGAGTTCAAGACCAGCCTGACCAACAAGAAGAAACCCCGTCTCCACTAAAAATACAAAATTAGCCGAGTGTGGTGGCGCATGCATGTAATCCTAGTTATTCGGGAGGCTGAAACAGAAGAATCACTTGAACACGGAAGGCGGAGGTTACAGTGAGCTGAGATCGCGCCATTACACTCCGGCCTGGGCAACAAGAGCGAAACTCCATCTCAAAAACAAAACAAAACAAAAAAATTTATTTCTACTTTTCTTTTGAGGCAGTCTCGCTCAGTCACCCAGGCTAGAGTGCAGTAGTGCGATCTCGGCTCACTGCCAACTCCACCTCCCAGGTTCACACCATTCTCCTGCCTCGGCCTCCCGAGTAGCTGGGACTACAGGCACCCGCCACCATGCCTGGCTAATTTTTTGTATTTTTAGTAGAGACGGGATTTCACTGGGTTAGCCAGGATGGTCTGGATCTCCTGACCTCGTGATCCGCCCACCTCGGCCTCCCAAGGGGCTGGGATTACAGGCGTGAGCCACCGTGCCCGGCCAAAAAAACTTATTTCTTAGAAGGCAAGCATAATAAAAGGGCAGTAAACATACATATGTGAATAAACATAAATTAGGCATAACCTAAAACTTATGATCATGAATAAAGATTTTTTAAAAATGACTTTTTAATAAAGAATATATTCAGGCCTGGATGTGGTGGCTTATGCCTGTAATAACAGCATTTTGGGAGGCCAAGCTGGGAAGACTTCTTGAACCCAGGGTAAGGAACCAGCCTGGGCAATATGGCAAGACCCTGTCTCTGTTAAAAAAAAAAAAAAAAAAATTAGCTGGGCGCATGCCTGTAGTCTCAGCTACTTTAGAGGCAGGAGGATCCCTTGAGTCAAGGAAGTCAAGGCTGCAGGGACCTTTGATCATGCCATTACACTCCAGCCGGGCAACCGAGCAAGACCCTGTCACCAAAAAAAAAAAAAAATATATATATATATATACATTCTTTCATTCCATACTGTATTTCCCAAATCACTACCTCAAGACAAAAATAAGCCATTTTTAAAATTTTCCTTTATAAATCTGGGAGGGGTACACATGAGAAAGACAGAGAGGTCAAGCTTAACACTAATCAAATAATTCAAGAAGGGCTCAGTAACATAGAAAAGGTATAATTTTAAAATGTAAGATAGTCCACATTCATTAGAATGCTTTTTTTTTAAATGGAAAAGTTAACAAGTGTTAGAATATGGGGAAATTGGAACCTTTATACATTGCTGGTAGGAATGTAAAATGGTACAGCTGCTGTGTAAACAGTTTGGCAAGTCCTTAAAATGTTAAACATAGGGGCTGGGCGCGGTGGCTCACGCCTGTAATCCCAGCACTTTGGGAGGCTGAGGTGGGTGGACCATGAGGTCAGGAGATTGAGACCATCCTGACTAACATGGGGAAACCCCGTCTCTACTAAAAAAAAAATACAAAAAATTAGCCGGGTGTGGTGGCGGGTGCCTGAGGTCCCAGCTACTCGGGAGGCTGAGGCAGGAGAATGGTGTGAACCCGGGAGGCAGAGCTTGCAGTGAGCCGACATTGTGCCATTGCACTCCAGCCTGGGTGACGGAGCGAGACTTTGTCTCAAAAAAAAAAAAAAAACAAAAAGTTAAACATAGAATTACCATATGATCCAGCAATTCCACTTATAGGTTCATAAACAAAAGAACTGAAAAACTGGGATGCAAACAAATGCTTATACACCAATGTTCACAGCAGCACTAGTCACAATAGCCAAAAAGTGGAAACAACCCAAATGTCCATCAACAGAAAACTGGATAAACAAAATGTGGCATGCACACATCTATATGATGGCATATTATTCAGCCCTAAAAAGGAAAGAAATTCTGACTCATGGTACAATGTGGATGAGCTCTAAAGACACGCTAAGTAAAACAAGTTAGACACAAAAGAACACTTTTCTACTTAAATGGAGTATTGGAATAGTCAAATTCATAGCAGTACAAAGTAGAATGGGGAGTTTACCAGAGCTGGGAAAGGGTTCACAATAAGATATTATTTAATGGGCACAGAGTTTCTATTTGGGCCGATGAAGAAGTTTGAAAATTGATAGTGGTGATGGTAGTACAACATTATGAATACACTTAATGCCACTAAATTATATACCTAAAAATGACTAAAATGGTATAAATTTTATTTATGTATTTATTTTTGAGACAGAGTCTCGTTTCTTCTCCCAGGCTGGCGTGCAAAGGCCTGATCTCAGCTCACTATAACCTCTGCCTCCCGGGTTCAAATGGTTCTCCCACCTCAGCCTCCCTGGTAGCTGGGATTACAGGCACATGCCACCACGTGCGGCTAATTTTTTTGTATTTTTAATAGAGATGGGGTTTCACCATGTTGGCCAGGCTGGTCTCAAACTCCTGACCTCGGGTGATCAGCCCACCTCGGCCTCCCAAAGTGCTGGGATTACAGGCGTGAGCCACCACGCCCAACCTGGTATAAATTTTATGTTATCTGTATTTTAGCACAATTTTTTAAAGGGAGAAATTTTAACTTAAAAAAGGAAGAAAGTCCATTTGTTTGTTTACACTCAACAGAAATTCAACTAAACTCAACTAGTTGTTGAGCAGTTACTTTGGGCAAGGTATTATGTGGTCAATCCTAAAACGATTAAAGATGAGTAAAGCAGTATCTCTGGCCCCAAAGACCTCAAGATTTAGCTGACAGGCAGATACTATAGCAGACTAGAATCTCCCAGTGGTCTGTGTAATCTTCATAGGGATTCTACAAGGCCAAAACTATTTTCATAATAATTCTAAGAGTTTATTTGCCCTTTTCACTGTGCTGACACTTGTACTGATGGTAGAAAGCAATGGCTGGTAAACTGCTGGTGCCTTGGCAGGAGTCAAGGCAGTGGCACCAGACTGAGCTATTAGTCACTGCCTTCTTCACAGCTACCTATTTACAGTCCAAAAAAAGCAAGCTAATTTCACTTAAGAATATTCCTGGCCAGGCGTGGTGGCTCGCGCCTGTGGGAGGCCGAGGCAGATGGATCACTTGAGGTCAAGAGTTCGAGACCAGCCTGGCCAACATGGCGAAACCCCATCTTTACTAAAAAAAAAAAAAAAAAAACACACACACACACACACACACAAATTAGCCGGGTATGATGGCACACACCTGTAGTCCCAGCTACTTGGAGGCTGAGGCACAAGAATCGCTTGAACCTGAGAGGCAGGGGTTGCAGTGAGCTGAAACTGCGCCACAGCACTCCTGCCCAGGTGACACAGTGAGACTGTCTCAAAAAAACAAAAATTAAAATTAAAAAAAGAATATCCTTGATGACACAACAAAAATTAATTTTATTAATTCTCAACCCATGAATATCTACTTTTTTTTCTGTTGCCCAGGCTGAGTGCACAGGCTCCATTATGGTTCACTGCAATCCAACCTCCCAGGCTCAAGCGATCCTTCCATCTCTGCCTCCTGAGTAGCAGAGACTACAGGCACATGCTACCATGCTAGGCTCATTTTTTATTTTTATAGCAACAGTGTCTTGCCACGTACATCTTTTTAATATTCTACATAACAAAAAGGAGACTATATAAAAACAGGCTTTTGTTACATACTACAGGAAAAGCACCTGTGATTGATTGTCTGAGTCATGTAATGAATAAGCCACACTATTCATCAACCATCATCTTTACTTGAGAGACTGATAAACTGTGTTAATAAGACTTGGGCATTTGGTGTACATCTTCAACATGAACAAAGTGAGCTTTTCGCTTCAAGAAAAACTGACAGTATTTGTTGTCAATGATACATTTCTAATTGTTGCTTGAAAAATACATTTTGGAAAATGTGTATCCACAACAGTGAACTAGATAGTTTCCCAATATTTAAAGACTTTTCTGATGAGATCAGTGATATTAACAAACATGATTTTCTTTGATATTGTATATTGAAATGTGTTACTATTCAGAGGATGTTCTTTTTTTTTTTTTTTTTTTTTTTTTTTTTGAGGTGGAGTCTTGCTCTGTCGCCCGGACTGGAGTGCAGTGGCCAGATCTCAGCTCACTGCAAGCTCCGCCTCCCGGGTTCACGCCATTCTCCTGCCTCTGCCTCCCGAGTAGCTGGGACTACAGGTGCCCGCCACCTCGCCTGGCTAGTTTTTTGTATTTTTAGTAGAGACGGGGTTTCACCGTGTAGACCAGGATGGTCTCGATCTCCTGACCTCGTGATCCACCCGTCTCGGCCTCCCGAAGTGCTGGGATTACAGGCTTGAGCCACCGCGCCCGGCCTCAGAGGATGTTCTTAACTGAGTGAACCATTACTTTCCAAATAACTAATGCACTATGTCACAAAAATCACACATGGATGAGATTCATTCAAAGTACAAAACAGACCAACGGATCTTAATGTATTAAGCATGACATTCATTACTAAGGTTTCAAATTCCAATTCAACTAACTTTAAGAAATTACTTTTCTTCCACCTTTCTCTGGGGGAAAATAAAAGCTACCATTTTAGTGCAGAATATCCACAATTATCTGAAAAGACTAATACAATATTTCTCCTTTTTCCTACTACATATGTGTGGGGGGCTGCTTTTTCTTTAGACACTTCAACCAAATAGCACAAGAGATTGAGTGCAGAAGTGGATATAATTCAGCTTTTTATTTATTTATTTATTTATTTTGAGACACAGTCTCACTCTGTTACCCAGGCTGGAGTGCAGTGGCGCGATCCCAGCGCAAAGCAACCTCCGTCTCCCAGGTTCAAGCAATTCTCTCTGCCTCAGCCTTCCGAGTAACTAACATCACAGGGATGCACCACCACACCCGGCTAATTTCTGTATTTTTAGTAGAGACAGGGTTTCACCATGTTGGCCAGGCTGGTCTCAAACTTCTGACCTCAGGTGACTTGCCCGCCTTGGTGTCCCCAAGTGCTGGGATTACAAGCGTAAGCCACCCTGCCCAGACATTCAGCTGTCTTCTATTAAGCTAGACATTAAAAGAGGTTTGCAAAAATGTAAAACAATCCCACTTCTCCCACCACTATTTCTTATTTGGGGAAAAAAGTGGTATTTCTTTAAAACATATAAAAATATGTTTGTTTTTAAAGAAATATTTTTTAATTGTCTAAGTTTAAATTTCTCATGTAGTAAATATTGGAAGACGTAGCCATAAACAAAAACTCTTTGGAGTACTCAATAAGAGTATAAAGGGTTCTGAGAGCAAAAAGTTTGAGAACTACTACTACAATCCAATGAGCACTACAAAAGTAGAAAAAACGGTGCTCGATTCCAAAAGAAAGAAGTCTTCACAGAAGAAAACATACTGACTGGGAATCTACATGATGGATATATTTTTGTTCGAGTTTCCCTTGTTGGGGGGTCGGGGTGAGAGAGGCACAATCCAAGAAAATGGAAATGGAGTATTTCGATGTGCCCTGAAAAAGGATGAGTAGAGACTAATGTAATGGAAATCCGTGTAACACATATAATTTACTAGAGAGGCTGAATCTGTACAGGAAAGGGGTTGGCCTGCAGATTACAAACTACAGTTTATTTTCTAGAAAATGTGGAGCCATCCAAGAATTTGTACTGAAAAAAAAATTTTAAACCTTCATTTCCGGCCGGGCGCGGTGGCTCAAGCCTGTAATCCCAGCACTTTGGGAGGCCGGGTGGATCACGAGGTCAGGAGATCGAGACCATCCTGGCTAATATGGTGAAACCCCGTCTCTACTAAAAAATACAAAAAAAAAAAAAAACTAGCCGGGCGAGGTGGCGGGCGCCTGTAGTCCCAGCTACTCGGGAGGCAGAGGCAGGAGAATGGCGTGAACCCGGGAGGCGGAGCTTGCAGTGAGTTGAGATCCGACCACTGCGCTCCAGCCTGGGCGACAGAGGGAGACTCCGTCTCAACAAAAAACAAAACAAAACAAAACAAAACCTTCATTTTCTTTGTCAAGACTCCCAAAATAATTAGCATACTTTTTTTTTTTTTTCAAGTTTTGAGGACGAAGTCTGAGGTCTAGCTGTGGTACAAAACAAACTTTAACACCTTTCTGGAGTACAAGGCTCTAAACTTTATGCATCGTAACAGTGAAAGCTTAATTCGAAAAGTCTGTGTATGTAAAACTAAACCATACATATTTACATTTAACAGCATGGTCCCTGGTTTATTAAAAAATGCTGCTGAAGGTCCAGCATGGTGGCTCACGCCTGTAATTCCAGCACTTTCGGAGACCGAGGAGGGAGGATCGCTTGGAGGATCGCTTGAGCCCTGGATCGCTTGTTGCCCAGCCTGGGCAACAAAGTGAGACCGCCCACACCAATTCCCCGCCCCCGCCTGTCTCTTTAAAAAAAAAAGAAAAAAAAATTTAAATACTAATGTAACGGCGTTTATATCTTAAAGACTTTTTATCCTTCAAGTTCAAACATGGCAAATTCATGTTACTCCAAGTACAGTGCAAAATAAACAGAACTCTAAATAGTTCTTTGTGTCTAGTCTTCCTCTCTTGTGCTGCTGTCGACCTCTCGTTGCCCTGCAGTCAATGATATGACATATTTCTACAATACCTACAGTGCTTTCAGTTCTACGGTGCCTACACAAAAACAAAATACATTCATAAAGAGCGGCCCCTGGGATGGATGGGAAACGCCTCCAACAAGCCTAGTGGCTGGTCTTTGAGTCAATCAACTAATTCTTGGCAGAAAGCCAAGCAAATGGAAAACAGACTTTGAAACCAACTAAATCTACAACTCTATGACAATACCTTTCTAAAAATGTTCTGTATTTGCTAAATCTAACTCTTTTCTCTATGTCTCTATCCTCCTGCTGAAAATAAAGCAACTTTATTATGCTGCCATAAACAAGGTTTTTTTCCCACCACTGGAGAGTATTGTCTTCTTCGCTCTAACAAAGATGCATGCCATTTATTCACTGCAACAGATAAGCAATTATAATCCTGTAAGATTATTCTGTATATGCCGGGCACAGAAATCCTGCCTGCTTTACAAACATTTAAAACTTAGATGAAACTACAACTCCACCGAAATTTTTAGACATTTAAGACCTTTATTTCCTTCTAGCATACAGTAATTCCTTGCCTTTTCCTATTTTGATGGGCATTTACAATTTACAAGTACTATTTAAACTAGGAACTGTTGAAAACTACCTGAAAGCAATCAGCTAAGGCAATCTGCAAAAAGAAAGCCTAAGCACAATTTAACGTACACCCTTAACACGGGGCCAGTTTAAGAGGTAACAACATGTTCCGCGTTTTTATTTTTCATCAGCAGTACACGTTTATGATCCTAAAAACATCTCACCATCATTACAACGGAATTCCTTCCAAAACTTTAAGTTGCCGGATGGTTACATTTCAGCCCTTCTAAATTAGCTTACGCTTTACTCCAGCAACCAACCCCAGCAATCCCGGGTCAATCTGGAGAACTGACACCACCGGTAGGCGGCAACCGAGAGGGACAAGACTTTCAGGAGCAGAATTATGACAGATTCTCTAAGGAAACAGTACAATTTTTCCTTCGCCTAGCCCAGGTGCAACACCGATTTATCTTTTGGCCAAAATCTGGTGCCAGGTTTTAAGCACGTTTTCATTGGCTGCCACCACAGTGAAGCAGGAAAGGGAGAGGGCTGCTTCCCATTGATCCTCGGAGGATGGAAATAAAGCAAGAAGAGGTTGCAGGGAGACAGCAATCCTATCTTCCCCAAGGCCGCTTGGTTTGCCCGGACCTCCACCCAGCAAAGCGCTATTCCACCGTTTGGTAACTTCCATCAATGTACACTTTGGTTGCGCTCTGGGTGCCGGGGGCCCACGCGGGGCCAGTGCCATAAAAGCCCTGAACTGCCTGAAAAAGGGGCGGGCGCCAAACAAGCCAGGGAACTTACCCAGTTTCTTCCACATGGCGAGGTGACAAGCGAGAAAGCCTTTGCGGATGGCAGCGCAAACCTTAGCCGGCTCGGATGAGGTGAAACCCTTCTGCTTCTTGATAAAACCCCACAAGTGCTCCCGGGCAAACTGTGCCGCCTCCCGCCCGCCGTGCCCGTCGCACACGGCGAAAAAGGCCACGGAGGAACGGCGGCGGCAGCAGCGGCTAGGTGCAGGCGAGGCCCCGGCGTCCGGGGGAGGGTCGCGAGCCTCTCGGGCTGCCACCGCTGGGCCTTTCCCCGAGACTTCGCCGCCGGGAGGGGCGGGCGGCGACGGCCGCGGAGACAACGGCTGAGACAGCGACCGCCGCGGCGAGGGCTTTTCTTCAGCCGTCGGTTCGGGCTCCACAACGATCTGAGTAACGTCCTCCATGTACTTCCTCCCGCCCTGGTCGGAGAAGACGCTCACTCCCAGCGAGTAAAGCCCCGCCATGGCCGGCTGGCCGGGATCCCGCCGGTCCCACGCAGCCCGCCGAATCCGGCGGCGGGAGACACACTAGGCGCTCGCCGGCCAACTATTGTTTATCTTCGACGACGCCGAGAGGGGGGAGGGGGCGGTCCCGGGCGGGGGGGGGGGCGCGCGATGTCTGGACTTGTCCGCGAGAGCTGGGCCGGAGCGTCGGGTAGAGCCCAGCCAAGCAGTTGCGCCTGCGCACTGTGCTTCCCCCGCCCGCCCGCGCCCACCACACAAATCAGGCGTTCTCCCCCGCTGACGTCACCCGGCTCTCCGAGCCCGACCAATCCGGAGTCGAGTGGAGCGAGCCCGCCCTCTTTCCCCTCCTTCGCTCGGGTCCGCGACCGCAGCGCTCCCTCCTCCCGCCGCTGGCGCTGGGCCCGCGCACCTACCAATTTGCTTCACCCACGCCGCGGGCTTTTTCGCCATCCGGGTTGTCGGCAGTTGCTGATCCTTTTCGGAGCTGCTTGGTCAGTGTAGGCTTTTGGCTCAGTCCGGGGTTCTTAATGTGGCCTGCCGGCCTTGGCGTCTCGCTGCTCCCTTTGCCGGGAAGGTAGTGTGGACTCGGGCCCCCAGCGAGTGGAGAATGAAGGGAGAAGAGTTCACCCTCCTCCTAAGCGAAATGGCGGGAAACCTCCCTTCCGAAGGGCGATTGTGAGCTGGCCGGAACAAGTGCGGCACCCTTAAGCTGGATCTGGATGGGACGTATCCGACTGGGAATGGAGGAGGGAGGCAGTCCAGTTCTGTTGTTTAAAATCCATTTGGGAAATTTCCACCGTCAGCTGCACAGTCTCGGTTCACATAACTAGGTATTGTCAGAGACGTTAAGAGAGCTGTATTCTAACTAATTCCTAGCAGATCTTTTCAGCTTTTGTTAAAGGTAGTGCTTGTTTCGACTAGCTCTGGATACAGCATTTTATTCCTGCGGTATCACTTCAAGTTATCACTTGAAAATAACTGACAAAAACTGCCAAGAGCCCTAGTGCTCTAACGGTTTGGTGATCGTCCCCTCTCTTCACCGAGTCGGTCACAATCCCAACGCTAAAACCTTTGCACTGATTTTCACGGAATTAAGCCGCAGAGCGAGGAATACACTAGTATTTGCTCAGTAGCATACGTTTTGTAGCTGAATCACTTTAAAGTTCACTTTTCCCGTTTTTGGCCACTTCATCATCAATCTGTACTTTCCTGCACAACCTTTGAGAACTTCAAATGGCCTGAAAACAGGATGGAAACGGGAATGGGGGGAATGTACATACAGTTGGCACAAGAAATACAAATAGAAAAGATCTTTATACCAATAAAAATATAAATAAGCAAAAGCAGCTCAAGAAAATGTAGAAAATCTGAATAGATCAACTAAATAAAAATAAATATAATCGAAGATATTCATTACCCCAAAAAGCACTAGACCAGATGGTTCCAGGGCATGGAAACGCTTGAAAAAGAAAAAAATCCCAGCTTGTTTGGAGAGGTGATCATAACCCTGTTAATAAAACCTAAGTGTTATGAACACTAAAAGGAAACCTACAGACCCTGTTTTGTAACGATGAATACAAAAATCCTAAATGAAATATTAGCATTGTAATAAATAGGGAGTAGCCTCCATATCACAAGACCTGCAACAAGAATGGTTTGTGTAGCTCTATATTATTCATCTTAACGGTTCACCACGTTTTACCCAAGAGATTACCAAAAGATAATTCCATCATGCTTTATAATCCTTTCCACTTCAATCACAACCAATGGGATCTGCGTCATCCGTTTATTGCTGTGGTATCTCCATGCTACTCTACTTCAGCTACTCTGATTCCATATCCCACTCTTCACCAAACATCCTAACCGTTTCACTTCACACTTTTGATTTCAACATCTGCCATCAGCCACTTCCCCTTTATTCTTAGCCTCTTCTGTAAATGTTCCCATCAACTTCCCATTCCAACTGAAACCCGGTTGATCACTTAGCAAAACTACCTCCCTTGCAACTTTTCAAGTACAGGAGGTTATTTTTCCTCTCATAGGTATTCTTATCTGTGGCCTCCTCCTCATATTACCTCCAAACCACTTCTCTTCCTTCCTCCCTCAGAAACTCAAGTTCTTTTAAAATTTATGCAGACTGCTACTACTGTGAGATGCTGTCAGCGACTGATCCCTGGTGTCTCCCCGTCATTTTTCATAGCCCACTGTCTTCGTTTCTTCCACTATTCATGTCACTTCTCATCCACTTTATTTTTCAAGATACTATCCATATCTTCCATACTGTCTCCTTTTCAAGAGCTTTACTGCTCCAACAGTTATCCTCCTTGCTCGTGCCTCATCAATCTCTCCTTTCTCTTTATAAATCTTAAAGACGGGGACTTGCTATGATGCCCAGGCTGGGGTGCAGTGATTATTCACAGGCGCAATTATAGCTCACTGCAGCCTCACACTCCTGACCTCAAGTGATCCTCTAACTTTAGCACCCAAGTAGCTGAGATTAAGGCATGTGTCACCACACCCAGACTAATTTTTCCTCTTCTGGGTCATTTCCATTTGTAAATAAATATGTTCTGTTTTCTTTCTTTTTTTGAGACAGAGTCTCCCTCCATCACCCAGGCTGCAGTGCAGTGACTCGGCAAGTTATCTCAGCTCACTAGCAACCTCTGCCTCCTGGGATCAAGGAAATCTCGTGCCTCGGCCTCCCTAGTAGCTGGGACTACAGGTGTGAGCCACCATATCTGGCCACTATTACCTCTTACCTGGACCACTACACTCGCCTCCTCACAAATCTTTCTTTCACTCTTGGCCTTCTGCAATTCTTTTTCCTCTAGCTACTATAGCGATCTTTCAAAAATCATAAATCAGATCAAGTCATTCTTTTACTCAATACACTCATGGCTTCCATCACATTTAATACAATATGGGCCAGGCGCGGTGGCTAACACCTGTAATTCCAGCACTTTGGGAGGCCAAGGCGGGCAGATCACTTAAGGCCAGGAGTTGGAGACCAGCCTGGCCAACATGGTGAAGCCCTGTTTCTACTAAAAATACAAAAATTAGCCAGGCATGGTGGTGTGCACTTGTAGTTCCAGCTACTCGGGAGAGGCTGAGGCAGGAGAATCACCTGAACCTGGGAGGCAGAGGCTGCAGTGAGCTCAGGTCACACCACTGCCCTGAAGCCTGGACAACAGAGACTTTGTCTCAAAAAAAATAAAATAATATGCAAACTCCTTATGAAGGCCTGAATCATCTGTTTGGCCCCTAAATGTTTGTCTAACATCTTTTCATAACACTTTCTCTTTCACCACTAACTGCTAGCCTCACGGGCCTTTTTTCTGTTCCTTGAACAGAAAATATCAAACTATTAGAAGACTTTGTGATTTTTTTTTTCATTAGCAGTTCCCTCTCCTTGAAATGCCATCCCCGCTCCCAGCAGCTTTACAAAGCTGGATTCTTCTTCCTACTCAGATCTCAGTTGAAATATTGAGGGACTTTCCTAACTACCCAATCTAACGTAGCCACCCAATATCTCTCTTTCACATAACCCTATTTTAATTATCTGCAGAGGACTACTCACTAGCTGATCTTTTTTATTTGTCCCAATTAGACTATAGGCTCCATGAGAACAGGGAACTTGTCTTGTTCATTGCTGTACACTCTGAGCCTCGGACAAAGAGTTGTTGAGTGAGTTAATTAGTTAATTTACTTAGCAAGAAATGTATAAAATTAATATGAGGAAAACCAGGAAACTTTGCTAAAGAAAAATAGTCCTAAATAATGTAAAAAGATACCATGTTTCTAGATGAGAAAACAACTCAATTGGTCTCAAATTGATCTACAAATTTATTATAACTTTAATCAAAATTCCAACTGGATTCTTTTTTTGTAACTTGACAAGTTGATTCCAACATTTATCTGGAAGAGAAAATGGATAAGAATAGCCAAGACATTGTTGAAAAAGAAGGTGATTAGTTGTTCTACAGATATTAGAATATCCTTTTTCATTTTTATGAATTTTTTTTTTTTTTTTTTTTTTTTTTTAGACAGACTCTCACTCTGTTACCCAGGCTGGAGTGCAGTGGCACGATTTCAGCTCACTGCAACCTCCGCTTCCTGGGTTAAAGCAATTCTCATGCTTTAGCCTGCCGAGTAGCTGGGATTACAGGCATGCACCACTACACCAGGCTAGTTTTTGTATTTTTAGTAGAGACGAGTTTTCACCATATTAGCCAGGATGGGGTCTATCTCCTGATCTCTTGATCCGCCCGCCTCCACCTCCCAAAGAGCTGGAATTACAGGTGTGAGCCACTGCGACTGGCCATATTTTTTTTTTAATACTAAAAGAAAACATGGGATAAAAATATCCTTAAAAATCTTTTTGGCTGGGCGCGGTGGCTCAAGCCTGTAATCCCAGCACTTTGGGAGGCCGAGACGGGCGGATCAAGAGGTCAGGAGATCGAGACCATCCTGGCTAACACGGTGAAACCCCGTCTCTACTAAAAAATACAAAAAAAAAAAAAACTAGCCGGGCGAGGTGGCGGGCGCCTATAGTCCCAGCTACTCGGGAGGCTGAGGCAGGAGAATGGCGTGAACCCGGGAGGCGGAGCTTGCAGTGAGCTGAGATCCGGCCACTGCACTCCAGCCTGGGCGACAGAGCCAGACTCCGTCTCAAAAAAAAAAAAAAAAAAACTTTTTAAGTTTCCCTTATTATATTTCCAGTGGTTTCAAGCTTAAAATGTCCTCAGTGTCCTTTTAAGCCAGGTATTGTGGCTCATGCCTGTAATTCCAGCACTTTGGAAGGCCAAAGTGGAAGGGTTGTTTGAGGCCAGGAGTTCCAGACTAGCAAAGGTAACATAGCAAAACCAGGACCTCTTTTCTTAAAAAAAAACAGCAACAAAAACCCAGAAAATAAAATGGTCTTTTTACTTCTGAGATTACTTAAACTTATGACTAAAATTTTATGTTTTCTTCTAGTATTTTGCTGGCTAAAATATGTTTTTACATTCAAATTTATCTGGAATTATTTTGGCATAAACTGAATTTGAGTTTCTTTCAAACAAGTGTGTTTCCCAATTGGTTACTGATACTCCCTTTATTAGTAAGTTTTTATATATGCTTGGATCTGTTTCAGGGTTAACTGTTGTCATCCACTGATTTGTTCATTTTAGGAGTCATGTCTTTAATTACAGAGTTCAAAATCTTCAAACATACACTCTGATAGTTAATTTTAGGCCAGGCACAGTGGCTCATGCCTGTAATCCCAGCACTTTGGGAGGCCGAAGTGGGTGGATTGCTTGAACTCACAGTTCAAGACCAGCCTGACCAACATGCCAAACCCCGTCTCAACTAAAAATACAAAAATTAGCCGGGCATGATGGTGCCTGCCTGTAATAATCCCAGCTACTCGGGAGGCTGAGGCACAAGAATCACTTGAGCCTGGGAGATAGAAGTTGCAGTGAGCCGAGATCATGCCACTGCATGCCAGCCTGGGTGACAGAGCAAGGCTGTCTCAAAAAAAAAAAAAAAGAAAGAATTAATTTTAGAAACAAAATAAAAATCTAATTAATTTGCTATTGTTTCTTCCCATAGCTAGAAAATATCAGTAACGTCTACCAAGTAGAGTAGTAGTCCATTGTCCATCTATTAGAGCCACTTCGTGTATTTACAGCTGTGAGATGACGTGTCTCAAGAGGTTAAATTCTGTACACCTGCTTTTACTCTGGCCCTGTTGCTTTCATAACTCAGTATTTAACAAAATAATCACTCTAATCTGACTACCACTGTTATATTCATTGTGTGTGAATGTAAATTGGTGGGAGACGCAAAATTAGAATCACAGCTGCCGAAGTCCCAAAGGTGTCAAACCTGTATATGTTCTTAATTAGCCATGGAAATTCAATCTGTCATGTTTCTGCAGATAAGTGGTTTCTGAGTCAATAATGGAGAAAGAACATTTGTACCTTTGTTTCTTCAGATAGTTCTACTGATACACTTGGCCTTTTTTTTCTTTTTCTAAAGAGATGTGGCCAAGTCTTTATTGCATCATTGCTTTTACTTTATACAAAGTTCCTTTTTTTCCATTTTATGAAAAGTTAAATAAAAGCTATTTGTTTAAATAACTTAGAAAAAGCATCTTTTTCCTTGAGGTAATTACTGTATGGTTTAGTTTTATTCAGCAGTACTATTTACTATACTTCTGCTGCAGAAGATTTTATGCCCTTAATAGTGTACCATCCAGAATTTGAGATGAAATTAGAGAAACCACCTTTAAGATAGAAACTAGGGGCTGGGCGCAGTGGCTCAAGCCTGTAATCCCAGCACTTTAGGAGGCCGAGACGGGCAGATCACGAGGTCAGGAGATCGAGACCATCCTGGCTAACCCAGTGAAACCCCGTCTCTACTAAAAATACAAAAAACTAGCCGGGCGAGGTGGCGGGCGCCTGTAGTCCCAGCTACCAGCTACTCGGGAGGCTGAGGCAGGAGAATGGCATGAACCCAGGAGGCGGAGCTTGCAGTGAGCTGAGATCTGGCCACTGCACTCCAGCCTGGGCGACAGAGTGAGACTCTGTCTCAAAAAAAAAAAAAAAAAGATAGAAACTAGGAGGCCGAGGCAGGCAGATCACGAGGTCAGCAGTTTGAGACCAGCCTGACCAACATGGTGAAACCCCATCTCTACTAAAACTACAAAAATTAGCCAAGCATGGTGATGCCTGCCTATAGTTGCAGCTACCTGGGAGGCTGAGGCAGGAGAGTTGCTGGAACCCGGGGGGCAGAGGCAGCAGTGTACCGAGATGGCACCACTGCACTCCAGCCTGGGCGACAGAGCGAAACTTTGTCAAAGAAAAAAAAAAATAGAAACTAAAGTTAAACATTTCATTTGTTTGCAGATGTTAACGAAATTTTGGTTTCTGAGCTAGCATAGGAGCAGATTATCTTAAAATACTCACTGTTCCTTTGTGTTAAATAGGCACTTTTTTTTTTTCACATTTTCCTGCCTTTATCCAGTATGTGGGACTTAACTGAACTTAGAAGGGACTTCAGAACTATTTATTTATTTATTGAGACAGAGTTTTGCTCTTGTTGCCCACGCTGGAGTGTAGTGGTGTGATCTGAACTCACCGCAACCTCTGCCTCACGGGTTCAAGCGATTCTCCTGAGTAGCTGGGATTACAGGCACACACCACCACGCCCGGTTAATTTTTTGTATTTTTGGTAGAGACAGGGTTTCTCCATGTTGGTCAGGCTGGTCTCGAACTCCCGACCTCAGGTTATCTGCCTGCCTTGGCCTCCCAAAGTGCTGGGATTACAGGCACAAGCCACCGCACCCGGCCCAGAGCTATTTATTTAGAAACAGAGTCTTGACCTGTTGCCCAGGCTGGAGTGCAGAGGCGTGATCATAGCTCACTGTAACCTTGAACTCCTAAATCACCTATTTAAAGAGAGGAAGCTTGGTCCAGGTTGGGTGGCTCAAACATATAATCCCAGCACTTTGGGAGGCTGATCACCTGAGATCAGGAGTTAAAGACCAGCCTGCTCAACATGGTGAAACCTTGTCTCTACTGAAAATATAGAAATTAGCCAGGTGTGGTGGTGGGTGCCTGTGATCCCAGCTGCTTGGGAGAATCGCTTAAACCCAGGAGGCAGATGTTGCAGTGAGTGGAGATTGTGCCACTGCACTCCAGCCTGGACAACAGAATGAGACTCCGTCTTAAAAAAAAAAAATTAATTTGCCTTTTTTGAGTCTTTCCAAAGTATCAAATTTATTTTCATAGAGAAAAGCTATTTTTCCTCCACTCTTATTTCATCATGTAATGTAACATTTACTTAAATATGTAATTAAAGCAAGAACAACTGGAACAGACAGGTTAGTGAACAAGCATTAACTCAACAGTGGGAGCAGCAGTGTGTGGATATATCAGAGGATCAGAGGGTTGAAGTCTATCTCCAAGGATTCAGCACACACTGGGCCTCTATATCTTTTTTTTTTCTGAGACAGGGTCTTGCTGTATTGCCCAGGCTGGAGTGCAGTGGCACATTCATAGCCAACTGGAGCCTCAAAATCCTGGGCTCAAGTGATCCTCCCACATCAGCCTCTCACATAGCTGGACTACAGGGGTATGCCACCACATCTAGCTAATTTTTGGATTTTTTTGTGTAGAGACAGAGTCTTGCTATATTGCCCAGGCTGGTCTTGAACTCCTGGTCTCAAGTGATCCTTCTACCTCAGCCTACCAAAGTACTGGGATTATAGGCGTGAGCCATTGTGCCTAGCTCAGTATCTTTTTTTACAGGAGATCGAGGGCACTGATTTAGCTTTATCATTTAATGAATAGGCTTATCATTTAAGTGGTGATTGGTGGAAAGCGCTTCTGGCCCGTAATTATTCTTGGATGGGTTTAATGAAAAATGAGGTAAATAAGTCAAAGAATTTATGGATAATGACAGACTGTCTTTGTAATGAGATTAATATGGCTTATTCTACCTGCTTACATATAATTAACTAAAAATCATATAAAGTGTGTTCTGATACTTTAGTGGACATTTTGTTTTTTCCTTTCCAGTATCCATAACATCCATTCACCCTTCTTTTTTCTTTTTCTTTTTTTTTTTTTTTTTTTGAGGCGGAGTCTCGCTCTGTCGCCCGGACTGGAGTGCAGTGGCCGGATCTCAGCTCACTGCAAGCTCCGTCTCCCAGGTTTACGCCATTCTCCTGCCTCAGCCTCCTGAGTAGCTGGGACTACAGGCGCCCGCCACCTCGCCCGGCTAGTTTTTGTATTTTTAGTAGAGACGGGGTTTCACCGTGTTAGCCAGGATGGTCTCGATCTCCTGACCTCGTGATCCGCCCGTCTCGGCCTCCCAAAGTGCTGGGATTACAGGCTTGAGCCACCGCGCCCGGCCTCTTTTTTCTTTTTCAACTTTTATTTTAGAATTAGAAAGTACATATACAGATTTGTTACAAAGGTATATTGCACGATGCAGAGGTTTGGGGTATGAGTGAACCCGTTACCCAGGTAGTCAGCATAGTACCCAATGGTAGATTTTCAGCTCTTGCCCTCCACCCCCCTTCCCCCTTTAGTCGCTAGTGTCATTGTTCTCATCTTTATGCCCATGTGTATCCAATGTTTAGCTCCCACTTATAAGTGAGAACATGAGGTATTTGCTTTTCTGTTCCTCTGTTAATTTGCTTACAATAATGGCCTATACTCTATCCATGTTTCTGTAAAGGACATGATTTTGTTCTTTCTTATAGCTGCATAGTATTCTGTGGTGTATGCATACCACATTTTTTAAATCTAGTTCACCATTGAGGGCACCTAGGTTGATTCTGTTGTCAACAGCACTGCAGTGAACATATGGATGCATGTGTCCTTTTGGTAGAATGATTTATTTTCCTTTGGGTCTATACCCAGTAACGAGATCGCTGGGTTGAACACCCTTCTTTTGGTGAAATAATACAAAGATTTTATCCTGGGTAATCACGCCCTCCCCTACTCTCAAGCTATGTGATTTGGTAGAATTGGTCTCAGCCTCAGCTCTGAGAGAGCTCAGACTGGGTTAGGCCAGTTAACAATTCCATCTCCATGGCCTTACTGAAGGTTCATTAATGAATTCATAACCTAGTTAGAAGCCCAGTGAGATATAAGGACATTTGTTGGAGCTTCTGGGAAAGAAAAACTTCTCCCTAATAAAATGAAGCTACTGGAAGATAAGCTAATTCTTCTTCAGGATTCTGTGTCCTATAAATGTGAAGTTGAGACTGCTACAGCCATTCTGTTACCAGGAACGGAACTTGCCCGAAGATGAAGCTGACACTCAGAGGAAGAGGACCTGGGAGCTAGGTCCTACTAACATGATTTGAACTTTGGATAAAGTCATGACCATCACTGGACTTAGCAATAGTCTTTTCTGTTTCCTTTTCTAATGAAAGCAGTTTGCCTTGGATTTTTCTTCACTTGCAATATGAAGAATCTTTACTGACACAGATAAAAATCTCCTTCTCCTCGCTAGGGAATTGAGGATACCCTGTAACTAGTATGATTGGTCTTGTTTGTTTGAGCTCCTAACTATACCAATTTCTTGTGTTGCAGTGTTCTTTTCATCCTGTGTGGTCTGTTCTGAGATTTCTGCTTCTTTGTGAGTCTTTTTGATGTCCCAGTTTTTGTTTATGTACTAATTCAGAATACGATTTTTAATATATTAAGACTTTATTAATTTCTCTGTAGCAGGAAATTATTTTTATAATGTTCACTAGCTTTCCACCCCTAGACATCCCTACTCCCTCTTGATCCTTCCCTCACTGAAGGACATTTGGGTTTGTGCCTCAGGAACATGATATTAGAGAGGAAAAAAAGTTAAACATTCAGCTTTTTTGTTTCAAAAACATATCCTGGTATACAAAAATATACAATTTAGCAGAGCCAGTTTTTTTGTGCAATGGAAGTGATAAAGATTTTACAAACTCACAAGAAGATACATACAAGGTTGTTCATTGCATCATTGCTTGAAATAGCAAACATTGGCAACATCCATCAATAGTGGAATAAGTAAGAAAATCCCCATAACTATGATAGCAGTCACAATAAATATTCTTTTAGGAATGATATACTAGACATTGACTGACTATCAGCAACCATTCCTGACTCTTTTCTCCATTTGCCACCTTCTCTATGGGGCTGAAAAGACTAATTATCCTGTTTCCTAAGCTCCATTGCATATAGGCCACGGGAAAATAATGATCAATGAGAATTTTTTCTTCTTTTTTTTGAGAAGGGATATCATTGTTTTGCTCAGGCTGCTCTCAAACTCTTAGGCTCAGCCTTTTGAGTAGCTGGGACCACAGGTGCACCACTGTGCCCAGCTGATCAGATATATAAATGGAAGTTTGCTGAGGGATTCTAGAGACAAATGCAGCTGGCACTGCATTTTCCCCCTGCATACAGCTGTGAAGAAAGTGCCAGAAGCACAGAGATTCTGTCCCTGACATAACTGAGTTATGGAAAAAATGCCACAGCTATTGACCTCCAGAATATCTGTATGTGAGAGAAAAAAGTTCATTTGTTTAAATCACACTTGGTTGGGTTTTGTGTTATCTTTAGCCAAAAGCATTCCTAACTGGTACACTGTGTCAACATGGAAACATCTCAAAAATAATATTACAAGATATTAAAGGAATAATTGCTTTTTTTTTTTTTTCTGACAGTGTCTCTCTCTTGTCACCCAGCCTGAAGTACAGTGCTGCAATCTTGGCTCACTGCAACCTCCACGTCCCAGGTTCAAGCAATTCTCCTGCCTCAGCTTCCTGAGTAGCTGGGGTTACAGACGCCCACCACCACGCCCGGCTAATTTTTTATACTTTTAGTAGAGATGGGGTTTCACCATGTTGGCCAGGTTGGTCTCAAACTCCTGACCTCAGGTGATCCACCCACCTCAGCCTCCCAAAGTGCTGGGATTACAGGTATGAGCCACTATGCCCTCCAAATAATTGCGTTTTTATAATTCTTTTTTTGAGATGGGGTCTTGCTGTGTTGTCCAGGTTGGAGTACAGTGGTAGGCTCATAGCTCACTGTAACCTTTAACTCCTGGACTCAAGTGATCCTCCCACCTCAGCTTCCTCAGTAGCTGGGACTACAGGTGTGCATTATTACACCTGGCTAATTTTTGTATTGCTTGTAGAGACAGGGTCTGACTATATTGTCCAGGCTGGTCTTAAACTCCTGGCCTCAAGCAATCCTCCTGCATTGGCCTCCCAGAGTGCTGGGATTACAGGCATGAGCCATGCACCAGCCTAAGTGTATTATTTTATTTTTAATATTTTAATTTTATTTTATTATTATTATTATTATTTGAGACAGAGTCACACTCTGTGGCCCAGGCTGGAGTGCAGTGGTGTGATCTAGGCTCACTGCAATCTCTGCCTCCCGGGTTCAAGCAATTCTCCTGACTCAGCCTCCTGAGTAGCTGGGATTACAGGTGTCTGCTACCATGTCCAGCTAATTTTTGTATTTTCAGTAGAGATGGGGTTTCACCATGTTTGCCAGGGTGGTCTCAAACTCCTGCCCTCAAGTGATCTGCCCACCTTGGCCTCCCAAAGTGCTGGAATTACAGGCGTGAGCCACCGTTTCCAGCCAATATTTTAATTTAATAAAATAGAAATGGGGTCTCACTATGTTGGCCAGTCTGGTCTCAAACTCCTGGCCTCAAACCATCCTCCCATCTTGGCCTCCCAAAGTACCGGGATTACAGGTGTGTGGTACCATGCCCAGCCCTAAGAGGACGATTTATTTTTTATTTTTTTATTTTTGAGACGGAGTCTTGCTCTGTTGCCTAGATTGGAGTGCAGTGGTGTGATCTCGGCTCACTGCAAGCTCTACCTCCCAGGTTCACGCCATTCTCCTGCCTCAGCCTCCTGAGTAGCTGGGACTACAGGCGCCCACCACCACGTTTGGCTAATTTTTTGTATTTTTAGTAGAGATGGGGTTTCACCTCGTTAGCCAGGATGGTCTCGATCTCCTGACTTTGTGATCCACCCGCCTCGGCCTTCCAAAGTGCTGGGATTACAGGCGTGAGCCACTGCGCCCGGCCGAGGATGATTTAAAATGAATACACAAATTGATATGGCATAACATATTTATATACACTTCATACACATTAAAGACATTATTATTATTATTTTTTTCTGAGACGGAGTCTCGCTCTGCCGCCCAGGCTGGAGTGCAGTGGCCGGATCTCAGCTCACTGCAAGCTCCGCCTCCCAGGTTTATGCCATTCTCCTGCCTCAGCCTGCCGAGTAGCTGGGACCACAGGCGCCCGCCTCGTCGCCCGGCTAGTTTTTTGTATTTTTTAGTAGAGACGGGGTTTCACCGTATTAGCCAGGATGGTCTCGATCTCCTGACCTTGTGATCCACCCATCTCGGCCTCCCAAAGTGCTGGGATTACAGGCTTGAGCCACTGCGCCCGGCTAAAGACATTATTATAGGCCGGGTGCGGTGGTTCATGCCTGTAATCCCGATACTTTGGGAGGCCAAGGTGGGTGGATTACTTGAGGTCAGGAGTTCAAGACCAGCCTGACCCACATGGTGAAACCCCCGTCTCTACTAAAAATACAAAAATTAGCTGGCCATGGTGGCACATGCCTAATCCCAGCTACTCAGGAGGCTGAGGCAGGAGAATTGCGTGAACCCAGGAGGTGGAGGTTGCAGTGAGCCGAGATCACGCCACTGCACTCCAGCCTGGGTGACAGAGCAAGATTTCATCTCAAAAAAAAAGACATTATTATATATTGCTAAAGTAAAATAATTTGTGTAATATATATAGTAGAAAGGAACCTAATGTAAGTAAAATCTAAAAATTGTACTGGAAAAATACAAACAAATATGGTAGTTGTTACCCTTGAGGGGAGGACATGGTTAATGGGACTCTGGGGTGCAGAGCAAGAGGTAAAAAGAATATAAAATTTATCTGTAATTTTTGTATTTCTTTAAAATAGGGCAGAAATATGACAAAATGTTAATAATCTTTGATCCTTGGTAGTGAGGACACATGTTCATTTTATTATTCTCCATATTTTTCTGTATTTAATAAAAAAAGACTGTACTCAGTGGCTCAGTGCTTTGGGAGACTGAGGTGGGAGGATCGCTTGAGGACAGGAATTTGAGACAACAAAGCAAGACCCCCATCTCTACAAAAGAAAATTTTAAAAATCAGCTAGGCATGGTGACACGCACCTGTAGTCCCAGCTACTTGGGAAGCTGAGGTAGGAGGATCACTTGAGCATAGGAGTTGGAGGCTGCAGTAAACTATGATCCGCACTCCAGCCTAGGTGACATCAAGACCCTGTCTCAAAAAAACAAAACAAAGCAAAATAAAATGTTTTAAAGTTCTCAGGAAAAAAAAAAAAAATTCTACAGGCTATAAGAGGAGGAGAACCAGAGAAAAAAACTAAATAAATTAGATAGTGGCGTGTTCAAAAGTGAGTTATCCTGTTCCTGGCCCTCTCCACATGCAAGGGCCTGGTGGGGGGAGTCAACTGAATTCCCCCAGATGGTTTGGGACTCAGATGCAACAGAGTATGTGCCTCATTTTCTTGGACCAACCTGGGAAAGCAGGCACCAGTTTTTAAGCCTTACCTCTATCTTGCCCAGCATGGAGAGATTGTAGGATAGTAGAAATTGTGCTCTTAGGATTTGGGAGATGCACCCAGGGAACATCATGGTCCTCACAGGGGCCAGTGTGTCAAGAGAAGTAGCAGAAAAAGCTATCTCAGCAGATGCCAAAGCATAGGAACGACGATTTATTAACGTTTGCCCCTTTCACCCTTCAAATTAAGTAAAGCTCCATATATGGGACCCCCTGAAAGGAATCAGCCCATTTGAATTATTTAAAAGAATGTTCAGGGCCAGGTGTGGTGGCTCATGCCTGTAATCCTAACGCTTTCGGCAGGTGGATCACCTGAGGTTGGGAGTTCGAGACAACCCTGACCAACATGGAGAAACCCTGTCTCTACTAAAAATACAAAATTAGCCAGGTATTTTGGCACATGCCTGTAATCCCAGCTACTCAGAGGCTGAGGCAGGAGAATCGCTTGAACCCGGGCGACAGAGGTTGCATTGAGCCGGAGATCATGCCATTGCACTCCTGCCTGGGCAGCAAGAGCGAAACTCCGTCTCAAAAAAAAAAAAAAAAGAATGTTCAGTTTATTGGCTAGGGTTGTTGGCTCACGCCTGTAATTCCAATGCTTTGGGAGGCGAAAGTGGGAGGATCACTTGAGCCTAGGAGTTCAAGACCAGCCTAGGGCTGGGCACAGTGGCCCACATCTGTAATCTCAGCTACTTGGGAGGCTGAGGTGGAAGGATCACCTGAGCCTGGAAAGTTGAGGCTGCAGTGAGTCATGATGGCGCTACTGCATTCCAGCCTGGGCGACAGGGCAAGACCCTGTCTCAAAATAAAAATAAAAATAAAAAAAGACTGGCAATCTATGCCTGAACCCCTCAATATAATACAAGAAAAAAATGATTTGTTGCACAGATATAGGGATATCTCATAGAACCAGACGGCAGGAAGCCTACCTAAGCCTGATTGAGGACCTTGGACAGGGACTTGTCAGGAACCAAGGCAATTGTTCTCTGCATCTTTCTAGGAGCATAAGGGTCTCCACTATACCTTGCACAGCAGAACAGCCTTTTGCTTGCTCATCAGCACAAATATTTACTGAGCACTTACTATGGACTAGAACTGCTCGAAACACTGGGAATAGAGAAGGGAATCAAACAGACAAAAAACATATTCAACTCTCTCAAGTCTACGTGTCCTATCAGTTCCAAGGACTCATCATTTTTGTATTTTCTATTTCTCTATTCCTATTCTTCAGCATGAGAAAGCAGAGGTCTTAAAACCCTGCTCCAAGTTTCAAGTTGGAACTGTGCAGCCTCCCGACCTAGTGTCAGCAGAGGGCACAACTGAGCCTCAGGTGCAGTGAAAGACGTTTCTTGATCCCAGCCAGTTATCTTCCTAACTTCTATGTCCCGGGTGCCCCTCAGCTGTACAAACAGAGTTGCTTCTGAGATTCCAGGTTGAGGCCTGGGAGCTGGCAGTCATTGTGACAATGGTGAGATGCTAGCCTCCATGTAAAATGTGGGGAAAAAATAGAGGAAAAGTTAGTATCTACTAGGAAAAATAAATTAGAAAACCAAACTGCAAATAAAATGTCAATCTTAAGGGGACGGGCTGAGAGACAAAGAGGTAGAAGTAAATGGGACAACAGGAGACCAGATGAGTAAGTGAGTTTGAAAGGTGTATTAGTCAGGACTAAATCCAGAGGAAGGGCTGACATCAGAACTGGTTGATCCAGCAATGTCATCAGAAACCACCTCATTCTTCATCCAGAGCTATAGGATGGCTACCTGTGGCAATCAATACTACATGCTTCCCCATGTGACGGGAGAGAAAGAATAACATCCCATAGCTTCTCCTCAAGTCAAGAACTTTCCTAGCAGGCCAGGTGTTGTAGCTCTCGCCTGTAATCCCAGCACTTTGAGAGGCTGAGGTAGGAGAATCACTTGAGGTCAGGAGTTCGAGACCAGCCTGGCCAACATGATGAAACCCCATCTCTATTAAAAATACAAAAATTAGCTGGGTGTGGTAGCACACACTTGTAATCCCAGCTATTCGGGAGGCTGAGGCAGGAGAATCACTTGAACCCGAGAGGTAGAGGTTGCAGTGTGCCAAGATCACCCCACTGCACTCCAGCCTGGGTGACAGAGCAAGACTCCATCTGAAAAAAAAAAAAAAAAAGAACTTTCCTAGAAATCTTCAGCAAGGCTCTCTTACTGTTTACCAGAACCAGGTCACATCTGATCTGATTGCTTTTAGACCCGTTCTTCTCACCATGGGCAATTTTTCCCCTGATGGGACATTTGGTAATATCTGGACACATTTTCGATTGTCACAACTTGAGGAGAGGAAATGGTACTAGCATCTAGTGGGTAGAGGCCAAGGATGTTACTACTAAACATCCTTCGATGCACATAAGGACACCCCCACCCCTGAGGCCTCCCCCTGCCACCCTCCTACCCCCTGCAACAAAGAGTCAAGAGTGCTGAGACTGGGAAACTCTGTTTTAGATCAAGTAAGCCCACTCCCTGGCCGTACCCAGGCTAGGTGTAGGAGCAGGGGACACCAAAGAAAGATGATAATGAGTGGTCAGAGAGATAGAAGAAGATGGAAAGAATGTCCTATTCAAAAATCTAAGGAGACTTTTAAGAAGGCAAACATGGCCAGTATCTTCAAATGCTGTAGAGAGGTCAAGTGAGTTTACAACTGAAAATCATCCAGTGGGTTTATCCATAAGGGGTTTCTTGTTACCCTTGCTCAAGAAGTTCCAGTAGGGTGGCAGGGACATGTCAGGCTGATAGGGATTGAGGAGTGAGTGAGGTGATGAGAAAAAGACTCTGGTTACAGTATAGGTAAGTCATTTAAGGAGCTTGTCTGTGAATAGGACAGAGAAGTAGCTAAAAAGTAAATAGAATAATGACTTTTTTCTTTTTTCATTAAAACTTTTTTCTTTTTTTTTTGAGATAGGGTCTCATTCTGTCACCCAGGCTGAAGTGCAGTGGCTCAATCTCGGCTCACTACAACCTCTGCCTCCTGGGCTCAAGCGACCCTCCCACCTCAGCCTGCTGAGTAATTGGGACTACAGGCGCACAGTACAAAACCTGGCCAATGTTCTGTATTTTGGGTAGAGACAGAGTTTTACCATGTTGCACAGGCTGGTCTCCAACTCTTGGGCTCAAATGATCTGCCCTCCTCAACCTTCCAAAGTGCTGGGATTATAGGTGTGAGCCACTGCGCCCACCGAGAATAATGATTTTTTTTTTTTTTTTTTTTTGAGACGAAGTCTCGCTCTGTCACCCAGGCTGGAGTGCTGTGGCCGGATCTCAGCTCACTGCAAGCTCCGCCTCCCGGGTTCATGCCATTCTCCTGCTTCAGCCTCCCGGGTAGCTGGGACTACAGGGGCCCGCCACCTCGCCCGGCTAGTTTTTTTGTAGCTTTTAGTAGAGACAGGGTTTCACCGTGTTAGCCAGGATGGTCTCGAACTCCTGATCTCGTGATCCGCCAGTCTCGGCCTCCCAAAGTGCTGGGATTACAGGCTTGAGGATTACAAGCGCCCGGCGATTTTTTATTATTCGAGAGACATACTCATTTTTAAAATGCTGACAGGGGCCAGGCTCAGTGGCTCACGCTTGTAACCTCAACACTTTGGGAGGCCAAGGCAGGTGGATCACCTGAGGTCAGGAGTTCAAGACCAGCCTGGCCAACATGACAAAACCCCCATCTCCACAAAAAATACAAAAAATTAGCCAGGTGTGGTGGCACATGCCTATAATCCCAGCTACTTGGGAGGCTGAGACAGGAGAATCACTTGAACCCAGTAGGTGAAGGTTGCAGTGAGCCAAGATCACGCCACTGCACTCCATCCAGCCTGGGCAACAAGAGCAAAACTCCATCTCAAAAAAATAAAAATAAAAAAATAAAATGCTGGCAGGAAAAATTCAAAACAGTGGAAAAAGTAAAAGAGAGAGGGAAAAATGAGGAACATCCCTGAGAAGAGATTGTTATTTAGAGCAGAGCTTCTCAAACCTTAACATGCACATGAACCATCTGGGGATCCTGGAATCATCTGGAGGATCCTATCAGATGCAGATTCAGCTCCATTAGATCTAGGGGGTGCCCAAGAATCTACCGTTCTAGGCCGGGCACGGTGGCTCAAGCCTGTAACCCTAGCACTTTGGGAGGCCGAGACGGGGCAGATCACGAGGTCAGGAGTTCGAGACCATCCTGGCTAACACGGTGAAACCCTGTCTCTACTAAAAGCTACAAAAAAACTAGCCGGGCGAGGTGGCGGGAGCCTGTAGTCCCAGCTACTCGGGAGGCTGAGGCAGGAGAATGGCGTGAACCCGGGAGGCGGAGCTTGCAGTGAGCTGAGATCCGGCTATTGCACTCCAGCCTGGGCGACAGAGCGAGACTCCGTCTCAAAAAAAAAAAAAAATCTACAGTTCTAATATGCTCTCAGGTGGTACCAAAGTTGCCAGTCCATGGGCCCCACTTTGAATAATAAGGATTTAGAACAATTGTTCTCAAACTTTAGCATGCATCAGAATCACCTGATAGGCTGGATAGTTTGATGAAAGCAGGACAGACTTTAAATGAAAACTTTCCCTGTAGAGATGTAGAAGACTTGAGAAGAACCATTTTTAAGAATGAGGGGCCAGGCGCGGTGGCTCACGCCTGTAATCCCAGCTACTCTGGAGGCTGAGGCAGGAGAATGGTGTGAACCCGGGAAGTGGAGCTGGCAGTGGGCCGAGATCGCGCCACTGCACTCCAGCCTGGGCGACAGAGAGAGACTCTGTCTGAAAAAAAAAGAAAAAGAAAAAAAAGCTAAGCGCGGTGGCTCACACCTGTAATCCCAGCACTTTGGGAGGCCCAGGCAGGCGGATCACGAGGTCAGAAGATAGACACCATCCTGGCTAACACGGTGAAACCGCGTCTCTACTAAAAATACAAAATAATTAGCCGGGCGTGGTGGCGGGCGCCTGTTGTCCCAGCTACTTGGGAGGCGGAGGCAGGAGAACGGCGTGAACCCGGTAGGCGGAGCTTGCTGCACACCAGCCCGGGCGACAATGCGAAACTCCATCTCAAAAAAAAAAAAAAAAGAATAAGCTTGCCCTGCCGGGCGCGGTAGCTCACGTCTGTAATCCCAGCACTTTGGGAGGCCGAGGCGGGTGGATCATCTGAGGTCAGGAGTTTAATACCAGCCTGACCAATATGGTGAAACCCTGTCTGTACTAAAAAATACAAAAGTTAGCCAGTCGTGGTGGCGGGCACCTGTAAGTCCCAGCTACTCGGGAGGCTGAGACAGGAGAATTGGTTGAACCCGGGAGGGGGAGGTTGCAGTAAGCTGAGATCGCACCACTGCACTCCAGCCTGGGTGGTAGAGTGAGATTCCTTCTCATTAAAAAAAAAAAAAAATGAACTTGCTTAGAGATTAACTTCCAGAATAGTTCACCTTCGGTGAACTTGCTCTCCCACAAAAACAATGAAAAATCCTGCAAAACCACTAAGACCAACCATTTCAGAACTCTAGAAAGAGAAGCTATTAAACTTTGCTAAGACAGTGTGATCTGTGATATTTTAACTTGTGGCTGGGATGCTATTCCCATCCACCCTCCCTCCTCAGCTCGGTAGAGGTAGCTGTGAGCAGCAGTCTCACAGCCAATGGCAAGGGCTGACCTCTTGTGGAGCTCAGTTAAAAGAAAGATCTCCCGAGTACAGCCAATATTTAGTTCAAAATTGCAGCTTTCTGGAAAATCTCTATTCCTAGGGAGTTGTAATTACTTGATGACTTAGAACTCAGCTCATCAGAAAAAATGCCCGACTCCCAAGGCATTAACAAAACAAGAGCCATCTGCTAGCAATGTTGAGGCTAAGACTGCACTTTCAGTTGGGGTAAGCAAGAGACAGGTTGGGAATCTAAAAGTACATCATGGAGAATTAGATAATATAGGGAACTAGAAAAGGGAACTAGACATAGGGAACTTTGAAAATTTCCAGCATATTCCAGGGGATCTAAAAGGCTGCATGCATGCACAAAGCTGTGCACTTACCCAGGAGAGAGATGGGAATGAAGAAGTTTCCAGTCACTCGCTTCTGGCTGACCTTAAGGCTCCTAGCAAGCAGAAAATGAAAGCTAAGGCTGTCTTGTAAACTGCCTGAAGTATGAAGGCATGCCTTCTCACACAGATTCCCTTGGCAAAGAAGAGAGGACAGAAAGACAAAGCATTAAAGGAATTCTGACTGATCATTAGTTGATCACTAAATTATATTGACCCAGGGATCACACCTAGGAATTCTGCCTTATAATTTTTTTTTAAGCTAGCAGAGAACTCAATTGCCACACAATGCAGAGAATACAGAATCTACAGAATTATTCGAAGAAAGTCACCAAAGAAGCAGCAACAACAACAAAAAAACAACCACCACCACCACCTCTGGAAGGTATGCCACATATGCAAAACAAAAGGCAGAAAACAGAAAATGTCGGCCGGGCATGGTGGCTCACGCCTGTAATCCCAGCACTTTGGGAGGCCGAGGCGGGTGGATCACCTGAGGTCAGGAGTTCGAGACCAGACTGGCCAACATGGTGAAACCCCGTCTCTACTGAAAATACAAAAATTAGCCGGGCGTGGTGGCAGACACCTGTAATCCCAGCTACTCAGGAGGCTGAGGCAGGAGAATCGCTTGAACCCAGGAGGCAGAGGTTATGGTGAGCTGAGATCACACCATTGCACTCCAGCCTGGGCAACAAGAGTGAAACTCCATCTCAAAAAAAAAAAAAAAGAACTAAAGGAGAGTATGACAAACATCTCACCAATAGACGATTTCAATAAAGGATATAAATTAGCTCACAATAGAAATTTTGGAGTTGAAACGTGTAAGAACTGAAATGAAAAATTAACTAGAGGTGCTCAGCGGTGGATTCGAACTGACCAAGAATGACCAAACCTGGGACTGGGTGCAGTGGCTCACACCTGTAATTCCAGTGCTTTGGGAGACTGAGGAGGGAGGACTGCTAAAGGTCAGGAGTTTAAGACCAGCCTGGGGAACATAGTGAGACCCCCATCTCTACAAAAACTTTAAAAATGAGCCATGCATGGTAGCATATGCCTGTAGTCCTAGCTCTCAGGAGGCTGAGGCAGGAGGATCACTTGAACCCACGGGTTTGAAGCTGCAGTGAGCTATGATTGTGCCACTGCACTCCAGCCTGGGAGACAGAGTGAGACCTCATCTTGAAAACGAACACACAAAAGCAGCTTGGTGCAGTAGCTCACACCTGTAATCCCAGCACTTTGGGACACCGAGGCAGGAGGATCACTTGAGCCCAGGAGTTCAAGATCAGCCTGGGCAATATAGAGACCCCATCTCTAAAAAAAATAAAAATTAGCCGGGCATGGTGGCTGAGGTAGAGGCTGAGCTAGGAGGATCACTCAAACCCAGGAGTTCAAGGCTGCAGTGGACCATGATTGTGTGCCACTGCACTCATCCTGAGTGACAGAGCAAGATCCTGTCTCAGATTTATCTTCAGCAAATCTCAAGACAAGTCCACTGACAGCCAATCTGGGGGACAGCAAGAAAATAAGAATAAAGGCCTTAGAGAATTGTGGGAAACCTGCAAGTGTACCAAAATACAAACAATAAGAGTTCCAGAAGGAGAGGAAAGAGAGAAAAGGGTGGAAATAATATTTGAACAAATAACGGCTGAAAACTTCTCGAATTTGAAGAAAGCACAATACATTCAAGAATGCAATCAACATCAAGTGGAATAAACTAAAAAACCTTAGCTAAACACTTCACAGTCAAATGGGCTCTGCTAGCTTCTGGTGGATGCTAGCCCACCTTGGCTTGTGGCCACATCCCTCCAGTCTCCACCTCCATGGTCACATTGCCTTTTCCTCTTCTGTCTGTGTTAAATCTCCTTCTGCTTTCCTCTTATAAAGATACATGTGATTTTATTTAGGAGCGCCCTAGATAATCCAAGATAATATGCCCATCTCAAGATATTTAACTTAGTAACATCTGTAAAGTTCTTTTTTTTCCCCACTTAAGATAACATTCACAGATTCCAGGGATTAGGATATAAATGTTTTATTTTAGATAGGATCATTATTCAGCCTATCACACTAAGTATTAATCTGAACTACACATATATTTTTGTACTTTCTGAGTTTTATAACTCATACAGGTATAACATATTTTAGAGGGAGAGAGAAGAGTGGGCAAAGAGGGAGGGGAGAAGAGAAAAGATGGTGGGTAGGAAACTTCTTTAAAGTCATGTATCCTTTTCCTCATGCAGGGACAGTTTCTCAACTCTGGGAAGCAGTGTGTGTGTGTGTGTGTGTGTGTGTGTGTGTGTGTGTGACAGTCTCACTCTTGTCACCCAGGCTAGAGTGCAATGGGGCAATCTCGGCTCATTGCAGCCTTTGCCTCCCGGGTGCAAGCAATCCTCCTGCCTCAGCCACCTGAGTAACTGGGATTACAGGCGCCCGCCACCACGCCCGGCTAATTTTTTGTATTTTTAGTAGAGACGGGGTTTTGCCATATTGGTCAGTCTGGTCTCGAACTCCTGACCTCAGGTGATCCGCCCACTTTGGCCTCCCAAAGTGCTGGGATTACAGATGTGAGCCACCACGCCTGGGCTGGGAAGCACTTTTGATTCTGTGATAAGGTGGCAAAGTCTTTCAAAGCTGGATTCTGGGAATGGCCTACCTTAGTCTTATATCTATTCTATTTTTTCATAGTTACTTTCTTCTTTTTTTAAAGAAATGACAATCTTTATTTAGATCTTATCAGTTTTTTTTATTAATATCCTTTTTCTGTTCCGGGATCCAATCCAGGATCCCACATTGCATTTAGTCGTCATGTCTCCTTATGTTACTGACCATGGGTTCTTGGGCTGTCAATGCAAAAGAAATTGACATGAGGGCAAAAGAGTTTTCCCAGACAAGGCTTCATTGGAGCTTATGCTGAGACATAAGGGAGGCAGCACAAGAGAAAGAATTCCCTGAAGAGCTGGTAGGGCTTTTTTGGTAGGCAAAGCATGAGAATTGACATCAAGGGTAGGGTATGCAGGCTGGGCTGGACAAAACACGTGAGGGGTAGGGTATGCAGGTCAGCGTAGCTGATTGTGATGGTTTTCTTCAGTAATGGGCCACCTGGTGGTCTGGCCAGGGCAACCAGGCTGTAAATCAGTTGTTCAGCATTCCTTCCTGAGGGGGAACACTCTGCGACCTTGATTATCTCCAAGGCCAGTTCCTGGAATTCTTTAAGTAAAAGGACTATTAGCAGTGACGCAGTCGTGTGAGCATCTCAATGGGAATGCTGTAGTGGGGGGTGTGCTGAAGCCAAGCCCCAACTCTACTCTGTCTTGCTTGTACTCCTCCAATATGTGGCAAACCTAGACTTTGTAAAAACAAAACAAATTCCACATCTATGACAAATTTAGACCTTGCCAAAGAGGTAAAGAAGCCGTTGGAGTAAGGTAATGCAAGCCTAACCAAGCACTGAAGGTGAAACGAATTCTTCAGTGGGGAGCTAAATTCTAAGCTCCTCATAAGGCAAATGGAATGTTCATAGAGATTTTCCTTCAGAAGTTTCTACTTAGATCATTCTTTGGAATGCTCTATTTCAACCCTTTGATATATGTAGAGGTAGAGGCCCTTTCCTAGACACTGGTGAGCTTAGCAGTCTCTGTTAAAAACTCGTATTTATTTTTGCACACAAGTCCAAGAAAACATTTTCAATTCTTTACAGGCAAAAGGAGATTTATTGGGTTTATTATTATGATTTTTTGAGACAGAGTCTCGCTGTATAATCCAGGGTGGAGTGTAGTGGTACAATCTTGACTTACGGCAACCTCTGCCTCCTGGGCTCAAGAGATCCTCCTACCTCTCCCTCCCCAGTAGCTAGAACCAAAGGCATATGCCACCATCCCCAGATTATTTTTTAATTTTTATTTTTTGTAGAGACAGGGTTTTGCCATGTTGTCCAGGCTGGTCTCAAACTCCTGGGCTGAAGCAATCTGCCCACTTGGCCTCCCAAAGTGCTGGGGTTACAGGCATGAGCCACCATGCCTGGCCCAGGAGATTTATTGATCAGCAAATGTATGTTGAGTACCTACTTGTATTTGGATCTTAGGTTTTGAGGCGGAAATAGGTGACCAATAAACAATTGAACAAATTAACCAGATAAATTTATACCAGCTATGAAGAAAATACATCAAAGTGATATGGTAGGGTGTTGGGAGTCTGTGTATGGTGGCTACTTTTGGTGGTCAAGGACGTTTTCTTTGAGAAAGTGACAATTGAATTAAGATTTGAATGACAAGATGCTGCCAGTCACGTGAAGCCACAGAAGGAAAGTGTTCCAGGCAGAAGGAACAACTCCTCCACACACCCTAAGACAGGAATAGGCCGGTTTGTTTGAGAAACAGAAAGAAGGCCAGTGTGGCAATAGCATAATAACATAGAGAGATGAAAAATGGGAATAGATGTCACCCCACTTAACCAAATAAAACATTGGGAGTGAATAGGTATACTTTTCTTTTTACTTTTTTTGAGATGGAATCTCACTCTACTGCCCAGACTGGAGTGCAGTAGTATGATCTCAGCTCACTGCAACCTCCTCCTCCCAAGTGTAAGCAATTCTTCCGGCTCAGCCTCCTGAGTAGCTGGGATGACAGGTACCCACCACCATGCCCAGCTAATTTTTGTATTTTTAGTAGAGACAGGTTTTCACCATGTTGGCCAAGCTGGTTTCAAACTCCCGACCTCAAGTGATCTGCCTACCTCGGCTTCCCAAAGTGCTGGGATTACAGGCATGAGCCACTGCACCTGGCTCAGAATAAGTCTACTCTTCTTAACTTACTAAGAGCAAAAATGAACTTCAGAATACTTTCTCGCTTGTCTCCTAGTGAACATGGATTGGGTTCCCTTGAAAGCAGAGGCTGAGACAAGGAATTGAATTACGGTAGTTTATTTGGAAAGTGATCACAGGAGAGATGGAGGATAGTGAAATAGAAGAGTAAAAGATCATATAAAAATAATTATCCAGGTTGCGACTGTGGAGATCAGGGACTTCAGTCATCCAGGGCCTCCTAGAATGATTGTTCTGAAGGAAAGGAGGCTGGATCATCACTTATTCCCATCCCCCTCTGCCTGAGGGTTGCCTTGGACTGCACTTGTCCATGGGTCTAGCAGGCTCCTGTGGCACTGAAGAATGTCCTGGGCATTGAACAAGATGCACACGTGTACTCATGAGCACCATCAGTGCTAGGTGCATCTGAACTTGCATGGAACTATTCAGCACAGCTGTGTCTAAAAGCAGAGAAATGTGGAGGGGACATTATATAAGACCCTAGGGGGTCTGTCATAGGTCCCTCTCATGATTTTTGAAACTTTCTCATCCAAAAAATTATTCCACCCCATAATTTCTAATAGGTATTTATTTGTGTCCCTTCCTCTAGCTGAAATTGAAATGTGAAATTGCTAGTGGGCAGAGAGGAGGAAATGCACTATTTCCCAAACCTAGGGTGGAGCAACACAAAGGAAGAAACAGAAAAGGGCTGTAATGGGCTGCTGTGTGACTCAGTAAAGGTGGAGTCACAGATAATTTGAAGTTCCAAGTACTCTCAAAAGTTTCAGTAATTTTCCGTCTAAACTCAGAAACTGGATCTCAGTTTTGCCCTGACATTTCTCAAAAGAAGATTTCAGGGATCTTATCTGCAAGTACTCTATATTTGAAATAAAGGAATGCGTCTTATCTTTGTTTAAAAGATTTCCAGAGTTTTCCTTTTTTTTTTTTTTTTTTTGAGAGGGAGTCTCGCTTTGTCCCCCAGGCTGGAGTGCAGTGGCGCGATCTCGGCTCATTGCAAGCTCCGCCTCCCAGGTTCACGCCATTCTCCTGCCTCAGCCTCCTGAGTAGCTGGGACTACAGGCGCCCGCCACCTCGCCCAGCTAATTTTTTGTATTTTTAGTAGAGACGGGGTTTCACCGTGGTCTCGATCTCCTGACCTTGTGATCCGCCCACCTCGGCCTCCCAAAGTGCTGGGATTACAGGCGTGAGCCACCGCGCCCAGCCCAGAGTTTTCAATTACTACTCTTAGGGGTGGGGAGAAACAGTCATGATTTATGTTTTTTTCAAACAATAAAGTACCTATTGAATTCTCATATTATGTTTGGAATTTTAGTTTAGTGATTTTCCTGCTGAGTGTAAACTATTCTATGCAGTTGGAGAGTGGACATACTAATTACTAACTTCCCATCACTGGCCAGCACATGAACCTTTGTTCCATATACTTTCCCCAAATATTTTGCCATTACAATAGCTAGCAACTTGGACGTCATAACAACATGAATTGGAACAACCAACATTTTCTTCTTGATGTTAATTATTTTGTTTTTTTTCAGATGGAGTCTTGCTGTTGCCCAGGCTAGAGTATAGTGGCACAATCTCAGCTCACTGCAACCTCCTCCTCCCTGGTTCAAGTGATCCTTCTGCCTCAGCCTCCTGAGTAGCTGAAATTACAGGCATGAACCACCTTGCCCAGCTGATTTTTGTATTTTTAGTAGAGATGGCGTTTCACCATTTTGGCCAGATTGGTCTTGAACTCCTGACCTCAAGTGATCCGCCCACCTCAGCCTCCCAAAGTGCTGGGATTACAGGTGCAAGCCACCACGCCTGCCCCCCAATATTTTCTTTTTAATTATTATGTCATGATTAATTTGGAGGGAAGCAGAAAAGACAGGAGAAAAGTCTTCACAGGGCAGGATGCGGTGGCTCATGCCTGTAATCCCAGCACTTTGGGAGGCCAAGGCGGGTGGATTACCTGAGGTCGGGAGTTCAAGACCAGCCTGACCAACATGGAGAACCCTCATTTATACTAAAAATACAAAATTAGCCGGGTGTGGTGGTGCATGCCTGTAATCCCAGCTACTCTGGAGGCTGAAGCTGGAGAACTGCTTGAACCCAGGAGGCAGAGGTTGTGGTGAGCCGAGATCGTGCCATTGCACTCCAGCCTGGGCAACGGGAGCAAAACTCTATCTCAAAAAAAAAAAAGAAAGAAAGAAAGAAAAAAAAGAAAAAGAAAAGTCATCACAGGCCATTTGTCTGGTTTGCGTGCTGAAGTAGACCCAGCTGGAGGGTTTGTTAAACCCCTGGGCTCACTCTAGCGATTATCCCATGACTGGTTGTTATCATGAAAACCTTACTAGTTCTGTCCACTAGGTGGCATTTTCAAAATTGAAAGTATAAAACTATTTTGCAAGATATGCGTTTGCCTAACTAGAGAATGATTCAAAGTTATAAGGTTGATGTCTAGTTTCAGAGAGGGTGCATCCTTTATGAAGAAACGAGACCTTTTAAGGACTCTCCTTACTAGACAAGAAAGGTAGTATATTACATATTGCCAGGATATAAGAGAGATTTCTGTTGCCAGCCCTCTGTTAGCTACAGAGAATCAGATGTCATCTGGGCTCATGTGCGACTTTGTTTTTTTTTTTTTTTTTTGAGGCGGAGTCTCGCTCTGTCGCCGGGGCTGGAGTACTGTGGCCGGATCTCAGCTCACTGCAAGCTCCGCCTCCCGGGTTCACGCCATTCTCCTGCCTTAGCCTCCTGAGTAGCTGGGACTACAGGAGCCCACCACCACGCCTGGCTAGTTTTTTTTTTTTTTTTTTTTTTTTGTATTTTTTAGTAGAGACGGGGTTTCACCGTGTTAGCCAGGATGGTCTCGATCTCCTGACCTCGTGATCCGCCCGTCTCGGCCTCCCAAAGTGCTGGGATTACAGGCTTGAGCCACCGCGCCCGGCCATGTGCGACTTTTAATACAAATTTGGCAGAGGGTAGAATAGGGGTTTATCACGATGCGAGGGAGAAAAGAAAGGGGCCTGTCATGAAGAAAGGCTGTGACCATGTAAGTCTAAAGGATACATGAAATAGCCTTTTCTCAGCTGTAGCAGTCCTGAAAATTTTTCTTTTTTCTTTTTTTGAGATGGAGTCTCACTCTTCGCCCAGTGCAATGGCATCGTCTCGGCTCACTGCAACCTCCGCCTTCCAGGTTCAAGCGATTATCCTGCCCCAACCTCCCGAGCAGCTGGGATTACAGGCACGTGCCACCACACCAACTGATTTTTGTATTTTTAGTAGAGATGGGGTTTCACCATGTTGGCCAGGCTGGTCTTGAACTCCTGACCTCAGGTGATCCACACACCTCAGCTTCCCAAAGTGCTGGAATTACAGGCGTGAGCTACCGTGCCCGGCCAAAAATATTCTTAAGAAATAGGGAGGATGTCTGGGACCCGAAAGGATTTTGTAAACAAGCAGTTAGTGATTTCAGAAACTGCTGGATCTCCCTCAGAGAAGGTCCAAGTTCAGGCAAATGTTGAAAGATACCCTCTGAAAGCAATAAATGAAGAGCAGGGC
This sequence comes from Trachypithecus francoisi, assembly GCF_009764315.1. Classification (NCBI taxonomy): domain Eukaryota; kingdom Metazoa; phylum Chordata; class Mammalia; order Primates; family Cercopithecidae; genus Trachypithecus; species Trachypithecus francoisi. Next base: position 36,651,725 of record NW_022681466.1, read on the forward strand.
TGGGGCTAGGGCGAGGCAAGTGAAAGAACTGGTCGTGCACAGATGCTCACCCACAGGATCCTCCAAGTGCAGATATATAGAAAATAGAACTTTTAAATCAGGAGCAATGGCTCACACCTGTAATCTCAGTGCTTTGGGAGGCCAAGAGAGGATCATTTAAGCCCAGGAGTTCAAGACCAGCCTGGGCAACATACTGAGACCCCCATCTCTACAAAAAAAATTTAAAAATTAGCAGGGTGTGGTGGTGTGGGCCTGAGGTCCCAGCTGCTTGGGAGGCTGAGGTGGGAGGATCACTTGAGTCCAGAAGGTCAAGGTCACAGTGACCTGAGCTGGCGCCAACTGCATTACAGGCTGGGTGACACAGCAAGACCTGTCTCAAAAAAAAAAAAAAAAAAAAGGCCGGGCGCGGTGGCTCAAGCCTGTAATCCCAGCACTTTGGGAGGCCGAGACGGGCGGATCACGAGGTCAGGAGATCGAGACCATCCTGGCTAACACGGTGAAACCCTGTCTCTACTAAAAAAATACAAAAAAAAAAAAAAAATTAGCCGGGCGAGATGGCGGGCGCCTGTAGTCCCAGCTACTCGGGAGGCTGAGGCGAGAGAATGGCGTAAACCCGGGAGGCGGAGCTTGCAGTGAGCTGAGATCCAGCCACTGCACTCCAGCCTGGGCGACAGAACGAGACTCCGTCTCAAAAAAAAGAAGAAAGAAAAGAAAGGTTATATTTAATTTAGTTAATTGGGTTTTTTGAAAATGAGGGTCTCTCTCTGTCACCCAGGTTGTTCAGTGGCATGATCAAAGTTCACTGCATCCTTAACCTCCTGGGCTCAATTGATGCCCCCACCTCAGCCTCCCGAGCAGCTGGGACCACAGGTATGTGCCACCATGTCTGGCTAATTTTTATATTTTTTGGTAGAGTCAGAGGTCTCACTATATTGCCCAGGCTGGTCTTGAACTTCTGGCCTTAAATGATCCTCCTTTCTTGGTCTCCCAAAGTTCTAGGATTACAGACATGAGCCACCATGCCCAGCCAAATAGAACTTTCCTATAATTCAGTCTTAATTTATGACCTTGAGTCCCCATCCTGCCTGAAGCAGAAAACAATCTTGTTAATCTAAGGCAAACTAAATCAAATTCAATTATATCTCAATTCATGTTTAAAATACCTTAGTTCACATTTCTTTCTACTTGATCTTTCTTCCTTTTGGAGTTAATACTCCTGGGAAGGGGGTTAAAAATGCTACCAGGGTGGTTGTAAGAGTGAGCAGAGGTTGTGACATTCTCAGTCTACCTATCTGGTCATCTCTGCTGACTGATTTTATCTTCTTTCTTAATATTTTTGCTTTATCAGACATAAACCGCTTTTGAACTTACAAACCAAAATTTACTGACTTTCATTTCTGACATTCCACAGTGATGTCCCCACCCTCCACTGTTGTTTTCTCAAAGCAAGGGGAGATTCAGAATTAACTTTAGGTTGTGGAAAAATCTTTTCTGGAAGAAACAACAACAACAAAAATGTGATGATGATCTAGAGGGTAAGGAAATGCACATTAATATTTGAAATATTATAGCCCATTCCACACGCAGAGAAAGACACATGCTACGAGCAGCCTGTGTAAGGGGGTTTGTGAAGCTGGGCATCTGAAAGAACCCACAGGCACTGGAGCCCCTCAATGGGAGCCAGACAGCATCTGTGTGAGAGCAGGCTGGATGCGGGCTCACTAGAAGGCGAGTTCCCTGAGAACTCCACCAAGGAGGTACAAGGTGAAGAGGAAGTTTTTCAGATCTCAAGCTCATTGACTTCATATCTGACTATAAAACATCTCCATAGGGCAAGAGCATATTATGAAAATAATTCCTTTTTTTTTTTTGAGACGGAGTCTCGCTCTGTCACCCAGGCTGGAGTGCAGTGGGGACATCTCGGCTCAGTGCAAGCTCCACCTCCTGGGTTCAGCTATTCTCCTGCCTCAGCTTCCTGAGTAGCTGGGACTACAGGTGCCCGCCACAATGCCTGGCTTTTTTTTTTTTTTTTTTTATACTTTTAGTAGAGACAGGGTTTCACTGTATTAGCCAGGACGGTCTCGATCCCCTGATCTCGTGATCTGCCTGCCTCCGCCTCCCAAAGTGCTGGGATTACAGGCGTGAGCCACCACGCCTGGCTTATGAAAACAATTCTAAGTGTCTGTGTTAGATTCCTAGGCTCTGTAGCAAATTATCACAAACTGGATGTCTTTTTTTTTCTTCTCTCTCCCTCCCTCAAAGTGTCTTTACACTTTTTGTTTTTTGTTTTTTTGGGAAACAGTCTCACAGTGTCACCCAGACTGGAGTGCACTGCTGTGATCACAGCTCCCTGCAGCCTCCACCTCCTGGCCTCAAGCAATCCTCCCACCTCAGCCTCCTGAGAAGCTGGGATTACAGGCATGTATCACCATGCCCTGCTAATTTTTAAATTATTATTATTTTTTACTTTTTTTGAGACAGTCTAGCTCTATCACCCAGGCTGGAGTGCAGTGGCGGGATCTTCGCTCACTGCAACCTACACCTCCTGGGTTCAAGTGATTCTCCTGCCTCAGCCATCTGAGTAGCTGGGACTATAGGCGCACACCACCTTGCCTGGCTAATTCTTGTATTTTTTTGGTAGAGACGGGGTTTTGCCATGGTGGCCAGGCTGGTCTCGAATTCCTGACCTCAAGCGACCCACCCGCCTCAGCCTCTAATTTTTTTTTTTTTGCTTGTTTTTATGGAGACAAGGTCTGCTTATGTTGCCCAGGTTGGTCTTGAACACCTAGCCTCAAGCAATTTCTCCCATCTTGGCCTCCCAAAGTGCTGGGATTACAGGCATGAACCACCAGGCCCAGCCCTGGGTGTCTTTAAACATCAGACATTTGTTCCCTCACAGTTCCAGAGGCTAGAAGTCCAAAATTGAGGGGTCATGCTCTCTCTGAAGGTCCTAGGGGAAGAAACTTACTTTACTTTTTTTTTTCTTTTTGACTTAAACAACATTTATTTCCCACAGTTTTGGAGGCTGGGAAGTCCAGGATCAAGATGCCAGCAAATCTGGGGTCTGGGGAGGGCACTCTTCCTGGTTTGCAGACAGCAGTTGCCTCATTGTATCCTCATTTGGTGGAGAGCTGAGAGAGCAGTAAAATCCCTCCTTGATTCTTCCCCGTTTTTGGTAGTTGTTGGCAATCTTTGGTATTGTTTTGTGGATGCATGACTCCAGTCTCTGCCTCCTTTAGCATTCTTTGACTGGGCACGGTGGCTTACTCCTCTAATCCCAGCACTTTGGGAGGCCGAGATGGGCGGATGATGAGGTCAGGAGATCGAGACCATCCTAGTTAACACGGTGAAACCCTGTCTCTCCTAAAAATAAAAAAAATCAGTCAGGCGTGGTGGCACGCACCTGTAGTCCCAGCTACTAGGTAGGGCGAGACAGGAGAATCACTTGAACCTGGGAGGCGGAGGTTGCAGTGAGCCGAGATCACGCCACTGCACTCCAGCTTGGGCGACAGAGCGAGACTCGGTCTCAAAAAAAAAAAACAAAAAAAACTACATAGTGTTCTTCCCATGTGTCTGTGTCTCTGTGTCCAAATTTCCTCTTCTTATTTCAACAGTCTCTGGATTAGGGCCCATATTAATCCAGTATGACCTCATCTTGACTTGATTGTACCTGCAACCACCCTGTTTCTAAGTAAGGTCACATTCTGAAATAGTTGGGATACGATTTCAACATATCATTTGGGGGACACAGTTCAACCTTAACAGCTTAACAGTGTCTGAAAAATGAAGAAAAAGTGAGGTAGTTTGGTTCCAGCATTTAAAAAATTCAGCTTCATTGGCTGGGCGCGGTGGCTCATGCCTGTAATCCCAGCACTTTGGGAGGCCAAGGCGGGCAGGTCACCTGTGGTCAGGAGTTCAAGATCACCCTGGCCAACATGGAGAAACTCCATCTCTACTAAAAATACAAAAATTAGCCAGGCATGGTGGTGGCCGCCTGTAATTCTAGCTTCTCAGGAGGCTGAGACAGGAGAATCGCTTGAAACCAGGAGGTCGAGGTTGCAGTGAGGTGAGATTGTGCCACTGCACTCCAGCTTGGGCGACACAGTAAGACTCCAACTAAAAAAAAAAAAATCATCTTCATTAAGATGTAATTTGTATATGATAAAATGTATTCATTTTAGCCAGGCATTGTGGCTCATGTTTGTAATTCCAGAGACTGAAGGGCTGAGTGGGGAGGATTGCTTGAGGCCAGGAATTCGAGATGAGCCTAGGCAACATAGTCAGGCCTTGCCTCCAAAAAACAAAAAAATTAAACAATTACCCAGGCATGGTGGCACATGCAGTGCAGTGGCTCAATCTCAGCTCACTGGAACCTCCGCCTCCTGGGTTCAAGTGATTCATGTGTCTCAGCCTCCTGAGTAGCTGGGATTGCAGACATGCACCACTATGCCTGGCTAATTTTTGTATTTTCAGTAGAGACAGGGTTTCACCATGATGGCCAGGCTGGTCTCGAACTCCTGGCCTCATGTGATCTGCCCGCTTTGGCCTCCTAAAGTGCTGGGATTACAGGTGTGAGTCACCCTGCCCAGTCTTAACTTTTTTTCTTTTTTTTGAGGCTGGAACATTTTTATGGGACCTTCTAAAAGTCAGGAAAAGTACAGAATTGGGTTGGAACATCCTGGGAGGAGCTGGAGGAACCACAGTGGCTCTAGTGGAAGATGGCTAGAGCTACACTTGTCAAAAGGAGAGCCCTGACACTGAGCTGGTACGTGAGTGAGACCCTTCCAGCTAGAACCCTGCAAAAGGAGAATTGGGAAAGGGGAAATCTGGAGACTCTAATGCTTCTTTGGGAGTAAAGGAGGGGTGATTCATTTTATGAACATCATTTTCTTTTAGACCATAAGGGAAAGGGAACATACTGTTACATTTCAAATGTTATGACTTTAAAAAATAACTGGCACAGGATCATTGGGGTGATAACATCTAATAACCTCCATTTGAAAATGTAACTGAGTAGTGAATAAGCTGTGATTTCTCTTGTAGCGTATAATGCAACTCTTGGATAAAAAGTAAATGTTCTGCCTTGACCCATTTCAAAGGCTTCAGAGGCCAGTATCAAAGAGCCATTCCTAAAAGCCTTGAGGAGCTAGACCGCTTGCCTTATCTGTCCCAGTCCAGTGTTTGGGAGGCCAGCCCGGGATGTGTGGGCAGGAATTGTCTGATATTACCTTGATCTCCTCCCTTGGAACATGCAAAGGGTACACTGTGTTCTAAGAAAAACCTGACACAAAAATGTCAGCATGGGACAAATTCTGAAAAACTTGCTTACTGGCTTTCCAGTCTTAAGAAGATATTAGAAAACATTGAAAGCCTAAAACAGAACACATAAAAATTTAAACTACTTTTTCTTAGGTCAAAAATTACCAATAATGAAGACAAATTCCAAATGATACCCAGAAAACATATTTTGTACCACTTTAAAAAGGATTGGTATTCTCTGTCTCCTCTTTTTTTTTTTTGTTTGTTTTTTTTGGAGACAGGGTCTCACTGTCGCCCAGGCTGGAGTGCTCACTGCAGCCTTGACCTCCCGGGCCCCAGTGAGGAATTTCCAGGAATTTATTTACTGGAATTCCAGTAATTAATTTAATTTCCAGTAAAAATTACCACACTTGGCTAATTTTTAAATTTTTTGATAGAGACAGGGCTCACTGTGTTGCCCAGGCTGGTCTCAAACTTCTGAGCTCAAGCGATCCTCCCACCTCAGCCTCCCAAAGTGGTGGGATTACAGGCATGAGCCACCGCGCCTGGCCAGGATTAGTATTCTTAATATATATTAGAAGCAAACAATTCCCTAGAGGGGAAAAAAGGAGAACAACATAAATAAGAAACCCATAACAAATAACAAACAGCTAATAACATCAAACATTTTCAATTCGGCCAGGCGCGGTGGCTCAAGCCTGTAATCCCAGCACTTTGGGAGGCCCAGGCAGGCGGATCACGAGGTCAGAAGATAGACACCATCCTGGCTAACACGATGAAATCCCGTCTCTACTAAAAATACATAAAAATTAGCCAGGCATGGTGGTGGGCGCCTGTAGTCCCAGCTACTCAGGAGGCTGAGGCAGGAGAATGGCGTGAATTCGGGAGAGGGAGCTTGAAGTGAGCCGAGATCACACCACTGCACCCCAGCCCGGGAGACAGAGCAAGACTCCGTCTCAAAAAAAAAAAAAAATTTCAATTCACCAATAATTTAAAAATACGAATGAGAAGCCAGGCACAGTGGCGAGTGCCTGTAGTTTTGGCTATTTAGGAGGCTGAGGCAGGAGGATCACTTGAGCCCGGGTGTTAGAGGTTACAATGAGCTATGATCGCACCACTGCACTCCAGCCTGGGCGACAGAGCAAGAACTTGTCAAAGAAAAAAAGAAAAAGAGAAAGAGAGAGAGAGAAATCAAGGAGGGAGGGAGTGAGGAAGAGAGGAAAAGACAGAAAGAAAAGAGAAAGAAAGAAAGAGAGAAAGAAAAGAAAAGAGAAAGAAAAAACCCAGAATGAATGCAGTAGTGAGAAAATGCTTTCACCTACTAAAGGCAGCAATGTAAAAGACCAACACTACTCAGTGAATTTTCAGATTATGGAAATTAGGCAACCATGTCCTGTGTGAAAATGCAAATTGTTACAGTTTTTTTTTTTTGCAGGGTTTTATGACAATATCTAACAACATTTACAGCATGTATTTCTTGTAAAGCATCAGTTTCTCTACTTAGAAATATATCTTACAGATATATTCATAAAAATAGAAGAAGTTATACAAGGTTGTTCATGACAGCATTATAGGAATAACAACCTAAAAACCTAACGTAAATGTGCAATCAATAGAGAGATGGTTAACTAAATTAGTAAACATCCATCCAATGGAAGACTCTGGAGCCATTAAAAATAATGAGATCAATATCTTTTTACTGCATCAGTGTTCAGCTCAATAAATCATCACAAAGCAATCACACCCATTAATAGCCCAAATGCCTTCTTATACATCCTCCTAGTCACAGCCATCTCCCCAAAGGTAACTACTTGCTGATTTCTACCATTATGGATCGTTTTGAACTTTACAGAAATGTAATCATACAGCATATTTTCTTTGGTCTGGCTTCTCTGGTCATTATTGTTTATGAGATATATTCAAGTTGAATATACCACAATTTATTTATTTCCACTTGGGGGCTACTATGAAATCATGCTTATATGAACATCACTTTTATATATTTTTTTAGTTCGCAGATGTCTACATTTCTGCTGAATATATGCCTAGGAGTGAGACTATTGTGTCTACGTATATATTTAGTTTTAGTAGATGGTGCCAAACAGTTTTCCAAAATAGTGTGCCAATTTATATTCCCACCAGCAATGTATGAGATTTATCAGCTGCTTATATGAAAAATCTGGAAGCATATATATTAAGCTTAACTAGGTGCTTCTGGGCAGTGAAGTGAGGGAAGAATGTGTGACTGTATAGTTTATACACTTGAGTACTTTTTCTTTTTTAACAACTGCATGTATTTCTTTAAAAAAAAAAATAGGATGGGCGTGGTGGCTCATGCCTGGAATTCCAGCACTTTGGAAGGCTGAGGCAGGCGGATCACTCGAGGTCAGGAGTTCAAGACCAGCCTGGCCAACATGGTGAAATCCTGTTTCTACTAAAAATACAAAAATTAGCCATGTGGTGGCATGCCCCTGTAGTCCCAGCTACTTGGGATGCTGAGGCAGGAGAATTGCTTGAACCCAGGAAGCAGAGGCTGCAGTGAGCCCAGATTGCGCCACTGCACTTTAGCCTGGGCGACTGAGACTCTCTCAAAAATAAATAAATAAATAATAAATAAATAAAATTTAAAAATAACATTTCAAAATATTTTTCTTCTTTTCTATATCTCACTTATTTTATCATTTAAAGAAGTAGCCTTAAATATAACAACAAAAATATGGTCCAAAGAAATAGAAAAGTTAATTAGGCTACTAAGAGTTAGTAATAAGAGTTAGTGAGTAGGCACTAAATTTAATTGTAAAAGCTAGGTGCGGTGGCATGTGCCCATAGTCCCAGCTATTCTGGTCACTGACATGAGAGGATCACTGGAGTCCAGGAGTCTAAGGCTGTAGTACACCATGATAGCACCTGTGAATAGCCACTGCACTCAAACCTGGGTAACATAGCAAGATCCTGTCTCTCTCGGTTTTTTTTGAGACAGGGTATCACTCTGTCATGCACGCTGGAGTGCAGTGGCATGATCATAGCTCACTGCAGCCTTGACTTCCAGGACTCAGGTGATCCTCCCACCTCGGCCTCCTGAGTAGCTGGAACGACAGGCATGCACCACTACGTCCAGCTAATTTTTGTATTTTTTGGTAAAGATGGGGGTTTCATCATGTTGCCCAGGCTGGTCTTGAACTCCTGGACTCGAGCAATCTGCCTGCCTCGTTTTCCCAAAGTGCTGGGATTACAGGCATGAGCCACCACACCTGGCCATGTCTCTTATAATAATAAAAAATAAAAATTTAACTTTGAGCTGCCTGACAGCCCAGGCAGGCTATAGTCTGAGTCATCAGGGTCAACAGGTATTCCCAATATTGGTAAGATACTTCAGGAGCCTGGGGGTGTGATTCATCATGTCTTACCTGATTAGGCAATGGCTAGTTTTTTGTCATGGTTGGAGACCAAATTTCAAGAAATAGACTGGGCATGGTGGCTCATGCCTGTAATCCCAGCACTTTAAGAGGCTGAGGTGGGAGGATCACTTGAGTTCAGGAGTTCAAGGCCAGCCAGGAGAACACATCGAGATGCCATCTCTATTAAAAAAAAAAACAACAACAACAACCCAAATTTCAAGAAATAGGGGAGTGAGATCAGAGGTAGGGTGAGAATAAGGAAAGAGGCTGAAGAGTAGGTTTGGATTAGATTGTGAAGGGCTGTAAGAGCCTTATCATGAAATACACACTTTATGATTTGGGCAATGATGAATCATCAGAAGTTTTCAATCAGGGAAGTAAAATGGTATCTTTATACCTTATAAACATACCCTGGCATCAATAACTATGTAACGGTGAGCCAATATCCCAACTTTGTAGCTACATACTTCAAGGAATATGGTTTAATATGTATAACCATTGGCAACAGGGGTCTGGCCTGACTTCCTTATCTACCAAGTGGACCAGCAGATCAACAATGAAGTATAGGCCGGGCGCGGTGGCTCAAGCCTGTAATCTCAGCACTTTGGGAGGCCGAGACGGGCGGATCACGAGGTCAGGAGTTCGAGACCATCCTGGCTAACACGGTGAAACCCCGTCTCTACTAAAAATACAAAAAAACTAGCCGGGCGAGGTGGCGGGCGTCTGTAGTCCCAGCTACTCGGGAGGCTGAGGCAGGAGAATGGCGTAAACCCGGGAGGCGGAGCTTGCAGTGAGCTGAGATCCGGCCACTGCACTCCAGTCTGGGCGACAGAGCGAGACTCCGTCTCAAAAAAAAAAAAAACAATGAAGTACAGGCCAGGTGTGGTGGCTCATGCCTGTGATCCCAGCACTTTGGGAAGCCGAGGTGGGTGGATCACCCGAAGTCAAGACTTTGAGACCAGCCTGGCCAACATGGTGAAACCCCATCTCTACTAAGAATATAAAAATTAGCCGGGCATGGTGGCACTTGTCTGTAATCCCAGCTACTTGGGAGGCTGAGGCACAAGAATCACTTGAACCCAGGAGGCGAAAGTTGCAGTGAGCCAAGATTGCACCACTGCACTCCAGCCTGGGCAACAGAGCCAGACTCCCTCTCAAACAAACAAACACACAAAAAAACTGTGAGGTAGACATGAACCCTTTCAGTCCCCAATCAATTCTTTTTCAAACCATGTCTGAGCAACAGGGTATATTTCTAAAGTGAGATTTAGCTACTGTTTTTGGAAACCAGACTCATCAGGCCAAATAAAAATTGGGGCTAGCTGGGCACAGTGGCTCATGCCTGTAATCCCAGCACTTTGGGAGGCCAAGGCGGGAGGATCATGAGGTCAGGAGTTTGAGACCAGCCTGGTCAACATGGTGAAACCCCGTCTCTACTAAAAATACAAAAATTAACCGGGCGTGGTGGCACATGCCGATAATCCCAGCTACTCGGGAGGCTGAGGCAGAAGAATCCCTTGAACCCGGGAGGCGGGTTTCAGTGAGCCGAGATCATGCCACTGCACTCCAGCCTGGGTGACAGAGTGAGACTCCGTCTCAAAAAAAAAAAAAAGAAAGAAAAATTACTGGCTGGGAGCAGTAGCTCATGTCTGTAATCCCAGCACTTTGGGAGGCCGAGGCAGGCAAATCACGAGGTCAGGAGTTTGAGACCAGCCTGACCAGCATGGTGAAACCCTGTCTCTATTAAAAATACAAAAATTAGCCAGGTGTGGTGACATGCACCTGTAATCCCCGCTACTCAGGAGGCTGAGGCAGGAGAATTGCTTGAACCTGGGAAGTGGAGGTCGCAGTGAGCCGAGACTGTGCCACTACACTGCAGCCTGGGCAACAGAGTGAGACTCCATCTCAAAAAAAAAAAAGACCAGGTGCAGTGGCTCACGCCTGTAATCCCAGCACTTTGGGAGGCCGAGGTGGGCAGATGACCTGAGGTTGGGAGTTCGAGACCAGCCTGGCCAACATAGAGAAACCCTGTCTCTACCAAAAAATACAAAATTAGCCAGGCATGGTGACACATGCCAGTAATCCCAGCTACTCAAGAGGCTGAGGCAGGAGAATCGCTTGAACCCAGGAGGCGGAGGTTGCGGTGGGCCGAGATCGTGCCATTGCACTCCAGCCTGGGCAAAAAGAACAAAACTCCGTCTCAAAAAAAAAAAAAAAAAAAAAAAAGGCCGGGCGCGGTGGCTCAAGCCTGTAATCCCAGCACTTTGGGAGGCCGAGATGGGCGGATCACGAGGTCGGGAGATCGAGACCATCCTGGCTAACACGGTGAAACCCCGTCTCTACTAAAAAATACAAAAAACTAGCCAGGCGAGGTGGTGGGCGCCTGTAGCCCCAGCTACTCAGGAGGCTGAGGCAGGAGAATGGCGTAAACCCGGGAAGCGGAGCTTGCAGTGAGCTGAGATCCAGCCACTGCACTCCAGACCGGGCGACAGAGCGACACTCCGTCTCAAAAAAATTGAAAATAATCAAATATGGGACTTTAACTTATAAGAAGAAGGAAATTGCATTTTGTTTTTACTGATTTATCTGCAAGAATGCATGATTGTGTGGGTCATAAGATCTGGAGTCACACTGGAAGTAAGATGCCCGATTGTAACCTCAGACCTAAGGTAAGCTACAATTCAGGAGTACTAGAGTCTTGTGCATATTAACAGAACTGTATGTCAGTTCCCATTTGACCATTTTTAAAATACGTATTCTTCATTAATCAGAATTGGAGTGAAAGTGAGGAAAGGAGCATCCAAAATCTCCAACAACACTATTCATGAAGGTGTACATCGGTACGACTTTTTTTTTTTTTTGCAGGGAAATTTTGTGATATTTATCAAATCTTTAAATGTACATACTCTCTCAGTAATTTCTTTCTTTCTTTCTTTTTTGAGACAGAGTCTTGTTCTGTCACCCAGGCTTGAGTGCAGTGGCACGATCTCTGCTCACTGCAACCTCTGCCTCCTGGGTTCAAGTGATTCTCCTCCTCAGCCTCCTGAGTAGCTGGAATTACAGGTGTGCACCATCATGCCTGGCTAATTTTTGTATTTTTAGTGGAGATGGGTTTTCACCATGTTGGCCAGGCTGGTCTCAAACTTCTGACCTCAAATGATCCGCCTGCCTCAGCCTCCCAAAGTGCTGGTATTACAGGCATGAGCCACTGTGCCCAGCCCTCTCAGTAATTTCATCTCTAGGATGTTGGGACTACAGGTGTGCACCACCATGCTTGGCTAATTTTTGTATTTTTTAGTAGAGACAGGGTTTCACCATGTTGGCCAGGATGGTCTCAATCTCTTGATCTCTTGACCTCGTGATCCGCCCGCCTTGGTCTCCCAAAGTGCTGGGATTACAGGCATGAGCCACCGCACCTAGTCTAATTTTTATATTTTTAGTAGAGATGGAGTTTCACCATGTTGGGCAGGCTGGTCTCGAACTCCTGACCTCAGGTGATCCACCTGCCTTGACCTCCCAAAGTGCTGGGATTATAGGCATGAGCCACTGCGCTGGGCCGTCCGAACACGCGTTCGTCTTAGGCCATAGGGTCATTCTCAGGGTATGCTTAAATTATTGCTGCTAGGCACATCTGCCATACAGCAGCCTCCAAGATGGCCTCCAGTGATCTCTGCCTCCTGGTGTTTACCCTTTTGTAGTCCCCTCTCATATTGTACCAGATTTGCTCTGTGTGACTACTAGAAAATTGCAACAGTAATGGTATGTCCCTTCAAAGGCACGTGTATAGAAAGACCTTGTGGCTTTTGCCTTGCTGTCTCTTGGATCAGTCACTAGCTGCTATGGTGTGAAGACATTCAAGCAGCCCTATGGAGAGGTACTTGTAGTGAGGAACTGAAGCCCTCAGCCAAGAGCCAACAAGAAACTGAGGCCTCCTGCTAACGGTCATGTGAGTGAGCCATCCTGAAGGTGGATTCTCTAGCCCCAGTCAAGTCTTAAGAGACTGTAGTGAGCATAGATCTCACCACTGCACTCCAGCCTCTGTCTCAAAAAAAAGAAGAATGTGTGTTCGGAACTCTAAGCTAAAGAATCTCTGGGAGTTCAATTGCTGGTTGGTTCACTCCTGGAACCTTCACTAACCAGATCCAGGCAGCCTTCTGGGAGCCACAGCTTCTGGTGGTTATTGATTCCAACGATGACCACCAGCCTGTCACAGAGGCAACTTATGTTAATCTATCTACCATCACTCTGTGCAACACAGATTCTCCTCTGTGCTATGGGGACATTGCCATCCCATGCAACAACAAAGGAGCTTACTTATGGGTTTGATATGATGGATGCTGGTTTGGGAACTTCTGTGCATGCATGGCACCATCTCCTGTGAACACTCATGGGAGCTCAGGCCTGATCTCTACTTCTACAGAGATCCTAAAGAGGTTGAAAAGGAAGGCCAGGTACAGTGATTCATGCCTGTAATCCCAGCACTTTGGGAGGCCAAGGTGGGTGAATCACCTGAGGTCAGGAGTTCAAGACCAGCCTGGCCAACATGGTGAAACCTGGTCTCCACTAAAAATACAAAAATTAGGTGGGCATGGAGAGGATATGCCTCTGCAGGATATGCCTGCACAACATGGCAGATAATCAATGGGGGACCTGAGAAACTGAATTTCTATACACATCAGGCACTGAGAGGATGCTCCAGGTGATGCTAAGTGAAAATGCTATATAACCAGTATGCTTTTTTTTTTTTGAGTTGGAGTCTTGCTCTGTCACCCAGGCTGAAGGGTGGCACGATCTCAGCTCACTAAAACCTCCACCTCCCAGGTTCAAGCAATTGTCCTGCCTCAGCCTCCCAAGTAGCTGGGATTACAGGCATGCACCACCATGCCCAGCTAGTTTTTTGAATTTTTAATAGAGACGGGGTTTCACCATAATGGCCAAGCTGGTTTCCAACTCCTGACCTCAAGTGATCTACTTGCCTTGGCCTCCCAAAGTGCTAGGAGTACAGGTGTGAGCCACTGCACCCAGCCAGTACGCTTTTTATAAGCAAATGCAGTTCTCCTGTCCAGCCTGCCACCACAGGATTGCCCTGTATGTAAGTCTCCTCAATAAACCCTGTCTCAGCCTGGGAAACATAGTGAGGCCCCATCTCTATAATTTTTTTTTTTAATTAGCCAGAACTAATGCCTGTAGTCCCAGCTTCTCAGGAGTCTGACGCAGGAGGATTGCTTGTGTCCAGGTGGTTGAGATTGCAGTGAGCCATGAATACACCACTGTATTCCAGCCTGGGTGACAGAGTGAGACCTCGTCTCAAAAAGTAAATAAATTAATTAAATAAGCCGTATGTCTCATTCACTGGCTCTGCATCTCGTCTTTAGCCTCTCAAACATGGTGCCATTCCTGTTGAAGTCAATAGGGGTCCAGCATGACAGCTGCCTACCAACATAACATTTTGGTTGCCCCTAGGGAGGGGAGATAGATGGTTTGTGCCTGGCAGGAAAGGAAGATTTTCACTGTGTATGTTTTTGTACTTTTTGAATTTTGAACCCTGTTAAATGTATTAGTTAGCAAAGAAAAACCAGTTCCCCATAATTTAGGCTGCTGATTGTGAAATTTAACATGTCATCAGAATCACCTGAAAGGCTTGTTAAACCACAGGTTGCTGAGCCCAACTCTCTGAGTTTCTGATTCAGTAAGTAGGTCTGGGGTGGAACCTGATAATTTGTATTTCTAACAAGTTTTAGGGTGATGCTGATCCTGCTGCTCCAGGGACCACATTTTAGGAACCACTGACTTAGACCTGCTTGTCCAATATGGTAGCCACATGTGGCTATTAAGAACTTCAAATGTGTCTAGTTCAAATTAAGATGTGCTATAAGTGTAAAAACATACACTGGATTTCAAAGACTTAGTACAAAAAAAAGAATGCAAAATATCTCTTTAATAATTTTATATTGATTTATGTTTGAAAATGTTTTAGATATATTGGGTTAACAAAAAATATGTTATTAAAAATAATTTCACCTTGGAAGAGGAGGAAGTGAAAAAAAAGAAAAAAATTCACCTGTTTCTTTTTACTTGCTAGTTACTAGAAAATTTCAACTTATACGGCTCATATTATATTTCTGTTGGACAGTGCAGACTTAGACAATTCTTTCTTCTCTCCTGTTTCTGTGCTGTTTAACAACAGTATTTTGCTACAAGACTAGTTGATAAATCTGATAAGCTGATAGCCTAAATTATTAATAGGTGATGATAACTTAATAGGTTTAAACTGTTTTCATTTTAACAACAATAGCTAATGTCCACGTATAAAAGAGTATCTACCAGGGAGAATTTTCTGACATCTTGGAAGTCAGGTGGAAACAATACCTTTGGTTAGGCAGTTCTTTTCCCTGCTTCTCAGTCCCTACTAAACTCCAAACACGTATGTTGCTGCCTCTTCAGCTCATGGTAGGACAGGGCCTGAAAGCAAAAGAACAACTCATTTCTCACGCTTTTTTCTCATAAAGTAGACATGTTGAGAGAGAAAAGCTAAATTAATTTGGAGCTACAGAACAGCTGTTTTAAAGCTATTAAGTTACTATTTCATGAATGTCACATGTTCTGTTTAAGTGGGTCAAAGGAATTCAGTGAATCCACATACCAGGAAACACTTTCACAACATTTAATCATTTGCTAGTTACTTAACCAAGGAGAAAAATTCGCTTTTGGCTGGGCGCGGTGGCTCAAGCCTGTAATCCCAGCACTTTGGGAGGCCGAGGCGGCAGATCACAAGGTCAGGAGATCGAGACCATCCTGGCTAACACGGTGAAACCCCATCTCTACTAAAAAAGTACAAAAAACTAGCCAGGCGAGGTGGCAGGCGCCTGTAGTCCCAGCTACTCGGGAGGCTGAGGCAGGAGAATGGCGTGAACCCAGGAAGTGGAGCTTGCAGTGAGCTGAGATCCGGCCACTGCACTCCAGCTTGGGCGACAGAGCGAGACTCCGTCTCAAAAAAAAAAAAAAAAAAAAAATTCGCTTTTAATATGCATTTAAGGGCAGTAATTAACCAGCTTAGTCACTATGAGTTATTTAATTTTTTAATCTAATACCCTAAATAGAATGATATAAAATATTTTGTAATTAGTTTTTTCAGGTTATACAATCATATAATCTAGAGTCAAATAGTTCCATAAGTTGAATAATGTAAAATGTTATTTTTTATTTATAAAATATTTTAATTTGTGCACATTAAAATTCATTGCCATTACATTTATGATAAAATGAATGTTAATGACTTGCTTCCAATAGGGATGAAAATAGAGCTATGAGAAAAGTGTTATAAAGGTGTTTGCATTTTCTCATGTGTTTAGTGTACATATCACTTTGCATTTCAGAGGTCTTGAAACTGAACAGAACATCAATATTTCATAGCCCTTTTGGATTTCTTCATCTCCACACAATCCTGCTGGATGAATGTCAAGAGCGGCTTTTTGTGGGAGGCAGTGACCTTGTATATTCCCTCAGTTTGGAGAGAATCAGTGACAGCAGTTTTCAACAGTTCACATTGTTTTGGTTTTCTAATTGAAGGTATACTCCATGCTCCATTTGTCCTGCTGGAGCTTAGCTTCACCATCACCTGGAGCATCCTCTCAGTGCCTGATGTGTATAGAAATTCAGTTTCTCAGGTCCCCCATTGATTATCTGCCATGTTGTGCAGGCATATCCTCTCCTAGCTTAATCACGGTGGAAGGAAAAGGGGAAGCAAAGCACCTTCTTCACAAAGTGGCAGGAAGGAGAAGTAAAAAATGCTTTTTTTTTTTTTAGATGGAATTTCGCTCTTGTCACCCAGGCTGGAGTGTAATGGCACGATCTTGGCTCACTGCAACCTCCACCTCCAGGTTTCAAGCGATTCTCCTGCCTCAGCCTCCTGAGTAGTGGGGATTACAGGTGCCTGCCACCACAGCTAATTTATGTATTTTTTTTTACTAGAGATGGGGTTTCACTATGTTGGCCAGGCTAGTCTCGAACTCTTGACCTTAGGTGATCCACTGACGTCGGCCTCCTAAAGTGTTGGGATTACAGGTGTGAGCCTCAACACCCAGCCGAAAAATGCTATTTTTATCCATGCTAATATTATAGTATGATTACTTTCCCTTTTATATTTTTGTTTTTCCGGGGGTTATTGTTTGTTCATTTATTTGTCTTTTTAATTATTTATTATTAATTTAACCCCAAACTTACTCCAGTTATATAAATCTGCTCTTGATACATTAAAAACAGTGGTGTAAGGTATATGGATGTGCTGTGGTCGATAGGCCCAGGTGGATATCCAGGCCTGCATAACTCAGTGAGTTTGGTGCACAGGCGCACACCTCCACTTGTTATATAACCTTTTTGTGTAAGTTCATACTTGGCTCTGAGCCACTATTGTCTGTAAAAGGTATAATTGCCCTGCTAACGCTATACAGGGGCTCTGGGCTCGGCTCAATACGGCTTGACATGGAGAATGTGCTGGCGCCCAGAGAAAGACAGAGAGCCAAAGCTGTCTGTCTTGCACACGGACAGGAGGGAGCCATGACACAGCTCAGCTTGCTCTTGCCCAGAGAGAAAAAGAGTTAAGCTGCTGACCCTAAAGGCAAGGGAGAGCTGGCCATACAGGTGTGTGTGGGAGCCGCCGGACTAAGCAGCCAAGACAGGGTGGACAGTCTAAAAGAGCTAGTTTGAGTAAGCTGTGTAAGACAGCTGCTGCTAAACAGAACCAAATTCACCTGCCTATGGCCGGCCACCCAAGTGTTCTTTCTGCTCATCCACCCACTGCCCTTAGACTTCAGCGTGGGCTGGACCCAGATCCCAGGATATAACAATTGGCGCCGAGGACGGAATGAGGTGAGTGGGTCTTCAGCCCCTGAGGGCTCCCGGGTCGGCTATGTAGCCACAGCATGAGCTGTGGTACCTGGTCGTAGTGGTGCTGCTTGGATAAGCCCCAATGGACTCATGGGAGGCAGTGGCCAGATCCCCCATGAGTGTGGAGAAGGCGCTGAAGCACCTGCAAATGCACAGCATTGAAAGGAACATACCGTCCGGGCGCGGTGGCTCACGCCTGTAATCCCAGCACTTTGGGAGGCCGAGGTGGGCGGATCACAAGGTCAGGAGATAGAGACCATGGTGAAACCCCGTCTCTACTAAAAATACAAAAAATTAGCCGGGCGCGGTGGCGGGCGCTTGTAGTCCCAGCTACTCAGGAGGCTGAGGCAGGAGAATGGCGTGAACCCGGGAGGCGGAGCTTGCAGTGAGCCGAGATCGCGCCACTGCACTCCAGCCTGGGCGACAGAGCAAGACTCCGTCAAAAAAAAAAAAAAAAAAAAGAAAGGAACATACCTTTGCCAGCAGAGTCAGATGGGCATTTGCGACTGTGCTGAGGGAAATGAATGCCCAATCCCAGGAGGATGCAGCGCAGGGAGGAGAAACCTCCGTTGCAGGCCTGCCCGGTAGTCTGTCAGAAAATAGAGCATGAACAGCTGTTGGGTCCCAAGAGGAGGCCCAGAGACTCCCCCATTGTGGTGGAACACATTTCCTATGATGCCTGTGTCCCCGCTGAGTTGCGGGAGTTAAGCAACTAATGTCTGCAGTTGTGTACAGACTTAGCGCAAGTCATTTGGGAGAAGGATCATTGCTGAGCAACCCAGTCCTGCCCGAGCATTCCAGTTCAAAGAGTACCTGCTGCAGTCTGCGGAAGGGTAAAGCCTTCTCTGCTTGATAGAACTGGCCAAGGTGCCCGGCTTGCGGGGCACTGGACAACCAGAGCCACATGTGGATTTGGCAATCCACTGGTCTCTGAACCCGGATAAGTTTCCGGGCAGAGCTGCATAAACAGCTATGAAAGTTGGTCAGTGAAAGTAAAACCTGGGTCTTTGAATCTTGGCATCGGTTGCTTGGCTCTCCACTTATGCACTGTGTATGTGTCTCCCATACCTGAAGACATTCTGGGGGTGGATGTTTTGTACCGCTTGGCAGCTGTACCGTCTGTCACAGACTTGCTGGACCGCTTGACAACGGAACTGGGACTTCTTGTCCAGAGAGCCAGGAACAGTTTGCCTTCATGGGAGGGCAACAATGGACTTTCTTTTTCTTTTCTTTTTTTTTTTTTTTGAGGTGGAGTCTTGCTCTGTCGCCCAGGCTGGAGTGCAGTGGCACGATCTCAGCTTCTGCAACCTCCGCCACCTGGGTTCAAGCAATTCTCCTGTCTCAGCCTCCTGAGTAGCTAGGACTATAGGCACCCGCCACCACGCCCAGCTAATTATTATTATTATTATTATTTTGAGACAGTCTCGCTCTGTCACCAGGCTGGAGTGCAGTGGCGCGATCTCGGCTCACTGCAACCTCCACCTCCTGGGTTCAAGCGATTCTCCTGCCCCAGCCTCCCAAGTAGCTGGGACTACAGGCACGTGCCACCATACCCGGTTAATTTTTGTATTTTTAGTAGAGACAGGGTTTCACCATTTGGCCAGGATGGTCTCAATCTCCTGACCTCGTGATCCGCCCACCTTGGCCTCCCAAAGTGCTGGGATTACAGGTGTGAGCCACCATGCCCAGCCAATTTTTGTATTTTTAGTAGAGATGGGGTTTCACCATACTGGCCAGGCTGGTCTCGAACTCCTGACCTTGTGATCTGCCTGCCTCGGTCTCCCAAAGTGCTGAGATTACAGGCATGAGCCACTGCACTAGGCCCAACAATGGACTTTCATAGTGTTGCTGATGGGCTATTGTATAGTCACGCCATATGCTGTGGTTTTGTTAATAATGTTCTGTTAACCTCTGATTCTCTTGCAGGTTTAAAAGTGGCAGCACTTCTCTTGCCTGGGACTGGGATGATGAGGCTGAGACAGCCTTTCTGGGTAGTAAACCGAGGGTGCCCATTTACACTAGATGTACATGTAACTACAGATAGTTTTGGCTAGGGACTATATCAGTGCATGAGCGCTTGGAAGCACCAGTAAGCTTTTAGTCCCAGCTATGGAAGAGAGCTGACCTCCAGTGTTCATTAACAGAGAAGCAGTTAGTAATAGTGGGATGGGTGTGTTCATGCGTAACCACCACCCCAGACTGGGAAAGCAGTTAGTAACTGCATATTCTGCCCTTCAGGCTCATAAGAGCATGGCAGTACGGGCTACAGTTGTCATGCTGACAACTAACCCAATAGCGGGATGGGTGTGTTCATGGATAACAACCCCTGGACAGAGACAGTGAAGACATCCACTTCAGCAAAGTGCGGCGCCTACTTACTTAGAGCAGCAGAGTATGCTGAATGCAAGTTCCTTAACAGCAGAGTTACAACAGGTTTTGGGACCTGAAGTCCTAAAGCAAGATGAGGCCATGGGGCTCGAGGCACCTCTAGACCCTAAGCCTTCACCATTAGGAAGGGCGTCCCCCCATTCCTAATAGGGTATCAGGTACAAGTGGGTCCAGCTGGGGTGCTACTGCTGGTGCAGTCCAAGCTAGTACTGCCACCATATGGTTTGAAAGCAGGTATGGGCAAAGTAGTTAATAAGCTAAAGTTAAGGTAATGTGAATGGTAATCACCAAGGAGGTGACACCTAAGGTAATCTGCGCCAATAGCTGGGCAGTTTATCATAGCTTATGTATGCAAGGGGCCTGCATGCCCAGAAGCTTACGTATGTATTGGGCTTGTGTGCCCAAGGCTTGTGTGTCAGGCTTATGTGTCAAGCCTGTGTATGTATCGGACCTGCGTGCCCAAAGTTTATATGTCAGGCCTGTGTGCCAAACCTGTGTATCAAACCTGTGTGTCCAAGGCCTATGTCTCCCTCAGCCTAGAGGGTGGAGTGTAAGGCCGAGGTGGATATCCAAGGCCTGTGTAACTCAGTGAGTTTGGTGCATAGGCGCACACGTCCACTTGTTATATAACCCATTTGTGTAAGTTCATACTTGGCTCTGAGCCACTATTGTCTGCCCTGCTAATGCTGTACAGGGGATCTGGGGGCTTGGCTCAGCTCAACATGGCTTGACATGGAGGACGCACTGGTACCCAGAGAAAGAGAGAGAGCCAAAGCTGTCCATTTTACAGATGGACAGGAGGGAGCCAGGACACAGCTTGGCTTGCTCATGCCCAGAGAGAAAAAGAGTTAAGCTGCTGACCCTGAAGACAAGGGAGAGCCGGCTGCACAGGTATGTGGGAGCCACCAGGCTAGGCAGCCGAGACAGGGTGGACAATGTAAAAGAGCTAGTTTGAGCAAACCATGTAAGACAGCTGCTGCTAAATAGAACCTTATTCACCTGCCTACAGCCCATCAAGTGTTCTTTCTGCTCACCTACCCACTCCCCTTGGACTTTAGCATGGCTGGACCCAGACACCGGGATCTAACAAGTGTTTTTCTAGCAATTATAATCTATTAATTGAATCTTTCTTTGGAAATCTATTCCAGACCCTTCTGGCCTGCTCCAATCTGTATTCGTTCCTCTCTAGGCCTATACCACTGTCTCATTGGTATCTCCCTTTACCACCATCCTAGTGGTTTACTTTATACCTCTCTTTTGGTTGTACCCTTCATTTTGTGTCATATTTTTCCTCCTTCTTGGTTTGCTTCTTATTTTGGAGGATTCCATCCCTAGTAGCTTCCTAAATTTTAAAAATATTTTACTTTTTTTTTTTTTTTAGCGACAGGCTCCTGCTATGTTCCCTGGGCTGGCCTCAAACTCCTGGGCTCAAGGGATCCTCCTGTGTAAGGAACATGGCTGCAATGCAGCAAGGGAGGCATGGGCCAAGATAAACATCCCGCATGACTCAGCAAGTTTGGAGTGCAGGTGCATAACTTTACTTGTTATATAATCACAGCTACATAGCCATAACATGGGAAGGCTCATCACTTGGCTTGGAGCCACTATTGTCTGTAAAAGGTATAACTGCCCTGCTGATGCTGTACAGGCACGCTTGTGCCCAGAGAAAGTGTTAAGCTGCTGACCTGTAGGGAAAGCTGGCTGTGCAGCTGTGTGTGGGAGTGGCAGGAGTCGCAGAGCCGGAAGAAGTAGCCAAGACAGAGACACACAGTGTAAGAGAGCTGCTGAATGAAACCATCTTTCATGTGCCTATGGCCCCTTAAGTGTTCTTTCAGCTATATAAGATGAGGGTATCACCATGTTGCCCAGGCTGGTCTCAAACTCCTGGGCTCAGGCGATCCTCCCACCTTGGCATCCCAAAGTGTTGGCATTACAGGTATGAGCCACCATGCCTGACCTCCATATTGAAGGTAGAACTAACAAGATTTACTGATAGGTAGAAGGTGGTGGGGTGTGAGAAAGAGAGGAACGAAGAGAATTCCAAGTGAGTCTGGTGACTTTTCCGTATTCCAAAGATAAAAAGAAACTCATAACTTTTCATGTTTTCTCATATGCAGCAGTAGACACAAAATGACAGTGGAGCAGGGTTTACTGTTTTAGGGAAAAAGGATAATTTTACACTGGTATGCTTGACTCTCTTTGAAATTGCAATTTAGCTAGGCAGCCAGAGAGATTGGCTAGCTGAGATCCAACTAATTTTAGGCAACTACAACAAACAAGAAGAGAGAGAACTGGGGACAAAAAGAGAAAGACTCAGCACAACAGTCAAATCACATCAGCAAAGTCCCTTAAGCCTCCACTACTTCCCTTGCTTTCTTGTTCCGGCAGGGTCTTAGCTCGTCAGCCAGTTCCACGGCCACTCATCATACTCAGGGTGAAGCCGGCCAGCAGAATGCTGCAGCCTTGGGGTGGGAGACCTAGCTCAGGGGACACTGAATAGCCCAGTAACTGACACAAGTTTTGAGGGAGTGCAAACCATCTATCAACAGAGATTTTTTTTTTTCCCTTAAGGAAGCACTGTAGCAAAATGACAGATGAATTACAATAAAAAGCTCAAAAAAAGGGCAGGGGTGATATATAAGAAACAGTGATGAGTAGGCCGGGTGTAATCCCAGCACTTTGGGAGGCAGAGGCGGGCAGATCATGAGGTCAGGAGATAGAGAGCATCCTGGCCAACATGGTGAAACCCTGTCTCTACTAAAAATACAAAAATTAGCTGCATGTGGTGGCAAGTGCCTGTAATTCCAGCTACTCGGGAGGCTGAGGCAGGAGAATCGCTTGAACCAGGGAGTCGGAGGTTGCAGTGAGCGAATATCATGCCACTGCACTCCAGCCTGGTGACACAGCAAGACTGTCTCAAACAAACAAACAAACAAAAACCAGGCACGGTGGCTCATGCCTGTAATTCCAGCACTTTGGGAGGCCGAGGCAGGCAGATCATGAGGTCAGGAGTCTGAGACCAGCCTGGCCAACATGGCGAAACACCATCTCTACTAAAAATACAAAAATTAGCCAGGTGTGGTGGCAAGTGCCTGTAATCCCAGCTACTCGGGAGGCTGAGGCAGGAGAATTGCTTGAAGCCAGGAGGCGGAGGTTGCAGTGAGCCAAGACTGTGCCATTGCATTTCAGCCTAGGTGACAACAGCAAGACTCTGTCTCAAAAAAAAAAAAAGGAAAAAGAAAAAGAAACTGATAACGTTTACAGCTGTATAGATTAAATCGTTGTTGATAGTGGTTTTTATGTTTAGTGCAATTTGTCAGAAAAGATTCTTAGAAGAGACATAATAAGAAAGATGAATAACAATCTTGAACTAAATCACAACAAAAGTAGAAGTGAGGTATAAGGCAGAGGAGAAAGAAAATCTTGCTAAAGATTTTCTGTAGCAAGCAAAATTATAGGGGAGCAAAATTATAGATACTGTTTCTTGATGGTCATTAAAAATATTGGGCAGGCCGGGCGCGGTGGCTCAAGCCTGTAATCCCAGCACTTTGGGAGGCCAAGACGGGCGGATCACGAGGTCAGGAGATCGAGACCATCCTGGCTAACACTGTGAAACCCCCGTCTCTACTAAAAAATACAAAAAACTAGCCGGGCAAGGTGGCAGGCGCCTGTAGTCCCAGCTACTCGGGAGGCTGAGGCAGGAGAATGGCGTAAACCTGGGAGGCGGAGCTTGCAGTGAGCTGAGATTTGGCCACTGCACTCCAGCCCGAGCGACAGAGCGAGACTCCGTCTCAAAAAAAAAAAAAAAAAAAAAAAAAAAATATTGGGCAGAGTGTGTTGGCTCATGCCTATAATCCCAGCACTTTGGGAGGTGGAGGCAGGAGGATCACTTGAGCCCAGGAGTTCAAGACCAGCCTGGGCAACACGGCGAAACTGTCGCTACAAAAAATACAAACATTAGCTGGGTGTGGTGACATGTGCCTGCAGTCCCAGCTACTAGGGAGGCTGAGGTAGAAGGATCACCTGTGCCCAGGAGGCAGAGGTTGCAGTATGCTGTGATCGTGCCACTGTACTCCAGCCTGAGTGACAGAGCCTGATCCTGTCTCAAAAAAAAGAAAGAAAAGAAAAGAAAAAAAGTAAAAAAAAAAGAGAAGAAACCAGTGACTCATAATATAATTGTTAACAATTTATAGGGAACCAATTGTAAAAGAGAAACAGAATTAAGACAGAAAATGCACACCCAAATGACCACAGGGGCCGGAAGGGTAATGCAGAAGTGGATATTTTTACTTTCGTTTCTTGAAATACGGCTCTTTTGGGTCTTCAATAAAAGTAATAGAGTCATGGAAACAGATATTCTACCATAAACAAAAAATAGTGCAAGGAGAGATCATAAATATAAACTAAAATTCTCTCCACTTTGGAAAAATAACACAGAATGGGGGGCACCGTGGTGAACCAGAGGGTACATACCCCATCTGGAAGGGCCAGCCACCACTCAGTGATGTGAGATTAGGGGACCTCACATTATAGTGCCTCTAATTTTTAAAGTGTGGATACACAACTGAATTTCTACATGAAAGATCCAGATTTTAAAACGTTGGATGAGCCAGGCATGGTGGTGCACGCCTATAGTCCCAGCTACTCAGGAAGCCAAGGTGGGAAGGATCCTTTGAGCTTAGGAGTCAGAGGCTGCAGTGAGCTATGATCACGTAGTAAATTCTCCCAAAGTCAAAGTCATGTTGAGAAAAGACAACAATCCCAGCTATTTACAATTTACGTAAGATATACCTAAAACAACATGACTAAAAGAGTTTGATAATACTGGGAAGTGTTTCCATCAAAGCAAATGCTAACATAAAGAAGGCTATTGTGACTAATATGATAGGGAAATGTATTGGTTCATATAACTAGAAGGTTAAAGTTAAGGAAGGGTTTATGGTTATTTATTTCAGTAGCTCAATAATTTCATCAAGGACCCAATTTATTAGGTCCATCTGATTTGCCATCTACAATATTATATTCATCCTAAAGTTGGCTTTCTTTTATTTTTTTGGAGACAGGGTCTTGCTCTGTCGCCCAGGCTGGAATGCAGGGGTGCAATCACAGCTTGCTGCAGCCTTGACCTCCCAGGCTCAAGCGATCCTCTTACCTCAGCCTCCTGAGTAGCTGCCACCACAGGCGTGTGCCACTATGTCCAGCTAATTTTTGTATTTTTTGTGGAGACAAGGTTTCCCCATGTTTCCCAGACTGATTTCAAACTCCTGGGCTCAAGCTATCTGCCTGCCATGGCCTTCCCAAGTGCTGGGATTACAGGAATTAGCCACCACACCCAGCCACTTTCTTTCTTAAGACTCATCAAGTACACTAGTGAGGGCTTTATTTATAATGAGATGGCTGCCAGCCACACTCTGAACATAGGTTTTCATGTTTATGGGTAGTAGAAGAGAGCTATTTACCCAACTGTTTATAAGTCTGTCCCTGGGTCTAACTGGGACAATTTAGTAACATATCTATTCTTGAACCAGCAAAGTTCACAGGGGAATGCCACGTGCTGATTGGCTTAGGTTTGGATCTCTAAACTAATCTTGTATTAGTTATCTATCGTCACACAACAAATTACCTCAAAACTTAGTGGCTTATGGCTGAGCATGGTGGCTCACGCCCGTAATGTCAGCATTTTGAGAGGCCAAGG
Source organism: Trachypithecus francoisi (assembly GCF_009764315.1). Lineage (NCBI taxonomy): Eukaryota > Metazoa > Chordata > Mammalia > Primates > Cercopithecidae > Trachypithecus > Trachypithecus francoisi. Next base: position 36,677,351 of record NW_022681466.1, read on the forward strand.
CAGGTGGATCACTTGAGGTCAGGAGTTCAAGATCAGCCTGACCAACATGATTTAACTCTATCTCCACTAAAAATACACAACTTAGCTGGGCATGGTGGTGCACTCCTGTAGTCTCAGCTACTTGGGAGGCTGAGTTGGGAGAACTGCTTGAGCCAGGTAGGTGGAGGTTTTAGTGAGCAGAGATTGCGCCACTGCACTCCAGCCCGGGCAATGGAATGAGACTCTATCTTAAAAAATAAAAACAAACAAAAAAAAAAACAAAAAAACTTAGTGGCTTAAAACAACAACAAACATTTATTATCTCTCAAAGTTTCTGTGGTCAGGAACAGATTAGCTGAGCAGTTCAGGATTACTCATGAGGATGTAATAAAGATGTCATGTGAAGGCTTGACTGAGGCTGGAGTATCCACTGTCAAAGTGGCTAACTCTGGCCAGGCACAGTGGCTTATGCCTGTAATCTCAGCACATTGAGAGGCTGAGGCGGGCGGATTGCTTGAGTCTAGGAGTCTGAGACCAGCCTGGGCAACATGGCAAAACCCTGTTTCTACAAAAAATGCAAAAACTAGCCAGATGTGGTGATGTGCACCTGTCCCGGCTACTTGGAAGGCTGAGTTGAGAGGATCACCTGAGCCTGGGAGGTGGAAGTTGCAGTGAGTGGAGATCATGCCATTGCACTCCAGCCTGGGTGACAGAACCCAGGTGACCAAACAAACAAACAACCCCAAAGTGGTTCACTCACATGGCTGATGCCCTAGTTCTTCTTCACAGGGTCCTCTCCTCAAGGTTGCTTGGGTGGCCTCACAATATGGTGGCTGCCTTCCCCCAGAGTGAGTGATTCAAGAAAGAGGGTACTGAATGGCAGCTATGTCCTTGGAAGTCACACAGCATCACTTCCACCATATTCTATTTGTTAGGTGTCAGTCACAGTAGAGAAAGGGAACCTCTCTTTCCCAATAGTTTCAACTAAAGTTCCAGAATTGATTTCCATTAGCCTTGCCAGGTTCATCATCACTCTGGCCAAGCCTGGGTCTTGGCTAGTCTCTGGAGCTCAGAGGTGGGCTCAGTCCCATCTGAAACACATTGACAGAAAGTGGAAGAGAGATAGTTCCTCAAAGGGAAATCAGGTGGTGTTACCAGAAGAGAGAATAGATACTAGATGAGCAAAAATAAAAGATGTCCTCTATAATGCCTCAATGTGATTGGAAATCTTTACAGTAATTGTACATTACTTCATGAAAAAAATTAAGAATACAAAAAATTAAAGATATTAATAGTGATTATCTCTGCATGGCATTTTCCTTTTAGTTTGCTATTTATTCCAAATTTCCGTTCATGAGTATGTATTACTTTTATAATCAGAAAATAAAAATAATGGCCGGGCGCGGTGGCTCAAGCCTGTAATCCCAGCACTTTGGGAGGCCGAGACGGGCGGATCACGAGGTCAGGAGATCGAGACCATCCTGGCTAATATGGTGAAATCCCGTCTCTACTAAAAATACAAAAACTAGCCGGGCGAGGTGGCGGGCGCCTGTAGTCCCAGCTACTGGGGAGGCTGAGGCAGGAGAATGGCGTGAACCCGGGAGGCGGAGCTTGCAGTGAGCCGAGATCTGGCCACTGCACTCCAGTCCGGGTGACAGAGCGAGACTCCGCCTCAAAAAAAAAAAAAAAAAAAAAAAAGAAAATAAAAATAACTATTATTTTCTAAAAGGTAAAATTCACCACCATGAAAGTGGAAACAGGATACAGTACTTCTGGCCAGGTGTGGTGGCTCATGTCTGTAATCCTAACACTTTGGGAGGCCAAGGCAGGCAGATCACCTGAGGTCAGGAGCTCGAGACCACCCTGGCCAACATGATGAAACACTGTCTCTACTAAAAATACAAAAATTAGGCCGGGCATGGTGGCTCACGCCTGTAATCCCAGCACTTTGTGAGGCCAAGGCGGGCAGATCATGAGGTGAGGAGATCGAGACCATCCTGGCTAACATGGTGAAACCATGTCTCTACCAAAAATACAAAAACTTAGCCAGGCATGGTGGCACGCACCTGTGGTCCCAGCTACTCGGGAGGCTAAGGCAGGAGAATTGCTTGAACCCGGGAAGCAGAAGTTGCAGTGAGCAGAGATCACGCCACTGCTCTCCAGTCTGGTTGACAGAGCAAGACTCTGTCTCAAAAACACAAAACAAAATGAAAACAAAAATTGGCTGGGCATGGTAGTGTGCACCTGTAATCCCAGCTACTCAGGAGGCTGAAGCAAGGAGAATCACTTGAACCTGGGAGGCGGAGGTTGCAGTGAGCCAAGATCGCACCACTGCACTCCAGCATGGGTGACAGTGTGAGACTCTGTCTGAAAAAAAAAAAAAAAAAGGGATACAGTACTTCTAATCCCAGCATTTTGGGAGGCTGAGGCAGGAGGATCACTTGAGGTCTGGAGTTCCAGGCTGCAATGAGTTTTTTTGTTTTGTTTTGTTTTTTTCTTGAGACAGGGTCTCCCTCTGTCACCAAGGCTAGAGGGCAAAGGCACAATCTTGGTTCACTGCAACCTTTGCCTTCTGGGCTCAAGTGTTCCTCCCATCTCAGCCTCCCGAGTAGCTGGGACTACAGGCATATGCCACCACACCTGGCTAATTTTTTTGGTATTTTTTGTAGAGATGGGGTTTTGCCGTATTGCCCAGGCTGGTCTCGAACTCTTGAGTTCAAGCGATCCGCCTGCCTTGGTCTCTCAAAGTGCTGGGATTACAGGCGTGAGCCACCATGCCTGGCCTTGAAGTGAGCTTTGATGGCGCCATTGCAATCTAGCATGGGCGATAGAGCAAGATCCTCTCTCTTTAAAAAAAGAAAACAAAATCCATTTAGCCAAAGTCAAAGACTTTTCTTTCCAGGGAAAAGAAAGAAAGCAAGAATATACAATGAGTGGAAAGTGTAAACCATGATGGCTGAAAGTATAAACATGATGGCTGAAGCAAAATCAGATATACCAATTATTAATATATGAGTTTAATTCTTATATTAAAGGGCAACAACTGTCAGATTTAGCATTTACCAAAAAAAGATACAACTATATGCTGTTTTGACCAGAAAAATGAGTGAAATTGTTGAGAGTAGAAACAATTCTACTCTCAACAAATAGAAGTCAAAATTTCATAATATTGTCTTTCTGGGAACAAAGCATGTCCCTCCTTTCATTAAAATCCTCTTTTACCTCCACCTATTGTCTTGTAGCTTTTTCACACAGGTCCATTGCATTTTTTGTTGACTTTATTCTTCCATATTTTATGTTTTTATTGCTCCTATAATCTTTCCTTCCATTATAGTTTTAACTTATCTATATGTTTTATATATATTGTATATATACTGTGTCCTTATATATGGATGTATTTGTATATAGGAAAATTACTGCCACTACTGGAAGAAATGTAAATGAGTACAACATACTAAGATAAAAATTTTGTCAAAAATGATTCTATCTTTCCATATAATTAGATCTATAGGAAGAAACGTAAGAGTATCAATTGTTGAAAATAATTGCTAAGGCTGGGCATGGTGGCGGTGGCTCATGCCTGTAATCGTAGCACTTTGGGAGGCTGAGGCGGGCGGATCACCTGAGGTCAGGAGTTCCAGACAAACCTGGCCAACATGGTGAAACCCCGTCTCTACTAAAAATAAAAATTAGGTGGGGTGGTGGTGCACGCCTGTAATCCCAGCTTCTCAAGAGGTTGAGGCAGGAGAATAACTTGAACCTCAGAGATGGAGGTTGCAGTGAGTCAAGATCGTGCCATTGCTCTCCAGCCTGGGTGACAGAGCAAGGCTCCATCTAACAACAACAACAAAAAAAGACAGAAAGAAAAAAGAAAAGACAATTGCTAAATATACGAGATTCTGTGGCAGGGCACGGTGGCTCACGCCTGTAATCCCAGCACTTTGGGAGGCTGAGGCAGGTAGATCACTTGAGGTCAGGAGTTCAGAACCAGCCTGACCAACATGGCAAAACTCTATCTCTACTAAAAAATACAAAATTAGCCGGGCATAGTGGTGCACACCTGTAATTCCAGCTACTTGGGAGGCTGAGGCAGGAGAATTGCTTGAACCCGGGAGGTAGAGGTTGCTGAGATTGTGCCATTGCACTCCAGGCTGGGCAACAAGAGCGAAACTCTGTCTCAAAAACAAAACAAAACAAAACAAAACAACACTATCATATCTTCACTTGCAGATAATTTTCTGGGAAGAAAAACAAAAACCCAACAATCTATTACATCTTTGACACTGTAAGTCCATGTGGTGAATTCAGATATTTGCAGTTTTTGCTTGCCAGACATTCCTGACCCCATCTTTTGGTAACATCCTCTGATTGTTTTCTTAGGTTATTACCCTTTTTCTAGTTGATATAGTTTTGGTGAACAATTACATTGACCTGTCCTCTGGCCAAAGGTGGACATGTGACCAAGAGAGCCAATCAGCCTTTCTATCCCTGGAATTTTAATTTTGAGTCATGTGATCTAAGGACCAAAAAATGCTTAGAGCTGTTTCATCCTGCTAGTGATCAGCATCTGCAAGATGGCCAATGTGTGCCCATCACTGCTGTGCTTTCCTCCTTCTGATCACAGAGCTTCTTGAGAGGCAGATTTCTCTCTCCTTTCTCCAGGGCACCTTGGAATTGTCAACCCCTGTGACAGGCTGCCAGTGGCCAGTTCGGGAGGCTGCCTAAAGTTCCTAAACACACAGAAATCATTCTGTTTTTCTGAGCAACTCTTGAGTTACCCAAAACACTTCACAGATGCTAGTTACTACCAGATAATTCAAGAGCATCATTGTATGGCTCCCATATCATGCTGGGGGGCCGGGAGATGTTGTCTAAGGCCTATCAGCCTGGGCATATCAGGCAGCTGTTCCACTTTGGGTTCCTACTGCCTTTCTCAAATCTTCCTGTGAAAGTAGGTCCTATGTACTCAGATACCACAGATCTTTAATTTTTGATTCCTACTCTGGGATCCATGGAGTGGAGGTAGTGGTGGGGTGGTGAGGGGACAGGGTGCAGGGTACTTTCTACATAATAAAATTCCTATGCTTTCTACTTTGGGCTTTCTCTCCTTTTCCTTTCTCCTCTCCAGGGAAACTGGCTGGTCTAAGGGATGCAGAAGCTCTATTCATCAAGTTGCTCCCAAATCTACTACTGTGTCTATGCATATTAGCTCTTTCTATTTCCCTGCAGGGGCTAGACTTTTAAACAAAAGGCTCCTGTTTCTCTCTTCTGTGCCCTCTCACTTAAAACAAGTAAACATAGAACCACAACAGCTGCTGCCTCAATGCGGGGGAGGGGTTGCAGAGTAACTTCAGTTCACATATTAAAACAGTTATGTTAGTTGGGCATGGTGGTACACGCCTGTGGTCCCAGCTCCTCAGGAGGCTGAAGTGGGAGGATCACCTGAGCCCAGGGAGGTTGAGGCTACAGTGGGCTGTGATTGTGCCACTGTGCTCCAGCCTGGGCAACAGAGTGAGACCCTGTCTCAAAAACAAACAAACAAACATACAAACTGATATCTTACCACATAAACAAACTGTATAAACATCTTCATACATAATCTCTTTGAAGATGGGAGAAAACATTTATAAAACCAGTTGGAATTGAACATTTTAAAGGCTCCTAATATGTTTGCCTAAACATTTTCTAATGTAACTTTAGTGTCTTCAATTCTAAACTTAATATGCTTTTCTTATTAGGCTAGCTCACCCTTCTGTGGATTTTATGAGACAAAATTTTTAAAGTGTATTTTAATTAATTAGAGAGAGCATTTTGCTCTGTCACCCTGGCTGAAGTGCTGTGGGGCAATCATCACTCACAAGTGCAGTCTTGACCTCCCGGGCTCAAGCGATCCTCTCACCTCAGCCTCCCAAGTAGCTGGGATCAAAAGCATGCACTACCACAACTGGCTACTTTTTTAAAGTTTTTAAAAAATTTTGTAGAGACAGGGTCTCACTATGTTGCCCAGGCTGGTCTTCAACTCCTGGGTTCAAGTGATCAGGAGCCACCACCCAGCCTTTTTTTTAAGAGACAGAGTCTCTGTTGCCCAGTTGCCCAGGCTAGCTAGCTCACTGCTGCCCTGAACTTCTGGGCTCAAGTGATCCTCTCATTGGCCTCCCAAAGTGCTGGGATTACAGGCATGAGCCACTGCACCTGGCTACAAAAATATTTTAATACCATTTCACACCCATTAGAATGACTATTGTTTTACTTATTTTTAATTTTAATTTATTTTTATTTATTTATTTTTGAGACAGAGTCTTGCTCTGTTGTCCAGGCTGGAGTGCAGTGGCCTGATCTCAGCCTACTGCAACCTCTGCCTCCTGGGTTCCAGCGATTCCCCTGCCTCAGCCTCCTGAGTAGCTGGGATTACAGGCATGCACCAACATGCCTGGCTAATTTTTAAATTTTTAGTAGAGACAGGGTTTCACCATGTTGGGCAGGCTGGTTTTGAACTCCTGACCTCAAGTGATCCACCTGCCTCAGCCTCCCAATGTGCTGGGATTACAGGCATGAGCCATGGACCCAACCTTTTTTTTTTTTTTTTTTTTGATACGGAGTCTCACTCTATTGCCAGGCTGGTATGATCTTGGCTCACTGTAACCTTCACCTCCAGGGATCAAGAGATTCTCCTGTCTCAGCCTCCCAACAGCTGGGATTACAGGCGTTTGCCACCACATTCGGCTAATTTTTGTATTTTTAGTAGAGACAAGGTTTCACCATGTTGGCCAGGCAGGTCTCGAACTTCTGACCTCAAGTGATCCACCTGCCCTGGCCTCCCAAAGTGATGGGATTACAGAGCGAGCCATCATTCCCAGCCAGAATGACTATTATTTTAAAAAAGGAAAATAATAAGTGTTGGTGATAATGCTGAGAAACTGGAACCCTTGTACATTGCTAGGGGGAATATAAAATGGTGCACACGCTGTGGAAAACAGTTGCCAGTTCCTCAAAAAATTAAAACATAGAATTACCATATGGTCCAGCAATTCTACTCCTGGATATATCCCCCAAACAATTAAAAACAGCGACACAAACGAGTACTGTACACTGATGTTCACTGCAGCATTATTCACATTTGCCAAAAGGCAAAAATAACCCAAATGTCCATTGACCAATGAATGAATAAATGAAATGTGGTATGTACATACAATGGAATATTAAGCCTTAAAAAGGAATGCAATTCTGATACATGCTACAGCATGGATGAACTTGAAAACATTATGCTAAGTGAAATAAGCCAGACACAAAAGGACAAATATTGTATAATTCCACTACATTAGATATCTAAAATAGGCAAATTCAGAGACAGACAGTCAAAAGGTGGCTGCCAGGGCCTGACTGTGGGGACAGGAGAATAAGGCTTTTTGTTTGGGATGATGAAAATTTTCTGGAAATAGATAGCGGTGATGGTTGCACAACATTGTAAATATACTTAATGGCAATGAATTGTACATTTAAAAATGGTTAAAATGGGTTGGATGTGGTGGCTCATACCTATAATTTCAGCACTTTGGGAGGCCGAGGCGGGTGGATCACTTGAGGCCAGGAGTAGATCACTTTGAGACCAGCCTGGCCAACATGACGAAACCCCATCTCTACTAAATATACAAAAATTATCCAGGTGCAGTGGCGCACACCTGTAGACCTAGCTACTCAGGAGGCTGAGGCACAAGAATTGCTTGAGCCTGGAAGGCAGAGGTTGCAGTGAGCCATGATTGTACCACTGCATTCCAGCCTGGGTGACAGAGCAAGACTATCTCAAAAAAAAAAAAAAATTAAAATGGTACATTTTATGTTATAGCACAATTTTTTTAAAAAAAGGAAGAACGTTTTTCTTTTTTTCTTTCTTTTCTTTTCTTTTTTTTTTTTTTAGAGATGGGGTCTTGCTATGTTACTCAGGCCAGAGTACAGTGGCTATTCACAGGTGCGATCACAACTCACTGGAGCCTCAAACTCCTGGGCTCAAGTGATCCTCCTGCCTCAGCTTCCTGAGTGGCCGGGATTATTGTTGTGCACCACCACACCCAGCACGAAAAAATATTTTAAAGTGTATGTTTTTGCTACTTTGGATTTTAAAGAAAGTAAATGTTTTGCGATGCAGCAAACACCTACATAAACACCTATGTACAAAATGTGCTTTTCCCCCCTAGAGAAAAATAGGAAGGATCTTTCCTTTTCATCCAGTTATTAAATACTCATCCTATATCTGCACTATGCTTGGTACCTGAAATATATATTTATGTTTCTGTCCTCAAGATGCTTATGAGGGTCAGGCACGGTGGCTCACGCCTGTAATCCCAGAACTTTGGGAGGCCAAGGCAGGCAGATCACTGAGATCAGGAGTTCAAGACCAGCCTAGCAAACATGGAGAAACCCCATCTCCACTAAAAATACAAAAATTTGCTGGGCGTGGTGGCACACGCCTGCAATCCCAGCTACTCAGAAGGCTGAGGCAGGAAAATTGCTTGAACCTGGGAGGCGGAGATTGCAGTGAGCCAAGATTGTGCCACTGCACTCCATCCTGGGGGACAGAGCCAGGCTCCATCTCAAAAAAAAAAAAAAAAATTAAGGACCAGTTTGGGAGGTAAGGCACCCACATACAGCAGTCCCTCCTTTTCTGTGGTGGATACATTCCAAGACTCCCAGTGGATGCCTGAAACCTCAGACAGCATTAAACCCTATATATAGCATATTTTTAAATATACAGTAATGGGTGTATACAGTGTAGATATACTGTACAAAAAGATGATTCATGTCCTGGGCAGGACAGAGCAGAATGGAGTGGGACCATGTGAGATTTTTTTCACACTACTCAGAATGATGGGCAATTTAAAACTTATGAATTTATTTCTGGAATTTTCCATTTAATACTTTTGGACCCCAGTTGACTGTGAGTAACTGAAACTGCAGAAAGTGAAATAGCAGATAAGGGGCGACTACTGTATATTACACTATAATATAAATTATAACAACTCATTCTAAGAGATCTTAGGGGGCAGATTATAATGTGATCTCTTTTTCTTTTCTCTTGAATTACACATTTGTCTTAGTCCATTTCTGTTGCTACAACTGAATATCTGAGATGGGGTAATTTATAAGAAAAATAAATTTACTTCATACAGCTCTGGAGGCTGGGAAGTCTAAGGTTGAAGGCTACATCTGGTGAGGGTCTTCTTGCTGGTGGGGGCTCTCTGCAGAGTCCTGAGGCAGCACAGGGCATCACACGGCTAGGGAGCTCAGGAGAGAGAGTCAAGCTGGCTTTTTTTTTTTTTTTTTTGAGACGGAGTCTCGCTCTGTTGCCCGGGCTGGAGTGCTGTGGCCAGATCTCAGCTCACTGCAAGCTCCGCCTCCCGGGTTCCCGCCATTCTCCTGCCTCAGCCTCCCAAGTAGCTGGGACTACAGGCGCCCGCCACCGCGCCCGGCTAGTTTTTTGTATTTTTAGTAGAGACGGGGTTTCACCGTGTTAGCCAGGATGGTCTCGATCTCCTGACCTCGTGATCCGCCCGTCTCGGCCTCCCAAAGTGCTGGGATTACAGGCTTGAGCCACCGCACCCGGCCCAAGCTGGCTTTTTATAACAGATCCACTCTCACAATAACCCATTCCCATGATAATTCATTAATCCATTAACACGAGTAGGTTAATCTATTCATGAGGTCAGAGCCTTCATGACCCAATCACCTTTTAAAGGCACCACCTCCCAACACTGTTATACTATGGATTAAGGTTCTTTTCATTTTTTTTTTTCCGTTGAGACAGTCACTCTATCATTCAGGCTGGAGTGCAATGGCATGATCACAGCTCACTGCAGCTGCAAACTCTTGGGCTCAAGTGATTCTCTCACCTCAGGCTTCCAAGTAGCTGGGACTACAGGTTTGTGCCACCACATTCAGCAAATTTTTAAAATTTTTTGTAGACACAGGGTCTCACTATGTTGCCTAGGCTGATCTTGAACTCCTGGCTCAAGAGATCCTCTCACTTCAGCCTTCCAAAATGCTGGGATTACAAGCATGAGCCACTGTGCCCAGCCTAAGTTTCAACATGAGTTTCAGAGGAGACAAACATTCAAACCATAGCAATATTCCTTCTCTCTTTTGATATAGTATACTCTCTTATCTTTACCTATCATCAACAATTACCATATTATTTCCCTAGTCTTAAAGCTTTTTCCCAGTCTTCCTGAACACATATGTGTGTGGTTTTATGTATACATAACATATATTTTGTACATAATATATAATAATGTATTATACACACTATATAATATATAAATATATATTTATATATAATATATAGTATTGTTATATATTGTATGATATAATATATAATATTGTTATATATCATATAATATATATTATGTATAATCCATATTATATATCATGTGCATATATACATATTGTATAATACATTATACATTATGTATTATAATGTATTATATATTATGTATAATGTATTATACATTATATACAATATACATATTGTATATATACATTTTATATAATACATATTATATATTATATGCATACACACATGTATATTATGTATATTATGTACATACACACATATATATGATGTATATCATATATAATGTATCACACATAATATATGTGTGTGTGTGTATATATATATTTTCTTTTAAGAGATGGGTTCTTGCTATGTTTCCCAGGCTGGATTAAAACATCTCAGCTCAAGAAATTCTCCTACTTCTGCCCAGCTTCCAGAGTAGCTGGGACTATAGCTGCCTGAACATCTTATAGATACATCAACCTTAATAAAAAGCTGGACCCAAATTCCTCAGTATTTGTTAAGTTCAGTAGATGGCCTCACCATATATGTTGTATTCTAAGTTAAAAACGTGTCATTTGCACATTTTAACTAAAATGTTTGGTGGGAGGTTGGAGGTATATGGGATCACTTAGGATAATGGTATTTCTACCAGATGGCTCAAGAGTTATCATTATTATATGACTATGTTATATTGTCTATAGTTTTCCTTGTTCCTATTTTTTCTTTTCTTTTTTTTTTTTGTAAGACAGGGTCTCACTCTGCTGCTCAGGCTGGAGTACAGTGGCACAATTATGGCTCAGTGCAGCCTTGAACTCCTGGGCCAAGCAATCCTCCTGCCTCAGCCTTCCAAGTAGCTGAGACTACAGGTGCACACTACCATGCCTGGCTAATTTTATTTTTCTTTTGTAGAGATAGGGTATCACTATGTCGGCCAGGCTCATTTTGAACTCCTTTAAAATTTTTTTCCTGATCCATGATCTTTGCTATTTTCTATCTCATTAAAGAAGTCGGCCGGGCGCGGTGGCTCAAGCCTGTAATCCCAGCACTTTGGAAGGCCGAGACGGGCGGATCATGAGGTCAGGAGATCGAGACCATCCTGGCTAACATGGTGAAACCCCGTCTCTACTAAAAGCTACAAAAAACTAGCTGGGCGAGGTGGCGGGTGCCTGTAGTCCCAGCTACTTGGGAGGCTGAGGCAGGAGAATGGCATAAACCCGGGAGGTGGAGCTTGCAGTGAGCTGAGATCCGGCCACGGCACTCCAGCCTGGGCGACAGAGCGAGACTCCGTCTCAAAAAAAAAAAAAAAAAGAAGTCATATCACCATCACAAATAAAGAACTACAATTTTTTTGTTGTTGTTGTTTTGGAGACAAGGACTCACTGTGTCACCCAGGCTGGAGTGCAGTGGCGTGGTTTTGGCTCACGGCAATCTCTGCCTCCCAGTTTCAAGGGATTCTCCCCTCAGCCTCCTGAATGGCTGGGACCACAGGTGTATGCCACCATGCCTGGATAATTTTTTAAAAATTTTTCATAGAGACAGGGTTTCAACATGTTGCCCAGGCTGGTCTCAAACTCCTGAGCTCAAGCAATCCAGCCACCTCAGCCTCCCAAAGTGTTGAGATTACAGGTGTGGGCTGCCACAGCCAGTCAAGAACCACAACTTTTATTCACAAACTTCTATGTATTTTATACATTCTGATAATTAGAAAAGATTCCAGAAAATTTTACTAGGTGCAATGTCAAGGTGAAAATGAACCCACATTAAAAAAAGAAAGAAAGAAAATGAACGCACTTAGAATTGCCCAAGTAAATCTGTTCCAGTATTATTATTATTATTATTATTATTATTTTTATTTTTTTTGAGGCGGAGTCTCGCTCTGTCGCCCGGACTGGAGTGCAGTGGCCGGATCTCAGCTCACTGCAAGCTCCGCCTCCCGGGTTTACGCCATTCTCCTGCCTCAGCCTCCCGAGTAGCTGGGACTACAGGCGCCTGCCACCTCGCCCGGCTAATTTTTGTATTTTTAGTAGAGACGGGGTTTCACCGTGTTAGCCAGGATGGTCTCGATCTTCTGACCTCGTGATCCGCCCGTCTCGGCCTCCCAAAGTGCTGGGATTACGGGCTTGAGCCACCGTGCCCGGCCTTATTTTCCTATGAGTTTCATTGCAACTCAAAATACTTGAGCATTGACCTATATTGGAACTGTTACAGCATTATTACAACCCAAATCAAGTCATTATCTCCTCCTCCATGTTCCCATAAAATTTTGTGCAAACCCTACCACAGACTTTTCACAATGAATTATCATCGGTTACATGTCTGTCTTTCCACATATATGATCCTTAAGCCTTTATTCTACACATTAAACCAGCCTTTGCAGCACAAATCCAGAACTACTCAGTCCTTCTATGCTGGGTTTCTACTTCAGATTGTCAAGTAGGCAGATTGTATGTGCACAATCTGATCTCCCAGGCTCAAGCAATCCTCCTGGCTTCAGCCTCAGGTGGGCTTCTTCAAAATAAGGACTGGTCTAATCAGAGGTTATACCGTGTTTTGCTTCTTAGAGCCAAATAGGGATGATGTTTTTCGGGTTTTTTTGGTTTTTTGGAGATGGAGTCTTGTTCTGCCGCCTAGGCTGCAGTGCAATGACACGATCTCAGTTCACTGCAACCTCCGACTCCTGAGTTCAAGCGATTCTTCTGTCTCAGCCTCCCAAGTAGCTGGGATTACAGGGGTGCACAACCATACCCAGTTAATTTTTGTATTTTTAGTAGAGCCAGGGTTTCGCCATGTTGGCCAGGCTGGCCTCAAACTTCTGGCCCCAAGTGATCCAACCTCCTTGGACTCCCAAAGTGCTGGGATTACAGGCGTGAGTCACAGTGCCCGGCCTGTTTTTTTTTTTTTTTTTTCTGAGGCAGGTCTTGTTCCATCACCCAGGCTGCAGTGCAGTGGTGCAATCACAGCTCGCTATAGCCTTGAACTGCCAGGCTCAGGTGATCCTCCCATCTCAGTCTCTCAAGTAGCTGAGACTACAGGTACGCCACCATGCCCAGTAAATTTTTGTATTTTTTTGTAGAAATGGGGGGTTTTACCATTTTGCTCAGGCTGGTCTCAAACTCTGGAGCTCAAGCAATAACACTTTCCTCTGCCTCCCAAAGTGGTGCAATTACAGGTGTGTGCCACAGCGGCCGGCAGGGATAGGATTTTTTTGAGACAGATTCACTCTCTGTTGTCCAGGCTGGAAAGAAATGGTGTGAACACTGCAGCTCTGATCTCCCGGGCTCAAGCAATCCTCCTGCATCAGCCTCAGCAAACTAGCTGGATGCACCCCACCATACTTGCGTAATGTTTTTAAAAAATTTTTGTAGAGACTGTGTCTTGCCATGTTGCCCAGGCTGGTCTCCAACTCTTTGGCTCAAGTGATCCTCCTGCCTCAGCCTCCCAAAATGCTGGGATTACAGGTGTGAACCACCACACCCAGCAGGGAGATGTTTATGTTAGTGGCAACAGTAAAGATCAAGAACAAGGGAACAGCCTAGCAGGTAGCAATTTGGATTAATTTTGGCCATAGGATCTATGTCTAACAAGCAGGGTGAATTTAAAAGGGCCAAGACAAGATGGATGGTAACTATGAACATGTTCAGAAAACTCTTTAGTTTTCTGCAAATACGAGTGATGAGGGATGATGATAATTAGGCTGGATTTAGGCCAGGTGTGGTGTTTCACACCTGTCATCCCAAGACTTTGGGAGGCTGGCGGATTGAGACTAGGAGTTTGAAATCAATCTGGGAAACACGGCAAAACCTTGTGCCTACAAATATATACAGTTAGCTGGGCGAGTGTCGTATGCCTGTAGTCCCAGCTACTCAGGAGGCTGAGGTGGGAGGATCACTTGAGCCCAGGAGATCAAGGCTGCAGTGAGCTGTGATGGCGCCACTACACTCCAGTCTGGGAAACAGAGCAAGACCTTGTTTCAAGACGAGCAAACAAAAAAGAATTAGGCTGGATTTCTTATCTACATTGTTTTCTCGGGTGACCAGAACTTGTTGACAAAGACTTGCTTTGATTTTTGGTAGTTTCAAGTTACATGGGTCATTACAAAATGACCTAGTCATTTAGCTTATATGATGTGTGGTGCCATAGGTATGCCACAACAAGACCTTATTTATTTGATGGGCAATGAATACGTGCATTTTAGACTTGGAGGGCTCTCAAAAAGACTTCAGATTTAGGACAAAAATCGTTGTCTCTATCTTGACACTGTGACTAGGCAGTTCACTTTTTTTTTTTTTTGAGACACTCTCACTCTGTCGCCCAGGCTGGAGTGCAGTGGCACAATCTTGGCTCACTGCAAGCTCCGCCTCCTGGGTTCACGCCATTCTCCTGCCTCAGCCTCCCGAGTAGCTGGGACTACAGGCACCTGCCACCATGCCCAGCTAATTATTTTGTATTTTTAGTAGAGATGGGGGTTTCACTGTGTTAGCCAGGATGTTCTTGATCTCCTGACCTCGTGATCTGCCCACCTAGGCCTCCCAAAGTGCTGGGATTACAGGCATGAGCCACTGTGCCCAGCCCAGTTCACTCTTTAAAGTGTAGCACAGTCAGAGTCTGTAAATTATGAAAGTTCTCTAGTATAGGCTACGAATCCTATCATTTTCTTTTTTTCTTTTTTGAGATGGAGTCTCACTCTGTTACCCAGGCTGGAGTGCAGTGGTGCAATCTCGACTCACTGCAACCTCTGCCTCCCAGGTTCAAGTAATGCTTGTCCCTCAGACTCCCAAGGACCTGGGATTACAGGCATGCGCCACCATGACCAGCTAATTTTTGTACTTTTAGTAGAGACAGGGTCTCACCATGTTGGCCAAGCTGGTCTCGAACTCCTGACCTTGAATGATCCACCCGCCTCAGCCTCCCAAAGTGCTGGGATCACAGGCGTAAGCCACTGCACCCGGCTTGAATTTTCATTTTCATGAATGTATCCACAGGCTTAGTGACACATATCCTTGAAAAGGAATTGGTTTATTATGGAGTCTAAGATAATGAGTTCCTGGGAACTTTAGAGGATTGGGATGGGGTGTTCCAGTTATCTCTTTTGGCATAACAGACCACCCACAACATTAGCGATATAAATGAACAACCATTTTATTATGCTTTTGTGAGCAAGGAATTCAGAGTACAGCAGGGATGCTTGTTTCAGCTCCATGATGCTGGGCCCTCATCTAGTAAGACTGAAGGTATAGGGTCTCCCAGTTTCCCCCACTTTCTGTGTCCTGACCAAAAATCAGAGCGCCTGGACAGTTCTGTGACTCTTCAAACTGGGGCCTTAAACATCCCCAGGCCCTGATAAAGGTATTTAGGTTTACTACAAAGAAACCAGCCCCAGCACTGAGTCAAATTCCTTAAACCCTCATGTAAACTCTCTGCTTTGACTCCTTTGCTGCAAACATACCCAGGTAGAACGTTCTTTTTCTCTCGCCCTCTGTCAGGATATGAGGCAGCCCTCTGCATCTAACTTCCACTAATACATGCTTGGGACTGATCAGCCTGGCATTTTGTGCTTCTTTCTTGTGAATCCCAACCAGCCTCATCTTGAGATGGTTTGGAGCACATCTTGAGATGGTTTGGAGCACAAAGATGGTTTGCCTCCACTTTTGGGGTGACCCAAGCTACAGGTTCAGTGGGATAAAATAAAGGGTGATTCAAGTATCTTAGAGTTGGAATCGTCTGAAGGTTCTTCACCTAAACATCTGGTAGCTGGGCTGGGATGACTCAAGGGCTGTACTCTGGGGCTGTAGACCAGAGTGCTTACGTGTAGCCTTCCATGAGGCTTGGGCTTTGTCAGGCTATGTATGAGTAGAAAAACAAACTCAGTTTCTCCTACTATACCCTCATAACATGCCCGTGACACCAGCTGTGTGGACTTTTCCCCTCTACACATCAAGCAATCAATCAATTCTGCAGCAGACACCAGCTGGGTATCCTCTAGTTCAATTCAGACACTATCTACTTGGAGAAAGCATCAGATCCCACAGGTTGAGGGCTGAGTCCCACAAGACTGCCCCCAACTTTTGATGCCAACAAATGCCAATTGCAAGCCCCAGGCTGTTTTACTTGTGCTTCTGACAGACTGGCTATAAATCAGGGTTCTCATGTCGCTCTTCTTGGGTTTGATTAATTTGCTAGGAGGAACACTTACTTACATTTACCAGTTTATTATAAATGAATTTTTTTTTTAAACTGAGACAGTCTCACTCTTGTTACCCAGGTTGGAGTACAGTGGCACGATCTTGGTTCACTGCAACCTCTGCCTCCCTGGTTCAAGCGATTCTCCTACCTCAGCCTCCCAAGTAGCTGGGATTACAGGCACCTGCCACCATGCCCAGCTAATTTTTGTACTTTTTTTAGTAGAGATTGGGTTTCACCATGTTGGTCAGGCTGGTCTCAAACTCCTGACCTCAAGTGATCCACCCGCCTCAGTCTCCCAAATTGCTAGGAATACAGGCATGAGTCACTGTGCTTGGCCAGGATATTTTAAAGGATACATATTGTAAAAGAAAATAAAAACAGGACCCTCTAAATTTATTATGCCACGTAAGAAGTTAAGCCCTGGAGACCAAGTCAAATAGCATGTTTGCAAGTTCTAGTTCTTACAGATTAACTCGCTTCCTCATTGTTCTTGTTTTATAAATGACTAAGGGAGACCACAGTTCCTCCCCTTCCAATCACTCAACTTTGTTGTAGATTAACTGCCTCCTTTATTGTTGTGTACCTAACTCAGACCAGAGGGCACAAAAGACCCTATGACTGCTACATCTTCAGTGTGTCATGTTAAATATACCTTTCCTGAAAGAAAAAGACCACCTGACTAATCAGATTGTTGTAACTATGCATTAAGCCTTACATACAGCTGGATGCAGTGGTTGGTGCCTATAATCCCAGATACTCAGGAGGCTGAGGCGGGAAGATCCCTTGAGCACGGCAGTTAGAAGCTGCAGTGAACTATGATTGTACCACTAGACTACAGCCTATACAACAAATAAGACCCCAGAGAGAGAGATGTTGAAATTCTGTTAAGCTTCCCCTGTCTCTGTCTATATAAACAATCCAAATTTCACATTCACAGAACACTGACTTCCATCCTTCGGAATCTGTTATTTCCCAGGAGGCTGTCCTCAAACTGTGCTTGAATAAACTCTCTTTAAACCAGACTCTGGCTGGGTAAGGTGGGTCACATCTGTAATCCCAGTGCTTTGGGAGGTCAAAGTGGGAGGATTGCTTGAGAACTCCAGCCTGGACAACACAGCAAGACCCTGTCTCAATAAATAAATAAATAAGCTATAGATTCTCACCCTTTTGACTATTTTAGGTTGACAAAACGAACAGCCAGATTAAGAGATACATAGGGTGAGGAAGTCTGGAAGGGTCCCAAGTGTAAAAACTTCCATCCTCATCAAGTTGGGGTGAATTGCCTTTTAGGCATGTAGATGTATTTTTCTTCAACTTCTTGGAAGCCCCCTGCACTCAATCCTTCTGGTTTTTATGGAGGCCTCATTACACAGTCACTACTGATTAAGTCATTGGTCACTGGTGGCCTTCAGTCTCTCTTTCCTCCCTGGAGGTGGAGGGTAGGGCTATGAGTTCCAACCCTCTGAGCACTTGGTTCATGTTTGGTTTATATGTCACCTTTTAACCAATGCCCTCTTTGGCTATTATATCCAAAATTGCTGCTTTCCCTTCAAAGTTAACCTGTCTCTGGTGATACCCCTTCACTTATTCCCCACTTCACCCAGTAATAATCTTGTCTGGGCACTTCTTCAGAATACCTGCAAGCTTTAGGGCAGGAGAGTACTCTGATTTGATCTGACTGATGACTTAGAAAGAAAACTGACATGTAGTGTGAGACTGTTTTGGGATTATAGGCTGTGAATCTGGATTATTCTTTAGAATTGCTTCCCTATCATTCTCCCATTTTAAATAAGCATCCCTTGATGTGGAATTTCTTATAGAGCGTCATCTTTCCATGCAAGGAAAACAATTTTTACATACTCTCTTCAAATGAAAAATTTATATACTTGGCAAGCAGCAACCCCATCCAGTGGTTATCAAGGGACTTTCCAAAAACCACCTCGTTAATATAAGCTCAGGTGTGGTTGCAAGGGGCTTGTTATAAATAACACAAAACTGTCTTTCATCTTTGTCCCGGGAACTGTTTCTGAGCTGTTTCAGAAACCAAGGACAACAGGTCAAATATTTTCACAAAAGATACTGGTATTGCTCTAGTCACTGAGGAAATTACAAGGGTTACAGGAGCTACGAGTTAGGAACCATGGGGGAAAACCAAAAAATATATATCATATCATACAGGGCATGGTGGCCTCAGAGTAGCTGATTTTCTTATATGGTAGCTTAGGAATCCAAGACTATTTATCATAGATAACAAGGTGACCTCTGAATGTCCTTTTCTTTCTTTTTTTTTTGAGATGGAGTCTTGCTCTGTCACCCAGGCTGGAGTGCAGTGGCGCAATCTCGGCTCACTGCAAGCTCCGCCTCCCGGGCTCACACCATTCTCCTGCCTCAGCCTCCTGAGTAGCTGGGACTACAGGTGCCCGTCACCACGACCAGCTAATTTTTTTTTTTGTATTTTTAGTAGAGACGGGGTTTCATGTGTTAGCCAGGATGGTCTCGATCTCCTGACTTCAGGATCCGCCCGCCTCAGCCTCCCAAAGTGCTGGCATTACAGGCATGAGCCACTGTGCCCAGCCAAATGTCCTTTTCTGATCTAGCCTCAGAAGGCATACAGCATCACTTTCAATGTACTCCCTTGGTTCGAGCAGTCACAATCCACCCAGATTGAAGGGGAAGGTATTTAGATCTCATCTCAGTGAAGGGATCCTTAAGGAAATTTCGACTTAAAAAGTTATCACAATGGGGCCAGGCACAGTGGCTCATGCCTATATAATCCTAGCTCTCTGGGAGGCTGAGGAGGGTATATCACCTGAAGTCAGGAGTTCGAGACCAGCCTGCTCAACATGGTGAAACGCCATCTCTACTAAAAATACAAAAATTAGCCGAGCGTGGTGGTGCACGCCTGGAATCCCAGCTACTTGGGAGGCTGAAGCACAAGAACAGCTTGAATCTGGAAAGTGGAGGTTGGAATGAGCCGAGATCAGGCCACTGCACTCCACCCTGAGTAACAGAGTGAGACTCTGTCTCAAAAAACAAAAACCAAAACAAAAGACATTGTCACAATGCGCATCACAGTCTCTTAGGATTCTCAGAAATCTATTTGGACAAGACCCATGTCTCAGATATCTCTCTCTGGTGCAAGGCCTCCTGGCAAATTTGAAGGTACCAAAAGTCAAGGGTTAAAGGGGATTTGGTGGACTGTAGGGGTAATTTTGTGATAATATGGTCCTGTGTCTAAAATGGTATAGGTGGCCACAACAGTTTAGGCCTCTTTTGTATTCTACCCTTTTCTCTTTTACCCTTCTGGAGCTGGGAGAGCATGATTCTGGATCTTCTTCTGGTTCTCTGTGCTGGTCATAGATTATTATCATCTTCTTTCTGACGCACAAATCTGATCTGTTTACTTGCCTGTTTACAATGCCTTAAGGATTGCCTATCAGCTCCGAGATAAAGTCCAAGGCCATTAGCATCACATATATGCCCCTTTATGTTCTGTTTCTGATCACCAGAAACTCAGATTCTATGTTCTAGTCCAAAACATGGAAAGCAGCATAGTATAATTACTGAGTCCAAATCACCACTCTGGTAAGCTTCTGGGCTTTCATTAATTTTCTGGGGTGCAAGGGAGGACCTTTCTTCCCTTAGTCCACAACAGAATGGCCTAGTTTCCACTGGTTTCTCTAGTCAGCCAGCTCTGGAGGGCCCAAGCCTGAAAATGGATTCTAATTCTAGAGCCTATGCTTCCTTTTGACCTTTGACCCTTAGTATAGATGCCAGCCTATTGCTCCTGACTCCTCTAACCCTCATGGTGAATCGTTTTTCAGGGATCTTATCCTTTTTGAGATAGGGTCTGGCTCTGTCGCCCAGGCTGGAGTGCAGTGGTGCTGTCTTGGCTGACTGCAACCTCCACCTTCCAGGCTCAAGCGATTCTCCCTCCTCAGCCTCCTAAGTAGCTAGGACTATAGCTGCATGCCATCATGCCTGGCTAATATTTGTATTTTTTTTTTTTTTAAGAGACAAGGTTTCACCATGTTGCCCAGGCTCATCTCAAACTCCTGAGCTCAAGCAATTCGCCCACCTCAGCTTCCCAAAGTGCTGGGATTACAGGCATGAGCCACCGTACCTGGCTCCTTATCCTTAAAAAAAAAAAAAAATATATATATATATATGTATATATATAAATATATATAAAAAACTCTTCTGGAGCTGGGAGAGCATGATTCTGGATGTTCTGGTTCTCTGTGCTGGTCATAGATTATTGCCATCTTCTTTCTGACACACAAATCTGATCTGTTTACATATATATATATATATATATATACACACAGATATATATATATATATGTATATATATAAATATATATAAAAAACTCTTCTGGAGCTGGGAGAGCATGATTCTGGATGTTCTGGTT
The DNA here is from genome assembly GCF_009764315.1 of Trachypithecus francoisi. Classification (NCBI taxonomy): domain Eukaryota; kingdom Metazoa; phylum Chordata; class Mammalia; order Primates; family Cercopithecidae; genus Trachypithecus; species Trachypithecus francoisi. The sequence goes on from NW_022681466.1 coordinate 36,698,252, forward strand.
CTCTGTGCTGGTCATAGATTATTGCCATCTTCTTTCTGACACACAAATCTGATCTGTTTACATATATATATATATATATATACACACAGATATATATATATATATATATTTTTTTTAGACGGAATCTCCCAGGCTGGATTGCAGTGGCACCATCTTGGCTCACTGCAACCTCTGTTTCCCAGGTTCAAGCCATTCCCCTGTCTCAGCCTCCCAAGTAGCTGGGATTATAGACATGAGCCACTGCGTCTGGCCCAAAAAAAGATATAAATTTTTAATTTTTGTGGGTACATAGTAGATATATACATTTATGGGGTACATGAGATGTTTGATACAGGCATGCAATGTGAAACAATCACATCATGGAGAATGGGGTATTCATCTCCTCAAGCATTTATCCTTTGTGTTACAAACAATCCAATTATGATCTTTTGGTTATTTAAAAAAAAATGTACAATTGTTATTATTGACCACAGTCACCCTGTTGTGCTATCAAATAGTAGCCTTTATTCATTCCTTCTATTTTTTGGTAGCCTTTAACCATCCCCATCTCCCTCCCAACCCCCCACTACCCTTCCCGGCCTCTGGTAGCTATCCTTCTACACTCTATGACCATGAGTTCAATTGTTTTGATTTTTAGATCTGACAAATAAGTAAGAACATGTAATGTTTGTCCTTCTGTGCCTGGCTTATTTCACTTAACATAATGATTTCCTGTTCCATCCTTGTTGATGAAAACGACAGGATCTTTCTTTCTTTTGAGACGGAGTCTTGCTCTGTCACCAGGCTAGGGTGCAGTGGTGCAATCTCAACTCACTGCAACCTCTGAATCCCGTGTTCAAGTGATTCTCCTGCCTCAGCCTCCCAAATAGGAGACTAGAGGCATGCACCACCACGCCCAGCTAATTTTTGTATTTTTAGTAGAGATGGGGCTTCACCATGTTGGCCAGGATGGTCTCAATCTCTTGACCTCGTGATCTGCCTGCCTCGGCCTCCCAAAGTGCTGGGATTACAGGTGTGAGCCACCGTGCCTGGCCGGGATCTTTTTTGTTTTAAGGCTAAATAGTACTCCATTGTGTATATATACCACATTTTCTTTATCCATTCATCTGCTGATGAACGCTTAGGTTGTTTCTAAATCTTAGCTATTGTGAACCAAGCTGCAACAAACATGGGAGTGCAGGTATCTCTCTGAAATACTGATTCCCATTCTTTGGGGTCTATACCCAGCAATGGGATTGCTGGATCACACAGTAGCTCTAGTTGTAGTTTTTTGAGGAACCTCCAAACCATTCTCCATAGTTGTTGTACTAATTTACATTCCCACCAACAGTATATGAGGGTTCCTTTTTCTCTATATCCTCACCAGCATTTGTTATTGTCTGTCTTTTGGATAGAAGCCATTTTAACTGGAGTGAGATGATATCCCATTGACTACTCCTGCTCTTTTTTTGGTTTCCATTGGCATGGAATATCTTTTTCCAACTCTTTACTTTTAGTTTATGTGCGTCTTTATAGGTGTCGTGTGTTTCTTGTAGGCAACAGATCAATGGGTCTTGTTTTTTCACCCATTCAGCCACTCTACGTCTTTTTATTGAAGAGTTTAGTCCATTTACATTTGATATTACTATTGATAAGAACTTATTCCTGTCACTTTGTTTTCTAATTGTTTTGTAGTCTTGTTTCCTCCCTGTGTTTTCCTCTAGTGAAAGTGATTTCCTCTGACAATATTATTTAGTTACTTGCTTTTTATTTTTTGTGTATCAATTGCTTGCTTTTTGGTGTGAGGCTACCATGAGGCTTGCAAATACTATCTTATAACCCATTATTATAATCTGATAAAAATTTAACACCATTTACATAAACAAACAAGCAAAAAAAAAACTAACAAAAACTCTGTTTTAACTTCATCCCTTTTTTTTAACTTTTTGTTATTTCTATCTTATTATATAGTCTATGTCTTTTAAAGTTGTCACAGTTACTATTTTTGATTGGTCCATCATTTAGTCTTTCTACGCCACAGTTTCTATACCACAGTTATAGTGTTATAATGTTCTGTGTTTTTCTGTTTATGTACTATTACCAGTGATTTTGTACCTTCAGATGATTTGTTGCTCATTAGTATCTTTTTCTTTCTCATTGAAGTACTCCCTTTAGCATTTCTTGAAGGACAAGTCTGATTTGAAATTCCTCAGCTTTTGCCAGGGAAACCTTTATTTATCCACAACCTTTGGGAGTTTGATTATTAAATGCTTTGAGATAGTCTTCTTTGGCTTAAATCTGTTTGGTGTTCTATAACCTTCTTGTACTTGGATATTGGTATCTTTCTCTAAGTTTGGGAAGTTCTCAGTTATTATCCCTTTGAATACACTTTCTACCCAATCTCTTTCTCTACCTCCTCTGTAAGGTCAATAACTCTTAGATTTGCCCTTTTGAGGCTATTTTCTAGATCCTGTAGGCATGCTTCATTATTTTTAATTCCTTTTTCTTTTGTCTCCTCTGATCATGTATTTTCAAATAGCCTGTCTTCAAGCTCACTAATTCTTTCTTCTGCTTGAACAGTTCTGCTACTAAAAGACTCGAGGCTGGGTGTGGTGGCTCACACCTATAATCCCAGAACTTTGAGAGGCTGAAGCAGATAGATCACTTGAGCCCAGGAGTTCAAGACCAGCCTGGGAAACATAGCAAAAACTCTATCTCTACAAAAAAATACAAGCCGAGCATGGTGGTACACACCTGTAGTCTCAGCTACTCAGGGAACTGAGGCAGGAAGATTGCTTGAGCCTGTGAGACTGAGGCTGTAGTGAGCTGATATCTTGCCACTGCACTCCAGCCTGGGTAACAGAGTGTGGCCTTGCCTCCAAAAAGAAAAAAAAAAAAAGATTCAGATGCATTCTTCAGTATGCTAATTACATTTTTCAGCTCCAGAATTTCTGCTTCTTTTTAATTATTTCAATTTATTTGTTAAATTTATCCGATAGAATTCTGAATTCCTCCTTTCTGTTATCTTGAATTTCTTTGAGTTTCTTCAACATGGCTATTTTGAATTCTCTGTCTGAAAGGTCTCATAGTTCTGTTTCTCTAGGACTGGTCTCTGGTGGTTTCTTTCTTTTTTCTTTTTTTGACACAGAGTTTCACTCTTGTTGCCCAGGGTGGAGCACAATGGTGTGATCTCAGCTCACCGCAACCTCCACCTCCCAGGTTTAAACAATTCTCCTGCCTCAGCTTCCCGAGTAGCTAGGATTACAGGCATGCACCACCACACCTGGCAAATTTTGTATTTTTAGTAGAGACAGGGTTTCTCCATGTTGAGACTGGTCTCAAACTCCTGACCTCGGGTGATCCGCCCACCTCGACCTCCCAAACTGCTGGGATTACAGGTGTGAGCCACCGCGCCCGGCCAGTTTCTTTAGTTTATTTGGTGAGGTCATGTTTTCCTGGATGGTGCTGATGCTATAGATGTTCTTCAGTGTCTGGGCATTGAAGAGTTGGATATTATCAGTCTTCACTGTATGGGCTTGTTTGTACTCGTCCTTCTTGGGAAGGCTTTCCAGATATTTCAAAGGACTTCACTACTGTGATCTAAGCTGTATCTGCTTTAGAGGCACCCCAAGCCCAGTAATGCTATGGTTCTTGCAGACTTGTAGGGGTACCACCTTGGTGTTCTTGGGTAAGATCCAAGGAAAATCCCTGGATTACAGGCAGAAACTCTTGTTCTCTTCCCTTACATTCCTTAAACACACAAAGTCTCTCTCTCTCTGTGCTGAGCTGCCTGGAGCTGTGGGAGGGATTACCCCAAACCCAGTAACACCGTAGTTCTTTGAAGTTCTTACAGACTCTTAGAGGTACCACCCTGATGGTCAAGGACAGCATCTGGGAGAAATTCTCTGGATTACCAGGCAGAGACTCTTGTTCTCTTACCTTACTTTCTCCCAAACAAATGGAATTTCTCTCTCTGTTCTGAGCCACATAAAGTTGGGAGTGGAGTGACAGAAGTACCCCTGCGGCCACCACCACTATGACTGGACTGGGATAGAGATGAAGCCAGCATAGCATTGGGTCTCACCCAAGACCTGCTGTAACCACTCCCTGGCTACTGCCTATGTTCACTGAAGGCCCTGGGGCTCTACAATTAGCAGGTGGCAAAGCTATCCAGGCATGTGTCCTTCCCTTCAGGGTGGCGAGTTCCCCCAGGCCCTGGGTAGGTCCAGAGGTACACTCCAGGAGTCATGGACTAGAGTAAAAAATCTCAGAAGTCTACGTGGTGTTCTATTGTACTGCAGCTGAGCTGGCTCTCAAACCATAAGACACAGTCCTTCCTACTCTTCCCTTTTCTTTCCAAAGGGAGACTAGCCTCACTCTGTAGCCACCACCACCACAGGCCATGGGGAGTACTGCCATGCTACCCTCGATGTTTCTTTAAGGCCCAGGGGCTCTCAAGTCAGTGTGTGGTGAATGCTGTCTGGCCAGAGACTCACCCGTCAGGGCAGTGGGCTCTATTCTGGACCAGGGCAGGTCAGAAATGCCATTTAGGAGTCCAGTCCTGGAATCAGGAACCAACCCCAAGGGCCCACTTGGTGCTCTACCCCTCTATGGCCATGCTGGCACCTGAAGCCAACAAGTCTCAGAGGCTCACCCAAGGTCCTCAACGTAGTACCTGGGTATATCTGCTGGTTATTTAGGGCCCAAGGGCTCTTCAGTTAGAAGGTGATGAATACTGCCAGGACTAAGTCCTTCTCAGGGGCCCTTATCCTTTCTGGCAGTTTATCTGCTCTTGGTCAGGACCTCCTAGTCCATCACACACATCTGAATAACTTTCAATCTGAAAGCAGTGAAGAAGGGATTAAGAGGCCCTTTTATCCAGAGTCCCCTTTGTGACTATATACATTTTTTAACGTCTAACTCAGTGATATATGGTTTGGCTCTGTGTCCCCACCCAAATCTCATCTTGAATTGTACTCTGATCATTCCCACGTGTTGTGGTAGCGACCCAGTGGGAGATCACTGAATCATGGGGGTGGTTTCTCCTATACTGTTTTGTGGTAGTAAGTCTCATGAGATCTGCCAGTTTTATAAGGAGAAACCCCTTTCACTTGTCTCTCTTTGCCTGCTACCATCCATATAAGATGTGTACTTCCTCCTCCTTGCCTTCCGCCATGATTGTGAGGCCTCCTCAGCTGTGTGGAACTGTTAGCCCAATAAATCTCTTTCTTTTGTAAATTGCCCAGTCTCAGGTATGTCTTTATCAGCAGCGTGTAAATGGACTAATATACTCAGCATCTAAGGTCCATATAGCAATCAATGTGTGTCTGACACACCTTTACCTGTTTACAGGACCTTAGTACAGATCCTGATTTAGCCAAAATGTCCAAGAACATGTGCATTCAATTTCAGGGGATTCATGGATCCCTTCAGGTAGGATTGCTAGATAAAATACAGATGTCAAGTTAAATGTGAATTTCAGATGAACAACAAAGTTTTTTGTTGTTGTTTTTTTTTTTTTTTTTTTTTTTTTTTTGAGACGGAGTCTTGCTCTGTCGCCCAGGCTGGAGTACAGTGGCCGGATCTCAGCTCACTGCAAGCTCCGCCTCCCGGGTTTACGCCATTCTCCTGCCTCAGCCTCCTGAGTAGCTGGGACTACAGGCGCCGCCACCTCGCCCGGCTAGTTTTTTGTACTTTTTAGTAGAGATGGGGTTTCACCGTGTTAGCCAGGATGGTCTCGATCTCCTGACCTAGTGATCCGCCCGTCTCGGCCTCCCAAAGTGCTGGGATTACAGGCTTGAGCCACCGCGCCCGGCCTGTTGTTGTTTTTTGAGACAGGGTCTCGTTCTGTCACCCAGGCTGGACTGTAGTGCCATGATCATGGCTCACCACACCTTCAACATCCTGGGCTCAAGTAATCCTCCTGCTTCAGCCTCCTGAGTAGCTAGGACTACAGGTGCACGCCACCACATGTGGCTATTTTTAAATTTTTTGTAGAGATGGGGGTCTTGCTATGTTGCTCAGGCTGGTTACAAATAAGTTTTTAGTATAAGTATGTTCCCTGCAATATTTGCAGAGATAATAGATAATTATTCTTTCATGTGGGGCAGGGATCCTGAGCTTCAAAAGCGCCAGTGTCTACTTAGTGATGAAGGGATTTGCTGAATGAACTAATACACTTGAGTGACTCCAAAGGCATGAGCAAAACTATTGCATGGAACATACTTACATTTCAAAACCATTTGTTGGTTATATGACATTAAGATGTGACTGGGCATTTGTATTTTTTTACTTGCTAAATCTGCCAATCTGATCTTGAGGCCATCCACAGCTTTACTAGGTTCATAGATTATAGAACAAGAATTTATATAGACTGAAGAAGATTAAGAGTGTTTCTTTATTTTTTTGTGGAATTATTTAATCACTTAACACTGAAGTAGCAGGTGAAGGGTAAACTGAAAGAACTCTTTCCACTTCTTTTAGCTCTAAATATCCACCAGGACATTATTATTATTATTGCTGTTTTCAGGACTCACATCGTTATAGAGTGACTATGAGTTTGATAGTGTCATCAACCATTATGGCCAATAATTTCCATGTTAAATTCCCAGAACAAAAAGATGTTGCATCAAATTCTTGAAATCGCAGACTTAGGAAATTAAGTTACATAAACAGCAGATGTTCAGGCTGAGGAAGGAAAGAAGCTGATACAAGTACTCCCAATTATTCAACAATCCCTTGAAGCCACCACTGTAACTAAGGGAATTGAAACACCATTAAGTCCTATCACGGCCACCACTTAGCCTTTTTTCTCTTACTATTATTTGTAATTCCATAATCAAGCTAGTTTTCCTACTAAGTTCTAGGGCAGGAGTTTTCTTTTTTCGGAAATTTTATTTGGATAAAGAAATATGGTCAAAAAGTTAAAACGGTGCAAATGGTTATACAAAGAAAAACAAGTCTCTCTTCTATCGTTACCCCTAGTTCCTGGACCGCGGGTTCTTAACTTGGGTTAGGAACTGCAGTCTAAGGATTTCTAGAGTAATGTGAATTTTCTCAATGCATAATTTTCAATGTACAGATAATTTTGCTCGTTTGTGGGGAGAGGATCCAAACTTTTACCTGAGCCTTAAAAGGGTCCGTGATGCAGAGAACCTGCTGAAGTAACCGATGCGCCCGAGTGACTCGGAATGGGGGGTGCAGATATCCTGTAATAATTTGTCCCCGTGTGAAAAGTCTACCCCTATCCACACCACTCCACTTCACTCCGGGGCCGCTTGGAAAGGACGCTCCCCGTGGGAGGAATCCAGCTCTTCCTAAGTTTTCCGCCTGCCGCATTCCTCCCCTCCGGCGCGTCGGCGTGCTCTTACGTCATGACGCCGCACACGCAGCCCCGCCCCTGCAGAGATCGGCGCTGGGACGGAACCCGGGTTCCTCTCAAACCCGGAATGTGAGGCTTTGGCCTGGGTGGCCCCTGTTTTGTGTCCCACTTTTTACTCGGGCCTGCGTCCGCTGCCGCCGTCCCTCACTTTGCCCTCGGAGAAGGCAGGGCGGCCGTGCCTCCTGCCGTGCGCCCGCGTGGCTGCCACCGCCCCTCCGAATCCTCCGGGGCCGCAGAGGGGTTCGCTACGGAGGGAGGTGCGGGCCTTCGGGAGGAGGAGGCGGAGGAGGCGGAGGAGGAGGGAAGGAAGATGGCGGCCGTGGAACTAGAGTGGATCCCGGAGACTCTCTATAACACCGCCATCTCCGCTGTCGTGGACAACTACATCCGCTCCCGCCGAGACATCCGCTCCTTGCCCGAGAACATCCAGTTTGATGTTTACTACAAGGTATGCGCCGTGGGCCTGCTCTCTGCTCTCCTCCAGCAACCCCGGGGGCCGCACCCCCTTCCACGTCTGCGAACCCCCGCAGTTAACCCCTCACCCCTCGCAGCAGGCTTGCCTCCCGAAACGTCTGGTGTGGTGTCCGCGTTGCCAATGGAGAAGCACCCTATCTCCCCATGCCGTCTCTTAAGCTTTGGGGCATTGAAATCTTTCTAAGGAGTCTTGTCCCCTTTTGGTGTTCCCTTCTACACAGTGGCCCTCTTGGGTAGGCCTTTTGCGTGGACTTCCTCTGTCGCGCCCCTATCCCACCTAGTCCTTTCCTTCTAGCCAGTATCTTCAGGATAATTTTCCACCCTCTCCTTCCAGTTAAGTGTCAGCATCAGCTGGACTTTTTTCCGTGCTCCTCCCCCGACCCCTTCCTATTTTCTCATCTCGCCGCCTTCCTTACCCGAGTGTTTTGGTGTTTTTGCTTTGTGTTCCTTCGTTTCTCCTTTCCCAATTGGGAAGGAGTTAGGGATTTTTGGAAATGATCTGTGTGTTTTATTTGCATATTCTTTAAAGCTTTGTTTTTTTGTGGGAGAAGAGGGGCTCTGTACTTGAAGTTGAATTAGGGATTTTGTGAAAATGGGAGTGCTGATCAACTGTTTGAAAAGGACAGAGAGAGATCTTTACTGAAAGAGAAAAATACTTTAGATGGTGTTCCTGTGTTTGAAAGTTGCAATCTTGCAGCATTCTTAAATCGCTCCCCCTCAAAAATCTGAACAGAAAGTCTCGCAAACCACTCTCCAAGGAGTTTCAAGGGTAAGTGTCCTTAGTTGTGGACTATTTTTGCTGTGTTTTGAGAGTGTAGAGAACTTTATGCACTCAGAGCCTGCCTTTTTCTCTCCCCCACATTTGAATGTGAACACTGGATTTATTATTCAGCCCTCCTTGTCTTGAATCTGCGTCGATAACTCCTAGGTAGAATGTAATTTATTTTTTAGACCTTAAATACTTCCTCTTGATCTGTAAGTTGGCTGGAACAGTGTAAACTGACATTTTAACAAATGTGTATGTTCTTATGTATGTACGGTGTTTTATGGCATTGTTTTATGGGAAAGATTGTCTGCTTTCTCCAACCCTAGAATTTTTTTTTTTTCCCAGAATTAGCAGTTCTTCTAAACCTAGCTGCTTTGCACCAGTTCTAACAATTAAAGTGGGGTTTCCCCCCTAAATATTTGGAGAAGATTCATTTAGGTCATGCATATTATTATTTTGGATTTAGAGAAAAAGCTCCCTGTATTCCTAATCCCTTTGATACATTGATTTACTTTTGTGTATATCTAAGGAAGTTTTGTTCATTTAAGATGCATTCCTCCCCAGGAAGGACAAATTAGATGTATCTTTCTCAGCCTGGGAAACTGCAGCTTTGTGTGTGCTCTCTGTCCATTTTATTAAATCATATGTAATCTTGTACCGCATATGTAATCTCTCAGAGGAAATCATTAGGAATGTAATCAAAGTATATTTACTAGTTGAATTCGCTCAGAATACTTGAATATTTTCTAGTAACTTTCACTTCTAATTGAAGCTTTTCATTTGAAGATTATTAGTATGAACAGATGGTGGTTTTGTCAGAATTTCTGTTTCACATAGTTCACAGTTTTATTCTTGCTCCTTTTTGGTACACTTTTACTTCTTATTGAGAGTATGGCATTGTGCTAAGATGAGGGAGGTGTTAAATATGTGCCTGTAACTGTGTTAAGTAGTTTTATGTGTTATCTTGTTTAATCTTCAGAATTAAACTGTGAAGTACAGTACAGTATAACCCTGCTTTATTGGTGAGAAAGTTAAGTAATTAAAGTCTCAAACCTCATGTTTAGTTTCTGAGTTCCTTGCTTTTTTACTTAGCTATCTATCTTAAGATAGTGGATTATTTTAATGAAAGGTATTATAACACTAATTTTTTTATTAGCCTCTATAGAAGTAGAGTGAAAGTCAGTCCCAGGACTCTATTCTAGTCTTCAGTGGAGATAAAAGAATAAATTATTCTTTTTATTAAAATAAAAAAAAAATTGATGGGGTCTTGCTATTTTGCCCAGTCTGGTCTTGAACTTCTGGGCTCAAGCTATCCTCCTGCCTCAGTCTACTGATTAGCTAAGACTACAGGCATATGCCACTGCACCTGGCTTTTCTTCCTTTTGAACACTGTATTAGCATATACATGTAAGAAACTTTTCTTGTGGAGACAGGATCTTACTCTGTTGCCCAGGCTGGAGTGCAGTGGTGATCATAGCTCACTGCAGCCTTGAACCCCTGGGCTTAAGCAGTCTTTCCATCTCAGCCTCCTGACTAGCTGGGACTACAGGTGCATGCCACCCATGCCTAGCTAATTTTTTGTATAGATGAGGTCTTGATATATTGCCCAGGCTGGAGAAACTTTTTAAAGCAATATAATTGCACACATAAATACAAGATACTCATCCCCTGCCCAACTTGTGAAAATTTTAGGAAGCTTACTGTTTACGATTTTCAGTTTTCTGCACTTTAAAGCCAAGGAGAATTTCATAATTACATCTCTCTTGCAGTCCAAATTTCCATCAGTAGGCATAGTCATAGACAAAATGGTAGTATTTGTGGAATCGTAAATTTCCCTATTCTGCTTGTTTGGTGTAGTACAGTATGACTGTGTTAATTTTTGTAATAGCTTCAGATAAAGGCACAATCATAAAACATTAGGAGATGGGGTTATGAAATGAGTGGAAGGTAAAGAAGTAGGAATATTGACTGCTCCATAAGCAGGGAAGGGAGAGAATAGAAAGGGTAAAATATGAATTTTTTTTTTTTTAAAGAATGGAAGACATTAGAATATATTTGTTGGCTGAATGGCAGAAACCAAGAGAGTGAGGTTAAATATCCAAGTGAGGTGGGAAATAAGTTTTGGAACAAGGTCCCTGAGCAGGAACATGAGTTGATGATTCTTGCCTGTTTTTGGTCCTCCTTCACCGTGCATAAATTAAGGTATTATCCTTATATTGGAGTTGGGGAAAGAAATCTTCTAAGATCAGAACAAAAGAATTAAAGATATAAAGGCGCAGGGCTCACACCCATAATTCCAACACTTTGGGAAGCTGAAGCAGGAGGATCACTTGAGCGCAGGAGTTCAAGACCAGCCTAGGCAACATAAGTGAGACCCTCGTCTCTACAAAAGGTAGAAAAAATTATCCAGGCATGGTGGTGCCTGCCTGTCATCCCAGCTACTCGGGAGGCTGAGGTGAGAGGATTGCTTGAGACCGGGAGGTCAGAGCCTGCAGTGAGCTGTTATTGTGCCACTGCACTCCAGCCTGGGCAACAGAGGGAGATCCTATCTCAAAACAAAACAAGTCATTAATATAGGTAAGTTTGTAAGAACGATTGTCACGAATGAGGAGGTGAGTTCATTTGCTGAGGGTAAGTGATAGGAGTGGTAGCTTTTATGTAGGAAGTCTAAACAGAAGTTGGGAATGTCTAGTGAGGTGTATGAGAAGGAAAGATGACTAAAAATATGTAAAAGAATTGACAGTTCAATAAAAATCAGAATCCTACAAAATACAGTCATGTGTTGCTTAATGACAGGGATATGTTCTGAGAAATGCATTAGGTGATTTCATGCTTGTGGGAACATCGGAGAGTATACTTATATAAGCCTAGATGGTATAGTCTACTACACACCTAGGTTATATGATAGCCTATTGCTTTTAGGCTACAAACTCGTACAGCATGTTACTTTACTGAGTACTGTAGGCAGTTGTAAGACAATAGTAAGTACTTGTGTATCTAAACCAGGGGTGTCCAATCTTTTGGCTTCCCTGGGCCGCATTGGAAGAAGATAAATTGTCTTGGGCCACACATAAAATACACTAACGATACCTGATAAGCTGAGGAAAAAAAATCTTATAATGTTTTAAGAAAGTTAACGCATTTCTGTTGGGTTGCATTCAAAGATGTCCTGGGGACCAGGTGCGGTGGCTCATGCCTGTAATCTCAGCTCTTAGGGAGGCAGAGGTGGGAGGATAGCTTGAACACAGGAGTTCGAGGCCTCCCTGGGTGATAAAGTGAGACTCCGTTCTTCACAAAAAGAAAAAAAAAAGTAACTCAAAGCTGACCTGGGCCACATGCGGCCCACTGGCTGTGCATTGGGCAAGCTTCATCTAAACATAGAAAAGGTACAATACAAATACAGTATAAAAGATAAGAAATGGTACACCTGTATAGGGCACTTACCGTGAATGGAACTTTTAGGACTAGAAGTTGCTCTGGTAAGTCAGTGAGTGAGTAGTGAGTGAATGTGAAGGCCTAAGACATCACTGTACACTACTGTAGACGTTATAAACAGTGTATACTTAGTCTACTCTAAATTAATGTTAAAAAAAATAAAGTAATTGGACTACAGTGTCACTAGGCAATAGGAACTTTTCAGCTCTATTATAATCTTATGGGGCCACCTTTGTGTCTGCAGTCGGTTGTTGACTGAAACTTTATGTGGCATGTGATTGCAATGGCTTGGATTCTGAAGTTTTCTCTCCAAGGGCGTGCAACCATTTTGGTATAAAAGCGGATAAGATGAAGTGAAAGAATTGTAAGTCAGATGGAGTGATATATGCCTGTAGTCCCATCGTAGCTACCCAGGAATCTGAGGCAGGAAGATGATTTGAGTCCAGAAGTTGAAGGTTGTAGTGTGCTAGCTGTGGTTGTGCCTGTGAATACTGCACTCCAGCCTGGGCAGCAAAATCGTCACTTAAAAGAAAATTCTAGAACTCTATACAGAGTGAAAGGAAATAGAGACGGGGCTAGGTTCTTATTCTAAAGAATGAAGTTTATGGCCAGGCATGGTAGCTCATACCTGTAATCCCAACAGTTTGGGAGGCCAAGCCGGGAGGGTCTCTTGAGTCCAGGAGTTCAAGACTGGCCAGGGCTATGTAGTGAGACTCCATCTCTAAAAAAAAAAAATGAAGTTTATGATCTTTTTATTTTAACTACTGAAGGTCTATTTTGTGTTTTTTCCAAATACAAAGTCTGCCATAGAGTTAAGCTTTGTCTGGGTGAAGTGTTTCAGTAGTGTGTTCTATGTATAGTTTTCACTGTCTTAATGTTTTTTTTTTGGAAACAGTCTTGCTCTGTTGCCTGGGCTGAAGTGCATAGGCACAATCTCAGCTCACTGCAACCTCTGCCTCCCGGTTTCAAGTGATTCTCCCGCCTCAGCCTACCAAGTAGCTGGGATTACAGGTGCCTGCCATCACGCCCAGCTGATTTTTGCATTTTTAGTAGAGATGGGGTTTTACCTTGTTGGCCAGGCTGATCTTGAACTCCTGACCTCAGGTGATCTGCCCACCTTGGCATCCCAAAGTGCTGGGATTACAGGAGTGAGCCACTGCACCCGGCCTCCCTAATGATTTTTTTAAAAATTAAAGTATTATGCTGAAAAGAAAAAAGGAAATAAAAATAAATACCATGCTGAAAACCATACTAATTAGGTTTTGATGTAGGATCAGAGTTAATTTTTTATTTTTCTCTATATATTTCAGTTGTATAGCTATATACAGCCTGAACCAACATTCAGTTTTCTGAGAATTTAAAAAAATTCACTGATGGCCAGGCATGGTGGCTCATGTCTGTAATCTCAGCACTTTGGGGGCCATGGTGGGAGGATTTTGCTTGAGTCCAGGAGTTTGAGACCAGCGTGGGCAACATAGTGAGATCCCATCTCTAAAAAAAAAGAAAAAATTAGCCATGTGTGGTGTTGTATGCGTATAGTCGCAGCTACTCAGGAGGCTGAGGCAGGAAGATTGCTTGAGCCCAGGAGGCTGAGGTTGCAGTAAACTGTCATTGCACCACCATACTCCAACCTGGGTGACAGGATGAGACCTTGTCTCAAAAAAAAAAAAAATTAAATTTGGCTACTAAAATTATAAAAGTGTCAGAATAAATTATTGGGTCAATATTTTGCAATGGGAAATGACCAGAATTTCTTCTTCTTTTTTTTTTTTTTTTGAGACGGAGTCTGGCTCTGTCGCCCAGGCTGGAGTGCAGTGGCCGGATCTCAGCTCACTGCAAGCTCCGCCTCCCGGGTTCACGCCATTCTCCTGCCTCAGCCTCCCAAGTAGCTGGGACTACAGGCGCCTGCCACCACGCCCGGCTAATTTTTTGTGTTTTTAGTAGAGACGGGGTTTCACCGTGTTGGCCAGGATGGTCTCGATCTCCTGACCTCATGATCCGCCCGTCTCAGCCTCCCAAAGTGCTGGGATTACAGGCGTGAGCCACCGTGCCTGGCCCTCCAGAATTTCTTCTTTAAAGAAATTGTTTTTCTTTTTTAAGACACAAGGCCTCCCTGTGTCTCCCAGGCTGTAGTGCAGTGGCATAATCATAGCTCACTGCAGCCTTTGAACTCCTGGCCCCAAGTGATCCTCCTGCCTCATCCTCCGTGCATACTGCCACACCTGGTTAATTAAAAAAAAAATTTCACCTTCCTGTAGGAGATAACAACAAAAAAAACCTTAATTTTTTTTTTTTTTTTTGTGGAGACTGACTGTATCTCACTTTGTTGCCCAAGCTGGTCTTGAACCTTAGCCTCAGGCAGTCTTCCCACCTCAGCCCCGCAAAGTGCTGGGATTACAGGTGTGAGTCACTGTGCCCAGCCTAAAAAGTTATTTTTAAGGTAATGTACAAATTATGAAAATGTCAAACACTATAAAAGTAAGTGACCAGGAGCAGTGGCCCATGCCTGTAATCCCAGCACTTTGGGAGACCAAGGCGGGAGGAGGATTGCTTGATCACAAGAGTTCGAGACCAGCCTTGGCAACATAGGGAGACACTGTCTTTACCAGAAAAAAAAAAAAATTATTCAGGCAGGGTGGTACATGCCTGTGGTCCCAGTTGCTTGGGAGTCTGAGGTGGAAGGATCATTTGAAGCTTGGGAAGTCGAGGCCGCTCAATGAGCTGTGATTGTGCCACTGCACACTAGCCTGGGCAACACAGCGAGAACTTCTCTCAAAGGAAAAAAAGTAATGCAAAAATAATTTAAAAATCTATCTTTACCTCTTGTCTTATCTTGCCAACACTGTAATGCCATCTTGGCATGAAGAAGGCATTTCTAAGAATGAAACCAGAACCCAGAAGGAGAAAAAAGAAATTGATGTGGGAATGCATTAGAAAGTAGAGCCAGGACCGGTGGCTCACTCCTGTAATCTGAGAACTTTGAGAGGCCAAGGTGGGAGGATGGCTTGAGCCTAAGAGTTTTAGACCTGCCTGGGTAACATAGGGAGACCCCGTCTCTACAAAAAAATTAAAAATTATTCAGGCATGGTGGCACATGCCTGTGGTCCAAGCTGCTCAGTCGGATCGCTTGGGCCTGGGATGTTCGAGGCTGCAGTGAGTGGTTATCATGACACTGCACTCAGCTTCCGGAGTGAGACACTGTCTCTCTCACACACACACACACACACACACAAAAAGGCTGGGCATGGTAGCTCATGCCTGTAATCCCAGCACTTTGAGAGGCCGAGACAGGCATTGCTTAAGCCTGGGAATTCAAGACTAGCCTGGGTAACATGGCAAAATGGTGTCTCTACCAAAAACAATAAAAAATTAGCCAGGCCTGGCGACATACACCTGTAGTGCCAGTTACTTGGGAGAATTGCTTGAGCCCAGGATGCGGAGGTTGCGGTGAGCCAAGATCATGCTATTGCACTGCAGACAGATTGAGACTGTCTCAAAAAAAAAAAAAAAAAAAAAAAAAATTGTAAGCACACTTTAAAAATTTAACACTATGCAAATGACATCATTTGACAGATGAAGGGCATGTTTTCTAATACAGAAAGATCTAATACTAATCAGTTTGAAAAAGGCAACTAAGGCAACTAATTCATGTCCCAAAAACCAGCTTACAGAAGAGGAAATATGAATGGCCAATGAACATTAAAGGATAATCAACTGAAATACAAATTCAAATGCAAGATGAAGCCAGATGCAAGGTAATCATGATGATGATGAAAGAAAATCTGGAGGAATTAAACTTAATTGTTACCTAGCTATAACAATTAAGGTAATATGGTATTGGCACATGGATTGACAAATAGACCAATGGACCAAAATGAACAGTCCAGAAACAGACTGGCACATATACTATAACCTGTATTATGATAAAAGTGACATGGCACGATGATAGGGAAAGGAAAGTCAAATCAATGGTATTGGTTAATTTCTGTATCAGGGAAGAAAATATCTTGACTTTACCTCACACCACACACAAAAGTCATTTCCACATAAATTGCTGATCTAAATGTGAAAAAAGTGTTTTAGAAAAAAAGTTTCGGCCGGGCGCGGTGGCTCAAGCCTGTAATCCCAGCACTTTGGGAGGCCGAGACGGGTGGATCGCGAGGTCAGGAGATCGAGACCAACCTAGCTAACACGGCGAAACCCTGTCTGTACTAAAAAATACAAAAAACTAGCCGGGCGAGTTGGCGGGCGCCTGTAGTCCCAGCTACTTGGGAGGCTGAGGCAGGAGAATGGCGTAAACCTGGGAGGTGGAGCTTGCAGTGAGCTGAGATCTGGCCACTGCACTCCAGCCTGGGCGACAGAGCCAGACTCCGTCTCAAAAAAAAAAAAAAAAGAAAAAGAAAAAAAGTTTCTTTATGTCAGCAAAGATTAATTTGGATCTCAAAGTGGTTAAATATAAAGGAAGTGTGATAAATTGGTGCTATATTAAGATCAAGAACATCTCATCAAAGTATATCATTAAGCAAGTGAAGAGTCAAGCCACAGAGTGGGAGAAGATATTTGCAGTACCTGTATCTGACAAAGGACTCCTTGTACACCTAAAGAACTATACACATTAATAACAGAGAAAAGACTGGGCGCAGTGGTTCATGCCTGTAATCCCAGCACTTTGAGAGGCTGAGGCAGGTGGATCACCTGAGGTCAGGAGTTCGAGACCAGCCTGGCCAACATGGTGAAACCCCATCTCCACTAAAAATAAAAAAACCAGCCAGGCATAGTAATCCCACCTACTTGGGAGTCTGAGGCAGGAGAATTGCTTGAACCCCGGAGAAGGAGGTTGCAGCGAGCTGAGATCGCGCCATCGCACTCCAGGCTAGGCGACACAGCAAGACTGTGTCTCCAAAAAAAAAAAAAAAACGCAGAGAAAAATACTCAGTTTTTTGTTTGTTTGTTTGAAGAGAATTTGAATAGCATCCCAAAAGAAAATATTCAAAAGGCCAAACATTTAGAAAGCAACTCAACCTTATTTTGTCTTCAGAGAAGTAGTGTTTTACTGTACACCCATCACAGTGACTCAATGAAAATGTTAGGAAGGATATGGAGAAATAAAAAACTCTCATACGTTGTTAATGGGAATGTAAGTTGATATGCCATTTTGAAAAAGTAGCATTATGTACTAAAACTGAACATAAACATACCCTGTAACCCAGTAATGCTACTTCAAGATATATACGCTTATGAATGTTCATAGCACTGCTATTCATAATAGCCCAAAGGTGGAAACTGTCTAAATAACCCATCAATAGAAGAATATTAATAAAGAGTGGGATAATCATATAGTTGAATATTACACAATGAAAATGAGCAACAACTACTTGAAATAATATGAATGAATCTTGCAGATGATACTGAGTGAAATAAACCAGTCACAGGAATGTGTACCAGAGGTTCCTAAACTTTTTCCCTTTATAGTTCATGGCAACCCCAGGCCAAAAGAAATACTTGACAGTTCTGTTTATTAAGTAGTTAGATCCAAAAAACTTCGTATTATTTATGTCCTAACAACTTAAGATCTATTTTTTTAAATGCACAAAAATTGAAGAAAAAAACTTTCATTGTTAGACAACCACCTTAACCAATGGGATGTTTGTGTGTTGGGCACTGTACAGCATCTCAAACCTTGGAGTCAGATTGGATACCACCACTCTCATCTTTTTTTTGAGACGGACTCTCACTTTTTTGCCAAGCCTGGAGTGCAGTGGCATGATCTCTGCTCACTTGCGCCTTTGCCTTCTGAGTTCAAGCAGTTCTGCCTCAGCCTCCCCAGTAGCTTGGATTACAGGTGCGTGCCACCACACCTGACTGATTTTTTATATTTTTGGTAGAAACAGGTTTCACTATGTTGGCCAAACTGGTCTCGAACTCCTGACCTCAAGTGATCTGCCTGCCTTGGCCTCCCAAAGTGCTGGGATTACAGGCGTGAGCCACCGCGCCCAGCTTCATCTGATGTTCCATATTGACTTTTGCATATTACTCTTTTTATCACAGCAACCACTGAAAACACAACTTCATAAAGATGTCATTGAAAGCAATGTAGTGTAGCAATCTAGTATTTGGTATAGTGCAATGCAGATGTTGAATGTTGTTTCTCTCAAATTAAGAATATCTTGCAGTGCGTCAGGGTACCTTGTTGCAGTTTGGAAACTGTGGGTGTATAATACATGATCCCATTTATATGAAGTTCAAAACAGGCAAAATTTAGTTGTTGGAAGTAGACACTATCCTTGGACAGTAGTGATGATACAGGGACAGATATGAGGGGAGGCTTCTGAGATTCTGGTTATACTTTTTTATTATCTGGATGCTGGTTACAAGTGAAAATTTATCCAGCTTCACATTTAAAATATTTGAGTTGTTCACTGTTCTGTATGCATGTTATACTTCGATTTAAAATTTTAAAAATAGGCTGGGTGTGGTGGCTCATGCCCATAATCCTAGCACTTTGGGAGGCTGAGGTGGGTGGATTACTTGAGGTCAGGAATTCGACACCAGCCTGGACAGCATGGTGAAACCCCGTCTCTACTAAAAATACAAAACTTAGCTGGGCGTGGTGGCAGGTGCCTGTAATCCCAGCTACTCGGGAGGCTAAGGCAGAAGAATCACTTGAACCTGGGAGGTGGCAGTTGCATGAGCTGGGATTGCACAGCTGCACCCCAACCTGGGCGACAGAGTGAGACCCTGTCTCAAAAGAGAGAGGAAAAAAAGAAGTTTTAAAGTAACATCAGCCTTCACCTATCAGATTGTCATGCTTTAAAAATTCAAATCGGCCGGGCGCGGTGGCTCAAGCTGTAATCCAGCACTTTGGGAGGCCGAGTCGGGCGGATCACGAGGTCAGGAGATCGAGACCATCTGGCTAACACGGTGAAACCCCGTCTCTACTAAAAATTACAAAAAACTAGCCGGGCGAGGTGGTGGGCGCCTGTAGTCCAGCTGCTCGGGAGGCTGAGGCAGGAGAATGGCGTGAACCCGGGAGGCGGAGCTTGCAGTGAGCCGAGATCCGGCCACAGCACTCCAGCCTGGGCAACAGAGCGAGACTCCGTCTCAAAAAAAAAAAAAAAAAAAAAATTCAAATCACTCATACCCTTTAACCAACAATACCATTTAAAGAATTTTTCCTCCAGGAATACTTGTTGAATGTGTGGAAAATCCTATTAAAGGATATTCAGTGTTTGTTCATAAATAGCATTGTTTATGATGGCAAAAATTGAAAACAACCGTATGCTAATCAGAAATGGAATATCACAGTGCATTTGTAAAGAATGAGTATTCTATATATACTAGAGTAGAGATGCCAGAACATAGAGCAAGTAGGGAGAATAAAAAGTTTGTTACAAAGTAGTGTGAATAGAATCATCTTGTGTGTGTGTGTGTGTGTTTTTTTTTTTTTTTTTTTTTTGAGACGGAGTCTCGCTCTGCCACCCAGGCTGGAGTGCTGTGGCCAGATCTCAGCTCACTGCAAGCTCCGCCTCCCGGGTTCACGCCATTCTCCTGCCTCAGCCTCCGGAGTAGCTGGGACTACAGGCGCCCGCCACCTCGCCCAGCTAATTTTTTTGTATTTTTTAGTAGAGACGGGGTTTCACCGTGTTAACCAGGATGGTCTCGATCTCCTGACCTCGCGATCCACCCGTCTCGGCCTCCCAAAGTGCTGGGATTACAGGCTTGAGCCACCGCGCCCGGCCGTGTGTGTGTTTTGTTTTTCTTTTTTTGGTAGAAGTGGGGTCTGGCTGTGTTGCCCAGGCTGGTCTTGAATTCCTGGCATTAGGCGGTCTTCCTGCTGTGGCTTCCTAAAGTGCTAGCATTATAGGTATGAGCCACTTTGCCTAGCCCCCATTGTGGGTTTTTTGTTTGTTTGTTTTGAGACAGGGTCTTGCTCTGTTACCCAGGCTGGAATGCAGTGGTGCAATCACCACTCACTATAACCTCCACCACCTAGGCTCAAGTGATTCTCCCTAGTAGCTGGGACTTACAGGTGTTTACTGCATGCTCAGCTAATTTTTGTATAGAGATGAGGTTTTGCCACGTTGTTCAGGCTGGTGTTGAACTCCTGGGTTCAAGTGATCTTCCTGCCACAGCCTTCCAAAGTGTTGGGATTATAGGCATGAGCCCCATGCCTGACTGTGTTTTGTTTTTCTTTTTTGTTTTTTTAATATGGGGAAAATATGTATATTCATTTGTTTGCATTGAAAGAAGAATATAGGGGAACACAACAAAATTTTAATGGTGTTTACTCAAGGGGTAGGATCGCAGTTGCTTTTTACTTTGTACATATATGCTCTATTTTTTTTTAAGACGGAATTTCACTCTTTTTGCCCAAACTGGAGTGCAGTGGCATCTACAACCTCCGTTTCCCAGGTTCAATCGATTCTTCTGCCTCAGCCTCCTGAATAGCTGGGATTACAGGTGCCCACCACCACACCTGGCTAATTTTTTGTATTTTTAGTAGAGACGGGGTTTCACCGTGTTAACCAGGATGGTCTCGATCTCCTGACCTCGCGATCCACCCGTCTCGGCCTCCCAAAGTGCTGGGATTACAGGCTTGAGCCACCGCGCCCGGCCGTGTGTGTGTTTTGTTTTTCTTTTTTTGGTAGAAGTGGGGTCTGGCTGTGTTGCCCAGGCTGGTCTTGAATTCCTGGCATTAGGCGGTCTTCCTGCTGTGGCTTCCTAAAGTGCTAGCATTATAGGTATGAGCCACTTTGCCTAGCCCCCATTGTGGGTTTTTTGTTTGTTTGTTTTGAGACAGGGTCTTGCTCTGTTACCCAGGCTGGAATGCAGTGGTGCAATCACCACTCACTATAACCTCCACCACCTAGGCTCAAGTGATTCTCCCTAGTAGCTGGGACTTACAGGTGTTTACTGCATGCTCAGCTAATTTTTGTATAGAGATGAGGTTTTGCCACGTTGTTCAGGCTGGTGTTGAACTCCTGGGTTCAAGTGATCTTCCTGCCACAGCCTTCCAAAGTGTTGGGATTATAGGCATGAGCCACCATGCCTGACTGTGTTTTGTTTTTCTTTTTTGTTTTTTTAATATGGGGAAAATATGTATATTCATTTGTTTGCATTGAAAGAAGAATATAGGGGAACACAACAAAATTTTAATGGTGTTTACTCAAGGGGTAGGATCGCAGTTGCTTTTTACTTTGTACATATATGCTCTATTTTTTTTTAAGACGGAATTTCACTCTTTTTGCCCAAACTGGAGTGCAGTGGCATCTACAACCTCGTTTCCCAGGTTCAATCGATTCTTCTGCCTCAGCCTCCTGAATAGCTGGGATTACAGGTGCCCACCACCACACCTGGCTAATTTTTTGTATTTTTAGTAGAAACGGGGTTTCACCATGTTAGGCTGGTCTCGAACTCCTAACTTCAGGTGATCCACCTGTCTTGGCCTCCCAAAGTGCTGGGATTACGGGTGTGAGCCATCGCGCCCGGCCTCAAAATAAAAATGTAGAAAACAACATTTCTTTTGGTGCATCTATCTTGATACAGTATTTCTCTGTGAGAAGCTTCAGCTGTTCCTCCTCCTTCGTGTCCATCTTCTGAACTGCCCTGTTGGCATTGTAGTACAAAACCACAAGTTATCTGTCACAAAAATTGAATCTCGGTAGGTGATCACAAGCATTCTCGGCAACAAAGACGTATTCATAGACCACATAAGCTGTTCCTCTAGTTTCAGGTGTGTTCCCTACTCTGATTTGATGAATAGGTCAATATTTCCCAAATATACATTGATTCAACTGTGATTTTGTATGGCAAATTTCTTACATACAATATCCGATTTACTTCAGGTGGAAGTCAAATGCTCACCCTCTTGGCCGCTTGCATTGCTGTCTTGGCAGGCTGGTGAGGTTACTGTAGCAAATACTGAAATTCTTCTGGACACCTTCCAAGCTCACTGGGCTTCAGGTGCTGCATAGCGTCAGGGCAGGATATCAACACCCAAGCACTGCTGGAAGCTGTTACAGTACCCACAGAATAGCACTGTCTCACGCCAAGACGCGTCCGTGTAGCGTTCCATTTCGAATCAACTCCTGGGGCCAAAAAAAAAAGACTCCTTTTTTTAAGGCGGAGTCTCGCTCTGTCGCCCAGGCTGGAGTGCAGTGGCTGGATCTCAGCTCACTGCAAGCTCCGCCTCCCGGGTTTATGCCATTCTCCTGCCTCAGCCTCCGGAGTAGCTGGGACTACAGTCGCCCGCCACCTCCCGGCTAGGTTTTTGTATTTTTTTTTTTTAGTAGAGACGGGGTTTCACCGTGTTAGCCAGGATGGTCTCGATCTCCTACCTCGTGATCCGCCCGTCTCGGCCTCCCAAAGTGCTGGGATTACAGGCTTGAGCCACCGCGCCCGGCCAAAAAAAAATTTTTTTTTTAAGTGAAGACTTTCAGACTTATTTCTGAAACTATATACTACATATTCAGCATTTCATTCTTTTTTTTTCTTTTCTTTTCTTTTCTTTTTTTTTTTTTTTTTTTTTTTTGAGATGGCATCTCACTCTGTTGCCCAGGCTGGAGTGTAATGGTTCAGTCTTGGCTCACTGCAACCTCCACCTCCTGGATTCAGACGATTCTCCTGCCTCAGCCTACTGAGTAGCTGGGACTACAGGCGCGTGCCATCACACCTGACTGTTTTTTGTATTTTTAGTAGAGACGGGAGTTTCACTATGTTGGCCAGGCTAATCTTGGACTCCTGACTTTGTGATCCGCCTGCCTCAGCCTCCCAAAGTGCTGGGATTACAGGCATGAGCCACCGCACCTGGCCCTATTCAACATTCTTGAGGTGCTAACCTGTACAGTTAAAATTAGTAAAAAGCCAGCAAAGTCAACTGAAAAAGTATAGCAGTAAGATAATTCGGTAAAGGGGTTGATTACATATTTATAATTAAAAATTCACTTTTTCTATGTGCAATATAGGAAGGATTATATCTGACTCAAAATAATAAAACACCTCTTTGGGAGGCCGAGGCAGGCAGATCACGAGGTTGGGACATCAGGACCACCCTGGCTAACACGGTGAAACTCCGTCTCTACTAAAAATACAAAAAATTGGCTGGGCGTGGTGGCAGACGCCTGTAGTCCCAGCTACTTGGGAGGCTGAGGCAGGAGAATGGCTTGAACCCAGGAGGTGGAGCTTGCAGTGAGCCGATATTGGGCCACTGCATTCCAGCCTGGGCGGCAGAGTGAGACTCCATCTTAAAATAATAATAATAATAATAAAACACCTCAAGGAGTAAAAAGACACCCAGTAATCTTCAATAAATGTAGAAGAGACAATATTTTGTTCCTAGATTGGAAGATTTGGGGTTTTAAAGATGTAACTTTTCCCAGAATCTGTGTATTCAGTGTGAACTTAATCAGAATCCCCAGAACAGTTCTTAGAACCAAGTTAAAAAATTTAAAAATGTGTAGTGAGAAAAAATATATCTGTTATATAATAGAGGATTAAAGTTTATTAAGCGTGTTCAAAACTCTTGCAAATCAATAAGAAAAGGAGGACTGAAAAGAAGTGTGCCATTATGTTGACAGTGATTTTCCTCTGTAGATGATAACATTGAGCAATTCTTTATGAAATTCCCTACATTTTCTAATGTTTTAAAAAACTAATGTTTTTAAATACTGAAATCAGAGGAAACAAATGTTTTACAGTTGGTTATCTAGAATACAGAATGAGTTTTCTTGTAGAGACAGAAAGTGTTTTCTTTTTTTTTTGAGATGGAGTCTTAATCTGTCGCCAGGCTGGAATGCAGTGACACGATCTTGGCTCACCACAACCTCTGACTCCCTAGTTCAAGCATTTCTCCTGCCTCAGCCTCCCTTGTAGCTGGGATTACAGGCATGCACCACCACTCCAGCTAATTTTTGTATTTTTAGCAGAGACGGGGTTTCACCATGTTTTCCAGATGGTCTCGATCTCCTGACTTCGTGATCCGCCCACTTTGGCCTCCCAAAGTGCTGGGATTATAGGTGTGAGTCACCATGCCCAGCAGAAAGTGTTTTCTTATAGCCATACTGCCCTCTCCTTCTGCCTCATGGAAACACTTTTGATTTTCACCACATATTGGTAGTGAAGCTTCAAGAACAGAAGCTGAGAAACTTGTCCCAAATATAGAGATTGTTGGTATATATTGTGTTATGTATGACTGGTTATCTGTCGCTGGCTAGGCCTTACATCTAACTAGATTTTTGTTTTGAATTTCCATTTGCTCTATGGTAACATCTACCACTAACACAGTCATACTATCTTGAAAATTATGCCATTGACTTAGAAAGTGAGGTATAGAGTTGGAGCATCTTGGTTAAAATATGCAAGTTCGTTATTTTAACCACTGGGGGAAAAACTCTTGATTTCTTGTTTCATGGATAATTGACCTAGTGACATCATCATCATAAATGGACAGCATATTTAAGTTTTAGTAAAGGGTTGCCCTTTTATTTGAATACTCTGAAATGACACTATAATGAAGCAACAACAGATAAAAGACCTTAATTGTAAGGTATAAAGTACAAAGAAAAGGAATATCAATATTCTAATATAATTTTTTTCAGAGTACATTTCAGATGAATTTTTTTCCCCACAGAAACAGGATCTCACTTTGTCACCCAGACTCTGGTGTAGTGGAGCAGTTATGGCTCACTGCAACCTCAACCTCCTAGGCTAAGGCAATCCTCCCGCCTCAGCCTCCCAAGTACCTGGGGCACAGGCCGTCACACTTGGCTAATTTTTAAAATTTTTTGTGGCAATGGGGGTCTCCCTACGTTGTACATGCTGGCCTCAAACTGCTGGTCTCAAGCAATCCTCCCACCTTGGCCTCCAAGAGTGCTGGGATTACAGGTGTGAGTCACCACGCCCAACCGCAGATGAGTTTTTTACTTTTTTATTTTTATTTATTTATTTATTTTTTTTATTTTTATTTTTTGAGACGGAGTCTTCCTCTGTCACCCAGGTTGGAGTGCTGTGGCCGGATCTCAGCTCACTGCAAGCTCCGCCCCCCGGGTTCACGCCATTCTCCTGCCTCAGTCTCCCGGGTAGCTGGGACTACAGGCGCCACCACCTCACCCGGCTAGTTTTTTATGTAGTTTTTAGTAGAGACGGGGTTTCACCGTGTTATCCGGGATGGTCTCGATCTCCTGACCTCGTGATCCGCCCGTCTCGGCCTCCCAAAGTGCTGGGATTATAGGCTTGAGCCACCGCGCCCGGCCACTTTTTTAAATTATTTGTTTTTGAGACAGGATTTTGCTGTATTGTCCAGGCTGGAGTACAGTGGTACAGTCATGACTCACTGCCACCTCGGCCTTCAGGGCTCAAGTGATCCTTCCATCTCAGCCACCCAATTAGTTGGGACTACAGGTATGTACTACCATGTCTGGCTAATTTTTTATTTTTTGTGGAGATGGGGGTCTCGCTACATTGCCCAGGCTGATCTCGAACTCCTGGTCTCAAGCAATCTTCTTATCTTTGCATGCCAAATTGCTGGGATTACAGGTGTGAGCCACCATGCCAGCCTTCAGATGAGTTTTGAGATCAGAGGATAATAATAAATGAATCATGTAAGTGACAATAACTCGTTTGTTAAATGAAACGTAGTCTTTTATGTTAGAGGTAAAGGATACATTTATAAGACTTTCTGTTTTAAAAAAATTAAATATGTACAAAAATAGAATAGAATAATGGATTCCTGTGTCTGTCACCTAGCTTTAACAGTTATCAATTCTTGGCCAGTCTTGTTACTGAATCTGTTCTCCCATTCACTTTCCCCTTTCATGTGGCATTTGGAAGCAAATCTAGACATCAGATGATTTCTTTGTTTTTGTTGGTTTTTGAGACAGAGTTTCACTGTTGTTGCCCAGGCTGGAGTGCAGTGGTGCAATCTCGGCTCACTACAACCTCCGCCTCCCAGGTTCAAGCAGTTCTTCTGCTTCAGCCTCTTGGTAGCTGGGACTACAGGCACGCACCACCACGCCTGGCCAATTTTTGTATTTTTAGTAGAGATGGGTTTCACCATGCTGGCCAGGTTCGTCTCGAACTCCTGACCTTGTGATCCACCCGCCTCGGCCTCCCAAAAGTGCTGGGATTACAGGCGTGAGCCACTGCGCCCGGCCTAATTTTTGTATTTTTACTAGAGATGGGGTTTCACCATGTTGGCCAGGATGGTCTCAATCTCTTGACCTCATGATCCACCCACCTTGGCCTCCCAAAGTGCTGGGATTACAGTCATGAGTCACCGCGCCTGGCCAAAAATATATATATATATTTTTTTACGGAGTCTTGCTCTATGGCCCAGGCTGGAGTGCAGTGGCCGGATCTCAGCTCACTGCAAGCTCTGCCTCCTGGGTTTACGCCATTCTCCTGCCTTAGCCTCCCGAGTAGCTGGGACTACAGGCGCCCGCCACCTCGCCCGGCTAGTTTTTTGTATTTTTTAGTAGAGACGGGGTCACCGTGTTAGCCAGGATGGTCTTGATCTCCTGACCTCGTGATCCACCCGTCTTTGGCCTTCCGAAGTGCTGGGATTACAGGCTTGAGCCACCGCGCCCGGCCCAAAAATATTTTTTTAAAAAAGAAAATATTGAATATATATCTTGTACTAGGCACTGTGCTAGGTATTGAGAATATAGTGGTAACTATGGTCACCTCATAGAATGTAGAGTGTAATGAAATAATATATTTAACAAATGACTGTTTAAGTGAATGCATGCATGTGTTGATGTTACCATGGAGGTAAAAAAACAGTGTGTCATGAGAAAGTTTAAAAGGACACAATTTAGATTGCCGAGTCAGGGGAAGATCTCTGAGGAAGTGACATAGTAGTTGAGAGGATTTGGATGAATTATAAACTAACCAGGCAAAGAATTATGTTACCATTGCTTCATGTAGAGGTAGTAGCATATGTGTGCAAAAATTATGAGCCAAAAGAAAGCTAAGGTGGCAGGAATGTAGGAGACAGGGAGAAACAATAGTAAACAATGAGGTCAGAAATATAGGCAGACATCAAGGCTGGAGGCAGTGGCTCATGCCTGCAATCCCAGCACTTTGGGAGGCCTCGGTGGGAGTATCACTTGAGCCCGAGTTCATAGACCAGGCTAGGCAACAAACGTAGTGTGACCCAGTCTCTACAAAAAATAGGAAAATTAGCCAGGCATGGTTGTGCATGCCTGTAGTACCAGCTACTATCTGGGGCTGAGGTGGGCGGATTGCTTGAGCCCAGGAAGGAGATTGAGGCTCTAGTGAGCCATGATCATGCCGCTGCCCTCCAGCTTGTGAGACAGAGGCCAGACTGTCTCCCAGGGAGAAAAAAAGAAAAAGAAAAAGAAAGAAAAAAAGGCCGGGCATGGTGGCTCACACCTGTTATCCCAGCACTTTGGGAGGCCGAGACAGGTGGATCACCTAGGTCAGGAGTTCGAGACCAGCCTGGCCAACATGGTGAAACCCCATTTCTACTAAAATACAGAAATTAGCTGGGCATGGTGGTGGGTGCCTGTAATCCCAGCTACCCGAGAGACTGAGGCATGAGAATTGCTTGAACCTGGGAGGCAGAGGTAGTGAGCCGAGATGGCACCACTGCACTCCAGCCTGGGCGACAAGAGCGAAATACTATCTCAAAAAAAGAAAAAAAAAAAGCAGGGGTCACGTGGCTTTTAGGAGCTCAGAGGTAACATTAAAGATTTTGGATTATGTTCTACAGTGAGGGTGCCATTTAAATAAAGGTTTTAAACAAGAGAATGGCATGATATGAGTTTTTTTTTTAACAAGATTCTGGCTACTGTATGTACAGTGATTTTGAGGGAGACAAGTGGTAGTGGAGAGACTAATTCTATCAAACCTTTACAGTAATCTAGGTGAAATATTTGAGGTATAAATCCTATACCATATATATAAACATTGTATTATCATTTCAGTTTCTTATATGATGCATATATAATGTAGGTATACAATTTAGAAGCAAAGGTGGAATTTTATTACCCTTTTCAGGAACTTGTTCACTTCATATATATGCATGGTCATTTTTCCTTGATAACAACCCGTTTTCATTTCTGAAGTTTTTGGCTATTTAAAGACTCTGAGAGAGTTCCAAACATGAATGAGATGCACAGGTTTCATTGGTATATGTGAGTGTGTGCGTGCAATTATGTGCCTTCAGGTTTTCTTAGAACATAGGTGTTTTTGGTTGGTTGGTTGGTTTTGAGACAGAGTCTCGGTGTCACCCAGGCTAGAGTGCAGTGCACAATATCAGCTCATTGCAACCTCTGCCTCCTGACTTCGAGCAATTCTTGTGCCTTAGCTTCCCAAGTAGCTGGGACACACAACATGCCGGGCTAATTTTTGTTTTTTTGGTGTAGTCAAGGTTTCACCATGTTGGCCAGATTGATCTTGAATTTTACCCGTGATGTAGTGCTTAGGAAGGCAATGTTAGCAGGTAACTTTTAATAAGGCTCTGATATAATTTATTCCATTTAAAATTTTGATAAATCTGGAATTCATTTTTGTTACATTTTATTAGGTAGGCATCTTTGTTTACCCATTTTTATAGACTCTTTATTAAGTAATTTTTTTCTTTCCTCAGTGGTCTTAAAATGCTTCTTTTGTCATACGTTAATTTTTATATGCACTAAGGTCTCTTTCTGAACATTGCATTTTGTTCTCTTGGTCTATCTTCATACCTGTATGATATTGTTTTAATTGTATTTTTATTGTCTGTTTTTACCTCTGGTGGGAGATAATTTGCCTACTTCTAGAAATAAGCTTGTTTTTCCTTTCTTTAAGAATCATTACCGGAACACAAAGCATCAGTTTCCTCTTTTCTAAGCTCTGTTTCATAAGATGTATAAATCTATGAGGGGATTAACCTTTAAATCTTCTATCATTTCTATAAAAATATTTTAAATTGTCCATTTAATACTTTTAAAAATTTCCTTTTATATTATCTTCAAGAGGCAATGTAGGGTAAGTTGTTAAGAACATGGATATAGGGACAAACTGCCTGGGTCAGATTCCTGCTTTGCCCCATCCTAATTGTGTAATTTTTGAGAAGGTTATTTAACTCTAAATGCCTCAGTTTCCTTGTCTGTAAAAGGATAGAATGAATAATTTATGAAAAGCACTGAGAACAGTGCCTGACACATAAAAGATCTCTGTATGATTAGAAGCTATTTTTATTCTGGATTAGTATCCAAAAACCCCTTTAATTCATAAAAATGTATTAATTTCAGGCCTGGCACGGTGGCAGACACCTGTAATCTCGGCACATTCGGAGGCCGAGGCAGGTGGATCACCTGCCTGGCCAACATGGTGAAACCCCGTCTCTACTAAAAATACAAAAATTAGCTGGGTGTGGTGGCGGGCACCTGTAATCCCAGCTACTCCAGAGGCTGAAGCAAGGGAATCACTTGAACCTGGGGGATGGAGGTTGCAGTGAGTCAGGTTCACGCCACTGTACTGTAGCCTGGGCAACAAGAGCGAAACTCCGTCTCAAAAAAAAATTACTTTGCATTTTTTAGATAAACTTGGTAAGGATGAGTTGAAACAAATTACCCTTTCCTCACAATTTAAATGTGATCCTATTTTATTAACTAGAGAAACTCATGCCTGTAATCCTAGCACTTTGGAAGGCCGAGGTGGGCAGATCACGAGGTCAAGAGATCGAGACCATCCTGGCTAACAATGGTGAAACCCTCTCTGCACTAAAAATACAAAAATTACCTGGGCGTGGTGGCGCGTGCCTGTAGTCCAGGCTATTCGGGGGTCTGAGGCAGGAGAATCACTTGAACCTGGGAGGCGGAGGTTGCAGTGAGCTGAGATCACGCCACTGCACTCCAGCCTGGGGACAGAGTGAGAGACTCTGTCCCTCCCCCCCCCCAAAAAAAAGAAAAAGAAAATTTAAGCAGCCAAATATAGAATCTCATTTAGTAGGATACACCAGTTTTTAGTCATTAAAGAAATACGGTGAATTGTAAAATAACATAAATTTTGTTTTTAGGCAAAGTAGTTGTATAACTTGTTTTTGTTTATTCTTTTTTTGTTTTTTTGAGACAGAGTTTTGCTCTGTCAGCCAGACTGATGTGCAGTGGCATGATCTTGACTCACTGCAACCTCTGTCTCCTGAGTTCAAGCGGTTCTCTGCCCTTGCCTCCTGAGTAGCTGGGATTACAGGTGCCCGCCACCACGGGCCTGTTTAATTTTTGTATTTTTAGTAGAGACAGGGTTTCTCCACGTTGGCCAGGCTGGCCTTGAACTGTTGACCTCAGGTGATCCACCCGCCTTGGCCTCCCAAAGTGTTGGGATTACAGGTGTGAGCCACCATGCCCAGCCTATTTATTCTATTTTTAAAAAGAAATTCTAAGCCTTAAGTTTGATAATGATGACAGTCATTTTGGTAAGAAGGGAAGATTTTTATCTTAGTGTTTTTGGAGTGTGTGTTTGTATTTATTTTGATAACTGTTCTGTCGCAAATCAGAAATTTATCACCTCGTTAAGCCCATGTCATGAGAATGTGGTCGTAAGTTCTCAGCTTTATTTTCCCTGAGTTGTTCTGTTTTGGTTGTCAAGTAAATAAGACAGCAATAATAGTAGTGAATTTTACAGCATGCATTCCCAGAAACTCTTACTTTTCTGTAGCAGAAAACAAAATCCTCTATACGAATAGCAAATATAGGCTGAACGCAGTGGCTCACACCTGTAACCCCAGCACTCAGAGAGGCTGAGGCAGGAGGATCACTTGAGCCCAGGAGTTCGAGACTGCAGTGCTGCATTGAGCTATAATTGTGCCACTGTACTGCAGCCTGGGTGACAGAGTAAGATAATAGATAGATAGATAGATAGATAGATAGATAGATAGATAGATAGATAAAATAACAAATCTTTCCTGATGAAGGTTTTAATGTTAACATAAATGTCTAACTATTACGTGAAGATAACATTACTGCCTTTCCTTCCTGAGCATGTCCCCTCTCCCCTGTAGCAGTTATATATTTTTTGAAGTAGTCATTATGGATTTGGATTAATATATTTACCTAATTTGACCTGACCTCCATTGTGACTAGTGATTTATGCCCAAGAGTGTGCTCAGGTTTTATTATGTTTTTTGTGCACAAAGTAAACTGGCCCATTTTGAGAGTGACCTTGTCCTCTTTATGAAACCCATGTTCTCTTTATGAAACCCATGTTCTCATCAACTGAGCTGTTAAGTGTCTGTAATATAAAGTCAAATAAATCCTGCTTTCTAGGGCACTGTATTATTTATATAGCACATGTAAATTCAGAAGCATTTGGTCTTGGGATCAGGAGTTCAAGACCAGCCTGGTCAACATGGTGAAACCCTATCTCTGCTAAAAATACAAAAAAAAATTAGGCGTGGTGATGCATGCCTGTAATCCTAGCTACTAGGGATGCTGAGTGGGAGGATTGCTTGAACCTGGGAGGCAGAGGTTGCAGTGAACCGAGATTGCACCACTACACACTGTTGGTATTGTATCGCCTGGGCAACAGAGCAAGACTCTGTCTCAGAAAAAAAGCATTTGGTGACATTGAGGTGGGTTTCAAGGAGGGACAATACTATTTGTCTTTGTGTTTATTTATTTATAATTTTTTTGAGACAAGGTCTCACTCTCACCCAGGCTGTATTGTAGAGACAGGATGTCACTCTGTTGCCCAGGCTGGTCTCCAGCTCTTGGGCTCAAGCAGTCCCCTTGCCTCAACCTCCCAAATAACTGGGACTACAGGTGCAGTTTATATTTTATAAATTTATTTATATTTATAGATAGGATCTTATTATGTTGCCCAGGCCTGTCTCAAACTCCTGGCCTCAAGCATTACTCCCTCCTTCGCCTCCTTAGTAGCTGGAATGGCAGGCTCAAACCACAGCACTCAGCCTTAAAATGTTATTTTAAATTGTAGTTCTAAAAAGTCAGAATGTATAAACGATTATGACATGATTAGAAATCCTGCCATCCTGTATTACTGTAGACGTGCTTTACTATTGGTGTGTTTTTGAAGTGTTATACCCAGGACTGAACTGAGATTTTTGAGGTGGCCATATTGACCAGCTCTGTTTTCTGGACATTATCTTTGCTATTATTTTGATAATTTTACATTGACTCTCCAGTTTTGTTTAAGTAAAAAACTTAACAGTTTAATATTTCTGGCCGGGTGCGGTGGCTCAAGCCTGTAATCCCAGCACTTTGGGAGGCCGAGACGGGCGGATCACGAGGTCAGGAGATCGAGACCATCCTGCCTAACACAGTGAAACCCCGTCTCTACTAAAAAAAAAAAATACAAAAAAACTAGCCGGGCGAGGTGGCGGGCGCCTGTAGTCCCAGCTACTCGGGAGGCTGAGGCAGGAGAATGGCGGGAACCCGGGAGGCGGAGCTTGCAGTGAGCTGAGATCTGGCCACTGTACTCCAGCCTGGGCGACAGAGCGAGACTCCGTCTCAAAAAAAAAAAAAAAAAATATATTTCTTTAATGATTTTTATCTGTATTTAATAAATACATAATTATACAGCGCTTTGTAGTACTTGCCATGTTCCAGGTACTGTTCTAGATGGTTTACAAATACCAATTTGTAACGATTATATACTACTATTAAAATATTTTTATATCAATTGTAGAAATTTGTTAGTGTTACATTTCTTAACATAAGCATCTTTTCTGAAATTAATCGTTACATTTATCAAATATGATTAAAGTAAAAATAAGAATTAAATTGCAGAACTTTTAAGTCATAATTAATTGTTTTTTATTTCAGCTTTACCAACAGGGACGATTATGTCAACTGGGCAGTGAATTTTGTGAATTGGAAGTTTTTGCTAAAGTACTGAGAGCTTTGGATAAAAGGTAAATTCTTTTTTTTTAAATTGTAAAATATACATAACACAAAATTTACTGTTTTAACCGAATTCAGTGGCATTAAGTATATTCACATTGTGGGCCAGGTGCAGTGGCTCACGCCTGTAATCCCAGCACTTTGGGAGGCTGAGGTGGGCAGATCACGAGGTCAGATCAAGACCATCCTGGCTCACATGGTGAAACCCCATCTCTACTAAAAATACAAAAAATTAGCTGGGTGTGGTGGTGGGCGCCTGTAGTCCCAGCTACTTGGGAGGCTGAGGCAGGAGAATGGCATGAACCTGGGAGGCAGAGCTTGCAGTGAGCCAAGATGGCGCCACTGCACTCCAGCCTGGGCAACAGAGCAAGACTTCATCTCAAAAAAAAAAAAAAAAGAAAGTATATTCACATTGTGCAACCATCAACACCATTTATTTCCAGAACTTTTTCATTACCCTAAACAAAAGCTCCTTACCCACTAAATAGTAACTCTCCATTCCCTCTTCCCCTTATCCTGTGTAGCCACCATTATACTTTAGATGAGTTTAACTGCTCTGATATCCCATATAAGTGGAATCCTATAATGTTTATCCTTTTGTGTGTGTTATATTTCATTTAGCATCATGTTTTTAAGGTTCATCTATGTTGTAGCACAAGTTAGAATTTTATTTCTTTTTATGGCTAGATTATATTCCATTGTGTGCATATACCACATTTTGTTTATTCATCTGTCAATGGATATTTGGGTTCTTTCTACCTTTTGGCTAGTGTGAATAATACTGCTGTGAACATGAGTGTAGAAATACCTCTTCAAGCCCCTGCCTTCAGTTATTTTGATTATATACCCAGAAGTTGAATTGCTGGATTATATGGTAATTCTATTTTTATTTGTTTATTTTTTTAAGACACTTAGTTTCACTATGCTGTACAGGCTGCCCTCGAACTCCTGGGCTCAAGGGATCCTCTTTCTCAGCCTCCCTGCCAGCTGGGACTACAGGCGCTGCCACCACACCCAACTCCTATTTCCAATTTTTTTGAGGAACTGTCATACTGTTTTCTATACTTTTTTTTTTTTTTTTTTTTTGAGACAGGGTCTTGCTCTGTTGCCTAGGTTGGAGTTCAGTGGCATGTTTGTAGTTCACTGCAAACTGAAACTCTCCTTGGCTCAAAGCCATCCTCCCACCTCAGCCTCCTGAGTAGCTGGGACTGACTATAGGCACATGCTACCACACCCAACTAACTTTTTTTATTTTTAATAGAGACGAGGTCTCGCTATGTTGCCCAGGCTGGTCTCGAACTCCTGGATTCAAGTGATCCCCTTGCCTCAGTCTTCCAAAGTGCTGGAACATAAATTCATTTTTAAGTTACTTGTTTTTTAAAATTCCACTACACCTCTTGTTAATGCATGAAGTTATGTTTATTTTTGACTAATTTCTTATATGGTTTAGAAATTATTTCATAAATATGATTGTATCAGAAAATTTAGAGTGGATAAAATAATTTTGCCTCGTAAGTGTAGTACCAATATAAATCTATAACATTGTTTCATTGAGAAATTGTCTCAATTAGTTTTTCCATATACCTGGTATTATTTCACTATGAATTATGTTTATTTGCAGTTGCTACCAGAACCCCTGTCTTACCTGTTTCCAGTCACTACTTCCCCTCCCCTAGGGTAACCACTAGATTAATTTTATGTGTTTTAGAACATATTAAATAAAACATACCGTTTGTGCCCTTTTGTGTCTGGCTTTTTTTTTTCCCCAGTATTGTTTTATGAGAATCACCTATATTACGTGCAAATACAGTGTGTTCATTCTCGTTGCTGTATATATATGGTGTTTTATTACATGAATATAGTATTATTCATTCTATTATTGATGAATATTTGGGCTGCTTCCAGTTTTTAGCTATTATAACTCATGCAGCCCTAAACATTCTTGTAAATGTTTTTTGGTGAACATATGTATGTATATCTATTAGATATATACCTAGAAGTAGAATTTGAAAGCAATTTAAGACAACTCAAGGAGTCTTTGCCAGCATCATAGAGAATATAGTAAAAATATTGTGGCACTGATTGTACAACCCAAATAGAAGCTTGGCGACAAAAAGAAGATCATTTGTTCTGCCTCCTTCTATCACTTTTGGAAAGTTAACACTTTGACAGTTTAGCTTTTTGAGTTCAAGAAAGGGAGATTGAATTCATCTTCCTGTTGTAAGTATCATCATGTAGTAGTATTAGCTACAGATCTGACTTTTCATTGTACTTGTGGTTTTTTTTTTTTTTTTTTTTTGGAGGCAGGGTCTCTCTCTTCCATCACCCAGCCTGGAGTGCAGTGGCAAGATCATGGCCCACTGTAGCCTCAACTTCCAGGGCTGAGGTGATTCTCCCACCTCAGCCTCCCAAGTAGCTGTGTGCCACCACACCTGGCTGATTTTTTTTCATTTAGTAGAGACGGGGTTTCGCCATGTTGCCCATGCTGGTCTCAAACTCCTGAGCTCAAGCCATCCACCTGCCTTGGCCTCCCAGAGTGCTGGGATTACAGGTGTGAGCCACTGTGCCTGGCCTGCTTGCTGTTCTGTTTAGTGTTCTTCTCTAAGTTTAACTGCCATTAAGTTTTCAGGGGTACATAGTAGGTGCATTTATTTATGGGTTACATAAGATACTTTGGTACAAGCATGCGATGTGTAATAATCACAACATAAATGAGGTGTTCATCACCTCAAGCATTTATCCTTTGTGTTACAGACAATCCAGTTATATTCTTTCAGTTATTAAAATGTAGAACTAAATTATTTCTGACTATAATCCTGTTGTATTAGCAAATAATAGATTTTATTCATTCTTTCTATTTTTTTGTACCCATTAACTATTTTCATTTGCCTCCCTCTCCCAGTTACCCTTCCCAGCCTCTGGTAACCATCCTTCTTCTCTCTATATCCATGAATGCAATTATTTTAATTTTTAGCTCCCACAAATAAGTGACTACATGCAAAGTTGTTCTTTCCTTGGCTGGCTTATTTTACTTACCATACAGTTCCATCCATGTTGTTGCAAATGACAGGATCTCATTCTTTTTTTATGGCTAAATAGTACACCATTGTGTATGTGTATCACATTTTCCAGATGCTGTTTTAGATGCTGGGGCCATAGCGGTGAGTAGGATCCACAACATCCCTTCCTCATGGAGTTTGTATTTTCGAGAGGGATGATAAGATAATAAACAAGTAAGTCGGCTGGGCGTGGTGGCTCACACCTGTAATCCCAGCACTTTGGGAGGCCAAGGTGGGTGGATCACCTGAGGTCAGGAGTTCCAAACCAACATGGTGAAACCTCATTTCTACTAAAAATATAAAAATTTAGGCCAGGCACGGTGGCTCACACCTGTAATCCCAGCACTTTGGGAGGCTGAGGTGGGTGGATCACCTGAGGTTGGGAGTTCGAGATCAGCCTGACCAACATGGAGAAACCCCGTCTCTACTAAAAATACAAAATTAGCCGGGCGTGGTGGCACATGCCTGTAATACCAGCTACTCAGGAGGCTGGGGCAGGAGAATCGCTTGAGCCTGGGAGGCAGAGGTTGCAGTGAGCCAAGATCGCGCCATTGCACTCCAGCCTGGGCAACAAGAGCAAAACTCTGTCTCAAAAAAACAAAAAAAAAAATTAGCTGGGCGTGGTGGCGGATGCCTGTAATCCCAGCTACTTGGGAGGCTGAGGCAGGAGAATCGCTTGAACCCAGGAGGCCGAGGTTGCAGTGAGCCGAGATAGCGCCATTGCATTCCAACCTGGGTGACAGAGTGAGACTCCGTCTCAAAAAAAAAAAAAAAAAGTAAGTAAATAGCATGATTTCAGTGTTCAGGGGTAACTTTGAAATGTGGCCTGTATACTAAGACTATAGAGCAACTTCTTGATTAGTTGATTAAAATTAGTCTGTTAAAAAAAAATCTGATAAATAAGAACTTCTCATTTTGGTAAAAGAAGACTAGAAAAACTTTAAAAAACATTCCTTACTCTAAAGAAAGGATAACTTTGGGAGATTTGAATCTCTCTAGGTAGTTTTAAACACGGCTGTTGTAAAGATTTAGTGGAATACCTCTTTTTCATCTCTTAGGTTATCTTTCACCAAATCCAAATCCTTTGGTAAGTGTTTTATGTATTTGTAAAACTAAAAGCATGTAATTTGGCCTTTTTTTCCTTTATCCAAAGCAGTGACTCTGTTATTTACAATTTTGTTTAAAAGGTTTTTTTCTATTGAAATATAATTCACATACCATAAAATTCACCAGTTTAAATTCTACCACTCAACTATTCACAAGATTTTGCAACCATCACCACTGTCTAATTTTAGAAAATTTGGTCACCACAAAAAGAAATCATTAACAGTCACTCCATTTCCTCTTACCCTGGCTGACTATTTCCTCAGTTAACAGTACCTATTTCCTCAGTTTCTAGCTGACCATTAATTTACTTTCTGTCTGTATGGATTTGCCTAGTCTAGATATTTTATATAAATTGAGTCTTATACTGTATGGTCTTTTGTGACTGACACTTTCACTTAGCATAATGTTTTTAAGGTTCGTTCATGTTTTGCTTGCATCAGTACTGCTTTCCTTTTTAATGGCTGAATAATTTTCCATTGTAAGGATAATACTACATTTTGCTTATCCAGTCATCTGTTGACGAACATTTGAGTTGTTTCCACCTTTTGGCTATTATGAATAATGCTGCTGTGAATGTGGTTGGGCAGTATTTTGTATGTGTGTTTATAGTCTCAATTCTTTCGAGTATATACTCAATTCTCTTGAGTATATAATATGATAACCCTATGTTTAACTTTTTGAGGAATTGCTAAACTGCTTTTCACAGCAGACGTATCATTTTATATTCCCACCACCAATGTATGAGGATTCCCATTTTTTCACCTCATGACAACACATCAAAAAAAATTATAGTAGGGTGCAGTGATGGGCGTCTATAGTCCCAGCTACTCTGGAGGCTGAAGCAGGAGGATCTTAATTGAGACCAGTTCAAGGCTACAGTGAGCTATGATCATGCCATTTCTCTCCAGCACGGGTGACAGAGCAGGACCTTGTCTCTCAACAAGCAAACAAACAAACATAAATAAATAAATAAATGCGTATTTTAAAAAATTATATTGGGTATAAAGAGGTATCTCATTATGATTTTGGTTTGCATTTCCCTGATCATTAATGATGTTGAGCTTCTTATTTCATGTTTATTGGCATTTGTATATCTTTTGTGGAGAAACATCTGTTCATATCAGCTGGGCGCGGTAGCTCATGCCTGTAATCCCAGCACTTTGGGAGACCGATGCGGGTGGATCACGAGGTCAAGAGATTGAGACCATCCTGGCTAACACGGTGAAACCCCGTCTCTACTAAAAATACAAAAAATTAGCTGGGCATGGTGGCCCGCGCCTATAGTCCCAGCTACTCGGGAGGCTGAGGCAGGAGAATCGCTTGAACCAGGGAGGCAGAGGTTGCAATGAGCCAAGACCACGCCACCGCACTCCAGCCTGGATGACAAAGTGAGACTCCATCTCAAAAAAAAAAGAAAAGAAATGTCTCTTCTATCTTCATTGCCTTTTAAAAATTGGGTTATGTACCTTTTTATTATGAATTATAATTTGGTTTTTAAAGCCGATTTTAAAAGTTAGCTTCATCCTTCTTTGTCATCAAGTTACACATTGTGTACTTTTCCTGAATGTTGTAGGATCACTCAGTTATCCACTGAGTAAAGAGGTTAGGCTAAATTTTGAATTATGGCCTCATAATTGATAAGGCAAAATGCTTTTAATCTTATTCCATCCTGGAAAATAATGATGCTTTTATTTAAAAAAGAAGCAGTTAGCACTTTCTAAAAGGAAAAAAATAAATTACCTCTATAAAATAATCGTTTTCTTTTCTTACAGACATTTGCTTCATCATTGTTTTCAGGCTTTGATGGATCATGGTGTTAAAGTTGCTTCAGTCTTGGCCTACTCATTCAGTAGGCGGTGCTCTTATATAGCAGAATCAGATGCTGCAGTAAAGGAAAAAGCCATTCAGGTTGGCTTTGTTTTAGGTAAGTAATGGTAAAACAGAAGTATTTTGTCCTGTGATGGACTCAGAATTAAACCTGCTAACAAAGAATTCTTCCAGGACTTTCCCAAAGTCTACATAAGAAGGTTATGAGAAGAACATCAGAACCACTTAACCCTGTGCCAAAGCATTATACTATACATTTGAGTAGTATCTTTCTAAATCCTTATGACATTCCAACGAAGTGATTGTATTAATAACATTTTACAAATGAGGAAACAGAAAAGTTGAGTAACTGGCTCAAGTCACATAGCTAGTAGTAGAGCTAAGTTTAGATTCCTGTGTCTCTGTGATTCTATAATACATGTTTTTCTACCAGCCTCTTTCACCTGCTTACTGTAGACTGTGGCAGGGAACTTCATCCTTTTGGAGCCTCAGTTTTCCCATCTCTAAAATGAGGGTTATTCTGTATTTCCTCATGGGGATGTTATGAGGATAGTGAAAACAAATGTAAAAGCAACATAGTGAGATCTTAAAAATATGTGATAGGGCCGGGCATGGTGGCTCATGCCTGTAATTCCTAGCACTTTGGATTACTGAGGTGGGCGGATCACTGTCAGTAGTTTGAGACCAGCCTGGCCATCATGGAGAAATCCTGTCTCTACTACAAATACAAAAATTAGCTGAGTGTGGTGATTTTTGAGTGTGCCAGTAAATCCCAGCTACTTGGGAGGATGAGGCATGAGGATTGCTTGAACTGCACTCCAGTCTGGGTGACAGGGAGACTCTGTCTCAGGGAAAAAAAAAAAAAAAAAAGGCTGGGCATGGTGGCTCTCACCTGTAATTCTAGCACTTTAGAGGGCTGAGATAGCAGTATCACTTGAGCCCAGGAGTTCAAGACCAGCCTGGGCAACATAGCAAAACCTCATCTCTAAAAAAGTTTTTCTTAAATAATGATAAATATAAAAGTAGTTAGAAAAATGTTTTGTGTGCTATACATGTAGAAAAATATTGTTTAATGTATGTATAATATTTTATATGGTTTTCACAAGTCTGTATAGATAAGTGTGTTTCAGGCAATTTCTTATTAAAGTTTTTGCTACTTTTTTTGTTTATTTTGTTTTTTTATTTTATTTTGAGACGAGGTCTCTGTCACCCAGGCTAGAGGGCAGTGGCACAATTGTATTAGTCTGTTTTCATGCTACCATTAAAAACATACCCGAGACTGGGTAATTTATAAAGCAAAAAGAGGTTTAATGAACTCATAGTTCCACATGACTGGGGAACGCTTCACAATCATGGCAGAAGGTGAAAGGCATGTCTTATGTGGTGGCAGATGAGAGAAAGAGAGCCAAGAGAAAGGGGAAACACCTTATAAAACCATCAGCTCTCATGAGACTTATTCACTAGCATGAAAACACTATGGGGGAACTGGCCCCATGATTCAGTTGTCTTTCACCAGGTCCCTCCCACAACACGTGGGAATTATGGGAACTATAATTCAGGGTGAGATTTGGTTGGGGACACAGCCAAATCATATCATTCCGCCCCGGCCCCTCCCAAGTCTCATGTCGTCACATTTCAATGCCAATCATACCTTCCCAACAGTCCTCCAAGGTCTTATTTCAGCATTAACTCAAAGGTCCACAGTCCAAAGTCTCATCTGAGACAAGGCAAGTCCCTTTTGCCTGTGAACATGTAAAATCAAAAGCAAGTTAGTTATTTCCTAGATACAGTGAGGGTACTTGCATTGGATAAATACAACCATTCCAAATGGAAGAAATTGGCCAAAATGAAGGAGCTAAAGGCCCCATGCAAGTCTGGAATCCAGCAGAGCAGTCAAATCATAAAGCTCCAAAATGATCTTTTCTGACTCCATGTCTCACATCCAGGTCATGCTAATGCAAGAGGTGAGTTCCCATGGTCTTGGACAGCTCCGCCCCTGTGGCTTTGCAGGGTACAGCCTCCCTCCTAGCAGCTTTCACAGACTGTCGTTGAGTGTCTGTGGCTTCTTCAGGCACACAGTGCAAGCTTTCAGTGGATCTACCATTCTGTAGTCTGGAGCACAGTGGCCCTCTTCTCATAGCTCCACTAGGCAGTGCTCCAGTGGGCACTCTGTGTAAGGGCCTCAACCGAGTATTTCCCTTCCGCACTGCCCTAGCAGAGGTTTTTCGTGAGGGCCCCACCCTGCAGCAAACTTCTGCCTGGACATCCAGGCATTTCCATACATTCTGAAATCTAGGCAGAGATTCCCAAATCTCAGTTCTTGATTTCTGGGCACCCACAGGCTCAACACCACGTGGGAGCTGCTAAGGCTTGGGACTTGCCCCCTCTGAAGCTATTGTCTGAGCCGTACCTTGGTCCCTTTTAGCAAGTTTTTCTTTTCTGTCACATCCTGAGGCTGCAAATTTTCCAAACCTTTATGCTCTTTTTTTCTTTTAAAACTGAATGCCGACTGGGTGCAGTGGCTCACGCCTCTAATCCAAGCACTTTGGGAGGCCAAGGCAGGTGGATTGCTTGATATCAGGAGTTTGAGACCAGCCTGGCCAACATGGTGAAACCCCATCTCTCCTAAAAATACAAAAACTAGCCAGGCCTGGTGGTGGGTGCCTGTAATCCCAGCTGCTTGAGAGCCTGAGGCAGGAGAATCACTTGAACCTGGAAGGCAGAGGCTGCAGTGAGCTGAGATTGCCCCACTGCACTGCTGAGATCACCCCACTGCACTCCAGCCTGGGTGACAAAGCAAGACTTCATCTCAAAAAATAAAAATAAAAAATAAAAATAAAACAATGCTTTTAACAGCACTCAAGTCACCTCTTAAATGCTTTGCTGCTTAGAATTTTCTTCTGCCAGGTACCCTAAATCATCTCCATCAAGTTCAAAGTTCCACACATCTCCGAGACAGGGACAAAATGTCACCAGTCTCTTGGCTAAAACATAGTAAGAGTCACATTTACTTCAGTTCCCAACAAGTTCCTCATCTCCATCTGAGACCGCCTCAGCCTGTATTTCACTGTCCATATCATTATCAGCATTTTGATCAAAGCCATTCAACAAGTTTCTGGGAAGTTCCAAACTTTTCCCACATTTTTCTGTCTTCTTCTGAGCCCTCCAAACTGTTCCAAGCTTTGCCCGTTACCCAGTTCCAAAGTCGCTTCCACATTTTCAGGTATCTTTATAGCAGCTCCCCACTCTGCTGGCATTTATTTATTTTATTAGTTCATTTTCACACTGCTGATAAAGACATACCTGAGACTGGA
The DNA here is from genome assembly GCF_009764315.1 of Trachypithecus francoisi. Classification (NCBI taxonomy): domain Eukaryota; kingdom Metazoa; phylum Chordata; class Mammalia; order Primates; family Cercopithecidae; genus Trachypithecus; species Trachypithecus francoisi. The sequence continues at coordinate 36,740,458 of NW_022681466.1, forward strand.
TAATTTTTAAAGGAAAAGGAGGTTTAATGGACTCATGTGGCTAGGGAGGCCTCACAATCATGGTGGAAGGTAAAAGGCACATCTTACATGGTGGCAGGCAAATCAGAATGAGCCAAATGAAAGAGGAAACCCCTTATAAAACCATCAGATCTCGTGAGACTTCTTTACTACCACAAGAACAGCCCCCATGATTCAGTTGTCTCCCACCAGGTCCCTCCCACAACACGGAATTATGGGAGCTACAATTCAAGAGGAGATTTGGGTGGGGACACAGGCAAACTATATCAACAGTCATAGCTCACTGTAACTTCAGACTTGGACTCGAGCAGTCTTCCTGCTTCAGTGTCCTGAGTAGCTAAGACAACAGGCATGTGTCACCTTATCCAGCTAACTTTTATTTTTGTTGAGACAAGATCTTGCTGTGTTGCCCAGGCTGTTCTTGAACTCCTGGGCTCAAGCATTCCTCCCAAACTACTGGAATTATAGACATGAGCCACTGCACTTGGCTCTTTTTTCTCTGTTAAACAAATTTTCTTTGAAGTGACTGTAGATTCATAGGAAATTGGAAAAGAGTACCCAGAGTTCTTTGAACCACTCCTCCAGCTTCCCCCAGTGGTCACATATCATTTAACTGTAGGGCAATATCAAAACCAAGAAATTGAAAAATGGTGTTATGCCATCAACTAGTCTACTGACCTTACTTAATTTTCACCAGTTTTTACATGCACTCATTTGTGTGTGTATATGTCTGTGCAGTGGATTCCATGTAGAGTCGTACAACTACCATCACTATCAAGATACAGTACTATTTGATCACCACAAACTACTTTTGTTTTGGGTTTTTTTTGTTGTTGTTTTCTGAGATGGAGTCTCGCTCTGTCACCCAGACTGGAGTGCAGTGGCGTGATTTTTGCTCAGTGCAACCTCCGCCTCCTGTGTTCAAGCAATTCTCCTTCCTCAGCCTCCTAAGTGGCTGGGATTACAGGCATGCACCACCACCACACCCAACTAATTTTTGTGTTTTTAGTAGAGACGGGGTTTCACTATGTTGGCCAGGCTGGTCTCAAACTCCTGACCTCAAGTGGTCCACCCACCTCCGCCACCAAAAGTGCTGGGATTACAGACGTGAGCCACTGCACCCAAACCCTACTTTTGTTTTTAACTTCTCTCATTACTGTGCGCATGTGCCGTGTATGTGTTTTCTGTCTTAAAGCATACACACATGTGCGTGTACATCCTTCCCAGCATATTTTAATAGTCATTTTCTATAATCTTTTCCTTTTTTTTTTTTTTGGTACAGGGTCTCACTCTGACGCCCAGACTGGAGTGCAGTGGCACAATCTCAGCTCACTGCAACCTCCACCTCCTGGGTTCAAGTGATTCTGCTACCTCAGCCTCGCAGGTAGCTGGGACTACAGGCATGTGCCACCACACCCAGCTGATTTTTGTGTTTTTAGTAGAGACAGGGTTTCATCATGTTGGCCAGGCTGGTCTCGAATTCCTGACGTAAGGTGATCTTTCTGCCTCAGTCTCCCAAAGTGCTGGGATTACAGGCGTGAGGCACCATGCCTGGCCTGTTTAACCTTAGAATAATTCTTTGTAGTACTCAAAGATAGGTTGCTGAAGGGACTTTAGAACATATTTTTTTGAAAAGAACCCTCAGCATTATTCTTATTCTTCTTATTTATTATTTTAAGATGTGATCTCTCACTGTCACCTGGGCTGGAGTGCAGTAGCGCGATCTCAGCTCACTGCAGCTTCCACCTCCCAGGTTCAAGCCATTCTCCTGTCTCAGCCTCCCGAGTAGCTGGGATTACAGGCACCCACCACATGCCCAGCTAATTTTTTTGTATTTTTAGTAGTGATGGAATTTCACTATGTTAGGCAGGCTGTTTTCGAATTCCTGACTTCCTGATCCACCCGCCTCAGTCTCCCAAAGTGCTGGGATTACAGGCATGAGCCACCGTGCCTGGCCAGCATTTCTCTTTTAAATAGTCTTATGGAATGTCTGTAGCGATAAAGAATTGTCCAGCCGGGCGCGGTGGCTCAAGCCTGTAATCCCAGCACTTTGGGAGGCCGAGACGGGCGGATCACAAGGTCAGGAGATCGAGACCATCCTGGCTAACACGGTGAAACCCCGTCTCTACTAAAAAAAATACAAAAAATTAGCCGGGCGAGGTGGCGGGCGCCTGTAGTCCCAGCTACTCCGGAGGCTGAGGCAGGAGAATGGCGTAAACCCGGGAGGCGGAGCTTGCAGTGAGCTGAGATCCGGCCACTGCACTCCAGCCTGGGCGACAGAGTGAAACTCCGTCTCAAAAAAAAAAAAAAAAAAAGAATTGTCCAAAGAAAGTCTCTAAAAACTTGTGGTCTTGACTAATGTTAAGGATAGTTCTGTACGATCATGTAAAAATGTGTATGTGAGAGAAATTTAGTATCAAAGAAGATGAAAGGAAGACTAGTGTCCATTGAGGTCCTCTGTCATCTCCACATCTACTTATGCCAATCTGGCCACTGTAATGACCCACATAGATACCTTGGAGAGAGAACCAAGTCCTGGCAAACTCATAGTTATCAGTCTTAATCCTGCAGTTACCCAGAGAGAGAAAAAAGTCATACCAGAAGAGTTGTGCAGACATCACAATAAGTTTTAGAACATTGTTACCACCCCAAAAAGAAAACGGTACCCATTAGCAGTCCCTCCCATTTCTCTCCCACATGAAGCAAACATCATCCACTTTCTGTCTCTATAGATTTGCCTTTTCTGGACATTTTATACAAGTGGACTCTTGAAATACATGGTCTTTGTGACTGGCTTGTTTTATTTATCAGAATACTTCCAAAATCCATCCATGTTTTAGAGATAGAATTTAATACAAATAATATTTGTTGACCTCTGGGGGCAGGGCATAGCTGAACAAAAGGCAGCAGAAACTTCTGCAGACTTAAACATCCCTGTCCGACAGCTCTGAAGAAAGCAGTCGTTCTCCCAGCATGTAGTTTCAGCTCTGAGAACAGACAGACTGCCTCCTCAAGTGGTTCCCTGACTCCCATGTAGCCTAACTGGGAGACACCTACCAGTAGGGGCTGACTGACACCTCATACAGCCAGGTAACCCTCTGAGACGAAGCTTCCAGGGGAAGGGTGAGGTAGCAATACTTGCTATTCTGCAGCCTCCACTGGTGATAACCCAGGCAAACAGGGTCTGGAGTGGACCTCCAGTAAACTCCCAACAGACCTGCAGCTGAGGGACCTGACTATTAGAAGGAAAACTAACAGAATAGCATCAACATAAACAAAAAGGACATCCACACCAAAACCCCATCTGTAGGTCACCATCATCAAAGACCAAAGGTAGATAAAACCACAAAGATGGGGAGAAACCAGAGCAGAAAAGCTGAAAATTCTAAAAACGAGAATGCCTCTTCTCCTCCAGATGATCACAGCTCCTCGCCAGCAACGGAACAAAGCCAGACATAGAATGACTTTGACGAGTTGACAGAGGTAGGCTTCAGAAGGTCGGTAATAACAGACTTCTCTAAGCTAAAGGAGGATGTTCAGACCTGTCGCAAGAAAGCTAAAAACTTTGAAAAAAGGAGCCGGGCGCGGTGGCTTATGCCTGTAATCCCAGCACTTTGGGAGGCCGAGACGGGTGGATCACTAGGTCAGGAGATCGAGACCATCCTGGCTGACACGGTGAAACCCCGTCTCTACTAAAAAAATACAAAAAACTAGCCGGGCGAGGTGGTGGGCGCCTGTAGTCCCAGCTACTCAGGAGGCTGAGGCAGGAGAATGGCATGAACCTGGGAGGTGGAGCTTGCAGTGAGCTGAGATCCGGCCACTGCACTCCAGCCCGGGTGACAGAGCGAGACTCCGTCTCAAAAAAACAAAAAAACAAAAAAAAACTTTGAAAAAAGATTAGAAGAATGGCTTACTAGAATAAACAGTGTAGAGAAGACCTTAAATGACCTGATGGAGCTGAAAACCATAGCATGAGAACTACGTGATACATTCAGTAGCCAATTTGATCAAGTGGAAGAAAGGGTATTAGTGATTGAAGATCAAATTAATGAACTGAGAAGAGAAGTATAGAAAAAAAAAGAGTAAGAAGAAGCAAAGTCTCCAAGAAATATGGGACTATGTGAAAAGACCAAATTTACATTTGATTGGTGTACCTGAAAGTGATGGGGAGAATGGAACTAAGCTGGAAAACATTCTTCAGGATGTTATTCAGGAAAACTTTCCCAACATAGCAAGGCAGGCCAACATTCAAATTCAGGAAATACAGAGAACACCACAAAGATATTCCTTGAGAAGAGCAACCCCAAGACACTTAATTGTCAGATTCACCAAGGTTGAAATGAAGGAAAAAATGTTAAGGGCAGCCAGAGAGAAAGGTCAGGTTACCCACAAAGGGAAGCCCATCAGCCTAACCATGTATCTCTCAGCCGAAACTCTACAAGCCAGAAGAGAGTAGGGGTCAATATTCAATATTCTTAAAAGAGTTTTCAACCCAGAATTTCATATGTAGTCAAACTAAGCTTTGTAAGTAAAGGAGAAATAAAATTCTTTACAGACAAGCAAATGCTGAGAGATTTTGTCACCACCAGGACTGCCTTACAAGAGCTCCTGAAGGAAGCCCTAAACATGGAAAGGAACAACCGGTACCAGCCACTGCAAAAACATGCCAAATTGTAAAGACCATCGATGCTAAGAAGAAACTGCATCAACTAACGGGCAAAATAACCAGCTAACATCATAATGACAGGATCAAATTCACACATAACAATATTAACCTTAAATGTAAATGGGCTAAATGCCCCAGTTAAAAGACACAGACTGGCAAATTGGATAGAGTCAAGACCCATCAGTGTGCTGTATTCAGGAGACCCATCTCACGTGCGGAGCCACACATAGACTCAAAATAAAGGGATGGAGAAAGATCTGCCAAACAAATGGAAAGCAAAATAAATAAATAAATAAAAGCAGGCGTTGAAATCCTGATAAAACAGACTTTAAACCAACAAAGATCAAAAGAGACAAGGCCATTGCATAATGGTAAAGGGATAATTCAACAAGCTAGAACGAACTAACCTAATATATATGCACCCAATACAGGAGCACCAGAGTCACAAAGCAAGTCCTTAGAGACCTACAAAGAGACTTGGACTTCCACACAGTAATAATGGGAGACTTTAACACCCCACTGCCAATATTAGACAGATCAACAAGACAGAAGGTTAGCAAGAATATCCAGGACTTGAACTCGGCTCTGCACCAAGCAGATCTAATAGACATCTACAGAACTCTCTACCCCAAATCAACAGAATATATTCTTCTCAGCACCACATTGTACTTATTCCAAAATTGACCACATAGTTGGAAGTAAAGTACTCCTAACCAAATGTAAAATAACAGAAATCACAATAAACTGTCAGACCACAGTGCAATCAAATTAGAACTTAGGATTAAGAAACTCACTCAAAACCGCACAACTACTTGGAAACTGAACAACCTGCTCCTGAATGACTACTGGGCAAATAACGCAATGAAGGCAGAAATAAAGATGTTCTTTGAAACCAGTGAGAACAAAGACACAACGTACCAGAATCACTGGGACACATTTAAAGCAGTGTGTAGAGGGAAATTTATAGCACTAAATGCCCACAAGAGAAAGCAGGAAAGATCTCAAATCAGCAGCCTAACATCACAATTAAAAGAACTAGAGAAGCAAGAGCAAACAAATTCAAAAGCTAGCAGAAGGCAAGAAATAACTAAGATCAGATCAGAACTGAAGGAGATAGAGACACACACACAAAAAAACCCTTCAAAAAAATCAATGAATCCAGGATCTGGTTTTTTGAAAAGATCAACAAAATTGATAGACCACTAGCAAGACTAATGAAGAAAGAGAAGAATCAAATAGACACAATAAAAAAAGATAAAGGGGATATGACCACTGATCCCACAGAAATGCAAACTACCATCAGAGAATACTGTAAACACCTCTAAGCAAATGAACTAGAAAATCTGGAAGAAATGGATAAGTGCCTGGATATGCACACCCTCCCAAGACTAAACCAGGAAGAAGTTGAATCTCTGAATAGACCAATAACAGGCTCTGAAATTGAGGCAATAATTAGTAGCCTACCAACCAAAGAGAGTCCAGGACCAGACAGATTCACAGCCGAATTCTACCAGAGGTACAAAGAGGAGCTGGTACTATTCCTTCTGAAACTTTTCCAATCAATAGAAAAAGAGGGAACCCTCTCGAACTCATTTTATGAGGCCAGCATCATCCTGATACCAAAGCCTGGGAGAGACACAACAAAAAAAGAGAATTTTAGACTAATATCCCTGATGCACATCGATGCAAAAATCCTCAATAAAATACAGGCAAACCGAATCCAGCAGCACATCCAAAAGCTTATCCACCAAGATCAAGTTGGCGTCATCCCTGGGATGCAAGGCTGGTTCAACATATGCAAATCAGTAAACACAGTCCATCACATAAACTGTACCAAAGACAAAAACCACATGATTATCTCAATAGATGCAGAAAAGGCCCTCAACAAATTTTAACAACGCTTCATGCTAAAAACTCTCAATAAACTAGGTATTGATGGAACATATCTCAAAATAATAAGACCCATAGCCAGTATCATACTGAATGGACCCAGACTGGAAGCATTCCCTTTGAAAACTGGCACAAGACAGGGATGCCCTCTCTCATCACTCCTATTCAGCATGGTGTTGGAAGTTCTGGCCAGGGCAATCAGGCAAGAGAAAGAAAGAAAGGGTATTCAAATAAGAAAAGAGGAAGTCAAGTTGTCCCTGTTTGCAGATAACATGATTGTATATTTAGAAAACCCCATCATCTCAGCCCAAAATCTCTTTAAGCTGATAAGCAACTTCAACAAAGTCTCAGGATACAAAATCAATGTACAAAAATCACAAGCATTCCTGTACACCAATAACAGACAAACAGGGAGCCAAATAATGAGTAAACTCCCATTCACAATTGCTACAAAGAGAATAAAATACCTAGGAATCCATTACAAGGGATGTGAAGGACCTCTTCAAGGAGAACTACAAACTACTGCTCAAGGAAATAAAAGAGAACACAAACGAATGGAAGAACATTCCATGCTCATGGATAGGAAGAATCAATATTGTGAAAATGGCCATACTGCCCAAGGTAATTTATAGATTAAATACCATCCCTATCAAGCTACCAATGACTTTCTTCACAGAATTGAAAGAAACTAAAGTTCATGTGGAATCAATAAAGAGCCCGCATTGCCAAGACAATCCTAAACAAAAAGAAGAAAGCTGGAGGCATCGTGCTACCTGACTTTATACTACAAGGCTGCGGTAACCAAAACAGCATTGTACTGGTACCAAAATAGAGATATAGACCAATGGAACAGAACAGAGGCCTCAAAAATAACACCACACATCTACAATCATCTGATCTTTTACAAACCTGACAAAAACAATAAATGGGGAAAGGATTCCCTGTTTAATAAATAGTGCTGGAAACACTGGCTAGCCATATGTAGAAAGCTGAAACTGGATCCCTTCCTTACACCTTATACAAAAATTAATTCAAGATGGATTAAAGACTTAAATGTTAGACCTAAAACCATAAAAACCGTACAAGAAAACCTAGGCATTACCATTCAGGACATAGGCATGGGCAAGGACTTCATGACTTAAACACCAAAAGTAATGGCAGCAGAAGCCAAAATTGACAAATGGGATCTAATTAAACTAAAGAGCTTCTGCACAGCAAAAGAAACTACCATCAAAGTGAACAGGCAACCTAAAGAATGGGAGAAAATTTTTGCAATCTACCCATCTGACAAAGGGCTAATACCTAGAATCTACAAAGAACTTAAACAAGTTTACAAGAAAAAAATCAACCCCATCAAAAAGTGGGCAAAGGATATGAACAGTCACTTTTCAAAAGAAGACATTTATGCAGCCAACAGACACGAAAAATACTCATCATCACTGGTCATCAGAGAAATGCAAATCAAAACCACAATGAGATACCATCTCACACCAGTTAGAATGGCAGTCATTAAAAAGTCAGGAAACAACAGGTGTTGGAGAGGATGTGGAGAAATAGGAACACTTTTACACTGTTGGTGGGATTGTAAACTAGTTCAACCATTATGGAAAAGAGTATGGCAGTTCCTCAAGGATCTAGAACTAGATGTACCATATGACCCAGCCATCCCACTACTGGGTATATACCCAAAGGATTATAAATTATTCTACTACAAAGACACATGCACACGTATGTTTATTGCGGCACTATTCACAATAGCAAAGACTTGGAATCAACCCAAATGTCCATCTGTGACAGACTGGATTAAGAAAATGTGGCACATATACACCATGGAATACTATGCAGCCATTAAAAAGGATGAGTTCATGTCCTTTGTAGGGACATGGATGCAGCTAGTAACCATCATTCTTAGCAGACTATCACAAGAAGAGAAAACCAAACACCGCATGTTCTCACTCATAGGTGGTAACTGAACAATGAGATCACTTGGACTCGGGAAGGGGAACATCACACACTGGGGCCTATCATGGGGAGGGGGGAGGGGGGAGGGATTGCATTGGGAGTTATACATGATATAAATGATGACTTGATGGGTGCTGACGAGTTGATGGGTGCAGCACACCAACATGGCACAAGTATACATATGTAACAAACCTGCATGTTATGCACATGTACCCTAGAACTTAAAGTATAATAAAAAAATAAATAAATAAAAAATAAAAAGTCAGGAAACAACAGATGCTGAAGAGCATGTGGAGAAATAGGAACGTTTTTACACTGTTGGTGGGAGTGTAAACTGGTTCAACCGTTGTGGAAGACAGTGTGGTGATTCCTCAAGGATCTAGAACTAGAAATAGCATTTGACCCAGCAATCCCGTTACTGGGTATATACCCAAAGGATTATAAATCATGCTGCTATAAAGACATGCACACGTGTGTTTATTGCGGCACTATTGACGATAGCAAGTACATGGAACCAACCCAGATATTCATCAGTGTTAGACTGGATTAAGAAAATGTGGCACATATACACCATGGAATACTATGCAGCCATAAAAAAGGATGAGTACATGTCCTTTGTAGGGACATGGATGAAGCTGGAAACCATCATTCTGAGCAAATTATTGCAAGGACAGAAAACCAGCCACCACATGTTCTCACTCATAGGTGGGAATTGAACAGTGAGAACACTTGGACACAGGGCAGGGAATATCACACACCGGTGCCTGTCGTGGGGTAGGGGGATAGGGGAGGGATAGCGTTAGGAGAAATGCCTAATGTAAATGATGAGTTAATGGGTGCAGCAAACCAACCTGGCATGTGTAACCTGCATGTTGTGCACATTTACCATAGAACTTAAGAGTATAATAAAAAAACTCTTTAATCCTAAAAAGTAAAATTAAAAAATTGTTTTTTAGAAAGGACTGCATTATTAAGTAGGACTATCACCCTGACCAAGATCTTTTCTGACAGGCCACATCTTTATTGTGATGAGGCTATTCAAAGGGAAAACTAAACATTTTTTAACAGGCATATGTTTTTAAATGGTTTGAATTTGTTTATTTCTTAAACAAGTGTTTAGTTTGATGCTTATAGGCAAGGAACACATTTCTTAAAATTAAGTTTTTAATCGAAATAGTAACCTGGCCGGGCGTGGTGGCTCACACCTGTAATCCCCGACTTTGGGAGGCTGAGGCAGACAGATCGTCTGAGGTCAGGCGTTTGAGACCAGCCTGACCAACATGGAGAAACCCCGTCTCTACTAAAAATACAAAAGTAACTGGGTGTGGTAGTGCATGCCTGTAATCTCAGCTACTCAGGAGGCTGAAGTAGGAGAATCGCTTGAACCCAGGAGGCATAGATTGCAGTGAGCCTTGATCACACCATTGCACTCCAGCCTGGGCAACAGGAGCAAACCTCTGTCTCTAAAAAAAAAGAAATAGTAACCTATCCTGCGGTCACTGGATTGATACTTCTTCTAATTACAGCGAATGTCCACTTCATTTTCAGGCACAAATGGTCATTGTAAGAAGCTGTGACAGCTGCCACAATTGTGCTGTTGTCTTCTTTTCATAACTTCTTTTGAAAACAAATAAGGATCTCATTCATTTTGAACAGAGAAAATAAATTTAGTTCAGGATTTGACTTAGCTGAAGCCCAGCTCTCTTGTACTATTTTCCTTGAGTTTAGGTAAATTCTAGGGTCAATATTACAAGTTTTGATTTTATGCTCTAGAATAAACCTAAATTTTTAGGGATTTTCAAGCTAAGAACCAAATGAAATTAAGTACATTGTATAAATGTTTTCCTTCTCAACAAGATGTGAATGAAATAGATGTTATATGTGAATAGTTCATTTCACTAGGCTATAAAATCAATTATCAAGATAAAAATAGTATTTATTTATTTAGGAGACAGGGTCTTACTGTGTTACCCAGGGTGGTCTTGAACTCTTGGCCTCAAGGGCTCCTTCCATCTTGGCCTCTAAAAATGCTGGAATTACAGGCATGAGCCACTGTATCTGGCCTAATACAGATCATTTTTAACCAGATATTAGAGAACTAAAAAGGCAAAAAGGGAACAGTTGGTTATTATAGACAAAGCAGCTGTGAGAATTGGCTACCATACCTATGGCTTGGGGAACCAAGGAAAGAGATTGGAATTATTAAAAATTAGAAGTTGGAGGGGTTTGCCCCATGAAGCTAGGATGCTGCTAGACTGTTACTAGTGCCTTAGAGGTCTGAAAAGAGGGCCCTTGGGTCTAGGATCTAGACCTCTAGGAGGGGCAACCTGGATGTCTATTGCTGGTGTTTGATGGAGTGCTGTGAAACTGGTTTTGCAAGCATTGGAAAACTGCAAATGGTATTGACTATTATTTAATGGAATGAACTACCACCACCAAAGAAAAGAAGCAAACCCTGGGGTGTTTTTGTTAGCAGGAACCTCACTAACAGATACAGAAAGGAGAGTGTCCTTTGCTCTTCCAGTCTTGCAGCCCTTTTCTCTAGTGCCTCCTATTGGCTGAGCCAAACAGGGAGCTAGCTAGCAAAAAGAAATGTGGTTTGCAGAGTCCTTGTTCAGCATCCTCAAACAGACTCTAGTAGTGTGGGTTTGAAGCTGAGAGACAATATTCTCATAACCAGCACAATACACAATATGTTGGAATGATAAGTAGAATATTGCTTAGTATGAATATGAATAATAACCTCATTTTTCTGCTCAATTTGGTGAGGAACCTAGAAAGATCGAAAGCACAGTTCTCTCCAACTAATTAAAAAATTGCTTAATTACATGTAGCTTTAATTAAATATAAAACATGAGTCTGTGCAAAATATAACATTTTGTTGACTCAGACATTAATACTATTAAGACACCATATTTTTTGTGTGCCAAGAAAAAAAATGCAGCCAATTATTGTAATATACCATTAGTTTTATGACGTACTCTAATTTCAGAGTGTTTTTGTTGTTGTTGTTGTTGTTTGAGACAAGGTCTGACTCTGTTGCCCAGGCTGGAGGGCAGTGGTGCGATCTCCGCTCACTGCAGTCTCTGCCTCCCAGGTTCAAGCCATTCTCCCACCCCAACCTCTGAGTAGCTGGGACTACAGGCACTTGCGACCACACCTGGCTTACTTTTGTTTCTTTTGTAGAGACAGGGTTTTGCCATGTTGCCCAGGCTGGTCTCAGATAATTTCAGAGATTTTTTAATGGGCAAAAAAATGTGTTTTAGAACATACCACGATGGTATGTTACTTTGTGTTTTCTGGTTATTGTAACTAATCCTGAATAGCACTAAGAAATTATTCCTTAATAACTATTGCAGTATAGGGACTACAGACTTAGCCTCTGAAGTCACATTGTGTGCATCCAAATCTTTTCACTTACTGGATTATAAGCTTTGGTTTTCCTGTGACTCAAGTTTTTTCATCTGTTACTTTGGGGCAGTTATTGCATTTAAGTTGAAGATGTGTTGTGAAAGTTAATGAGTTCATGTGGTTACCACAATACGAAGTGTTTTACATGGTGTAGTAACAGTGTATTAAATGTTAGTCATTTTTAGGGGTCAGAATCCTCAAAAAGATTATATGTTGAGGAAACATTGTCCAGGACAGTAATTTCCTGTTAAAAAAAAATGAGATAATCAGTTAAGTATCATGGTCTTTTTATAATCTGTGTATCCTCTGTTATGTGCTGCTATACTGAGATTAAGTATATTCAGATTTATCTTCTTTGAGATTGTGTATTGGGAGATGCTAAAGTTATGTGTACTTTCCAAGATGAAAATAGCAAAATAATTTAGTTAGCTCATTAGCTGGAAAATAACAACTCTTAGGCCATGGAGTATTCTTACAAGGTTGAAACTTTTGATTCCTTATTCAAGGTCTTAGCCTTAATCCTCCTTCCTCTAGTTCAAAACTTTTTTTTTTTTTTTGAGACGGAGTCTTGCTCTGTCGCCGGGGCTGGAGTGCAGTGGCCGGATCTCAGCTCACTGCTGCAAGCTCCGCCTCCCGGGTTCACGCCATTCTCCTGCCTCAGCCTCCCGAGTAGCTGGGACTACAGACGCCCGCCACCTTGCCCGGCTAGTTTTTTTTGTATTTTTTTTTAGTAGAGACGGGGTTTCACAGTGTTCGCCAGGATGGTCTCGATCTCCTGACCTCGTGATCCGCCCGTCTCGGCCTCCCAAAGTGCTGGGATTACAGGCTTGAGCCACCGCGCCCGGCCCAAAACTTTTTAATAAAAGTCTCACAATTCATACCTGTGTTTTATGCTAAACACAAGACTTTAATGTCTTTTTTTTTTTTTTTTTAAATTTAGGTGATATTCACTGTCAGCATGTCATTTTAGCTTTCAGGCTATTAAGTTATCTAAAGTTGGTGTTTCTTATTTTTTTAGGTGGCTTTCTTTCAGATGCAGGCTGGTACAGTGATGCTGAGAAAGTTTTTCTGTCCTGCCTTCAGTTGTGTACTCTACATGATGAGATGCTTCATTGGTTTCGTGCAGTAGAATGTTGTGTGAGGTAAGTTGGAACATATCCTGTAATTATGTGCTATAATGGTATTTAGTGGTTTTTATAGTTTTAGCTGTTATAAGTATATGCCAACATTTGAGTAAATCTCTGAGATGATGTTTATATGTCATAGTTTCACTAGTCTGGCATCCTCTCATCTCTAAAATATAGTTAATCTGCTATAGACAGTTAGGTTAGATTTAAGTGTTATGAACCAGAATGTGTTTCTTTTTTTATTTGTATTTTTGAAATGGAGTCTCACTCTGTTACCCAGGCTGGACTGCAGTAGTGCAATCTTGACTCACTGCAACCTCCATGTCCTGGGTTCAAGTGATTCCCCTGTCTCAGCCTTCGGAGTGCTGGGATTACAGGCATGTGCCACCATGCCTGGCTAACTTTTTTAATTTTTAGTAGAGAGGGGGTTTTGCCACATTGGTCAGGCTGGTCTCGAACTCCTAACCTCAGGTGATCCACCCGCCTTGGCCTCCCAAAGTACTGGGATTACAGGCAGGAGCTACTGTGCCCGGCCCAGAATGTGTTTCTTATGTATCTTTTTGCTTTATCATAGAGCTTGTTTGTTTATTCATTCAACAAGTATTTATTGAATACTTATGTACTAGGAACTGTGGTAGACACTGGATGCTAGGAAACAAAAATGTACTTTTCCTTGAGTGTTACTTTTGTACCCCCTGCTTTGTTTACATTTCCATAATTGTGCATAACAAAATTAGTGCTTTATGAGTAACTTTTCTTTGAGGATACATTTATTAATTTTTTACAGATGTCCTTAAAGTCAAGCAAATCTAGAAGTAACTCTGCTTTATTGTCCTTATTTTTTTCGGCACATGTTACATCTACCTTTATTTTCTTCTTTTTTTTTTTTTTTTGAGACGGAGTCTCGCTCTGTCACCCAGGCTGGAGTGCAGTGGCCAGATCTCAGCTCACTGCAAGCTCCGCCTCCCGGGTTCACGCCATTCTCCTGCCTCAGCCTCCCGAGTAGCTGGGACTACAGGCGCCCGCCACCTCGCCCAGCTAGATTTTTGTATTTTTTTTAGTAGAGACGGGGTTTCACTGTGTTAGCCAGGATGGTCTTGATCTCTTGACCTTGTGATCCGCCCGTCTCGGCCTCCCAAAGTGCTGGGATTACAGGCTTGAGCCACTGCGCCCGGCCCATCTACCTTTATTTTCATACAGGTTTTCTCTTTGTCTCCCAATTTGATTTGGCATTTCTTAAAAAGAATTTTTTATATAAAACTAAAAATTAAAGTCAAAAAATTAAACAGCAGAAATTCTTTATCCTAAGTTAACTAAAGTCCAATCAATTTATTGAATTTACAGTCTTCTATTTTTATAGAATTAAGGTACATGTTTCCTAGGTATTTTTTAGATGAGTTAATTGAATCTGAATCCCTTTAAAACTAGAATATTCTCCTATAAAACCATTATATTTTTGTTTTGGGGTTTTTTTAAATACATTTTTTATTTTATTTGTTTTTATTAGAAATGATGTTTCGCTGTGTTGCCCAGTCCGGTCTCCAACTCCTGGGCTCAAGCAGTCCTCTTGCCTGGGCCTCCCAAAGTGCTGGGATTACAGGCATGAGTCACCACACCCAAGCCAGATTATTGTTGATTTAAGCTAAAATTGAGTAAAACTCTCTTTTTTTTTTTTTTGGCCAGTTCAGTCTTTTGAGGCTGTCATTGCCCTTTTTTATACAAGGCTTATCTATGTCAGACAGACATTCAAATCCTGAAGTTAATTTTGTAATATGGAAACTTAATTATAAATAATATTTTAGAAGATGATAATTTCCCACATATACTTTAGAAGTGTATGATAAATTATAGGAATCTGTGTGTGCAGAAACTGTAAAAGAATTAGTATTTAGCCCTATAATTTATAGTACTCATAAAAATAATTGCTCATTTTTTCCCCTCTTCTGCCTATTTTGTATTTTTAGGAATAGGAGACTAGACTATCCCATATGGGATTTGAGGGGTTAGTTATATATTTCTATGTACATAAACTAGTTAATTTGGAACAGAAAGGGGATTTTGTATGATTTTATCATAGATTATTCACTATAGCAATCTTGACCAAAAGATAAAGCACATTCTTTTTTGTATGTGCTTTTTTTGTTCACATATTCACATTTATTTCACCCAAATACCTGTGTTTCTTCTGATTTTAAAATTCCTGTATAAATTTGACTTTAGCCTTATCAAAAGGTTTAGTTTTCTCACAAGACAAGCCAGTTTCCTTCTCTCCTTCCTAGTGTGTCATCTTTAGCAAGTAGCTCACATCGTTATGGTTGCAAATGTTAATAGGCAGTGAGAAGAAGGGAGGGCAAAAAGTGCATGACAGCTGACTCTTCTTTTTTAAATCAGAAAAAAATTGCTTTCCCAGAAGTCTAACCCTATCTCTTGGATTACCTTTCTTTTAAACTGGAAACTGGGATACATTCTACACAACTTCTAATCTGTGTAATATAGTTTGAGGAGCAAAACATTTTCAATTGTGCATGAATTAACTCATGGGTCTACATTAAGGAAGAAAACATGAAGAATATTGGGTAGATAACTGTCAGTGCAGTGGCTCACGACTGTAATCCCAGCACTTTGGGAGGCCAAGATTTGAGGATTGCTTGAGCTGAGGAATTGGAGACCAGCAAGACCCCATTTCTATAAAAAATATTTAAAATAAATAAGAACAATAGTTAATCAACAATTCAGAACTAGCTGTCTTTTTAGCAAGCACATGTGAAACTAGAATATTGTCTGGACCAAGGAACAAAGCCATTTATAATGCCAGCTCACTGCCTGTATACCAAGACATTAGTCTTTATGAATTTGAAATTTCAAAACAAAATTTGCCTTTATTCAACTAACCTTGCCAAATTCTTGGTCATTACAAGTGTATTTAATATAATTTATTTATAATAAGTACTTTTTTTCATCTACTTAGTATCATTTGACAAGATGATTAAAATTTGATGGCTTAGTCTTTTTTTAAGGCAGAGAGAAATTTGAGGTATTAGTTGACTATGTGTTTAATTGAATTGGAAAAGAAGTGTTTTGCAGAACAGATACGAATCAAATCCTGTGGCCAATCCCAGGGGCTTTGAGCCTGAGGCAAGAATAAAAGTATGTTTTTCAATTTAATGTCAATAAACCAATTTCTAATATGGGGATAGTGGCAAACCATTATACAACAAAGGTCAGAGAACCTTCCTAGCCTTTCTTGATAGAAAGTAGTTAAAACTGGTACTATTTTTCAGTCCTTTTGTATTCTTTGGAGACTCTGCCTATTTCCATTTATTCATTTTCTATTTAATGGCTTTGTTTTTCTTGCTTATACATGTCTGTGGCCAAACATACCCAGAAAGCTATGAGGAAGAAAATTGTTGTCTATAACCCTGCTGCTCAGAAATAGCCACAGTTGCTGAATTGTTTGTTTTGGGGGGATGACAAACTTAAAATCACACCTGCAGCCCCCTTTTCAATTTTTTCTTTGGAGCTTATCAGTCCATGTGAGCATGGTTTGTTTAAGGTCAAGAATTTTCTAGAACCTCCAGATAAGGGAACAGAGATTGCCTTTGGGCTTGTGAGAGTTAGGCAGAACAAACTTACTTTTTATTTTAAATCCTTTTCTACTGTTCATTATGCTTTTAAACAATTGACATGTATTCCTTTAGTGGTTTTTTTTTTTTTTAATGATAAAAAAGAACTTCTTGAACTGGACGGTGGGGTGGGGTTGGGTAGTGTATGTATGTGTGTGTGTGTGTGCGCGCATGCATATGTTTGTAAAGAGTTGAATGTGGCCGGGCATGGTGGCTCACGCCTGTAATCCCAGCACTTTGGGAGGCTGAGGCGGGTGGATCATGAGGTCAGGAGATCGAGACCATCCTGGCTAACATGGTGAAACCCCGTCTCTACTAAAAAGTACAAAACATTAGCTGGGCGTGGTGGCAGGCACCTGTATTCCCAGCTACTCGGGAGGCTGAGGCAGGAGAATGGCATGAACCCGGGAGGGTGGAGCTTGCAGTGAAAGAAGATCGCATCACTACACTCCAGCCTGGGCAACAGAGCAAGACTCTGTCTCAAAGAAAAAAAAAAAAAAAGGGTTGAATGTGGATTGAAAGAACCCTGGGCAGTTGAATTTCCTGAAAGCCAAAGATAAATAGAAATTAGAAGCTAGAAGAAAGCAGCAGTATCTTAGTTACCAAGAGAAAATACTGTACCTCACCAGTTTGAAAGGAAAAAGAAACAAATTTCAAATATATGAAGACTCAGTATATCTCCATTTACTTTATCTGAGGAAAATAATCGAGGGACTTCTCTAACCAAATGCCAGCCAGGCATAGTACCTTACGCCTGTAATCCCAGCACTTTGGGAGACCAAGGCAGGAGGATCGTTTGAGCTCAGGAGTTTGAGACCTGCCTGGGCAATATAATGAGACATGTTATGTTATGTTATGTTATGACATGACTGAGTCTTTTTATTTTTTTTTAAATTTTTTTATTTTTTGAGACGGAGTCTTGCTCTGTCACCCAGGCTGGAGTTCTATACGATGGTGCGATCTCGGCTCACTGCAAGCTCCGCCTCCTGGGTTCACGCCATTCTCCTACCTCAGCCTCCTGAGTAGCTGGGACTACAGGCAGCCACCATCACGCCCAGCTAATTTTTTTGTATTTTTAGTAGAGACCGGGTTTCACCATGTTAGCCTGGATCATCTTGATCTCCCGAGCTCGTGATCCACCTGCTCTGGCCCCCCAAAGTGCTGGGATTACAGGCGTCAGCCACTGCACCTGGCCTCTATTTTATTTTAAAATAAAATTTTTAAACTTTTGTTTAAGTTCTTATATTGATAATAACAAATCCCAAGGTAGGGGAAGATGATATAAAAACAGTGGTAGGTGGCCGGGCACGGTGGCTCAAGCCTGTAATCCCAGCACTTTGGGAGGCCGAGACGGGCGGATCACGAGGTCAGGAGATCGAGACCATCCTGGCTAACATGGTGAAACCCCGTCTCTACTAAAAAAATACAAAAAAAAACTAGCTGGGCGAGGTGGTGGGCGCCTGTAGTCCCAGCTACTCGGGAGGCTGAGGCAGGAGAATGGCATAAACCCGGGAGGCAGAGCTAGCAGTGAGCTGAGATCCGGCCACTGCACTCCAGCCCGGGTGACAGAGCGAGACTCCGTCTCAAAAAAAAAAAAAAAAAAAAAAACAGTGGTAGGTAATGAATATTGTAATGTATGTCTCACATGTAAATGGAGTAGGAAGAGAATGAAGAACAAATTGAGAATTTGTAATAGGCCTCAAATAAGGATGCTTTTCAAACCAGAGGTGAAAAGGAAATTTTAGAAATAACAAAAAACAAAAATTTACCATGTCAAACCTATTATAGATTTAGTGTTCCTAATCCAGAAATTTGAAATCTGAAACGTGATTGGTCCCAAACATTTCAAATAAGGATACTCGACCTGTATTTTGAACAATAAAGTAGTACTTAGGAAAGAAATGTTAACCTGAAACTTCAGTTAGTGCTAATGTCAGGAAGCTTTATAGAGACCACCTAGCAAAATTTTCTTTCTAAAGACGTAATGAGGCTGGGTGTGGTGGCTCAATGCCTGTAATCCCAGCACTTTGATAGGCCGGGGTGGGTGGGATCACCTAAGGTCAGGAGTTCTAGACCAACCTGGCCAACATGGTGAAACCCTGTCTCTACTAAAAATACAAAACAATTAACTGGGCGTGGTGGTGGGTGCCTGTGATCCCAGCTACTTCGGGAGGCTGAGGAAGGAGAATTGCTTGAACCTGGGAGGTGGAGGTTGCAGTGAGCTGAGATTGCACCATTACACTCCAGCCTGGGTGACAGTGTGAGACTCTGTCTCAAAAAAAAAAAAAAAAGTAATGAAATTTAGCAGATTTAGAATATTCTGGAGGTCATGACCTTATAGTTGTAAGAGTTGGATAATTTTATTAACTGGCTTTTTAAAGATTACTTTGAAAAGTGATGGAGTAGTTCAGTTGTGGAGATCATGGATGTCTACTTGCCATAGGAGAAATTGAAAAGCCCAGCAGTCCTAATGCTTTGCAAATGGTTACTGGTAGCTTTGGATTAAATTTCTGGTGACATCATACAGAGATTCAGAAGTACTGGTTTTCAAACAAGTGAAAATGTTTTACTCTAAAAAGCTGTCATTCCAAAGAAGGATTTATTTAACAGATAAAATAAAAACTGTCAGATGACTCCAGAAATGACTATGGTGATGATGAAGCTAAATGTTTAAGGTACATGTGAATAATTTGGATAAAGTTTTGTAAATTGTGAGGAGGAAAAGTGATTTTTGAAAATTTAATTTAGATTTTAAATATGTAGGTATAAGGAAAGATTTAAATGTTATAAATTTTTATTCTTTTTGTTTTTAATAGAAAAGGGACCTCAGTATGTTGTTCAGACTGGTCTCAAACTCCTGGGCTCAAGTGATCCTTCTGCCTTGGCCTCCCAAAGTACTGGGCTTACAAGCATTACCACCACACTTGGCCTTAAATAAAAATTATAAGTGTTTTAATGTTATCACATATATCCCCAAAACTTGATATATATGAGTTGGCAAAAATAGTTTTAGATGGAAAATGGAAGTTCATCTTACATTCAGGTTGTTTTTTAATAGACATATAGCCTATTTTTAAAATACACATTTGGGAGAATGGAGGAGTTCAAGTGTTACAAAGTTCTCATCTTAGTGGGTAGAGTAGGAAAGGGCATCATTATTTAATGTTTAAACATTATCAGTGCTAGAGGTGGGTATTTAATGCCTTGGTTAATAGAAAAGTGTGATAGAACTTCCAAACTAGGATGGTGCGAATATGGGTGAGAATGATTTGAAACTTGACCAAGCTATATATAAGCAAAGAGAATAGAGGACATAACTGATTATGATAAATGAAAGATAAGATGAAAAGGTTAGACCAAATACAATTATCATCACAATACATGTGAATGGGTTCAATTATCCTACCTAAAGATGGTAGTTACCAAGAGGGTTAAAAAATAAAAGCTAGTGCTATATCATAAAAAGGAAACACCCCAAAACAATAATACTAACAATAAGGAAGAATTCAGGGTAAAAGTCATTAGTTGATACAAAAGGGATATTGATAATAGAATGTATAATTCACAAAAAGGTCATAAACCTGTGTGTAGCAAATAAGATAGGAGCCACCTACATAAGCAGTGCACCTTAAAAATACAAAAAAGATAAAAAGATAATCAGTACAATATTGAGTGCCTCCAGGGTAGGGTAATTCTGAATATATAGAGGTTATTAAGGAACTAGGTTCTTTCAATCTGTCTGCTAATTCTTTGTGTACCAGTCATTTCTTTGGCTAGCTCACCAGTGCTTGTAAGATTGCTGCCATTGTTTTGAGGTATCAGATGCAGATTCCACATTCTCTAGCAGAAGAAACACTCTCACACTGATGTCCTCCCTGACTTGAAATTAAAACCATACCAGACTAACAAAGAGAAAAAGAAGACTCAAATAACTAAAATCAGAAATGGGACTTGGAACGTTACTACCAACCTTCCACAAATAAAAAGGATTTAAGGAGAATCCTATGAACAGTTGAACACCAGCAAATTAGATAACAAATAAAATGGACACATTTTTTAGAAATGGACAAATTACCTAAATACTCCAAGAAGAAATAGAAAATCTTACGAGACCTATAACAAGTAAAGAAATTAAATCCATAATCAAAAACCTTCCAACAAAGTCCAGGACTGAAGACTTCACTAGTGAATTCTATCAAACATTTAAAAAATTAGCACTAGTTGTTCTCAAACTCTTCCAGGAAATTGCAGAGGAAGCAACACTTCCTAACTCATTTTGTTTTGTTTTATTTTTATTTTTATTTTTATTTTCATTTACATGTATTTGCTTTATTTTATGAGACAGAGTCTTACTCTTTTGCCCAGGCTGGAGTGCAGTGGCACAGTCTCAGCTCACTGCAACTTCTGCCTCCCAGGTTCAAGCAATTCTCCTGCCTCACCTTCCCAAGTAGCTGGAATTACAGGTGCCCACCACCACACCTGGCTAATTTTTGTATTTTTAGTAGAGATGGGGTTTCGCCATCTTGACCAGGCTGGTCTCGAACTCCTGACCTCAGGTGACCCGCCCACCTTGGCCTCCCAAAGTGCTAGGATTACGGGTGTGAGCCACTGCACCCAGTCCCTAACTAATTTTAAAAGGCTAACGTTACCTGATACCAAAGACCAAAAATGACATCACAAAAGAGACAATTTCAGACGAGTATCTCTTATGAATATAGATGGAAAAAATCGTCAACAAAATACTAGCAAATCTAATAGAATATTAACAGGATTTTTACACTATGACCAAGTGAGATTTATCCCAGGATTGCAAGGATGGTTCAACATAAGAACATCAGTGTGATACACCATGTTAATAAGGTGAAGGGGAAAAAAAAAAAAAAGAAGTTTATCTCAGTTGACACAGAAAAGTTGTTGAGCAAAATCTAACACCTTTTCATGATTAAAAAAAAATTCGGCCGGGCGCGGTGGCTCAAGCCTATAATCCCAGCACTTTGGGAGGCCCAGACGGGCGGATCACGAGGTCAGGAGATCGCGACCATCCTGGCCTACACAGTGAAACCCCGTCTCTATTAAAAACTACAAAAAACTAGCCAGGCGATATGGCAGGCGCCTGTAGTCCCAGCTACTCAGGAGGCTGAGGCAGGAGAATGGTGTAAACCCGGGAGGCGGAGCTTGCAGTGAGCCGAGATCGCGCCACTGCACTTCAGCCTGGGCGACACAGCGAGACTCCGTCTCAAAAAAAAAAAAAAAAAAAATTCACAAAGCTAGAAATAGAAAGGAACTTCCTCAGTATGATAAAGAGTATTTATGAAAAACTCACAATTAACATCATACTCTATAGTGAAAGACTAGAAGATTCCCCCATAGATCAGGAACAAGACATAGATGCCTGCTTTTACTAGTGGTTTTCAACGTTGTACTAGAAGCTTTAGCAGAAGAAATTTGACAAGAAAAAGAAAAAGCATCGGTATTGGAAAGGAAGAAATAAAACTATAGATTCGTTGGACTTAATCAAAATAAAAAACTTCTGTACATCAAAAAACATCAAGAAAATAAAAAGACAATCTATGGAATGGGAGAAAATATTTGCAAATCATATGTCAATTAGGGTTCTAGTATCCAGAATATATCAAGAACTACAACTACAAACAACACAATTTAAAAATGAGGCTGGGCCCCGTGGCTTACACCTGTAATCCCAGCAGTTTGGGAGTTCGAGGCAGACAGATCATCTGAGGTCAGGAGTTCGAGACCAGTCTGGCCAACATGGTAAAACTCTGTCTCTACTAAAAAATATAACAAGAGTGAAACTCTGTTAAAAAACTAATTAATGAATTAATTTTTATTTTTATTTTCATTTACATGTATTTGCTTTATTTTATGAGACAGAGTCTTACTCTTTTGCCCAGGCTGGAGTGCAGTGGCATGATCTCGGCTCACTGCAACTTCCACCTCCCAGGTTCAACCGATTCTCCTGCCTCAGCCTCCCAAGTAGCTGGGATTACAGGTGCCCACCACCTGTAATTATTAATTAATTAATAAAATAAAGAGTAGGCTGGGCATGGTGGCTCACATCTGTAATCCCAGCACTTTGGGAGGCTGAGGCAGAAGGATTTCTTGAGCTCAGGAGTTTGAGACCCGTCTAAGCAAAATAGCAAGACTTCGTCTCTGTTAAAATAATTTTTAAAAAAATCAACCAGCTGTGGTGGCACGAGCCTGTAGTCTCAGCTACTTAGGAGGCTGAGGTGGGAGGATCACTTAAGCACAAGAGATCATGACTGTAGTGAGCTTGATCATGCCACTGCTCTCCAGCCTGGGTGACAGAGTGAGACTGTCTCATAAAATAAAAAATAAAAATAAAAAATGGGCAAAGGACTTGAATAGACATTTTCCCAAGGAAGATACATAAAAGACCAGTAAGCACATAAAAAGATACTCAGTGTCATTTGGCATTAGGGAAATGCAAATCAAACATAATGAGCTACCACTTTATTGCTATCAAGATGGGTACAATTAAAAAAAAAAAGAAAATAAGTGTTGGCAAGGATGAGAAGAAATCGAGTGATTCTGCTGAGAGAGCATTTGAAAAAAAAAAACGAAATTGGAAACTTTGTGCACTGTTGCTGGGAATGTAAAATGGTGCAGCTGCTGTGGAGTACAGTTTGGCAGTTTATCAAAAAGCTAAACATAGAATTACTGTATGACTCAGCAGTTTCACTCCAGGGTATATGCCTAAAAGCATTGAAAGCAAGGAATCAAAAGATATTTGTGTGCTAGTGTTTATAGCAGAATTTTTCACACAAGTCAAAAGATAAAAACAGTCCAAGTATCCATCATCAGATAAATAGAGACATAAAATTTGGCATTTTTACATATGTATACATACAATGGTTTAGCCAGTTTGGGTACGTGCTATGACATGGATGAACCTTGAAAATTTTATCCTAAGTGAAATAAGTTAGACACAAAAGGACAAATACTGTATGGTTCCACTTACATGAAATACGTAGAATAGGCAAATTCATAGAGACAGAAAGCAGATTAAAGGTTACTAGGGACTTAGGGCTAAGGCAGAAGGGGAAGCTATTGCTTAATGCTTACAGAATTTTTCTTTGGGGTGATGAAAAAGTTTTGGAAGTGAATAGTATTGATGGTTGTATGATATAGTTAATATAATGAATGCCACTGAATTGTATACTTTAAAATAGCTCATATGGCAAAGTTTTATATATATTTCACCATAGTAAAAAAAAATTATTAAACCCATACTGGTCTTTATTTTCATTATGCAGCTCTCCCTTTCAAGCTATCATTTATTTCCATTTTTTATTTTTTTGAGATGGAGTCTTGCTCTTTTGCCAGTCTGGAGTGCAGTGGTGCAATCTCGACTCACTGCAATCTCTGCCTCCCGGGTTCAAGCAATTCTCCTGCCTCAGCCTCCCAAGTAGCTGGGTCTACAGGCACGCACAACCACGCCCGGCAATTTTTTTTGTATTTTTAGTAGAGATGGGGTTTCTCTGTGTTGGCCAGGATGGTCTCGATCTCCTGACATCGTGATCCGCCCACCTCGGCCTCCCAAAGTGCTGGGATTACAGGTGTGAGCCACCACACCCGGCCAAAATTTTAAACTAGTTCTAAGAAAAAGACACTTATGAGAAGGAAAGAAATTCTTTTCCTTTAGTTTCACTTTTAGTGTATTTTACTTTCGTTATGTCTGGCTGATGAGGCTCTAACTAGTCATGTTCAGTCTTATGGTAAATATATTAGTAAACTAATGACTTACACATGTGTGTATTTTTCATTTCAAACAATGAATAGTTCAATTAGATAGTAGTTGCTCTTGACAATAGGTGTTGATCAGGTAGACATGATTTTATGTTATTATGAAAGTAAAATACTGTGTTTGCATGATAGTGCCACATTTTGAGAACCTGCGTTTTCCTTAGGCAGAATGTTGGGATAAAATTAGACCATAATGAGTTGGACCACAAGTTCCTTGAATTCAATATACTGCTTAGTGTCAGCCCAGATGGACACACAGAACCTTAAAGAGTCTCCATATGTTTAATTTGCCCTTTTGTTTAAATAGACATTCAGCAGGGACTGGAGAAAATATCAAGCTGTGCCTTTCTGGCATACAATGTTTATTTTGTTACCTCATCATGTGCCAATTACTAAATAATTTCCACAGATTGTTATTTCAGGAGAATACTTACAGTGAAGGTCTTTGGGAAGGAAATTCTTAGCATTGTGGAAATGAGAAGTAAGCACTGTTCTTTTTATTCTGTAAAATTTCAACCTATGGGTTTCTCATTTTTTTTTCTTTCAGCCATTTGGCTATCAAATCTGTGTTTCAAATACTAATCCTTTTTTTCCTCAAGGAATTTTTTTTCTGGACTGTTACAATATCTTCTGCCTTGGTGGCTTTGCTTCCACTCTTGGCATTGCTGTAATCCATTCTCCACACTGTAGCTAGAGCATTCTTGATACAGTTGCATTGTCCCATATGGTAGCCACTAACCATATGTGATTATTAAGGTTAAAATAATTAAAAGTAAAATGTGCCTCAGTCACACTGGGCACCTTTCTAATACTCAGTAGCCACTGTGGCTAGTGGCTACCAAATTGAGCAACACAAGTATAGAACATTTCTAACATCTCAGGAAATTATATTAGATAGTGCATAAGTCAAATCACCTCCCTTACTGTTGCAACCAAAACTCCTTTCCATGGCAGGCAAGGTGCTACAAAATCTTGCTTATCTCTCCCTTGTCATTTCTCTTTACATAATCTTTTATTCACTGTAGTCTAGATGAATTGGCTTTCTCTCTGTTCCTTTGACTATGCCAGGATTCCCCCCCATCCCTTCTCAGGGGCTATTCCTTCTATTTTGCAGTTGCTTCTGTTTTGGAACATGCTTCCCCACCAGATCTTCACTTGGCTGGCTACAGTGTTATCATTTAGGTGTCAACTTAAATGTTACCACCTTAGGAGAATTCTTCCCTGTCTACCCTAAACACCTCCTTTCAGAATCTTTTGATCATGTTACTCTACTTTTTAAATCATCTTTATAGCATTTATCCTTAAATGAAAGTCTTACGTATTTGTATCTTTGCCCACGCTAATACCCTTGTCACCACTAGAACGTAAGCTTCTTATGGTAATAGATTTTGCAGATAACTGTGTGGTACATGTTGACAGGATACACACTGGCATTGTATAGTAGTCATCACTTTATTGATTAGTCCTGGTTCTCTTAAAGTTAATCTGTTTCCCTGACTATATAAAGGAGTGATAGATATTAAAAGATTGTCTGAATTTTTATCATCATGGGTTATTAATCTGTTAATATTTGTGGTATAGATAGAAAAAATAAATTTTATGTATCTGTTGATTTGATGCTCCTAAAGAATAATTCCTAACCTCTCCATCCTTGGTTTTCTTTTAAATAGCTTTTATACCTTTGTTCCTTCTCAGGCTGAGCATTTCAGAAAGTTGTATTGGCTTGATACATGAACATAATGTTCTAGCTAGCATTTAATAAATAAATAAATATTTGTCCAGTCCTAACACTGTTTGCCTATGTTGTATAGTCTATATAGATACATAGTCTGTTGCTATCTAGACCAGTCTGATCTAAAGCATTGTACTATTTTGGCATAT
The DNA here is from genome assembly GCF_009764315.1 of Trachypithecus francoisi. Lineage (NCBI taxonomy): Eukaryota > Metazoa > Chordata > Mammalia > Primates > Cercopithecidae > Trachypithecus > Trachypithecus francoisi. Next base: position 36,766,821 of record NW_022681466.1, read on the forward strand.
CGTTAAATAGTCAGCATGGTTGTACAGTTACTTTGTGCAAAGAACTCTGTATTTCCACTATAGAGGATAAAGATTTTAAAAGAAATAGTTGGCCGGACGCGGTGGCTCACGCCTGTAATCCCAGCACTTTGGGAGGCCGAGGCGGGCAGATCACGAGGTCAGGAGATCGAGACCATCCTGGCTAACAAGGTGAAACCCCGTCTCTACTAAAAATACAAAAATTTGCCGGGTGTGGTGGCGGGCGCCTGTAGTACCAGCTACTCGGGAGGCTGAGGCAGGAGAATGGCGTGAACCTGGGAGGCAGAACTTACAGTGAGCTGAGATCGTGCCACTGCACTCCAGCCTGGGCAACAGAGTGAGACTCCGTCTCAAGAAATAGTTGACACTACTGGTATTTTTGGTAAATTTATCTTACTGGAAAGAAAAATGAACATTATGAAGCATCATGAAATAAGTGGTAACTGATCAAGTGTTAGACTGTACTAAAAATAAGAAAAGAAGATATTTTATGTTGATTTTAGTTTCTTCATTATTTTCCAAGTTTCTTATACTGAAGCTGTATTACTTATGGATTTGGAACAAAAAGAGTAAATGTAATTTTTTTAGATGCAGTACATGCTGAGTACACAAAATATATAAAATATTTAGAGAAGATAAGAAATCAACAATTGATGAAATTAATTATGGGAAGCTTTCAGGAAAGAGCATGTACTTCTTTATGGGCATGAGGTCAACTCCAATTTGGTCCACACATGTATTTTCAAATGCTGCCTTGTAATTGCATTTAATTACCTTAAGTCATTTAGATGATTGGTAAGAGGTCATCAGGTCTACCAAGCTGGAAATATAAAAAATAGAGCAATGTTATTTGTGTTTTATAGGTTGCTTCATGTGCGAAATGGAAACTGCAAATATCATTTGGGTGAAGAAACATTTAAATTAGCTCAGACATATATGGATAAACTATCAAAACATGGCCAGCAAGCAAATAAAGCTGCACTCTATGGAGAACTGTGTGCACTCCTATTTGCAAAAAGTCACTATGATGAGGTAAGTGTTTTAAGGTACATTTCATTGTGACCAATAAGTACCTATAAAAACAGAGGGTAAATCAAATAGTCTTCTCTTATTTTTCTTGCAGATCTTTTTTGCTTATTAGGTTTATATAAGGCAGTACACATTTGTAATGGAAAATTCAAAATCAGTCACGCTGAGCACTGTGGCTCATGCCTATAATCCTAGCACTTTAGGAGGCCAAGGTAGAGAATCAGTTGAGTCCAGGAGTTTGAGGCCAGCCTGGGCAACAAAGTGAGACCCTACCTCTACAGAAAATTAGCCGCATGTGTAGCACACACCTGTGGTGGTCACAACTAGATGGGAGGCTGAGGCAGGGGGATCCCTTGATCCCAGTAGATTGAGGCTGTAGGGAGCCATATTTTTTTTTTTTTTTTTTTTGAGACGGAGTCTCGCTCTGCCGCCCAGGCTGGAGTGCAGTGGCCGGATCTCAGCTCACTGCAAGCTCCGCCTCCCGGGTTCACGCCATTCTCCTGCCTCAGCCTCCCGAGTAGCTGGGACTACAGGCGCCTGCCACGTCGCCCGGCTAGTTTTTTTTGTATTTTTAGTAGAGACGGGGTTTCATCATGTTAGCCAGGATGGTCTCGATCTCCTGACCTCGTGATCCGCCCGTCTCGGCCTCCCAAAGTGCTGGGATTACAGGGTTGAGCCACCGCGCCCGGCCAGCCATATTTATACCACTGTAATCCAGCCTGGATGACAGAGCGAGACCCTGTCTCAAAAAAGTAAAAATGAAATCAGACAAAAGGAGTATTTGTGAGATGAATTTGAAATATATACATGTATCATTTAGAGCCCTTTCTTTTGTTGTTTTTCTTTTAATTTAACCAAATATTTGCCTAAATTGTTTGGATGGGCTTCTTGTAGTTTTTGAGACAGGGATGGTCTTGCTTTGTCACCCACACTGTACTCAAACTCCTAGGCTCAAGTGATCCACCTTCCTCAGCTTCCCAAAGTGCTGGGATTGCAGGCATGAGCCACCATGCCCAGCCTGACAGTTATTTTCCTTCTACATTTGGATTTAGGGGTTTATACTATGCCTTATTCATGTCTTTGCAACTCTCAGCACACTCGTGAGGAATGTTGAAGTCTTGGATAATTTTGACAGTTCAATCTTTTAGTGATAAATAAGCTTTTCACTGATATCTACAGAAAAGTAAACAAATCTTACAGACATAGTTTGATGAATTAGCACCATGTTTTTGTGTTAGGATAGGCTAGGCTATGCGGAGGTAATATCAACCCCAGAATAGCTTGGAACAATGAAAGTTTCTTTATGGCTCATAATATATCCCTGTCTTCAGATGGCTATGGCTGTTCTTAACATTATATCTACACTTTGATCAAGACCCAGTGTGGTTTTGGGTCTATCTGGAACATACCTATCTAGAACATTACCAGCCTGGGCACAGGGGCAGAAACTTCATGGAGAAGTACTGCTGGCTCTTGGACTTTTCTTCCAGAAATGGCACATTTCACTTTTCATACTTTAATTGCCAAAAGAAATAACATGGCCACACTTGTCTTTGTTTACTTGTTTGTTTGAGACAGAGTCTCACTCCATAAGGCCTGGAGTGCAGTGGCATCATCATGGCTCACTGCAGCCTTCACTTCAGCCCCACCAAGTAGCTGGAACTACAGGTGCACATCCCCACACCCAGCTGATTTTTTTGATTTTTGATAGAGACAAAGTCTCACTATGTTATAACCCAGGCTGGTCTCAAACATCTGAGCTTGGTGATCCTCCCACCTCAGCCTCCCAGAGTGCTGGGATTACAGGTATGCGTCACCACACCCAGCCTGATAATTTATTTTGCCTTTTTTATTTCTTCCACTAAGCACCAGGAGAGGAAGGACATTTTTTGTTTTGTTTCCCACTTCATACCTAGATACTAGCATATTTGCCTGCCACTTAACCTCTCCACACCTCAGTTTCCCTTAATAGTACATATCTTATAGAGCTGTTGTGTCAGGTAAATGTGTTAATGCACATAAAATACTTTGGATAGTAGCTGGGACAAAGTAAACACTCAACTAAATAGATAATTCATACATAAAATAATAAATCTTACAGTAGGAGGATGGAATGTATAGGAAAACACAGAAAACCTTGTCTAGGACTGAAACCTGCAAGACAGATGAGTTTAAGGAGTTGGAGGAAGGGGGAATGTATTTTAAGGCAAAGGGAACAGTATGTGCAAAGGCTTCTAGGCGAGAGAGAACATACCTCTGATTTCTGGAAAATATGTATATACACAAGGTCTGATTCAGACAAGCTGTAGATACTAAGAGTAAAAATAATGTAACAGATTTATACTTTGAAGAAAGTTTAGCCTCAGAAAATTCTAACGGTAAATATTTTGTGTGTGTTCTTATTTAAGTGCTTGTAGAAAAATTTTGCAGTCATCTTGTTAAATATTGTCAACTTGATTTACCACAGTTCTGTCTCTTCTATAAATAATAATTTTTTTAGGCATACAAATGGTGCATTGAGGCAATGAAAGAAATTACAGCAGGCTTACCAGTGAAAGTTGTGGTGGATGTTTTAAGACAAGCTTCTAAGGTAAATATAATGTTAAAATTATTAAATGAATTATAGGATTTATCAGGCTTTAATTAACCTATTATAAGTTTCTGTGCTCATTTTTAGAAATCTGGTTTCTAACTAAAACTATCACACGTAGATTTTTAGCTAATTTTTCTTTACCAAGAAAACCAGTGAAATAATTCATTTTGATAATTGTTTCAGTGCACTAAAGTACAGATCAAAGTAGTATTTGGGTGCTATTCTGGCTTGAGTTTCTTTTTGTTGTTTTTTTTTTAGTATTTATAGCAACCTGAATTCCTTATGCCAAAATCCTGTGAACTTTCGTCACTTTTCTGCTAAAGGATAGTCTGGTGTTAAATCTCTTTGTCATAGTACTGCAGTCTCACAGCAAGGCAGCTTGCTATACTTGACCTGCTAGGCAGTCCTTACTTGATTTTTCTCTAGTTTTTTCTTATTCTGTAAATAAATGCATTAAATCTTTTACATTTTTATTTTATTTTAAATAGAGACAGTGTCTCACTATGTTGCCCTGGCTGGTCTCAAACACCTGGTCTCAAGCGATCCTCCCACCTGAGCCTCCAGAAGTTCTAGGATTACAGGTGTGAGCTGCCACGTTTGCCTGCATTAACTCTTGAGGATATTTAGTAGTAGTTTAAAACTGCTGCTTTGGTGCAGTGAGGCCTTAAAGCATTAATGTGCTTTTCAGATACACTCTTCTACCCAGAAGTTTCTCAGATTTGAATGTTTCATTTTGGTTTATTTTACTTATGGAAATTCAACTAGAAGATAGATTCCAAAATTATATCTGGGAGAGTCCAAGATTTCTGTATTAAGTCAGTCATTTTAGAGTAAGTAAACAGTGTAAATATTCAAGTTATGAGAGCTAGAACAGGGGTATTCTTATGTTTTTAATTAATTGAAATAATTGAATATTTAATATAAAGCCAGCATATTTATGCAAGATTAATATTTCTATATACAAATTATATTTAGAGTTTTTAAAAAACAACTAGCTATACTCATGGATCAAAATATTTTAAGAAATAATTGGGAGCCGTGCACAATGGCACATGCCTGTAGCCAGGAATTCAAGTCCAGCCTGGGCAACATAAAACCTTGTCTCTTAAGAAAAGAAATAATAAGAAAACTTGAAATTCTATGCATTTAAAAATTATTAAATGAAAATAACAAAAGATTGTTGTAGGCCACTAGGACTGGGATATAAGGACCTTAGAAAATGCTGTGGTAAATTCTGCCCCCATTATTTTATTATAATAATAGGGAAAAATGGGAGTATACTAGCTTTGTAAGGTGTCTTTATTATGACAGATATGTACTAGGACTGACTGTCAAAGTTTTAAATTTTATGATTTTCCCAGCTTATATACATATCTGTTTGTAATAGAATTTTTTTTTTTTTTTTGAAACGGTGTCTCTCTCTGTTGCCCAGGCTGGAGTGCAGTGGCACTTGGCTCACTGGAAGCTCCGCCACCCTGGGTTCACACCATTCTCCTGCCTTAGCCTCCCAAGTAGCTGGGACTACACAGGCGCCTGCCACCACGCCCGGCTAATTTTTTTGTATTTTTAGTAGAGACAGGGTTTCACCGTGTTAGCCAGGATGGTCTGGATCTTCTGACCTGGTGATCTGCCCGCCTTGGCCTCCCAAAATGCTGGGATTACAGGTGTGAGCCACCGTGCCCGGCCTATAATAGAATTTTTAAGTACTTGGAAGGAAAGAAATTGCAAATAGAACCTTTGTATTTATGTTTGGAGGGTTTTTTCTTATTAACTATTATAGCCAGAATATATAAACTACACTTATTTTAGCACACTAATGAACTGTTTGAGAGTTAACTGTTTTTCACTTTATCTTTAGGCTTGTGTAGTAAAACGTGAATTTAAGAAGGCGGAACAGTTAATTAAACATGCAGTGTATTTGGCACGGTAGGTGATTATTATTTAAAATATCCTTTTAAATTGTCTGTATACTTTATATCCTAATAATTTTGTATCTTTTTATAGGGATCATTTTGGATCAAAACACCCAAAATATTCTGATACACTGCTAGATTATGGGTTCTACTTACTCAATGTAGATAATATCTGTCAGTCTGTTGCAATTTATCAGGTATGTTAACGGTTACCCTTTTTTTCTTTCAACCTATATTGACTTGCTGACCTGTATTTGTTTGTGGTGTATAAACCACTCTTCAAAAATGACTTTTTAACACCTGCCTTTCCCACCAATATAGGTTGCATCATTATCTTATTAAGTATTGCCTAGAAGGCATAAAAGTTAATGCTTTGGGAACTAAAGAGAATCATTCAGGAAAGGAATTGTTGGGTTGTGAGCTCATATTTGGGAATAGTTTTCCATTTTTTATTTACCCATATAATGGCTTGTCTTTATTGTTGATTTAGTAAATGTCGCTAAAGCTGCCTTTGTAATAACAAAGATGGCTGGTAATTATTTTAGGCCTTTCTTACTCATTCTCAGGTAAATGATGTATTATGCCATTGCTCTAGACAAGGCATACTTGACTTTAAGTTCACTTTTTTTTTTTTTTCTTTTGAGACAGTTTTGATCTGTCGTCCAGGCTGGAGTGCAGTGGCGCAATCTCAGCTCACTGCAACCTCCGCCTCCCGAGTTCAAGCAATTCTCGTGCCTTGGCCTCCTGAGTATCTGGGATTACAGGCCCGTGCCACCATGCCTGGCTAATTTTTGTATTTTTAGTAGAGACAGGGTTTCACCATGTTGCCGAGGCTAGTCTTGAACTACTGACCTCAGGTGATCCACCCACCTCAGCCTCCCAAAGTACTAGGATTACAGGTGTGAGCCACCGTGCCTGGCCTAAGGTTCACTTTCGAAGAAGGACGCAGAGAAAAACATTCCCAATGTCTTGATTCTGAAGACATAGGAATGATTATTATTATTAAGCCATTGCCTTTTAAAAAAGTCAAACTCTATCTTCAGAAATTCAGGCCTTCTAGGTGACTTTTGTGTTCTGTAATTTAAATACAGCAGGACTTTCTGGGCTTCATAATTTTGTGGTGTTAGGCATATGGATATATATTTAAATTACTAGGATGTTTAGGTGGTATTTTCTACAATATTGACAAATATTTTTATGATTCTTTCAGGCAGCACTTGACATTAGACAGTCAGTGTTTGGTGGCAAAAATATCCACGTAGCAACAGCTCATGAAGATTTGGCTTACTCTTCTTATGTCCACCAGTATAGCTCTGGGAAATTTGACAATGCACTGTAAGTTCCACATTCCTTTTCTCTGAAGGAAGAAATACTGTTTTTGTTTTATTTTGTTTTTTCCCATTAGGGAACTATTACTATATTAATAATAGTACTTGATATACTTTATAGATTGAATTTGTCTTCCTGGAGCTTTAACAGAATGCCTAAAATGTTCTTGAAGTCATTTAAAATCATACCAGTTTTCAGGTGCAGAGGCTCTTGCCTGTAATCCCAGCACTTTGGGAGGCTGAGGTGGAAAGATTGCTTGAGCCCAAGAGTTTTGAGACCGTGTCTACTCAAAAAATTTTAAAAATTAGCTGGATGTTTTGGTGCATGTCTGTGGTCCCAGCTGCTCTGGAGGCTGAGGCAGGAGAATTGCTTGAGCCCAAGAGGTCAAGGATGCAGTGAGCCATGTTCACACCACTGCATTCCAGCCTGGGCAACAGAGTGAGACCCTATTTCCAAAAATAAATAAAATCATACTAATTTATAGGTTATTCATTTAGCCTTTATGTGATTTAATATTGAGGCTTGTATATTTTCATGTAGAATATAACTTACCTTTTGAGTATTTACTTCAATAATTTTTGAGTAATACAGTAGCAAACTTAACCTGAAAACTTCTTGGTCAGAACACATAGAAATACTGAATCAAATATAACAATTGTCTTTTTAAATGTGTAACTGAGCTTACAAGAGTGAGGGGGAAATCCTCCAAGGGCCAATAATGAACACTAAAATTCAAAGGATTAAGCTTGGCCTGTGGTATAACTGCTCTGGGGTGATGGGAAAGTTTAGAGATTTCTGTAACCTTGGTTTAAGAAATAGCCTATAGGAGGCTGGGAGTTAGAACTGAAACGCTCACATGAAGCAGAATCAAGACTACAGCCCAGCTGGGCACGGTGGCTCACGCCTGTAATCCCAGCACTTTGGGAGGCCAAAGCGGGTGGATCACCTGTGGTCAAGAGTTCAGGACAAGCCTGGCCAAGATGATGAAACCCCATCTCTACTAAAAATAGAAAAATTAGCTGGGTGTGGTGGCAGGCACCTGTAATCCCAGCTACTTGGGAGGCTGAGGCAGAGAATTGCTTGAATCCAGGAGGTGGAGGTTGCAGTGAGCCAAGATTGTGCCACTGCACTTCAGCCTAGGCAACAGAGTGAGACTCTGTCAAAAAAAAAAAAAAAAAAAGACTACAACCCCAGGGAAAAGACAACAGGTGGACATCTATCTAATTGATAGATGATAGGGAAAGTTGGCCATCTGAGTTTGGTATCACAGTTGAACCCAAAAAGAAGCCTCACAAAACATAATTCTTTACCTGTAACGCTCTTGAGACAGGGATAATGCATCAGGATCTCCAAACAGAAAAATATTAAAAAGCACTTTGGGACTGCAGGTTTTCCTGGGATGCCTTGTGAGAGAAAATGCAAAACTTGGAAATAATTACCTGTCAACCCAAACTACACAGACATCTCGTAGACAAAGCTTTACCTAAAATGAACTCACCATTAAAAATTACAAAACATGGCCGGGCGCGGTGGCTCAAGCCTGTAATCCCAGCACTTTGGGAGGCCGAGGCGGGCGGATCACGAGGTCAGGAGATTGAGACCCTCCTGGCTAACACAGTGAAACCCCGTCTCTACTAAAAATACAAAAAAAACTAGCCGGGCGCGGTGGCGGGCGCCTGTAGTCCCAGTTACTCGGAGGCTGAGGCGGGAGAATGGCGGGAACCCGGGAGGCGGAGCTTGCAGTGAGCCGAGATCGTGCCACTGCACTCCAGCCCGGGCAACGCAGCGAGACTCCGTCTCAAAAAAAAAAAAAAAATTACAAAACATAAGAAAATATTTCCTCTGAGTCAGCAGACATAATGAACAGGATTAGAATCCTGAGAACTTTAGTTAACAAAACTTTTTGGCCGGGTGCAGTGGCTCACACCTGTAATCCCAGCACTTTGGGAGGCCGAGGCGGGCGGATCATGAGGTCAGGAGATCAAGACCATCCTGGCCAACAGGGTGAGACCCTGTCTCTATTAAAAATACAAAAATTAGCTGGATGTGGTGGCACCCGCCTGTAATCCCAGCTACTCGGGAGGCTGAGGCAGGAAAATCACCTGAACCTGGGAGTCGGAGGTTGCAGTGAGCCAGGATCGCCACTGCACTCCAACCTGGTGACAGAACGAGACTCCATCTCAAAAGAAAAAAAAAAGAACTGTTTTTTTGGTTGATGCTATAAAGTATGTATTCTTTCTATGATTAAAGACACAAAATAGCCGGGCGCGGTGGCTCAAGCCTGTAATCCCAGCACTTTGGGAGGCCGAGACAGGCGGATCACGAGGTCAGGAGATCGAGACCATCCTGGCTAACATGGTGAAACCCCGTCTCTACTAAAAATACAAAAAACTAGCCGGGCGACGTGGCGGGCGCCTGTAGTCCCAGCTACTCGGGAGGCTGAGGCAGGAGAATGGCGTGAACCCGGGAGGCGGAGCTTGCAGTGAGCTGAGATCCGGCCACTGTACTCCAGCCTGGGCGACAGAGCGAGACTCCGTCTCAAAAAAAAAAAAAAAAAAAGACACAAAATAGGTTGGCGAACTAGGCCTGCAAGTAAATTAAAGTTTTATGTTTTACTGGAACATAGCCATGCTCATTCATTCATGTGTTTTCTATAGCTTCTTTCACACTGCAGCAGCAAGAGTTCAATAGTTGCAACAGAGAATATGTGGCCAACACAACCTAAAATATTTACTATCTGGCCCTCTACAGAAAAGGCTTGTTAACCCTAATATAAAAGAAAGAATGAAGAATATTCCTGTAAAGGAAATGGGAACTTTTTTTGTTTTGGTTTTGGTTTTTTTTTGAGACAGAGTCTCTCACTCTGTCCCCAGGCTGGAGTGCAGTGGCGTGATCTCGGCTCACTGCACTCTCCACCTCCCAAGTTCAAGCGATTCTCCTGTCTCAGCCACCTGAGTAGCTGGAATTATAGGCTCGCACCACCACGCCTGGCTAAGTTTTGTATTTTTAGTGAAGACAGGGTTTCACCATGTTGACCAGACTGGTCTGGATCTCCTCATCCCAAGTGATCTGCCCACCTTGGCCTCCTAAAATGCTGAGACTACAAATGTGAGCCACCGCGCCTGGCTGGAAAAGGGCAGATTTTAAAATAAAACAACTGATACATGCTACAGCATGGATGAACCTGGAAAACACTGTGCCCAGTGAAAGAAGCCAGTCACAAAGGATCACATATTGTATGATTTCATTTATGTGATATGTCCAGAATAGGCAAATCCGTAGAGACAGAACATAAATTGGTTTTATCTAGGCTGGGGAGTTGGAGGGAAATGGAGAGTGACTGCTAATGAGCATGGGTTTCTTTCATCATGGGGTGATGAAAATGTTGTAAAATTGGTTTTGGTGATTGGCATACTACTCGGTGAATACACTAAAAATCATTGAATTATACACATTAAATGGGTGAATTGTGTGGTATACTAATTATATCTTGAGTCATTATAAAAATAAAACAAATGACTAGAAATGAAAGTAGTCATTGACATTAAAACACAGCAGATAGGCCAGGCATGGTGACCCACTCCTGTACTCCCAGCACTTCAGGAGGCCAAGGTGGGTGGATCACTTGAGCCCGGGAGTTTGAGACCAGCCTGGGCAACATAGCAAATCACCGTCTCTACAAAGAAAATGCAAAAAAAATTAGTTGGGCATGGCGATGTATGCCTGTAACCTACCTATCCAGGAGGCTGAGGTGGGAGGATCACCTGAGCCCAGGAGTTTGAGGCTGTGGTGAGCCATGATTGCACCACTGTACTCTAGCCTGGATGACAGAGCAGGATCATGTCTCAAAAAAAAAAAAAAAAAACTCAGCAGACAAGTTTAACAGCAGATTAGTTGGAACAAAAGAGAGAATCAGTAAATTGGAAGACAGATTTGAGAAAACTAGTGGTTACCTGGAAGATGGGGGAGAGGAGGCTTGGTGTTGTTTGAAAGGAATTGACAATAAAACAGAAATAGCTTACCTTCTATTTGGTGATATGGGCCATAAACAAATAACCAAACTTGTCAGGCGAGAATACATGTTGTGAAGAAGAGTAAAGTAGGCTAAGAGTTGAGAGAGAGATGGTAAATTTTTTTTTTGAGACAGTCTTTGTCACCCAGGCTGGAGTGCAATGGTGCAGTCTTGGCGTACTGCAACCTCCACCTCCCGGATTCAAGCGATTCTGCCTCAGCCTCCTGAGTAGCTGGGATTACAGGCGTTCACCACCACACCTGGCTAATTTTTGTATTTTTTTAGTAGAGATGGAGTTTCACCATGTTGGCCAGGCTCGTCTTGAACTCCTGACCTCAGGTGATCCACCCACCTCAGCCTCCCAAAGTGCTGGGATTACAGGTGTGAGCCACCACGCCTGGCCAATGGTAAATTTTTTTAGGGCCTTTTATATGATCTGTTCTGGAAAGACATGTTCAGTGAGGAGCGAGCTGTGAGAATGTTCAGGGGAAGAGCATTGCAGAGAGGGTAAAGCCAGGGTGAGAACATGCTCTGCATGTTCAGGAAACTGCTAGGCCTGTGTGGCTGGAGGGGAAGGAGAGGGTTGGTGTGAGAATGGCAGGAGATGAGGTCAGGGAAGTAGCAGGCTGAAAGATCACACAGTGTTGTAGACTATAGTAAAGACTTTCTTTTTCATTCTGAGGGAAATGGGAGTCTCTGTTGGGTATTAAAAGTTCAGTCTACAGCAGATTGGAAATTCAAAACAAAAAGCTGAATCTTTACCATAGATAGTTTTAGAAGTACTTTCTATCAGTATTATATTACAGATTGTGATTTTTAAAATTCCTAAATCATTTGTAACTAAAAAGAAATGCCAGACTGTATCTATCTGTATTACAGATTTCATGCAGAAAGAGCTATTGGTATCATTACCCACATCCTACCTGAAGATCATCTTCTTTTGGCTTCTTCAAAGAGGGTGAAAGGTATCCTTTGTAATCTAGACTCAGATATTTTAAAATAGATGATATATGGTATAAAATAGGGGTATTTGTTTATTTTCTCAGAGGATTGGAGGATTTTCTCACAGGATTAGACTCTGTCTACATGTTACTAGATAGCTATTTTACCACAACTCGACTTAAGGGATTCCAGTGGTTCATAATGAAAGACTGTTTGCATCTCTCATTAAATATTGTTAATAGGCCGGGCGTGGTGGCTTATGCCTGTAATCCCAGCACTTTGGGAGGCCAAGGCAGGCGGATCACCTGAGGTCAGAAGTTTGAGACCAGTCTGGCCAACCTGGTGAAACCCCATCTCTACTAAAAATACAAAAATTAGCTGGGTGTGGTGGCACACGCCTGTAATCCCAGCTACTTGGGAGGCTGAGTCAGGAGAATTGTTTGAACCCAGGAGTCAGAGGTTGCAGCGAACCAAGATCGTGCCACTGCACTCCAGCCTGGGCAAGAGAATGAGACTCTATCTCAAAAAAAATAAAAAGTTAATAAGCCAGAATTTATTTCTTTTCTCTCTCCCTTTTGTCATTCACTCATGCATGCATTAATTTTTTTTGAGGATTTCATGGAAGAATAATACAAATGTTTCTACACAACATGGATAGAAGATGGGTTTCATAACTTCAGCTTTGTAGTGCAGGATTCTTATCCTGAGCTTCATATCAGGTTACACTGAATGTTGCAAGACTCTTACCAAATACCCCATCTTCTATTTCTTATTTTAACTTTCCTTCTGATTACCACCAAGGCTTTTTCATGTAATGTATTTATTTTGCTAACATGATTGGGTTACCTATGTGGTAATCCCATGCATGTTGGGTATGTTCTACCTTAATTCTGGAACTGAGGTTTTTCTCTCTCTAGGTTTGTATTTTTTAAGTTACACAAATAATACATGATGTTAGATAGAAAAGAGAAAAAATAAATTGCCTTAAAATCCCACCAATCCTCAATCAACATTTTGGTGAATATTATTTTAGACTTTTATTACTTCAAATAAGATAACCAAATGAATTTTTTTTTAGTTTTATAATCTGATTTTTTCACTCAATATATTACAAACATTTTTTCATGTCTCTACATATATCCTTTTTTCTAATGTATTTAACCTTACCTTTTTTATTTGACTCTTACAATTGTTTTTAACCTTTTCTTTTTTAAAAATGCTACAGCGAAGTAAATCTCTTTTTCTTACCTTTGTGTACATAGACAGTTTTCTAAGAAATCAAATTATCTGGTGAAATAATATGTATATTCTTAAGACTTTAGATAGAATTTGAAAGTCTTGAATGCAGCTTTGAAATTGAAATGTCTTGCCTGATTTGGTTGGTCAGATGAGTGGGAGGAAACCAGTTCTTAGCTGTGTTTGCTTAAAGGTTATGTTTTATAAAGTGTGGTTTCAAAATTTTCAAAAGTGCTTAGGTACTCCTTGACACAGTTTCATAACTTTTAAAAACTTGCCTTGTCGGCCAGGCGTGGTGGCTCACGCCTATAATCCCAGCACTTTGGTAGGCCGAGGTGGGTGGATCACAAGGTCAGGAGATCAAGACCATCCTGGCAAACATGGTGAAACCCCGTCTCTACTGAAAATACAAAAAACTAGCCGGGCAAGGTGGCGGGCGCCTGTAGTCCCAGCTACTCGAGAGGCTGAGGCAGGAGAATGGCGTGAACCCAGGAGGCAGAGTTGCAGTGAGCCGAGATCACGCCACTGCACTCCAGCCTGGGTGACACAGAGAGACTCCGTCTCAAAAAAAAAAAAAAAAACTTGCCTTGTCCTTCCATTTGATTTGAAAAACAAATTCACATCAGCAAAGTATAGCAGTCTATTAAAATAGAAATTAACTCTGCAAAATCGTTTATACCATTGTTTTTCTTAAATTTGAGTTTATATACTGTACAAAATAGAATGACCACCAAAAAGCGTACTTTTTTGTTAAAGTGAAATTCTTTCATCTTGACCAGTTCCAAACCATAATCACGTATAAATATAATCAGTAAACATTTTTATTATTTAAGTTTAAAGTAAGTGTTCTTATTAGCTTTGGTAGACAGTTTTGAAGTACACTAATTTATTGCCTTCTTTTTTAGCACTTATTTTAGAGGAGATTGCAATTGACTGTCATAATAAGGAAACTGAACAGAGGCTGCTTCAAGAAGCTCATGATTTGCACCTGTCTTCACTCCAACTAGCTAAAAAAGCTTTTGGGGAATTTAATGTACAGACTGCAAAACACTATGGAAACCTTGGAAGACTTTATCAGTCAATGAGAAAATTTAAGGTAGAAACATGTTTTACTATATTTTTCTCTCTTAATCTTAAGTAATGAAATAGAATCTTAAATAATCTTAAGCTCAAATAAATTATACACTTACCTTATTCACAAAGGAATTGAGAGAATAGCGAATATAAAACAACATAGGCCAAGCACAATGGCTCATTCCTATAATCCTGGCACTCTGGGAGGCTGAAATGGGAGGGTCCCCTGAATTAGCTTGAGTTTAGTTTGTTGGAATAAAAATTGTCAGAATTCCAAAAAATGAAGTGTATGCCCATGTAAATTAACATACTATGATGGAGAGCTTGTTAAGAAGGTTCAACTAAATTTTGGACTGTGTTAACTGTGTTAACCAAAGGAAGTAATTTTTGTTTTAGAATGTTTTGTTAATTTCTTCTAACAGTTTCTTATAATAATTTTGCAAATTTCTTTGTTCTAAAAAATTATTCTTCTAACAATTTTTTATTACCAGGGTAAGTTTTCACTTGTTACTTTTGGCATAGGATACTGTTGCTGTCATCACTTTATCTGCGGTTTCCAAAACTGTGTAATGCTTCCTATAGGCAGTTTTTGGAATAACATAGTATGTTCTTTGATATGATTACTTTATGGCATTCGTAAGATGTCTTAGGCATTTAGATCAGTTTTGCTCATGAAAACTGTTAAGATGAGAAAAAGTATAATGATTGATATGGCATAATTGTTTTTCAGGAAGCCGAAGAAATGCACATCAAAGCAATTCAGATTAAAGAACAACTTCTTGGTCAAGAAGATTATGAAGTAGCCCTTTCAGTGGGACATCTGGCTTCTTTATATAATTATGACATGAATCAGTATGAAAATGCTGAGAAACTTTATTTGCGATCTATAGCAATTGGTATGTTACATTTAAATTTTCTTTAGTCAGTTGATTACAAATCAGCATGTCTTATATGTTGTATAAGGAAAATATTACTAAACACTTAAATGAGGCTGGGTGTGATTGCTCATACCTGTAATCCCAGCACTTTGGGAGGCCGAGGTAGGCAGATCACTTGAGGTCAGGAGTTGGTGACCAGCCTAGCCAACATGGTAAAACCCCATCTCTACTAAAAAAATACAGAAACAAATTAGCTGGGCATGGTGGTGCACATCTGTAGTCCCAGCTACTCAGGAGCCTGAGGCAGGAGAATCGCTTGAACCTGGAAGGCAGAGGTGGTCGTGAGCTGAGATTGGGCCACTGCTCTCCAGCCTGGGCAACAGAATGAGACTCCATCTCAAAAAAATAAATAAAATAAAATAGTAAAATAGTTAATAAAATAAAATAGACTTAAATGGGTAAGTTGCTAAGGATATTCAGGAACCACCCAAAAATCATCTGGAACATTTTGCTAAAGGTGCTTTTTTTGATACTGAAGCCAATAGTAAGAGGTGTGACAGTAGAGTGTCATGTGTAGGCAAAAGTAGTTATTTTAAAGTATTTGTGCAGTTATTGCCCACTCGTTCCTCCCCCTCCCTTCTCCTAACTGTAACATCATAGATCAGGCTTACCTGTTTTTGAACTTGATGAAGTTATACAATGTGTATTTTTATGTGTCTGACTTATTGGTGAACAATAATGGTAAAATCTGTGATGTTGCATATCACTGCCATATGCTGGATTAGGATGTCATCATTTATCCATTCCACTGTTAATGAACATTTGGAACATTTGGATTTCCATTTCAGGACTATTACAAAATCAAGATAAGGAATCTGTGGCCATCATCTTATGAAGTGCCTGTTAAAACTCTTGCCCATTTTTACACTGATTTATCTTGTCGTTTTCTTATTGACTTATAGAAGTTCTTAATATGACAGACCTTCATTGGTTACATGTGTTGCAGATATCGTCTCTTATTCTATTGCTTGTTTCCTAATGGAGCCTTTTAAATAACAAAAATTCTTTTTTGTGTGTGAGACAGGATCTTACTCTGTCACCCAGGCTGGAGTGCAAATCAGGGCTCACGGCAGCCTCAATCTCCTGAGCTCAAGTGATCCTCCTGCCTCAGCTGAGTAGCTGGGACTACAGACATGTACCAGTACAGCCGGCTAATTTTTTTTTTTTTTAATTTCAATAGGGATGAGGTCTCACAATCTTGGCCCAGGCTGATCTCAAACTCCTGAGCTCAAGTGATCCTCCTACCTCAGCCTCCCGAAGCGCTGGGATTGCAGGCATGAGCCACTGTGCCCAGCCAGTCCTTAATGTAATCAGATGCATCAGTATTTTCTTTTTTTTTTTTTTTTTTTTTGAGAGGGAGTCTCGCTGTGCCACCCAAGCTAGAGTGCAGTGGCGCGATCTCGGCTCACTGCAACCTCCAACTCCCAGGTTCAAGCGATTCTCCTGCCTAAGCCTCCTGAGTAGCTGGGACTATAGGTGCCTGCCACCACGCTCGGCTAATTTTTTGTATTTTTAGTAGAGACAGGGTTTCAGCATGTTGGCCAGGATGGTCTTGATCTCTTGACTTTGTGATCTGCCCGCCTCGGCCTCCTAAAGTGCTAGGATTACAGGCCTTTGAGCCACTGTGCCTATCCTGCATCAGTGTTTTCTTTTGTGAATAGCACTTTTTGTATTCTGTTTAAGAAATCTTTTTGACTAGGCGCAATGGCTCACTCCTTCCCAAAGTAATAAAGATATTTTTCTAGAAAATTATCTTCAGGAAACTTTATTTATATTTAGATCTACAGTCCTGAAACTGGTTTTTGTTTATGGTGTGAAGTAGGGATTCAATTATTTTTCCCCTTATGGACATAGTGTTAAGCCAAGACCATTTCTTCAAAAGACTTTTTTTGGTTTGCTTTTGCTTTGAGACAGTCTCAAACTCTGTCGTCCAGGCTGGAATGCAGTGGTGTGGTCTTGACTCGCTGCAGCCTCCGCCTCCTGGGTTCAAGCGATTCTCCTGTCCCAGCCTCCCAAGTAGCTGGGACTACAGATGCGCATCACCACACCTGGCTAATTTTTTTTGTAATTTTTTAGCAGAGGCAAGGTTTTGCCATGTCGGCCAGGCTGGTCTTGAACTTCTGACCTCAGGCAATCTGCCCGCCTCGGCCTCCCAAAGTGCTGGGATACAGGTGTGAGCCACCACACCTGGCCACAATACTGTTTTTTTCCCTCTGCGATACTGTCTTCATCATAAATCATTTATCCATATACATGTGGTTTCCCTATTATCTATAATACATTGACTGACTTGTTCATTCCTCAGGTGCATGTAGTTTAAGAGTTGCTAACCCATACCACCGTGAAAAACAGACCTACTACTTAGAGTTCAATATTTGTTTACAGATTTTGTTTAGCCTGAAGGTAGTATATATTCAGAATACTGTGTTCAAAAGTTACTTGGGGTTATTTACACCCCCTTCCTTCAATGTGGTTATGTTATTCTTTTGCAAAACAATTAGGTTTATATAACATGTTAAATTTTTGCTCCTATCTATCTTTCTTTATTTTGTTAATTTTTGAGTTAGTTAATGGACTGTAATTAAAACTATACAGAAAGATATGCTCAGAGACATGTCATTTTCTCTGATTTCTTCTACCCAGTTCCCACCCACTCACTATGGATAACCAGTCTCATTAGTTTCTCTTATCGTTTTTGTATATCTTTTTGCACAATGAACAGATACATATTTTCTTATTTTCCCTATCATACACAAAAGATAGCACACTATAGATACTCTGATATTTTACATTTTTGAATCTTAGCAGTATACCATCAGTTACTCTGTAACCGTTTATAGAGAGCCCAGAATTTCCCCCTCAGTTTGCAGCTACATAGGATGCCATTGAGTGAAGGTACCACAGTTGATTAAACCATTCTACATGTTTTCATTTGTTTCTGTTACGTTGTAATTACAAATACTGTTGCAGTGAATAGCCTTGTGCATGTGTTTTGGTTTTTTTGTTTGTTTTGAGACGGAGTCTCTCTCTGTCACCCAGGCTAGAGTGCAGCAGCCTGATCTTGGCTCACTGCAACCTCTGCCTCCTGGGTTCAAGCGGTTCTCATGCCTCAGCCTCTCCAGTAGCTGGGATTACAAGCATGCGCCACCATGCCCAGCTAATTTTTGTATTTTTAGTAGAGATGGGGTTTCACTATGTTGGCCAGGCTGGTCTCTAACTCTTGACCTCAGGTGATCCACCCACCTTGGCCCAAAGTGCTGGGATTACAGGCATGAGCCACCATGACTGGCCTGTGCATGTGTATTTTTCTGTTGTTAGAGATGCTGCTGTTCTTCTTTGAGATCTCTTTTTTTTTTTTTTTTTTTTTTTTGAGACGGAGTCTTGCTCTTTCGTCCGGGCTGGAGTACTGTGACCGGATCTCAGCTCACTGCAAGCTCCGCCTCCCGGGTTTTACGCCATTCTCCTGCCTCAGCCTCCGGAGTAGCTGGGACTACAGGCGCCCGCCACCTCGCCCGGCTAGTTTTTTGTATTTTTTTTTTTTTAGTAGAGACGGGGTTTCACCGTGTTAGCCAGGATGGTCTCGATCTCCTGACCTCGTGATCCGCCCGTCTCGGCCTCCCAAAGTGCTGGGATTACAGGCTTGAGCCACCGCGCCCGGCCAAGATCTCTTTAAAACAGTTCCTTCAAACCATGAATTTTTATAATTCTGTTCTAATGAGGCCAACTTCTTTAGACAAGAGAAAATTTTTTTAAAGTCTTAGTGATAGCTCATGGACTGATTTGGGGGATGCTAATACAAGAATTACATCTATTCCTTGCAGGGGAATAAACCTAAGCCTCCCTGTTTAAAGAATTGAACTTGTTCCTACTATAGAAATTGCTTGTTATCTCATTATTTGTGCTTTTGTGCTTTTTTTTTTTTTTTTTTTTTCCTTTTTTGTTACTTTCAGGGAAGAAACTTTTTGGTGAAGGCTACAGTGGACTAGAATATGATTATCGAGGTCTCATTAAACTTTACAACTCCATTGGAAATTATGAGAAAGTGTTTGAATATCACAATGTTCTGTCTAACTGGAACCGGTTGCGAGATCGGCAGTATTCAGTGACAGATGCTCTTGAAGATGTCAACACCAGCCCCCAGTCCACTGAAGAAGTGGTGCAGTCCTTCCTGATTTCTCAGAATGTTGAGGGACCGAGCTGCTGAGGGAGGACCTCAGTTAACCAATTACCTTTTCCCGGATTCCAGGGAATTCATACTGTGAAATCAAAACCATGTTGTTTTGGGGGGCTGGAATTTGCATTGAAACACTGGTCCAGTCCATTGAAGACCCTATTTTGGGTGATCCCTATCTTGCAGAGTGTCTGTAGGAATAAGCATATATTCAGTTATATTCAGCATGTACCGCATGTGTAAGTAGTCTGGCCCACATTTTCAACCTCGTAGAACAAACAACAGGAAATCTTTTTTTTTTGTTTTTAAAAAATTCATTTTGCAGAAAGCCTGAAAGAATAAAACACACCCCTAAATAAAACTATTTAAGAGTTTAAAAGAGTTGCATTCTTATTATGTAAGGATGATTTTAACAACTTTTTAATATGTAATTCTTCCATGTGGAGGTATTCAATACTGTAGGGTAAAGGAATTTTATGGGAAAATCTTTATATGCAGTAATAGAAAAGTTAATACAAGTACTAATAAAAGAGGGACATCCTGACTTATATTTGGCTACCTTGCCCAGATAAGTGGATACAACCACTCTGTATTACAAGGAAAGGACTGTCAGATTCATCTGAACTGGACCAGTGTTGATCTGTAAGTAACAGAAAATCTGATAGACCAGCACTTCTGACTTTTTTTTTTTTTTTTTTGGTACAACAGTGTAAGATGCTCTGATAGCATTTGCTAACAGGACCAGGAGGATCTAAAAAGGACCAGCCTTATGTAGAAGGTGGTTATTTGGACCAGAGGCTTTAGATGATTATTTTAGATCCTACTTATACTTTTATCAGTAGAATGATTTCATTTAGATGTATAATGAAAAAGGATAATGCAAAAATTATGCAACAGATACCAAATTAGGGAAGTTTGGCAATTTCAATGGCATATTTTTAGTCAAGGTACACAGATGGCAGTGCCATAAGCAAGTCTATAAATATTGGCTGCAGCCATCCCCCTCATTTTAAATGTTGCCCTAGTAATCAATGCAGTTAACAAGTATACTGACTGTGAGTCATGAAAAAGTTCATTTTCAGATGGAAATGTTAGGTTACTGTATGGTTTATAGAGATGAATGAAAATGAATGCCCAAAAATAAGTCTTAGAAAACCCTCCATTTTTATGGTAAATAGTAATACAACTAGGTCGTTTCATTTGAAATCTAGGAGTCAAATGGAAAGATCCCCTAATAATACAATTATTTCACTAACTTGTCTTTCTGTTTATTGGGTTTTGATTTGATTTTTTTGTAAGCCAGTCAGGTTATTTAATTATGAGGTAATAATCAAATTTAAGAATTTGTGACATGTAGCAATTCAAGAAACAAAAAGGTATTTTGCTGTTAACCTCAATTCTTACTGTAGTAGCCGATCTGATGCTTCTATAGTTAAGAATCTGGGTTCCCCCCCTATTTTCAGGGGTTCATGACTTGGCTGTTAAAGATGTTGCTCTTAGCTAATGCTTGGAGTAGTCTGTGGGTGAATGGATGTGTGTGGAATTTTAGTTTTCTTTTAACATACATGTTGGGTGAGGGGAAAAAAATCTAAGCTGTCTGACACATTGAGTACAGAAAAATTGTAGATTTCAAATTTTATTAATATTTTAAGCACTTTTTTCAACTTCCCAACCTTGTTTGAAGCTGTTATTTGCAGTCCTATTAGTTTTGAGCCAGTGCATTTAAGTTCTCTAGGAGGGGGTTGGTTGGGGGATGTACTGAAAGAGATGAAGCATGCCCACACCCTAAGATGATAACTGTGTGATTTAGAAACCTGAGTTTATTCCTCAAATTGAATTATTTTCTTTTTAAATTTTGGAAAGAGTAAGTTGATGTACTTGCAGTTTATGAAGCTGCCCCCCCCACCCCTCAGTTAATTGCAGTCTAATGTCAAGAGGCACTTCTTTATTAATTACCAAATAGTCTTTGTGACCAAGGACTAACATTTTTAAGTTACTCAGCTCTATCCTCATGGGCCTATATATTTAATACCTCCAAAGATATTTTCAGGATAGGCTTTGTATACTTTTATTGGTTATTTAGAATCCAGTGGTATGTTTGTGGTATAGGAATGTCATGGTAAATTGTTTTTCAATAAATATTTTGAAACGTGTTTCCATATGAAGTTTTTTTTTTTTCAATCTGTATTTTTGGTTTTGTGCACATACAGCATTTCCTAGGATAAAAATAAACAAATGACCTACAGCCTCATCCTCCCTAACTCAGTTTGAACTCAACTTAGCTCACACTCAGTGATAAAACAACATGGTATGTAGAAGCCTAGGATCACAGGGTGATAATGTCAATTGGCAGCCAGTTATGTTTTTTGAAACATCATTATTGGCAATTTCTCCTTATCGCCACTGCTTTAATGTAGTTTTTTTTTGTAAATCCATATACTTTTGTGCATACACTAGCTAAGAAAACAGATTGCCATTTTTAGTTAGGGATATGACTTAATATGCTATTATTTCTGGTTCTAATGAAGAATAATACCCTATGACTTTAAGTGTAAGATTCATCCTTTAAGTAGGGATGTTTAGATAAGTTAGATCTGTGCCACTGTGATTTACTGGGTTTTTTAAAAATCTGAAAATAATAAAATTTATCTCACAATTAGTTAACTTGCACAAACTTTTTACATATGGTGAGGTATGTAAGGAAGCCCTGGCCAACTTAAAAGATTTTTCTGGAGGTTCAGCAAAGTCATGTTAAATTAGGGGCCTTTGGTCTCATCCTTCTCTGACTCTTCTCTTCTACCCAGTCTTTTCCTAAAGTTCGGTGCTACTCCAGTTGGGTGCATCAGGGAGCTCCGTCAGCACTCGCATGTGTCGCTCAGGTGGCCATTCATGCCTGCATTCCATTTAATAGAGCCAATTGGAATTTTTAGAGCATAGTCTTTATGGGTCCTCAAAGCTGACTTTGCCAAAGGGATTGAGACCCTTATTACCATCAGATCTCTGTCTCTGCCTGGTTAAAAGGTGACTCACTATTGCTTTGTAGTAACCCCTGCCCAGGTATTTTTTCATTTGTGAAAATAAAGGATTTGGGAAAGACCTTTGTTCCTAGCCTGTTGGGAAGAGTTTCTAATTTTATGAAAATTAAGTACAGAGGCTGCAATCTTAGAAATAATGAAGGTGCCGTTTGGCTGCTTCTTAATAGTGCAGACAGAAAACTCAGTAAACACATGCCGAAACATGATTGAAGCCTTTGGCTGAAACTTTATACATAGAAATAATGATTTGCTCATAACAGATATCGTTAACTGCCACTTTTTTTTTTTTTTTTTTTTGAGACGGAGTCTCGCTCTGTCGCCCAGGCTGGAGTGCAGTGGCCGGATCTCAGCTCACGGCAAGCTCCGCCTCCCGGGTTCACGCCATTCTCCTGCCTCAGCCTCCCAGCAGCTGGGACTACAGGCGCCTGCCACCTCGCCCGGCTAGTTTTTTGTATTTTTTAGTAGAGACGGGGTTTCACCGTGTTCGCCAGGATGGTCTCGATCTCCTGACCTCGTGGTCCGCCCGTCTCGGCCTCCCAAAGTGCTGGGATTACAGGCTTGAGCCACCGCGCCCGGCAACTGCCACTTTTTATGTTTTCCCTAGAATTTGTAGCCTTTGCTGCTCCTTTTTGTTTTTCTGGGTGGCAAAGTTACTACTGGAAAAACACTAATTTATAAGTACAATTCTTTACCTTTGCTTTAAAAGTGAATGTGTATTTCACCTCTTGGCTGTGGAGGGCCTTAGTTGCCAGGAAATTCTTTTTTTTTTTTTTTTTTTGAGACAGAGTTTTGCTGTTATTGCCCAGGCTGGGAGGGCAATGGCACTGTCTTGGCTCACTGCAACCTCCGCCTCCCAGGTTCAAGCAATTCTCCTGCCTCAGCCTCCAGAGTAGCTGGGATTATAGGCTCCTGCCACCACGCCTGGCTAGGAAATTTTTTGTTGTTAATATGACATTTGGATTAATCTCCAGCTTCAACACTACTTCTTTTGTCCATAAATCTCAGGAATGTTTTAGGCAGAAAACTGGTTTTACCCTGTTGATAATCAGAAGGAGTGTGCTTTAGGACTTATTGCATAATACTGTTCTTTAATTGCAATCCTAGGTATCTATAGCATGAGTGGCCTTAGTGAGTTTGTTGAAGTGCACATGTTTTTCAAGAGTAAAATTTAAGATTAAAAATATATGCTATATATAGATATCTAGAAAACTTGGTTTGTGGTGCACAGTTAAGTGTTGGATCACTAAATAACCATTGCAGGTACTGTTTGTGTAACATTACTCATTTCTGTATATTCCTTTTATGGGAAGATATTTTGCCATGGTAACTAAAACTTTTCAGTTTAGTTCTACTTTTATGATGTGAATGAATGCTACATTTTATTAAATATTACCAGGTCAGTACTATTTTTATACTTTATTAAGCATCAGGGGATTTTAGTTTAATAGGCTCAAAATTAAAAGTTCTTAATGTAACAGTTAAAAGCAAAACACAATCTTTACGTGAAAATCCCCACTAATAGTGCCACAATAATTTCTATAGAAATATCTAAGGTCATTAAATAGATTTTTGAAGACAGTTCTTCATTGTGTCAGGATGACCTTTCATATCATTCTCACCAACTTGTAGTGCCCACCGTTATTTGTAACTATTAAACCATACTAAGTATGTTTGTAACCAGCATTGTGATATTATTCTGTACTTGTATTGCTAAAAATGAATTATTGACCTAATAAATATAGTGTTCCTGCATTCATAGTGTATCTGTTTCCAATTCGGTTTTGATTGCTTTTGGTTGGGATTAAGCTTTGCAGACTGTTTTTATTAGAGAACAGTGTGAGAGAAACTGTTGGAACTAGAACAAAAGTGCTCTTGTTCAAGAAGATTAAGATGTGTGGCAGAGGAGGCACATGGTAACATCTGGAGATTGTGCTGATGAAAAGCACTTTGAAAAAAACAAAGCACTGCATTAATGCAAAGGGATTTTTTAGTCTTTACAAAAGTATACCATTCTTTTAAGAATCCTCTCACTCTAAAGGCTGAAAATGAATGATGAGACCTGATAAAGTTCTGTTGGAATAGTAAACAAAACCCTAGATTGGAGTTTCAGTTCCAGCTGGCTCTGAACTGGAAGACTGAGTTATGTCATTCCAGCCCTCTTTGTGTTTTATTTCCTCACATGAATAAGGGGGTGAAATTAGGTCTTTAAAAAACTTCACCATGAAACAGCATAAATCTGAAGTACTCAGAAACCAGTTGCAGGAAATGAAGCCATGTTTTTAAAGATTAGGAAGAAAATATTGTAGACAAAATCCCATCATCACTTGGAATATAGTGAGCACCAGCTTCATTGCCTGCCACCTTCAGTGATACTGAATTTAAAAATGTTTCTTTTTACATCTCCATGACAACCTCTGAACTTGGTATTCCATCTGCTTTGTGGAATGTCATTTCCTGCATAGTCTTACTCATCTGTCAAGCTCAAAGATCAAGGGAACCTTTCCCTTAAAGTTTGAGTTGCCACTTGGTAGTAATGCAGTATTTTAGAGCTTTGTTAAAGCAATTACCATGTGGCCATATAACTTACAGTATTAAGACTATTTCCGGCCGGGCGCGGTGGCTCAAGCCTGTAATCCCAGCACTTTGGGAGGCCGAGACGGGCGGATCACGAGGTCAGGAGATCGAGACCATCCTGGCTAACACGGTGAAACCCCGTCTCTACTAAAATATACAAAAAATTAGCCGGGCGAGATGGCGGGCGCCTGTAGTCCCAGCTACTCGGGAGGCTGAGGCGAGAGAATGGCGTGAACCCGGGAGGCGGAGCTTGCCGTGAGCTGAGATCCGGCCACTGCACTCCAGCCTGGGCGACAGAGCGAGACTCCGTCTCAAAAAAAAAAAAAAAAAAAAAAAAAAAAAGACTATTTCCAACTTGTAAACTGCTGATTTGTGTATTTTTTCAAGAAACAAAGTTTACCCTGTTGACAGATACTGTCCTGAGTGTGTTAGCAAACCACACTCAGTTACTTTAAGCACACATTTCTATAGACAAATGCCCATTAGGATGGCTATTACAGAAAGTAAGTGTTGGCAAGGACGTGCAGAAATGAGAGCCCTTGTGTACTGTTGGCAGGAATGTAAAATGCTGCATGTGCTGTGAAAAACTCACCTGTGCTCAAAAAATTAAAAACACAGTTACTCTGTGATCCAGCAATTCAACTTCTGGGTATAGATCCAAAAGAATTGAAAGGGTCTTGAACAGACATTTATGTAACTGTGTAGAAGCATTATTTGCAATAGCCAAAACCAAAAGCAACCCAAATGTCTATCAATGCATGAACAGATCAATATAGCAGGCCAGGCGTGGTGGCTCATGTGTATTCCTAACATTCTGGGAGGCAGGCTGACGCAGGATTGTTTGAGCCCAGGTGTTCAAGACCACCCTGGGCAACAAGGTGAAACCCTGTCTCCACAAAAAATACAAAAAGAATAATTAGCTGGGCATGGTGGCACACACCTGTAGTCCCAGGTACTCAGGAGGCTGAGGTGGGAGGATTGCTTGAGGAGGTCGAGGCTGAGTGAGCCATGATCACGCCACAGTGCACTCCAGCCTGGGTGAGAGAATGAGAATCTGTTGATAAATATGGCATATACATACAGTGGGATATTATTCAGCCATAAGAATATAGGAAATTCTGACATAAGCTATAATGTGGACAAACCTTCTTCAAGGTTTATGCTTCAAGGTCGTTATGCTAGGTGAAATAAGACAGTAA
Source organism: Trachypithecus francoisi (assembly GCF_009764315.1). Classification (NCBI taxonomy): domain Eukaryota; kingdom Metazoa; phylum Chordata; class Mammalia; order Primates; family Cercopithecidae; genus Trachypithecus; species Trachypithecus francoisi. The sequence continues at coordinate 36,792,884 of NW_022681466.1, forward strand.
CAAAGCGTATGATTCTATTGTATGATGCATCTAGAGTAGTCAAATCTATAGAAGCAGAAAGTAGGATAGTGGTTGCCAGGAGCTGGGGATAGGGGAAAATGGGGAGTAGTTACCTAATACAGGGGCCCCCAACCCCCAGGGGTCCGTGGCCTGCTAGGCACCAGGCAACATGGCAGGAGGTGAGCAGTGGGTGGGCAAACGAGCGGAGCTTCTGTATTTACAGCCTCTCTCTATCACTTGCCTGAGCTCCACCTCCTGTCAGATCAGTGGCAGCATTAGGTGAACCCTATTGTGAACTGCCCATGTGAGGGGTCTAGGTTATGCACTTCCTATGAGAGTCGAATGCCTGATGATCTGTCACTGTCTCCCATCACCCCCAGATGGGACCGTCTAGTACAGGAAAACAAGCTCAGGGCTCCCACTGATTCTACATTATGGTGAGCTGTATAATCATTTCATTATGTATTACAATGTAATAGTAATAGAAATAAAGTGCACAGTAAATGTAACATGCTTTACACGGTGGCTCACACCTGTAATCCCAGCACTCTAGAAGGCCAAGGCAGGCAGATCGCTTGAGCTCAGGAGTTCGAGACCTGAACATGGCAAAACCTCATCTCTGCCAAAAAATACAAAAAATTAGCTGGGTCTGGTGGTACATGCCTGTGGTCCCAGCTGCTCAGGAAGCTGAGGTTGGAGGGTTGCTTGAGCCTGGGAGGTTGAGGCTGCAGTGAAATGTGATTGTGCCACTGCACCCCAGCCTGGATGACACAGTGAGACCCTGTCTCAATTTTAAAAACAAATGTAATGCACTTAAATCATCTCAAAAGCGCCCCACCTCCCCCTGCTTCCGATCTGTGGAAAAATTGTCTTCCACAAAGCCAATCCCTGGTGCCAAAAAGGTTGGGGACCACTGCACTAATGGATCTAGAGTTTGTGTTTTGCGTGATGCAAAAGTTCTGGAGATTGGTTTCATAACACTGTGAAAATTAATACTAGTGAATTTTACACATAAAATGGTTCAGACGGGGCTGGGCACAGTGGCTCATGCCTGTAATCCCAGCACTTGGGGAGACTGAAGCGGGTTGATCACCTGAGGTCAGGAGTTTGAGACCAGCCTGACCAATATGGTGAAACCCTGTCTCTACTAAAAATACAAAAATTAGCTGGGTGTAGTGGTGCGTGCCTATAGTCCCGGCTACTAGGGAGGCTGAGACACGAGAATTGCTTGAACCTAGAATACAGAAGTTGCAGTGAGCTGAGATTGTGCTACTGCACTCCAGCCCGGGTGACAGAGCAAGACTCCGTCTAAAATATATATTAATATATATATATATATTTCAGACAGTAAACTTTATGTGTATTTTTAAAAATCAGACTTCATGCTGGGCGTGGTGGCTCATGCCTGTAATCCCAGCACTTTGGGAGGCCGGGATGGGCGGATCACGAGGTCAGGAGATTGAGACCATTCTGGCTAACACGGTGAAAACCCGTCTCTACTAAAAATACAAAAAATTTGCCTGGCATGGTGGAGGGCACCTGTAGTCCCAGCTACTTGGGAGGCTGAGGCAGGAGAATGGCATGAACCCAGGAGGCGGAGCTTGCAGTGAGCAGAGATCGCACCACTGCACTCCAGCCTGGGCAACAGAGTGAGACTCCTCAAAAAAAAAAAAAAAAAATCAGACTTCACTTTGCATAAGCAGTTAAATATGATGCATAAAGTTTGAAAAAAAATCTGTGAATGATCACTTCCAGAAAGTGCCTTGAAAAACCTCTAGCATAATTTACTTTTGAATTAGAACTTTGGTGTAACAAGTGAAAGTTGATTTGCATTTAAATTCTTTCCAAGTACAGAATCAGGCTTTTTCACTCTTGCTGCTATTTGAATTTTAAAGTTTGAGTATTTTTCATTCCTGTTACATAATGACTGGTTATTTCTCTCTGTGAGCTAAGAATGATCCAGATGTTGCCTTCTGTTTCACTTAGCCATGAGTTGTATGTTTCTGTTTTGTTTCTGAGGCAGGTTCTCACCATTGCCCAGGCTGGTTTCAAACTCCTGGGTTCAAGCAATCCTTCTGCCTCAGCCTCCTGAGTAGCTGGGATTACAGGTTTGAGCCACTGTGCCTGGCTCATGAATAGTTATTTTTCATTTCTAAACGTTCTATTTTTTTTTTTCAAGTCTGTATACTCTTTTCCTATCACAAATTCTCATGCCTGTAATTCCAGCACTTTGGGAGGCCGAGGCAGGTGGATTGCTTGAAGCCAAGAGTTTGAGACCAGACTGGGCAACATGGCGAGAATCTATGTCTACAAAGAAACTTTTTTGAAGTTAGCCAGGCGTGATGGTACATGCCTATAGTCCCAGCTACTCAAGAGGCTGAGGCAGAAGGGTCACTTGAGCCCAGGAAATCGAGACTGCAGTGAGCTATCATCATGTCACTGCACTCCAGGCTGGGTAACAAATTCAGACCCGGTCTCAAAAAAAATAGTAATTAAAAAAAATAAATAAAAGGCCGGGCGCGGTGGCTCACGCCTGTAATCCCAGCACTTTGGGAGGCCGAGGCGGATGGATCACGAGGTCAGGAGATCGAGACCATCCTGGCTAACACGGTGAAACCCCGTCTCTACTAAAAATACAAAAAATTAGCCAGGCGCGGTGGCGGGCGTCTGTAGTCCCAGCTACTTGGGAGGCTGAGGCAGGAGAATGGCATGAACCCGGGAGGTGGAGCTTGCAGTGAGCCAAGATCCTGCACCGCACTCCAGTCTGGCAACAGAACAAGACTGTCTCAAAAAAAAAAAAAAAAAAAAAAAGCAAACGTCTGTATACAAAAACAAGAAAAATCATAAAAAGACAGAGCACTGTGTGTGGAGGAATCAAAAAAGCTTGGACAGTCAGCATCTCAACTAAGTCAGCCCCTAAGCCCCTGTCTTCTTCTCTTCTTCTTCTTCTTCTTCTTCTTCTTCTTCTTCTTCTTCTTCTTCTTCTTCTTCTTCTTCTTCTTCTTCTTCTTCTTCTTCTTCTTCTCTTCTTCTTCTTCTTCGTCTTCTTCTTCTTCTTCTCTTCTTCTTCTTCTTCTTCTTTCTTCTTCTTCTTTCTTCTTCTTCTTTCTTCTTCTTCTTCTTCTTCTTCTTCTTCTTCTTCTTCTTCTTCCTTCTTCTTCTTCTTCTTCTTCTTCTTCTTCTTCTTCTTCTTTTCAGACAGTCTCACTCTGTCACCCAGGCTACAGTGCAGTGGCACAATCTTGGATCACTGCAACCTCCACCTCCTAGGTTCGAGCATTTCTCCTGCCTCAGCCTCTGGAGTAGCTGGGATTACATGCACGCACCGCCAAGCCTGGCCAGGCCAATTTTTGTATTTTTAGTAGAGATGGGATTTTGCCATGTTAGCCAGGCTGGTCTCAAACTCCTGACCTCAAGTGATCCATCTGCCTTGGCCTCCCAAAGTGCTGGGATTACAGATATGAGCCACCCAGCCTGGCCCTAGCCTGTTTTCTTTGTAATGGGGAGAAGGAGTTTCCCTCACAAGTTTGACACAAAAATCCAATGAGAATCAATGTAAAACTCTGCCATTTCTCCCAAGTTACATGCATTTGTGATAATTATTATAAAGAGGAAATTTTGGGTGACGGGTGACTCCTGAGAGACGGGTGGGAGTGGGTCAGGCAGTAGTTAGTCATTACATTCGCGGTTAGGAGCCTCTTCCATTTAAAACTAGGGAAAGTCACCTGGTGCGGTGGCTCATGCTTGGAATTTCAGCTATTTGGAAGGCTGAGGCAGGAGGATCGCTTGAGACCTTCAGAAGTTTGAGGCTGCAGCGAGCTGTAATCATGCCTTTGCACTCCAGCCTGGGCAACAGAGTGAGACCTCATCTCTTAAAAAAATAAAAGTAAAACTTTAGGGAAAGTACCCTTTATTCTCTAAGGAAAAGGACCCTTCTTGAAGGCTCTGTTAGTGAGGTATTTTCTCTAGGATAAGCCTCATCCCTAAGACAGCATAGGCCAAGGTATGATTTGGGGATTTCCACCAAGGCTCCCCACTTCCCAATAGCTTCTCCAACAACCTGTTTATGGTGTTCCCAAGTCCAACGTTATACTTTTGGGTAGAGATACTTTTAAAAAATAAAAACAATCCTAGGAGAAGTAATACATTTTGGCTAGGCACAGTGGCTCCTGGCTGTAATCCCAGCACTTTGGGAGGCTGAGGTGAGCGGATCACCTGAGGTCAAGAGTTCGAGACCAGCCTGGACAACATGGTGAAACCCCATCTCTACTAAAAATACAAAACTTAGCTGGGCATGGTGGGGCACACCTGTAATCCCAGCTACTCTGGAGGCAGGGCAGGAGAGTCGCTTGAACCTGGGAGGCAGAGGTTGTGGTGAGCCGAGATTGTGCCACTGCACTCCAGCCTGGGTGACAGAGTGAGACTGTCTTAAAAAAAAAAAATAGAATAAAGAGAAGAAGAAGTAATACATTTTAGTTTTGAGGGTTATTTCCATCTTGTGAGAAATGAGTGCGTGGGCCGAGAGTAGGTGAAACATACATTATTGGTATGTAGGAAGTGCCCTGGCCTGGGGGACCTGAGTTGTAGTTCCAGTTCTGCTTAGAAAAGTCGCCTTTCTTCTTGGGCCTCTGTTTTCCCCTCTGAACGAGGAGGTGGTTGGTCAGAATTCTCTGTTTTGGGTTCGTTCATTCATTAAAAGTTTGCTAAGTACCTATTATATGCTGAATACTATTGTAATTGCTTTGGATACAGCAATGAACAGGACAGACAAAAATCTCTAACCTTGTGGAACTTACATTCTAAGGGAGAAGACAGTTAATAAACAAGAAATATAATAATTGGCCGGGTGTGGTGGCTCACTCTTATAATCCCAGCACTTTGGTAGGTGGAGGCCAGCGGAGTTTGAGACCAGCCTGGACAACATGGTGAAACCCCTTCTCTACTGAAAATACAAAAAAAATTAGCCAGGCATAGTGGCACGCTCCTGTAAGCCCAGCTACTTGGAAGGCTGAGGCAGGAGAATCGTTTGAATCCGAGAGGCGGAGGTTGCAGTGAGACCAGACTGCACCGTTGCACTCCAGCCTGGGTGACAGAGTGAGACTCCATCTAAGGAAAAAATAAAAATAAAAAAGAAAGCTTCAAAACCAAGCCTCACTTGTTGTCCATTTTTGCCTTTAGGCGTCCCGATTGGTTCTCAAAGTTGATAAGCGAACCCCTGGCCCCCTTCTCTCCTCTTCATCTTTTGTACACGCTGGTTTGCACACGTTGGTTGGAAGAACAAGGCTGTAGTGTCTCACAATTCCTCTAGGTGGCAGTGCTGCCTTGCCTACTGGGGACACTTAGTATTTTGGACTGTTACCAAAACAGTCAGCCACATTTCACTTGTCAGTGAAATCTCTCAGGAGTAGAAAACATTGGAAAGCCCGTAGTCATCATGGACACCCTCCTGCCCGACTTCCTGTCTCTCTGAAATCCTCCCTGCTTTGACAAAACTGTCAGGGTCTAACCAAGCCAGGCTGGCCCCAGGCCTATGCCTTGGCCGTCTTATCTTGTCACTTCTAGGAGGCGGTGACGATAAGGAAGAAAGAAATGGCCGCTTCCCCCATTCAAGCTTCCCTGAACTCCTTCTTCGAGACTAGATTGATATTCAGTTTAGCATTGTAAGTCTATGAAGATACTCACTTCTGAACACAAATCGAGGGAGGGAGGGAGAAGAGTCACACCCATCTGCCCTGGCCTCTCCTGCTTCAGGGCACCCCTGCACCCTAAATGCCGCTGCCTCAGGCAGAGCCCTGGAGAATATGTCATTTGCGTTTTTGGAGAATGATTGGACCTACTTTCCCTCCTGGAAATGACAAAAGTTCACAAAGTTTGGAGGAAGAAGAGACGAGAACGATCCCCGGACCGACCAAACCCCGCGCCGCTGCATCCTGCGCCCAGTGCCTAGTCCCGATGCCATCGTCGCCGCCACCATGCCCAAGAGAAAGGCTGAAGGGGATGTTAAAGAAGATAAAGTCAAGATGAAGGACGAACCACAGAGAAGATCCGCGAGCTTGTCTGCTAAACCTGCTTTTCCAAAGCCGGAGCCCAAGCATAAAAAGGCCCCTGTAAAGAAGGGAAAGAAGCTACCCAAAGGGAAGAAGGGAAAAGCTGATGCTGGCAAGGAGGGGAATAACGCAGAAAATGGAGACGCCAAAACAGACCAGGCACAGAAAGCGGAAGGTGCTGGAGATGCCAAGTGAAGTGTGTGTATTTTTGATAACTGTGTGTACATCTGGTGACTATACAGTTTGAAATACTATTTTTTATCAAGTTTTATAAAAATGCAGAATTTTATTTTACTTTTTTTTTTTTTTTTTTTAAGCTATGCTGTTAGCACACAGAACACTTCATTGTTGTTTTTGGGGGAAGGGGCATATGTCACTAATAGAATGTCTCAGAAGCTGGATTGATGTGGGGTAAACACCTTTAACTTCTATTTTTGAGAGACTTCCTTTTTAGCTCCCAGGAAGAGGGATTCCCTGCTTTTGACACACATGGCTACCTTGGCACAAAAGCCTTGTGGTATGGAAAAACAAATTTGTTTTTATGTCCTCGTCTCCCTTTCCACCTTTCAGCATAGACTTAACTGCCTTAAGCCCAGACATCTGTTGGGACCTGACCCCCTAGTCATTGGTTACCAGTGTGTCAGACAATCTGGACTTTCCAGTGATGCCACTGAGATGGCACCTGTCAAAAGAGCAGTGGTTCCATTTCTAGATTGTGAATCTTCAGATAAATTCTGCCATTTTCATTTCACTTCCTGAAAGTCAGGGTCGGCTTGTGAAAAGCTGTTAAACAACATGCTGAATGTGAAGCATCAACCCTCACTCTAAACTTTCCCTGTTCAGAGCATCAGATGAAGACTTCATTGAGTTTTATAGTGACTTTCTTTTTGGTAGTCCATTGAAGAATCCCAGGAGTTTGAAAGTTATTGTATACTGTTAATGATTGTCTGCCCATGTCCTTCCTGAAACACCATGATTGTTTATGGAAAGTATCTTTAATAAAGCTGGATACAATTTGGCTTGGAAAAAAAAAGTTCACAAAATTTGCAGCCTGATGATGTGATAGAAAAATAAAAACTCATTTTCTGGGGAGAAATTCAAGCTGCAGCAGAAATTGGCATAAGTAAGGAGGAGCCAAATGCTAATCCTCAAGACAATGGGGGAAAATGTCTCCAGGGCATGTCAGAGACCTTCTTGGAAATGCCTCCCATCACAGGCCCAGAGGTCTAGGAGGGAAAAAATGTTTTCCTGGGCCAGGTCCCGGGCTCTCCTGCTATGTGCAGCCTCAGGATTTGGCGCCCTAGAGCCCAGCTGCTCCAGCGTGGCTAAAAGGGTACAGCTTGGGCCATAGCTTCAGAAGGTGCAAGCCCCAAGCCTTGCAGCTTCCACATGGTGTTGAGCCTGTGGATGCACAGAAGTCAAGAATTGAGGTTTGGGAACCTCCACTTAGATTTCAGAGGATGTATGGAAATGCTTGAATGTCCAGGTAGAGGTATGCTGCAGGAGTGGAGCCCTCATGGAGAACCTCTGCTTGGGCAGTACGGAAGGAAAATGTAAGGTGGGAAGACTCCACACAGAGTTCCCACTGGGGCACTGCCTGATGGAGCTGTCAGATGAGGCCCACTGCCCTCCAGACCCCAGAATGGTAGATCCACCAACAGCTCACCATGTGCCAGGAAAAGCGGCAGACACTCAATGCCTGTGAAAGCAGCCAGGAGTGGAGCTGTATCCTGCAAAGGCATAGGGCCAGAGCTGCCCAAGGCCATGGGAACCTACCTGTTGCATCAGCATGACCTTGATGTGAGACATGGAGTTCAAAAGAGATCTTTTTGGAACTTTAATATTTGACTGCCCTGCTGGATTTTGGACTTGCATGGGACCTGTAGTCTTTTCATTTTGCCCAATTTCTCCCATTTGGAATGGGTGAATTTACCCAATGCCTGTACCTCCATTGTATCTCGGAAGTAACTAACTTGGCTTTTGATTTTACAGGTTCATAGGTAGAACGGACTTGCCTTGTCTCAGATGAGACTTTAGACTTGAACTTTTGGTTAATGCTGAAATGAATTAAGACTTTGGGGAACTTTTGTGAATGCATGATTGGTTTTGAAATGTGAGGACATGAGATTTGGGAAGGGTCAGGGTGGAATGGTATGGTTTGGCTCTGTGTCCCCACCCAAATTTCACCTCTAATTGTAATAATACCCACTTGTTGTGGGAGGGACCCAGTGGAAGGTAACTGAATCATGAGGGTGAGTTTCTTTCCATGCTGTTCTCATAAGTCTCATGAGATCTGATGGTTTCATAAAGGGGAGTTCTCCTGTACACACTCTCTTGCCTGCTGCCACGTAAGATGTGACTTTACTCCTCATTTGCCTTCTGCCATGATTGTGAGGCCTCCCCAGCCATGTGGAACTGAGTCAATTAAACCTCTTTCTTTTATAAAGTACCCAGTCTCAGGTATGTCTTTATTAGCAGTGGGAGAAAAGACTAACACATGGATTCAATCAACTCTCCCACCTTAGCCTCCCAAGTAGCTGGGACTACAGGTGCCTGTCACTATGAACAGCTAATTTTTTTTGTAGAGATGGAGTTTTACCATATCGCCCTGGCTAGTCTGGAACTCCTGAGCTCAAACGATCTTCCACCTCAGCCTCCCAAAGTGCTGGGATTACAGGCATGAGGCACCATGCCCAGCCTTAAAGTGTTTTAAACAAGTAGAACATGACCAGGGACAAACAAAACACATCGGTAGCCTTACTTTAGTGCACAGGCTGTGGTTTTGTGACTGCTGGCTCGAGCCATCATGTTAGCTAAGACCATCAGTGTTGTTTCCTGTTTGGTCTCCTGCCTCTAGCCTTGTTCACTACCATGCACTTTGTTCACAGTCACCAGAACATCTCCCCAATACCCTAGTCACACCCATTCATTCCACTGCTTGACACATCCCTTGCCACTGCCCATCCCAAGCTACCCACTAAATGAAGTCCAGATGATGCAGGCAGGCTGCCAGGCTTGCCATGCTGACCCCAGGCTCCCTCCCTCCCTATCTGTGCACTCCCCTGGCAAACACCCAGCTCCTTTGTTAACTCCCCCAAGGCCTGCCCCAGTCACCTGCTGTTGTGTCTTTTCTATGTCTGTCTGCTCCACCAGACTGTGATGGTCCTCGACAAAGTGACCACATCTTATTCATCTGTGCATATGTGGGGCACCTGCCACTTAGAAGGTGGCTGGCAAATATTTTTCAAACAAATTAAAAATGTATGAATGATGGCTGTTGGTCAAGTGAGGTAGAACTGTCATAAGAATGTTTATTTCCCACCTCATTTATTCCTAATTAAGACCTGAGAATCCTTTTGATAAGGACAATTCTTTTCCCTTTTTGGTCTCCATTCCCCATGCTCTGAGAGCCAGGGCAAGCTGGCCCTTTGTCCCAGCTGGTCTTCTTATGGGTCAGTCTCTGGAGTTTCTGGGGCTTCCTTTATTCTCCTTCTCTTGAGTTTTGATTTTTGGGAAAGCTCCCTTAAAGAATCTGAAAAAGAGGAGGTCAGAGGCAGTCACAGTGACATCACAAACAGTAAGAATTTCAGTCTGTAATACATGGGGGGTGTTGTAGGGGCAGAGAGGAAGAATAGCAAAATCTTATCTTACTTCCCACCTATATCACTTAGTCTTTTCTCACAGAAACCCTGTAGAGAGATGGCATTGTCCCCAATTTACAGATGAGGACTGTCACCCAGGTCCAGGGTAAGGGGATGACCCGCCCAAAGTCTTACAGCAAGTTAGGGGAAGAGTCAGGGCAAGACCCAAGTTTCCTTGACCTCTGGCTCCAACCTCTGATTCTTCCTTACTCCTCTCCTAGGCCTCATGATCCAATTCCCAGTACTGTTTGCAAACCCTATTGCCAAGTTTTAATTAAGACCTAACTTTATGGCCAGGCATGGTGGCTCATGCCTGTAATGCCAGCACTTTGGGAAGCTGAGGTGGATGAATCACTTGAGGTCAGGAGTTCGAGACCAGCCTGGCCAACATGGTGAAACTCCCATCTCTACTAAAAATACAAAAATTAGCCGGGCATGGTGGCACATGCCTGTAATCTTAACTACTCGGGAGGCTGAGGTGGGAGAATCACTTGAACCGGGGAGGCTGAGGTTACTGTGAGCTGAGATTGCACAACTGCACTTCAGCCTGGGCCACAGAGTGAGACTCTGTCTCAAAAAAATAAATAAATAAAAAATAAAATAACTGACTTTATTAACATAGTGCCAAAGAAATACCACATAGGTTATTTTCATTGCAAGGACAGACTCAGTGACTAATCTTAGCCCATTCCCGGTGGGTCCACGAGATATTCTGTGCTTTGTCAGGTAGTAATGGGAAGAGCATAACCTCATCTCTTATGTAGCCTCTAGCCAAAAACACGTTTAATTTGAACCCATGAAGACTTTCAAGTCCTGTTTCTAGAGGAACAAGCTAAAAGATGTCAAAAGGAAGCAACAGGGAATAAATCAGGAAGGAGAACATTCTGCTGAATAGAAGCCTCATCTTTTCAACAGGTCAGGAATGTAAAAAAAAAAAAAAAAAAAAAAAAAAAAACAGCCAGGCACGTTGGCTCAAGCCTGTAATCCCAGCACTTTGGGGGGCTGAGGCAGGTGGATCATTTGAGGTCAGGAGCTCGAGACCAACCTGACCCCATCTCTACTAAAAATACAAAACTTAGCTGGTCATGGTAGCATGTGCCTGTAGTCCCAGCCACTCAGGAGGCTGAGGCAGAAGAATCGCTTGAACCTGGCAGAGACTGCAGTGAGCTGAGATCATGCTATGGCATTCCAGCCTGGGTGACAGAGCAAGACTTTATCTCAAAAAAAAAAAAAAAAAAAAAAGGCCGGGCGCGGTGGCTCAAGCCTGTAATCCCAGCACTTTGGGAGGCCGAGACGGGCGGATCACAAGCTCAGGAGATCGAGACCACCCTGGCTAATACGGTGAAACCCCGTCTCTACTAAAGAATACAAAAAACTAGCGGGCGACGAGGCGGGCGCCTGTAGTCCCAGCTACTTGGGAGGCGGAGGCAGGAGAATGGCGTAAACCCGGGAGGCGGAGCTTGCAGTGAGCTGAGATCCGGCCACCGCACTCCAGCCTGGGCGACAGAGCCAGACCCCGTCCAAAAAAAAAAAAAAAAAAAAAAAAAGGACTTTCTTAGGTTTAAAAATTTAAACCAAAGACATGACCAGGTGAAATGCATGGTTTGAGAAGCCAGTGCAAACGTTCTCTGGCTGTAGGGAAAATTTGAATATGGAGTATTTAGTCCAATTATTAGATGAAATGAAAATGTTGACATAGAAATGTTGATACAGGGCCAGGCTTGGTGGCTCATGCCTGTAATCCCTGCACTTTGAGAGGCAGAGGCAGGTGGATTGCTTGAGCCCAGGTGTCCCAGAGCAGGCTGGACAACACGGCAAAACTCCATCTCTACAAAAAACACAAAAATTACCCAGACATGGTGGTGTGCATCTGTAGTCCCAGCTACTTAGGAGGCTGATGCAAGAGAATCACTTGAACCTAGGAGGTGGAGGTTGCAGTGAACTGAGATCAAGCCACGGCACTCCAGCCTGGGTGCGAGGACTGAAAAATCCTGTCACACACCAAAAAAAAAAAAAAAAAAAAAAGAGAGAGAGAAAGAAAAAGATAGGTTGATACCATTAACTTAAAAAAAGCAACTCCATTGAGACCAGCCTGACCAACATGGTGAAATCTCGTTTCTACTAAAAATACAAAAATTAGCATGGCGTGGTGGGGCGTGCCTGTAATCCCAGCTACTCAGGAGGCTGAGGCAAGAGAATCACTTGAACTCGGGAAGCAGAGGTTGCAGTGAGCCGAGATGATGCCATTACACTCTAGCCTGGGTAACAGAGTGAGACTCCATCTCAAAAAAAAGAAAAGCAACTCCAAATCAAAATTGCATGTAGAGCATGATCTCATTTCATTTAAAATATATATATTGGCCGGGCGCGGTGGCTCAAGCCTGTAATCCTAGCACTTTGGGAGGCTGAGACGGGCGGATCACGAGGTCAGGAGATCGAGACCATCCTGGCTAATACGGTGAAACCCCGTCTCTACTAAAAAAATACAAAAAACTAGCCGGGCGATGAGGCGGGCGCCTGTAGTCCCAGCTACTCGGGAGGCTGAGACAGGAGAATGGCGTGAACCCGGGAGGCGGAGCTTGCAGTGAGCTGAGAGCCGGCCACTGCACTCCAGCCTGGGCGGCAGAGCAAGACTCCGTCTCAAAAAAAAAAAAAAAAAAAAAAAAAAAAAAAAAATTAAAATAAAATAAAATAAAATATATATATTTAGGCCAGGCATGGTGGCTCAGGCCTGTAATCTCAGCACTTTGGGAGACCAAGGTGGGTGGATCACTTGAGGTCAGGAGTTCAAGACCAGCCTGACCAACATGGTGAAACCCCTGACTCTACTAGAAGCACAAAATTAGCCAGGCGTGGTGGCGCATGCCTGCAATCCCAGCTACTTGGGAAGCTGAGGCAGGAGAATCGCTTGAACCCGGGAGGCGGAGGTTGCAGTGAGCCAAGATCATGCCATTACACTCCAGCCTGGTCAACAAGAGCAAAATTCCATCTCAAAAAAAAAATAAAAAATATATATTTATGGCTGGGCGCAGTGGCTCACACCTGTGATCCCAGCACTTCGGGAGACTGAGGCAGGAGGATCATGAGGTCAAGAGATTGAGACAATCCTGGCCAACATGGTGAAACCCCATCTCTAATAAAAATACAAAAATTAGCTGGGCATTGTGGTACACCCCTGTAGTCCCAGGTACTCGGGAGGCTGAGGCAGGAGAATCGCTTGAACCCGGGAGGCAGGGGTTGCAGTGAGCCGAGATGTCACCACTACTCCAGTCTGGCGACAGAGCAAGACTCCATCTCAAAATATATATATCTGTTTTATGTGTATATATATATACACACACACACACACATATATACATAAAAAAGATCTGGAAAGTGTTAATAGTGGTGATGACAGTGTGATGTTTATATTTCCTTATTTTTGCTTATCTGCATAATAAAATTTTCTCTATGTTTATATTTATACTAATAAAAATGTTATTAATTTTTAATAACTGCATGAAACCCATCATCAAAAAATTTTTCCTGTTACTTCCCTCCGTGCACTTCTCCAATCCTCTTCCATTCACCACCAAGCCCAGGCTGTCTACTCATTGCCCCTCACCTCTGCACTTTATTCCCACTTCCCTCCTTTCCTTCATCCATATCCTTATCCCTTTCTTTAAAGCCTGTCCCAAATTTACCTCCTTCAAGCAACCTGTCTCGTTTGACACATCCTTTGCCCAGTGGCCTCAGACAGCTGTTTGTAAAAGGGAGATAGTAACATCTAACTCATCAGGATGCTAAAGAGGTTGAGTGAAATTAACAGATACAAAGCCCCTGGTACAGAGAGAAGCCAGTCCAGAAGCCCAGAGCTCACTTTCCTCATCTGAGTCATGGACTGCTTGGCCCAGAGCATCTTTGTTACAGACTGGTCTTCATTCTCTTGTCTGTTTACATCCTCAACTTAAACTGGCATGGTCCGGGCACAGTGGCTCACACCTGTAATCCCAGCACTTTGGGAGGTCGAGGTGGGCAGATTACTTGAGGCCAGGAGTTTGAGATCAGCCTGGCCAACATGGCAATACCCCCATCTCTACTAAAAATACAAAAGCTGGGCATGGTGGTGTACACCTGTAATCCCAGCTACTGGGGAGGCTGAGGCGGGATAATCACCTGAACCCGGGAGGCGGAGGTTGCAGTGAGCTAAGATTGCACCACTGCACTCCAGCCTGGGCGACAGAGTGAGGCTCCATCTCAAAAAACAAAACAAAACAAAAACCCCTAAAAATAATAATAATAAAATAAAAGAGGCTGGGCACGGTGGCTCATGCCTGTAATCCTAGCACTTTGGGAGGCTGAGGCGGGTGGATTGTGTGAGCTCAGGAGTTCAAGACCAGCTTGGGCAACACAGTGAAACCCTGTCTTTACTAAAAGTACAAAAATTAGCCAGGCATGGTGGTGGGCACCTATAATCCCAGCTGCAGGGGATGCTGAGGCAGGAGAATCGCTTGAACCCAGAAGGCAGAGGTTGCAGTGAGCCGAGATAGCGCCATTGCACTCCAGCCTGGGTGACAGAGCGAAACTCCACCTGGAAAAAATAAAATAAATAAAATAAATAAATAATAAAATAAAACAAAAACCTTTCTATAATGAGCACACCTGGGGAAGAGGGGGACTAAAAAGAGAATAGAAAGTAGAGAAGGAGAAGAAAAGATGGACAGAAAGGAAAATGCAGGATGAAGAGAAGATGGAAAGGAGGGAAGAGGAACTTGTCAGGCTCGGGGCAGAGGCTCCTGGCTGCTTGAGTCTACTCTTGGGGAACACCCAGACACCACTCACAAACCCCTGGGCCCAGGCATCACCCCAACACCAAATGGGCATTACCTCTCTTGACATGATCCTGGGATCTTGGCTCCCTGGGCAGGGGCCTCCCTTGACCCAGGGCCTGCATCTTAGACAGCCGCTCCTTCACACCGCTGATGTTGCCGTGCAGCCCCCAGGCATCGCAGAGCTTTGGCAGACTGTCTTCCTGGTCGGCCAGCAAGGATCTCTCCGGGGCATCAGAGGCGCAGAATGCCACCTGCCATGGAGCCTCCATGTTAAGGAGAGTGTTGAGAAGAGGGGGACCTGAACTTTAGAGTCCCGGCCCCGCATTTGTTGAGAAATACTGAGGTCTGTCTGCCCCTCACACTTGCTAACCAAAAGGATGGGGTAGGAATCACAGATGTGGGAGAGAAAGGACTGTGGGGACGTGGAGGGAGGCTGCCAGTGATGTCTTCCTGGGTCGTCCTTTATTTTGAGATCATGTCTTCCATCTCTTTTTGGAATTGCAGTGTCTTACTGGTTTTTTTGCAATGAAATGATATTTGTTTAAAAGACCTAACTTAGCAAAAACTAAATTGGGAGCCTTACTTGGTTAGCTGAGGCAGGAGAATCCCTTGAACCCTGAAGGCGGAGGTTGCAGTGAGCTAGTGAGCTGAGATCACGCCACTACACTTCAGCCTGGGAGACAGAGCAAGACTCTGTCTCAAAAAAAAAAAAAAAAAATTGGGAGCCTTTGTAAGCTTTGAGTCTGTTTAAAAAAAAGTAAAAATTTTAAAAATGAAATAAATTAACAGCCTGAATTTTGAAAGTAAAATTCAAAGACTATATATACATAAATTTTTCTGCCCGGTGTGGTGGCTCATGCCTATAGTCCTAGCACTTTAGGAGGCTAAGGAGGGCAGATCACTTGAGGTCAGGAGTTCGAGACCAGCCTGGCCAACATGGTGAAACCCCATCTTTACTAAAAATACAAAAATTAGCCGGGCATGATGGTGCATGCCTGTAATCCCTGCCACTCAGGAGGCTGAGGTAGGAGAATTGCTTGAACCGGAGGTGGAGGTTGCAGTGAGCCAAAATCTTGCCATTGCACTCCAGCCTAGGGGACAAGAGCGAAACTCTGTCTCGAAAAGAAAAAAAAAAATTCAGGCCAATGAAATCCAGAAATCTAGAAATCAGTAAAGTGGCAGCTCCTCTTATTAAGAAGAGAAATCTTTGAAATGATCCAATCATTACATGGTCAGAGGAAGAATCAGTTGCAGAGAGGGAGAGGACCTGGTTAGGGCTGCATGGCGAGAGTGGTGAAAGGAGGGCACAGTTAGGTCACGGTTCTCATCCCAGACAGATGGAGGCTGAACCCTGCCTCTTCCTTCCTACTTGCTATAAAGACTGTGACAAATTAACTTACTTCCCTGTATTTGGGATCCTCTTTTACACGCTGTGGACAATAATCCTAATTACCACTTAGAGTTACTTTTGAATGTTACTTGAAGGAACATAAAGTGCCTGGCACGTAGAATGCCTTTACAACTGCTTTATCTATGATTATTATTCTGGACCAGTGGTTCTCAAAGTGTGCTCTGCAAACCCCCAGGAGTCCCTGCAATATTTTGACCTCATGGACCCCCTGAAACCAATGGATTCTAATGAAACCTAGTATGAAAATTTCATTGATACGAATCTGAAAAGGCTACATATTGTATGACACCAACGATATGACATTCGGAGACAGCAAAACTACAGAGACAGTGAACCTAAGATCAGTGGTTGTCAGGGGAGTGGGGGCAGGAGGGCAAGGACAAATAGGTGGAGCACAGGGGTTTTAGGACCATGGCACTCTTCTGTATTGTACTGTAATGGTAGATACATGTCATCATAAATTTGGCAAAACCTATAGCCCATACAACATGAAGAGTGGTAGGCTGGGCGTGGTGGCTCACTCCTGTAATCCCAACGGTTTGGGAGGCTGAGGCGGGCAGATCACCTGAGGTCAGGAGTTCGAGACCAGCCTGGCCAACGTGGTGAAACCTCGTTTCTACTAAAAATACAAACATTAGTCAGGCACAGTGGCATGCACCTGTAATCCCAGCTACTTGAGAGGCTGTGGCAGGAGAATCACTTGAACCCAGGAGGCGAAGGTTGCAGTGAGCCAAGATCACACCACTGCACTCCAGCCTGGATGACAGAGTAAGACTCCATCTCAAAAAAAGACTAGCTGAAACAGGGAAGGGGTGTAAGCACCTCTTCCTAAGACACGCCTACCAATGCTATGTCAGTTTACTATTACCATAGCAACACTTGGAAGTTGCAACTCCTTTCCATGGCAACAACCCAGAAGTACCACCCTTTTTCTGGTAAATTCCAAATAACCGTCCCATAATTTGCATGTAATTAAAAGTGGGGATAAATATGAGCACAGAACTGCCCCTGTTCTGCTACTCTGGGCACACTGCCCGTAGGGTAGCCCTGCTCCGCAAGGAGCAGTGCCTGTGCTGCTACCCTACACGGCCGCTTCCATAAACTTACTATTTAATACCATCAGCTCACCCTTAAATTATCTTCTGGGCAAAACCAAGAACTTTCCCCGGCTGAGCCCCAGTTTGGGGGCTTGCCTGTCCCTGTATCAAATACATATGGAGAACTTGATGGTAAGCCTCGGCCTTTTCAGCCCACTCTGCCCAGGGCAGCGGTAAAGGTCGAGCAGCAGAGTCTTGCCCTGGCAGTGAGCCCTGGGAAGAACCAGAGGGGCTCTGGGTGTGTCAGTCCCAGGCCTCCCCCCAAGTCTAAGGACACACCAACCAACCCTCAGCTGTGCCCGGGCAGAAGGTCTCATGCCTCACCAGGAACTTGGCCAGCTGGTTGCTCTTGGTGTACTTGTAAAGTCGGCAAAGCTGCTTTGCTTCCAGCTCTGAGAAGAGGGAGACGAACCGCCAGAGCATCCTGCAAAGGGGGAGACCTCAGGCTGGGGAGGTAGAGTACATGCTTCCTCCCTCCAGCATTTGTCTCAGGGTCAGGACCCACCCAGGGGAATATGGACCACATACCTCTTTGGGGTTTGGGGTTGGGGGAATGGAGGGGTGGGATTTGCCCAAACTTGAATATCCTATCCTGGTGTTGAGCACCTGCACGCAGTTGTTCAGTCAGAGACAAGGTGCAATCGGGGCTGTCCTGAGTGACTAGGAGCTCTCTCCACCCCACCAGGCTCCTGACTCCTCCACATAAAGATGAAGGACTGGGGGATCAACTAAGGTATCTCCTTGAATGAAGAGGGGGTTGCCCAGGAGTAGGTATGGGGAGCAGAGCAAAGAGACTGCCTTACTTTCTCCAGTGTTTGATTTCCCAGGCTTGGCAGTAATGCTGCAGAAAGTTGTTGATGTGGTCCCCTAGGACCACAAGGCTCTGCTTCATGTACTTCAGCTTCTTCTTCTGGGGAAGGTCCCTGGGCAGGTGCAACTTTCGCAGGAACTTCTTCAGTGGTCTTAGATATTCTTTACACTGAGGAGGCAACAGGTGAGGTGAGGAGGCAACAGGTGAGGTGAGGAGGCAACAGGTGAGGTGAGGGGCCATGGGAGAAAAGAAGAGGCAGATGGGCAGTCCCAGGTATCCAGCAGATACCACAGCCCTGAGTGGCCCAGTGCTGCATGTTTGGCCACAGCCCTGAGTGGCCCAGTGCTGCGTGTTTTGGGAGGTGGCTCCGGTGCACGTCTCACCAAAAGTCCTTCCCAAGAGTAAGACAAGGGGGCAATGCGCTGTGGGTCTGAGGCTTGTCATTTCCTGACTCAGGCCTCCTGACCAATGGGGAAAAGGGGACAGGGTTCCAGGCTGGCTCTTTACTCACAATTTTGAAGGTGTCCTGATCCAGGCCCTTGGCATGGCGCATGAGCGAGTCTCTGGCAGGGCTGGTACTGGAGCTTGTCTCCAGGCATGGCACATTTGTCACCTGGGAAGAGGCAGGGGGCACTAAGCCGGGGGCTTGGACCGTTACTCCTGGGGGCAGTGCTGGGCAGGGACTGACCCAAATGGCAGCCAAAGCCCTTTTCTGCTGCCCTCTGACCTTCTTGACCCAGCATGGATGTGAGTGAGCCTTGGGCAAAGAAACCTATCTCTGAAAATCTCTGCTTAGAAAACCTAGAATATTCCACCTCTTTCTTTTATAATAATCATAGCATATTCTACTAGGTAACTTTACAAAGCACTTGGTAAACATTAACTCACTTTATCCTCCCACAAACTGTCAGGTTAGATGTTGAGGACCAACAGGTTTAAATGCCTGCTGGACACTCACAGTCCAATATATAGAGACAGCAAAAGTTGCAGCAGACCAGTCTAGACAATATAGTGAGACCTGGTCTCTACAAAAAATATAAAAATTGGCTGGGCACGGTGGTGTGCACCTATGGTCCCAGCTACCCAGGAGGCCAAGGTGGGAGGATTGCTTGTGCCCAGGAGGTGAAGGTTGCAGTGAGCCGAGATCATGTCACTCTGAGAAAGAGTTTATTGATCGCTGGGTGCTCAGTGAGGAGATGGAAGGAGTCCCTCAAATCTATCTTCCCAAGGAGTTCTGGACTGGGGTTTTTAAGGAGATCATGGAGGAGGAGGGATTGAAAAATCTGTGGTCATTGATTGGTCAGGGTCAGGGGGATGAAATTATGTGGATGTGGAAACTGCATTCTCTGGTGAACCAGGTTTTTGAGGGGTTCTTTAGACCCCCTGCCATCTATCTGTAGTTTGAGTGATATGTAGAACCTGAAATAACATTTTAAAGAGAAAACTCAATGCTTCATAATGTTCGAGCTGTTATCTACAGAGCAGTTAAGGAAATACCATCTTGTAACAATGTCTATGGAATTCTTTTTTTTTTTTTTTTTTTTTGAGATGGAGTCTCACTCTGTTGCCCAGGCTGGAGTGCAGTGGCGCCATCTCAGCTCAATGCAACCTCCACCTCCCGGGTTCACGCCATTCCTGCCTCAGCCTCCTGAGTAGCTGGGACTACAGGTGCCCGCCACCAAACCTGGCTAATTTTTTTGTATTTTTAGTAGAGACAAGGTTTCACCATGTTAGCCAGGATGGTCTTGATCTCCTGACCTCAAGATCCGCCCGCCTGGGCCTCCCAAAGTGCTGGAATTACAGGCGTGAGCCACTGCGCTCGGGTAGTCTTTTTTTTTTGAGACGGAGTCTGGCTCTGTCGCCCAGGCTGGAGTGCAATGGCCGGATCTCAGCTCACTGCAAGCCCCGCCTCCTGGGTTTACGCCATTCTCCTGCCTCAGCCTCCCGAGTAGCTGGGACTACAGGCGCCCGCCACGTCGCCCGGCTAGTTTTTTGTATTTTTTAGTAGAGACGGGGTTTCACCGTGTTAGCCAGGATGGTCTCGATCTCCTGACCTCGTGATCCGCCCGTCTCGGCCTCCCAAAGTGCTGGGATTACAGGCTTGAGCCACCGCGCCCGGCTGGGTAGTCTTTTTTTTTTGAGATGGAGTCTCGCTCTGTCACCTAGGCTGGAGTGCAGTGGCCTGATCTCGGCTCCCTGCAACCTCCACCTGCCAGGTTCAAGTGATTCTTCTGCCTCAGCCTCCCAAGTAAGCTGGGACTACAGGCACGTGCCACCAGGCCCAGTTAATTTTTTGTGTTTTTAGTAGAGACAGGTTTTCACCGTGTTAGCCAGGATAGTCTCAATCTCCTGACCTCGTGATCCACCCACCTCGGCCTCCCAAAGTTCTGGGATTACAGGCGTAAGCCACCGTGCCTGGCCTTTTTTTTTTTTTTTTTTTTTTTAAATTCACTCTATCACCCAGGCTGGAGTGCAGTGGTATGATCTCTGCTCACTGCAACCTCTGCCTGCCGGGTTCAAGTGATTCTCCTGCCTCAGCCTCCTGAGTAGCTGGGATTACAGGCGTGCACCACCACGCCTGGCTAATTTTGTATTTTTAGTAGAGACCATGTTGGCCAGGCTGGTCTCGAACTCCTGAACTCAAGTGATCCACCCACCTTGGCTCCCAAAGTGCTAGGATTACAGTGAGCCACCGCACCCAGCTGCGTCTACAGAATCTAAGGAAACAGGCACCAAAGAACTCCAAGGAGGTGCATCAGAGAGCAGGCTGACCTCGTGATTGATGCTGAATGGGCTGCAAGTTCAGTTAATTTTCATTTTTCCCCTCTTTTTTCCTGATTAATTTTATAAAGTTTCTAGGGACAGTTTCAATATCATTAACCCTGGTCACAGATTAGAACAATGAGGCATCAAAAGATTTAAGCAACTCCTTGGGGGAATGAACAGGGATTTATTTACTCAGTCACTTGGCAAATGTTTACTGATTGCATCAGAGTGGGCCCACTTCTTTGCATCCCTAGCCCCTAGCATCATGTCCCGTGATATGGTTTGAATGTGTGTCCCCTCCAAATCTCATGTTGAAACGTAATCCCCAGTGTTGGAGGTGGGGTCCAGTGGGAGGTGTTTGGGTCATGGGGGTGGATCCTTCATGAATGGGCTTGGTGCCCTTCCTGCCCTAATTAAGTAAGTTCTCACTCTGTCAGTTCATGTGAGAGCTGGTTGGTAACATGAGTCTGAAAGGTCCTCCTCTCTCTCTTGCTTGCTCTCTCACCATATGACAAGCTTGCTCCCCCTTCATCTTCTGCCATGCTTGTAAACTTCCTGAGGCCCTCACCAGAAGCAGATGCTGGCACCATGCTTCGTGTACAGCCTGCAGAACTGTGAGCCAAATCAACCTCTTTTCTTTATAAATTGCCTAGCCTCAGGTATTTAGGAATGCAAAATGGACTAATAAACCATGCATCCAATGACCATTCAGAAAAAGTGAATGATGGTGATGACAAGAAAGAACCTTTGACCATGACAGTGGGGCAAAGAAAGCTGAAAATTAGGCCAGGCACAGTGACTCACGCCTGTAATCCCAACGCTTTAGGAGACTGAGGTGGGTGGATTGCTTGAGCCCAGAAGTTCAAGACCAGCCTGGCCAGCATGGCAAAACCCAATTTCTACCAAAAATACAAAAAAATCAGCTAAGTGTGGTGGTGCATGCCTGTAATCTCATCTACTTGGGAGGCTGGGGCAGGAGAATTGCTGGAACCCAGGAAGCGGAGGTTGCAGTGAGCTGAGACGGAGCCACTGCACTCCAGCCGGGGTGACGGAGCAAAACTGGGTGCAGTGGCTCACACCTGTAATCCCAGCACTTTGGGAGGCCGAGATGGGTGGATTACCTGAGGTCAGGAGTTCAAGACCACCCAGGCCAACATGGCAAAACCCTGTCTCTACCAAAAATACAAAACTTAGCTGGGTGTGGTGGCACATCCCTGTAATCCCAGCTACTCAGGAGGCTGAGGCAGGAGAAATTGCTCCAACCCAGGGGGCAGAGGTTGCAGTGGGCCAAGATCATGCCACTGCAGTTCAGCCTAGGTGACAGAGTGAGACACCATCTCAAAAAAAAAAAAAAAAGGAAAAAGAAAAAAGGAAGCTGAAAATGAGTAGCAGCAAAGTGACTGTGAAATAACACCGGACGTCAGAACTGGATTTGCCACCTTTCAACAGCTTCTCAGAAAAGTATGAATTCTGCTCTGTGATGGGGGAGAACAAGGAAGAACCTGTCCAGACCACTCGGAAAGGAAAGGCCCAGGAAAGGGAGGGAGGTGTATGGAGAGGAGATGGGACACAGGCTCCTCCAGGTCCTGGAGACAGGACTCTGGCCGATCAACTTCCCAAACACAGCACACACACCACACTACCACACACAGACCATGTGTATACACACACATACTCTCAAGTCTTAATAACCAACAATGAGAGGCGACCTCTTCCCCATCATATTGCCAGGAACACAGGTCAAGCATAAACTTCTGAATGAATGAACATTCTTGTGCTTTAGGCCTCTTGCTATCTCAGGTACCCTACCATTGTTCTTCTCTTCTTTCCTGAATTTCATGTTCTCTACTTTCCAAAACCAGCCCCTCCGGGACGCTCCTTCCCTCCCTCCCTCACACCCCACTTCACCTTCTCTAGTGGCTTGTCACCCCCTTGCCCATCTGAGGCCTCCATCTCAGCAGGTGTGCCAGTAGGCTCTAGGGTGGCACTCCCCACGTCCCCTCTGGCTTCTGACCTTCTGCTTCTGTGACCTGGCCGTCTCAGGGAGTGGGCAGATTGGCTCCAGAACTCGGAGCAAAGCCATGGCAACTGCCAACACAGAGCCCAGCCCCCCACCCCACTCCCATCCTCTCATTCTTAGGGGTGGCTGCAGCTGGCTCCTCCAGCTGGGATCTGGACTAGGGAACGGAGCAAGATGTGCGGGGTCGAGCGAGGACTTTGGCAGAGCGCACAGCTGGCCAGGAGAGGCTGGCGCCCCTTCTCCCAAGGGTACTGTCAGATGCTGTTGATTCTGACACCACCTGGTAAGGCTTTTGAACTCATTTTCCTGCACGTGTGCCATTCCTGCCTGCTGGGTTACGCCGTGGTGGGGGCTCCCCAAGGGGAAGCACAGTTTGTAAGATTGTTTTCTGATTTGGCACAGAGGCCTAGGGAGCGCTGAAAGGGAGAAGGGACACAGTGAGCACTCACTGCCCCTGCGGCCTCCAGGAAATTGTTAATAAGAAGCCCTCGGTGCTGGGTGTTGGGTGCGGGGTGCTGAGTACTGGGTGGGATGTGTTTTGAGGGTGTATAAAGATCCCCGCCAGTGCCTACGGGCTCTGTAACCCTCCCCGCGGCCTCCCCTGGGGCAGGTACCCCAGCGGTCTCGCTTCACAGAGGAGGGGCTGAGACGCGGGCAGTCCCGTCGCCGGCCTAGTGTGCGCAGCCACCACGCGGGGCGCGGGGTGTCGGCGAAAGTCCTGCCACCCCGGCTCTTCCCACCCGCGAGCCCACCAGCGACCCGAAGCCGACGCGGAAACACGGTGGGCAGAGTCCGGGTGTAGCCTGAGTCGGCCGGGCAGGGCCAGGAGGTGCTCAAGGGACCTCAGGACCCTGGCCCCTGGCGCGGCAGCAGCGCCCCCTGGTGTCCCTGGGCGGCACACGGAGGGGTCCTGGCAATGAGAGACCGTTGCCGCCACAGTTTCCCATCTCGAGCCACCTTTTCTTCCCTGAAACTTGGAATTTCTTCTCCCGGACCTTCCTTCGTGTCCTCTGGGCCCGCGGCCCAGTTGTCCGCACTCAGTGTGGCCCTGTTCTTCGCCTTCCTTCGCGACAGTGCGGTGGGACCGCCGTCGGCCCGGGCCTCCCCTCGCCACCCAGCGGCCACCCCGGGCACGGGACAGGGTCATAGCGGCTTCAAGTAGGGGTAGCCCGGAGGCCCGGGGCTTTGGAGGAGCACCTTTGAGTCCCGAAACTTTTTCACTTGTCCTCTATGCCAGGATGTTCAGCTAACGTCTTTTTTTTTTCTTTTTGTAAGGGAAAAAATACACCTTCCACTTATCCGCCTCCAAAATGGAAGGTCTATTTTCTGAGCATTAATTCTGGATTATTTTGTGAGTGTTAAGAAGGATAATTATATTGGCAAGAGCAAGGGGAAAGGAACCTTTATATACGTTTCTACTGGCAGTGAGATTGGTAAACAATGTATTTAAAAGTGTTTAAATGTGCATGCTCTGTGACGCATCAATTCTACTTATAGGAATTAGTCCTAAGGAGAGAAGATAAGGACTGTTACAATAGTGACAATTTGGAAACAATTGCAACGTCACTAATAGAATATATAAATCATGGTATATTCATAAAAACATTAAATATGCCGCTATATATTTATTGACATGGAAAACAGAAACTAAAACCATGTATGGTATGATTCCATTTTTGTACATATATATTTATATATGCATAGAAAAAAGTCTTGAAGGATACACTTCAAAATATCCAAGGTAATTTTTCACTTTATTCACATATTATCTGTATTTTTTTTTTTTTTTTTTTTTTTTTTGAGACGGAGTCTGACTCTGTCGCCCAGGCTGGAGTGCAATGGCAGGATCTCAGCTCACTGCAAGCTCCGCCTCCCAGGTTCACGCCATTCTCCTGCCTCCGCCTCCCAAGTAGCTGGGACTACAGGCGCCCGCCTCGTCGCCCGGCTAGTTTTTTATATTCTTTAGTAGAGACGGGGTTTCACCGTATTAGCCAGGATGGTCTCGATCTCCTGACCTTGTGATCCGCCCGTCTCGGCCTCCC
Organism: Trachypithecus francoisi; assembly: GCF_009764315.1. NCBI lineage: Eukaryota > Metazoa > Chordata > Mammalia > Primates > Cercopithecidae > Trachypithecus > Trachypithecus francoisi. The sequence goes on from NW_022681466.1 coordinate 36,817,530, forward strand.
AAAGTGCTGGGATTACAGGCTTGAGCCACCGCGCCCGGCCATATTATCTGTATTTTTTAAAATTACAGATATGCTTTACTTTTACAGTCAGGAAAGAGGTATTTTGTTTTGTTTTGTTTTGAGACAGAGTTTTGTTCTTATTGCCCCGGCTGGAGCAATGGGGTGATCTCGGCTCACTGCAACCTCTGACTCCCAGCTTCAAGCGATTCTCCTGCCTCAGTCTCCCAAGCAGCTGGGATTACAGGCATGTGCCACCACGTCCGGCTAATGTTGTATTTTTAGTACAGACAGTGTTTCTCTATGTTGGTAAGGCTGATCTCAAACTCCCGACCTCAGGTGATCCGCCTGCCTCGGCCTCCCAAAGTGCTAGGATTACAGGTGTGAGCCACTGCACGCGTCCAGGAAAGAGTCTTTTTAAAAAATCTACTCATAAGGACTAAATAACATTATTAAAAACATTATATAATGCTAAGTTTAAAAACAACATAATTCTGCCAGGTGTGGTGGCTCATGCCTATAATTCCAGCAGTTTAAGAGGCTGAGATGGGTGGGTCACCTGAGGTCAGAAGTTTGAGAACAGCCTGGCCAACATGGGAAAACCCCGTCTCTACTGAAAATACAAAAATTAACTGGGTGTGGTGGTGCATGCCTGTAATCCCAACTACTCAGGAGGCTGAGGCAGGAGAATCACTTAAACCCGGGAGGCAGAGGTTGCAGTGAGCCAAGACCATGCCCCTGCACTCCAGCCAGAGCAACAGAGCAAGACTCTGACTCAAACTAATAATAATAATAATAATAATAATAATAATAATTCTTTATTTTTAACCTTGAGTTCAAGGGTACATGTGCAGGTTTGTTATATAGATAAACCCATGTCATGCGGGTTTGTTGCACAGATTATTTTGTTACCCAGGTATTAGGCCTAGTACCCATTAGTTATTTTTCCTGATCCTCTTTCTTCTCCCACCCTCCACCCTCCGGTAGGCCCCAGTGTATGTTGTTCCCCTCTACGTGTTCATGTTTTCTCATCATTTAGCTCCCACTTATAAGTGAGAACATGCAATATTTGGTTTTCTGTTCCTATGTTAGTTTTCTAAGGATAATAGCCTTCAGCTCCATCAATGTTCCTGCAAAGAACATGCTCTCATTATTTTTTATGGCTGCATAGTATTCCATGATGGATATGTACCACATTTTCTTTATCCAGTCCACCATTGATGGGCATTTAGGTTAATTCCATTTGGAAGTGATTGTGAATAGTGCTGTAATAAACATACGAGTGTGTGTGTCTTTATGGTAGAACGATTTATATTCCTTTGGGTATACATCCAGTAACAGAATTGCTGGGTTGAATGGCAGTTGTGTTTTTAGCTCTTTGAGGATTCACTACACTGCTTTTCACCATGGTTGAACTAATGTACACTCCCACAAACAGGGTAGAAGTGTTTCTTTTTCTGTGCAACCTTGCCAGCATTTATTATTTTTTGACTTTTTAATAATCATCATTCTGACTGGTGTGAAGTGGTATCTCATTATGGTTTTGATTTGCATTTCTTTAATGACCAGGGATGTTGAGCTTTTTTTCATATGCTTATTTGTTGCATGTATGTTTTCTTTTGAAAAAGTGTCTGTTCATGTCCTTTGATAGCTTAATTTTTTTTTTTATCTTGTAAATTTGTTTAAGTTCCTTATAGATGCTGGATATTAGACCTTTGTAGGATGCATAGTTTGCAAAAATTTTCTCCCATTCTGTAGGTTGTGTTTACTCTATTGATAATTTATTTTGCTGTGCAGAAGCTCTTTAGTTTAATTAGATCCCATTAGTCAGTTTTTGCTTTTGTTGAAACTGCTTTTGGTGACAGAACACAATTCTGAGAAGATGCAATAGAACACAAAAAAGGAAAAGTTAATAGTAAAAACAAAGCAAACAAACAAACAAAAAAAAACAGAAGCCAGGCACGGTGGCTCATACCTGTAATCCCAGCACTTTGGGAGGCGGAGGTGGGCAGATCACCTGAGGTCAGGAGTTTGAGACTAGCCTGGCCAACATGGTGAAACCGTGTGTCTACTAAAAATACAAAAATTAGCTGGGCGTGGTAGGGCACACCTGTAGCCCCAGCTACTCAGGAGGCTGAGGCAGTAGAATTGCTTGAACCCAGGAGGCGGAGGTTGCAGTGATCTTAGATTGTGCCACTGCACTCCAGCCTGGGTGACAGAACAAGACTCCGTCTCAAAATAAAAATAAAAACAAATAAATACATAAAAATTTTAAAAATCAGACCAGGCACAGTGGCTCGTCTGTAATCCCAGCACTTTGGGAGGCTGAGGCAGGCAGATCACCTGAGGTCAGGAGTTTGAGACCAGCCTGGCCAACATGGTGAAATCCCGTCTCTGCTAAAAATACAAAAATTAGCCGGGTGTGGTGGCGGGCGCCTGTAATCCCAGCCACTCAGGAGGCTGAGGCAGGAGAATCGCTTGAACCTGGGAGGCAGATGTTGTAGTGAACTGAGATCGTGGCACTACACTCCAGCCTGGGCAACACGAGTGAAACTCTGTCACACACACACAAAGAAAATTAAAAAACCAGCTGGGCATGGTGGCTTACACTTGTATTTTCAGCACTTTGGGAGGCCAAGGCAGGAGGATCTTTTGAGCCTAGGAGTTCGAGACTAGCATGGGCAACGTAAAGAGACTCCCCACCAAAAAAACAGAACATAAAAGGGTATGTATGCTACATTTCATAAGTGGAAACAAATATGGATCAAGACTGGGAGAAAATACAGTTAAAAAAAAGAAAAGAAAAGAAAAGAAAAGAAATTTGCCGGGCACAGTGGCTCACACCTGTAATCCCAGCACTTTGGAAGGCCGAAGTGGGTGGATCACCTGAGGTCAGGAGTTCAAGACCAGCCTGGCCAACATGGTTAAAACCAGTCTCGGCCGGGCGCGGTGGCTCAAGCCTGTAATCCCAGCACTTTGGGAGGCCGAGATGGGTGGATCACGAGGTCAGGAGATCGAGACCATCCTGGCTAACACGGTGAAACCCCGTCTCTACTAAAAAATACAAAAAAAAAACTAGCCGGGCGAGGTGGCGGGCGCCTGTAGTCCCAGCTACTCGGGAGGCTGAGGCAGGAGAATGGCGTAAACCTGGGAGGTGGAGCTTGCAGTGAGCTGAGATCTGGCCACTGCACTCCAGCCTGGGCCACAGAGCGAAACTCCGTCTCAAAAAAAAAAAAAAAAAAAAAACAGTCTCTACTAAACATATAAAAATTAACTGGGTATGGTGGTGCACACCTGTAATCCCAGCTACTCAGGAGGCTGAGGCAGGAGAATGGCTTGAACTTAGGAGGGGGAGGTTGCAGTGAGCTGAGATCACACCACTGCACTCCAACCTGCGTGACAGGTTGAGACTCTGTCTCAAAAAAACAAAAAAAGAATTGGGTGTATAGATATATATAAATACATGAATATATGTGTATGTGTGCATGTGTGTGTATATATATCCCCGATTCAATTCAGAAGGAGGATATAAATGTTAGAACCTCAAAGTTTAGCTGCCCCTTCCTGTTCCCTAATCCCAAGCTACCATTTTCCCTGCCAGAGCTTTCAGCTTGTGGACAGCAAGCCCTAGGCTTTGGATGACTGCCCTATTCTCATAATGGTTTTATTATCAACCATGGGGAGTAGCCTGAAGAGACAATTGAACCTAACAGCAGCCAGGAATAATGGCTCAACATTAACTAAGACAAAAAACAAAACAAAAGTGCTATCCAGTGAATTGTATGCAAAAAATCCATTGCCTTTGGGAGCATTCTTCAAAATTCCATTGGTTAGCATAAAATGACACTATAGGGCAAATCAAGTTATTCAACAAACCCATCCCTCCACCACATTTTTTAAATCCAAATATGTGCCATATACTTTAGGCATCTGGTAGGTTGGGGGGGGTTGGGGGTTGTTAATTTGTCCACCCTCCACTTTATGCAGGTTGGCATGCTCTTTGATGGCATACACCTGTTTTATAATCATCACACTTTACCTCCATCCCCCAGTATATGTGATGGAACTCACGAAATTCTTGTTGTATATCCTGAATTAAGCATACATAGAAAATAACTCTTAGCATCTACTGTTTACACTTCCCCTCATAGATATGAAATCTGCCCATCTCTCTTTCTGAGTTGAACAGTGATGTAGAATCCTTGTATTATCCTAAAGAACTCTCCTCTATTCTCTTTATAAGAAACCCAAGAGTAAGCCAGATGCAGTGGGTCACACCTGCAATCCCAGCACTTTGGGAGGCTGAGGCGGGCAGATCACGAGGTCAAGAGATTGAGACCATCCTGGCCAACATGCTGAAGCCCTGTCTCTACTAAAAATACAAAAATTAGCTGGGCGTGGTGGCACGTGCCTGTAGTCATAGTTACTTGGGAGGTTGAGGTAGGAGAATTGCTTGAACCTGGGCCGTGCAGGTTGCAGTGAGCCGAGATCGTGCCATTGCACACCAGCCTGGGCAACAGAGTGAGACTCAATCTCAAAAAAAAAAAACACACACAAAAAAAACAAAAAATAAACACCACCAAGCGTATCTTAAAATTGCCAAAAGAGACTTTTTGATCTTGCTCCAAATTATCCAATTAGAATTGTATAAAGACTCCAAGAAAAGTAAGGTCATTGAAATCCCTGTCATAGCTGGAGTGCTGGGTCTGAAGAGCATGCCAGCACCTCCCAGCTAAGGCAAGATGTCCCTACTCCAAGGCCACCTGGATCCGAATCATTACCTAAGACACTGTCTTAATCCATCAATGGACTTAAGGGAGTCAACAAACCCTTGAAGTGCTATCCAGTGAATTGTATGCAAAGACTCATCAAAGAGTTCTAGCCCCAAAGATATTAGGAACTAAGGATCTAACAAGTCTAACCTAAGCTTGTGGACCTTCTCAGCAGTGATTCTGAAAGTTAGATGGGTCTTTAACCCATGGAAGCCTTCAAATGGAGACACTGTGACAAACACCAGACACAGGGCTGGTCTTGAGAGAAAAAAGGCAGAGGAAGAAGGCAAGTGGGTTTAAAGCCCAACTAACCATAATCCAGGCCCAAGCCAAAGAACCAGGGAGTAAACAGAAGGCCAGTAAGATCTTTGACCATGTTCAGTGAAGTCCTCTGTCTTCCCTGCCAGCAGCCTACATCCAGCCCTCCCCAGTGGACAGGAATCTCCTCTTGTGCTAATACAAGGCATCAGGACCTTCCAAGACAGGCTGCAGGTGAGACTAAGCAAGGACCCTTCTTAGGGACCTGCTGGTTACCACCTCCCCAAGCATGAAAATGACGAAAAATTTATTTTCTTTATAGAGGATTATAAACAGAGGACTGAACTCCAACCACCCATTCTTTGTTTTAAATTTCTTCCTGTAACCCCAGCTACTCAGGAGGCTGAGGCAGGAGAAGTATTGCTTGAACCCGGGAGATAGAGGTTGCAGGGAGCCGAGATTGCACCACTGCACTCCAACCTGGGCAACAGAGCAAGACTCCATCTCAAAAAAAAAAAAAAAAAAAAAGGAAAAGAAAACAAAAAAAAAAAAAAAGAAAAAGAAAAACCTAGAGTTCCTTCTAGAGAAATTCCAGGCACCTAGCTAGCCTGGAGAAGTAAATGAACAACTTGATGAACAAGAAGGCAATAGCACTTTAAAACAATAACTGGCTGGGCGCAGTGGCTCATGCCTGTAATCCCAGAACTTTGGGAAGCCAAGGTGGGTGGATCACCAGAGGTCAGGAGTTCGAGGCCAACCTGACCAACACGACGAAACCCCATCTCTACTAAAAATACAAAAATTAGGCCGGGCGCGGTGGCTCATGCCTGTAATCCCAGCACTTTGGGAGGCCGAGGCGGGTGGATCACAAGATCAGGAGATCGAGACCACAGTGAAACCCTGTCTCTACTAAAAATACAAAAAAAAAAAAAAAAAATTAGCTGGGCGCTGTGGTGGGCGCCTGTAGTCCCAGCTACTCGGGAGGCTGAGGCAGGAGAATGGAGTGAACCCGGGAGGCAGAGCCGAGATAGTGCCACTGCACTCCAGCCTGGGCAGCAGAGCGAGACTCCGTCTCAAAAAAAAAAAAAAAAAAAATTAGCCAGGCCTGGTGGTGGGTGCCTGTGATCCCAGCTACTCTGGAGGCTGAGACATGAGAATAGCTTGAACCTGAGAGACGGAGTTTGCAGTGAGCCGAGATTATGCCATAGAACTCCAGCCTGAGCGACAGAGCAAGACTCTGTCTCAAAAAAATAAACAAATAAATCAATAAAACAATAACTAAGGAAGTTAGAGTCAGGAGATATTTTATTCCCTATAGAAACTAAAGATACCATCTTGTCTGGCTCTGTCACCCAAGCTGGAGTGCAGTGGCATGATCTTGGCTCACTGCAACCTCCGCCTCCCAGGTTCAAGCGATTCTCCTGCCACAGCCTCCCGAGTAGCTGGAATTAGAGGTGCGTGCCACCATGCCTGGCTAATTTTTGTATTTTTAGTAGAGATGAGGTTTTGCCATATTGGCCAGGCTGGTCTCGAACTCCTGACCTCAAGTGATCTGCCCACCTTGGCCTCCCAAAGCACTGGGATTATAGGCGTGAACCACCACGCCTGGCCAATAACATCTTTTTTTTTTTTTTTTTTTTTTTTTTTTTTTTTTGAGACGGAGTCTCCCTCTGTCGCCCAGGCTGGAGTGCAGTGGCCGGATCTCAGCTCACTGCAAGCTCCGCCTCCCGGGTTTACGCCATTCTCCTGCCTCAGCCTCCCGAGTAGCTGGGACTACAGGCGCCCACCACCTCGCCCGGCTAGTTTTTTTTTGTATTTTTAGTAGAGACGGGGTTTCACCGTGTTAGTCAGGATGGTCTCGATCTCCTGACCTCGTGATCCGCCCGTCTCGGCCTCCAAAGTGCTGGGATTACAGGCTTGAGCCACCGCGCCCGGCCCAATAACATCTTAATACGTGTCCCTGAGTTGTTTTTCAGAAACCTGGACCCCCATCCAACTCTGCTGGCACATAGACCTCAGATAAGGGGGAACAGAGGACTGAACTCCAAACCAACCATTCTTTTTAAAAAATTTCTTCCTGAGGAGCCTGGAGAAGGTCACACTCACGAACCAGAGGTAACTGTTTTTTTTTTTGAGACAGAGTCTAGCTGTCACCAGGCTGGAGTGCAGCTGTGCGATCTCAGCTCACTGCAACCTCCACCTCCCAGGTTCAAGCGATTCTCTTGCCTTAGCCTTCCAAGTAGCTGGGATTACAGGCATGTGCCGCCACGCCAAGCTAATTTTTGTATCTTTAGTAGAGACAGAGTTTCACTATGTTGGCCAGGATGGTCTCAATCTCCTGACCTCGTGATCCACTCACCTTGGCCTCTCAAAGTGCTGGGATTACAGGCATGAGCCACTGCGCCCAGCCGGTAACATTCTTTTCTGCTGATCCCAAAGTTTTAGACAAAAGCTTTGCCTTCTTAACCAATCAGAAGTCAAAAATTTTTTGAGTCCACCTGTCCTCCCTTCCTTTTTAAGTCAAAATAATATATAGCCTCTCTGTACTGGTTTATGACTTTCCCTATAACATCCATCTCTCTGCGTTTAAAAACCCTTACCTGTAAGCCATCTGGGAGATCAGGTCTTAAGTATGAGCTGCCGACTCTCCTTGTTTGGCACCCTGCAATAAAGTCCTCACTTTCTTTCACTGCTATTCTGACATCAGTATTCTTTTTGCTGGGCCAGGTGAGTGGACCCAATTTCTATAACACAGGGATAAGTCTTTGCCTTCCCCACTGGCAGGATACAGACACATCTTTGCACATAAGTCATGAGCATCTCTCCAACTCCTGCTTCTCTTAAAATAGTTTTCAAAAATGTTTTGTACTCTTTTCTTCACTCTTATCTGATATTTACTGTAGTTTTCCATTTAATAGACCCCTGGTTGGATTTCACTTTTTTTTTCCTGTAGCAATGTTTTAATTTGGGCTTCATGTGCTCTAAAAATATCTTGTCAGGGTATCAAAATAACACTGCAGAATAGCAACCTCAGAACTTTAGAGCATATTTCTAAATAGTCTAATGATATGCAAGCGACTGTGATCTTGTCAAATTGCTGGGGCCTAATGATTTCCTCTTGGCTCTTTCTGGAAGGTTTTCTTTGCTAAGACAGAATTCAGGGAGATGAGCAGGAGAGAATTGAATGAATGTCAATGAATGTTGGCACAGGGAATGATTTTGGAGAGCAAAATAATGCATCTCAAATTTTGCAGCAATTTCTCCACAAAGGACTCACTCTCACCACTTTTATTCCAGGGCACCATATTTGTACCCTACTCCCCCTCCCTCCCTTCAGGCCCAGATTTGGTGAGACTGGGGACTAATATCAGAGTTTTTCAGGCTGAGAAAAATCACCTTGTCTTAGATCTTCAGAATCAGAATGTCCCAAGAGGGTTTGGAAATCAGTACTTTTTTTTCTTTTTTTCTTTTTTTGGAAACAGGGTATCACTCTGTCACCCAAGCTGGAGTGCAGTGGTGCAGGCTCACTGAAGCCTTGACCTCTCAGACTCAGTGATCTTCCCGCCTCAGCCACCTGCCCCCACTCCCTCGCCACCCCCATTCCCCACTAGTAGCTGAGACTACAAGTTCGCATCACATACCAGGTTAATTTTTGTATTTTTTGTAGAGATGGGATTTCATCATGTTGCCCAGGCTGGTCTCAAACTCCTGGGCTCAAGCAATATGCTCCATCGTGGCCTACCAAAGTGCTGGGGTTACAGGCATGAACCACCACACCTGGCTTGGGGATCAGTATTTTCACAAATATCCTAGGCAATTATCATCATCAGGCAAATTTGGAAAATACTGGTGTGGTAAGCTTGAATTCCAAGTTGGGCTTGTGGGTCCAGTCAGGTAAATTACAGATTCTCTGATATTGTGCTAGAGCTGGCTCTAACAGGCTCATCAGAGCTGATATTTAAGTTTTTGCAATTTTGCCAGCTGTTTGCTAAACACAAGCTTTATTAAATATTAAATTATATTGAATGCAGGGACTCAAACAGATACTTGTACACCAATGTTCACAACAGCATTGTTCACAATAGCCAAAAAGTGGAAACAACCCAAATGTCCATTAGTAGATGAATGGATAAACAAAATGTGGTATATGCATGCAATAGAATATTATTCAGCCACAGAAAGAATGAAATCCTCATATATGTACAACATAAATGAATCTTAAAAACTCTACTAAGTGTGGGCCGGGCGTGGTGGCTCACGCCTGTAATCCCAGCACTTTGGGAGGCCGAGGCAGGCGGATCATCCATTAGTTTGAGACCAGCCGGGGAAACATAGTGAGACCTCTCTCTCTAAAACAAATAAATAAATAAAAATTAAAATTAAAATTAAAAAATAGTGACAGAATCTCACTTTGTCACCCAGGCTGGAGTGCAATGGTACAATCAAGGCTCAAACTGAAGCCTCGACTCCTGGGCTCAAGTGATCCTCCCACCTCAGCCTCCTGAGTAGCTGGGACTACAGGCATGCACCACCATGGCTTGCTAATTATTTATTTATTTATTTTTGAGACAGAGTTTTGCTCTTATTGCCGAGGCTGGAGTGCAATGGGGCGATCTCGGCTCACTGCAACCTCTGCCTCCTGGGTTCAAGCGATTCTCCTGCCTCAGCCCCCCAAGTAGCTGGGATTGCAGGCATGCACCATGCTCTGCTAATTTTGTATTTTTAGCAGAGACGGGGTTTCTCCATGTTGGTCAGGCTGGTCTTGAACTCACAACCTCAGGTGATCCACCTGCCTCGGCCTCCCAAAGTGCTGGGATTACAGGTGTGAGCCACCGTGCCTGGCCTGGCTGGCTAATTTTAAAAACTTTTTTTTTGTTGTTTTTTTTTTTGTAGTGGTGAAGGTCTCATTATGTTGTCCAGACTGATCTTGAACTCCCTAACCTCAAAGATTCTCCCACCTCGGCCTCCCAAAGTGCTGGGATTACAGGCGTGAGTCACCATGCCCAGCCAAATTAAAACTGTTTAAATAAAAAAGTAGAATCACCTGGGCAAGGTAGTGCATGGCTGTATTCTTAGCACTTTGAGGGCCCAAGGCAGGAGGATTACTTGAGCCCAGGAGTTTGAAACCAGCCTGAGCAACATAGCAAGACCTTGTGTCTACAAAAAGTTAAAAAATTAGCTGTGCGTGGTGGCACATGCCTGTAGTCCCAGCTACTTGGGAGGCTGAGGTCAAGGCTGCAGTGAGCTGTGATTGGGTCACTGAACTCCAGCCTGGGCGACAGAGCATGACCATCTCAAAAAGAAAGAAAAAAAGAGGCCAAGCCTGGTGGCTCATGCCTGTAATCCCAGCACTTTGGGAGACTGAGGCACATAGATTACTTGAGGTCAGGAGTTCGAGAACTGCCTGGCCAACATGGCAAAATCCCGTCTTTACTAAAAATACAAAAATTGGGTCAGGTGCAGTGGCTCATGCTTGTAATTCCAGCACTTTGGGAGGCCAAGGCAGGTGGATCACCTGAGGTCAGGACTTCGAGACCAGCCTGGCCAACATGGAGAAACCCCATCTCTACTAAAAATACAGAATAGCAGATGTGGTGGTGGGCGACTGTAATCCCAGTTACTTGGGAGGCTGAGGCACGAGAATCACTTGAGCCCAGGAGGCAGAGGTTGCAGTGAGCCAACACTGTGCCACTACACTCCAGCCTGGGCAACAGAGCAAAACTCCATTTCAAATAATAATAATAAAATAAAATAAAAACACAAAAACTATCTGGGTGTGGTGGCGTATGCCTATAGTCTCCTCAGGAGGCTGAAATGGGAGAATCACTTGAACTCAGAAGGTGGAAGTTGCAGTGAGCCGAGATCATGCCACTGCACTCCAGCCTGGGTGTGAGAGCAAGACCCTGTCTCAAAAAGAAAAAACAAAACAAAACAAAACAAAACTCATTTTTAAGTGTAAAGTTCAGAGTTTTAATAAATACACCCTTATATAACCATGATCAATATATAGAAAATTTCTGTCATGCCCTGAAAGTTCCATTTGTTCTTTCCCAATCTTCACTCCTCACACTCCACCCTCCTGACCACCCCCCCGCCCCCGCCAGCCCCAGACAACCGTTGGTCTGCTTTCATCACCCTGGACTGGACTTATCTTTTCTACAGTTTCATAGGAACAGATCATACGGAATGGACTGTTCCCTACCTAACTTCTTTTGCTGAGCATAATGTATTTGAGATTCCTCCATGATGTTGCATGCTCATTCCTTTTTATTGCTGAGTTGTATTCCATCCTATGAATATACCAGGTTTGTTTTGTCTTTTTTTTTTTTTAAACATATGGATATCCAGTTATTCTAGCAGTGTTTGTTGAAGAGACTTGCATTAGTTATCTACTGCTAAGAGATATATTGTTTTAAACTTAATGGTTTACAACAATAAATACTTATTATCTCACCCAATTTCTGTGGGTCAAACGAATCCAGCAGTGGCTTAACTTGGTGATTCTGACTCAGTATTTCTTATGAATCTGCAGTCAAGATGTCAGCCAGGGCTGTAGTCATCTGAAAACTGGACTGGGGCTGGGAGATCCACTTTCAGCATGGTTCATTCACATGCCTGGCAATTTAGTGCTGGTTGTTTGCAGAAGGCTTCAGTTCTTCATGACCTGGACCTCTCCATAGGGTTTCTTAAGTCTCCTTACAACGTAACGGTCATGTCAGACTTCTAACATACAGCAGTATAAGATAATAAGTTTGGGCTGGATGCAGTGGTTCACACCTGTATTCCCAACACTTTGGGAGGCCAACGCAGAAAGACTGCTTGAGGCCAGGAGTTCATGACTAGCCTGTGCAACATAATGAGACCATATCTCTACACAAAATTTTTAAAAATTAGCTAGACATGGTGACACATACTTGGAGTCCCAGTTCTCAGGAGGCTGAGGTAGGAGGACCACTTGAACCCAGGAGTTCAAGGCTGCAGTAAGCTATGATTGTACCACTGTACTCAGCCTAGGTGACAGAGTGAGACTCTTTCTAAAGTAATAATAATAATTTAAAAATTGTGTTGTTTTAAGTCCATGGCAGGGTCTTTTTGTCTGCTGTACAGATAAAAATTCACTGAGAAAGTGGTATTGCAATAGAGAAAGAGTTTAATCATCATACGGCTAGCCAAGTAGAAGGACAGGAGTGACTGCTCCACTTGGCCTTCCCTAAAGTTCAGAGGCTAGGGTTTTTAAAGGATAGTTTGGAGGGCAGGAGACTAGGGAATGGGGAATGCTGATTGGTTGGGTCAGGGATGAAATCATAGGGGGTCAAAGCTGTCTTCCTGCACTGAGTCAGCTTCTGGGTGGGGGTTACAAGACCAGATGAGTCAGTTTCTTCATATATGTTACTGGGGGTTACAAGACCAGATAGCCCATCAGAATGCAGGGTCTGGAAAATACCTCAAACGTCAATCTTAGATTTTACAATAGTGATGTTATCTATAGGAGTAATTGGGGAGATTACAAATCTTGTGCCCTCTGGCTACATGACTTCTGAACCATAATTTTAACTTTGTAGCTAGTTTGTTAGTTTTTCAAAGGCAGTTTTAGTCCCTGAACAAGGAGATTGTTAGTTTTGGGAAAGGGCTATTTTCATCTTTGTTTTAAACCAAGCTTGTCCAACCCTTGACCCATGGGCTGCATATAGTCTAGGACAGCTTTGAATGTGGTCCAACACAAATTCATAAACTTTCTTAAAATATTGAGGAGATTTTTTGCGATTTTTTTTAAGCTCGTGAGCTATCATTAGTGTTAGTGTATTTTATGTGTGGTCCAAGACAATTCTTCCTCTTCCAATATGACCCAGGGAAGCCAAAAGATTGGACACCCCTCTTTCAAACTATAAATTCCTCTCATAGTTAGTTTGGCCTATGCCCGGAAATGAACAAGGGCGGCTTGGAGGTTAGAAGCAAAATGGAGTCAGTTAGGTCAGACTTTTTTTCACTATCATACTTTTTCTATGTCAGATTTATCTCACTTGTAGTTTTTGCAAAGGTAGTTTCAAAGCCACTAAGCTTGTGGTAATTTCCTACTGCAATAGAAAACTAATGCATTAGGTAACCTTCTTTTTGTTTTCCCTCTGATTGCTTGCTCTGGAGTAAGCTAGCTGCCATGTTGAATTTTTCATTTTGTTGCTGAGCAATCAATGGGCTCACTGCCTGACGTGCATAGAGGCCAATACTGTGGCACTGGTTTTTGAGAAATGTTTTGTTTTTGTTTTTGTTTTGTTTTGTTTTTGAGCCAGAGTCTTGCTCTGTTGCATAGGCTGGAATGCAGTGGCACGATCTCGGCTCACTGCAACCTCTGCCTCCCAGTTTCAAGCGATCCTCCTGCCTCAGCCCCCCTAGTAGCTGGGATTATGGGCACGTGCCACCATGCCCAGCTAATTTTTGTATTTTTAGTAGAGATGGGGTTTCGCCATGTTGCCCAGGTGGTCTCGAAGTCCTGACCTCAGGTGATTCACCTGCCTCAGCCTCCTAAAGTGCTGGGATTACAGGCACGAGCCACTGCGCCCAGCTGAGAAAAGTTTTACTGTGAGTCAACTGGCAAGGAAATAGGAGGAAATGCTCAACTATGTCTCCCCAAGCTGGGATCTGGGTCATGTTTTATAAGCATAGAGTAATGAGGTATTATCTGATTGGATCTTGCAATAAGGTGATGCCAGAAGGCATGATCTGACTGGATCCTGGCATGGGGTGATGCCAGAGTTTGATCTGATTGGATCCTGGATCAAACTATGTGGTGTCCACTTAGTTCCGTCTCTGCTCCTTGGTCTGAGCCTTAGATTCCCCCTATTGTAGCATGCTTGCTTCATCTGGGCATACTCAGGTTACATAACCTTCAACCTGGGGAGTCCATAGCAACTGAAAACTCACAACTTTGTTATATAGAAGTTGAGCCAGATTGGCTGGGCATGGTGGCTCACACCTGTAATCCCAGCACTTTGGGAGAGCGAGGCAGGCGGATCATTTGAGGTCAGGAGTTGGAGACCAGCCTGGCCAACATGGTGAAACCCCATCTCTACTAAAAATACAAAAATTAGCTGGGCGTGGTGGCACGCATCTGTAATCCCAGCTACTTGGGAGGTGGAGACAGGAAAATCGATTGAGCCTGGGAGGTGGAGGTTACAGTAAACCAAGATCGTGCCATTGCACTCCAGCCTGGGAGACAGAGTGAGACTCTGTCTCAAAAAAAAAGTTGAGCCAGATTGATACGATGTGGTTCCAAGTTCAGATACTGTATTTTTTACCACTAGAAGTTCCATTTGGTTCTTTTTTCTACCTTCTTTCCTCATTTAGTCATATTTTTCTTTAAATATAGTTATAATAACTGTTTCATCATTCTTATCTGCTAATTCCATAATCTCTGTCATTTCTGGGTCCATGTCTATCACCTGATTTTTCTCTTGGTTTTCTCCCGTGCTTCTTGGTATAAATAGTAATTTTTTATTGGATCCCAGGATGTCACATTGCTTTTTCTTTTCTTTTTCTTTTTTTTTTTTTTTTGAGATAGAGTCTCGCTCTGTGTCCCATGCTGAAGTACAGTGGCACCATCTTGGCTCACTGCAATCTCCACCTCCCAGGTTCAAGCAATTCTTCTGCCTTAGCCTCCCCAGTAGCTGGGACTACAGGTGCTCGCCCCCACGCCCAGCTAATTTTTGTATTTTTAGTAGAGATGAGGTTTCACCATGTTGGCCAGGCCTGGTCTCGAACTCTTGACTTCATGCGATCTGCCTGCCGTGGCCTCCCAAAGTGCTGGAATTACACGCGTGAGCCACCATGCCTGGGCTTTTTCTGTTGTTGTTGTTGTTGTTTTTGAGACAGAGTCTTGATCTGTCACCCAGGCTGGAACACAGTGGCTTGATCTCAGCTCACTGTAACCTCCACCTTCTGGGTTCAAGCAATTCTTCTGCCTCAGCCTCCTGAGTAGCTGGGATTACAGGTATGGGCCACCATGCCTGGCTAATATGGATGTCACATTGTTGAATGTCTGCATTTTGTAGTCTTCCCTTAAAGAGTATAGGTCTTTGTTGTACCAGGTTGTTAACTTATTTTTGGATTAGTTTGATGTTTTTGAAGCTAGTTTTTAAGCTTCGTTAAGCAGTTCTAGCGTGTACTTTAGATCTAGTTTAGACCTTTTAGTAAGGTTTATCTCTGCTGCAATTTCTCCTGAACATCTTGGGAGGTCACTAAGTTATTTCGACTCCAGTTGGTCATAATTTGAATGTTTCCTAGCTCTGGGAATTGTTCAGTTACATTTCTTCAATTGTTCTTTGCTCAGTCTCCTGGAACTTAGCTCTACTTACAGCTTAATATTCATTAAAGACTCAAGATCCTATGCAAATTTCTGAAGGTTTTTGCATACCTTCTTCCTTTTTGGAATTTTGCACAGCAACTTCCAGCTGCCTCAGGTTCCATGAACTCCAATCTGTGTATCCTCAGCGAGATTGCCATGTTCTGATTTTATGATCCAGATTGCACCCCTAGGCAAAAAGCTAGGAAAATTGCAGGATTTACCTCATTTGTTTTCTTTCTCTCAATGATGTCAGTTCTGCACTGCCAGTTGTCCAGCGTCTGAAAACAGCTGTTCTGTATGTTTTGTCTAGTTTCCTAGGTGTGTATGGCAGAAGGGTTAATCTGGTCCCTTTTAACTCCAACATGATTAGAAACAAAAGTCCTCTGTTTCACTGAAATTTGATTAGCATGTCAGTCTTTGAGCAACTGATCAACCTTACAAAATGGAGTTTGAAAAAAAAAGAAAAAGAAAAAAGAAAGGCTGGACGCAGTGGCTCACACCTGTAATCCCAGCACTTTGGGAGGCCGAGCAAGTGGATCACGAGGTCAGGAGTTTGAGACTAGCCTGATCAACATGGTGAAACCCCGTCTCTACTAAAAATACAAAAATTAGCTGGGCGTGGTGGTGGTCGCCTGTAATCCCAGCTACTCAGAAGGCTGAGGCAGGAGAATTGCTTGAACCTGGGAGGTGGAGGTTGCAGTGAGCTGAGATCGTGCTATTGCACTCCAGCCTGGGTGACAGAGCGAATCTCCGTCTCGAAAAAGAGAAAAAAAGCAGCAAAAGAAGAACTTCAACGTAGAATTTTGGAATAATGGTCCAGGCGCGGTGGCACATGCCTGTGATCCCAGCAGTTTGGGAGGCTGAGGAAGGTGGATCACTTGAGGCCAGGAGTTTGAGACCAGCTTGGGCAACATGGCAAAACCCTTTCTCTACTAAAAATACAACAATTAGCTGGACATGGTGGCACGGGCCTGTAGTCCCAGCTATTTGGGAGGCTGAGGCAGGAGAATCACTTGAACCTGGGAGGCGGGGGTTGCAGTGAGCTGAGATGGTGCCACTGCACTTCAGCCTGGATGACAAGAGCAAGACGGTTCAAAAAAATTTTTTTTTTCAGAATAACAAGTTTTTTTTTTTTTTTTTTTTGAGACAAGGCCTTGCATTGTCACCCAGACTGGAGTACAGTGGTATGATCACGGCTCTCTGCAGCCTTGACCTCCTGGGCTCAAGTGATCCTCCCACCTCAGCCTCCCAAGTAGCCGAGAATACAGGTGTGCACCACTACACCTGGCTAAATTTAAAAAAGACGTTTTGGAAAGGTGGTGTCTAACTATGTTTCCCATGGTGGTCTCGACTTCTGGGCTCAAGCAATCCTCCCACACTGGCCTCTCAAAGTGCTGGATTACAGGAGTGAGCTTCTACGCCCAGCCAAATAATAAACTTTGAAAGAATAAAATTCTATGCACCATGGTTATGGATGAATTTATTAAATGGCCCTGAGGTGCCTTTTATTTATTTTTATTTTATGTTTTGAGACAGGAACTCACTCTGTTGCCCAGGCAGGAATGCAGTGGTGTGATCATGATTCACTGCAGCCTCCACCTCCCCAGGCTCAGGTGATTCTCCCACCTTAGCCTCTTGAGCAGCTGGGACATTAGGCAACATGCCACTATGTCTGGCTAATTTTTGTATTTTTGTAGAGATGGGGTTTTGATATGTTGCCCATGCTGGTCTCGAATTCTTGGGCTCAAGCAATTGAACTGCATGATTTTAAAAATACTAACAGTGGACTGTCTGAGCTCAGGAGTTCAAGACCAGCCTAGGCAACACGATGAAACCCCATCTCTACTAAAATACAAAAAAATTAGCTGGACATGGCGGCATGTGCCTGTCATCCCAGCTACTTGGGAGGCTGAGACAGGAGAGTTGCTTGAACCCAGGAGGTGGAAGTTGCAGTGAGCTGAGATTGAGCCACTGCACTCCAGCCTGGGTGACAGAGCGAGACTCTGTCTCAAGAACAAAAACAAAAAACTAACAGCTTCTATTTTCTGTTCTTTTTTTTTTTTGAGACAGAGTTTTGCTGTCGCCTATGCTGGAGTGCAGTGGTGCGATCTTGGCTCACTGCAACCTCTGCCTCCCTGGTTCAGGCAGTTCTTGTGCTTCAGCCTCCCGAGTAGCTGCACAGCACCACACCGGCTAATTTTTGTATTTTTAGTAGAGACGAGGGTTTCACCAAGTTGGCCAGGATGGTCTCCAATTCCTCACCTCAAGAGATCCGCCCACCTCGGCCTCCCAAAGTGCTGGGATTACAGGCGTGGAGTCATCATGTCCACCCAAACAGCTTCTAAAATGGGACATTTAGTAGTGATTACTCCTTGGTTGTTTGGAGATTGTGACACTGTAAGTAAAAAGACCAGCCTTCTATTTAAGTGTCCTTTTCATACAGGAAAGATGAGAAGGTTGTTTCTCAGCAGTCACTATTTTTAGAATTTGAACTTTGGGAACACAATGATGGTTCTTCAAGGCAGATAATCCCAGTCTCTTCTTTTCCAAGGAGGCTGAGGTGCACTCTTCTACAATTTCTGTATAAACCATACATAGCTTCAAGATGCCTTTAGTGTGGTAGGTCATACAAAGATAATTGAAAAGTTGAGTCTCATTATGCCAAATCTCCTCTCTCAAAGGTTTCTCCTAGAACTAGTTCTTTTAGGAAATGAGATCTGTCTTCTTGTAGAAATATGGGCAAAGGAGGAACTAAAAGGTTAGTACAAAAATCAAGTCGGGATTTGCCCTGGAATTAAAAATATCAAAATATTTAAAGCTCAGGACCTCTTCCATGTACATCACATTAAAAAAACTTTTTATTTGGAAATAATTTCAAGCTTACAGAAAAGTTGCAAAAACAAGAATAGTACAAAGAACACTTGCATATACCCTTTATTCAGATTCACCTATTAACATCTGCTCAATTTGCTTTATTGTTTGCATTCTCTCTCCCTCTCCCCCACCTCTCTCTTTCTCTAAAACCTAGCCTCAAATGTAACAGTGTCACTTCTGCTGCATTCCATCATTGAAGCAGTCATACGGTTCTGCCCACGCTCAAGGGATGGGAAATAATCTCCAGAAATATGTGTGTGTGTGCATATTTCTTTTTTTTTCTTTTTTTTTTGAGGCAGGGTCTGGCCCTGTCACCCAGGCTGGAGTGCAGTGGTGTGATTGCGGCTCACTGCGGCCTTGACTTCCCAAGCTCAAGCAATCCTCTTACTTCAGCTGCCCAAGTAGCTGGGACCCATGGTGTGTGTGCCACCATGCCTGGTTAATTTTTTAAGTTTTTGTAGAAACAGAGTCTCACTATGTTACCCAGGTTGGTCTTGAACTCCTGGGCTCAATCAATACTCCCGTCTTGGCCTCCCAAAGTGCTGGGATTACAGGTGGGAGCCACTGCTCCTGGCCCATGTTTCTATCTGTATATAGTCTTCAAATATATGTGTGTGAAAAAAATATAGTTTGTTTGTCCCTGTACCATTTAAAAGTATGTTCAATACATCATGACCCCCTTCCCTTAAATAAACTCAGTGTATACTAAGAGCAGGTATTCAAGTCAAAAGGCACTGTATTCGAGGATCCACACCTGAGGAGCCTTAGTCCCCCTGGACCTGATCTAGATGATGAGATCCTAGACCTCAAGGCGGTTTTAGAAGTGGTGTATGCATCTTACAAGTGGGAGGAATCTAAATTGTAACCCGAGGGCAGACTGTGGCATGACAACATTTCTGGAGATTATTTCGCCTCCCCTTAAACCTGGGCAGAACTTTGTGGCTACTTCAATGACTAAAATGCAGCAGAAGTGATACTGCATTTACATCTGAGGCTAGGTCATAAAAGAGTTACAGCTTGGCTGGGCATGGTGGCTCATGCCTGTAATCCCAGCACTTTGGGAGGCCGAGGCTGGCAGATCACGAGGTCAAGAGATCGAGACCATCCTGGTCAACATGGTGAAGTGCTGTCTCTACTAAAATACAAAAATTAACCGGGCATGGTGGGGCGCACCTGTAGTCCCAGCTACTCGGGAGGCTGAGGCATGAGAATTGCTTGAACCCGGGAGGTGGAGGTTGCAGTGATCCAAGAGTGTGCCACTGCACTCCAGCCTGGCAACAGAGTGAGACTCCATCTCAAAAAAGAAAAAAAAAAAAAAAAAAAAAAAGAGGTACAGCTTACCAGCCCACTACACCAGCCCCCTTTTCTCTCCTCCTTTCTTTTCAGGATGCTCACCTTTGGAACCTAACCACAGTGTTATGAGGAAAGAGGAAGCACAGTGGGCTTAGCTGTTTTCACTGATGGCTCCAGCTAAGGCCTTAGCTGACAACCAGCATCAACTGGCAGACGTGATTGAGGAAGCCTTCAGAGGATTCCAGTCCCTAGCTTTCAGCCCACTGCGGCTGACACTAAATGGAGTACAGATTAGCTCTCCCCACTGAGCTTTGCTCATTGCAGTTTCTTAAGCAAAATAAATGTCATTGTTTTATGCTACTCAGTGTTTGCAGTAATTTCTTCTTCTTCTTTTTTTTTTTTTTCTGAGACAGAGTTTTGCTCTTGTTGCCCAGGCTGGAGTGCAATGGTGAGATTTCAGCTCACCATGACCTCTACCTCCTGGGTTCAAGCAATTCTCCTGCCTCAACCTCCTGAGTAGCTGGGATTACAGGCGTGCACCACCACGCCTGGCTAATTTTGTATTTTTTTTAGTAGAGACGGGGTTTTTCCATGTTGGTCAGGCTGATCTCGAACTCCCGACCTCAGGTGATCCACCCCCCTCGGCCTCCCAAAGTGCTGGGATTACAGGTGTGAGCCACCGAGCCTGGCCGGGGTGTTTGCAATAATTTTTTATGAAGCAATGACAACCCAGAATTACAGTAGCGCAGGTATACTCATGTAAGCAAAGTGATGCATACTGTGCTGGAACGTAATTCTGATTACTAATTTAGCATTTCAGAAGAATAACTGATCAATAAGGACCAGGCACAGTGGCTCATGCCTGTAATCCCAGAACTTTGGGAGGCCAAAGAGGTAGGATCACTTGAGCCAAGTTCAAAGTCAGTCTGGGCAATGTAGTGAAGCCCTGTCTCTACAAAAAAATAAACAAATTAGCCGGGTGTGGTGGTGTGTGCCTGTGGTCCCAGCTACTCGGGAGGCTGAGGTGGGAGAATCACTTGAGCCTGGGAGATTGAGGCTGTATTGAGCCATGATTGCACGGCCCAAACTTTTGTGCACATTAGTAGATAATATAGCAGATGGGCAACAGAGTGAGACCCTGTATTAAAAAAAAAAAAAAAAAGATAAATGAGGGATAGAATATTGAGGATGGAGAAAATACTGTTCCCCTACCAGGCTTTCTCTTTTGAGGGGACAACCACTAGAATGAAAGATCCTTATATTAGTGTTTGTACAATGCAAAATTGGGTGCAGCTAATAAATGCACACAGTGACCTATTAACTAGAATTTCACTTTGTCCACCTTTGTTTTCATTTCACTCAGACAAAAACTAGAATATCTGGGATAAGTTAGCACCCTTTTCCAGAAAGGTTGCCCATGAGGCTAGCACACAGTCTGAGCTACTACAATAGTTAGGGGAGAGTTTGTCTCAGAGGGGGAAATTTGAACCCTTTCTCTATGGATTTTCTGGGGACAACTTTGTATTTACTGGCTGCTCCCTTAGATTTTTGCATGAATTGATTTGTTTGTTAATATTATCTACTAATGTGCACAAAGTTTGGGCCCCAATAATCTCTGAGTGACATCCAGGCTGAAGTTCATGCATAGGCAGAGACAGACCGACCTTCCTTCCTTCCTTCCTTCCTTCCTTCCTTCCTTCCTTCCTCTCCTCCTTCTCCTCCTTCTTCTTCCCTTTTCTTTCTTTTCCTTTCTTTCCTCTCTCTCTCTCTCTTTCTCTCTCTTTTTCTTTCTGTTTTTCTTTCTTTTATAGAGATGGGGTTTCACCATGTTGGCCAGGCTGGTCTCAAACTCCTGAACTCAAGTGATCCACCTGCCTCAGCCTCCCAAAGTGCTGCGATAACTACAGGTGTGAGCCACTGCACCTAGCCCCCAGAGGTCTACTTTCAACCCTTGATTATCACGCTTTAACCAAACACATTCTTTTAGAACAAATTTTGAGGGTGCCCAGAACTTCCTGTCAAGTATTGCACATCGATAGCCCCCAAATTACAGTAAAACAGAAACCTGACAAAAACCAATAAAACTCTTAAGATCTACTTGAAAGCATTCGTCAACTGCTTATAAACCCTCTTTCTTTTTTTCTTTCTTTCTTTTTTTTTTTTTAGTTGAGACAGAGTCTCACTCTGTCACCCAGGCTGGAGTGCAGTGGCGTGATCTCGGCTCACTGCAAGCTATACCTCCTGGGTTCACGCTATTCTGCCTCAGCCTCCTGAGTAGCTGGGATTACAGGCGCCTGCCACCACACCTGCCTCGGCCTCCCAAAGTGCTGGGATTACAGGCATGAGCCACTGAGCCCTGCCTTTTTTTCTTCTTCTTCTTTTTTAGACAGTCTGGCTCTGTTTCTGTCACCCAGGCTGGAGTGCAGTGGCATGGTCTCAGCTCACTGCAACCTCCACCTCCCTGGTTCAAATCATCCTCTCATTGAAGCCTCCCAAGTAGTTAGGACTACAGGCACATGCCACCATGCTGGCTTTTAAAAATGTTTTTGTAGAGATGGGGTTTTGCTATGTTGGCTAGGCTGGTCTCAAACTCCTGGGCTCAAGCAATCCTCCCGTCTCAGCATCCTAAAGAGCTGGGATCACAGGTGTGTGGCACCATACCAAGCTAATTTTTAAACTTTTATTTCTTGTAGAGACTAGGTCTACCTATGTTGCCCAGGCTGGTCTCGAACCCCTGGCCACAAGTGATCCCCCCAACTCAGCATTCTAAAGAGCTGGGATTACAGGCATGAGCCCCTGCACCCATCTTGGTCTTACAACTTTCAATACCATCAATCTCTAATGACTCCTCAACCTATTATCTCCAGCCTGTACCTTTTCTAACTTCAGATTTAAATATCTAACTCTCTATTTAACCTATCCACTTGGATGTCTAATAGACATCTCAAACGTAAAACGTCCAAAGCTCTGCTTCTGATCTTGACCCACAAACCTCCTCCTCCTGTTGTCTTCCTCATCTCAGTGAGTAGCAATTCTGAAGTAGTTACTTAGGTCACTAAGTTTGGAGTCATCTTTAAATCATCTCTCATTCATCCCAATCTAATCCTGTTGGCTGTTCTTTCAAAATAATATCTGGGACCTAACCTCTCACCCCTTAACCCTCACGCCTGGATTAATGCGGTCGCCCCCTAATTGGTCTCCCTGTGTTTGCCCTTTTCTCCCTTCTTCTCTCACTCCAGTCCACTTTCTACACAGCAGGCAGAGATACCTTTTTTAAATGGATGACAACCTGGGTGCCGTGGCTCATGCCTGTAATCCCAGCACTTTTGGAGGCTGAGGCAGGTGGATCACCTGAGGCCAGGAGTTCGAGACCAGCCTGGCCAACATGGTGAAACCCCGTTTCTACAAAAAATACAGAAGTTAGCCAGGCACGGTGGCACATGCCTGTAATCCCAGCTACTCAGGAGGCTGGGTGGGAAAAATTGCTTGAACCTGGGAGGTGGAGGTTGCAGTGAGCCGAGATCACACTACCGCACTCCAGGCTCAGCAACAGAGCAAGACTTCATCTAAAAACATAAATAAATAAATAAGGATGACAGATCTCTTCTCCATTCCAAAACCTCTGACAGGCCGGGCGCGGTGGCTCAAGCCTGTAATCCCAGCACTTTGGGAGGCCGAGACGGGCGGATCACGAGGTCAGGAGATCGAGACCATCCTGGCTAACACGGTGAAACCCCGTCTCTAATAAAAAATACAAAAAACTAGCCGGGCGAGGTGGCGGGCGCCTGTATTCCCAGCTACTCGGGAGGTTGAGGCAGGAGAATGGCGTAAACCCGGGAGGCGGAGCTTGCAGTGAGCTGAGATCCGGCCACTGCACTCCAGCCTGGGCGACAGAGCGAGACTCCGTCTCAAAAAAAAAAAACCTGACAGTTTCTGATTTTGCGAGCAAGAGCCAAAGTCTTTAAGGAGGATTTGACCCCATCCCCTACTCTCACTGTTGCAGGCACATTTGCTTCCTTGCTGGCCCTTACACCTGGCAGAAGTGCTCTTGCCTCATTCCTCGGACAATCTTCCCTTGGATATCCACAAGGTCTGCTCCATTATCTCCTTCCGATTTTGGCTTATATATCACCCTTTTTGCTTCTCTCTGACCATTCTATTTTTATTTATTTATTTTTATTTTACTTTAATTTTTTTTTTTTTTTTTTGAGACAGGGTCTTGCTCTGTCATCCAGGTTGGAGTGCAGTGGTGTGATCATGGCCCACTGGAGCCTCGACCTCCTGGGCTCAGGCGATCCTCCCATCTCAGCCTCCCACGCATCTAGGACTACAGGCACATGCCACCACACCCAGCTAAATTTTGTGGTTTTTAAAAACTTTTTTTTGTAGAGAAAGGCTCTTGCTTTGTTTCCCAGGCTGATCTCAAACTCCTGGACTCAAGCAGTCCTCCCCCTTGGCCTCCCAAAGTGTTGGCATTACAAGTAATAGCCACCATGCCCAGTCCCATTCTAGTTTTAAATTACAGTCTTCATCTCAGCACTTCTTGCCTCCTTCCTGGGCATTTTTTTTCTGTTGAAAAACTGATGTACTATTATACTTATTTTGTCTCTCTTTTCCTACTAGAATATAAATTCCACGAGAGCAGGAACTTTTACTTTGCTCAATTCTGTATCTTCAGCGCCTAGAACAATGCTTGCCAAGAAGTAGGCACAGTGGATTTGTTAGAGTAAATGAATGTCTGATTTCTTATTTATCTTTCAAGATTCACATTCCCCAGGCTTCCTGCCCCCCTCCCACTCCTTCAATCTGGACTAATACCTTTCCCTACTCTAACTTCCCATAACATCCTGTGTTGTAGTACTTTCCAGAGATTTTTCTTTTTGTTATTTCATTTTTTTTTTTTTTATAAATTTGGTTTATTCGTTTTTTTTTTGTTTTTTTTTTGAGATGGAGTCTCGCTCTGTCGCCCAGGCTGGAGTGCAGTGGCCGGATCTCAGCTCACTGCAAGCTCTGCCTCCTGGGTTTATGCCATTCTCCTGCGTCAGCCTCCCGAGTAGCTGGGACTACAGGCGCCCGCCACCTTGCCCAGCTAGTTTTTTGTATTTTTTATTAGAGACGGGGTTTCACCATGTTAGCCAGGATGGTCTCGATCTCCTGACCTTGTGATCCGCCCGTCTCGGCCTCCCAAAGTGCTGGGATTACAGGCTTGAGCCACCACACCTGGCCGTTATTTCATTTTTTAAAGACAGAGTCTCGCTCTGTCACCCAGGCTGGAGTGCACTGGCATGATCATAGCTCACTGCAGCCTCAAACTCCTGGATTCAAGTGCTCTTCCCACTTTAGCCTCCCAAGTAGCTGGGACTGAAGGCACACACCACTAAACCCAGCTAATTAAAATTATTTCGTAGGGACAGGGTCTTGCAATGTTGCCCAGGCTGTTCTTGAACTCCTGCCCTCAATCAATCCTCTTGCCTCAGCCTCCCAAAGTGCTAGGATTACATATGGGAGTGTAATTTCTGGCCAGCCACTGTACCTGGCTAAGCAACTTTGAAAAAAAAAATTATATATTTGTATTCCTCAGGATTTAGCACACAAAAAGTGCTTTATAAATATTAAAATGAAGTTTTCGCAGCAATTATACTCAATTGTTAGGGTAGTGGGAAGATGTTAAATAGGCATGAGTGAGGGGCTTGCCAACTTCCTCTTTCTTACATGAATTTCCTTCCTCTTTCTAAGAAACCCACATTTGATTCTCTTTGCTTCCCTCCCACCAGAACACCAGTGACTACACAGAGTTGCCAAAACACCCTTTTTTTTTTTTTTTTTTTTTTTGAGGCAAGATCTCACTCTGTTGCCCAGGCTTGAGTGCAGTGACGCAGTCATAGCTCACTGTAGCCTCTACCTCTCAGGCTCAAGTGATCCTCCCACCTCAGGCTCCTGAGTAGCTGAGACTACAGAGGCACACCATTGTGCCCAGGTAATTTTTAAGATTTTTTTGAGATGGCTAGTTATTTAATTTTTATTTTTGTAGAGACAGAGTCTCTATATGTTGCCCAGGCTGGTCTCAAACTCCTTGGCCCAAACAATCCTCCTGCCTTGGCCTCCCAAAGTGCTGGGATTACAGACATGAAACACCTTGCCTGGCCTGCCAAAACAATTTTAACCAAATGTTATTTTATAGCTTTCAAATCCGTTTGGAAGAAAATATTGGGATTTTTAAAGATGTTAATTGTTGAGTTACTACCACCATGCAAAAACGTTTTATCTTCACCTAGAATCATAAATCACATGGTGCATTTCCTAGCTCCTTTTAAGACTCTAATGATTAACCCCATTCTCACTCCCACTGTAAAACTCTGAAAACTTGAGTTTTCAAATTATACCACAATTACTAACTATTAAATACCTATAGGTAGGCAGGCCCATCTCTGTCTCAGAATTTTTTTGAGTATCAGGATAATAGTTATTGAACAAAAGGAGGCCTGGGGTCCAAAATGGAGGACAATTGGAAAAACAACAGACCAGTATTTCAGCAAAAGGTGCAAAACAGAATGGAAGCACTATACTAATAGGCAGTGTGGTGACTATGCATGGTGGCTCATCCCAGCACTTTGGGAGTCCCAGCCAGGAGGATCACTTGAGTCCAGGAGTTTGAGACCAGCCTGGGCAACAAAACGACACCTCGTCTCTACAAAAAATTTAAAAATTAGCCAGGTGTGGTGGTGTGCACCTGTAGTTCCAGCTACTCTGGAGGCTGAGGCAGGAGGATTTCTTGAGCCCAGGGTTTAAGGTTACAGCGAGTTATGATCACACCACTGCACTCCAGCCTAAGTGATAGAGAGAGATCCTGTCTCTCAAACAACTGGAAAAAGCCTGATTGACTTTAAATCTCTCATCTATAAGATGAAGAAATCAAAGGCAAAGGTACACAGATGTGTTGGCATTTCTCAAATATCTAAGAAAGCATATTAAGATGATAAACTGGTCATTAAGTGACTTGACAATGTTATTTATTATCTAGAAACTGAAGTAAGGTATATCCTAATGTGTTCAAAGTTGGAGTCCATATTATTCTATGCATTTTAATTGCTGATTAGAATTCAACTGATGTACTTATTCTCAAGCTTGTAGTTTGTATTTTGCTGAAAAAGACTGGCCTAAGTGTACAATCCAGCTGCCACATGGGAAGAAGTAAAGAGATCAAGGAGAACTGAAAGGATGCTACTTGATTTTTTTCAGGAGCTTAGGAAGAAAAAGCAGCCACTGGTGGTACTGTCCATAAGACCCTTCTCCTAACCTTTGTAAACTATTAATTTGAAGGAGATATGAATATAACTTCATTGCAGTTGGAGTAGAGAAGGGCAATACAGGAATATAACATAGGGTAAACTTTAATTCACGCAATCAATGAGTAGTTTGTTCGCCACAGATTGTAGTAAAACTAAAAGAGAACCTCCAAGGTAGGTCTAAGTTAAAAGTCATTATCTTAATGTTTTCTTTCCTAGTCATAGTTTTAAGGTAGGAATCTTGTGTGTCTTAAACTCTTAGGGCATGGCTCCCGTTGAAATGTTGCCAATTTTAGGCACTTTTAATCTCAAACTCCTGGCCTCAACAATCCTCTTGTCTTGACCTTCCAAAGCACTGGAATTACAGTTAGGGTGTGAGTCACTGTGACCAGCCAGCACTTTTAAAAGAATGATAAACAGAAAGGAGAAATTTCTTTACCTGCAGATTAGAGAATGACGTAGTTTTAGTCATTCTTTCAATATTTTGGAAGTGATCTTTTACATTATATACTTGTGTACTGATGGAAAATGAGCATGTATTACTTGTACAAAAATAGCTTCGGGACGGGAGTGGTGGCTCACACCTATAATCCCAGCACTTTGGGAGACTAAGGCAGGTGGATCACTTGAGCCCAGGAATTTGAGACAAGCCTGGGTAACATGGTGAAACTCTGTTTCTACAGAAAATAAAAAATTAGCCAGGTGTGGTGGTGCATGCCTGCAGTCCCAGCTACTTGGGAGGCTGAGGTGGGAGTACTGCTTGAGCCCGGCAGGTCAAGATTGCAGTGAGCTCTGATTGTGCCATTGCACTCTAGCTTGGGTGACAAAGCAAGACCCTGTCCCCCCGCCAAAAAAAAGCTTCAAGTGCTTTAGTGTAAATAAAAATACAATACACGTGACCACATCCTCATATTGTTTTACTGTAAGGTAACAAGTCCATAATACTAAAAAATCAATTTTCTTAGTGTATAGTCATACTATACATTAAGAGTGTTGGTCTCACGTTGTGGCAATGAAGTTATACATAAATCAGGTGCTTTTCCACCTCTGTTGTATTGACCTCCCTCTCTCTAGCTTACCCAAGATTCTTTGGCAAGTACTAAAATGACTGTCCTATTCTTATGTCATTTCTCTGTGAGTACAAACTGAGGAACACTGTCATTTATGTTGCCCAATTGGAAGTAGAAATTACATGCCAGTCTCCTATGCATTAAATCTTTATATGGATAACCCTTTTGCAGGCATGTAATTATAGTTAAAGCAATGGTTTCCTAAGTACAACTGAGTACTGAAAAGTGAGGTGGCTGGCCAACTCTTCAATGGATTAAGTTAAATAAAATGAACTTG
Organism: Trachypithecus francoisi; assembly: GCF_009764315.1. Taxonomy (NCBI): domain Eukaryota; kingdom Metazoa; phylum Chordata; class Mammalia; order Primates; family Cercopithecidae; genus Trachypithecus; species Trachypithecus francoisi. The sequence goes on from NW_022681466.1 coordinate 36,845,696, forward strand.
AACAAACGAAATGATTAATAGAATTCCTTTCAGCATGACAAGTAGACTTCAGACTTTCTACATTATTAGACTTAAGTACTGTTATCAATTTTAAGTTTTAGAGGGATGTTTAACATTTCGCTGCCTGCTACTGTGTAATACAAATCAAAATGCAGGTTTTAATCTGGGTTTAACATTTAAAATTCCCATCAGACATAACTATCTGCTTCACTGGCTTCAATAACATGCTTAATTTAACTCAAACAAAGGGGAAATGGTATTTCTTAGTCTGCTATCTCAACTCACAATTTTTAGAAGTGCTTAATCCATGGAGTGGAAATTTTTATGGCCTTAGGGGATGCCAGGCCTGAAACTTTAGGAGGAAATCTTAAAAGTTCATGTTAGTACTGCTGTAAATCTTACTTTATAATAACTTCATACAATCATGTGCTGCAGTCATGTGTTTCAGTCAAAGGAGGACCGCATATATGATGGCTGTCACGTAAGATTACACTGTTTTTTAAACTGTACCTTTTCTTTTTTTTTTTTTTTTGAGACGGAGTCTGGCTGTGTCGCCCAGGCTGGAGTGCAGTGGCCGGATCTCAGCTCACTGCAAGCTCCGCCTCCCGGGTTCACGCCATTCTCCCGCCTCAGCCTCCGAGTAGCTGGGACTACAGGCGCCTGCCACCACGTCCGGCTAATTTTTTTGTATTTTTAGTAGAGACGGGGTTTCACCATGTTAGCCAGGATGGTCTTGATCTCCTGACCTCGTGATCCACCCGCCTCGGCCTCCCAAAGTGCTGGGATTACAGGCTTGAGCCACCGCGCCCGGCCTAAACTGTACCTTTTCTATGTTTAGATACACAAATACCATTGTTAAAATTACCTACAGTAGACCAGGCGTGGTGGCTCATGCCTCTAATCCCAGCACTTTGGGAGGCCAAGGTAGGTGGTTCACCTAAGGTCAGGAGTTCGAGAACCCTGGCCAACATGGTGAAACCCCATCTCTACTAAAAATACAAAAATTAGCCAGGTGGGGTGTGTGCCAATAATCCCAGCTACCCAGGAGGCTGAGGCAGGAGAATCGCTGGAACCTGGAAGGCAGAGGTTGCAGTGAGCCAAGATCACGCCACTGCACTCCAGCTTGGGTGACACAGCAAGACTCCGTCTCAAAAAAAAAAAAAAAAATTACCTACAGTATTCAGTACAGCAACATGCTGTACAGGTTTGTAGCCTGGGAGCAATAGGCCTAGGTGTGCTGCAGGATATACCATTTAGGTTTGTGTAAGTAGTCTATGATATTTGCACCATAACAAAATAGCCCAATGTATCTCTTAGAATACACGGAAAAGGACACATGAGGTCATATTCTATTCTTTCCTGAGTATTTTGTAAATCACTTACTGTCTCTTGAAAGCAGCTAAGCTGCAACTCTAGTCCTATCTTTCAAGTGGGGCAAGTGCCACAAAGAGATACATTAATTTGCTCCCAACTCCACTGCAAATCAAGTGGGTAGATAAACACCCAAGCCTATCCCTTGTATAGCAAGGCCATCTGTAGGTACTGACTGTTTAGAACAGTAATAATGCGTAGTATATGTTGCAATTGAACTCTTGAGGGTTTTCTTCCCTTACAGCTGGGCCCTTTCGTAAGATTCACTTCCCGTTAATTACGATAATCTAACTCGGAACTCACACTCTGCAGGCTGAAGATGACTGAGGTGTTTTGCCTGATGTCTGTCTATAACGAGCTAATGACCTGGAAATTAAAGGCTTTGAAATGTATTCCCAACCCCCCGACTCATGGCCTTTCAGTAATGCAGCTAATCTGAGGTCTTAAAATTAACCGCCTCACAGTGAACTGGAAAGGGCAGCACTGTGACTAATGCCATGTTGCTAATCTGGTTTGCCAGGAAAGGTGAGTAGAAAAACACGGAACACTGGTGGGGCGCGGTGGCTCACGCCTGTAATCCCAGCACTTTGGGAGGCCGAGGCGGGCGGATCACCTGAGGTCGGAAGTTCGCGAAAAGCCTGACGAATATGGAGAAACCTTGTCTCTACTGAAAATACAAAATTAGCCGGGGGTGGTGGCGCATGCCTGTAATCCCAACTACTCGGGAGGCTGAGGCAGGAGAGTCGCTTGAACCACAGAGGCGGAGGTCGTGGTGAGCCGAGATCGCACCATTGCACTCCAGCCTGGGCAACATGGGTGAAACTCCACCTCAAAAAAAAAAAAAAAAAAAAAAGAAAAAAGAAAAAAGAAAAACACAGAATATTACCTTCTTTATCTAACAGGGTATATTAGAATCTGTTGGTTTTAGGAACTAATTAGGAACTAATAACCTTTCCCTGGCCCTAAATTACCTAACCGGCACCTTGGGTCTAATCTAATCCAAATGGTTACTTTTTCAATATTGCTTCCTTTTCCAGAAGCTTTATTCAGTTACTTTTAGGTTGAAGACTAACTGAAGCAAACTAAATAGAGTTGAAAATCAAGGAACTAAATAATAATTCCACTGTACATATAGTCCCTATTTGGTTTCTCCGTTTATGGCTCCCTATAGGTTGTGTTCACCTTTGTTGGCTCTATAAATTATGAGTGAATAATGCTGCTATAAACACGCGCGCACGAATAGCTGTTCACATCCCTGCTTTTCATTCTTTGGGAAGTGGAGAGGCGAACTGGGAAAGTCAGACACATGCTGCCACACCATGAACCTGGAAGGCACGATGCCAAGTGAAATAAGCCAGTCACAAAAGAGAAAGGTTGCAGAGTTCCACTCAGAGGAAATACTTAAGAGTAGTGAAATTGATAAGAGTAGGACAGGGGTTGCCACGGGCCCCAGTGGGAAGGGGATTGGGGAGTTACCATTTAATAGGCACAGTTTCACTTCTGCAAGATGAAAAACGGTGGGAAATGGGACGTGGCAATGGACGCAAAACAATGTCAATGTTCTTAATGCCACTGAACTCACTTAGAAATGGTGAAAATGGTACATTTTGTTACGTATGTTTTACCACAGATTAAAACGACCCCAACGCTAAGCCTTGTAGCCCTCCAGAAACTCTGGGAAAGAGAATAAGCCTTTTGTAGAGCGCTTTCCAGAGAATGTGTACAAGAGGCAGGCTCAGGCGGAGAAGGTGGGCCAGGCGGGCGAGATGTCCCGAAAAGGCAGAGCCACGTCGTTACAAGGTCCACTTTCCTCAGGGATTTCCCGCTAGGAGTGAGCATTCTTCTGTCACAGGAAAGCCTTGAGATTCTCCTTTCCTTTCACAAAGCCCGCCCAGTCAAAGACGTCCCTAACGTTGGGAGTTCCCTGCCTGCCCACTCCTTTCTCTCCTGAGCCATATGCCGCATCCCTCAGAACCCCATTCCTTAAGACTCCGCGGTCTTCCATGTTGGGTCCCAGCCACTGCCACACTACCCGTCAGCTGCTCGGACCCCACCCACCGAACGCCAAAACGTGTGGGCGGGTTACGGGGGGCGTCCTCAAGCGCCCCGGAAGTCACCACCCCCCGTCGCCGGCGGAGGCGCCCGGGCGGGGCGCGCGGCTTTGATTGGCGGCAAGGTGGGACGATGCGTTACGTGCGACGATGCGTCCCCCTCCCCGCTGCTCCTGCGCGCGGTTAGCTTGGGGAGGGGCGGAGCGTGCGGCCCTGGGCGGCCATTACCCGGAACAGTCTCCGGCCTCGGGTCCCGTGACCCTCGGCGGGGGTGGGAAGAGGGCGTGAGGAGGGAAGGGGAGGGAGGAGAGAGAAGGGCGGAGTAGGAGGGAGGGAAGGGGGCGGGGTGGAAACGCGTCACGTGATTCGGCATGGAGGCGGTGGCGGCGACCGGGAGGAGCCGCCGGGGCAGAAGCCGCACTTGTTAGTGTGGGGGGAGGTGGGGGCGGGGGACGCCGACACCGTCACCGTCACCCAGGGACGCCGAGGAGAAGGCGGGAGGGGGGTGGGGGCGAGATCAGGCTCCGACCCCCTGCCGAGGGGATGAGGGGAGCATGGGTGCCAAGGAGTCACGGATCGGATTCCTCAGCTACGAGGAGGCGCTGAGGAGAGGTGAGGGGGGAGGGGTCTGGGCGAGCTGCCTGGGAGGCCAGCGACGGGCAGCCCGGAGGGTGGGTGACTGGGAAGGAGAAGGGAGGTTGAGGGCGTGGGGCGCCTGAGGCGGAAGGGAAAGGCGGCCGGCCTTGGGGAGTATGGTGGAGGAGAGAGGTCTGGTGGGAAGCAGCGTTTGGGAATTAGGGCCGTTTGGAAAGGGGCGAAGCTTGCCCTGAGAGAGGGGGATCGGGATCGGCGTTGGCAGGGCAGTGCTCGTGCTCCCTGGTGGCGTTGTGGTCCTGGATGTGTCCAGGGAAGTCCTCCTCTCCCCGTTTTCTTGGGCGGCTCCAGCCCTTCCAGCCCCCCTCATCCTTCACTGCCATTTTCTCCTATCATTCCTTCGTAAAAACCTCCAATAACATCCTAACCTCGTTCCTAACAGGCTTAGCTGGAAGGGGGCGAGGAGGCGGCTGAAAAGCGCTCCTCCCTGCTACTGGAAGCCCCTTCGTATATGGGGAGTCCCTGCCTTTTCCGAGGGCCTATGCCTGCCTCTTGGGGACTGTGGCCATCCACTTCTGCCCCGTTCACCGTTTGAGCGGCTGACTTTGATAAGAACGATCTGAAATGAAGTTGTGTTTGAGGTGAGACTAGACAGCTGGCGTTGCCACCAGACCTTGTCTTAGGTTTCATCTCCTCCGACGTTGACCAGCGCCTTTGACTGCACTTGATTCCCAGTTCTCGCTCCATCCCTCTCCGTGAAATGGCATTGGGAAGTCCAGCATTCGGATATTGTGTTAAAGCTCCCTTTAGAGACTGGCCTGGCTGCCAGTCCCGGCCTGCTGCTTATTGGCTCTGAGGCACAGTATATTGTTGGCAGCCCCAACCCCCTACCACTCACTCTGATACCGCTGTCCATGATCACTAAAGCACACGCTAACTGGAAGTGTCTGTTGCACAGTTTATGGCCGGAATGTCTTAATTTTTCCTGACTGGGATTTCAGTGTGTGTAGATCTGTGCATGCTTGTATTTCTTTTAGACGTTTAATGGATATTCTTGGTAAGAAGTGAAAAAACATTAAGAAGATTAGGAGCTAGGCATTATTGTTAACAGGTTTCCAAGTCAAGAAATCAGCCATGTTCCAGGTGGTTTTAGTAGCTAAGGATATAAAATGGAAATTAGATTAAAAGACAGGTATTCAAAATGAGGCTTGAGAAGTGAACTGTTGTTAGTATATAGGAAAAAGAGGGATAAGTTCGGTTGACCATCACCTGACCGTAAGATACAGAATTGAGATGTGTTGGTGGTGGTGGATTTACCAGAATAACACAAATATGCCTTTTATGTCTTTCTTTTTTTTTTCCTCTGTGGAACAGTATAATGATTGTTTTTATGGAGAATCTCACTTGAACTTTTTTTCTCTGCCCCAATATGAGAAATATTCCAAATTCTTGATGTGTTTCCAGCTCTAGTAGGCTAGTCATTTCCGGGATGCTGTTGAGCCTGACAGGTCTGGCGTCAATTAGGCAATGGCTTACATGGTATGAAAGAGGACATTAGTCAAACCGATTTACAGCTTCAAGGTTCAGAAGTGTTTCTTAAGTTTGAGGGTGTGAATACTAGTGATGTACCTGGCATTGAGAAATTCTAAAATTAAACTTGTATTCAGCTCTAGCTTGCTTAATCTCCTTTCAAACTAAGATTGTACGTTTGTAAATACAAATGAAGTTAATTGCATTTTAAACTGATCTGACTGGAAGGTTTTTGTTCAGTTTCTTATACAGTGTCTGTCTGTTGAATTTTAAAACACATGTATTTGAAGAGATAGCAAAATATTTGTTAAGAGCTTATTTGTAACTATTGGAATGAATTTATGTTTTACCAGTTTGCTTTAGAGGAAAATTAAAGCAAAAGAGAGCAGCAAGTTGATAAAATTGTATTTCTAAATGTAAACCAGAAGCCCCCTTCTTTAAGCATGGTACTGTTTAGTAAATGTCAGACTTTAATATAGAATTTAAGATTACAGAAAGAGTTTATGAAACTTTTTTTTTTTTTTTTTGAGATGGAGTCTCGGTCTGTCTCCTGGGCTGGAGTGCAGGGCTGGAGTGCAATGGCGTGATCTCGGCTCACTGCAGCCTCCGCCTAAGGGTTCAGGCCATTCTCCTGCCTCAGCCTCCCGAGTAGCTGGGACTACAGGCACATGCCACCACGTCCGGCTGATTTTTTGTATTTTTAATGGAGACGGGGTTTCATCATGTTAGCCAGGATGGTCTCGAACTCTCAACCACAGGTGATCCACCAGCCTCGGCCTCCCAAAGTGCTGGAATTATAGGCGTGAGCCACTGTGCCTGGTCCCAGAAGCTTTTGATAGAGCTAAAAATGGCTTGGAACCTCTTTTGGGCACTTGAATAATATAAGTAGTTGCTAAAACCTGCATTCATTGGTTTCATCTACTTGTTTATATTGTGTAAAATGAATGGGGGTATGGGTAGATAGGATTTGACAAACACACATTAGTCCAGTGTGTGCAAAACAAGCTTGACAAAACTACTGAAATACTTGTTTCCTTGGCTTAACTTAAAATTGTTGAACGCTAAATAATGCCTAGATGCGATTAGGTAGTATTTAAAAAATAGGCATATATTACCACATACAAACATGGAATTGCAGGCAGTTTATCTTGCAAAGTGGGGCCTTGGAAACAAAGTGTTATGTTAATGACAGATAACACTGGGCCTGAGTGGAAGGGCAGTCTAGTGACTTCAGTTACATTTTAGAAGCACCTAGAAATTAGGAAGATTGGTTTTTGCATGCTATTTTAGCTAGACTGTTTGTCAGTTGTCTAAACCTTAACATTTTCTGAAAGTGTACATTTAAACACTGGTAGGGAGATGTATTAGTGGTAGCTTTTATTTTTTGGCTTGAATCTATCTTTCTTAAGTATCTTGAGTAAAACACAAGGAAAGCCTTGATTCTTGTTTATATTGCGTGTGTTTTCTAAGGAAGTATACTTGTACTTCGTGGATACTGGAAATTTGAGCAGCATGTTCTTCATCTCTTTATTTCACCTCCTTGTTGCATCTAAGTTTGTGTCTTGTGTATTCTTAAAAGTGTATTTTAAATGTGTGGAACACAGCATTCAAAAAACATTCAGTGAAAGATGAGTTGCATTTTAGATCCTTTTAGAACTCTAAGACATCTTTTTTTTTTTTTTTGAGACGGAGTCTCGCTCTGTCGCCCAGGCTGGAGTGCAGTGGCCGGATCTCAGCTCACTGCAAGCTCCGCCTCCCGAGTTTACGCCATTCTCCTGCCTCAGCCGCCCTAGTAGCTGGGACTACAGGAGCCCGCCACCACGCCCGACTAGTTTTTTGTATTTTTTTTCTAGTTTTTTGTATTTTTTTTTAGTAGAGACGGGGTTTCACCGTGTTAGCCAGGATGGTCTCCATCTCCTGACCTCGTGATCCGCCCATCTCGGCCTCCCAAAGTGCTGGGATTACAGGCTTGAGCCACCGCGCCCGGCAGAACTCTTAAGACATCTTAAAAATCTTTACCAGTTTTTTAATTCTTCTGTCTTATCTGCTCCTCTGTCCTTCCTTTCGTCTTTCTGGAAACAGGATTATAAGGCGATGTGTGTGTGTTTGTGTGTGTGTGTGTGTAAGAATCGGCTGAATTAAAATGATTCTTAACTTTTAAATTGTAGTAATAAAATACAGTGGGTGAATTTCTTCTAATCCCTTTCTTTAAAATCTGGCATTTATATTGCGCTTAGTAGCTGAGTGAACTATAGTGTGTCAAAAAGTTATGTTATGGATTAATATTTTAAAATGACCTTTTGCTCATTAATTCAGTGGATTTTTTTTTTTTTATACTTTAAGTTCTAGGGTACTAATTCAGCAGATTTTTACTAAAGGCTGGGTGTGAATTAGGCACTAAGGAAATGGATAACCAAGACCCCTCTCTCTAGGATCATATAGCTTGGGTCAGTGATCTCCACTAAGTGTATATAGACAATCCCTGACTTAGAATTTAACTTTACGATGGTGCAAAAGCTATATGTGTTCAATAGAAAGCATATTTCATTACAGTATTAATATTTAGTATTAATAACCATAATAGTATTAATAACCGTATTTCAGTACACTAATAAATTACATGAGATTTTCTTTTTTTTTTTGAGACGGAGTCTCGCTCTGTCACCCGGGCTGGAGTGCAGTGGCCGGATCTCACTCAGCTCACTGCAAGCTCCGCCTCCCGGGTTTACACCATTCTCCTACCTCAGCCTCCCGAGTAGCTGGGACTACAGGCGCCCGCCACCTCGCCCGGCTAGTTTTTTTGTATTTTTTAGTACAGACGGGGTTTCACCATGTTAGCCAGGATGGTCTCGATCTCCTGACCTCGTGATCCGCCCGTCTCGGCCTCCCAAAGTGCTGGGATTACAGGCTTGAGCCACCGCGCCCGGCCAATTACATGAGATTTTCAACACATTACTGTGTTATTTTGTCCAACACTATACTAATGTAAGTGTTCTAAGCATGTTTAAGGTAGGCTAAGTTATGATGTTCAGTAGATTTGGTGTGTTAAATACATTTTTGACTTAATGGTATTTTCAACTTATGATGGGTTTATTGGGAGGTAATCTCATTGTAAGCTGTTGTATCAAAGAGTGTAAGCCTATTCATAGAGGATGGGAATAAAATACTAGAAATTCTGTTTATAGTTCTAACTTGTATATGTTTAATAATGCACATAATATGTTCAAAAGTAGTATATATGCATATCATTTATAAATGATCAGCTTACAGTATAATAAGTGCTGCAGTGCTATAGGAGAAAGTGCTATGGAAATATAGAGTGTGTATGGTTTCTCTGATGGCTTGCAAGTGCCATTAGCACTATGCTCATTTTATAGTATATGCTCAATATAGTCACTTACAGGTAGTTGTGTTTACTAGTGGAATAATTAAGCATGTAACAGTTGACAGTTTAGTACTTTTCATTTTGTTTATCCACCAAATCTAAGATGCTTTAAAACAATGACTCCCAACTAAGATTTTGTTCACCAATTTCTCAGTATTAATCTTAGAATTTCATTACATTTATACTACCTATGATGTGATGTTAGCTGGTTTAGCATAATGTATCATTCTATACATGGAAATTGAATTTCACAATCAGTACCTTCTGGGATGCAGTATTTATCTCCCTTATTAAAGCACTTATTTTGCCTTCCTATGAATTTTTAAAATTCACCAGTGAACTTTCTAGCATTAGTTTGGAATTGTTGGTTTCGGTTAAGCCTTTTAAAAGTATACCTAGCCAGATCTGACTATTTGTAAAGGAGAAAAATGGGGCAGTTTTTAATTAGTCTGCTTATATAGTCACCTGAGTGGTTACAAAGGTGCTGTTTTCACATATCTCATGGTTTCACTAATTTCACAGTTTTCACCTCACTAATCTTCAGTTCGTAAGTTTGGTGTGTCACTGACAAAGAGGAGATAAATATATTGATGAACTCTGGATTTTGGGGGATGAGCAAAATGAGGTGACATCACTTGCTGGTTAGTGAGCTCCGCATTTACCAAACTGGACAGCTCTTGTTTGTTTTTTCTTGTTCATTGTCTCTCTTTGTGCTTAGTGAGACTTTACAGTGACAGCACTCAGAGTTGCCTTCCAGAAAGATGTGTAAGGAAGTTAGAGTTGGGATTGTGATGCCCAACCAATAGCCAGATATTTTCTCAGGATGAGAAAGGGAAGATTTTTGACACTTGATTATATACTTGGATCACTGGAAAAGTTAGAGAAGTTATTTTTTTTGTTGTCACTATAGAAAAATCTGTTTTTGCAGCACTAGAGTAATACTGAGAGTTTGAATTAGAAGCTTTAATGTTAAACAGCTGCAGTGGTGGAGGGATTTTTTTTTTTTTTTTTTTTTTATTTATGGACTAAAAATTAGTAGTTGGATAGTGTACTGAGAAAATTAAGGTGGGACTGACAGTTCTTTTCATACTGTATCCAGGAAGCATGGCTTCTCTTTTGAGAGCTTGTTTATGCCTCTGCTTTTGCTTTCTGGGCCTCATGACATATTTGTGTTTAAGTTGAGCAATTTCATGTCTTTTCTACATTCCAATAAGTCCTCTCATTTAATAATAAAGAACTCTTGGAAGTTAGAGGTATGTAGTTAATTATTGACACAAAAGCCTAATAAAAACTAGCTTTTCAAGTGTTTCCTTTATTGTTCTTTCTGTTTGTTTATTTTGTGTTGTGTGTGTGTGATATGCAGCAATAGAAGAGAATTTTCTTTTATAGTCAGCGATCTATCCTAAGACATATCTATTCAAAGATGACCAGTATTCAAGGCCTTCCATTAACACCCCTCTTTATTAGGGATTTAGTATTCATTAACATGAGGCTCTTTTTAATTTGTTTTTATTTATTTCTTTTTCTTTTCTTTTTTTTTTTTTTTGAGACTGAGTCTCTGTCGCCTAGGCTAGAGTGCAAGTGGCACTATCTTGGCTCACTGCAGCCTCCGCCTCCTGAGTTCAAGCTATTCTCATGCGTCAGCCTCCCGAGTAGCTAGGAGGCACCTACCGCCATGCCCGGCTCATTTTTGTATTTTTAGTAGAGACAGGGTTTTACTATGTTGGCCAGGCTGGTCTCGAACTCCTGACCTCAAGTGATCCACCTACGTTGGCCTCCCAAAGTGCTGAGATTACAGGCATGAGCCACTGTGCCTGGCCTATGTATTTATTTTTGAGACGGAGTCTTGCTCTGTCACCCAGGTTGGAGTGCAGTGGTGCAATCTTGGCTCACTGCAACCTCCACCTCCCGGATTCAAGCAATTCTCCTGCCTCAGTCCCCCAAGTAGCTGGGATTACAGGCACGGTGACACCATATCCGACTAATTTTGTATTTTTACTAGAGATGGGGTTTCTCCGTGTTGGTCAGGCTGTTCTCCAACTCCCAACCTCAGGTTATCCGCCTGCCTCGGCTTCCCAAAGTGCTGGGATTACAAGCGTGAGCCACCGCGCCCGGCCTAGGGAATTCTTAAGCTCTTTGCCATCTTGTGTATAAGATTCAGGAGAACTGATGTTTTGAAACCTTGCCTATAACATGTTTCTTGAGATACTAGACACTGGACTACATTAAAAGCAAAACTATGCTAAAATGAGATTTTATAGAGGAAGTTCTCCAGTGTCTTTCATTTCTATGAAGAAGCTTGGTTGTCCCAGCATCTTATCCTGTGACAAAAGCCTTTTAACGTTTGCTGTGGTTGCCTTTTGGTAATGACTTGTGATAGGGTCTGGAGAGATTTCATTATGGAAAAGATCCTTCTATCAAGATAGGTCTCCACTAGTCTTTCCCATGACAGCAAATGGCATCACTATTGCAACCCAAGTACTATACTGAAAAATCTAGAGATATCCTCAGTTTCTCCCTTTCTCTCATTTCTGACCATATCCCCTTATCTCCAGTTAGAATCTGTCACCAAGTTTTATTAGTTTGGTATTCAGTTTAGTCTGTTAGCTTCTGCTTAATTGCCTGCACTTTAGTCCCCACTGCCGTCATTTGCTCCAAGACACTGCAGTAGTTTCCCATAGTCAGTGTATTCTTAAAATCCAAATCAGATCTTGTTATTCCTTTCTTTAAAGTCTATAATTAATTTTTAAAAATGTAGTCTTTATAATGGTCTACAAGGCTGTAAATAATTTGGTTCCTACTTAAAACTCCAACCTCAGTTGTAGTAATTTACCCCTTGCCTCCTATACACTAGCTACACTAGCCATCTTCTTGTTCTTGGAACCTATTCTGGCTTGCAGCCTTTACATTTGCCACTTTCTCTCATCCTGGAAAGACTACGAATTTTTACATGTCTGACTCAGTCTCATATCTGATGCCCACAGCTCAGATGGCCTCAAGGATGCCTTCCTTTATCACCTCATATGAAGTGGTATTTGTCTATCACTATTGTGCAATATTCTGAACAGTTTGTGTACAGCCTTTATCATAATATGTAATTATCATGTTTATTGTCAGGTCTGTTGCTGAATCCCCAGTGTCACGATAGGTGCAGTGTCTAATGTATTTTAAGTGCTCAGTAAATACTGGATGTCTGGATGAATGTATAAATGTATAAATGATGGCGAGATGTGGAGAACTTTCATGTGTGTAAGGTCGGGGGGTAAAACATAAAGACAGGGATCGAGTTATACTAAATGTATCCACATCAAAATTTCTTTTGCTTTCAGCAGCTTTTAAAAAGTTTGTGCTTAAAGTTTTTTTTTGTTTGTTTGTTTTTTTTGAGACGGAGTCTCACTCTGTCGCCAGGGCTGGAGTGCAGTGGCCGGATCTCAGCTCACTGCAAGCTCCGCCTCCTGGGTTTATGCCATTCTCCTGCCTCAGCTTCCCGAGTAGCTGGGACTACAGGCGCCCACCACCTTGCCCGGCTAGATTTTTTTGTGTTTTTTAGTAGAGACGGGGTTTCACCGTGTTAGCCAGGATGGTCTCCATCTCCTGACGTCGTGATCTGCCCGTCTCGGCCTCCCAAAGTGCTGGGATTACAGGCTTGAGCCACCGCGCCCGGCCATTTTTGTTTTTTTTTTTTTTTGAGACGATGTCTGTCTCTCTTCTCAGACTGCAGTGCAAGTGGTGCGACCTCGGCTCACTGCAACCTCCGCCTCCTGGGTTCAAGCAATTCTCCTGCGTCAGCCTCCTGAGTAGCTGGGACTACAGGCACAAGCCACCACGCCCAGCTAATTTTTGTATTTTTAATAGAGATGGGGTCTCACCGTGTTGGCCAGGATAGTCTTGATTTCTTGACCTCGTGATCCACCTGCCTTGGCCTCCCAAAGTGCTGAGATTACAGGCGTGAGCCACCACACCCGGCCTGTGCTTAAAGTTTTAAATGATAGTTAAAAATAAGCAGTCTTAATTATAGTATGTAGTTTTGTCTGTTTAGTTCAAATACTTGAAGCTGGTAAATAAATTCCTGAGAGATTAGTATGGGGTAAGTATTGTATTTATGAACGCTTGAGAATTTATTTTGGGTATATATAAAATTTAATAATTTTATATTACTTTTTATATGAAATAATCATTTTTATATGATGACCTTCATGTACTTTTCATTTATGATGACAGGTATTATCCTGCTGCTGTATGTGAAGTTAGAGTTGGAAAGTTATTTGCTTACAGTGTTATACAGAGTTATATAAAATTCAACACACAGAGCTCTATCTTGGTTCTAAATAATCCAGGTTATTTTAAATTAAATTTTATGATTAACTTTTTTTTCTTGGTCTAAGACTCTTTTTCTCCTATGTTCCATGGCTGATGCTTCCCTCCCTCTTTTCTTAGTCTTTTGGTTTTTGTTTTTATTACAATGGTATATACACATAGTTTAGAATCAGATGAGAATACAGGGCTTGTTATGAAAATGGTACTGTTAGCTGGGCATGGTGGTTCAGGCCTCCCAAATAGTGGGGACTACAGGTGTGCACCACTACACCTGGCTAATTTTTTTTAAATTTTGCAGAGATGAAGCCACACTGTGTTGCCCAGGCTGGTCTCAGAATCCTGTCCTCAAGCCTCAACCTCCTAAAGCATTGGGATTATAGGCATGAGCCACTGTGCTGACTGGCTGAGGCCTCTGAGAGAACTTGACATCTGGGCTTAGTTTTGACGGATAAGGATCTGGCAAGGCAGGTAGTTCAAGGAGAAAGATATGTGCCAGTTTGTTGGTGAGCTTATTTCACTATGCCAGCCTCTGGAAATAAAAATCATACACTGGCCCTAATTTCAAGACACTAATAATCTTGTCAGGGTTTTCTTCACAGAGAAGATGCATAAAATTTGGTCTTAAAAATGAGTTCACCATGCACACATACACACAAAAAAAGTAAATACTGCATTACTCTGTGTATATGAGGTTCAAAAATAGGCAAAACTAATTTGTGGTGAAAGAATAGTGGTGACCTCTGAGGGTTGGTATTGACTACTGGGAGAGAACAGGAGAGAGCCTACTGGGGTGCTGGAAATGTTCTGTATTTTAATTTTGCATGATAATTTCTTGGATGCATCCATAAAAATTCAGTCAAGCTATATAGTAAGATTTGTGCAGTTTATGTAAGTAATAGGAGAGATAAGAGGGGGAACCTGTGGAGAAGCAGAGCATTTCAAGATCTAGAAAGCAACATTTGCAAGGGTACACAGTGTTCAGACAGGGACCAAATCATAGAAACTACTAGGGCTTGCCATGCTGGAACAACTGACTTCAAACCATAGGGCATAGGTACCTTCCACTGAAGAAGAACATCTGAGTAAAATGACTAGAGGTGCATTTCAAAGATTATTCTATTGGACATATAAAGAATGAATTGGAGGAGTAGGAGGCAAATAGTCCAAGGAACAGATAAAGACCTTTTTTTTTTTGAGACAGGGTCTCCTGTCACCCTAGCTGGAGTGCAGTTGTGTGATCATGGCTCACTGCAGCTTCTACTTCTTGCGCTCATTCAATCCTTCCATCTCAGCCTCCCAAGTATTTGGGACTCCAGATGTGCGTCACCACACCTGGCTAATTTTTTTATTTTGTTGTAGTGACGGGAATCTCACTGTTGTTTCCCAGACTGGTCTTGAACTTCTGAACTCAGGCAGTCTTCTGGCCTTGACCTCTCACAGTGCTGGGATTACATGTGTGGGCTACAGTACCTGGCCTTATTAAAATGTTGACATAATAAATGGGACTACCTAGTGCTGTGCGTTCTCCTTAAAGGAGAAAGCTGACAGAATACAACTAGCAGTAATAGTTGGGTAAACTGCTTTCTACAGAGTAGATTTTGTTTGTCTCATGACATTTATACAAATACTCAAATGTTTCAGGAATGTAAACATGTAAAATTTGGGTTATATATAATGCCTCCTGGCTCTAAAATTATCTGAATCCATGAAGCAATCAGTAGTAAATATGAAGGAAAAATGAAACACAGCCTTATATGCAAGGACAAGCACAAATTTCTAATTCGTGTTATAATTTGGGTGCCCAACTGGTTTTGAAAGTGAGCCTTGGTTTAACTGGTTCTGAGACATTTCTCTCAAATAGCAAATGAGTAGTGGTTATAAATAGAGTACATTGTAAAGTCATGTCAAAATTCCATGCAATTTTTGGAGCCTTTTTTCTCCTGTGTAATTTATATAATTTGAAATGTATTCCTGTGTAAAATATTTAACCTCTTTACAATAAGCACTAAGTGGACTAATTAGTATGCTCTTCTTATTTCATATTTCTGTGGTTTCTCTTATGTGGAATGACTTTTTTATGCCACCCAGGCTGGAGTGCAGTGGCACATTCACTGCTTACTGCAGCCTCAACCCCCCAGGGTCTAGCAGTTCTCCTATTTCAGCTTCCCTAGTAGCTGGGACTACAGGTGTGCACCACTATGCCCCATTAATTTTTGTGTTTTTTGTAGAGATTGGGTTTTGCTATGTTGCCCAGGCTGGTCTTGAACTCTTCAGTTCAAGAGATCTGCCCACCTCGACCTCCCAAAGTGCTGGGATTACAGGCATGAGCCACCACACCCAGCCTTTTTTCTAGTTTATTTATTATTCCAAGATCAGATGAGATTGGGCATGTTCAGTTTGGTATGGCCATAGACTGCTCTTATCTATTCTAATAATTTTGTATTGTACAATGTGTTGGAAAGGCAAGATGAAGTTAGATTATGAAGGGTTCATTCCCATTCAGTTCTGTCTATCCTTCTGGTCTTTGCCTAAATCTTACCTTCTTTGGAGCTTTCCTGAACTTATTTATCTCCTTTGAATTCTTACGTTTGCATCCTTTGTATTTGAGTATTTTTACATACGTATGTACGTAAATGAAACATGTTTTATGTGTATTAATTCACTCTCCCAACTAGATTGAAACCTGCTTTTGAAGAGTAACCTTTTTTTAAAACCACATTTGACTCTTTTAAGCACAAATAGGTGTTTAGCATATGCTTGATGATTGAGAGAACCATATGGTTACAGTTATTGGTGTGTCTGTATGATTGTGATATGTTGGTATTTAAAAATCAATAGTTATGTCTTATTTAGTTTTCTTTTAAGCCATAACCTTTTGCTTTCATTTATATGTCTTCTGAATGTTAAGTAACATGTGGCTCATATTTCAAACTCCCAATTTGGAAGTTTATAGCAATGTGACTGAAGTTTATAATTACAGGTCTCAGAGAACTGCACTACACAGCAGTTCTCTATATGTTAGAAGAATTTATTAGAAGATAGACAATTGTAGGTTACAGTGTAATTTAGAAGACTTTTGCTCATCTCATGTATTTGTGTCGGTTTGAGAATTTGAAAATGCCCCCAAAATGTCTGTTCTTAACTAGTGCCTCTTGTGATCCTGGCAGGGATAAGCTAAACTGAAATGGTAGACTTTTTCTGTTTATCTTAGTATCCTGAGTCCCTATATCTGGAATGTAGTAGATGTTTGTGCATTTCCCTATGTGAGTGAAGTCAAAATACTACAGATGGATTTTTCAGCTTTTCAAAGTTTTCACATTTACCAAGTTCTTCACAGTTACCTCCTAATAGTTAAAAAACTATTTGCCTTAATTTGTGCTAGTGCTACTTTGACATTTGCATTGCTGTGAAACCCTTACTAAAAGGTATATTTTTCTAATATACAAATACATATATGCAGCTTTTTCTCGTACCTTTGAGAAAGCAAAAAATTGTACTAAATTATGATTTCTGACTGTAATAGGAATGTGGCTTAGTCATGATCAGTATTATATTTTCAGCTATGTCTTATTAGGATTATTGTAAAACACTTTCAAAATAGTTCATGCGAATTTTTGTCTGATCTTCACAAACTCAGTTATGTACATAGCTCTCCCCCACCTTCCCCTGGCTTTGCCAATTTATTTTATTTTTATTGTGCTAATATAGATATAACATACCATTTACCATTTGAACTATTAAGTGTACAATTAATGGCATGAAGTATATTCACAATATTGTATAACCATCACCACTATCCATTTCCAGAAGTTGTTCATCATCCCAAACAGAAATTCTGTATCCCTTTTTTTCCCCAGTCCCTGCCAACCTCTATTCTACTTTCTATTTTTATGAATTTGCCTACTTCATGTAAGTAGAATCATAAAATATTTGACCTTTCCTATCTTATTTCACTTAGGATAATATTTTCAAGGTTTATCCATGTTGTAGCACATAGCAGAATTTAATTTCTTTTTTTGGCTGAGTAATTTGTATATACTTCATCTTGTTTGTACATCCATCTGTTGATGGGACATGTTTGGATTGTTTTCATCTTTTGGCTATTTTGAATAATGTTGCTGTGAACCTTGGTGTACAAATATCTTTTTGAGTCCTGCTTTCACTTCTTTTGGGTATAAACCTAGGAATGGAATTGGTGGGTCATATGGTAATTCTATATTTAACCTTTTGAGGAACAGCTAAACTGGTTTCCACAGCTTCTGTACCATTTTATATTTCCACCAGCAATGCACAAGTGCTCCTTCCATTTTCTCCATATTCTCTATCCAATACTTGTTATTTTCTGTTTTCTTTCAATTAATAACCATCCTAATGGATGTGACATGGTATTATTGTGATTTTGATTTTTAGTTCCCTAATGGCTAGTGCTAATGAGCATCTTTTTATGTGCTATTGGTCATTTGTATGTCTTTTTTGGAGAAATGTCTATTCAATCCTTTGCCCATTTTTGAATTGAGATGTGTGCTTTTTTGTTGTTGAGTTGTAGTTCTTTATACATTCTGCATATTATTCTCACATCAGATATGTGATTTACAAATAGTTTCTCCCAAATATTTCTGTGGGTTGCAGATATATTAATATCTGTGCGTTGTCTTTCATGGTCTTGATAGGATCTTTTAATGCCCAAAAGTTTTAATTTTGATGAAATAATGTATGTAGTTTTGAACTTAAACAATGTTACAGATTGTGCAAAGGATACAACCATGAAATTCTGATAGATTGACCCCACAGCTGCGGAAAACCAGAGTAGAAAGAACCCTACTCTAAAACCCAAAAGACCTCCCCAGATAGAGTCCTTTGAAAATAATTTTCCAAATGATTTAAACAGCCTGTGGGTAAATTAAGAGGAAATGATATCTGTAACAGTGTTGCTTGTGGTGAAAACACAGAAGAGTCAACCATATTATCAAATCTTAGCTAGAATGGAAAGTCAGAAGGATATTTATTAGCAAACATTAATAAAAGGTTGGCCTTTATTATTGTAAGCATGTACACAGACGACAGCAGGTAGTCTCTACCATAAGAATGAGAAATGCCTCCTATCTTTATGAATTCTGAAATTTAACCTTTCTTAACCCAATTGCTGTAAGGTCCTAGGCTTTATTTGTTATGCATGTTATTGGAGTAGAGACTGTTTGAAGGTTGGGGGGTATTTAGTGATGCAAGTAACATTTATATGTTTTAAAATCTGCTTTTCTAGGCAGTTTTTAAAATGAAATGCTGTATTTTTAAACTTTAAAAATTTATTTTTATTATTTTTTGTAGAGATGGGGTCTTGCTCTGTTGCCCACGCTGGTTTCAAACTCTTGGCCTCAAGAGATCCTCCTGCCTTTGCCTCCCAAAGTGCTGTGATTACAGGCGTGAACCCCCGTGCCTGGTCTAAAATTTTTAAAGACTTTATTTCTAGAGGCAGGTTCTCAAAAGATATCCTATCGTAATGGGCATATATAGAGAGAGTAGTAGGTGAGTTTAAGGGGGATGTAAATATTGGCCAAAAGGTTTCTTTTAGGTACCCCTCAAATGTAGCCCTGTGAATATCAAAAGTTTATTATGGCAATGTTCTTTGTGCATTTTTATTCGATGTCAGCCATTCATCTAATAACTCTTCAGAAGATTTTATCTCGGGGCAGTGGCATTTTGTAACTTCATATATGGAAGAAAACTTTTATCTAATAACTGATATGCCAATGTGTTAGTATGAAAAATTTTTCCCAAAATTCGTACCAGCTGTGGTAGCTCAACCTGTAATCCCAACACTTTGGGAGGCGGAGTCAGGCAGATCACCTGAAGTTAGGAGTTCGAGACCAGCCTGGCCAACATGGTGAAACCCTGTCTCTACTAAAAATATAAAAATTAGCTGGGCGTGGTGGCAGGCACCTGTTATCCAAGCTACTTGGGAGGCTAAGGCAGGAGAATTGCTTGAATCCGGGAGGTGCAGGTTGCAATGAGCCAAGATTGCCTCACTGCACTCCAGCCTGAGTGACAGAGTGAGACTTTGTCTCAAAAAAAAAAAAAAAAAAGGAAAAAAAAAAAAGAAAAAACTTTGCCAAAATTCAAACGTTGTTTCATTGAGTGGCTTTGTTTGATTATTAATACTTTAATAGTGTGTTTAAAATTAATGTTTATTATTTAAAAAATCAGCTTCCTAATCCCAGCACTTTGGGAGGCCGAGGCGGGCAGATCACGAAGTCAGGAGATCGAGACCATCCTGGCTAACACGGTGAAACCCCGTCTCTACTAAAAAAATACAAAAAAACTAGCCGGGCAAGGTGACAGGCGCCTGTAGTCCCAGCTACTCGGGAGGCTGAGGCAGGAGAATGGCGTAAACCCGGGAGGCGGAGCTTGCAGTGAGCCGAGATCCGGCCACCGCACTCCAGCCTGGGCGACAAAGCGAGACTCCGTCTCAAAAAAAAAAAAAAAATCAGCTTCCTTATTTTTTTATTTTTTTATTTTTTTGAGGCGGAGTCTCGCTCTGCCGCCCAGGCTGGAGTGCGGTGGCGCGATCTTGGCTCACTGCAAGCTCCGCCTCCCGGGTTCACGCCATTCTCCTGCCTCAGCCTCCTGAGTAGCTGGGACTACAGGCGCCCGCAACCGCGCCCGGCTAATTTTTTTGTATTTTTAGTAGAGACGGGGTTTCGCCATGGTCTCGATCTCCTGACCTTGTGATCTGCCCACCTCGGCCTCCCAAAGTGCTGGGATTACAGGCGTGAGCCACCGCGCCCGGCCAGCTTCCTTATTTTGAAGAAACATTAATGTTTAGTATTAAACTATTATTGTAGTTTAGTGTAGTTACAATAAGATGATACTGGAACTCATGGAAGGGGTTAGATTTTCTTCATCTTAGAAACTTACTTTTCATAAAATATATATTGTGTAATTATATATGAAATTACATAATAATTAGATATAAAAATAAAAAATCGGATTATAGTTGGGCTCAGTGGCTTGCATTTGTAATCCCAGCTCCTTGGGAAGCTTAGACTGGAGGATATCTTGAGTCCAGAAATTTGAGGCTGCAGTGAGCTATGATTGTGCCACTACATTCCAGCCTGGGCGACAGGAGTGAGACCCCATCTCTAAAAATAAAAACTAAAAAAAATTAGATTATAGTTGACAAAAGACTGAGTGACAGTGAAAATGCAATGAATATTTTTACTACTGTGTTTTGATTACATACATAGGAAGGTAGGAATTTTTCTGTCTTTCCAAATTAGTTTAGAAATTAAAGATTTGACCGGGCGTAGTGGCTCACACCTGTAATCCCGGCTCTTTGGGAGGCTGAGACGGGCAGATCACCTGAGGTCAAGAGTTCGAGACCACCCTGGCCAACATGGTGAAACCTCGTCTCTACTAAAAATACAAGAAAAATTAGCTGGGCATGGTGGCGTGGGTCTGTAGTCCCAGCTACTTGGGAAGACTAAGGCAGGAGAATCACTTGAACCCAGGAGGCGGAGGTTGCAGTGAGCCAAGATCGCGCCACTGCACTCCAGCCTGGGCGACAGTGCAAGACTCCATCTCAAAAACAAACAACAACAAAACACCAGAAAAAGGAAAAATAGTGTTAACTAAAGAGATAATTTAGTATGTATTGTTTGTACTTAATGGGTGTGCATATATGATGTGTTTGGTTTTATAGTGAAAATCCTAACGTTCTGCTATATGGTTTATGGTGCATTGTAGATGTTCCTTTAAGCACTCAATGATAAAGATTAAAATTACTAAGATAGAGAGTAAATCTATATTATATGTAGTCATTTCTCAATTTGCATAGTAGTATGGGACTGTAAAAATGACATGCTAGCTGAGACTATTCAAAGGGATCATAATAATCAGTGGAAAAAATTATAATTGTTCTGTGTGACCTTTAAAAATGTTTGTCGAAACATTAAATACGCTCTCACAGTTGGTTATAGATATATAGGGTAAGAAGAAGCGTGGTATCCACAGAGGAGGGAGCTTCATAAACAAAGACAAACAGGAATATCAACTACCAGCCACCAACAGCACTTTTGTAAAACTTATGTAAATATTACAAAAAACAATATAACAAGATTACTAAGAGATTGGAAAATAAAGGAAGAACATTTCACTTATGATCCTTTCACCAAACACATCTAATTATTTGCTCTTACTCTTTTTTCAAATTAATGTTTAGTATTGTTTTAATCATAATGCACATAACATTTGGCATCTTGTTTTTTCTGAGGTGTCTGTTTCTATCAATGTTATACATACCTATACAGTCATGTGCTGCATAATGATGTTTTGGTTAACGAGGGACTGCATACACAACTGTAATCCATAAGATTATAGTAGAGCTGAAAAATTCCTGTTGCTTAGTGACATTGTAGCCATTTACTTTTTTTTGCTTTTTCCTTTTTTTATGTAGTCATTTACTATACTATACCTTTAATCATTATTTTAGAGTATACTCCTTTTATTTATTTAAATAAAAATTGGCTGAATGTGGTGGCTCACACCTGTAATCCCAGCATTTTGGGAGGCCAAGGTGGGTGAGTTGCTTGAGCCCGGGAGTTTGAGAACAGCCTGGGCAACATGGTGAAAACCTGTCTCTACAAAAAATACAAAAATTAGGCACGCACCTGTGGTCCTAGCTACTCAGGAGGCTGAAGTGGTAGGATCACTTGAGCTTAGGAGGTTCAGGCTGGGGTGAGCCTTGATCACTCTGCTGCACTCTTCCAGCCTGGGAGACAGAGTAAGACTCTGTCTCAAAACAAAACAAAACTTAACTGTAATAGCCTTAGGCAAGTCCTTTAGGAGGTATTTCAGAAGAAGGCATTACTGTCATAGAAGATGACAGCTCCATGTGTATTACTGCCCTGAAGACTTTCCAGTGGGACAATATGTGAAGGTGGAAGACAGTGATATTGATGATCTTGATGCTGTGTAGGCCTAGGCTAAGGTGTGTGTTTATGTCTGTCTGTTTTTTTTTTTTTTGGAGACAGGGTCTCACTCTGTTCCTGAGGCTAGAGTGCAGTGGTGTGATCTCTGCTCCCTGCAACCTCCGCCTCCCCGGTTCAAGCGATTCTCCTGCTTCAGCCTCCCAAATAGCTGGGATTACAGGTGCATGCCACCACACCCAGCTAATTTTTGTATTTTTAGTAGAGATGGGGTTTTGCCATGTTGGCCAGGTTAGACTCGAACTTGTGACCTCAGATGATACGCCCACCTCGGCCTCCCAAAATGTATGTCTTCATTTTTAACAAGAAAGCTTAAAAAGGAAAATAAAACATGAATAGTAAAAACTTGTAGGATAAAGATATAAAGAAAAAATATTTTTGGACACTGTACAATGTGTTTTAAGGTAAGTTATTATAAGAGTCAACAAGTTAAATTTAAAAGTTTATGAAGTAAAAAAGTTACAGTAAGCTGGCTTGGCATGGTGGCTCACGCTTGTAACCCAGCACTCTGGGAGGACAAGGCAGGTGGATCATTTGAGGCCAGGAGTTTGAGACCAGCCTGGCTAACATGGCGAAACGCTGTCTCTCCTAAAATATACAAAAATTAGCCAGTTGTGGTGGTGCACGCCTGTAATCCTAGCTACTCAGGAGGCTAACTCTGAGGCACGAGAATTGCTTGAACCCAGGAGGTGCAGGTTGCAGTGAGCCAAGATCGTGCCACTGTGCTCCAGCCTGGGTGACAAAGCAAGATTCGGTCTCAAAAAAAAAAAAAAAAAAAAAAGGCCGGGCGCAGTGGCTCAAGCCTGTAATCCCAGCACTTTGGGAGGCCGAGACGGGCGGATCACGAGGTCGGGAGATCGAGACCATCCTGGCTAACACGGTGAAACCCCGTCTGTACTAAAAATACAAAAAAAAAAAAAAAAAAAACTAGCCGGGCGAGGTGGCGGGCACCTGTAGTCCCAGCTACTTGGGAGGCTGAGGCAGGAGAATGGCGTAAATCCGGGAGGCGGAGCTTGCAGTGAGCTGAGATCCGGCCACTGCACTCCAGTCCCGGCGACAGAGCGAGACTCTGCCTCAAAAAACAAAACAAAACAAAACAAAACAAAAAAACCCCCAGTAAGCTACAATTAATTTGTTATTGAAGAAAAAATTAGTAAATTTGGTGTAGCCGAATTGCACAGTGTTTATAAAATCTACTGCAGTGCTCCACGGTAATGTCCTAGGGCTAGGCCTTTGACATTCACTCACCCCTATGTCTCTCACTGACTCACCCAGAGCAACTTATCCTGCAAGCTCTATTCATGGTAAGTGCCCTATTTAGGTGTACCTTTTTTTTTTTTTTTTTAAATTATTTTTGTCTTGAGACAGGGTCTTATTCAGTCACCCAGTAGATTGAAGTGGTGTGATCATGGCTTACTGTAACCTCAAGCTCCTGGGCTCAAGAGATTCTCTCCCACTTTAGCCTCTAGCTATCTTCCCACCTGAGCCTGTAGAGTAGCTGGGACTACAGGTGCATGCCACCATACCTGGCTGATTTTTTGTTTTTTATGTTTTGTAGAGACCTTGCTATGTTAGCCAGGCTATTCTTGAACTCCGGGGCTCAAGTCCTCCTGCCTTGGCCTCCCAAAGCTCTGAGATTGTAGGTGTGAGTCACCAAGCCCAGCCTAGGTGAACTATTTTTTTAATCTCTCTCTTTTTTTTTTTTTTTCAGACAGGATCTCACTCTGCCACCCAGCCTGGAGTGGTATAATCATAGCTCACTGCAGCCTGGACCTCTTGGGCTCAAGGGCTCAAGTTATCCTCCTGCCTCGATGTTCTTAGTAGCTTGGAGGCACATGCCACCAAGCCTGGCAATTTTTTTTTTTTTAATGTAGAGAGCGGGGTCTTACTGTGTTGTCCAGACTGGTCTCAAACCCCTAGCCTCAAGTGATTCTCCCACCTTGGTCTTCGAAAGTTCTGGGATTACAGGCGTGAGCCACCATACCTGGACATTTTTTATCTTTTAGACTACATTTTTACTGTACCTTTTCTATGTTTAGATATGTTTAGGTACACAAATACTATGTTACAGTTGCCTCCAATATTCAGCACACTAATGTGCTGTATAGGTTTGTAGCCTAGGAGTACTAGGCCATCCCATATAGCCTAGGTGTGTAGTAGGTTGTACCATCTAAGTTTGTGTAAACATGATGATGTCTGCACCGTGACGAAATCACCTAACGATGCATTCCCGTCATTTGTGATACATGACTGTAGTTTAAAGTATTAAATAGCTTGAACAGGATTTGTTAAATGATAACCAGCTCCCTAATCTTCCTTGGCATTTTCCTTCTCTTAGAGGAGACCACTTTATATTCTTTTAGTTGATCTTTGATATTTGGTCTTGATTTTTCAGTTTTAGCATTATGTGTTGACTTCCCTCTTCTGAGCATGAGAACTTAATTGTCTCTCCCTTCCTTCCACCTTAACCACTTCCCCTTCCCCTCTCCCTGTTACTTCATCCTACTGCAATAGTTATATGGTAATTTTAGTTAGATAACTGTTAAATGTTTACCTTATTATAAGCATATGCATAGGATTCACAGCTGAAATTAGGTAGTAAGTTTTGATTACTTTTCTAGCACAATGTTTCTTTTCCTTGGAGCTAATGACTGTGATTTTATTTGTGTTTGCTTAGTATTCTAAGTGTTTATCACTAATTCAACCCTAAACACTCACTTGCCTAAGTCTCCTTTCAAGACTATGACTTATTAGCGGTTTCTTCTAATGTCTCGTGTCGTTTTTACTGGCTTCAAACTGGACTGTTTGGACTCTGAATCTGTCCCATAGTTAGACTCCTGTGAATTTCCTTAACTTTATCTTGGGGATTCTCCTGTACTACTTCGTTTGTTGTCTGTATTCCCTACCTTCTGCTTTCTACATTGTATCTCATTTTGGTAGATGATTTCCTCCAAGAACTTTTTGAGAAAGCGTTTTTGTGAGGTAATTTATTTTGAGATTCATAAGTCTGGAAATACCATTTTTCTGAGTTAATTTTAAGTTAGAAATCATTTTTCTTCAGAGTTTTAAAAAGGTATTGCTTCATTTTTAATCTAGCTTCTCATGTTGCTGTTGAGGTATCCAGTACCATTCTGATTTTTGCACTTATTTGTTTCTGTTTCTAGAAGTTTGTAGATATTCTGGAATTTCACAATGATGCCCTTAATTAAATTAATTAATTTATTTAGAGACAGGGTCTTGCTCTGTTGTCTAGGTTGGAGTGCTGTGGTGCAGTCATGGCTTACTGCAGCTTCTACCTCCTGGGCCCCAGCGATCCTGTCACCTCAGCCTCCTAAGTAGCTGGGACTACAGGTGTGTGCCACTATACCTACCTAATTTTTTGTTTTGTTTTGTTTTGTCTTGTAGAGATGGAAGTCTCACTGTGTTGCCCAGGCTGGTGTTGAACTCCTGGGTTCAAGCGATTCTCCTATCTCAGCTCTCAAAGTGCTTGGATTATAGGTGTAAGGCACTGTACTTGGCTTATGATACCCTTTGGTATGGCTCTGTTTTCATCTTTTTGCATGTATAAATGGGTTCCTGTAATGTAAGGCCAATGTCCTTCAGTTCTGGGAAATTTTCTTTAGTTATTTAATAATTTTCTTTTTACATTTTCTTTTTTCTGAAGCTTCTTTATTTCGATGTTAGACTTCCTGGATGGATCTTCAAATTTTTCTTTTTTCTTTTTTTTTTTTTGAGACGGAGTCTCACTCTTTGCTCAGGTTAGAGTGCAGTGGTACGATCTTGGCTCACTGCAAGCTCTGCCTCCTGGGATCACGCCATTCTCCTGCCTCAGCCTCCAAAGTAGCTGGGACTACAGGCGCCCGCCACCACGCCCGGCTAATTTTTTAAAAATATTTTTGGTAGAGACGGGGTTTCACCGTGTTAGCCAGGATGATCTCAATCTCCTGACCTCATGATCCGCCCACCTCAGCCTCCCAAAGTGCTGAGATTACAGGCATGAGCCACCACGCCCGGCTAATTTTTTCTTACTTTTCTTCTTCTTTTTTTAATAGGCTTTTTAGTTTTAAAATTACATATAATAGAGACAGGTTCTTGCTATGTTGCCCAGGCTGGTCTTAAACTCCTGGTCTCAAGTGATCCTCCCACCTTGGCCACATTTTTTCGTCTTTGTTATTTTACTACTTTTTGGGAGATTGCTTCAACATGATCTTCCAGTTTTACTATTGATCTTTGGTTTTCTGCTCTTACTTTTAAATTTTTAAGAACTCTTAGCTTTTATACTTTTTTCTTTCTTTCTCTCTCTCTCTCTGCCTCCCCCTCCCCTCCCTTACCCTCCTCTCCCCTCCCCTCCTCTTCCAAGATGGTCTTGCTCTGTCACGCAGGCTGAAGTGTACTGGTGCAATCTCGGCTCACTGCGACTTCCGCCTCCCAGCTCAAGTGAGATTCTCCTGCCTCAGCCTTCTGAGTAGCTGGGACTACCGGTGCATGTCACTACGCTTGTCTAATTTTTTTTTTAAGGTTTTTGTAGAGACAAGGTCTCGCCATATTGCCCAAGCTGATCTTGAACTCCTGGTCTCAAGCAACCTTCCCACCTCAACTTCCCATAGTGCTGGGATTACAGGAGTGAGCCACTGTGCCTGGCCACATTTTTTATTTTTATTGTAGAGATGGGGGTCTCACTGTGTTGTCCAGGATAGTCTTAAACTCCTGGTCTCAAGTGATCTTCCAGCCTTGGCCTCTCAAAGTGCTGGGATTATAGGCATGAGCCACCATGCCTAGCTACCTTTAATTTTTTTAGGGATCTTGCTATGTTGCTCAGGCTGATCCCAAACTCCTGGCCTCAAGGGACACTCTTGCCTCCGCCTCCCGGTTGCTGGGATTACAGGCATTGAGCCACCACACCTTGCTGCTCAAAATGTATTTTTTTCTCTTTTCTTTTTTTTTTTTTTTTTTTTGAGACAGGAGCATTTCACTCTGTCAGTCACGCTGGAGTATAGTGGTGTGATCACAACTCACTGCAGCCTCGACCTCTCGGGCTTAAGGGATCCTTCTACCTCAGCCTCCTGAGTGACTGGGATTACAGGTGAGCACCACCATGCCCAGCTAATTTTTTTTGTATTTTTTTGTAGAGACAGGGTTTTGCCATGTTGCCCATGCTGGTCTTGAACTTCTGACTTCAAGTGATCTGCCTGCCTCGGCCTCCCAAAGTGTTGGGATTACAGGCGTGAGCCACTGTATCTGGCCTCAAATAATTTTTTGAAAGTGGAATCTGAGTGTTAATTTACTAAAACCCTTTCACCATTTGGTATTATCATTTGCAAAAAATTCTTTGCTAATTGGGCAATCTAAAATGGTAGCTTGTTTTAATTGGTATTTTTTTGGATTGGTTTCAAAGTAGAACCTTTCCCATTTTTGGCAGTTGTATTTCCTCATTATTTCATTGTCTTTTGTCCTTTGTTGTTGTCATCATTTTAGTTCTTAAAGATGTGTTTGTTTAAACATTTAAATTTTTTTTTGTAATTTTTATAATTTTTTTCTTTAAGTTTCTGGCTAGAGGCTGAGACAGGAGAATTGCTTGAACCCAGGAGATGGAGGTTACAGTGAACTGAGACCGGGCCATTGCAATCCAGCCTGGGACACAAGAGTGAAACTCTGTCTCAGAAAAAAAAAAAAAAAATTATTTTGTAGGCTATGCACGCTGGCTCACACCTGTAATCCCAGGAGTTTGGGAGGCCAAGGTGGGAGGATTACTTGATGCAAGAGTTCGAGACTAGCCTAGGCAATGTAGTGAGACGCTGTCTCTACAGAATATTTTTTGAAATTAGCTGAGCATGGTGGCAAGTGCATGTAGTCCTAGCTGCTTGAGAGGCTGAGGCAAGAGAATCACTTGAGCCAGGGAGTTCAAGGCTACAGGGAGTTATGATTACTGCACTCCAGCCTGGGTGACAGAGCAAGAATCTGTCTCTTAGAAAAAAAAAATTATTGTGTAGAATTTAATAAGTACCTTGAATTTAATCAGCTATTTCACTAATTTGCTGCAAGTATTTTCTCCAGTTAGTTTAACATTGCTATTTGTTTTGTATTGCTGCTTTTAACGTGTATGAGTTAAAAATTTGTATGTAAGTCAGATCTGCCAATTGTGTTTCTGTTTCACTTCTGAAGTTTTACATTTTTACTCTTATGTATATCTGAAAAATAATTCTAACTTATGACTTCATATTTCTAGTATTTAACTTTTTAAAATTCACCCAAAATTTATCTTGGAGTGTAGTAAAAAATTAGGATCTTTTTTGCTTTTTTTAGGTAGGCATCTTGCTATGTTGCTTAAGGTGTCTTGATCATTTGGGTTCAAGTGATGCTCCCACCTCAGCCTCCCAAGTAGCTGGGATTACAAGCGGACATCACCACGCCTGGTTTAAAAAATATCTTTTAAAAAATGATTTGTATGTGCGTAATAACTCCTTTTCTGCCTCATATGTTTCGTTTTAATTTTCTGCATGTTGTCTTGCATCAGAAACTTGCATTTTCTCAGAGAAACTTGGATTGCATCGTATGAAGTCCAGACTTTTATTTGTTTTGGTTTGGTTGTTTAGGAAATGTTTGTATACTTTTGCTTATATGTATTAAAACTTAATAATGTTGCCATTTCAAGGTTGTGTATAAAACCATGTGTGATTCTTAGGAAATTGCTGACAACTGTGAAGTGCTTACTATGTGCAGTTAAAACATAAGCCCCTAGACTTACTTTATGTTTACTGTTTTTTGATCGGTAGATTTAATTTTTAGTTTTAATAGGTTTTGTGTGTATGTGGGGTTTTTTTGGTAATGTTTTTGGTTTTTCACTAGGACCTCAGTTTAAACATATTTTCCCTCTGTTTCCCACCCCCCACCCCAACCTCAATGGCCCTTTAACTAGTAGCCTTGTTTTGTTTGAAGCAGGGTCTTCTGTTGAAAAGATTTTCCTCTAGTAGAGAAGCTCTTTTAAATGTTTATATCGGGATTTCTTACTAACTATAACAATAGAACACTTTTCCCTGTTGACTTCTATGAAAAAATATTTACTACAGAGTGAAATAAAAAGCAATTTAATGCATATTTAATTCTATTGGGTTAAAAATTACATTAAAATAAACAGGAAGCATTATACTATCCAGTACTGTTGTACAATGTGAAATGCTTCAATGTCTCTAAATACTGTATTTCTCTTGCAGCAGGAAGGATGGAATTGTATGAAACAGGGTGAAGTAGATTAGGTGGAATTTTAAGTGTTTTTGTTTTGTTGTTGTTGCTGGTTAGCTTATATGGCTCTTTGAGGGACAGGAGTCCCTTGGTGTCTGTGGGGGGATTGGTTCTAGGACCCCTTGCAGATACCGAAATCCAAGAATGCTCACGTTTCTTATATAAAATGGTGTAGTATTTGCATATAACCTAAGCAGAGCCTCCTGTTATCTCTAGATTACTTATAATGCCTAATACAGTGTAAATGCTGTGTAAATGGCTGTTACACTGTATTATTTAGGGAATGATGACAAGAAAAAAAAAAAAAAGGCCTGTACGTGTTTAGTTCAGAGGTAGCCATCCATTATTTTTTTGGCATATTTTGTTTTTGTTTTGTTTTAGACAGGTTCTCACTCCGTTGCCCAGGCTGGAGTACAGTGGGGCCATCTCAGTTCACTGCAACCTCTGCCTCCCAGGTTCAAGTGATTCTCATGCCCCAACCTCCCGAGTAGCTACAAGTATAGGCATGTGCCACCATACCTGGCTCATTTTTGTATTTTTGGTAGAGATGGGGTTTTGCCATGGCGGCCAGGCTGGTCTTGAACTCCTGACCTCAGGTGATCCACCCACCTCAGCCTGCCAAAGGTGGCTGGGATTATAGGTTTGAGCCTCCATGCCCGCTCTGAATATTTTCTTTCTTTCCATTTTGTGAGACAGGTTCTGTTGCCCAGGTAGAGTGCAGTGGCATGATTAGGACTCACTGTAGCCTCAACCTCCTGGGTTCAAGTGATCCTCCCACCTCAGCCCTCCAGTAGCTGGGACTACAAGCATGAGCCACCATGCCCTGCCAATTGTTTTTGAATTTTAGTAGAGACGAGGTCTCATTATTTTGCCTAAGCTGGTCTTGAACTCGTGAGCTCAAGCAACCCTCCTGCCTTGGCCTCCCGAAGTAGTAGGGTTACAGCTTGAGCAACCACTCCTGACCTCTGAATATTTTGTATCCTCAGTTGGTTGAATCTCTGGGTATGGAACCCATGAATATAAAGGGGCAACTGTATGTGAGATTCTTTTCAAAAGTGGGTTTAGGCCGGGCGTGGTGGCTCACGCCTCTAATCCCAGCACTTTGGGAAGCCGAGGCGGGTAGATCACAAGGTCAGGAGATGGAGACCATCCTGGCTAAAATGGTAAAACCGTGTCTCTACTAAAACTACAAAAACAAAATTAGCCGGGTGTGGTGGCAGGTGCCTGTTGTCCCAGCTACTCAGGAGGCTGAGACGGGAGAATGGCGTGAACCTGGGAGGCGGAGCTTGCAGTGAGCCGAGATCGCACCATGGCGCTCCAGCCTAGGTAACAGAGCAAGACTCCGTCTCCAAAAAAAAAAAAAAAAGTGGGCTTAAAAATCTTAGTATAATTTAATAATATGATAGCAGTGTGTCTCTGTTTCTTCGAGAAAAGCAGCATGAAAAAAAAAAACTTTTTTTTGAGACGTTGTCTTGTTGTGTTTCCCAGGATGGTCTCAAGCTCTTGGGTTCAAGTGATCCTTCTGCCTTAGCCTCCTGAGTATCTAGGATTACAGGTCTGCATCACTACACGTGGTTCATTTTAGTTCTAAATGTCATCCAAGAACTATTACCATTAAAAAATAGGGGGCTGGGCACAGTGGCTCACACCTATAACCCTAGCACTTTGGTAGGCTGAGGTGGGCGGATTACCTGAGGTTGGAAGTTCGAGACCAGCCTGACCAACATGGAGAAACTCCGTCTCTACTGTGGCTCACGCCTGTAATCCCAGCACTTTGAGAGGCCAAGACAGGTAGATCACGAGGTCAGAAGTTCAAGGCCAACCTGGCCAACATAGTGAGACCCCCATCTCTACTAAAAATACAAAAATTAGCTGGGCATGGTGGCATGTGTCTGTAATCCCAGCTACTTGGGAGGCCGAGTCAGGTGAATCTCCTGAACCTGGGAGATGGAGGTTGCTGTGAGCTGACATGGCACTATTGCACTCCAGACTGGGCAGCAAGAGCAAAACTCCATCTCAAAAAAAAAAAAAAAAAAAAAAAAAAGGAACAAGATCCTCTCTCTAAATAAAAAATTAACTGAAAAACCCCACATAACCCCCCAAATGGATTAATTTCTCATGTCAGTTTGGAGTTGACACTTTGCAGAAGTTTGTATTCAAGGCCAAACTCTTTGGTAGATTTTATTTTATTTTTTTGAGGCAGAATCTTGCTTTGTTGCCCGGGCTGGAGTGCAATGGTGCAATCTCGGCTCCCTGCAAGCTCCGCCTCCTGGGTTCATGCCATTCTCCTGCCTCAACCTCCCGAGTAGCTGGGACTACAGGTGCCCGCCACCACGCCTGGCTAATTTTTTGTATTTTTAGTAGAGACAGGGTTTCACCATGTTGGCCAGGATGGTCTTGATCTCTGGACCTCGTTATCTGCCTGCCGCGGCCTCCCAAAGTACTGGGATTACAGGCGTGAGTGACCGCGCCCGGCCACTCTTTGGTAGATTTATTCTGGTTTTTCTCTTACATATTTGTTCTGTGGCATTATTTTTGGTATTTTAATAAAATTACATACAAAATTTTATTTATAAAAATGATTTATCGTAGTGAATTCTTTTAATAATTACTTTGTTTTCTGACAACTTCATAACTATTACCGTGAAGTTACAATATAGACTAATGAAAAAAGTAATAAAAGTTTTGTACCTAACTAGGACAAGAGTTCCTTGGGGAAATATTGAGTGAATGATTACAAGGAAGGTAATTCTTTAGTTACAGATTAATTGCCTTGAAAGTTAAATTCAACTTTGAAACATGGTCATTTTTATTTTATTTTATTTTATTTATTTATTTTTGAGATGGAGTCTCGCTCTGTCACCTAGGCTGATTGCAGTGGCCTGATCTTGGCTCACTGCAACCTTTACCTCCTGGGTTCAAGCGATTATCTATCCTACCTCAGCCTCCTGAGTAGCTGGGATTACAGGCACGTGCCACCACACCTGGCTAATTTATATATTTTTTCAGTAGATACGAGTTTTCACCATGTTGGCCAGGCTGATCTCGAACTCCTAACCTCGTGATCCACCCGCCTTGGCCTCTCAAAGTACTGGAATTACAGGCATGAGCCACTGCGCCTGGCTAAAACATGGTCATTTTTAAAGAAATAGCTTATTTATGAAATTAGATTAACTGAATAGAGCTTAGCTGATAATGAAGACTGGAAAATAATGAACATTTTCTTCATTTAAACAAAACTTTCACTTATTGAAATAACATGATTTCTGAACTAAAAGGCACAAGGAATTAACTTTCAACTTGAATTCATTACGGGTTTAGATAGTGCTAGTAGTAATGTATAAGATCTGACCTTTTTGTAATCATTTGATGAAGATGTAAATCTATGATGTTATTTGTGGCTTTCTTTACAAATATAAAATTTGAGTCTAAAATACAAGGTTTGATTTGTACATAGAAGATGAATCTCATTAGAGGATTAGGTTTTTGTTTCTTCACAAACATATTAGTGAACAATGGAATTTATGGAAAGGGGAAATTTAGGATAAATTATGTTGGCCTTTATTATGTTTTAAAAGACTGCTCATAAAAGTGAAATAGAATGGACGTAGTAAATGATTGTAAATTCCTGAATATTAAATATGATTGGTTTGGGCTGGTTGTGGTGGCTCACGCCTGTAATCCCAGCACTTTGGGAGGCAAGGTAGGCAGATCACTTGAGGCTAGGAGTTTGAGACCAGTCTGGCCAACATGGTGACACCCTGTCTCTACTAAAAATGTGAAAATTAGCCAGGCATGGTGGTGCACACCTATCTGAGCTACTCGGGAGGCTGAGGCACGAAAATCGCTGGAACTCGGGAGGCAGAGGTTGCGATGAGTGGACATCGCACCACTGTACTCCAGCCTGGGTGATGGAGTGAGCTTCTGTCTCAAACAAACAGACAACCCCCCCAAAACCAAATAAATAAATACGATTGGCTTAGCAGGTGCTATATGATCTGAGTGTTTGTTCCCTTACACCACCAAATTCATATGTTGAAACCTAATTCCCAATGTGATTGTATTAAGAAGTGGGGCTTTCAGGAATGATTACTTCATGAGGGCTCTACCCTCATGAATGGGATTAGTGCCCTTCTAAAGAGGCCTAAGAGAACTTGCTTTGTCCCACCATGTGAGGACACAGAAGGTACCATTTATGAGGAAAAGGCTTTCACCAGACACTGAATCTACTGGTACTTTGATCTTGGACTTCTCAGCTTCCAGAGCTGTAAGCAGTAAATTTCTGCGGTTTATAAATTATCCAATCTGAGACATTTTGTTATAGCAGCCTGAACAGATTAAACATGTTTTGGGGGAATAACAGCGAAAGAGAATCATCACTAGTTCCTTTAGGAAACCTGAAAACTTGTAACCTTGTGTGTAAGGTGCCCCCCACCACTTCCTTCTTTCTCCCTCCCTTCCTCCTTCCTTCCTTCTCCCGAAAACAAAAGAACCAACACAGAGTTGATAAATTATAAGAATTTTATGAAATTATACTTATTCAGGTACAGTGACTCACATGTATGTAATCCCAGCACTTTGGGAGGCTGAGGTGGGAGGATTGCTTGAGCCCAGGTGTTTGAGACTAGCCTGGGCAACATAGGGAGACTCCATCTCCACCAAAAAAACCCTCAAAAAACCAAAAAATTAGCTGGGCATGGCGGCATGGACCTGTGGTCCCAGCTACTAAGGAGGGTGAGAGTGGGAAGTCAAGCTTACAGTGCACCACTGTACTCCAGCCTTGGCAACAGAGTGAGACCCTGTCTCAAAAATTTTTTTTTTTTTTTGAGATGGAGTCTCGCTGTGTCACCCAGGCTGGAGTGCAGTGGCATGATCTCAGTTCACTGCAACCTCCGCCTCCCAGGTTCAAGCAGTTCTCCTGCCTCAGCCTCCTGAGTAGTTGGGACTACAGGTGCACGCCGCCATGCCCGGCTAGTTTTTTGTATTTTAGTAGAGACGGGGTTTCATCGTGTTGCCTAGGCTGGTCGCGAACCCCTGAGCTCAGGCAATCCACCTGCCTCAGCCTCCCAAAGTGCTGGGATTACAGGCATGAGCCACTGCGCCCAGCTGAGAAAAAAATTTTTTTTTAATTTAAAAAATGTAGTACTATTTTTAGAGATAGGGTCTCACTTTTTTGCCCAGGCTGGTCTTGAACTCTTGGTCTCATGTGATCTTCCCTCCTTGGTCTCCCAAATGCTAGGATTATAGACCTGAGCCACTGTGCCTGGCCGAAAATTCATTTTAAAGAGTAAAATACTGGATTAGATGCGACTTTTATTATTAATCTTATTTTGTTTAATGAGTTAAAGACAATCAGTTATTACAATTTGGTTAGATTTGTAAAGGAAATTGGGCTGTTAGCTATCTTTTGACTAAGGTGTTTTTTTTTTTTTCTCTCCTGGGGGAAAGAAGCATACTTGGAAACATTTTTTAATGTAGTTGAACTGATGAGTGCCACTTTTTGATAAGCTTCAGAAGTTTTTGAACCAGGAGAATGATAAATTGTGTATTTGATATGAGAAACTGCTGGAAGCAAATGAATAAACTAGAACATTTGTCATCAACATATGTTAAATAGTCATTTTGTTATATTATGGAAACGAAAAAAACTAATGAATACTTAAGGACATTCTCTCCGTGATATGTTTAAGACTCTCCTGCAGCGTTTAAATGTACAACAGATTTCCTGTGACAATAAACTAAGTGATATCTTTTTAAATTTATGTTCTGTTCTTATGGGCAGTTTTCAAAGATACATTCCTCCTCAGAAGTTAATTGAAATTGTTAATTTTATAGTGGCATATTTTACATGTTTCAGAATGGGAGCATTCATTCTTAGTAGAGGAAAACCCATCCAGCTTGCATATTTCTCCATTTGTCCTCTAAAGTTTATAAATTGTTACTGGTTGATTCACGGACAAAGTAGCTTTGTTGTACAACATACAGATTTCATTCTATATTTTTTTTTCACATTTTTATGCTTGTTAATAAGAACTTTCTGATAGAAAAGAGCAGAATTTTCTCAGACTACGATTTTTTTTAGTGTGATGAATTCGAGCTCAGGGATGCTGGGGGAACAGAAGTACTGGCAGATGGGGCAACCTGATGCTTTGCAAAGATGGGGTGGTTCATTTTGATTACAGACACTGGCAGTCTGTGAAGTAAAGATATGGAGCCACAATCCATTCTACAGGCTGTACTAACCATGTGTATTGTGGTAAAGCCAAGAACAACTTTGTATGGACATAGTAGAAGGGAAGAGTGGATCCACTTTTAGTTTCCAGGCACACACCCACATATGGTAATACTGTTAACACTATATCTTTGTGTTAACATTGAGCATTGAGGCCAAATGGCATATATATATATCTACACTGCTTTCTACTTTGAATTACAGATGATCTGCTTGGGAATAGAAATTAGGATATAATAGCAGGGTGCCAGATTTATACCTTCTGAATGACAGGATAAGTGGATATTTATTTTTCTTCATTGTTTAAACAGCTACCCTTAGCTATACAGGATAGATTCTTTTATAATTTTAAAAAAGTTGAATTGTAGAAACTATATAAGCAATAGTAAACAGGAGGCTAGGAAAAGCACAATTGTGGGAATGTAAATTGGTAGAGCCACTTGGAAGGAAGTTTGGCAATATGTATTAAACCAAAAAAATGGGAATGACCCTAGTGCTCACTGGAGAAGCACTCTCTATATGTATCTAAGGAGGCATGTATATGATTTTTCATGGCAAGTGTGTGAAGGAAAAAAATGGGTAACAGCCTAAATATGAACAGTAAGTGAATACCTGTATATTACTAATGTTATATAATGAAATACTATATAGCACATAAGGAATGAACTAAATCTATATGTAGTAAGTTGCATTATAACATGTATCATATGCTAACCACTGTTTCTGTGGGGGTACATCTTATAATAGCATGGAAAAAGATCTGAAAGGAGACAAACCGAACTGATTATCTCTTGGGGAAGACTGAATGGGTACGGGAGGGATTAGGACTGAAGGGAGGAAGTAAGTAGGATTTTATGGTACTGGTATCTTTAGCTTTATATATACAGGGTTTTTGTTGTTGTTTGTTTGTTGTTTTGAGGCAGTGTTGCTCTGTTGCCCAGGCTGGAGTGCAGTGGCATGTTCTCAGCTCACTTCAACCTCCACCTCTCAGTTTCAAACAATTTTCCTGCCTCAGTCTCCCCTGTAGATGGAATTACAGGCATGTGCCACCACACCTGGCTAATTTTTGTATTTTCAGTAGAGATGGGGTTTTGCCATGTTGGCCAGGCTGGTCTCAAACTCCTGACCTCAAGCCATCTGCCTGCTTCAGCCTCCCAAAGTGCTGGGATTATAGGTGTGAGCCACCACAGCCGGCCTACTTTATGTATACTGTTTGAATTTAGAAGAAGAATGCATTCACTTACTGCTTGTGTAATGAAAAACTAATTTAAAAAATTAGGCCGGGCGTGGTGGCTCAAGCTTGTAATCCCAGCACTTTGGGAGGCTGAGACGGGCGGATCACGAGGTCAGGAGATCAAGACCATCCTGGCTAACATGGTGAAACCCCGTCTCTACTAAAAAATACAGAAAACTAGCCGGGCGAGGTGGCGGGCGCCTGTAGTCCCAGCTACTTGGGAGGCTGAGGCAGGAGAATGGCGTAAACCCGGGAGGCGGAGCTTGCAGTGAGCTGAGATCAGGCCATTGCACTCCAGCATGGGCGACAGAGCGAGACTCCGTCTCAAAAAAAAAAAAAATTAATCCCAGCACAACCACATGTTTTTTCACATTATCATCTACTTCTGTATATATTTTGTATAGTTTTTTTTTTCTTTTGAGACGGAGTTGTGTGATCTCAGCTCACTGCAGCCTCCGTCTCCCTGCAACCTCCGCCTCCAGGCTCAAGCGATTCTCCTGCCTCAGCCTCCCAAGTAACTGAGACTACAGGCACATGCCACCATGCCTGGCTACCTTTTGTATTTTTAGTAGATGTGGGGTTTCTCCATGTTTGCCAGGCTGGTCTTGAACTCCTGACCTCAGGTGATCCACCTCAGCCTCCCAAAGTGCTGGGATTACAGGTGTGAGCCACTGCGCCCGGCCTAATTTTTGTATTTTTAGTAGAGACAGGGTTTTGCCATGTTGACCAGCCTGGTGTCAAACTCCTGACCTCAAGTCAGGAGGCCACCTTGCTTCCCAAAATGCTGGATTTACAGGTGTGAGCCACTGTACCTGGCAAGTTTTAAGAATCTTTGTCTTACAGGGCTGGGCGTGGTGGCTCACGCTTGTAATCCCAGCACTTTAGGAGGCTGAGGTGGGCAGATCACAAGGTCAGGAGATCGAGACCATCCTGGCTAACACGGTGAAACCCTGTTTCTACTAAAAATACAAAAACATTGGCCGGGCATGGTGACAGGCGCCTGTAGTCCCAGCTACTCCGGAGGCTGAGGCAGGAGAATGGTGTGAACCTGGGAGGTGGAGCTTGCAGCGAGCCGAGATTGCGCCACTGCACTCCAGCCTGGGCAACAAAGCAAGACTCCGTCTCAAAAAAAAAAAAAAAAGAAAAAGGAAAAAGAATCTTTGTCTTACAAACATTTTCATGTTTCTATGAACTCTTCATTTATCTATTATTTTCAGAGACAAAGTCTCATTCTGCATGGAGTGCTGGAGTACAGTGGTTCAATCATAGGTCACTGTAGTCTCCAATCCTGGACTGAAGTGATCCTCCCACCTCAGCCTCCTGAGTAGCTGGGACTACAGGTGCACACCACCATGCTAATATGTTTATTTTTTGTAGAGACAGGGTCTCCCTGTGTGGCTCAGGCTGGTCTCAAACTGCTGGGCTCAAGTGATCCTCTCATCTCATCCTCCCAAAGTTCTGGAATTACAGGCTTGAGCCACTTTGTCCTGCTTGAAAAAACATTTTTTCTGAGTTCTTATTGTGTGTCAGAAGTTGTTCTAGATGCTGAGGTTCAGTAATAAGCATAAGGCCTTGGACAAGAGAATAGATAGCACATTCATTTGATCATTTAAAAAATTCTGTCTTTATCCAAAAATATCAATAATATTTAAGGTTCTTTACTGGGTGTTGGGGATACATATAAATAAGGCAGTTTCTCTGTTCTTAAAGAGCAGAGGGGAGATATACAATTCAATAAACAAATTCCATATAAGCTGTGTTATTTTCAAAGCGTTGAGAATTTGATATTGAATACGTGATTATAAGGAAAGTTATTTTATAGGAGGGACACCTAACTTTAGGTGGTGGGGCATGGAAGCAATTAGAATAGGCTTCCAAAAAGTAAAGGAGGGACATTAAGCCAAGCCTTGAAGGATGTTAGATTGTTGTTCAGAGTATGATAGGAGCTCATAGGCAGAGGACACTGCAAGGACCATAGCAGTGAACATAATGTGGTTAGGGAATGATAAGTAGTTTGCAACAGCTGGAACCTCTCGTGTGTCTCTACCTTCTGGTTCTAAGGTTTGCATTTTAAATTTTTATCAATTTATTGTGTGTTATAACATTTTAAATCTTTTTGGCCTCAGCGAGAGATTCTCAATCTTGGCAAGTGACATCCCTCTGGGCCCTGTAACCATAGACCAAGCTATATTTTCTTAGTTGTCAGTGGTTCCCCATGATGTAATATCAAAACCTTGTGAAGCACTGTCATTCTCAATATCTGGTCTCATCTAGTTTCTCAAAATTACATCTGTGATAAACTCCTTCTGTAAGAATAATGCTCATTTTTAAATCTCATTTTTAGATGTTAAAAACTTACTTGGCCTTCTGTTTTCCTAGTGGTCTTTTATCTTGATGCACAGAGGATTATTACCTTTATTTTTATTTTTTTTGAGACAGAGTCTTTCTCTGTTACCCAGGCTGTAGTGCAGTGGTGTGATCTTGGCTCACTGCAACCTCCACCTCCTGGGTTCAATGAATCTCCCACCTCAGCCTAGCAAGTAGCTGGGACTACGGGTACCTGTCACCACACCTGGTTAATTTTTGTATTTTTGGTAGAGATGGAATTTTACCATGTTGGCCAGGCTGGCCTCGAACTCCTGACCTCAAGTGATCTACCCACCTCAGCCTCCCGAAGTGCTGGGATTACAGGTGTGAGGTACTGTGCCCAGCCTGGATTGTGTTCGAAAGTTTATCTGGAATTTAAAACTTATTTTCCCATAGAAATAATGTTTTAAGTGATGATTAGGTTCATAGGGTGGTGGCTTACAGAAAATTAAGTCATAGTATAGCTGAAATACTCTATATTTGCAATAAAAAAGTAGTAGAAGCAATACTATGGGAATGCTAGATGAAGCAGAATAATAATTAAATGGAAAAAAGTCATTTAAAAATGTATCTAGGACTGGCTGCGGTGGCTCACACCTGTAATCCCAGCACTTTGGGAGGTGGAGGTGGGTGGATCACCAGAGATCAGGAGTTTGAGACCAGCCTGACCCACATGGTAAAACCCCATCTCTACTTAAAATATAAAATTAGCTGGGCCTGGTGGCACATGCCTGTAATCCCAGCTACTTGGGATGCTGAGGCAGGAGAACCACTTGAACCTGGGAGGCAGAGGTTGCAGTGAGCTGAGATCGCGCCATTGCCCTCCAATGTGTGAATGCACTGGAGTGAAACTCTGTCTCAAAAAAAAAAAAAAAAAAATCTAAATGCTACTGCTTGAGAATATGAATAATCTTCACTGCTAGGTCATCCAGCGCTTTCCACAGATTAATTCAGCTTCAGCCTGTGAGTGTTTAATGATATTAACTACTATTAATCACTTGGAAAGATAAAGGTACCCTTAGGAAATTTTTGTCCTTTTGTATAAGGAATTAGGAGTTTTCAGTAAGAGATGGATGATTATGCATATAATGTATATATATATCATATATATTTATATATTTATTTTTTAGTTTTTTGTGTTTTTTTTTGTTTTTGTTTTTTTTTGAGATGGAGTCCCACTCTGTCACCCAGGCTGGAGTGCAGTGGCACCATCTTGGCTCACTGTAAGCTCTGCCTCCGGGGTTCGCCATTCTTCAGCCTCCCAAGTAGCTGGGATTACAGGCGCCCGCCACTACGCCCAACTAATTTTTTGTATTTTTAGTAGAGGCAGGGTTTCACCATGTTAGCCAGGATGGTCTCCATCTCCTGACCTCGTGATCCACCCGCCTCGGCCTCCCAAAGTGCTGGGATTACAGGCGTGAGCTACCGCGCCCGGCCTATTTTTTAGTTTTTAAGAGACAAGGTCTTGCTCTGCTGCCCAGGCTGGAGTGCAGAGGTTCAGTCATAACTCACTGCAGCCTCCAACTCCTGGGCTCAAGCAGTCCTCCTGCCTTGGCTTCCCATGTAGCTGGAACTATAGATGTGTGTTACCATGCCTGCCTGATTATTTATTTTTTGT
Organism: Trachypithecus francoisi; assembly: GCF_009764315.1. Taxonomy (NCBI): domain Eukaryota; kingdom Metazoa; phylum Chordata; class Mammalia; order Primates; family Cercopithecidae; genus Trachypithecus; species Trachypithecus francoisi. The sequence goes on from NW_022681466.1 coordinate 36,886,615, forward strand.
AGAGATGAGGAGATGAGGTCTCCTTGTGTTGCCCCAGCTGGTCTTGAACTCCTGGTCTCAAGCTGTCCCTCCACCTGGATCACTCAGAGTGCTGGGATTGGAGGTGTGAGCCAGTGCCTGGCCTCTTCATTTATTGTTCTTTCTCTTCCTCAGACTGGATAATCAAAATTGACTATCTTCAAGTTTTGTAATTGTTTTATTTTTTTGAGACAAGGTCTTACTCTGTTGCCTCAGCTGGAGTGCAGTGATGCAGTCATAGTTCACTGCAACCTCATACTTCTCAATTCCAGAATTGTTAATTGGTTTCTTTTTATAATTTCCCATCTCATCTCACTATTGATATTCTCCATTTGGTCTCAAGTGTGAGACAGTGTTCTCATACTGGAAGTCATTAGGCATGTTTTTTTTTTCCTTCTTTGAACTTGTTTATAAATAGTTCATTTAAAGTGTTTACCTAGTAAATCAAATGTCTGGACTTGCCTATAGACAGTTTCTATTTAATGCCCCTTTTCCTGTGTGTGGGCTTCATTTTCTTGTTTGAATGCTTTGCAATTTTTTGTTGAAAATGAGACATTTTAAGTACTGTAGTGTGGCAGCTCTGGAAATTGGATTTCCTACCTTAAGGTTTGTTACTGCTATTTGTTGTTGTTCCTGCTGTTATTTATTTGCTTAGTGACTTTCTTGGACTGATTTTATAAGTTTGTATTCTTTTTTGTGTGCGCTTATTTAGCTTAGTGGTCAGCTAATGATTGGACAGGGATTTTAAAAATGACTTGAACCTATAAGTTCAGCCTTGGTTGAGGGGTTCTATACTACTCAGGTGTGTCTTCAAATGTTGCACAGTCAATTTACAACTCTCCTTTAGCCTTTACTTCCTGCTTATGTGGAGCTTTAAGGTCAGCCAAAGTGAGAGATACGGGAATTTGGGGGCACATGCACAGCTCTCCATATGCAGGTGGCCTTTTGGATTTCCAGGAATATGTCAGAGCCTTTCAAAGCCCTTGAGGACTTGCTGTTTTCCAGGTTTTCCTTTCAAGTTTTTTGGTAGCTTCTTGTTAGCCCCCTCTGGCAGTGCTTTCTCAGGCAGCTGTGAAGTTATATAGTTGCCACTGATTATTTTTAACGAATGCCGGGGAAAAAGTTTTATTTGCAGAGTGAACTCAAAGCCAGATCAAATAAAGACAAACGTTGAGAATGAAACTTTTTAGTGAGCTACCAGATAGGTCAAATATTGACACTTCTTTTGAGAAGCTCTAAACCCATTCTGCCTCCTTCAGTGGCTGCTTGACTGTTGGTTTTTACAGCTTAGGGAGATTTTTGGTTTTCAAAGCTATTGCATAACTGGGGAATAGAACATGTTAAAACACCACAAATACTGCTTTTTTTATGTTTTATTTTTTAACAGAGGTTCAGCCGTTATTTATTTATTTTTCTTTCTTTCTCCTTTTTTTTTTTTTTTTTGAGAGAGTGATCTGTCACTCAGCCTGGAGTGCAGTGGCGTGATCATGGCTGACTGCAGCCTTGACCTCCAAGGTGCTAGCGATCCTCCCACCTAGTCTCCTGAGTAGTTGGGACTACGGGCGTGTGCCACCAATTTTTGTAGTTTTTGTAGAGACAGCGTTTGCCATGTTGCCTAGGCTGGTCTCAAACTCTTGGGCTCAAACAATTCATCTTCTTCAGTCACCCAAAGTGTGAGCCACCACACTCGACTCAGTCATTTTTCTGGAATAAAGCTCTATGGATTATTGCAAGCATTTGGTTGATTTGTAGAGTTCTGAAAAAGTTGGGTTTTGACAGTTTTTGATAGTGTTCTTGCTGCTTTTTTAGAAGAATGGATTTTCAGAGGTCTTTACCATTCCAGCAATCAGCCTCCTTACATATTTTTTTGGAGGGAAAATTTTTATATCCTAAAATGCAAAAGTTATGTGTTCATGCATTTTGATAAGATACAGAACATTTCTATCACCTATGAAAGTTGATTTGTTCCTCTTTCCAGTAAATCTAGCCTATCCTCAGAGACAATAACTGTTCTGACCTGTCATCATTGATTAGTTGTTCCTGTTCTAGAACTTGGGGAATCACAGATTATCTGCTGTTTTTTTTTTTTTTTTCAAAGAACAAGTATAAGTTTATTTTAGTCACATATAACTTTTCCCTTAATATGAGACCAAACCCTTTTCCTAACTTATGTTTTTGCCTTTGGGGAGTCTCTATTTTCAGATGCACAGAAAGCAGAAAACACACTGGGGAAAAAATCACTCCTCAAGGAGTGGTGTAATCAATGCTCTTTCCATGCACCACCACTCGCTCCATTTCCACCTGGAAGATGTAATGCAGCAGGAGAAACCAGACCCTAAATATTTTACCAGGTGTTTTTCTAACAGTTTATGACTCTAGAATTCAAATTAGATTTTTAGTTTTAGAATAAGGATTTTTTTTATTATTTTTTATTATTATACTTTAAGTTCTAGGGTACATGTGCATAACGTGCAGGTTTGTTACATATGTATACTTGTGCCATGTTGGTGTGCTGCACCCATCAACTTGTCAGCACCCATCAAGCCATCATTTATATCATGTATAACTCCCCAATGCAATCCCTCCCCCTTCCCCTTCCCCATGATAGGCCCCAGTGTGTGATGTTCCCCTTCCCGAGTCCAAGTTTCCTCATTGTTCAGTTCCCACCTGTGAGTGAGAACATGCGGTGTTTGGTTTTCTCTTCTTGTGATAGTTTGCTAAGAATGATGGTTTCCAGCTGCATCCATGTCCCTACAAAGGACGCAAACTCATCCTTTTTTATGGCTGCATGGTATTCCATGGTGTATATGTGCCACATTTTCTTAATCCAGTCTGTCACAGATGGACATTTGGGTTGATTCCAAGTCTTTGCTATTGTGAATAGTGCCGCAATGAACATACGTGTGCATGTGTCTTTGTAGTAGAATAATTTATAATCCTTTGGGTATATACCCAGTAGTGGGATGGCTGGGTCATATGGTACATCTAGTTCTAGATCCTTGAGGAATTGCCATACTGTTTTCCATAATGGTTGAACTAGTTTACAATCCCACCAACAGTGTAAAAGTGTTCCTATTTCTCCACATCCTCTTCAACACCTGTTGTTTCCTGATTTTTTAATGATTGCCATTCTAACTGGTGTGAGATGGTATCTCATTGTGGTTTGGATTTGCATTTCTCTGATATCTGCTGTTTTTTTAATCAGCCTTCTTTTACTTAGTATACTATCTGTGAACATCATCCATGTTGTTACATATATCAGTACTTTTGTTTTTTCCTTTTTATGCTGAAAAGTATTCTATAATAAGAATGTATCATACTTTTAAGTTTTTGTTTTTGAGGCAGAACCTCACTATGTTGCCCAGACTGGAATGCAGTGGCGCTATCTCGGCTCACTGCAACCTCCACCTCCTGGGTTCAAGTGATTCTCCTGCCTCAGTCTCCTGAGTAGCTGGGACTACAGGCACTGCCACTATGCCCAGATAATTTTTGTATTTTTAGTAGAGAGGGGGCAAGCTCTGTTGGCCAGGCTGGTTTTGAACTCCTGACCTCAAGTGATCTGCCCACCTCGACCTCCCAAAGTGCTGGGATTACAGGCGTGAGCCACACACCCAGCCTCATATCATACTTTTTTGGATTCATTTGTTCATGGACGTTTGGCACGAAGTCACCAGTAGCAAAAAAAATTGCTAGTTGTAGGCCTGCTCTTGCCTGAGATGTCCCATCTGGGTTTTATCATCTACCTGAAGTGGCTCTGCAGTAGCTTTTTTTAGCAGGGACCCTACCAAAGTGACTTTTGGTGGTAGGTGAATTCACTTCAGATCAGCTGCACCAACCAGATTTACAAATAGTTGGTTGTGTTTCTTTGCTGCATTATACAATTTCTTGTCCTAGGTTTGTAAATTCTTAGCCCACTTTGGCAGTGAAAGGCATATTTCCCAATGTTTATTTATCTCTGTGGTTATCCTCTGATTCAGATGTTGTTAAATTTTCCTCTTTGCCTTTGGAACCAAACTGTTAAAACAGCAATTCCTATCCTGTAACAGAAATCTGAATGCATGGTCCTGCCTTGGCTGTCTTAAGAGAAAGAAATAGAGATGAAGAATAGACTTGGTCTTTGCTTGCAAGATACTTAAATATACTTGGGGAGATAAGACAAATATTACCTTTGGAAAAAAGATATGATATAAAGCAGCATATAATAGGGGAATAGAACACCAGTATAGTGGTTTATTGTGAAATATTTTATACCATCTAATGAGTAATAATAATAAAGTACTGAACTTTAAGAAAAAAGCTTACCTTTACAAAAATGGATTTAATTTCATGCATTTCACACATGCATCTGATTTCTTGACTGGAAGTAGAGTATAGTTGCCGCTAGAATTTAGGGAATGCTTATGGTAATGACAACATCCATCCTGTGTCACTGCAGAAAAGGTGAATAACTACTGGTGTAGACAAGGTAACTTCTAAGAGTTTAGAGCATGACAGTGAGCATTGTGCTGCTCTCATGTTTGTTTTGTACATTGTTAAGTACATAATTTTATTTTCCTTTCATGGACAGTGAGTTCCAATCTCTTCATATGACTTTGTAAAAGCCATTTACATAGATTATCTAAATTATTTTTTATTTTTATTTTTTTTTAGACAGAGTCTCTCTCTGTCACCAGGCTGGAGTGCAGTGGTGCAGTCTCTGCTCACTGCAACCTCTGCCTCCCGGGTTCAAACGATTCTCCTGCCTCAGCCTTCTGAGTGGCTGGGATTACAGGTGTGCACCACCATCCCTGGCTAATTTTTTTTTTTTTCTTTTTTGAGACGGAGTCTCGCTCTGTTGCCCAGGCTAGAGTGCAGTGGCGCGATCTTGGCTCACTGCAAGTTCTGCTTCCGGGGTTCAAGCGATTCTCTTGCCTCAGTCTCCCGAGTAGCTGGGACTACAGGTGCCCGCCACCACGCCCGGCTAATTTTTTTTGTATTTTTAGTAGAGATGTGGTTTCACTATGTTGGCCAGGCTGGTCTCGATCTCCTGACCTCAAGTGATCCACTCGCCTCTGCCTCCCAAAGTGCTAGGATTACAGGCGTGAGCCACCGCGCCCCGCCATTTTTGTATTTTTAGTAGAGATGGTGTTTCTCCGTGTTGGCCAAGCTAGTCTTGAACTCCTGGCCTCCAGTGATCCACCTGCTTTGGCCTCCCAAAGTTCTGGGATTACAGGTGTGAGCCACCGTGCTGGCCTCTATCTAAATTAAAATGGAGGAGTTGGTCTATTTACTATTTTTACTATAGAAATGATAGTAGTCAGCTTGGGCTACCATCACAAAATACCAAAGACTGGATGATTAAATGACAGAAATATTATTTCCCGTTGGAAATAACGTTTGGTTCCAGCAAGGTTTCGTTTTTGGTGAGGGTTCTCTTCCTGGCTTGCAGACGATAGCCTTTCCTGCTTGCTGCATCCATACATGCTCTTTCCTCTGCCTATGTTGTGCTTGAGCCCTCTGGTGTCTCTTCTTATATGAACACTAATCCTGTAAGGTCAGGGTCCTATCCTTACAAGCTTATTGAATAATAATTGCTTCCTTACCCCAAATACAGCCACACTGTGTGTTAGGGCTTCAACATATGAATTTGAGGGAAGGACACATACATTCAGTTCGTAAGACAAATGTAAATACAATGTAATATATTTAAATTCTCCCCTAGACTTATCTTCATCAGTAGCACTGCCTATATCTTAGAAACAGGCAGACGCCTTGAAATCATCAAAGATCATTTTTTTCTTTCTTGTCCTTTGATAGCTAATTATTCAGTGAACTCTGTTCAGTTACCTTTATCTCTTGAATCTGCCTTCTTACCTCCCTTTTTACTTTATGCCTTAGGCCTGTAATCCCAGCACTTTGGAGACAGAGGCGAGAGGATCACTTGAGGCCATGCCTTGGAGTTCTTCTCTTGAGTTCATTTCTTGTGTGAACGAAAGCAGTAACGGCTTAACTGGTCTTTATACGGCCATTCTGACCTTTTCCCAGTGTGTTTATTGCATTGACACCAGTGTGCATGTAAACCTGATTGTTACTTCTTTGTTTAAAGCCAGGAAAGGATTTTTAACATGGCTTAGAATGTCCTTCCATGAACTTGTACCTGATACCTTTATCAGTTAGGTTTAAGTCTGGATGTATATTAAACAAAATAATAGTTTAAATAAGACATAAGGGTTTATTGTTTTCACACGTAAATCTGGAGGTAGGATATCCAAGGGTCATGTGGCAGTTCCATGGTCATCTAGGCTTTTTTTTTTTTTTTCCAGCCCAGAAGTCTTTTATTTTTTTTAACATCTATTATGCCATGAATTCGTAGGGAATAGGTTCCAGCAGCTCAGGCTCCTTCCCATTGGTTCTCACAAAGTGTGCTTCTCTGGGTGGAGCAGGCTGGGGCTTCAGTTGAACCCAGGTACCTTTCTCTTTAGCTTCTTTCTTTTTCTGATCATTTTCCTTCACGCGTTTCAGGAAGCTATCTCAGTTCTTAGAGTGCTTAATGTGCTCAATACGCACATTAATTCTCTTGGCAAGAATCTTGCCCTTAACTTGTTTGTTTACAATGCCAACAGCATGCTGGGTAACATGGTAGACTCTTACAGTTTTGCTATGGTAACACTTGTGGGTCATTCCTTTTTGAACAGTACCCATTCCCTTGATGTCTACGATATCACCTTTCTTATAGATTCGCATATACGTGGCCAAAGGAACAACTCCATGTTTTCTAAAAGGCCTAGAGAACATGTATCGGTTGCCTCTCCTCTTTCTCTTTGTGTTCATCATTTTGGCAAATTACTGGAAGATGGCGGTTCTGGCCGAAAGGCCATCTAGGCTTTTAAAAATCTTTTTGACCTCGCCATCCTTACTGTATGGCTTATAACTTTGACGTTCACTCAAATATAGATGTGTAAAATGGCTGCTGGAGATGCAGTCATTGTATCTGAGTGCCAGGTGGGAAGAAGAGATAAGGGCAAAAGGATATTTGCCAGCTGTTACCTTTTAAGAAGCCTTCTTGGAGGTCCCCCCTAGTCATTTCTACTACATTTCATTGACTATTTCTAGTTGCAAGGGAAACTGAAAAGTATAGTCATTTAGCTAAGGACATTATCATCTTGACTAAAGTCAGGGTTCTGTTTTGTCTGCCCATTATCATTCTAACCTCATTTCTGGCAACTCTGCTTCTTATACCCTATACTCCATTTATATCATACTACTTGCAATTATTTGATTATCCATGCCACTTTATTCTTTTATATGTGTTTTCCCTGCACAGAATAGCCCTTTGCTTTTTTTTTTTTTTTTTTTTTTGGCCAGGTGAACCCCTACTCTTTAGGAATCACCACTTCTTAGAAGCCTTTCCTGATTATTCCCTATTTTGGAACTCCATCGAATACCTCTACTTTAATGTTTCCTATCTGGTATTATAGTTATTTTTGTTGTGTCCTATCATTTCTACTAAATTTTCAAGTATTAGAATATGGAGACTACGTATTACTCATCTTGACTGATATAAGTAGACGTTTAATAAATGCCTGACAGCTGGGTGTGGTGGCTCATGCCTGTAATCCCAGCACTTTGGGAGGATGAGGGAGGTGGATCACCTGAGGTCAGGAGTTCAAGACCAGCCTGGCCAACATGGTGAAACCCTGCCTCTACTGAAAATACAAAACTTAGCTGGGTGTGGTGGTGCGCACCTGTACTTCCAGCTACTCGGGAGGCTGAGGCAGGAGAATTGCTTGAACCTGGGAGACGGAGGTTGCAGTGAGCCGAGATCACTCATTCTAGCCTGGGAGACAGAGTGAGACTCCATCTCAAAAAAAAAAAGAAAGAAAGAAAAAAAAAAGCCTGGCACAGTAGACATTTAATTAATGCTTGTTGAAAATAATCAGATAAAAGTACAATTTAAAAATAGCTAGGAAGGGCCTGACACAGTAGTGCATGCCTGTAGTCCCAACTACTTGGGCAGCAGAGGTGGGAGGATCACTTGAGCCCAGGAGTTGCTGAAAGGTTGGTATGAAGGTGATGGGGGTTTGGGTAGGTGGTAGATTGGTGCCTGATTGCCTTGTGCTGCAAGGAACCAGAGAGTCTAACCACTCCTCGTAGACTTTCAACCAATCTCTACTTTTTTTCCGCAGCCTCACCTTTTACACCCCGACTTTTGTGGTAATTGGTACCATCCATTTCTGAGCCTTTTGGGGCTATGGTCAGGGTAAATTCGTTTGCTTCTTGTTTGAATTTCTTGGCTGCTAGTGCTTAGGTTTTAACTTTCTTGGATTGGTTTAGGTCAGTGACCACTTCAGATGCTTAATGTGCACCAGAAAATTTTGACTGTCTCTTAGGTGCTAATTTTTCTCTTCTCCTATTGTTGTGTTTGTGAGTTTAAAAAAAAATTTCAATAGCTTTTGGGATACAGATGGTTTTTCGTTACATGGATGAAGTGTACAGTAGTGAAATCTGAGATTTTAATGCACCCATCACCCGAGTAGGGTACATTGTACCCATTATGTAGTTTTTTTTTTGTTTTATTTTTTGTTTTTTTGAGACGGAGTTTCGCTCTTGTTGCCCAGGCTGGAGTGCAATGGCACCATCTCGGCTCACCGCAACCTCCGCCTCCCATGTTCAAGCAATTCTCCTGCCTCAGCCTCCCGAGTAGCTGGAATTACAGGCATGCACCACCATGCCCGGCTAATTTTTTTTTGTATTTTTAGTAGAGACGGGGTTTCTCCATGTTGGTCAGGCTGATCTTGAACTCCCGACCTCAGGTGATCCGCCCACCTCGGCCTCCCAAAGTGCTGGGATTACAGGCGTGAGCCACCACGCCCGTCCCATTATGTAGTTTTTTATCCCTCTGTCCTTGTGAGTTTATATCTTCTTTTATTCTCACTGTAATTTTACTGAGAGAGGGATACAGGGAGAGAGAGAAGATTTTTCAGAAGTCTCTTTTTCCTTTTCTGAAGCTACTTTTTCTTTCTAATACAAAGATAACTAATATCATTTCTTTATTTAAAAAATTTACCACACCTGGGCAGGGCACGGTGGCCCATGTGTGTAATCCCAGCACTTTGGGAGGCCTAGGCTGGCAGATCACTTGAGGTCAGGAGTTTCAGACCAGCGTGGCCAACGTGGTGAAACCCCCTCTCTACTAAAAATATAAAATTTACCCAGTGTTATGGTAGGTGCCTGTAATCCCTGCTACTGGGGAGGCTGAGGCAGGAGAATCGCTTGAACCTGGGAGGTGGAAGTTGCAGTGAGCTGTGATCATGCCACTGCACTCCAGCCTGGGCAACAGATCAAGACTCAGTCTCAAAAAAAAAAAAAAAATTACCACACCTGTAATCCTAGCACTATTGAGAGGCCAAGGCAGGTGGATTGCTTGAGCTCAGGAGTTTGAGACCTATCTGGGAAACATGGCAAAACCCCATCGCTACTTAAATATTCAAAAAATTATCCACACGTGGCAGTGGGAGCCTGTGGTCCCAGCTACTTAGGAGGCTGAGGCGGGAGGATTGCTTGAGCCTGGGAGGCAGAGGTTGCAGTGACTGAGATCATGGCACTGCACTCCCAGCCTGGGTGACAGAGTGAGACCCCATCTCAAAAAAAAAAAAAAAAAAACAACAAAAACCACAGAACAGAACTTAGGCTTGATTCTATTATATTTTCTGTCTTGCTTAAATTTTTATTTTCAAAATTTTCAACATTTCACTGTATGGTGAACATTTTAATGTATTTATTTTCAGTAAATATGGATCTATAGGAACATTTCAGTGTCTGATATTCTAAGTGTATACAATAATTTATTCAGTCTGTCCTTTGTTGATGGACATTGTTTGCTTCTTATAAATGCTTTAAAAGTTTATTTATATGTACATTTCCCAACAGTTTAAATGAATAAATTCATTAGTTATCAGATGGCTATATATATATATATATATATATACATACACTTTTTTTTTTTTTTTTTGAGACGGAGTCTCACTCTGTCATTGTCCAGGTTGGAGTGTAGTGGGGCTATCTCAGCTCACTGCAACCTGTGCCTCCTCAGCTCAAGCAATCCTCCTGCCTCAGCCACCTGAGTAACTGAGTAACCCACCACCTAGGCTGGCTAATTTTTGTATTTTTAGTAGAGGTGGGATTTCACCATGTTGGCCAGACTGGTCTTGAACTCCTGGCCTCAAGGGATGCACCTGCCTCAGTTTCCCAAAGTCCTGGCATTACAGGTGTGAGCTATCGTGCCCGGCCACCAGATTATATTTTTAAAAAGCATGTTACCAAGTAGTTCTTCAAATAATCTGTAACCAACAGTATAGGAGATTACCTATACTGTTATATAGGTAATCTATTAGATTAATATACAATTAATATATTAGATTAATTTTATCATAATATATTCTAATATGTTATTCTAGTATTTAATCATATATTATTCTAATGTTATTCTAATATATTATTCTAATGTTTAATTTTCTTGTCTCCTTCACTGGAATGTGAACAACCTAATTTGTTGCTAAAGCCATTAATGAAAATTAGGCATTTTGAAGAAATACATATTCTGCAGCCAAAGTTACCTCCTTCAATTGCAAATATTAATATTATAAATCCAATTTTAAATAAAGTACCTAATAGTCATACTTTTCTCTAGCTACTTATTCAACTAGTCGTTCTTATTGTTTTATCATTGCTCTACATGTTGATGAACCACGAACCCTCCCTTCCTACCACAAGCATTTATTGAATTGATTACCTGTGTGCCAAGCACTCTTTAGTCTTTATCTTTTTTTTTTTTTTAAGACAAAGTCTCGCTCTGTCACCCAGGCTGGAGTGCAGTGGCACGATCATGGCCCACTGCAGCCTTGACTTCCCGGGCTCAAGTGATCCTCCCATCTCAGCCTCCTGAGTAGCTATAGGCACGTGCCACCATGCGTGGCTAATTTTTCTGTTTTTGTAGAGACAATGTCTCACTATGTTGCCTGGGGTGGTCTCTGACTTCTGGCCTGAAGCCATCCTACTGCCTTGGCCTCCCAAAGTGCTATGATTATAGATATGAGCCACTGCGCCTGGCCTAGTCTTTATCTTGCTGGTCCTTTCTGCCTTAACTTGATAAGTCCCCTTTTCCTGGCCCTTGGAGCACATACTCTTCTGCTTATCTTTCTTTTCTCCTGACTATTCCATATCAATTTTCTTCCTCTCTCTTAGTTTTTCCCTCTGTTTCCTTCCTGTTGTAGAACTACAAACACTGGCTTCTTGTAGTTTGGTATGTCTCATTATGCTTCTTCCTCATGGTTTTAATTACTACCTCTATACTGATGACTCCTATCAAACCTCTCTTAAGCTTTATATTTAACATTCTAAAACCCCATTGCATTTTCCAGGGTTTCCCATATTCAGTGTCCTTAAAGTTTATCATCTTTTTTCCTGACTTACCCCTTTTTTTTTTTTTTTTTGGAGACAGGGTCTCGCTGTGTCGCCCAGGCTGGAGTGCAGTGGTCTATCTTGGCTCACTGCAAGCTCCGCCTCCCAGGTTCACGCCATTCTCCTGCCTCAGCCTTCCAAGTATCTGGGACTACAGGTGCCCACCACCACGCCAAGCTAATCTTTTGTATTTTTAGTAGAGATGGGGTTTTACCGTGTTTGCCAGGATGGTCTCGATCTCCTGACCTCGTAATCTACCTGCCTTGGCCTCCCAAAGTGCTGGGATTACAGGCGTGAGCCACCGCACCTGGCCTTTCCCGAGCCTCCCAAAGTGCTGGGATTACAGGCATGAGCCACCGCGCCTGGCCTTTCCTGACTTATTCTTACATTCTCTGTCTACAAAATAACATAATCCTTGAAGTTTCTCAGTACTGGCTGGGCGCGATGTCTCACGCCTGTAATCCCAGTCAAGGTGGGCAGATCACTTGAGGTCAGGAGTTCAAGACCAGCCTGGCCAACATGGTGAAACTAAAAATACAAAAATTAGCCTGGCGTGGTAGTGAGCGCCTGTAGTCTCAGGTACTTGGGAGGTTGAGGCAGGCAAACTGCTTGAACCTGGGAGACAGAGGTTATAGTGATCTGAGATTGTGCCACTGCACTCCAGCCTGGGCAACAGAGCGAGACTCCATCTCAAAAAAAGAAAAAAAAAGCTTCCCAGTACTGCTTCTACTCTCAGTCTAGCTTCAAGTTCTACTGACTCTCTGGATATTTCCCAAATTTAGCTCCTTTTCTTGTAGTAGCAGGCTGTCGCTTCCAGATTTGTTCTGTTCTCTATATTACTGGTAGAGCAAGCTATCTGAATTATATCTAACTGTGTTTTGTTTCTTGGCTGCCTGCAGTTTTTATCTGAGTTGTATCTGACTGTGTCCCTTCCTTATGACAGGACAGAGTCTCTGTGACTTGGTCTCACTACCTCTCTAGGTTTATCATTTGCTACTCTGTGCTTTGTTTATTTTGCTGTAGTAAGATACTTTTACCATACGTTTCTATACTTCATTGTACTTTGAAGCGAACTGTAATTTCTGACCAGCATGTCCCCGTTCATTTTGCTTGGTTTAGCCTTTAAAATTTAATGTAATCCTCTTCATCTGGAAGAATTTGTTTTCTCTAGCATGGGTCAAAGGTACCATTTCTGTGCCTCCATTGTGATTGTGGTACTGATCATGTAATAGTAAAGGGTGTTTATTTATTTGTTCTTGTAGATAGAGATTGTTCCATATAGTGAAAAAAAGTTTTCAATGCATAAAATAATGGCTCAGTAATTTTTTTATTTTTGATAATGAGTATCTAAAAATTTTAGGTTGTTAATATCATCTATTTATTATTTTCTTTGTAAATAATGACAAAATCCAAGCTAAACTTGAGGACTGTTCTCCACATGGATGGAGGTGTACTCAAAGAGTACAAATAATATTATTTTTATCACAAAGGAGATTAATGTATTGCTACTGAAAACATCAATGCCAGAATCCAATGGCATTTAGCTTACCTGCTAATTTGAAATATTCGTTACTTCTTCGCCCCTGCCTAAAATTTGTATGCGTATATTAAAGTTTTGTCTTTTGAAAATTGAGGGTTAAGAATTTTGGCTTGGTGTGGTGGCTCATGCCTATAATCCCAGCACTTCTGGAGGCCAAGGTGGGAGGATTGCCTGAGCGCAGGAGTTCAAGACCAGCCTGGGCAACATGGCGAGATCCATCTCTTTAAAAAAAAAAAAAAATATATATATATATATATATTATATATATATATACTTATTTTCTAAATTAGATTTGAAAATATTAGAATTATGACAAAATGTCATAGAGTTTTGTTTTACTTAACCAAAAAAGAAGTGTAATATTTGCCAATTTTTCTTTTTTTTCCTTTTTATTTATTTATTTTTTTGAGACAGAGTCTCACTCTATTGTCCAGGCTGGAGTGCAGTGGCATGGTCTTGGCTCAGTGCAACCTCCGTCTCCCAGGTTCAAGTGATTATCGTGCCTCAGCCTCCCAAGTAGCTGGGATTATAGGCGTGCACCACCATGCCTGGCTAATTTTTGTAATTTTTGTAAAGATGGGATTTCACCATGTTGACCAGGCTGATCTTGAACTCCTGGCCTTAAGTGATTCACCTCTCTTGGCCTCACAAAGTACTGGGATTATAGGCGTGAGCCACTGTGTCTAGCCTCAATTTTTCTTAGGAACCAGGTTGAAAAAAATTATGAGAGACCTCTTTTCTCTCCTGATTCCTTACCCATCTTCTGTTTCCAAATTGCAGTTACAGATGTAGAGCTAAAACGACTGAAGGATGCCTTCAAGAGGACCTGTGGACTCTCATATTACATGGGCCAGCACTGCTTCATCCGGGAGGTGCTTGGGGATGGAGTGCCTCCGAAAGTTGCTGAGGTAATCGTTTTGTTCTAAGTTTTCCTTTGAGGTAGTTATCCACCAGCCTAAGTTCCTGAGGGGCCTTCTGCTCTTAACAGATTTGATCTTACCTGTAGTTATTTTTCTTCCTGAGTGAGTAAACAAGGTTTTGTTTTAGATGTCAACATGGCTGTGTTCTTAGAGGCCAAATGGGAGTACTGCAGAGCTGTAATTCTGTTTCTTTTGTACTTTTGAGCTTTAATAGCCACTGATTATGATCATGGGAACATTTCCATGATTGGCTTCTTATTCTTAAAAAGTTAATCTCTGTGACATAAAAATTTTTATGTTGCAAGTATGTTTTATAAATTTTATGTTAAATAAAACTTTTGCATATAGTAAAACGTAGTTAATTCTATAAAATTAAATGTTGCAAATGAAATACTAGCTTATTGGGACTTAATTAAATTTTTATTTAAGTTCTACTAAAATGTTTAGGTAGAGATAAAATGTGCTAACTTGATATAAATATTCTCTTTCTAAAAATAATATGTTGAGCCAGGTGCCACTGTGTGTACCTATCATCCTAGCTACTTAGGAGGCTGAAACAGGAAGCTTGCTTAAGCCCAAGAACTCGAGTCCAGTCTGGACAACATATTGAGACATTGTCTCAAAAAAAATAAAATAAAAGTTTACTATTTTGTAGTTATATACGCAGATGTGCATTTTGTAATTCTAAATGAGAAATAAGAATAAAATTTATTGGCTGGGTATGTTGGCTTATGCCTGTAATCTCAGCACTTTGGGAGATCGAGGCAGGAGGATCACTTGAGCTCAGGAGTTCCAGACCAGCCTGGGCAACATAGCAAGACCTCGTCTCTACTTAAAAACAACAACCAAAAAAAATTAGCAGACGTGGTGGTGTTTGCCTGTAAGTCCCAGGTACTCAGGAGGCTGAGGCAGGAGGATTGCTTGAGTCCAGGAGATTGAGGCTAGAGCGAGCTATGATTGCACCACTGTACTCCAGCCTGGGTGACAGTGAGACCTTGTCTGAAAAGAAAAAAAAAATAAATTTTATAAGATAATAAAAATTATGGCCGGGCGCAGTGGCTCACGCCTATACTCCCAGCACTTTGAGAGACTGAGGCGGGTGAATCATGAGGTCAGGAGTTCGAGACCAGCCTGGCCAACATAGTGAAACCCCATC
Source organism: Trachypithecus francoisi (assembly GCF_009764315.1). NCBI lineage: Eukaryota > Metazoa > Chordata > Mammalia > Primates > Cercopithecidae > Trachypithecus > Trachypithecus francoisi. The sequence continues at coordinate 36,901,688 of NW_022681466.1, forward strand.
TCTACTAAAAATAGCAAAAAATTAGCTGGGCTTAGTGGCGGGTGCCTGTAATCCCAGCTACTCAGGAGGCTGAGGCAGGAGAATTGCTTGAACCCGGGAGGTGGAGGTTGCAGTGAGTCGAGACCATGCCACTGCACTCCAGCCCGGGCGACAGAGTGAGACTCTGCCTCAAAAAAAAAAAAAAAATATATATATATATATATAATAGCAATTTTAGACTTGGTATATTATATAGAACCATTCTTTGCCATTTTTAATTAACCCCAGTTTCTATTTTTTTTTTTTTTTGAGACAGAGATTTGCTCTTGTTGCCCAGGCTGGCATGCAATGGCATGATCTTGGCTCACTGCAAGTTTCGCTTCCCAGGTTCAAGCGATTCTCTTGCCTCAGCCTCCCGAGTAACTGGGATTACAGGCACCCACCACCATGCCCAGCTAATTTTTTTTTTATTTTTAGTGGAGACAAGATTTTACCATGTTGGCCAGGCTGGTCTTGAACTCCTGACCTCAGGTGATCTACCTGTCTTGGCCTCCCAAAGTGCTGGGATTACAGGCATGAGCCACTGCGCCTGACAGACAGTTTCTTTTTTCTTTTTTTTTGAGACAGAGTGTCACTCAGCTGCCCAGGCTAGAGTGCCGTGGCATGATCTTAGTTCACTGCAACCTCCACACCCACGGAGGGCGAGCTGAAGCAGGGCAGGGCGTCGCCGCACCCGGGAAGCACAAGGGGTCAGGAGTCATTCAAGCGATTCTCCTGCCTCAGCCTCCTAAGTAGCTGGGACTACTGGCACGTGCCACCTTGCCTGGCTAATTTTTGTATTTTTAGTAGAAATGGGGTTTCACCATGTTGGGTAGGATGGTCTCAATCTCTTGACCTTGTGATCCCCCCACCTCAGCCTCCCAACGCAGGTGTGAGCCACCTCATCCGGCCGACAGTTTCTATGTCTAACATATGTTGTGTGCTTTTGACTCCTGTGATTTATATAGTATTATATAGTATAGAGATTGCATTTGTTTTTGTTTGCTCTTGCTTCTCTAGTTTTTTTTTGAGATGGAGTCTGACTCTGTTGCCCAGGCTGGAGTGAAGTGGCGTGATCTCAGCTCACTGCAACCTCCGCCCTCTGAGTTCAAGCAATTCTCCTGCCTCAGCCTCCCGAGTAGCTGGGATTACAGGCATCTGCCACCATGCCCGGCTAATTTGTTGTGTTTTTAGTAGAGATGGGGTTTCACCATCTTGGCCAGGCTGGTCTTGAACTCCTGACCTCATGATCCACCCGTCTTGGCCTCCCAAAGTGCTGGGATTACAGACATGAGCCACCACGCCTGGCCTTCTCTAGTTCTTTTAATTGTGATGTTAGGGTGTCGATTTTAGATCTTTCCTGCTTTCTCTTGTGGGCATTTAGTGCTATAAATTTCCCTCTACACACGCTTTAAATGTGTCCCAGAGATTCTGGTACACTGTGTCTTTGTTCCATTGGTTTCAAAGAACATCTTTATTTCTGCCTTCATTTCGTTATTTACTCAGTAGTCATTCAGGAGCAGGTTGTTCAATTTCCATGTAATTTTGCGGTTTTGCGTGAGTTTCTTAATCCCGAGTTCTAATTTGATTACACTGTGGTGTGAGAGACAGTTTGTTGTGATTTCTGTTCTTTTACGTTTGCTGAGGAGTGCTTTACTTATAATTATGTGGTCAATTTTAGAATAAGTGTGATGTGCTGAGAATGTATGTTCTGTTGATTTGGGGTGGAGAGTTCTGTAGATGTCTGTTAGGTCTGCCTGGTGCAGAGCTGAGTTCAAGTCCTGGATATCCTTGTTAACCTTCTGTCTCGTTGATCTGTGTAATATTGACAGTGGAGTGTTAAAGTCTCCTGTTATTATTGTGTGGGAGTCCAAGTCTCTTTGTAGGTCTCTAAGAACTTGCTTTATGAATCTGGGTGCTCCTGCATTGGGTGCATATATATTTGGGAGAGATAGCTCTTCTTGTTGAATTGATCCCTTTATCATTATGTAATGGCCCAAGATGGCCAAATAGAAACAGCTCTGGTCTGCAGCTCCCAGTGTGATTGATGCAGAAGACGAATGATTTCTGCATTTCCAACTGAGGTACCTGGTTCATCTCATTGGGACTGGTTGGACAATGGGTGCAGCCCACGAGGGCGAGCTGAAGCAGGGCAGGGCGTCGCCTCACCTGGGAAGCACAAGGGGTCAGGGGATTTCCCTTTCCTAGCCAAGGGAATCTGTGTCAGACTGTACCTAGAAAAACAGGACACTCCTGTTCAAATACTGCACTTTCCCCAAGGTCTTAGGAACCAGCAGAGAAGGAGATTCTCTCCCGTGCCTGACTCCGCGGGTCCCATGCCCACGGAGCCTTGCTCACTGCTAGCGCAGCAGTCTGAGATCAAACTGTGAGGCGGCAGCCTGGCTGAGGGGCATCCGCCATTGCTGAGGCTTGAGTAGGTAAACAGAGCTGCCAGGAAACTTGAACTGAGTGGAGCCCACTGCAGCTCAGCAAGGCCTACTGCCTCTAGACTCCACCTCTGTGGGCAGGGCATAGCTGAACAAAACGCAGCAGACAACTTCTGCAGACTTAAACGTCCCTGTCTGACAGCTCTGAAAAGAGCAGTGGCTCTCCCAGCGTGGCGTTTGAGCTCTGAGAATGGACAGACTGCCTCCTCAAGTGGGTCCCTGACCCCCGTGTAGCCTAACTGGGAGACACCTCTGAGTAGGGGCCTACAGACACCTCATATATGTGGGTGCCCCTCTGGGACAAAGCTTCCAGAGGAAGGATCGGGCAGCAATATTTGCTATTCTGCAATATTTGCTGTTCTGCAGCCTCTACTGGTGATACCCTGGCAAACAGCGTCTTGAGTGGACCTCCAGCAAACTCCAACAGATCTGCAGCTGAAGGACCTGGCTGTTAGAAGAAAAACTAGCAAACAGAAAGGAATAGCATCAAAATCAACAGAAGGGACACCTACACCAAAATCCCATCTGTAGGTCACCAACATCAAAAACCAAACGTAGATAAAAACTACAAAGATGAGGAGAAACCAGAGCAGAAAAGCTGATAATTACAGAGAATGACTTTGACGAGTTGACAGAAGTAGGCTTCAGAAGGTCGGTAATAACAAACTTCTCCGAGCTAAAGGAGGATGTTCGAACCCATGGCAAGGAAACGAAAAACCTTGAAAAAAGGTTAGACAAATGGCTAACTAGAATAAACAGTGTAGAGAAGACCCTAAATGACCTGTTGGAGCTGAAAACCATGGCATGAGAACTTTGTGATGCATGCACAAGCTTCAGTAGCCGATTCGATCAAGTGGAAGAAAGGGTATCAGTAATTGAAGATCAAATTAATGAAATAAAGTGAGAAGACAAGGTTAGAGAAAAAAGAGTAAAAAGAAATGAACAGGCCGGGCGCAGTGGCTCAAGCCTGTAATCCCAGCACTTTGGGAGGCCGAGACGGGCGGATCATGAGGTCAGGGGATCGAGACCATCCTGGCTAACACGGTGAAACCCCGTCTCTACTAAAAAATACAAAAAATTTAGCCGGGCGGGGTGGCGGGCGCCTGTAGTCCCAGCTACTCGGGAGGCTGAGGCAGGAGAATGGCGTGAACCCGGGAGGCGGAGCTTGCAGTGAGCTGAGATCCGGCCACAGCACTCCAGCCTGGGCAGCAGAGCGAGACTCCGTCTCAAAAAAAAAAAAAAAGAAATGAACAAAGCCTCCAAGAAACATGAGACTATGTGAAAAGACCAAATCTACATTTGATTGGTATTCTCTCGGCAAAAGCCCTACAAGCCAGAAGAGCGTGGGGGCCAATATTCAACATTCTTAAAGAAAAGAATTTTCAACCCAGAATTTCATATCCAGCCAAACTAAGCTTCATAAGTGAAGGAGAAATAAAATCCTTTACAGACAAGCAAATGCTGAGAGATTTTGTCACCACCAGGCCTGCCTTACAAGAGCTCCTGAAAGAAGCACTAAACATGGAAAGAAACAACTGCTACCAGCCACTGCAAAAAGTGATGGGGAGAATGGAACCAAGCTGGAAAACACTCTTCAGGATATTATCCAGGAGAACTTCCCCAACCTAGCAAGGCAGGCCAACATTCAAATTCAGGAAATACAGAGAACACCACAAAGATAATCCTCGAGAAGAGCAACCCCAAGACACATAATTGTCAGATTCACCAAGGTTGAAATGAAGGAAAAAATATTAAGGGCAGCCAGAGAGAAAGGTCAGGTTACCCACAAATTGTAAAGACCATCAATGCTGTGAAGAAACTACATCAATTAACAGGCAAAATAACCAGCTAACATCATAATGACAGGATCAAATTCATACGTAACAATATTAACCTTAAATGTAAATAGGCTAAATACCCCAGTTAAAAGGCATAGATTGGCAAATTGGATAAAGAGTCAAGACCCATCAGTGTGCTTTATTCAGGAGACCCATCTCACATGCAAAGACGCACATAGGCTCAAAATAAAGGGATGGAGAAAGATCTACCAATCAAATGGAAAGCCAAAAAAAGCAGGGGTTGCAATCCTAGTCTCTGATAAAACAGACTTTAAACCAACAAAGATCTAAAAAGACAATGGATTTTTGTATTTTTTGTAGAATCATGGTTTTGCCATCTTGCCCAGGCTGGTTTTGAACTCCTGAGCTCAAACGATCCTCCTACCTCGGCCTCCCAAAGTGTTGGGATTACAGGTATGAGCCAGTGAGCCTGGCAGGGCTGGTAATTTTGAAGCTTGAATTTAGTTTTAGAGGGTAGATAGACTCATGGAATGGATGATCTGTATTCCACAACTGCAGGGAGATCAAGTTAAATGATGGGATTTATAAACAAGGTAATTAGTTGCAAAGCTTGGGAAGGGTCAGTACATATGACCCTTGTGAGTTCTGTTTTAAAATCCTATGGAGAAAAAAAAAATCCTATGGAGAGCTTGGACCTTTAAGTCTGAGTAAACAGAGGATCATTATTCTTGGTGAGATTCTGAAATTAATGTTTTGAGATACAATAGCAATATTTTAATATCAATATATCTATAAAGAAAGCTACAGGACTACACAAGCTGCCAATTGTAGATGGAAAGAACTTTATTCCCTAGCTAATAATTTGTTTTTTTTTTGTTATACTTTAAGTTCTAGGGTACATGTGCACAACATGCAGATTGTTACATGTGTATACATGTGCCATGTTGGTGTGCTGCACCCATTAACTCGTCATTTACATTAGGTATATCTCCTAATGCTATCTCTCCCCCCTCCCCCCAATGTTTTGTTTTAATAGTAAAAGTAATAACATTTTTTAAGAGCAAGGAAAGGTTTTTTGTGATTTTAGTATAAAAGGATCATGCACTTAAAAAGGATAACCATTTTAGAATATATTATATAAGGGAGCAGTGTAAGTTTCCAAATTGTTTTCCTGAAAACAGTAGCTTTATATTTTTATTTTTTATTTCATTTATTTATTTTTTTTGAGACAGAGTCTTGCTCTGTCGCCCAGGCTGGAGTGCAGTGGCCAGATCTCAGCTCACTGCAAGCTCCGCCTCCCGCGTTCACACCATTATCCTGCCTCAGCCTCTGGAGTAGCTGGGACTACAGGTACCCGCCACCACGCCCGGCTAGTTTTTTGTCTTTTTTAGTAGAGATGGGGTTTCACCGTGTTAGCCAGGATGGTCTCCATCTCCTGACCTCGTGATCCGCCCGTCTTGGCCTCCCAAAGTGCTGAGATTACAGGCTTGAGCCACCGCGCCCAGCCAAATATTTTTAGAACAAAAGAAAGATTTATCTAGGATTAATGGAGCTCTGATTTTTACTTCTGAAGACTTACTGTTATAAATTCCAGTGCAGAGAATATTTTAGGTGAGGAATAAGAACTCATGGCAGTTTATACTTTTTTTTTTTTCGTGATGGAGTTTTGCTCTTGTTGCCCAGGGTGGAGTGCAATGGCATGATCTCAGCTCACTGCAAACTCTGCCTCCCAGGTTCATGCAATTCTGCTGCCTCAGCTTCCCAAGTAGCTGGGATTGCAGGTGCCCACCACCACGCCTGGCTAATTTTGTATTTTTAGTAGAGACGGGTTTTTAGCATGTTGGCCAGACTGGTTTCGAACTCCTGACCTCAGGTGATCCCCCTGCCTCGGCCTCCTAAAGTGCTGGGATTACAGGTGTAAGCCACCGTGCCTGGCCATTTATACCTTTTAGCACTTATGTGTATATCTCATTAGACATACTGTTTTGAGGATAGATTAGTGTACTTAATATTTTTTGTTCTTCTAATCCGGGCACGGTGACTCATGCCTGCAATCCCAGTACTTTGGGAGGCCGAGGTGGGCAGATCACCTGAGGTCAGGAGTTTGAGACCAGCTTGGCCAACACGGTGAAACCCCCATCTGTACTAAAAATGCAAATATTAGTTGCGTGTGGTGGCGGGCGCCTGTAATCCCAGCTACTCGGGAGGCTGAGGTAAGAGAATTGCTTGAACCCAGGAGACAGAGGTTGCAGTCAGCCAAGATCACGCCACTGCACTCTAGCCTGGGCGACAGAGTGAGACTCTGTCTCAAAAAAATATGTATATATTATTATGTACTTATAATCTTGCTTATAATAGTAACCATGTATTTCTTGAATAAAATAATGAACAGAATTTGAGGGGATTGAGAAAACAAGGTAAATGGAAAATAAATGAAAAATATATTCTCCTTGAGATTAGTCTTTTTCTGAACCAAGGCCACTATATATTTTTTTGAGACAGGGTCTCACTCTGCCACCAAGACTAGAGTGCAGTCGTGCAATTTCGGCTCACTGCAGCCTCGACCTCCTGAACTCAAGCAATCCTCTCACCTCAGCCTCTCAAGTAGCTGGGAATACAGGTGCATGCCACCACGCCTAGCTAATTTTTGTTTTTTTTGTAGGGATGGGGTTTCACCATGTTGCCCAGGTGGTCTTGAACTTCAGAGCTCAGGTGATCGCCCTGCCTTGACTTCCCTAATTGCTGGGATTACACGTATGCACTACCATGCCTGGCCTCACCAACTCTGAATTGTGTAGTGTTTTTATTTTCTTTAGGGTGCCACCTCCTCAGAACATCTACTCCCCTTAAACAAATTTAATAACAAAATATTTCTATATAGTTTTTTTTTGTTTTTTGTTTTTTTTTTAGATAGAGTCTTGCTCTGTCACCCAGGCTGTGCGGTGGTGCCATCTTGGCTCACTGCGACCTCCAGTTCTCAGGTTCAAGAGATTATCCTGCCTCAGCCTCCCATGTAGCTGGGAGTATAGGCATGTGCCACCATGCCCGGCTAATTTTTTATATTTTTTGTAGAGATAGAGTTTCACCATATTGCACAGGCTGGGCTTGATGTTTTGGACTCAAGCTATCTGCCTGTTCCAGCCTCCCACGGGACTGGATTACAAGGCTTGAGCCATCGTGCCTTGCCTGCGTCCAATAATTTTAGCCAACATTGTTTTTCTCCTATCCTGAACTCTCTTTCAGGCGTTAAAGTCTGAATCTGTAGTACGTAGCACAACATTTTTATTAGATAATGGCCTATTCACTAATTGTTCATGTACGTCTTGTCTAATCTTATTCATGTAAATCTTGAGACAGTCTCACTCTGTCTCCCAGGCTGGAGTGCAGTGGCGCGATCATGGCTCATTGTAGCCTCGACCTCCAAGGCTCAAGCGATTTTTCCCACCTCAGCCTCCCAAGTAGGTGGGACAGAGGCATGTGCTACCATACCCAGTTAATCAGTTTATTTATTTTTTGTGGAGACGGAGTCTCACCATATTGCCTAGGCTGGTCACAAACTCCTGGGCTCAAGCAGTCCTCCCGCATCAGCCTCCCAAAGAACAAATTACAGGCGTGAGCTACCATGCCCAGCCAAAGTTGTTATTCTTGATCAGCAGACTTTACTTCTTAAAAAAAAATAATATGCCCCAGAGTGCTGTGCATATTGTGTAAACTTAGCAAATATTTTATTTATTAATATTTTCTTTTTAGTAGTTGTATTATTCTGCAAAATCCTATTAAAAGAATGACTAAGACAATAACCAGCAGACGAGGAGACCTGAAGTTAGTTAGCTTTGCTAACTTTGCAAGCTTTGAACACTTAACCTTTTTCTAGATTAGAGGAAACTGTATATATTAATCAAAAACCATGTTAGATTCTGGAGTGTTTTTAAACATAGTGATCAACATGTGAAAACAAACAGCTGATTAGTAGGATATTTTCCTATTAGTGTTGGTGAATTCATGTTGAAGTAGTCTTGTTGCATTTAGATGTCCTCTGGCTGGGGGGACCTGCATATTTACCAGATAGTCTAGGTTTAGGGACAGTATCACAGAATAGTGATTTGTATTTGGTTTCTTTGATGTTAGTTGATCTATATTATTGATTAAATCCCTTTATGTTAGACTTGCTAGCATTAAGGGCTAACAACTTTCTTGACAACTCTAGTCATTGATAGCTCTTGATACTGTTGGTCACTGACTGTTGTAATATAGTAAAATGATTAACTTGTTTATATTAACTAGAGAAAAGCAGCTAACATTTTTGTTATGGTAAATCTTGATCTTGACATTATAGCTGACAGAACAACAAGCAGGTTACTGGTTTGAAATCTTTCCCTGTAACTAGAATCTGTGAAATATTCACTAGTGCATATGTTGATTGCCTCTCTTTTTGTTCATAGTGTAACATTCATGCTAGTTCTTAAATTTCATTGTCTTAATACATTTCTTTTTATAAGACAGGACAAAAAAGATTTCAAGGGTTCTGTAAGATGACAGTACAACAGAGTGTATCACTCTCTTTTTTCAAACGTATATGAACTTTAAAAAATATGTGCATTATTATCTTGATGGTCCTTAATTGTCAAGTTTTAAGCTAGAGCAAATTTAAACAGCTTTATAAGCTATTGAAAAACAGAGTTTATAATAGAAGATCTAACATATAGTTAAGCATAATGGGACTAGTGAACTCCTTGTAGAAAACTTTACATCAAGAACATTACATAAATTATGGATGTTCTAAGTGGTATGCCAGATGTTGAAGAAATAATTTGTACAAAAACGCTCTTACAGAAAATACCTTATGTATAATTACTTATTTCAAATTCTTGGTGTATTAACTGAACTACTGACATGACTAGTGTAGTAGATGATAAAAACAGTTGGAATCCTATCCAAGTGAATCTTTATGAGAAACTTCTATCCTTAATTGGTATTATAAGGTAAAATAAGGTTAAGTTTATAACTGTCAGTGTTACAGACTCTGCCAAAATTTAGCTGATAAAATTTATCTGAATTTGGTCATACATGTTGTAAAATTCAACGCAACCACAAGATCTGTGTGATCTTCAACAAAAGCACATGACCCATTGCCCACTTCTTGAAAAATAATTGCTAAGGAATAAGGTTAAGGGCCAGGAAGGGCTGTAGGCAGTGTTTTTCTCCCAGGGAACAAAACCTGGACTTGTAACTGGGCTGACCAAGAAACGTACTCTCTTGCCCTGGCAGTTTACCTTCATGACTTCCATATGTTTTCCACTTTTACCTTTTCTGAATGGAAATTTCTATTGTAGATATATTTTTTTCTGCTTCACCATTGTGTAATACATGTAAGAGATACAACTTGCTTTTTAGTTTATAGATCACTAGACCACAAGGAGTCACCTTTAGAGTTAGTGGAAAGAATTGAAAATCACATAGAGACCTTGGACTTGAATGTAGGACCTGGATAGGACTTTATGGAAGTCTTTGTTAGGAATGGAGACGTTTTATGTGTAGAAGAAAGATTTTATGTGTAGGAGTAAGTCGGTGATTGGATGAAGAAAGACAAATACATACTCAGTATTTGCAGGGACTGAGGCAAGGATACAAATGGAGGGCCGGTTGTGGTGGCTCACACCTATAATCTCAGCACTTTTCGGAATCTCAAGGATTGTTTGATCCCAGGAGTTTAAGACCAGCCCTGACAACGTAGCGAGACCTCCTCTCTACAAAAAATAAAAAAAATTAGCTGGGTGTCGTGCATGCCTGTAGTCCTAGCTACTTTGGAAGCTGAGATAGGAGGATCACTTGAGACTGGGAGATTGAGGTTGCAGCGATCATGCCGCTGCACTCCAACGTGGGCAATAGAGAAATATATCAAAAAACGTCAGCAGCTATGAAATCAAAAAATGTGACTGGGCACGGTGGCTCACGCCTGTAATCCTAGCACTTTGGGAGGCCAAGCGGGTGGATCATGAGGTCAGGAGTTTGAGACCAGCCTGACCAACATGGTGAATCCCCGTCGCTGTGTATATATTGAGCTGCTAAAGCTAGATACAGTTGACCCTTGAACAACATGGATTTGAACAGCGCAGGTCTACTTATACACAGATTTTTTTTCAATGAATATATTGGAAAAATATTTGGAGATTTGCAACATTTTGAAAAAGCCACAGATGAACCGCATAGCTTAGAAACATCAAAAAATTGAGAGAGGTATGTTGTGAATGCATAAAATACAAGTAGATATTAGTTTATTTTACCAGGTACTACCATAAAATATATACGTCTATTATTAAAAGTTAAAATTTATCAAAACTTATGCATACAAACACAGATCGTACATGGCATCATTTGCAGTCAAGAAAAATGCAAACAGAAAAATGTAGTATTAAACCATAACTGCATAAAATTAACTGTAATATATATTATATTACTATAATAATTTCATAGCCACCTCTTGTTTTTATGGTAAACTCAAATATTGTAAGTATTCGAGGTGCTAATCATCTCCACGTGAGCACTTCATCTTTCCAGTAAATGGCATATCACAGTAAAAGTGATCTCTTGTGTTTCTCACATATTTTTTATTGTGTTTAGTGCAGTACCCTAAACCTTGAATAACACCATGTGACCCATATCAAGTGCCACTGGTGATCCTGGAAGTGTTCCCAAGAAGCAGAGAAAATCATGACATAGGAAAAAATTGAACTGTTTGATATGTAAAGTAGATTGAGGTCTGCAGCTGTGGTTGCCTGCCACTTCAGACAGATGATTCTTACTTTAAACAGATGACATAAACTTATGATAAATAGAGTACTGAAAATGTATTTTCTCTTCTTTATGATTTTCTTTCCTTTTCCTTTCTTTTTCCTTCCCTCCCCTCCTCCTCCACCTCCCCTCCCCTCTTCTCTCCTCTCTTTTCTTTCCCTCCCTCCCTCCTTCCCTTTTCTCCCTCCCTTTCTTTCTTCCTTCCTTCGTTCGTACCTTTCTTTATTATTATTATTATTTTTTGAGACAGAGTCTCGCTTTGTCACCCAGGCTGGAGTGCATTGGTGCAGTCTCAGCTCACTGCAACCTCCACCTCCCGGGTTCAAGTGATTCTCCTGCCTCAGTCTCCCAAGTAGCTGGGACTACAGGCACATGCCACCATTCCTGGCTAATTTTTGTATGTTTAGTACAGACGGGGGTTTCACCATGTTGGCCAGGCTGGTCTCAAACTCCTGACCTCAAGTGATCGCCTACCTTGCCTCCCAAAGTGCTGGAATTTACAGGCATGAGCCATCATGCCCTGCCTTTATGATTTTCTTAATAACATTTCCCTTCTCTGCTTACTTTACTGTAAGAATACAGTGTGGAAGGCATATAAGATGTGTTATCAACCGTTTATGTTTTTGGTAAGGCTTTTCATTGTCACGCTATTAGTAAAGTTTTTCTGGACTCCAAAGTTATACTCGGATTTTCAACCTTGAGGGGAGTAGTGCCCCAGCTTCTGTGTTGTTAAGGGTCAAGTGTAATTGAAGTATTTAATTTGTTTTTATTTTTCCTTAAGTATTATGATACTAGTAATTTTTTTTTCATTGAGCAGTCTTTCTTTGACATTCTCCCTTTCAAAATAGAAATATCTTGAAAATGTAAGTTCTGTGTACTATAAATAGAATAAGATGTTTTCACAATGAAGATTTTCTTTTTACTTCTTTGTAAAATTTTATTAGATGATTCAATGATAAAAAGGAAGCTCTATTGATATATGCAACAACATGAATGAATCTCAGAAGCATTATGTTGAATAAATTAAGCCAGACAAAAATAGCATGCATGTTTAAGATTCCATTCATATAAAATTCCAAGAAATGCAAACTAATCTATTGTGAAAGGAAGATTGCCTGGAGACCGGGTACTGGTATTGGTGCAGGAGAAAAGGGAAAGGATAGATTATATAGGGGCAGAGTAAACTTTTTTTTTTCTTTTTTTTTTTTAGGACAGAGTTTCTTTCTTGTTGCCCAGGCTGGAGTGCAATGGCACGATCTTGGCTCACTGCAACCTCCGCCTCCCGGGTTCAAGAGATTCTCCTGCCTCAGCTTCCCGAGTAGCTGGGACTACAGGCGCCCACCACCACACCCGGCTAACTTTTGTATTTTTAATAGAGACGTGGTTTCACCATGTTGGCCAGGCTGGTCTCCAACTCCTGACCTCAGGTGATCCACCCGCCTCGGCCTCCCAAAGTGCTGAGATTACAGGCTTGAGCCACCGTGCCCAGCCCAGAGTAAACTTTTGAGGTGATAGAAATGTTTGGTTTTTGTTTTCTTATTTGTGTTTAGTGACTGGTATATACGCATGACAAAACTGATCAGTTGTACACTTTTTTTTTTTTTTTGAGGCGGAGTCTCGCTCTGTCGCCCGGACTGGAGTGCAGTGGCCAGATCTCAGCTCACTGCAAGCTCTGCCTCCCGGGTTTACGCCATTCTCCTGCCTCAGCCTCCCAAGTAGCTGGGACTACAGGCGCCCGCCACCTCGCCCGGCTAGTTTTTGTATTTTTAGTAGAGACGGGGTTTCACCGTGTTAGCCAGGATGGTCTCGATCTCCTGACCTCGTGATCCGCCTGTCTCGGCCTCCCAAAGTGCTGGGATTACAGGCTTGAGCCACCGCGCCTGGCCTTTTTTTTTTTTTTTTTAACTTTGAGACAGCGTCTCGCTCTGTCACCCAGGCTGGAATGATCTCTGCTCACCTCAACCTTCACCTCCCAGGTTCAAGTGATTCTTGTACCTCAGCCTCCCTAGTATCTGGGACTACAGGTGTGTATCACCATGCCCAGCTAATTTTTTTTTTTTTTTTAGGTAGAGATGGGATTTTGCCATGTTGCCAGAACTGGTCTTGAACTCCTGAGCCCAAGCAACCCTCCCACTTCAGCCTCCCACAGTGCTAGGATTACAGGTGTGAGCCACTGTGCCTGACCTCAATTGTATACTTTAAATGTGTGCAGATTTTTTAATATTAAAGTTTATTTTACTTATTTTTTTGAGATGGGGACTTACTCTGGTGGCCAGGCTGGAGTGCAATGGCACAATCACAGCTCACTGCAGCCTTGACTTCCCTAGGCTCAAGCAATCCTCCTGCCTCAGCCTCTTGAGAAACTTGGACTACATGTGCATGCCACTATCTCTATTTTTTGTAGAGATAGGGTTTTGCCATGTTCCCCAGGCTGGTCTTGAACTCCTGGGTTCAAGCTGTTCACCTGCCCTGGCCTCCCAAAGTGCTGGTATTACAGATGTGAGCCATCACACCCAGCCTAAGTATGTGCAGTGGTACAGTTGCTCCACAAAAGTTGGTAAAACGTTAAATTAAATATACTTTTTGGGTTTTTCAGGAAGAATACTTAACACTATTTAGGAAAGTGAGCCTGGGATATAAAAGTTGACTATTGGACAGAACTATCGTTTCCTTTTCTATCTTTGTTAGGATATTTGTATTTTGGTTCTAACTTTATTATTTACTTAATGATCTTTTCCTGGTTACTTAAGTTCTGAGACAGAAGAACCTCCAAAACTTTGATCAGAATTGTAGGAATTTAGGTATATGACTAGCTTGACTGAAATTAGAAAAGTTACAAGTACAGTTAAATTGTGATGTTCTACCATTCACTTGGAAACTTGCCTGGAACGAAGGGGAGAAGGGTGAGTACTGGGTTAGGCTGGGGAAGTTGGGATAGCGAAAAGAAGAAATGTCCAGTGATAAATTTGGAACTCTACCTTTTCCTTATGATATGAAGTTATACTTGGGTTTAACTAAGCTTAAATCTCCAGCCTGGCGAACACAGTGAGACTTCATCTCTACAAAAAGTACAAATATTAGCCGAATGTGATGACGTGTGTCTGTAGTCCCAGCTACTCAGGAGGCTGAGGCTGGAGGATTGATTGAGCCTGGGAGGTTGAGGCTGCAGTGAGCCATGATTGTGCCACTGCACTCCAGCCTGGGTGACAGAGTGAGACCCTGTCTTTAAAAAAAAAAAGAGAGAGAGAAAGGGGGGGTGGGGAGGAAGAGAAAGAGAAAGAAAAGAAAAGAAAGAAGAGAAAAGAGAGAAATCTAAGTTAAAGCAAGGAGACTCCAGAAAGAAAGAGAGAGAGAAGAGAAGAGAAGGGAAGAGAAGAGATCTAAGTTAAAGCAAGGAGACTCCAGAATGAGGTTACTGAGGATAGAAGATCCAGGATAATTCACTTCAAGAAAAGTATGGATAATAAAGTAGAAAAAGGACAGATAGGAGGAGCCAGTTGTGAGGACAGGGAGGCCAATTTTAAGATCATAGATGAAATTGTAGAACAGCAAAGAAAAAAGCTACTCAGGAAGTCTCAATAGGCAAAATTCAGAGCTACTAATTTTAAAGAGAGCAATTTTGACTTGAAACCTAGTAGTTGAACCAGAAGCCTTAATAGGCATTTTTGGGCACCAGCAGACCTGAGGGTAATTCAATTTCTTCCTTGGGTTGGGAATAGATCAGCTATTGTGTAGGGACAAATATTGCTTTAAAGGAAGCTAGTGTGCGGAAAGGGAGTTACAACCCAGAACTTCAAAGAAATTATTTAATTATTTTAAACCACTGCCAAGCTAATTCCAAGGGCATATGAGTAACTTACTTCATTGATCTCTAGTAATACTGTAGCTTACGCTCTGAGTATCTCTTATAGTTGTGTATTTAAATAGACCTAAATAGATAAGGTGCCTTCAGAGGCAAGAAAAGGAGACTGAGTCGCAGGACTTAGTATTCTGTGTGTTGGCAGCAGGAAGTTGCCTAAGGCAGAGTGGTAATCTGGTTTGTGGAATCAGTCCTGGAATGGGTTATTGGTCTGACAGTCTGTCAGATATAAGTAGGTAATATTCTGAGGTATTCTAGATATTTTGTGTGGAAAAGGCTCCTTTGCTTTTAGAGTTGAGGAAGGGAGAAAAGTAATAAGGAGTGTTCTATTCTCTAAATTTAGGAAGAGGCTGGGCACAGTGGCTCATGCCTGTGTCCCAGCACTTTGGGAGGCTGAGGTGGGAGGAATGCTTGAGCCCAGGAGTTCAAGGCCAGCCTGGGCAATATAATGAGACCTCATCTCAAAAAAAAAAAAAAAAAATTGTAATGATAATAAATTTAAGAAGAGTATTAGTAACTTTCTGACTCTCATGTTCTATAAACATTTTATGGTGTGGGCTCATATCTAGCATATAATAGTCAACAATTCTGTGGGATATATTGTCTGACACAGTCCTATCCTAAGACCACTCTGGAACTCTTAGGATAATTCTTACATGAAAAAGAAAAAAAAAAAAAAAAAAAGAACACACACATCGTCAGACAAAAACAATAAAATATACCAAGAAGATGGAGCAACTAACATCTTTTTGTTTTTTCTGGAAGTATTACTGGATGCTTTCTTTTTAAGAATAAACAGTTTCCTTTTTCTTTTCTTATATTAATTTACTTAATAATTATACATATTTATGGAGTACAGTGTTGTTACAGAATCTTTAAGGTCTCTCCTTTCTAGACAGAAACCTGTGGCTGGTGGTGCCTTGCCTGGGCCCGCTGGGATTGTTCCATCCACTTGGCCTGGCAGGCTCACGCTATGGGCCTGGATTTCATGCCTCTAAGGGAGACTGCGAGTCAGGCATGGAGCCGGGGAGGGGTGTGTGAGCTAGAGTGGGGTCCAGCCAGTACGCAGTCAGACACAGTGCCTGCTGCTACGGAGCAGGTAGCTGCAGGTGCTGGCATGGGCATTGCCTTCATGCAAGGCTGCAGCTGGACCAAGTACACTGCAGGCAGCTTCCTTGGCTGCTCCTGGGGAGTGTGATGGCATCTGGAAGCTTAGAGACACCAGGAACCGCAGGGCCCCAAAGAGGGACTCACAGCCCTGTCTCAGGGAGCTCCCAGGTCTGGGCTTCCCGAAGGGCTGCAGCTCTTTTCTCCTTCTCTTTGCCCACAATGTGGTGAGCAAGGGGAATGTTTCAGCTCTGTTTATGTTACAGTTCTTTTAGTCTCACCATTTAGTGGATCCCAAGTTTTTGTCTTACAACCAGGAAGAATGAGGTATGCAGATGGAGGGTGAGGAAGATGAAGAGGAGCTTTATTGAGCAATAGAATAGCTCAGAGGAGACCTGCAGTGGGCAGCTCCTCTCTGTAGCCAGGGTATCCTGATGAGTGTTCAGTTCTCAGCAGAGAGGGTAACTTCTCTCTTCAGCTGGTCATCGCGTCCTCAGTCCAGCTCTCAGCAGAGAAGGTAACTCCTCCCCACAGCTGGTTGTTCCATCATCTGTGCAGCTCTGGCTGATCCTGTGGCTTTTATGGGCCTCAGAGGGGAGGAAGTATGCACTGATTGGTCTATGGATTGCTGTGCCTGGAAAAGGCACCACAAGTTCCCACTCCAGTCCACACGACTGGCAGCCGGGCCCCCAGCCTTCACGCCCTCCCTTGCCTGAAGGTGGGACCTCACTGGGGGACCTGCCCCCTTCTGCCCAGGAACCTGTCTGCTGCCTGCTGACATCCATGGCTCCCAGGCTGCTCCTGCCAAGGGGCACCTGCAGGCCAGCACCAAGCTGTGCTAATCTCCCCTGGACTCCTCTGTCTTGCTTGTTGGTGCCCAAAGTCCAGAGGGGGCTTAGGCAGCAGGCAGCTGGCATGTCAACACTGCCCTAAGTATCTACATACCTGGCCAGGCTGTGACAGTGCCCGGGCTTGACCTCAACCCTGCTCCAAGATCGGAGCAGGTGCTGGGAGTCGGGAGAGGCCAGGCAGCAGGAGCAGACACTCCTGAGCCTGCAGGGGCAGGGGGGCCTTCCCAGACCCCTGAGGGTGCAGAGTCCAGAGATGTCTGGGTCCTGCATCTGAGAGGGCGGGGCTTTCGCTCACTCCCTGGAGCATGTCGGCAGCCCTGGCTGCATCTCCTTGCAGCCTGGGGTCGGGGCTCCAGGTCCTTGCTTGGCCTCTCTTTTCCTGCCCCTCCTGCGCAACCATGCTGCTCTTCTGCTGGTGGGCAGCTCAGCCTGGCTCCCAAGGTGGGGAGGTGGGGGGGGGCTTCCACTTGTCCCTGGGTTGCGCTGTCTTTGTGGAGCGGGCCACTGCCACAGGTGCAGGCCCATCTCCGCCACCCCTCTTCCCCCCGCAACCGACATTGACAACTGTGCAGTGGGCTGCCTCGAGGATGTGGAGCACAGGGGACCCACTGCCACCATTGCTGCTCTTGAAGCCAGTCCTGCCGCCACCGCCTGTGTCTCCCTGCTGCAGTTGGCATGACGTCAGCGGCCACTCCAGAAGGCCCGCTGCTGCAATCAGTGTGATGTTTAGATACATGTATATAATGCCAAATAGGCCATTACACATGGCCATTAGCATATCCATCATCTCAAACATTTATCATTTCTTTGTGTTGGGAACATTAAAAAATCTGTTCTTCTAGCTATTTGAAAATATACAACCAATTGTTGTTAATTATGGTCACCCTATAGTTCTGTAACATGCTACAACTTTTTCCTCCTATCTGGCTGTACTTTTCTATACATAACCAACTTTTAGCTATCACTTCCTCCCACATCCCTTTACTCGCCCCTAGTAACCACTATTCTACTCTCTACTTCTATGAGATCAACTTTTTTAGCATCTACATAAGACTGAGAACTGTTTACCTTTCACGAAGTGTTTATTTTTTAACAATAAAATAACTTGGCAGGATAGTAATCTATATAAATATAACTCAGAACATCATGTGGAAATAACTGGTTTTATTTTCATAAAACTTAGTAAGTCTTTTACGGGGGGATATTTTATACTCTGTGTATGAATTTTCTTTTGGTGATTCTCTGAGGGAACCTAAAAGAAATAAACATCTTACAGAGTATCTCATACTGAGATCCACAAATTCCATGTGCTGCTGCTATAAGTATTAAGTCCCAGTAGAATGAGAAAATAAACCATCGCCGGGCGCAGTGGCTCATGCCTTTAATCCCAGCACTTTGGGAGGCCAAGGCGGGTGGATCACCCAAGGTTAGGAGTTCAAGACCAGCCAACATGGTGAAACCCCATCTCTACCAAAAATACAAAAATTAGACGGGCATGGTTGTGGGTGCCTGTAATCCCAGCTAATTGGGAGGCTGAGGCAGGAGAATCGCTTGAACCCAGGAGGCGGAGGTTGCAGTGCCATTCCACTCCAGCCTGGGCGACAAGAGGGAAACTCTGTCCCAAAAGAAAAAAAAAAAAAAAAGGAAACAAACCATGGTGTCAAATAAGGACCTGAAATCTGGTTACCAGGGCAGAGGGTGTGATGAAATGCAATCTTTGATTTACGATGAATCTATGTATCAGTAGGAAATGCATCACCTGTTTTGCAAATAAATCTTATTTATTTATTTTATCAAAGTGACATATGCACATAGTTAAAATAGAATAAAAAAGAGTTAGTGAAAACAAGAGTTCCTCTCCTTACCTACCTCAATTTTATCAGGGTTCCAGAAGTAACCAGTTTCTAGTAGTTGCTTCTGGTATACCATTTAGTTGTAAATATTATTATTTACTTCTTTTTTTTTTTTTTTTTTTTGAGACAGTCTTACTGTGTCACCCAGGCTAAAGTCCAATGACTTAATCTCAACTCACTGCAATCACCTAGGCTGGAGTGCAGTAGCGGGATCTCGACTCACTGCAACTTCTGCCTCCCAGGCTTAAGCAATCTTCCTGCCTCAGCCTCCCAAGTAGCTGAGACTACAGGAATGTACCACAAATGCCCAGCTAATTTTTGTATTTTTTGTAGAGACGGGGTTTTGCTGTGTTGCCCAGTCTGGTGTCGAACTGCTGAGCTCAAGCGATCTGCCAGCCTCAGTCTCCCAAAGTGCTGGGATTACAGGTGTGAGCCACTGCGCCTGGCACTTTACTGTTATTTAAAAATTAATTTTAAACTTACCTTTTGCTTTGCAGTTGTAGAAGAGATACGTATTTAACTTTCTTACATCCCTCCCCGACAAAATCCAGTGCAATTATATCACAATTTTTGGTTGAATCGGTGTTATTTATAATTTTATGATTATGTAAATATTCCTTGCAACATAGTGTACTATGATATAGGTTTCTTTCTTTTTTTTTTTTGTATTTTGAGACAGGGTCTTGTGCTGTCACTCAGGCGAAAGTGCAGTGGCACGACCTTGGCTCACTGCAACCTCTGCCTCCCGGGTTCAAGAGATTCTCCCTCCCATCTCAGCCTCCCAAGTAGCTGGGATTACAGGCGCACACTGCCATGCCTGGGTAATTTTTGTATTTTTTTGTAGAGATGGGATTTCACCATGTTGGCCAGGCTGTTCTTGAACTCCTGACTTCAAGTGATCTGCCTACCTCAGGCTCCCAAAATGCTGGGATTACAAGTGTGAGCCACCGTGCCCAGCTAGGTTTCTATGCTTAGTTTTCATAATACCTGTAGTTAAATCATTTCAAACCTTCCAACAGTTTTTTTTTTTTTTTTTGAGACGAAGTTTTGCCCTTGTTGCCTAGGCTGGAGCGCGATGGCATGATCTCGGCTCACCGCAAACTCTGCCTCCTGCGTTCAAGTCATTCTCCTGCGTCAGCCTCCTGAGTAGCTGGGATTACAGGCATGCACCACCAAGCCTGGCTAATTTTGTATTTTTAGTAGATTTGGGGTTTTCTCCATGTTGGTCAGACTGGTCTCGAACTCCTGACCTCAGGTGATTTGTCCATCTTGGCCTCCCAGAGTTCTGGGATTACAGACGTGAGCCACCATGCCTGGTCTCCAACAGTTTTTTAGTGTAATTTTCTGAAACAAAGGTTAATTGTTTATATTGCTTTTCAAAATGTATTTTTTATTTCTGTTGAAGTAATGTGACACATCAAGATAAGGTATCAATGCATTCAAACAAAGAAAAGATAAAGTATCAAAGGTGAAATGAGGGTGACTTTTGACCATACCATTTACATGTTGTTAATTACCATTAATAACAATGGGAAAATATAAATATAAAATTCTATCTATAGGAAGCCATTGATTTCAGGGGTAGGGGAAATCAGGCTTAAGAATTGGTTTCTTCTCTTGCCTCATGTGGAAGACACTGAGATAGTCTTTTTAGAATCAAGTCAGTAGCATTTTTGAAAATGTGTTTTCACTTTTTTGAAGAATCTGGTTAGTTTTTAAAATAGTTTTTAATTAAAAAAATATATATATTTGAAACACGGTCTCACTCTGTCACCCAGGGTCAAGTGCAGTGGTGTAATCATAGCTCATTGTAACCTTGAACTCCTAGGTTCAACCAATCCTCCCACTTTAACCTCCCAAGTAGCTGGGACCACAAGTGCACCACCATGCCCAGCTAACTTTTAAAAATGTTTTTGTAGAGACAAGGTCTCACTATGTTGCCCAGGTTGGTCTTGAACTCCTGGCCTCAAGCAATCTTCTTACCTTGACCTTCCAACATGCTAGGATTACAGGCACAAGCTACTGCACCTGGCCTGGTTTATACTTTTAAAAATCATTTTATAGTTTGCACTGCTAATGGGATCTAATAATAGATAAAGTAGTTTGCTTAAGTTATTTTATGTATGGGTGGCAACTTTACTAGTATTCTACCTTTGAAGAATTTCTTAATTTCCAAATGGCAGAAGCTGTAGAGATGTTTTGACTTTTTTTTAGAAAATAGTAAAGCATATAATTCTTCACATGAAAGTTTATCTTGAACTATTTTTCCAGTCTTCTTTCTTTCTTGTTATATTTGACTTTAAGAAATTTTAAGTGAGAAATAAAAAGCCTTGTAGGAGCAGTATTCAGCAAAGTGTGTTTAACCAACTTTGTTACATACACCAGTTCTTTGCTTTAAAAGAAATAGTGTTTTCTTTTTCTTAAAAGCTTTTATTGAGCTATAATTTACATGTCATACAATTTACACATTTGAAGTATACAATTCATTGGCTTTTAGTATGTTCATAGAGTTGTGTACCCATTACCACAGTTTCATCTCCCCAAAAAGAAACCTTACTTAACAGTCATCCCTGTTTTCTTCATCCTCTCCTCTCACAGCCTTTGGCCAACTAATATACTAATCTACTTTCTTTCTGTCTATATAGATTTTGCTATTCTAGTAATTTCATATAAATGGAATAATGGTTTTCTGTGATTGGCTTCTTGGATGAATCTTGAAAACATATATCAGTCCTTTATTCCTTTTTATTGTTGAATAATATTTCATTGTATGGATATATACAACATTTTGTTTATTTCATCAATTAATGAATATTTGGGTTATTTCCACTTTTTTGTTATTATAGATAATGCTGCTCTGAACACTTGTATACATTTGCGTGGACATATATTTCAGTTTCTTTGGATATATACCTTGCATGGAGTTTCTGGGTCATATGGTAACTCTTTAACTTTTTGAGGAACTGCCAGACCATTTTCCAAAGCAGCTGACCATTTTACATTTCTACCAATAGTATATGAGGGTTCCAATTTCCCTATATCCTTAAAGTTTAATTATCTGTGTTTTTGATTATAGCTGTCCTAGTGGGTGTGAAGTTGTATCTCATTGTGGTTTGATTTGCATTTTCCTGATCTCCAGATGTTCAAATTTCTTGATTAAATGGACTAGTAAATCTGAAATGAAAATGTTTATACATTCCTGTGGTGTACATGTATATGGAAATTTGTGATTGGCATAATTGGCTCAAGCCATTTTAGTGCTTTGAAGAATGTTAAAGCTTTCTGTTTTTTAGCAATAAATATCTTTAAAATTTTAAAGTACTGATTGTTAACCAAATTTAATGTTGATATATGGTATTTATATTTTATATGGTGGTTCTATAAATGTAAGTCCAAGTCTAGAACCCAGGGTCTATCTTCTTTTTTTGAACCCTGAGTCAGTTATTTTTCATGTTTTCTAATCTTGACCCTTTTTTAAATTCTTTTTTTTAGTATGTAGAACAAACATCGGAACTTTGCTGAAATTACATCTATTTATTACAATCTATTTTTTAAATATCCATTGTTACTAATTTTGTGTAAATAAATTTTTGTGAAGATTTACTAATACAGAGAGCCAAAATGAAATCCATGTGGATTTCAAGTTGTACATACCATGCTTTTTCTTGGCTTTTAGTATAATACTTATTAAATTCATTGATTTAATAACAGTATCTTAAACACTTAAATATGATTTAGGAAGCCAAGCATAGTGGTATGTTCCTGTAGTCCCAGCTACCAAGGAGGCTGAGGTAGGAGAATCCCTTGAGCCTAGGAGTTTGAGGCAAGCCTGGGCAACATGGCAAGAACTCATCTTAAAAAAACCTTAAAAAAATTGGCCTATAGAGTTACCTACTCATTTCAGTTTAAAGAACCAGCATGTTGAGTGTTATATTAAACACATCTTATAAAACAGTGGGCCTATTTTGTATCTAGTTGTCACATTTTACTTACCTTTTTTCTCTGTCGTATAAAGACATGCTTTTATTCTATTTATTTCTGTTTATTAAGTTTTCTCAACAATCATTGAATGCCAACTGTGGGCACTTTATTGCAAAGGGATGATTAAAGTTGTGGCAAAGTTCAAAGACAATTTCTTTTTCAGTTAATATTACTAGGGCTAAAAAAAAAAAGCCATCTGATTAAAATAGTTACCACTGAGGTGTTAATAATTAATAGAGTTGACCATCACAAGGAATGGTCACTGTTAAAAGAGAAGCTTGTCTTTCCAGATTTCCAGTTGATAGATTTAGGGAAGTGGCTTAAATTTTTTTTGTTGTTGTTTTTGTATTTTTCATTGTAAACTTTTCATTTGGTGTTCTATGTCTTCTTTTTCTGTGTTTAAACTGTCTGTGCTTCCATTCATTTCAAGAGTGTTTGCCCTCATTTCTTTGGGAATTTTTATAATAGCTGTTCTAAAGCCTTTGTCTATATGCAATGTGTCTCACTTGATTGTTGGTACCTGTTGATTGATTGTCATTTCCTAATTGAGATGATAATTTCCTGGTTCTTTATGTGCTGAGTGATTTCAGATTATATTCTAGACATTTGGAATATTTTGTTATGAGATTCTGAATCTTGCTATAGAGATGTCGATATATTTGTTTTATCAGATCATTGATAATGGGCTCAGGACATCAGTTCACACCAGTCTTATGTTGGTTGTAGTTCCAATGTCAGTTAAGTTTTTAGAGTCTTTATAGTGGTATTTGGATCTGTCCCATATGTGTACCACCCAGTGGCTAGACTGGGACCTGGGTTTTGGTCTATGCTGAATTTTAATTCTCAGACTTTGATAAGCAATTTAGGCTTATAACCATTCATATACAGCTAGGAAGTATACAAGGAGTTCAAAAAACAACTTTCCTGAGCTTCTTCCTCTGCTCAGTATTCATTTTACTTTCCATTTTCCTGGATCTCTGATTTTCAGTCCTCTGGTTAGAGAGTTAGGGCTTTTAGTTATACTACTGTGCTACATACTTTCTGCTACTGCCTCTGTATCCAGAGCCAAGCTGTAGGAGGTAAGAGGACAGAGATAGGGAAAAAAAGCAATGAGAATTTGTCCCATTCTCCTAGGACCGTAGCTACTCTGTTTGGAGAGGGTTGTAGGCTAAATAATGGCTTCAAAGATCTCCAGATCCTAGTTCCTGGAACCTGCATGTGGCATTTGCCTGGAATTCTAGTAATCATTGTACATGATCTAAAATGCTAGTTTTATTGCTTATTACCCTTTCTGAAAATATTTTTATTTATTAGGGAAACTCTTCCTTGATTACTAAATAGGTTTATATAACTGTGCCGCAGGTCCTCAAATAATGTCATCTCATTCACTCATTCAGTGTTGTTTTTCATTGTAATGTTGATGAAAAAAACATCAGTTTCTGGCCAGGGCCACTGTGTGGTTTGCATGCTCCCCCACATGTCTGTGTGGATTTTCTCTGAATACCCCAGTTTCTTCCCTCATCCCAGAGATGTGCACGTTAGATGACTTGGCATGTCTAAATTGTCCCAGTCTGAGTGAGTGTAGATGTCTATGCAAGTGTGCCCTATGATGGGATGGTGTCCTTGAGCTGCTGACATAGGCTCTAATTACCTGTGACACTGAACTGTAATAATTGGGTAAATATAGTCATTTATCTTACTTGTTTTGATTAATCTTTCTCAAATGTATGTATAGCTCACGTTTATTTCAATGTTTAATATTTGAAACTTTTTGGGGTATTTATTTAGAAGTTTGGTGATGTTTTTGTGACCAGAAATATACCTCAGGAACTTGACTCATGTTTATATCAATTAACCTGTGGTAAAATTGATTTCATTCTACCAGGTTTCATTTGAAGTTGCAGTTTCCAAGAACCTATCCATGATGTTAAATGAGGACTTAATTGTATTCTTGGTAGTTTGTTTAAATAACAGTTTGGGATTTTCAACAGATTACTCCCTGAAAATATATTATGTGAGAGAAGAGTTCCAATGCTGATACTGAAGATACTTATGCAGTCACCCTTGGTATCTGTTGGGGATTGATTCTAGGCCTACCAGGATACCAAAATCTGCAAATGCTCAAGTCCCTTAAATAAAATGTTTAGTATGCGCACACCCCTCACCCCCTGTGTACTTTAAATCATCTCTAGATTATTTACAATGCCTATTGCCATGTAAATACTATGTGAATAGTTGTTATAGTGTATTTTTAAATTTCGTATTATTTTTATTTTTGAGATGGAGTCTCACTCTGTCCACCAGGCTGGAGTGCATTGGCGCTGTCTCAGCTCACTGCAACCTCTGCCTCCTGGGCTCAAGCAATCCTCCCACCTCAGCCACTTGAGTAGTTGGGACTACAGGTGCACGTCACCACTTCTGCCTAATTTTTATATTTTTTGGTAGAGATGGGGTTCACCATGTTGCCCAGGCTGGTCTCGAACTCCTGGGCTCAAGCAGTCTGCCTGCCTCGGCCTCCCAGAGTGCTGGGATTACAAGCATGAGCTACTGTGCCTAGCTCGCAGAAGTACTTTCTATCTAAGTGTTTATTATACTCGTATTTATTATCTGAATAGTCTTAATCTGAGTCCCTGTATTTTACTATGTTTTAAAATTTTTATTGTGGCAAAATATGTAGAATATAATATTTGCCATTTTAACAATTTTAACGTGTACAGTTCACGGACACTAACTACATTAACAATATTTTGTAGCCATCACCACTATCTTTTTCTAAAACCTTTCATCATCCCAAACAGAAACTCGACCCATTAACCATTAATGCTCCCAACTCCTTCCCCTAAACCCTCATAACACCCAGTCAACTTTTGGTCTTTATGAATTTGCCAATTCAAATTACTTCACGTAAGTGGTATCATACAATATGTGTCCTTTTGTGTTTGGCTTATTTCACTTAGCATAATGTTTTCAAAGTTCATTCATGTTGTAACATGTATCAGAACTTCATTACTTTTTATGACTGAATAATATCCCATTGTAACTAATAACTTATTTTAAAAAGTGGTCAATTTTTCACTCACATCCTTCTCTAACATTTCTCTTACAAGACTACAGTTTTTGTATCTTGCTAAATGTTGGATGTTATAAATTGATGTAGCATACCAACTTGAAAATGATGTAGGATATCATTAATTCAGTAAAATTTTTGTGTTTTGGTTCTACTTCATTTAAGTTTGGGGGTAGTAAAACAATTCTGTAAATTCACCTGACCTAGTCTCAGCCTCGTTTTCTGGGTTTGGAGGTAGGAGTGCAGCTAAAAGTCACTAATGATTTTGTCACACTTTCATAATCCTGAAATTTTTGTTGTCTTTACTTGAGTCTCAGCTGGAAATCCGCTGCTTCATGGAGGTGGAATTTAGCTGTTTGAATTGGGAAACTGGAACTTTCCCTTCTAGAGATGTGAACAAGTCCTTTTCCCTGCTGCTTCTTAACCACAGTTAATATGCATAATGGTTAATCCCATGCTGTTCTCTAGATGGAATTAGATTAGTGAACAGTAGGAGAATATTTAATTCTTTAATCACTACCATTCAGCATGAAATTATATTAGCCTAAACAAGCAAAAAGGTCATCACTTTGTTGGCTAAAAATTTCAAGCTTGATCTTCTATATATTTATATATGCTGAGTTTATAAGGACACTGCAATTTAAATAGATTAAATTTAATTTTGTTGCTTTTAGCCTGGTGTCACAGCCTAAGATTAATTTGATTTAATTCTGTTACCTTTTAGCTATCCCTACCAACTTTGTCATTTACAAAACTGATACACATGCTTTCTATGTCATAATATGTACCACTGATTTTAAAAATGTTTAACAGTCATGATCAACAAAAAAGCCAGTTGGCTGTTTTTTTGTTGTTTGTTTTCTGTTTTTTTGAGACAGAGTCTGGTTCTGTCGCCCAGGCCGGAGTGCAGTGGCACAATCTCAGTTTACTGCAACCTCCACCCCCTGAGTTCCAGTGATTCTCCTACCTCAGCCTCCCAGGTAACTGGAACTACAGGCGCACGCCACCATGCACAGATAATTTTGTATTTTTAGTAGAGACGGGGTTTTACTATGTTGGCCAGGCTAGTCTCACTGTGTTGCCTAGGTTGGAATGCAGTGGTACCTCAATTTCCCAGGCCCAAGCAATCCTCCCACTTTAGCATCCTGTGTAGCTGGAACTATGGGTGCATGGCACTACACCTGGCTAATTCTTGAATATTTTGTAGTGGTAAGGGTCTTGCTATTTTGCCCAGGCTGGTCTCAAACTCCTGGCATTAAGCGATCTTCCTGCATTGGCTTCTCAAAGTATTGGGATTTATGACATAAAATTAATCATTTTAACTTTTTTTTTTTTTTTTTTTGAGACAGGGTCTCACTCTGTCACCCAGGCTGGAGTGCAGTGGCTTGATCACGGCTCACTGTAGCCTTGACCTCCTTGGCTCAAGTAATCCTCCCAGCTCAGCCTCCCAAGTAGCTGGTACTACAGGCATGCGTCACCATGCCTGGCTAATTTTTATTTTTTTTTAGTAGAGATGAGGTCTCACTACATTGTCCAGGCTGTTCTCAAACTCCTGGGCTCAAGTGATCCTCGTGCCTTGGCCTCCCAAAGTGCTGGGGTTTTAGGCATGAGCCACTGTGCCTGTCCCATTTTTATCACCTTTAAGTGAACATTTCAGTGGTATTTACATTCACAATGTTGCCCGATCACCACGCCTATCTATTTTCAACATTTTTCATCACTCCATTTTTCTCAAATTCACATGGAAAAATAATTCTTCTTTAATCACACCAAACAGAAATACTGTACCTGTTAAGCAGTAATTTCCCATTCTTCTTCCTCCCCAGCCCCTGATAACCTCCAGTCTACTTTCTGTTTCTATGAATTTGCCTGTTCTAAATATTTCATGTAGTAGAATCATGCAATATTTGCCATTTTATGTCTGGCTTATTTCACTTATCATAATGTTTTCAAGATTCATACATTTGTAGCATATATCAGAACTTCATTCCTTTGTTTGTTTGTTTTTTTGAGTTGCAGTTTCGCTCTGTTGCCCAAGCTGGAGTGCAATGGCGTGATCTCTGCTCACTGCAGCCTCCACCTCCCAGGCTCAAGCAATTCTCCTGCCTCAGCCACCCGAGTAACTGGCACTACAGGCGCCCACCACCACACCCGGCTCATTTTTGTATTTTTAGTAGAGACAGGATTTCACCATGCTGGCCAGGCTGGTTTCAAACTCCTGACCTCAAGTAATCCATCTGTCTCAGTCTCCCAAAGTGCTGGAATTACAGTCGTGAGCCACCGTGCCTGGCCCATTCCTTTTTTTGCAGTTACAGGAACAACACAGAAGAGAGACAATATTAAAAATACGTACTTACTAGTTGAACTGTGGAAACTTGCTCACTGAAACACTCTGACTTGCATTAATGCTTTATATACCCATATTTATATTAAAAATTCTCATGCAACATGAAAATAGAAAAACTCCCTGTACCTGATTTCTGTTCCCCGTTTTCCCACTTGCAGTCATTTACTTAGGTAGCTTTTTACCCCATGAGGGAAAAAAATCTAGGGTTCAGAACTACTAGTAACAGGGAAGGGAGAATTTTTTTTTTTTTTTTGAGAATGAAATGTTTCTCATCATAGCATATTCTTAAGCATGTTCTCCATATATGCTGCAAGGTAGCTGAATGTCTTTTGGCATAATTGTTACATGTTTGGCATGGCTGGCAGAATGGTTGATGTCTCCAAAAAGGTCAACCATCATTTGCTTCCTGCAGAGCACCAATAGCTGTTTTCTGGAAGCACAGATCTGTTTCGAAGTCCCATACCAGATGCTGGAAGGGAGGTTTGTGAATCAGAAGTTCAGTGGACTTCTGATAATGTTCAGTGTCACAGAGTACCAGGCCTGTAATGATAACGTTTCTTTACCCCTCCAACAGAGGGTGCACTCTTGTGAATGGCTTTTATGGCTAATTGCTTCCTGGGTGCTTTACCATGGTCAATTTACAGGCTATCTGTTTTGTACAGGCCATGCTACGTTTGAGAATGTTTACTTGTTCTTCAGCTCCCTCTGCAGGAGCTCAGTGAGCTAAAGGTGCTGGAGAGCTGTAATAGCTGCAAACACGCATTTTTTTTATGGCTAAATAATACTTCACTGTATGTATATACCACATTTTATTCATTCATTTTTTATGGGTTGTTTCCACCTTTCTTCTATTGTAAATAATGCTGCTGTGAATATTGGCATGCAGGGATCTGTTTGAATCTCGTGTTTTCAGTTCTTTTTGGAACAGAATTGTCAGGTCATATGGTAATTCTGTGTTTGCCTTTTTGAAGAACCACCAGGCTGTTTTCCAGAACAGCTGTACCCTTTTACATTTCAACTGACAGTGTATGGGTGTTGCAGGTTTTTTTACATTCTTGTTAATTTATTTTATTTTATTTTGTTTATTTTTTTGGAGATGGTGTCTCACTCTGTTGCCCAGGCTGGAGTGTGGAGTGCAGTGGCGCGATCTCGGCTCACTGCAACCACTGCCTTCCAGGTTCAAGCCATTCTCCTGCCTCAGCCTCCCAAGTAACTGGGACTACAGGCGCACGCCACCATGCCTGGCTAATTTTTTTGTATTTTTAGTAGAGATGGGGTTTCACTGTGTTGCCCAGTCTGGTTTTGAACTCCTGAGCTCAGGCAATCCACCCACCTCAGCCTCCCAAAGTGCTAAGATTACAGGCGTGAGCCACCACGCCTGGCCTTATTCATTTTATTATAGCCATTCTTGTAGGTGTGAAGTTGTATGTCATTGTGGTTTTGATTTGCATTTCCCTAATGACTAAAGATGTTGCATCTTTTTATTTAAGTCATTTGCCCTTTTTAAAATTATTTGTAATTTTGTCGTTGGATATATAATCCTAGGCTGAGCTTTTTTCTTCTTTCAGTATAGTAAAATTGTTTCTTCTGTTGTCTTGTGACTTGCATTGTTTCTGATTACAAGTCAGTGATTATTCTTATTTTTGTTTCACTGTATATCTTTTTCCCTCTTAGTGCTTTCAAGATTTTCTCTATTACTATTTTTCAGGAATGTATGATATACCTTTGTTTGGACATGTGAGTTTCTTTGAGCATTTTGGATCCATGGGTTTATCATCAAATTTGGGAGGTATTTCGGTACCATTCTTCAAATATGTTTTCTGTTCATCCTTCGCTTTTCTTGGTCTCTAAGTACGGGTATGTAAAAAGCTTGGTGGTTTTTCACAGGTTACTGAGACTGATTATTTTCTTTCCTTTCCTTGTCACCCACCCCCAGTTCTAGCTCTTTTTCTTCACTGTACTTCAGATTGGATAGTTCCTATTCCCTTTCTGCTCTTTTATTCAGTAGTATTTAATATGCTTTTAAGGCTACACAGGGCCAGGCACAGTGACCCACCCCTGTAATCCAGCACTTTGGGAGGCCTAAGCAGGTCGATCACTTGAGCCCAGGAGTTCAAGACCAGCCTGGGCAACATGGCAACATGGCGAAACCCTTCCTCTACAAAAAATACAAAAAATTAGCCAGGTGTGGTGGTATACACCTGTAGCCCCAGCTACTTGGGAGGCTGAGGTGGGAGGATTGCTTGAGCCTGGGAGGCAGAGGTTGCAATGAGTCAAGATCATGCCACTGTATTCTCCAGCCTGGGCAACAGAGAAAGACCCTGTATCAAAACAAACAAACAAACAAACAAAAACCCCACACAATAACTTTTTAGTTCAGATATTATATTTTTCACTCTAAAGTTTCATGTTTCTTTTTAAAATATAGTTTCTATTTCCATGTTTTTATTTTCGTTTAAATTCTTGAGCATATTTATAGTAGCTGTTTTAAACTTCTTGTATACCAGTTTTTATCATCTCTGTCACTCTTTTGCCTAATAGTTTTCTGGTGATTGGTTACAATTTTCTGTTTCTTGTATCTAGTAACTTTTTGATATCTTGTAGACGTTGTAAACCTTATAAGTACCTGAATTTGTTGTCTTTATTTTTAAAATGTTGGATTTTATTCTAGCACACACTTAAACACAGATTAGCTAATCCTCTTGAATCCTGTGTTAAAGCTTTGTAATGGTGAGTCTTGAATAGACTTTAGTGTAAGTATGGTTTGCCTCAATACTAAGGATTAACTCTTTTGGGGTCTCTCCTAAATGCTCTGGATGTTCAATGAGGTGTCTCTTCTGCCTGACTGATAAACTCAGTGTGGGCTTTGGGTACTATTCTGCTTTCTAATCCCTGGTAGTTGTTTCCTCAGTATTTGTTCTTTGTTTAGACTTCAGGAATTTATACTTTGCATTTGTATGTTATTATTTACTCAGAATTTCAAGGGGCCCTTTATTTTTTTTTTTGGAGCTAAGCATGACTCTACCTTAAGATATTTACATACAGGAAAGAAATGGTTGGTACTATGAAACACATTTGAAGTAAAGAAACATTTTGTTCTATTGGACTCTGCACTGAAGAAACAGTAATGTAAACACATGCTTTTTAGTTTTAGAAGGAAAATTTTTTTCAAAACACACACATATAGGAACAGAGCTTGCATTTTTTAAATCTTACTTTATTTTATTTATTTATTTATTTATTTATTGAGACGGAGTCTCACTGTCACCCAGGCTGGAGTGCAGTGGTGTGATCTTGGCTCACTGCAACCTCTGCCTCCCAGGTTCAAGCAATTCTCCTGCCTCAGCCTCCCGAGTAGCTGGGATTACAGGCACCCGCCACTATGCCTGGCTAATTTTTGTATTTTTAGTAGAGATGAGGTTTCCCTATGTTGGCCAGGCTGGTTTTGAACTCCTGACCTCAGGTGATCCACCCAGCTTGGCCTTCCAAAGTGCGGGGATATGGGATTATAGGCGTTAGCCACTGCGCCCAGCCACAGAGCTTGCATTTAAATGTTAACATTTGAAACTTTATCAGTAGTAAGTATGTTTTATGCAAATGAATACTTAATGTTTTCATAGTGTATATACCATGAGCCTTATGTTGTGTTTGAGTTATTCTTCGAAACTCACCAACATACAGCATGACTTATTTTATGAATTCATAGTTCATCTTTGTCATTACCTAAAGATGGTTTTTAAGCATGTATGTTGGTGACATCAAGTTCTTTGGGAGGGTATTTTTTTTTGCCTTTTTAACTTATGTATACTTTACTTTTTAACTCTGTGTCAGTCAAGATAATTTTTTTAGCCTGGGCAACATAGTGAGATCCCATCTTTACCAAAAAATGAAAAAATTAGCAAGGTGTGATGGCATGTGCCTCTGTTCTCAGCTACTTGAGAGGCTGAGGTGGGAGGATCACTTGAGCCTGGGAAGTCAAGATTGCGATGAACTGTGGTTGTGCCACTGCACAACAGCCTGGGCAATAGAATGAGACCTTGTCTCCAAAAAAAAAAAAAAAAAAGTTGAAAAGTATTGATCCTCATGAGAATTATATAAAATGAAAATTTGAAAACATTAATTTGGTTCTGTTGATGAATTAATCAAGCAGTTAGATTGGTGTACTAGAGTTTACTCTGGAAAAATATTTTCAGGCAAAAGTTATGAGCTCATCAGTGCTGAAGTCTTACTAGTTAACAAAGTGACTTCAAATTCTGGCTTCCCCCTGCTGTCCTGAGATAGTATTTCCCACCTATGGGCTGCTTTCCAGCTTAGGTCCTAGAATGAGAAGACTTGGCACATTGCTTCAACATATGTGTCATGGAATGCAACTAAGGCTCAGAAAGTTAAGTGATTTGCTTAAGACCACACTGTTGGTATATTAATAAAGCCTGGCTTCAAAGTCGGGCCTTTCTGACTCTAAAAGCCATGATAAAACAGTATCTGTCACTTAACTATTTCCTCTAAGGAACTGTGGGATAAGGGATAACCCTTTACCCTATATCCATTAGACAGTGGAAGGACCAGTATCTGAAAGCAGCAGTTGAAACGTGCTACAACTGTTTCTGAACTCTGGAGACCTACACACATCTACCTTTTTTTTGGTTTTGTTTGAGACGGAATTTCACTCTTGTTGCCCAGGCTGGAGCGCAATGGAGCGATCTCGGCTCACTGCAACTCCACCTCCTGGGTTTAAGGGATTTTCCTGCCTCAGCCTTCCCAAGTAGCTAGGATTACAAGCGCCAGCCACCACACCTGGCTAATTTTTTTGTATTTTTAGTAGAGATGGGGCTTCACCATGTTGACCAGGCTGGTCTCGAACTTCTGATCTCAGGTGATCCTCCTACCTTGGCCTCCCAAAGTGCTGGGATTACAGGCGTGAGCCGCTGCACCCATCCTACATCTACCCGTTTTTGACCTGTACTATTAGGCAAGAGGTAGATTTTTGGTATATTATAGTATAAGTCTTTTTCTTTGACAATACAGACAGATTTCCCTCTAATCATATTATTTACAGGGCTAATCATATTATTTACTAATCATATTGTTTAGCTAATCATGTTATTTACTGGGATGACATCATTGAGAGGAGGCTAGTGAGATCATTACCACATACATCAATCTTCTATATTAGTATGACAGTATACTGAGTCTCTGACTGGATATCTATGGCTACAAAATGTTTAAGAAAGTGTTTTCTTTTCCTTTAACAATGCATAATAGATACATATTTTTTGGGGGTACATGTGATCATTTAATCCATTCATAATTTATAAATATTAAATCTCAGTGTACTTGGGATATTCATTACCTTAAATGTTTGTCCTTTATGCTAGAAACATTTGAATTAATTTTTTCTAGTTATTTTGAAATGTACACTAGATTATTATAAGTTATAGTCACCTTACTGATCTAACACTACATTTTATTTCTTCTGTCAAACCGTGTATTTGGGCCCATTAATCAACTTATCTTTATTTCCCTTTCCTCCCCACTACTCTTCCTATCCTCTGGTAAACACCAATCTACTCTCATCTTCGTGAGATCTATTTTTAGCTCCTACATATGAGTGAGAACGTGTGATATTTGTCTCTCTGTGCTTGGCTTATTTTTGTTTTTTGGTAGTGATGAGGTCTCACTATGTTGCCCAGATTGGTTTCAAACTCTTGAGCTCAAGTGATCCTCCTGCCTTGGCCTCCCAAAGTGCTAGGATTACAGACGTGAACCACCACACCTGGTCTGCTTGACTTATTTCACTTAACAGTATGAACTCCAGTTCCATCCATGTTGTTGCAAATGGCAGTATTTCTTTTTTTTTTCCTTGGAGGGAGTCTTGCTCTGTCGCCAGGCTGGAGTGCAGTGGGGCGATCTTGGCTCACTGCAACCTCCACCTCCCAGGTTCAAGCGATTTTCCTGCCTCAGCCTCCCGAGTAGCTGGGACTACAGGTGCATGCCACCACACCCAGCTAATTTTCGTATTTTTAGTAGAGGCAGGGTTTCACCACATTGGACAGGAAGGTCTTGATCTCTTAACCTCGTGATCTACCTGCCTCAGCCTCCCAAAGTGCTGGGATTATAGGCGTGAGCCACAGCACCTAGTCTCTTTTTTCTGGCTGAATAATATTCCATTGTGTGTGTATATACCACATTTTCTTTATCCATTCATCTGTTGATGGGCACTTAGGTTAATTCCAAACGTTGGCTATTATGAATGGTGCTGCAATAAACGTGGTAGTATAGGTATCTTTTTAATACATTGATTTCCTTTCTTTTGGATATATACCCAGTAGCAATTTGCTGGATCATATGGTAATTTTATTTTTAGTCTTTCGAGGAACAGCCATGGCTGTTCTAATTTACACAATGCCTGTACTAATTTACATTCCTGCAAACAATATACAAGAGTTTCCCTTTCTCCACATCCTCACCAGCATTTGATATTGCCTGCTTTTCTTTTTCTTTCTTTTTTTTTTTTTTCCTTGATAGAGTCTTGCTCTGTCACCCAGGCTGGAGTGCAGTGGCACAATCTCGGCTCACTGCAACCTCCACCTCCTGGGTTCAAACAGTTCTTCTGCCTCAGCCTCCCAAATAGCTGGGATTACAGGCTCATACCAACATGCTTGGCTAATTGTTATATTTTTAGTAGAGACCGGCTTTCACCATGTTGCCTAGGCTGGTCTCGAACCCCTGACCTTGTGATCCACCTGCCCTGACCTCCGAAAGTGCTGGGATTACAGGCGTGTGCCACTCTGCCCAGTCTGCCTGCTTTTCGATATCAGCCATTTTAACTGGGGTGAGATTTTATCTCATTGTAGTTTTGATTTGCATTTCTCTGATGATTAGTGATGTTGAACATTTTTTCATGTGACTGCTAGCCATTTATTATGTCTTCTTTTGAAGGTTTCAGATCATTTGCCCATTTCTTTAATTTTTTTTAGACAGAGTCTCATTTCGTTGCCCACGCTGGAGTGCAGTGGTGCAGTCTTGGCCCATTGCAACATCGGCCTCCTGGACTCAGGTGATTCTCCCACCTCAGCCTCCTGAGTAACTGATTATAAGTGTGTGCCACCACGCCCAGCTAATTTTTGTATTTTTTATAGAGACAGGAGTTTCTGCCATGTTGCCCAGGCTGGTCTCGAACTCCTGAGCTCAAGTTATCTGTCTGTCTTAGCCTCCCAAAGTGCTGGGAATTTCACCATTTAAAAATAGAATTTTTTGTGGGTTTGTTTTTGTTTTGTTTTTTGCTAGTAAGTTGTTTGAGCTCCTTATACAGTCTGAGGGTATTTTGCAAATGTTTTCTCCCATTCTACAGGTTGTCTCTTAATTTTATTGATTGTTGCCTTTGCTGAGCAGAAGTTTTTGGCTTGATGAAATCCCATTTGTCTATTTTTGCTTTTGTTATTTGCCCTTTTGAAGTATTACACAAAAAACATCTTTTCCCAGATCAATCTCCTGGAGCATTTCCTCCAGTGTTTTTTTTCTAGTAGTTTCGTAGTTTCATAATTTCAGGTTTTGGATTTAGGTCTTCAGTCCACTTTGATTTGATTTTTTGTGTATGGTGAAATATGAGGAGTCTAGTTTCTTGTTTTTTATTTTGTGACAGTCTTGCTCTGTCGCCCAGGCTAGAGTGCAGTGGCACGGTCTCGGCTCACTGCAACCTCCGCCTCCCGGGTTTAGAGCAATTCTCCTGTCTCAGCCTCCCCACTAGCTGGGATTACAGGCGCGCACCACCATGCCCAGCTAATTTTTGTATTTTTAGTGGAGACAGATTTTTGCCGTGTTGGCCAGGCTGGTCTCAAACTCCTGACCTCAAGTGATCCACTTGCCTCAGCCTCCCAAAGTGCTGGGATTACAGACACGAGCCACCCTGTCTGACCTAGTTTTTTCTGCATATAGTTATCCATTTTTCTCAGCACCATTTTTTTTAAAAGACTGTTCTTTCCCCCATTGTATGTTCTTTGTGCTTTTTTGTAAAGATGAGTGGATTGTAAATGTGTGGATTTATATCTGGGTTCTCTGTTGTCCATTGGTCTGTGTCTGTTTTTATGCCAGTACTGAATCGGAAAGGTTTCCTTGTTCCCCTTGCAGGGTGTGTAATGGGGGTGTGGCTTGCTTCTTTAGTGCCCTGCTGTTCAAACCTCTAGGGAAAAACATACAGGTTGTGGGGCTCTGACACCACGGGCAGCGTCTAGTGGTGAATGTTTACAGCTCCTGAAGCCCCAGTGGGTTTGTGTTACTGTGTGCTCTTTTAGTTTTGCCATTTCTAGGTAACTTGTGTTTATCAGTTCATTAGACCCTCTGCATTATCCCAAGGGCTTTCTGTATCCTGGATTCTTGCCTTGGTGTACCAGAAACGTCGGATCATTTGTGGGCTTGGAGAAGGAGTGCAAGATTTTATTGAATGGTGGAAGTAGCTCTCAGCAGATGGACTGTGAGCCAAAAGGGGATTGGGAAGGCGGTTTTCCCCTGGAGTTGGGCCGCTCAGCTGCTGGACTTTCCTCTGACTGCCCCCGCTTTTCAGTGGCTTGCCGGCATCTGCCGGTGCCTCTCAGTGTACTTTTCAACTGATGTGTTCCTCTGGACATCCAGCCACTTGTGCGTTCTTTTGCTGATATGTTCCTCTCAACTTCCAGCCACATGTGTGTCTTTGCTTGCTAGGGTCTCGGGATTTTTATAGGCACATGATGGGAGCATGGCAGGCCAGGTTGGTCTTGGAAAATGCAACATTTGGGCACCAAGGCAGGAGTGCCTGTCCTCACCTAGGTCCGTGGGCACAGGCCTGAGGGTGGAGCCCTAGCCAGGCACCTGCCTTTCTCTACCCATCACTTCCCTGCCTCCCTCCTATACCATGCTGTTTCGGTTACTATAGGTTTTTAGTAAATTTGAAGTCAGGTAGTTTGATGCTGCCAGTTTTGTTATTTGCTCAGGATTGTTTTGGCTATTTGGGGTCTTTTGAGGTTTCATGTACGTTTTAGAATTCTCTTTTTCTTTCTCTATGAAGAATGTCATTGATATTATGATAGGGATTGCATCGAATTTATGAATAGCTTCGGTTAGTATTGTCATTTTAACAAAATGAAGTCTGGCTGGGTGTGGTCGGCTCATGCCTATAATCCCAGCACTTTGGGAGACCAAGGCAGGCAGATCACTTGAGGCCAGGAGTTCAAAACCAGCCTGGTCATCATAGTGAAACCCCATCTCTACTAAAAATACAAAAAGTTAGCTGGGTATGGTGGTGCGTGCCTATAATCTGAGCCACTCGGGAGGCTGAAGCAGGAGAATCGCTTGAACCTGGGAGGTGGAGTTTGCAGAGAGCCAAAATGGAGCCACTGCACTCCAGCCTGGGCGACACAACGAGACTGTCTCCAAAAAAAAAGGAAAAAAAATTAATTATTCCAATCCATGAGTATAGAATATCATTCCATTTTTGCGTGTGTCGTCTTCAATTTCTTTCATCAGTGTTCTATAGTTTTCCTTTTATAGACCTTTCACATCTCTAGCTAAACTGATTCCTAGGTATTTTATATTCTTTGTAGCTATTTTAACTCGGATTACTCACTTGGGATTTCTTTTTTAGATTGCTTACTGTTGGTGTATATAAATTCTATTGATTTTTGTATTTTGATTTTCTATCCTGCAGTCTTTCCTGAATTTATCAGTTCTAACAGTTTTTTGGTGGAATCTTTTTAAAATATAAGGTCATGTTATCTAGTAACAAGGCTAATTTGATGACTTCCTTTCAATTTGCATACCCTTTATTTCCTTCTCTTGCCTTATTGCTCTGGGCTTTCCTTTTTTAATAGCTAAATAAATTTTTTGTTTTTCTTTTGAGACATAGCACTCTGTTGCCCAGGCTGGAGCGCAGTGGTGCAATCTTGGCTCATTGCAACCTCTGCCTTCTGGGTTCAAGTGATTCTCCTGCCTCAGCCTCTCAAGTAGCTGGGATTATAGGCGCCTGCTACCATGCCCACCTAATTTTTGTATTTTTAGTAGAGACAAGGTTTTACCACATTGGCCAGGCTGGTCTCGAGCTCCTGACCTCAAGTGATCCACCCGCCTCGGCTTCCCAAAGTGCTGGGATTACAGGCATGAGCCACTGTACCCGGCCAGAAAATTATTATAGGGATTTTAAAACAAAAGTCTTGCAACAAATTGTATAAGTAACACTTTACCTTTATTAAGTGTTTTTCAAAAAATGACATCAAGACCACCCTGGACTGCCAGCATCCTTGCTATCCTATTCACACTCCCTCTTCTAAATCCAAAAATGAAAGCTGATTAGTAATGAACATGGCACTTAATATTCCCTAAATGTTTAAATGGTCACCTACTATAAGGTCTTTAAATAGTTTTTTTTTTTTGAGTGAAAAAAGAGTACTTAGACATTAGAGGTGTTAGATGCATACTGCTTTCTGAAACATTGATAAAAGGCAGAAAATATGTACATCCTAGAATTTAGGAAATGGTGGTTTTTGGGGGCTTCCTCTTAATCATTTGTCAAATGAATTGGGTGATTCTAGAAGGTTATTGCTGTACTTGTATTTTGGGAGTGATAGGGAGGTAGCAGTATATTCCAACCAAATTTATCCATACAAAATCTGTTACATTTTACAAGTACTTGCAAAACTGAAAGTCATACCCTACTCAAAATTTCCTCGTTAATTTTACCGTCACTGCTTTACTCTTTGTATTAAAGTCAGTGAAATTGTCAAAAGTGAAGAGACTGGATTATCAAGATACAGTGAATGGAAAGGGATGCCAAAAACACAGTGTTTATAAATTGAATTTGTTACCGTTTGAAATTTGTTTGTTTAATCTTCAGGAGATTTCACCAAAATGATGTATGTCTTGCTGATGATGTCTGTCATATAATTCTAGACAAATTAACTAGAAATGAATGTATATAATTGATATAGTTTGGATATTTGTCCCCTCCAAATCTCATATTGAAATGTGATCCCCAGTGTTGGAGGTGGGGGCTGGTGGGAGGTGTTTGGATCATGGGGGCAGATCCTCCGTGAACGCCTGGGTGCTTTCCCCACAGTAATGAGTGCACTGTCACTCTGTTAGTTCATGAAAGAGCTGGTTGTTTAAAGGAGCCTGGTACTTTCTCCTCTCGCACATACTTCCTCTCTCACCATGTGACATGCTTGCTCTCTGTTCCCCCTTCACTTTCTGTCACAAGTGGAAGCTTTCTGAGGCCTCATGAGAAGCTGAGCAGATGCTGGTGCCATGCTTATACAGGCTGCAGAACCGTGAGCCAAGCAAACCTCTTTTCTTTATAAAAATTACCCAGCCTCAGGTATTCCTTTATAGCAATGCAAAACAGACTAACATATTACTTGTACTATAGAACTGAAAGTTGGTTAAAAATTCAGTTTCAGAAGCCTGTCTTTCCTAGGTTAAAATTCTGACTCTGCTGCTTCATTGATGTATGACTTTGGACAAGTTACTTAATCTCTTTGGGCTCTGGTTTCCCCCAGCCCTAAAATGAGGATACCAGTATTCCTTGTGGAGTTATCTAAAGGCTTAATACTGGTAAAGAACTTACAGTAGTAAAATGCCACATAATAAGCATTTAAATATTAGCGATTGTTTTTATTATAAAAATAAGAGTTTATTAATGAGGTCAATGTTAGACTTAAACACTAGAGTACTAAGGTCATGTAATGTCCTGGTGACTGGCAATTTAAAGATGAGATATACCACATGTGAATTGGTATAATAAACCATTTAATGGTGTATTAGACAACATTTATGTGTACTATACAACAGTATACTTCCAATTCCTTTCTCTTATCCTCTGTGCTATTGTTACGTGTTTTACTTTTACATATTCTATAAAGACACATTACATTTCTTCTCTTACTGCTGTAGACTGCTAGTTATCTTTCACAGTGTTTAAAAATAAGAAAAATGCTTTTATGTTTACCTTCATTTATGCCATTTCCAGTATTCTTATTTCTTTATGGAGGTACATGTATCTCTAATGGCATAATATTTCCTCCAGCCTGAGGTACTTTTTTGTGTTCCCTTTTCGCTGGTAGTGACTTCTCTGTTTTTGTTTCCACCCCCCCCACCAAAAAAAAAAAAAGAAGCAAAATATCTTTTCTTTTTGAAAGATATTTTCACCAGGTACAGGACTTATGGTTGAGTTTTTTTCTTTTAGTGCTTTCAACATTTCACACCATTGATTTCTGGCTTACATAAGTTTTGATGATAAATCAGTTATAATTTTTTGTTTCTTTCAATGTAATTTTTTTTTTTGTTTTTTTCTTCTGGCTTTCTTAAACATTTTCTTTTTAGTTTTGGTTTTGAGAAATTTCAATATGATTTGTCTAGTTGGTTTTTGGGATTAGAAGGGTAATCTATTCTGCCTGTTCTCTGAGCTTCTTACTATCTGTGGTTTTGTGTCTATTTGTTTTGAAAATCCCCAACCTTGTCTTCTCCTTAGATATTTCTTTTGCCTCATTCTCTTTTTTTTTTTTTGTAGGATATCAGGATTACGTGAATGTTACGTCATTGATATGATCTCACAGCTCTTGGGTTTTCTGTTCTGTCTACCTTCGCCTGCCCGCTGTCCTCACATTTTCCCCCTTTTGTTTTGTTTTGGACAATCTCTTATGCAACTCTTGAGTTTACTCTTGAGCCGTTCCAAAGCATTCTTCAACTCCATTAGTATATTTTTTCCTTTGTCTCTGACAATATATTGGATTTTTCCTTTTTCTTCAAATTTTAAAATTGACTTAAAATTTATGGTTGAAACATAAGTGTTTCATATAGGACAGAAGAGACTGAGCCAAGTAGTATCCT
Source organism: Trachypithecus francoisi (assembly GCF_009764315.1). NCBI lineage: Eukaryota > Metazoa > Chordata > Mammalia > Primates > Cercopithecidae > Trachypithecus > Trachypithecus francoisi. The sequence continues at coordinate 36,942,661 of NW_022681466.1, forward strand.
TCTTCAGCTTGGGAGGTTGAGTCATTATAGTCTGTAGTTAAGCTTAATTTTGGTCTTGTTGCTATGGTTACCCTCAATGCTATATAGGCTTCAATTTCCATTCTAGGGTTAATTTTTTTTTTTTTTTTTAGGGGTTTGGGCTCTTTCTTAGAGATTTTTTCTAATGTTTGCTCTACCCTCAACTTTTGATCTTACCTTCTATTTGTTACCACACTGCAGAGAAGGTCTCTGTCCATAAACTCTTCTTCCCCTCCGGCGGTATACTATAGTTATTTATTCCTTAGTGCTTGCTAGCAGAAGGGTGGATGGTGGGGAGTGCTAGGGAGGGGACGCTCTCTGTAGTCCTATTTCTGTCTCAGTTTTAGGCAGGTGCTGTGTCCCTAGATATTGGGAGTGAGACCTTTACATAGATCTTCCTTCTTCCCAGTGGTAGGGGATCTGTAAGGTCTGGGGCCATTATGTTTTCCTGCCCTTCCCCAGGGATAAGGGTGTTTTTGTTTTTGTTTTTGTTTTTCCCTGTTATTTTCTTCTAGTTCGGAGTGGGAGATGGGGCAACTAAAAATAGTTACTCTACGAAGTGTGTTCTATTTGTTTGGTTTTTTAAAAAGTATTTTTAATGTTCTGTAGCTGTTTCCTTTGGCTAGTTTTTGCTGGGTTGAGTTATCACTGGCACTAGAATAAATAGTTTTTGACATCAGTTGTCAGGTGTTATTAAATATATAAATATTATTTGGTGAATAGTATATATTTTCAGTTTTCATGTTGACTGTTAAACTTCTCGAATTATTTTTTAATCATGCATTTTTATTGACAAATTTTGCCTGACAAATAGTAGACACTCAACAAAGAATTGTTGAATGAATGAATTTATTGTGATTTCTGTTGTCCCTTTCCTATGCATAGTTCTTCCTTATTTCTGATTACTATAATACTTACTTCTGAGAGTGTTAAAAACTGTTTTTTGGAGTCTCTTTGAATTTCTGAACATTCAGTTAGAGAGTATCTTTTTTTCCAATCAAAGTAATGTGCATAATTTTTCCAAAGGTTGAAGGAAGTTATGTAACTGCACAAAATTCTTATCACATTATTGTGGCTGTTGGAGGACCTTTGTACTCTTGGACCTTGGTAAGGACTCCCAAGAGAAAGAATAAATAATTCAATTGTGTGAGTCTGTAATATGCAGATATTCCTCTACTTACCCTGGGATTACAGCTGATAAACCCATTGTAAGCTGGGAATATTGTAAGTTGAAAAGGCATTTCATACACCTAACCTACCAAACATCAGAGCTTAGCCTAGACTGTTTTAAACGTGCTCAGGGCGGGCGCGGTGGCTCATGCCTGTAATCCCAGCACTTTGGGAGGCTGAGGTGGGCAGATCATTTGAGGCCAGGACTTCGAGACCAGCATGGCTAACATGGTGAAGTGCCATCTCTACTAAAAATACAAAGTTAGCCCAGCCTGGTGGCGCATGCCTATAATCCCAGCGACTTGGGAGGCTAAGGCAGGAGAATCACTTGAACCGGGAGGCAGAGGTTGCAGTGAGCCAAAATGACGCCATCGTACTCCAGCCTGGGCAACAGGAGTGAAACTCCATCTCAAAAAATAAATAAATAAAATAAAATAAAATATATATATATATGTGCTCAGAACACTTATATTAGCCTTCAGTTGGGCAAAATCATCTAATGCAAATCAGATTTTATAATAAAGTATTAAATATCTCATGTAATTTATTGAATACTGTATGGTTTCTACTGAATGTGTATCACTTTCACACCATTGTAAAGTTGAAAAATCAAGTTGGGGACCATCTGTATGTATTTTACAGTAGACACAGTCTATTCTTGACTGAGTGCAATAATAAGGTCCAAAAGAGGAAGAAGAGGGAGAAACTTAACATCATTTCACTAAAATTTACCAGGGCCTTTTCTGGAAGTGGAGATAAAATTTGTTAAAGGTGATAGCTGCCTCAGATTCCTCAACAACTGAAATGCCTCCTAAGGTTGGCTTTATCATCTTCTTCCAGGTGATTTACTGTTCTTTTGGTGGAACATCCAAAGGGCTGCACTTCAATAATTTAATAGTTGGACTTGTCCTCCTTACAAGAGGCAAAGATGAAGAGAAAGCAAAATGTAAGTACTTTTATTATCTCAAAAATAATACCACTTCTATGTACAGAATAATTTATCTCAAAATTCTTATGACAGGTAGAGGATTTGAAGTGACATTTTCCCAAAGAAGATATACAAGTGGCAAATAAACACCTGAAAAAATGTGCAACATAATTAGTCATTAGATAAATATAAATTAAAACTACAGTGAGATACTACTTCACACCTTCTAGAGTGGCTAAAATTAAAAAGCCTGATAATGACAAGTGTTGAGAAAGGTGTGGAAAAATTGTAACCCTCATCATACATTGCTGATGGGAGTATAAAGTACTGCAGCAACTTTGGAAACCAGCCTGGCCGCTCCTCAAATTGTTAAACGTTGTTACTGTGTGTCCCAGCTATTCCACTCCTAAGTATATACCCTATAAAATTTAATACATATGTTTACCACACACAGAAAAAAACTTGTACGGAAATAATCATAGCATCATTGTTCATGATAGAGAATGTAAACAACCCTAATGTCTACCAGCTGGTAAATGGACAAATAAAACATGATATATCCATATGCTGGAAAATTACTCTGGTATAAAAAGGAATAAAGTACTGATTCATGCTACAGTATGGATAAACTTGAAAACATTTTGCTTAGTGATAGATGTCAGTCACAATAGGTATGATTCCATTTATATGAAATTTCAAGATTAGGCAAATCTACAGTGGCAGAAAATGGTAGATTAGTGGTTGCTGGAGGTATCGGGGAGAGGGAAATGGAGAACAACTGCTAGTGGGTACAGGGTTTCCTTTTGGGTTGGTGAAAATGTTCTGGAATTACATAGGAGTGACAGTTGCACAACCTTATAAATATACTTTAAAAATCACTGGAATGTTTACTTTAAAAGGGTGAATTTTATGAGATGTTTATTATGTCTCAATATAACTTATTTTTAAAAATTCTGATGACATAGACGTAGTAGTCTGTTCTTTGTTTCACAAACAAAACCGAAGTTTACTTACTTGATAATATTTTATATATGTTCTTTGTAAAAGGTTTTTTTTTTAATGTTTTACTTTTAACTTCAGAAATTAATTTTATTAGGTGAATTATCTAAGCACAGAAAAGAGTGGCACCTCATTCATTACCTTTAAATCCTGCTAATCAGGGAAACGCTATAATGAGAGGACACCATTTCCCCTGCTAAGTGTGAAAGGGAAGATAATCTCAGTTGCTTGGTGTCTTTCTGTGCTTTGTAGGATATAGATTTATTTAGTTTAAAAAAATTCGTTCATTTATTTGTAAGGTCTTCTGTCTCCTCATTGTTTTCTTTGAGCTCCCCAAAGACAGATCTGCCTTACCAAAAGCATTCATAAGCATTGCATATTTTATTGAAGATTTCCCAGGGGAAGTATGGAAGCTGTTTATATTACACAGAATGTAACATTTTGTTCCCAAAATTCCTACGCTTTTATTCTTGACCACCATATTCTGGGTCTTTCTCTCTTCCTTCTTCCTTTTCTAATTTGCCTACTATGGTCTGAATGTTTGTGTCTCCCTCAAACTTCATATATTGAAATCCTAACCACCAAGGTGATTGGTATTAGGGGATGGGGCCTTTGGGAGGTGATTAGGTCATGAGGGTTAATCATAAGTATCTTATGAGTGGGATTAAGTGCCCTAATAAAAGAGGCCCTAGAGAGACCCTTTATATTTTCCTCTATGTGAGGATACAATGAGAGGTGGCTGTCTATGAACTAGGAAGTAGTCCTTCACCAGACACCAAATTGATGGTGTACTTCCCAGCCTCTAGAACTGTGAGAAATAAATTTGTTATTTATAAGCACCCAGTTTATGGTATTTTGTTACAACAGCCTCAACAGACTAATATACTGCCCTGGGACTGCTTCTGAATTTCTTAGAATCCCCTCCCATTCCTGAATCTAGACCATTATTTTTAATTCTTGCTAAGGTTTGAACATGTTACCCAAAGTTCATGGGTGGAAACTTAATCTGCAGTGCAACAGTGTTGAGAGGTGGGATCATTAAGAGATGATTAGGTCATGAGGGGTCTGCATGCATGAATGAATTAATGCTGTTATCTCAGGAGTGAGCTTCTTATCACAGGAGTGGCATCCTTATAAAGGAAGAATTCAGCCTCCTTCTCTCTCCCGCTTGCATGTGTTCTCTTGCTCTTCTGCTTTCTGCTATGGGATATTAGAAGAGCAAGAAGGTCCTTGCCAGATGCAGGTGCTTTGACCTTGGACTTCTTAGCCTCCAGAATTGTAAGAAATAAATCTCTGTTCATTACAATAAGTTGCTAGATCTGTAGTATTCTATTATAGTAGCACAAAATGGATAAAGAGATCATTTTTTTAAAAAGTTTTGAGGTATAATTGTCATACAATAATATACACATATATAAAGTATGTATTTTGATATGTAGTTTTGTTTTTGTTTTTGTTTTTTTGAGGGGATAGGGGACAGAGGAGATAGCCTCACTCTGTAGCCCAGGCAAGAGTATAGTGGCACAGTGGCACATAGCTCACTGCAGCCCTTAACTCCTGGGCTCAAGTGATCCACCTACCTCAGCCTCCCAAGTAGCTAGGACTATAGGTGCATGCCACCATGCCTAGCTAATTCATTTTCTTTATTTTATTTTTGTAGAGATAGAGTCCTGCTAGGTTGCCCAGGCTGGACTCAAACTCCTGGCCTCAACTGATCCTTCTGCCTCTGCCTTCCAAAGTGCTAGGATTAGAGACATGAGCCAGCATACTTAGTTATACATTTGTATATGTTTTGACACATGTATGTGCCCAGTAAACCATTACCATAATCAAGATAATGAATGTATCCATAAACCCAGTTTTGTGTATTAGAATATAATTGTGATCTTGGTTTTTCCAAATTAGCATTTCTTCACCAGCAGAAATATAAATTGGCCCCAGGCAGCAATAATTAAAAATACCGGACAGGTATGGTAGCGCATGCCTGTAATCCTAGTTATTTGGGAGGCTGAGGCAGGAGGATCTTTTTGAGGCCAGGAACTTAAGGTAACAGTACAGCAATAAAAATAATACAAATAAAAAGCAACACACTGTGGCAACTATTTACATAGCATTCACATTGTTTTAGGTATTATAAATAACCTAATGATGATTTAAAATATATGGGAGGATGTGTATAGGTTATATGTGTCAACTGAAAAAAATTATGATATCTCTAAATTTGGAAAGGAGACTTTATTTAATTATATCTATAAATTTGGAAAGGAGACTTTATTTCTTATAAAGGGTTACAGCCTGCAAGGTGGCCATTCTGACAGCCTGAGAAACATAGCCTCCAGCAGATAACCCCAAACAGGTACTGTGCAAGGGTGAATGGAACAGAGACTTATGCTGAAGAGGTTGGCCAGTTGTACATATTCAACAGCTTATCGGAGGGGCCGTGAATATTCATGAAGTGGTTCCTGACACATGTGTACTCAACAAACGTACATGTTATATGTGTCCCATGTTTAATTTGGGGTGGAGAATTAACATTTAAATGTATTACAGTTAGGCCCTATAAGTCAAAAGATGAAACAAGGACACCAAGGCAGTCAAGTGGGCAGCCTCTGTAAACCAGCCAGAACCAGTCCGTGGTCAGTGGTCTTCTTATCAGGAGACCACTAACTTGTTGATAGTTACTGAACTAGCTCTCTTGTCCAGTCAAAGCTGTAGTTATGGCTTGTGGAACAGGAGTCACTACGTTAGCATTTGGTGGTAAATGAGCTGCAATTGTTTCAGTATTGCTTATCTCAAGGCCAGTGCTTATTCAATAACTGCTAGAGAAAAAGAAAAATGGCCAGGCGCGGTGGCTCATGCCTGTAATCCCAGCACTTTGGGAGGCTGAGGCAGGTGGATCACCTGAGGTTAGGAGTTCGAGACTAGCCTGACCAACATGGTGAAGCCCCGTCTCTACTAAAAATACAAAAATTAGCTGGGCGTGGTAGCATGTGACTGTAATCCCAGCTACTAGGGAGGCTGAAACAGGAGAATTGCTTGAACCCAGGAGGTGGAGGTTGCAGTAGGCGGAGATTGTGCCACTGCACTCCAACCTGGGCAACAGGGCAAGACTCTGTCTCAAAAAAAGAAAAAGAAAAATATTGTAGCAGTTAGAACATAATTTATTGATTGGTTGATTGAGACAGGGTTTCATTCTGTCTCCCAGTCTGCAGTACAGTGGCAAGATAGCTCACTGCAGCCTTGAACTGCTGGGCTTAAGTGAGCCTCCTGTTTCAGCCTTCTGAGTAGCTGGGACTACAGGCATGTGCCACAATGCCAAGCTAATTTTTAAATTTTTTGTAGAGATAGGGGCCTCAAACTCCTGGTCTCAAGTGATTCTCTCGTCTTGGCATCCCAAAGTGCTGGGATTACCAATGTGAGCCACCACACCTGGCAGTTTATTCTCTAAGTGTAGAGGTACATGACTTAATCCTTGCCTGGCATAGCTTTAGGTTTTGTTTGCAATTTGGTATCTTTCTGCCACAAAGAGTCTGTCAGTCTTATGATCTTTATTTTAACATAATGCTGTTTAGTTGTTGCATCTAAACTGCAAAAGGGATTGGATATAATGAAATGTGTCTGACTGCCTATCCCCTCATGACCAGTGTCTGTTTTTAAGGATTTTCTGGGGCCCCCTTGGCCAAGAGAGGGAGTCTGTTCAGTTGGGTGGGGTGCTTAGGATTTTCTTTTTAGTTTTCACATGCAAATACCATGCCATTTTATATGAGGCTTGAGCACCTGCAGATTTTAGTGTCCTTGGGGGTTTTGTAACTAATCCCCTATGGATACTGAGGTACAACTGGTAACAATTTTTTAAGTCACAAACATATTTTTTAAGTTTCTTCGTTTTTTAAAATGTGATTGTATTAGTTTTCTAGGGCTGCCATAACAAAGCACCACAAACTGGGTAGCTTAGAACAACAGATATTTATTATCTCACAGTTCTGAAGGCTAAAAGTCTAAAATCAAAGTGTCAGCAGGGCCATGCTTTCTCTGAAACCTGTAGGGGAAAATTTTTTCTTCTCTCTTGCTTCTGGGATGACTACAATCCTTGGGGTTCCTTGGCCTGCAGCTGTATCATTCTAATCCCTGCCTGTCTTATCACATGGCTTTTTTTTTTTGTTTGTGCTTTTCTTTTTATAAGGGCAGCAGTCATATTATATTGGGTCCCACCCTAATGACCTCATCTTAACTTGATTATACCTACAAAGACTCTGTTTCCAGATAATCTCACATACACAGGTACTTTAAGGTTAGAACTTCAGTATATCTTTAGGGGGATAAAGTTCAGCTTATAACAACAGTATTTCAAACATACATATAATATGTACGTCCACCTAGCTTTACTATTTCTTAACATTGCATCCTATGTCCCTGATTTGATTTTTAAAAAATTTTCATTGTATCCCTTCATGATCCCATTCTGTTCTTCCCTCTACAGAGGTTACCACTTTCATGAATTTGGTGATTCATTTCTCATGCTGGCTGTAATACATTTATAACATGTTTATGTGTCCTTAAACATTGTCAACTACTTTGCAGTTTTAAAGTTTTAAATAAATAGTACACATTAGTTCCCCCTTATCTGCACAGATCTGTTCCAAGACCCTCCCAGTGGATGTCTGAAACCATAGATATTCCCAAACCCTATATGTACTGTCTCTTCCTATACATACATATCTATGATAAAGATTAATTTAAAAATTAGGCACAGTACGATATTAACAACAACAATAAAATAGTACTATTATAACAACATACTATAATAAAAGTTATGTTAATATGGTCACTCGTGCTCTTAAAATATCTTACTGTACTCACCCTTCTTGTGATCTATAAGTCTGATAACCAAAATGGCCACTAAGTGACTAACAGGCAAATAGCATGTGGATACACTGGACAACAGGATCATTCAGGTCCCAGGTGGGATAAAGTGGGAGGCAAGAGATTTTATCATGTTACTCAGAACAGTGTTCAATTTAAAGTTTATTAATTGTTCATTTCTGGAAATTTCCATTTAATATTTCTGGACCTCTGTTAACCACAGGTGACTGAAACCTTGGAAAGCAAAACCATGGATCGGGGGTACTACTGTACTATGCAGATGATTTTGTCATTTGCTTTTCCTCTGAATATTATATTTTTTGATATTTATCCATCTTGACACATATTTTAACTTCTATGTAGTATTTCATTGTGTGTATCTCATTTTACCTGTTCTCTTGTTGATAGACATTTACCTTTTTTTCTAAGTTTTGCTCTTGCAAACAGTATTTCAGTAAACATCCTGTATTTTGTACGCAGGTATCAGAGTTTTTCAAAGATGAAATGTCTCTTGACCTTTACCAGATTTTGCCAAATTACTCATGAAAGTGGTTGCAATAATTTATGCTCCTATTAACAGTGTATAAGAGGTCATGTTTGTCCTAGTCTTTGCTAACACTTTGTATTGTTATACCTAAAGACGTTTGCAAATTTGGCATGTTTGAAAAGATACTATACTGCTGTTTTAAATTTTTGTTGCTGGGTTATTTTAAGGAATAAACTGTATTTATAAAGTGCTTGGCCCTAGTAATCACTCAGTTATTGTAGCTTTCTCTTTTCTCACTATTTCCACCACGTATATTTGATCTTTTTAAGATTAATTTATTCTTTCTTTCTCTTAGACATTTTTAGTCTTTTTTCAAGTGAATCTGGGAACTATGTTATACGGGAAGAAATGGAAAGAATGCTCCATGTGGTGGATGGTAAAGTCCCAGATACACTCAGGAAGTGTTTCTCAGAGGTATATTTAAAGATTTACATTTTATCCCTTTTCCTTGACAAAGTATTAACTCTTAGTCGTGTAATAAGTTTTAAGTATGACAAACAGATGTTTATGTGCAGATTACTTTTGGTATTTTTATATTTATTGATGTTTCTATTTATGTGCTATTCCATGACTCTCATTACTGCTATATTTGTGAATCTGAAAATTTTCAATTCTACTGTAAAGGCAACTATTCATACTTAGAGTATAATGAAACACAATCCTATATACTCACATTAACACAGCAATACACACACACACACACACATTCCTGCAGGAACCTGAAACAGTGCTCATGTTGTAGTGTCTTTGCTTTTCATCATGGATATCATTCATTCATTAGCCTTGAGCCATCTGTGACCTGTTTTATCAAGGCCTATTTTGTCATTTATTTTACCTAGTTGATTTACATAGTGAAATATTTGTGTAAAAAATTGTCATCTTTGGGCCAGGCAAGGTGGCTCACACCTGCAATCCAAGTACTCTGGGTGACCCAGGCGAGAAGATCTCTTGAGCCCAGGAGTTCAAGATCAGCCTGGACAATGTAGCAAGACCCCACCTCTACCAGAGGGGGGAAAAGTCATTTTTTCTGTTTTCAAAAATAATATATTTTCATTGTGCCTTTATAGAAAAATTAAACAATAGAAGCAATTCAATGATAGAAAAAGTATATCTTTTAACAGAGAGAATTATTTTATTTTTCTTTTCAGAGATCTGCTAGTATGTGAAAAGTCCTTAGTGATTGTAGAGTAAACATCCCTTTAGAAGTTCTGATTCGGCGGGGGGCGGTGGCTCAGGCCTGTAATCCCAACGCTTTGGGAGGCCGAGGCGGGTGGATCACGGGGTCAGGAGATTGAGATCATCTTGGCTAACACGGTGAAACCTCGTCTCTACTAAAAAATACAAAAGAAAATTGGCCGGGCGTGGTGGCGGGCGCCTGTAGTCTCACAGGCGAATGGCATGAACCCGGGAGGCGGAGCTTGCCTTGAGCCGAGATCGCGCCATTGCACTCCAGCCTGGGCAACAGAGCGAGACTCCGTCTCAAAAAAAAAAAACAAAAAAAAAAAACAAACAAAAAAAAAAAAGGAAGAAGTTCTGATTCTTTCATGCAGCACTGAGTGCTGCCCAGTTTCTTATGGGTGGCTTTTTGACACAATTCCGTTTCACCAGTATGACAGTCCCTCATTGTTCTTTGTTTTATTTGGGGAGTTAGCTTCAGTCATTTGCATGTATCTGGTTCTGATATGTATTTGGACTGTCTATCATTAGTTTCTTACCCCTCTGGTTTTGAATATCTCCTGTGTTGATATCCCCTGGTGATATCTCTTTCTTGCTTTTGAGCTTAGCATGCAGTTTTTGGTGGTGGTTATGTTGTTAACATTTTATCCAGCATTTCCAAGTGTCAGGTGCAAAAGGATGCGCTTCCTGTGTTTTTGGTTCTGACATATTGACTGGAAGTTGCTGTGATAGCAATTTACGACTTCAGGACAAACTGAGCTATTATTTGTTTGTTTGTTTCCCCATAATAAAAATTTGCTTGTAAGAAAAAAAGATAATCTAGCAAACCTGACTGATTGGATTTTTGACATAGATGTCCAAAACATTAATACTCTTTTTTCTTTTTCAGGAAGTATGATATTTTTTCATTTTAATAAGGTTTATGAAGACATTCTCATTTTTGTAGGTGGAAACTAAGTGTGGTTGGCCACCCAGTACTCTAACAATTTAAGCACAATAGCAGGCACATGTATTAGCTGATAATTAGGGCTGTAGGGGAAAATAAAGTAGAATAAAGGAAGAAGGTGGTAATATCAAAAATCTGAATCTTGTTATTTTATATAGAATGGTTAGGTCTGTCAGATAAGTAAGATTTGAGTAAAGAATTTATAGCAAGTGAGAAAGAAAACCATGAAGATATCTGGGGGACCACTTTTCATCAAGAGAATATAGCAAAGACCTTGAGGTGGGGGTATAGTTGTATATCCAAGGAACAATAACAAGGCCAATTTAATTGGACTGGTGTGAACAGGGGAGTGGTAGGAAATGATTATATATTGTCCTACAGAACAGTGTGAGTCCTTTGACTTTTACCCTGAGTGAGATAGAAACCACTGGAAGGTTTTGAGTAGAGGAGTAACAAAATATGAGTTGCTTTTTTTTTTTTTTTAAACACGTGCTAACTTTGGATCTTATGTGGGGAGTAGGTTGAACTGAGTCCAGTTGAGGTATCTGAATAATCCAGGTGTGAGGATCGTGATTACCAAAGGTCAGTGATTTAATCAATCATTTAGATCATGGTGTAGCAGTGAGGTAATGAGAAGTTTTTAGATTCTGCATTTATTTCAAAGGTAGAGTTGGCCTAGAATTTTTTCTTGTATTGATTATGGACTATGTGACAGAATGAGTAGAGGGAAGATGATTAGTATTTAGCCTGAATGGAGTTACCACTACCTGAGATAGCTAAGAGTAATGGAGAAGCAGGTTAGGGGGTTGGATGTCAAGAAAGATGTAATTACACTTGAGAATCCTATTAGGCACTCAAATGGAGTTGTCAAATGTGATTTTTGATATATAAATTTGTTGTTGAGGAGAAGGGATTTGTTGTTGGCTTACAGGTGAGGATGAGATCATCTAGGAGTAAGTTTAGATAGAAAGCAGGTTGGAAGAGTGAGTCCTGTAATCCAGTGTTTAGAGTTTGAAGAGATGAAGAGGACTCAAAACAGATCAATAAGAAATGGCCTGCAAGAAAAGAGGATTAATAAAAGAGAATAGTGTCCTAGAACCCAACTGAGGCCAATGTTTCAAGAAGGAAAGAGAACTCAACTATGTCAAATACCCTGAAAGGTCTAGTGAGTTGACCTTTGATCACTGAGAAGTGATCATTAAATTTGGTGACCTGCAGGTAGGTCATTGGCGTAGGTCCTGTGGAATTAAAAAATTGCTGATGTCAGTATGCTAGATGGAATGTACTCATAAGAGGAAATTTTGATGGGAAGTTGGAATGCTTCAATTTTAATAATGGGAAGAGGAAGTAACTATAATAAAGATATCATAAGGCTATGGTAATTAATGCCTAAGTTGGTGGTATTTTTAATAAGACTTTTAGAGAAGAAAAGATCAAAGAAATGTGAAGCTCATGTATATGGCTATTTGAATTATTAGATACCTCTAGTTGGTATAAAACCAACCTTGTAAATGGGCTATTGGTATTTGATTCAACTATTTGATTTATTTGCCTGCTCTAGTATCTGAGTAGTGTGTCTGATGATTGTATGTAGAACCTTGCTATCCAAGTATTTATATTAGAATAGGTTAGTTCAGACCTTCAGTAACAATGCTTTGTGTTGTTTTTGTGTTTATACACATACACACACAAAGAAAAGCACTTTAGGTAAAATATAAGGACCTAGTGCTTAGATTTAAGTGATATGGGTCTCAGCTTTTTCTGTATTGTGCTTTATTATTACCCTTGACAAGATGAAGTTATAAAGAAATCCACCTAGGTGTTGTATGAATTTTTCTTTGTCACTGACTTCTTTTAGGTTGTTGACTCTTAAAATGGAAATTTATATTTTATACTTTTCTTCTCTTTTTAGAAGAGATTCATGACTCAAAAACAAAAAATCAGATTTGACAGTGTAATTTTTGGTCTACCAGTTATGTGGAATGATTCCCAATTAGCAAGTGAACTTCAGAGATTACTTTGTATTTCACTTAGACAGGCAGTGTGCTAACTTTGGAGCCTGGACTACCTGAGTTCAGTCCTCTTTCTTCCACCGTATAACAGTACGCAAATTCCTTAACCTTTTGGTGTCTTGGTTTTCTTATGGTAAGATGGGGGTAATAATAGTGCCTTCTGTAGGGAGTGTTTTGAAGATTAAATTAGTATTTGAAATATTTACAGCAGTCACTAGGACATTGTAAACATTTGGTATTAGCTGTGTGTGAAGGTGGTAGAAGGGTCTACCTGGAGATAGCATCAGATCCCACAAGTTGAGGGATTAGTTCCACAAAACTGCCCCCTAGACATCTTCACTAGTGATCATGATTGATTAAATCATTGACCATTGGTAATGAGCCCAACTTTCAGCTCTCTCCCCTCCCTCCCTAGAGGTTAATCTTTTTTTTTTTTCCTTTGGCCAGCCCCCATCCTGAGGCTATCTAGCAGCCTCCTACCCAGCCTTGGGTCAATTCATTAGCATGCAGAGTCATTTATCACTTTGGAGACTACAAGAATTTTAGGAGTTGCATGCCAGCAAAAGAGATGAAGACCAAATATGTATTTAACAATGTCACAACCACTAAGAAATTACAATTAAAAGATGCTATTGATTTTAAGACTTATCCCAATGTCAGAGATGTTAATGTATGTAAAAATGTGCATCAGCTTGTAGAATTTATACTACTAAGCTTCTTTCTAGACTAAATGTGGGATACAGAAAGAATATGGGGAGGAACTCTCATTTCTAAACATGTTGGCAGTATACTCATATGTCCCTACAACATGTCTGAATGTCATTGTCAATGTCAAAATAAAAATGTATAGAGCATACATGCAGACTGGGTGGTCTTCAGTATGTCCAAATAACAAAGAGAAGGTTGGGAGTTTTCTAAAAAAGGGAATGTTACATGTGATCCTGAAAGAAAGTTCATTGGTGTTAGTAAAACTTTAGGGAGCTGGCAAACTCCAGTTGGTGGGCAGTGGTGGTGGGCAGAATTAGTTGCAGCAAATCATCTCAGCAGCTGGACTTACAGAGAATTTATTTCAAGAGCAATGTATCCTGAATGCTTCTCCCCCGGGCCTGTTGCCTCTGATTTAGTTATGACCCAATTTGTATGATCAACTTTCACACCATATTCTTCCATTCAGAAAAACAAGACTGTCAGTGTCTTGATTGCTTGGATTGCACTCACGTTAAATGTTCTGAAACTACCAGGCTAAGAGTATTGCCTCACTTAATAGGATGCTACTAAACAATGTAGATACGTTTCTACCATATCTCTTTTAGGTAACTAATTATTTGTATTCTTTAACATGTCTATTAGGATTAGAGCTGCTCTAATCCTGACTGTCATTATTATTTCTTTCTTTTTTTTCCTGATCAAATAGTTTAGGTTGTAACTTCATTGTATTTCCTTGTGAATTGCTTCTCCCTTTTTCTGCTTAGAAATACCTGGCTCCCACTAAACCTAGGATCTCTTGTCTTGCAAGCAAAGGGATTAGCTTGAACAACCATATGATGCTCTTTTTCAGCCTGGATACTTTTCTGCAGAGATTTATCAAGACAAATACCTGGAAAGAAAGCAAAGAAACAGAAATCAACTTGCTTCTTTTTGTTCTCTGTGTGCATACATGTTTTCAGTGATGCCTTCTGGGATCCTGATTGTCTACTCTAGGAGGACACCTGGATAGTTGTTATTAATTCACAAATGAAATTTAAAGAGTATTTTAATTCCATACAGATTTAATTAAAATATAGTAACTCAGGCAGATTAAAGAGTGCTAAAGAAGAGGGATAAGGCAAATGAAAAATTGGATTTATTAAATGTTTAAAGAAATGCAGATGGCTGGACACGGTGGCTCACGCCTGTAATCCCAGCACTTTGGGAGGCTGAGATGGGCAGATCATGAGATCAGGAGATGAAGACCATCCTGAGCTAACATGGTGAAAGCCCATCTCTACTAAAAAATACAAAAAATTAGCTGGGCATGGTGGCAGGCACCTGTAGTCCCAGCTACTTGGGAGGCTGTGGCAGGGGAATGGCATGAACGTGGGAGGCAGAGCTTGCAGTGAGCCGAGATCACGCCACTGCACTCAAGCCTGGGTGACAGAGCGAGACTCCGTCTCGAAACAAACAAACGAACAAAAACAACAACAAAAAAATGCAGTTTACTGATTTTGGGATATATTTTAGCAAACAAAATCTGGCTTATTGGCAGTGTACTGCTTTACTGAATTGATGAAATAATTTGTAATTAACATACAGATTTTATGCAAGTAGAAGTTATGAAGTATAATTATTTTTTGAAACAGTTTGATTTCCATATATATATATATACACACACACACACACACACACACTGCAGTGTTATTAGATAATCCTTCCTTTATAGATAGCAGAAAGGTAAATACCAACTAATTGCCAATTTCAGGTTGTGCAGGTTCCAAGTAAGATACCTTAAAATTTGACTAAACTTATGTTTTCTTGTTTTAATTTTAGGGTGAAAAGGTAAACTATGAAAAGTTTAGAAATTGGCTTTTTCTAAACAAAGATGCTTTTACTTTCTCTCGATGGCTTCTATCTGGAGGTGTGTATGTTACCCTCACTGATGATAGTGATACTCCTACTTTCTACCAAACTCTGGCTGGAGTCACACATTGTAAGTAATGACATTTCATTGTTTTCTTTTTGCCTTTTTAAAAATATATAATTGACTGGTAATGTGAGAATATGCTTATAAAGGAGAAATTTATTTAAATTTTTAAATTTTTTATTTTTTTGAGACAGGGTCTCGCTCTGTCCCAGGCTGGAGTGCAGTGACACCATTGTGGCTTACAGCAGTCTCAACATCCTGGGATCAACCAATCCTCTCACTTCATCCTTCTGAGCCCCTGGGACTATAGGCATTCACCACCATGCCTGGCTAATTTTGTTTATCTTTTGTAGAGACTGCAGGGGTCTATGTTGCCTATGTTGGTCTTGAACTCTTGGGCTCAAGTAATCCTCCCACCTCAGTTTCCCAAAGTGCTGGGATTACAGTCGTGAGTCACTGCGCCCAGCCGAGACTTTTTTTTCTTTTTTTTGAGGTGGAGTCTCTGTCGCCCAGGCTCAAGTGCAGTGGCGTGATCTTGGCTCACTGCAAGCTCCGCCTCCCGGGTTCACGCCATTCTCCTGCCTCAGCCTCCCAAGTAGCTGGGACTACAGGCGCCCGCCACCACACCTGGCTAATTTTTTTGTATTTTTAGTAGAGTCACGGTTTCACCATGTTAGCCGGGATGGTCTTGATCTCCTGACCTCGTGATCCACCTGCCTAAGCCTCCCAACGTGCTGGGATTACAGGCGTGAGCCACTACTCCTGGCCTGAGAAACTTTTTTTTGTCAGTATTTTGTTTTTTTTCAAAATGTAATAAAAAGAAATGTTGGGCATGGAAAATATAGCCCTCTGTGAATTGTCCTTAACTAAGCTGTATTAGTTTCCAAGGGTTGCTGTAACAAATTACCACAATTCATAAACTGAAACGAGACATTTAACTCAGTTTTAGCAGCTGAAATCAAGATGTTTTTATGACTGTATTCCCTCTGAAGTCCTGTTATAGAACTGGAGTTGGGTCTGCTTACCTGGCTCAGTAAAATCACATATCTACACCAGAGTTTTTGTAGCAGTAGAAAGGAAGACATTTATAGGGCATTAAGCAAAGAGGACCAGGTACATGCTCAAAGCGTGACCTCCCCAAGGCTCACGGGTAAGGATTTTTAAAGGCAAGGGTAACTTTCAGGAATATAGAAGCTACAGGCAAAAATCATAGATCAATACATGGAGGATACTCATTGATTTTGGCCTAAAAGGGTAGGATATCTTGAAGGGGGAGCTTACAGGTAGGTAATAGGTAGGTAGACAGATTTAAAGGTTTTCTGATTTGCAATTGGTTAAGGAAGAGAAGCATCTTTTTAAAATTTGAGGTCAGCAGAAAAGAACATTAACTGGCTCATGGGTATGACTCCCTCCAGGCCCTTCAGGAAGAAATTAATTAATTAATTAATTTGAGATGGAGTATTACTCTGTCACCCAGGCTGGAGTGCAGTGGCACGATCTCTGCTCACTGCAACCTCCACTTCCCAGGTTCAAGTGATTCTTCTGCCTCAGCCTCCTGAGTAGGTGGGATTATAGGTGTCCGCCACTTCGCCCAGCTAAATTTTTTGTATTTTTAGCAGAGAAGGGGTTTCACCATGTTGGCCAGGCTGGTTTCAAACTCCTGACCTCAAGTGATCCACCCGCCTCAGCCTCCCAAAGTGCTAGGATTACAGGAATGAGCCACCACACCCAGCCTGGGAAGAAATTTAGAACAAAGAAGGATGGTAAGCATTAGTCTTTAGTTCCCCTGTGGTCTAAGGTCTGATCAGCTCAGTGTGGGTTCTTGGTAAGGGAGGGGGTCTGTTCTTCTGAATGACAACTCAGGGGCACATATTAAGATGTTATCTTTAGTTGCTATAGGGAAATCAGACATCTTCTTTTAGGCTACTATTACTTTCTGGCTTAACAAGTTACTTATTTCTCAGGGCTGGCTAGATAGATGCCTAGAGTTTCACTTGAAGGAACTCAGGAATATCTTTTATTTCCATGCATGCAGGGACCCCTAGGCCCCTCGGCCCTTCAAAAGGTGCTTCCTGCTCTGCCTCAGTCCCTAGAAAAGAATTATTCCTTGCCTCTTCAATTTTTTGGTGACCCCAAGCATTCCTTGGTTTGTGGCAGCATCTCCCATTCTTTGCCTCTGTCTTCTCATGGCCTTCTCTATGTGTTTCTGTGTCCTTTCCTCTTTGGATTCAGGGTCCAAGATAAATCCAGGATAATTTTTACCTCAAGGTCCTTAATTCATTACATCCGCAAAGACCCTGTTTCCAAATAAGGCTGTATTCTGAGGTTCCGGATAGTCGTGAATGTTCGGGAGACAGTATTCAATTCACTACACAGGCCTAAGTGTTAATTTCTACTGTTGTTCTTTCCATTGGATACAGAAAACTGTTAATACACTCTGCTTTTCCCGTTTTTTTTTGGACACACAGTCTCTCTTTTGCCTGGGCTGGAGTGCAGTGGTGTGATTTCAGTTCACTGCAGCCTCCGCCTCCTGGATTCAAGCGATTCTCCTGCCTTGGCCTCCCAGGTAGCTGTGATTACAGGCATGCACTACCATGTCTGGCTAATTTTTGTATTTTTATTAGAGACGGGACTTCACTATGTTGGCCAGGCTGGTCTTGAACTCCTGACCTCAGGTGATCCACCTGCCTCAGCCTCCCAAAGTGCTGGGATTACAGGTGTGAGCCATTGTGCCTGGGCTGCTTTTTCTTATGCTTCTTTCTATCACTAAAATGCCTTCTCCTTTTCTTCTACCTGTTAAATCCTAACAATCATGCATGAAGACTTAAATCACATACCCTCTTTTTTTTCGTGAAACCTTTTCTTGCCTTATCAGAAACTATCTCTCGTTTCTCTAATTCTGATAACACTTTACTTGTACCTTTCTTCAATTAATTTATCCCATTCATCTTTGTATTTTAGCTATTTATACCATTCTGGTTATTTGTACATGTCATGTCTCCTAACTCATAGGATCCTTTCTGGCATAGGGGGTCTGCATTATTATTCTATCTTTCTTCCCTTGAGCCAAGCCTAAATATTTGTTAACTGAATAGAGGAATTTGGGTGTCAAGTGCTGTTTGTATCCATTGCTTTATATGACATATAACTTGACTACTGATTACACATCAACTACTTTCTCCCATTTTCATTCTGTTATTGTTAAAAGTTCTGACTGGTAAGTTCTGGCATGAATAGGCAATAAGCTTCATTCTACTACTTTTCAGTGCCCTTGTCTTTAAGTAGGATAGCCTTTAAAAAAATTATTTTGCTTAAAATATTGAGGGAACCTTTTTATGCTCACTTTGTAAACTCTAACTTATCTTAGTATTTAAGTTGCCAGTCATATGGATATTCTGTTGAACTTTCACTTTTATTTGTGATTGTATGGTAAATTATTTTTCTGTTAATATTGACAAGAGTGTGACTGCTTTCCTTAAATGCATTGTTGTGTTAAAGAAAAAATTATTGTGATATTTGTTAAAACAGTAAGGAAGACATTATTCAAGACTATTGCAATTAAGGGTATTGCAGTAGGAAAGAGAGATAAGCTCAACTCTCAATATAACAACAACAAGTGGGGATTTATAGCCAAGAATTGAGGTGAGGTGGTCAGTGGATGGAAAAATTACAAAGAGGAGACGTCAAAGGTAGGGGATTCTTGCTAAAACGGCCCCAGTTGAGGGGAATGACTATTGCTGGATTCTTATCTAAAACTGGTCTAGGATAAACCAATGACAGGAAGGGGACCAAGAATGAAACTTAGTAGAAGTGAGCTTAGAGGAACCTAAAAAATTTGGTCAAGGAGCTAGTCTTTGTCAGTTGATTAAAAAATTACTTTGAATGCAGAAGCTGCATATTGTCTGTTTTTGAAAGCACTGTATTAGTAGAGAAAACAAATTTATTTAATCAGTCAAATAATTTTCAATATGTTAAAAATGGCTACATTTTATTTGAAAATAATATTTGCTATTTACCCTTTTATTAATTGGGAAGTTTTTTGGATTTTTAATACTATCTAAAAGTTAAAAATGCTTTTGCCTTGTTAAGAAATCTTGAATTAGGCTGGGCATGGTGGCTCACGCCTGTAATCCCAACAGTTTGGGAAACCGAGGTGGGTGGATCACAGGGTCAGGCGTTAGAGACCAGCCTGGCAAATATGGTGAAACCCCATCTCTACTAAAAAAATATACAAAAATTAGACTATAGGTGGCAGGTGCCTGTAGTCCCAGCTACTCGGGAAGCAGAGGCAGGAGAGTCAGTTGAACCTGGGAGGCAGAGGTTGCAGTGAGCCAAGATCATGCCACTGCACTCTAGCCTGGGTGACAGGGCGAGACTCCGTCTCAAATAAAAAAAACAAAATCTTGAATTATTTGAAACAAGTATTCCTGTACATTCATTGTTTCACCTACAATAATGACCTTCTAATTCCTAATGATTATTTTCTTTTTAGTTTCATGTACCCCCTAACATCTCTGAAGCATTTTAACACTGTTGGCCAGTTTTCTTCAAACTCTCTTCTCCTTTGACTTTTGAAACATTGTAGTTTCCTGATATTCTTATTATTTCTTATGAGTTTTACTGTTCCCCTTTTACCACCTACTTTTAAAATAAAAGTTATTTTGAGCAGATCAGCCCTTCACTCTATTTTGTTCTTGAATGATGTACATGCTTTGCTTCATCACAGCCATTTCCATGCCTCACCTATCCTTCCTATCTTTGCAGGTGATACCTAGATGAACTTTTCTGCTTTTGAGGTATTTCTGAAACCGCAGATTCACTTTAATAAATGCCTCCTGGTTATATTTTCTAGCACCTAAATCTCATATCTAAAGCCAAATTCATCTTCCCCTGCCTCAATCCACCTAAAGGTATTTAAAAAAAAAAAAAAGACAAACATGTTCTTCCTTCTGTGTTTTATATCCTGGTTGATAATATTTTTAATTCCAGTGTCTAACTTGACTCACTTTGACTTTTCCTTGTCAAGCTTCATATTAGATTCTATCGATCTTAACTCAGACATATTTCTTGCATCTTTCTTTCTTGGTGCCATCATTACAAATTTCTTATCTTTCTTGTTTTACTGCCTCTCAATGATATGAAAGTATGAAGGACAATTTTTTTAATGTATTTTTAATTCACATTAAATTGATATTGCATTTCTTTTAATTACTTCACTTCTCTGCTCAGAAACGTTTGTTTAAATTCCTTAACGTGGCTTCAGAGTCTCTTAGTTTCCTATCCTTGACTTAATTTCCCATGCTCATTTCTCCTCACGTGTGTTCTCTGCCTCAACTACAGAGCACTGGTCAATATACCGTAACCACACCATGAACTTTATATTATAGCTACCCTATATACATCACTCCTTATCTTCCTTCGTTTAAGAATGTACCTCATCTTTCAACCCTTGACAAGTGAGATGGTTCTTTGTCATCAAAGCCCAATTCAGATAGATGCTGCCTGTTCTTTCATGCTTGTCCATTTCTCTTTAATTTGAGTTAATTTATTTTACTATTTGCATTTCTGCAACACTTTATATTTCAATTAAAACAATTAATTTGCTTTTTGCCCTATCTCTAAGTCTGTTGGAAATGGCTTTGTTTACCCCAAGTTGCAAGCCCCTTGAGAATATGACTCAAGTCCTATTCCTCTGAGTTTTTCTTAGTTTAGTGGACTAAATGCATTTTATTGGATTGAACTGGATTGAAAATTTTTCAGCCTCTTGAAATGTACATTCTAAGTCTTGATTTAAACATTTGATTGCCTCCAGAGAGAGCAGAAGGTGTGTGTCCTCTTAGGACTGTAAGGCTAAAGCCGTACCAAGGGGAGAAGGACCAAGATAAATCATCATGTTTAAATAAGGTTTAACAACTTCATAAGCATGGGGATGTTCTCATAAAAGTTGACTATATTTGGCTGGTGTGGTGGCTCACGCCTGTAATCCCAGCACTTTGGGAGGCCGAGACGGGTGGATCATGAGGTCAAGAGAATGAGACTATCCTGGCCAACATGGAGAAACCCCATCTCTACTAAAAGTACAAAAATTAGCCGGGTGTGATGGCATGTACTTGTAGTCCCAGCTACTCGGAAGGCTGAGGCAGGAGAATAGTTTGAAACCAGGTGGTGGCAGAGGTTGCAGTGAGCCGAGATTGTGCCACTGCACTCCAGGCTGGCAACAGAGCGAGACCCTGTCTCAAAAAAAAAAAAAAAGGTATACTATGTTTTTAGGGGGAAATGAATTATGATACTTACACATTTAAAGAACTGTCGAAAGTTGCAAAGTTCTAAGGTCTTCCTTCTAAAACTTTTGGTTAGCTAAATGATGGCAGATATGGAACGTTGATTAGCATTCAGTTTAGGCACGTGAAGAGTCAGTTTGCTTTAAATACATGTAGTGATTGTAACTGCTCTTACAATGTGCCCATTGATTTGCATGGTAGCCCTTGAAATAAATCAGTAGCGTATGGTAAAAGCCTGAAGAAATATTCTGTTTTCTCAGTTTTTATAACATTCTTATTTGCTGGCATCTTAGTTGAGTTTTGTCCTATCCTTATTTCTTGCAAGAGAAATACCCCCAAATTAAAAACAAGTCAGCCATAAGTCTACTATGGTATATTGGTAGTTACCAGCTATATTGGACATTGAAATTATTTGGAGAAATTATTAAAAGTGCAGGTTACTGGCTCTGTCAGCAAATATTTTTATTTAGTGGGCCCTAGGACTCTGTACTTTACAAACATCCAGGGTGATTTTGATGTAGATGGACCATGAACTGCATTTTGAGAAACACTGATAAAATATTTAGTAGTTCTTCAACCTCCATGTCACACAGACTACCCCTGCTACTTACTATTTCTGAGGGAGATAGATTTAACCTCTTCGAACTTGTTTTTTCTCCTTTGTAAAGCAGGGCTAATGATACAATATATCTTATAAGGCTGTTTTAAGGAGTAAATTAGGTAATACCTTTTATTATTATTAATAAAAGGACTCAGCCCTGTGCCTGGTATAGAGAATGTATGCTTTTTGTTTTTTGTTTTTGTTTTTGTTTTTGTTTTTTTGAGACGGAGTCTCACTCTGTTGCCCAGGCTGGAGTGTGGTGGCGCGATCTCAGCTCACTGCAACCTCCACCCTTCAAGTTCAAGTGATTCTCTTGCCTCAGCCTCCCGAGTAGCTGGGATTACAGGTGCCTGCCACCTTGCCTGGCTAATTTTTTGTATTTTTAGTAGAGATGGGATTTCACCATCTCCACCAGGCTGGTCTTGAACTCCTGACCTCGTGATCCCCCTGCCTTGGCCTCCCAAAGTGCTGGAATTACAGGCGTGAGCCACCGCACCCGGCCAGAGCATGTGTTTTATAATGAATATGCATCGTCTTATATTTGTGAACACTTGACTTTGTGAATATCAGTGGTCCTTACCCCTCTGTCTTCAGAGAATAATTGTTTTGGGATCAAACAAATTTTCAAACAGAGGGCTGTAGATCAGTATAAAAATTAACTTGCCCAGATTTGTGGAAAGAAAGTGTTTCTTACCAGTTCGTTTACTTTTATTTTATAATTTATAAAAACAAAGAACCAACAATGAATTTATTCAACAGACAACTGAATTGCTGCTGGCTTCTGGCAAGTGGCTACTCTCTTAGTGGGTCTTACCATGAAAAGCATTATCGCAAAGTCAGAATTACTGCTAAATTTCTTAGAGAAATTCTGACATGGTTAGGTTTACAATGTGATGACTATGATTTATATTACCTATAAATTCTCACTCTGATTCTGGCTAAACAATTCACTATGGATGTTTTGCAGGCTCTTCTACTCAAATAATATTTGGTACATTGAACTGTTCTAATAATGTGTTAGGAATGTGGAAACTTGTGATAAAAATAGGGAATGTTATTAACTGATTTATAAGTAGACATTTATTTTAAAGCATCAGCGACTCCATTTAAATTTGTGTAATGAGCCAAGGTATCTAGGAAACAAAAAGGAATGATAATTTTTAACTTCTGAATAACATGTTGGCATGCAGATGCCTTTAATTACTTTTTCATACACAATTCCAAAGTAAAATTTGAAGTCACAGTAAGTTGAACACACTGCCATGTTTAATCATATTTTGTTCTCTTTGATGTGAATCAGAAAGGAAACTGTGGAGCTATTTGTATTCAATATAGACTTAGAATAATTAACTTATTGGATTTGGCCAGGCACAGTGCCCCACGCCAGTAATCCCACCACTTTGGGAGGCTGAGGCGGGTGGATCACCTGAGGTCAGGAGTTCAAGACCAGCCTGGGCATCATGGTTAAACCCCGTCTCTACTAAAAATACAAAAGTTAGCTGGGTGTGGTGGCAGACACCTGTAATCCCAGCTACTTGGGAGGCTGAGACAGGAGAATTGCTTGAACCCAGGAGGCGGAGGCTGCAGTGAGCCGAGACCGTGCCATTGCACTCCAGCCTGGGTGACAAGAGTGAAACTCTGTCTCAAAAAATAATAATAATAATAATAATAACTTACTCAGTTTACCCAAGATTTTAGATTTTGTCGTGGCAATTACATTTTTCTGAAGTGCAAATTTCAAACTATTGTTACCTTATCTATTATTTAAATTAAGAAGTGGAATCCCGGCCACTGCACTCCAGCCTGGGCGACAGAGCAAGACTTCGTCTCAAAAAAAAAAAAAAAAAAAGAAGTGGAATCAGAACTTTAGCCCAAAGTTCAAGTGTTTATGGTTTAGTACATTTTAACTAATTTTTAAATCAAGACCATTGTATCTTTGTGCCATAATTTGCAGTTTAAATACTTTATTATTATTATTATTTGAGACAAGTTCTGGCTCTGTCGCCCAGGCTGGAGTGCAGTGGCCATATCTAGGCTCATTGCAACCTCCGCCTCCCAGGCGTAAGCGATCCCCCAACCTCAGCCTCCCAACTTGCTGGGACTGCAGGCGCATGCCACCAGGCCTGGCTAAGTTTTGTATTTTTTGTAGAGAAGGGGTTTTACCGTGTTGCCCAGGCTGGCCTCAAACTCCTGGGCTCAAGTGATCTACCTGCCTCAGCCTCCCAAAGTGCTAGGATTACAGGTGTGAGCCAGCATGCCTGGCTATTTAAATACTTTAGATTTTATTTGTAAAATTACTTGTGAAATATAGATAAGTTTTTTTATTTTTTTTGAGACAGAGTCTTACTCCACAGGCAGGAGTTCATTGGCACAGCTATGGCTCAGTGCAGCCTCGACCTCGCAGGCTCAAGGGATCCTCCTGCCTCAGCTTCCTGAGTAGCTGGGGCCACAGGTACATTCACTGCACTCGGCTAATTTCTAAAAATTCTTTGTAGAGATCAGATCTTAACATGTTACCCAGGCTGGTCTCAATTCTCCCCTGCCACACAGTCCCAAAGTGCTGGGATTACAGGTGTGGTCCACTGTGTCCAGTCAACAAGATTAATGACAAGTTAATCTTTAAAGCCATTTGTACTGAAGGTACAGGAGGACAGATAAGATGTTTGTGATGATGCTGAACATCTCGACGATGATGATGTTGAGTCAGAAAGCCTGTATAGGGAGCATAAACATTCTATGTAATTAAAAGTTTGAAATAAGTTAGTACAGTTCTTCCCTCTGCTCCCCTGATTCTACTTTGAATGATCAAACCCTAGTCATTTTTGTTTTTTCTTGTAATACCCTTTCCTTTTCCATTTTGTCCATAGTTGTTTAATACAGTGTTGGAGTTTGGAGAGACAGACTATAAAGTTAAAATGTAATTAGTTTTAATTGATTAGTTTTAATCCGCCTTTCACTATTTTAAATCTGTCTATACCATCCCCTATATTGTAGTACATGAATAGTCCTCTCCAAGCAGTCTAGCAGCTCCACGTCGTCTTCTCTTTGAAATGTCTGTGTTGCGACTGACATGCCTACTATTCCAGGTTCAGCTGTTATCTTTAACACTTTTTTTTTTTTTGTCATTGGAAACTAAAATTATTTCTGTCTTTTGCCTTTTATCTTGGGTCCATGGTATAAACCTTTCTGTAGGTGATCCTGTTTCTTGTTCTTGAATTAAAACTTAACTGCTTTTTTGTCTTTCTGTCCTGTTACTGTTTTACCTTCAGACTTTTACACATCCTGTTTTACCTCTGCTTATAATTTCTTTCTTCTGCCACACTCCTTTTCCTTTCCGTAGTTAACTTTTAGATTCCCTTCATGTACCTCCTTAAACATCAAGACCTCCAGGGCCTACCCACATATGTGCTCCCAGAAAACTCTATTTTTTCATTGTACTTTCCACACTAGAAGAAAATGATCAGTTTTCACTTCTAGGATCTAAACATAGTTGTCTTGTTCACAGTCATATCTGTAGTTTTTAGTACAATGTCAGGCATATAATATGTTTTTACTAAATGTTTCCAGAATATGATGTGGCTTTTAAAATTTTTATTTATTGTCCAGGTGCAATAGCTCATGCCTGTACTACCATCACTTTGGAAGGCTGTGGTGGGAGGCTCACTTGAGCCCAGTAGTTTAAGGCCAGCCTGGGAAACAGCAAGTTCCCGTCTCTATAAAAAATTTAAAAATTAGCTAGATGTGGTAGCACATGCTTATATTCCCAGCTACTCTGGAGGCCGAGGTGGGAGGATCACTTCAGCTTAGGAGGTTGAGGCCACATTGAGCCATGATCATTGCTGGGTGACAGAGTGAGACCCTATCTCTTAAAAAAAAAAAAGAGACCATTATTAAGTTATTTTCCTTAGTAGTCATATTCTTTTGTAGAATTCAGCAATATTTGGAAGAAAACATGTATCTATTCTGTCTTGTAAATATGTTTTCCAATAAATTAAGAAAGTTTTTGGCATTTCCCCAAAATGTATCATAATGTATTCAGCTTGCTAACAGTGATTTCTTTGAATGGTAGAATCTGGATTCTGAAGTAGTTAAAATTGTATTTTTGGTGATGGAACTTTATAATTCGTTTTGATTATTTCTCTTTTCAGAGTTAACTCAAGAAATTTATATTGCGCCTGTCTGTTTTAGCATTTATTTCAGCTAACAATATGTATATTATTATGGTCCCTTACCACATTTTAGTTTGCAATGTTAAAGCCTTCTGTCAATAGGGAAAAAAGTGCTTTGGTGATTCTTAGACCATGAACTGCCTTGTAAATCTGTGTGCCTCTCCTTCATTATCCTCTTATCTGTTAGCGATGTAAGGCTTACAGCCATTTTAAGTAGATCTCAGAAGGTCATTGCTCCTGAGAAGAGGTTGTTTTTCAAAAATGTTAAAGAAATGTGTTACTGTATGAAAATACTTGGATATTGTGCCTGACCTTTTTGATGAGGATTCACTTCTGGCATTAAAGAGTTGTTGTCTGCAGCTGGAGCCTTTGGTGAGGTGAGACCTGATTAGGATGGCCCAAAGTGCAGACCAAGAACTACTTAGAATGTTGGGAATATGGTATACTGCTGTTGTGACCCAGAAAAAATTATACCTATAGGTGGGTGATAAATTCATTCTTATTTAGCCAGTAGAGTATAAGTTTTAATAGTGACTTACACATTGCAAATAGAAAGAGTAACTACCAAAATTATTGCTTCAAACTTCTTCAAGTGAAAATAATGTTAGTAAACTCCCTCTTCCTAGCAATTTAGCTGCCAATTCATGTAAAATGTTTGGTAATAATATTATATATATAAAATCTACTTTAGCTTGCTTTTGACAAATGTTTGATTGAGGATTGTGCAGTCTATATCCACAAAATGAACAGATCACATACACTTAAAAGTCAGCACTAAAGGACGGTTTTCATTGCTGATCATGACCAATCTGATCATTTTTTTCTTGTAAATATGTTCTACTTGTCTTTCCACATTCCTCCTTCAGCAAAGAAATTGTGTTTTTTGAGGAGATTGATAAACATAGTTTTCAAAGTAAAAAAAAGAATCACAGTTAATACAATTTTTCTGTGTTCCAATTTACTGTATTATGTAAACACCAATTAATCAGAATTACTTATTGAACACCTATTATATTCTCAGTACTGAGAAGTATAGAAATAAGAACAGTTTCTATTGTCAAGACTGCTGTCTTCCTCCTTTTGTTTCAGAGTTAGATTTTTTTATATGCTAATCTACTACTTGGAAGAGTTTAGGACTTGAAAAAGCTAATGTTTCTCTGTAGGAACGAAAGGCTTTTTCTTTTTGTTTTGTTTTTTTTTAAGCATCATAAATGGAATAGACAGACATCTTATTTAGGAATCTCAATTTATATATCAGATTCCTTTGTTGTTCTCCCTACTGCTAAAATTTTAAAATACTCTCTCCTTTTAAATAAATGCAGTTATCTGAATATTTGAAGTAGATACTTCAGCATTAAAAAACAAAAGCAGCATTCTTCAGTATGAGTTTCATATTTTTTATTTTGTTACAAAAAAGTTGAAATGGGGTCTCCCTATGTTGCCCAAGCTGGTCCTAAACCCCTAGACTTAAGCAATCCTCCTACCTCGACCTCCCAAAGTTCTGGGATTATAGATGTGAGCCACCACACCCAGCCTTTATATATTTTAAAAATTAGATCCCATTCCAAAGTAATTGGACCTTTGCAAACATTGACCCATCAGGAGATTACAATCTGGTGAATTAGTTATTTAGTTTAAAAAGCAATACTATATGACACAGTGTGTATTCCGCTGTAAAAATTTTATATTTATTGCTCCATACTTTTTTTTTTTTTAAATAGAGACAAGGTCTCTACTAAAAATGTAAAAAATTAGCCAGGTGTGGTGGTGGGTGCCTGTAATCCCAGCTACTCAGGAGGCTGAGGCAGGAGAATCACTTGAATCTAGGAGGCAAACATTACAGTGAGCTGAGATCACACCACTGCACTCCAGCCTGGGCAACAGAGTGAGATTTCATCTTGGAAAAAAAAAAATTTAGGGAACTTTGTTCTTATCTTTCCAGGTAACTTAAGAGTTACCTTGCTAAACTGACCTAACAGGAAAAAAAATAAATAAATGAAAGTTGCCAGATGCCAAGGTCATGTCTGGTACTGTTACCTTTTTTTTTTTTTTTTTGAGACAGAGTCTCACTCTGTTGCCCAGGCTGGAGCGCAGTGGTGCAATCTCGGCTCACTGAAAGCTCTGCCTCCCGGGTTCACGCCATTCTCCTGCCTCAGCCTCCCAAGTAGCTGGGACTACAGGCGCCCACCACCACCCCGGCTAATTTTTTTGTATTTTTAGTAGAGACGGGGTTTCACTGTGTTAGCCAGGATGGTCTCAATCTCCTGACCTCGTGATCCTCCCACCTCGGCCTCCCAAAGTGCTGGGATTACAGGCGTGAGCCACTGAGCCCGGCTCTAATTGTTATCTTTTATCACAGTTAGCATTATCCTGAAGAGGGGTGTGGGGTTATGTGTGTGTGTGTATGTATAAAACAGCTCAACAAACAATTTTTTTTTTTTTTTTTTGGGATAGAGTCTTGCTCCATTGTCCAGGTTGGAGTGCAGTGGTGCAGTCTCGGCTCACTGCAACCTCTGCCTCCCAGGTTCAAGCGATTCTCCTAGCTGACCTGCCTCAGCCTCCCAACTAGCTGGGATTACAGGCACATGCCACCATGCCCGGCTAATTTTTGTATTTTTAATAGAGACGGGGTTTCACTATGTTGCCCAGGCTGGTCTTGAACTCCTGACCTCAGGTGATCTGCCTGCCCTGACCTCCCAAAGTGCTAGAATTACAGGCGTGAGCCACTGCGTCTGGCCAATACTTCTCATTTATTCATTAAACTTATTTATTGAGTGCTCAAAATGTGCCTGATATTATTCTGGTGTTAGACTGTAACAGGGAACAAAATATACCAGAAACTCTGCCCTCAAGCTTATGTTCTAGTTAGGGGAGACTCAATAAACAAAACAAATTAATAAACTTTTTATTAGACTTCATAAGTATTATGGAGTAAAGTAGAGCAGAGAAGAGGGACAGAGAGTGTCTTTGAAGGTGGTGCAGTTTTGGTCTGAGAATGTGACATTCGAGTAAAGATCTGAAGGAGTTGTGGGAGTAAGCCATGCAGGTATCATGGGGACGTATTGAAAGGTTTTGAGGTAAAGTCACATTTTTAGCCTTATTCTATTTACGTAGATACTTAACTGGCCTTCCTGCTGTCTGAAGAATGCTCTTTAATAGTCCTTTTGATGTGGTTCTGCTATTTCCGCTTTGTTTGTCAAAAAAAAATCTGTACTTTGAATTTATTTTTGAAGAATATTTTCACGTGATACAGAATTGGAGGTTGACAACTTTGTTTTCTTTTTCAGCACTTCCCTGTTGCATTCTGGCTTTTTTTCTGGAGATAAACTATTATCTTGGTTCTTTTGTTTGTAATGTGTTTTTCCCCATCTTACTCTCTTTTAAGATTTTTTTCTTTATCACCAGTTTGATTATGACTTGCCTTGTTAGGGTTTTGAGTTTTCTAACACAAGGTTCATTGAACTTCTGGATCTGTGGGAATATAGTTTTTATGAGTTTTAGAAAGTTTTCAGCCATTATTTTTTCAGATATTTTCTGCCTATCCCTTTCTGGGATCCCAATTGTATGTATGTTTGATACTACCTTATAGGTCTCTAAGATTCTAATACATTTTTAGCCTTTTTCTTCTTTATGCTATCATATTGCCTATCCTTCAAGTTCACTAATCTTTCCTGTCTAGTTTATAATCTGCTGTTAAGTCCTCTAGTGAATTTTTTTTTAATTTCAAATATTGTATTCTTCATCCTTAGTAGTTCCAGTTGATACTTTTTTATAGTTGCCATTTCTTTCCTCAGTATATGCATGTTTTTCTTTAATTCCTGAGATACTTATAATAAATAATTTAAAGCTTTGCCTGTTAATTACATCATCTGTTATTTCTAGGTCTTTTTCTATTGACTATTTTTTTTTTTTTTTTTGAGACTGAGTCTCGCTCTGTTGCCTCAGGCTAGAGTGCAGCGGGGCGATCTCGGCTCACTGCAGCCTCCATCTCCTGGGTTAAAGCGATTGTCCTGCCTCAGCCTCCGGAGTAGCTAGGACTACAGGCACCCACCACCACACCCAGCTAATTTTTGTATTTTTAGTAGAGACGGGGTTTTACCATATTGGCCAGGCTGGTCTCGAACTCCTGACCTCAAGTGAACCACCTGCCTCGGCCTCCCAAAGTGCTTAGGATTACAGGCGTGAGCCACCGCATCCAGCCCTCTATTGACTAATTTTTAATCCTGATTTTGGGTCACATTTTTCTACTACTTTCATATTTTCTTTGGATGATAGACATTGTGGATGTTACATAGCTGAGCATCTGGATTGTTGTCTCTCTTTAAAAAAGGAACTTATGTTTTATTTTGATAGGCAGTTAAGTTACTTGTGGATCGGCTCCGTATTTTCCAGGATTGTTTGTAAGCTTTGTTGGGACAAGTTTAGAGTAGCCTTTACTCTAGAGTTAGTTTTTCCCTGCTTATTAAGTAGATAACCCTCTGGAGTTCACAAATGCTCCCAATGTCCAACACAGTGTTTCCACTTCAGCTGGTCACAATCAGACAGCTCTCATCCCTGAATGAGCGCTAGGACTTTTTTTTAGCTTACACTTTCCTAGCATTTGGGCTGGGTGCAGTGCCTCATGCCTGTAAGTAATCCCTGCACTTTGGGAGGCCGAGGCGGACAGATCACTTGAGGCCAGGAGTTTGAGATCAGCCTGGGCGATATGGCGAAATTCCATCTCTACTAAAAATACAAAAATTAGCCAGGTGTGCTGGCGCATGCCTGTTATCTCAGCTACTTGGGAAGCTGAAACATGAGAATCTCTTGAACCCAGGCAGGTGGCGGAGATTGCAGTGAGCCAAGATCACGCCACTGCACTCCAGCCTGGGCGACAGCAAGATTCTGTTTCAAACAACAACAC
Source organism: Trachypithecus francoisi (assembly GCF_009764315.1). Classification (NCBI taxonomy): domain Eukaryota; kingdom Metazoa; phylum Chordata; class Mammalia; order Primates; family Cercopithecidae; genus Trachypithecus; species Trachypithecus francoisi. The sequence goes on from NW_022681466.1 coordinate 36,973,894, forward strand.
CACAAAACAAAACAAAACAAAACAAATTTCCCAGCATTTATACCTAGCCCAGCCTCAATGTGTTTCACTTCATGTATACACAGCTTACTTTCTGCCAAAACTCAGTAAGACACATGTGCAGATTTCTGGAGCCCTTTCTTGGCATAACTCTTTCCTCTCCAGTACTCTGTTATGCAAATTTCAGTTACCTCACCTCCAACCTATCTTAACTCAGTGAAATCTCTTTGCTTACAGTACTCATCCCTTGTTTAGGTCTGGAAAGTGACTGTGGGGAGAAAATCCAGGGCAGTGAAAAGGCTCACCTTATTTGTTTCCTTTCTCTCAAGGATCACAGTTCCATACTGCTTGTTCTCAAATTTCTAGAAACAGTTTTATATATTTTATACAGTTTTCTAGTCATTTGTGGTAGGAGGTCAAGTCTGGTGCTAGTTACTCCATTATAGAAAGAATTTGAAATTTCTAGATTTATATTTTAATAGTATCACTTTGGTTCCTATGTTTAGTTGAGAATAAATGTACTATGTATGCTTTCTAAATTTTACTTTAGTTCCTTGGAGGAAAAACAATCACAGATAAAATGGTTTAGAGCCTATTTGTGATTTTTGATGTATATTCTGAGGAGTGAGGAGAAAAAGATGTTCATGCTTTCGTGGCTTTGCTATTACTATCACATAGGGACTCCTACTCCATCTCCTCTGTCACTTAACTGACTTTTTTCATTTATTCAGTAAGTATTGAATGTGTAAATCGTTAATTGTATTGATAGGATGAATCAGACATAGATCCTGCCATTATGATGTTTACAGTCTAGCCAGGAGAGAAGCTGTACATAGAAACTTTAAATCCAAGATAGAGATTGAAAATAAACAAAAATGGCTGAGCACAGTGGTTCACACCTATAATCCCAACACTTTGGGAAGCAGAGGTGAGAGGACTGCTTGAGGCCAGTAGTTTGGGACCAGCCTGACCAACATAGAGATACCTCATCTCTACAAAAAGTTTTTAAAAAATTATCTGGATGTGGTGGTGTGCACATGTAGTCCTAACTACTTGGGAGGTTAAGGTGGGAGGATATCTTGAGCCCCGAAGTTTGAGGCTGCAGGGAACTAGGTTCGTGTCATTGCACTCCAGCTTGGAGTGACAGAGCAAAACCCTGTCTCTTAAAAAAAAAAAAAAAAAAAAAATCAGTACAGGTAAAAGTGGTGTGGGAACCCAAAAGAAATAGCTTAGTTGTATATTATTTTAAATGTTGGATTTAAACAGCCAACTTAAAAGGGGAATTGTAGATTTCTTTTTTCTGTTTTAAAGCCTCATTTTGGTTTAATTTTCTTACCATTTTGGATATAATAAATTTGAGTTTTGTTTTTGGTCGTGATTATTTTTTAGCAATTGAAGTGTGAAACTAAAATATATGTGTGGAAGATATATTATCAGGATGAACTGAACTCCTGAGAAGAGAATTCTGAAGTTTTATAATCTTTTTTGATTTGACCCTTAGTGGAGGAATCAGACATCATTGATCTTGAGAAACGCTATTGGTTATTGAAGGCTCAGTCCCGGACTGGACGATTTGATTTAGAGACATTTGGCCCATTGGTTTCACCACCCATTCGTCCATCTCTAAGTGAAGGTAGGAATCATTCCATTTTCTACATATGTTCACTGGTAAACATACCTGAGCTCATCCCGTATTTGAAACCAATACATTTTAACTCTAAGAAACCATCTTCTTATATGTTTGCAGGTTTAATGGAGTGGGGAAAAATGAATGGGAATTTTATATTTTATTTTATAATAAAATAAAATTTTATAATAAAATTTTACATTATAGTCTTGAGCTTGATCTTCTACCTGTTATAACCTTGCATAAATCAGTTTAGCTCTCTGCACCTGAGGATGCTCATGTATAAAATGTGTTTGACCAAGTCAGTGGTTGTGATACTGTGTTCCAGTGAGGTGCATTAGTAGCTAGTGCCTGGAGTCATGTGGTGGCCACTGAATGGGCAGAGCTCCATGTTTCCACATATGACCTTGTCTCTTCCTCCAGTAGGGTGCCTCTACTTTTTTTCTTTTGCATAAGAAGGTTCCACTGCTGTATTCTCCCCTCCAAAAAAAGTTTAAGAAACAATTAGACTAGACCATCTCTGAGGTGCTCTCTAGCTCTAAACTTAGTGCTGTTCCTTTTTTGTTTGTTTGTTTTTGAGGCAGAGTTTCGCTCTTGTTGCCCAGGCTGGAGTGCAATGACGCGATCTCGGCTCACTGCAACCTCTGCCTCCTGGGTTCAAGCGATGCTCCTATCTCAGCCTCCCGAGTAGCTGGGATTACAGGAATGTGCCACCACGCCTGGCTAATTTTGTATTTTTAGTAGATACGGGGTTTCTCCATATTGGTCAGGCTGGTCTTGAACCCCCAACCTCTGGTGATCCACCCACCGTCAGCCTCCCAAAGTGCTGGGATTACAGGCGTGAGCCACCGCTCCCAGCCTGCTGTTACTTTTTTAAAAATAAAGAGTACAAAGAATAATTGTGAGCACATCATAAAAATCATATTTGGAGTATGAATACTTGGGTTCTGCTTCCAGCTCTCACCTTTTAAAACTTATATTTGGCAAATTATTTAATCTTCTCTGAGCTTTAGTTTTCTAATCCCTAAACTGAGGGCACATCGTTAGATTCTTGGAATATACTATCTGTATTCTTCAAATTTCTAGGGTACTTTGGAGTACTCGTCAGGGGAGCCAGGGCAGATAGGGCTCTGGGTTTCTACCTACTTCAACAACAGTGCATTGTGTTTTTACCTTTTTAGAATTGGGATTGATGTGTTATTTCATTTGAAAACAAAATTATTTCATTTCTTTTTTTTACAAAATGTTTGGAAACCAAAGGATTAGATTATAAATTCCCTTTGTGAAATTTAAAATATTCATGTATAAAAGATTAAACAGTACAAAGAGACACTGTAGTAGAGAATTTCTTTCTCTCATGTTGCATAATGTATCTTCCTTTGCTCATGAAAGAGCTTTATGGGAGCTTATTAATGATACCGTAGTGTATCTTTGAGTATTCATTTAATAAGCAGTTCAGTTTTTGTTTCTTTTTTCCGTTTTTCTTCGCAGTCTTTCTAAGTAAGGATAATTGTTGTAATTTCTGACCTTTTTTTGGTTTTTAATTTTTATTTATTGACTTCAAAAATATATAGGCATTTTAGCTATTAGAAATGATGTAAGATAAATATAGATGGACATAACCAAACACTAAAGAATTGTAATGTATTGTCTGCCATGATCACAAGTTTCAGTTATAATTATACCAAGAGGAAAGAGATACTTCCTGAAACATTAGGAACTGCTAATAAACTTAAAAAACAAGTTCAGTCAGTTTATGGGAAAGAGTCATTCCTCCTTTTGTAAACATATCAGTATTAACACTAGGAAGCTTGGCTGTGATTTATGGTGCGTCTTCCTATTTCACAGGTTTGTTTAATGCTTTTGATGAAAATCGTGACAATCACATAGATTTTAAGGAGATATCCTGTGGGTTATCAGCCTGTTGCAGGGGACCCCTGGCTGAAAGACAAAAATGTAAGTGTGTTAAACATTGTCAAAAAATTGCAAACTATGTAATAGAGAGAAAATCAGTTTTCATCAATGTAAAATTATCTATGGATTAAGGCTTGAATTTTTATAACTTTGTCAGATTAGCAAATATTAATCTCATATTGGGGTTTTAGTGAGGTCACTCTAAGGAATCAATCACCTCTTCTTTTTTACTATGGAATAATTGGGATCTTTGCTGTTAACAATGGGGTTGATTTTCCTGAAGAATCTGCAATTCATGATAAATGAATCAGATCACCTATGATGTAACTGAAAATTTTAAACATTTAGGAAATATTTTCTGGTAGAATTTTGTGTCTTACATAAGTTGAGGCATAAGTCATTTTCCATCACTGGCACAGATTAATATTTCATTGGCAAAATAAAATTTATGGTCAAGACTAATTTTATTAAATGCTAAAATGATCTTTTTTAACCTAACTAAAATGTTGTAGCATAATTTGGAAGCATATATACATTGCATTATTAAATCTTAACCATATTTGAAAAAATGCAGGCATTTACATTTAATTGGAACCTAACTTAAATATAAAAATACTAGGGTCATTATCTCCACATCTTTCTAAAATAAATCTTCACAAATGTTGCATATTTTGGGTGTGGTGTTCAATATTTTTATCTTATTTAGTACTGTCGTGTTATGATGCGCTCAATTGATTTAATAGCCAGAATTCTATTATGGAGGTATATGAAATAATTTTTCAACTAAAAATTCAAATCTCTTTTTTTATTCCCTGTTGTTATACCACTATTTCAAACTGGCTTGGTTGTTTCCATTACAATTTACTGTTAGATGAGGAAGCTAAAATCTCTGATTTTTTTTGTTGTTGTTGTTGAGACAGGGTCTTGTTCTGTTGCTCAAGCTGGAGTCCAGTGCAGTGGTGTGACTGTAGCTGACTGTAACCTTGAACTTCTGGGCGCAATGGATTCTCCCATCTCAGCCTCCTAGGTAGCTGGGACTACAGGCGTTTACCACCATGCCTGGCTAATTTTTTTTTTTTTTTTTTAAATAGAGACAACGTCTTGTTATGTTGCCCAGGCTAGTCTCGAACCTCTGGCCTTAAATGATTCGCCCACCTCAGCCTCCCAAAGTGTTGGGGTTATAGACATGAGCCTCCATGCCCTGCTGTGCATTTCCATTGAAGTTAATTGTTGCCTTAAAAAAATTTTGTTTTAATTTCTTTTTTTGCTGATGAACTAATGGAAGTTAAACTAGAGTGATTCATTTGGAGTTAAATAGCAAAGCACTGGTGTTCTAATTCTTACCATGTTGTGTTTGAATTTCATTAAAGAGTTAAAATTGTTGACCAGGCATGGCTGCTCACACCTGTAATCCCAGCACTTTGGGAGGCCAAGGCAGGTGGATCACCTGAGGTCAGGAGTTTTGAGACCAGCCTGGCCAACATGGAGAAACCCAGTCACTACTGAAAATATAAAAATTAGCTGGGTGCGGTGGCAGGCACTTGTAATACCAGCTAATTGGGAGGGTGAGGCAGGAGATTCGCTTGAACCTGGGAGGTGGAGGTTGCAGTGAGCCAAGATTGTGCCATTGCACTTCAGCCTGGGAGACAGAGCGAGACTCCATCTCAAAAAAAAAAAAAAAAAGGCCTGGTGCAGTGGCTCACACCTGTAATCCCAGCACTTTGGGAGGCCGAGTCAGGCGGATCACAAGGTCAGGAGTTCAAGACCTGCCTGGCCAATATGGTGAAACCCTGTCTCTATTAAAAATACAAAAGTTGGCCGGGCGTGGTGGCTCAAGCCTGTAATCCCAGCACTTTGGGAGGCCGAGACGGGCGGATCACGAGGTCAGGAGATCGAGACCATCCTGGCTAACATGGTGAACCCCGTCTCTACTAAAAATACAAAAAACTAGCCGGGCGACGTGGCGGGCGCCTGTAGTCCCAGCTACTCGGGAGGCTGAGGCAGGAGAATGGCGTGAACCCGGGAGGCGGAGCTTGCAGTGAGCTGAGATCCGGCCACTGCACTCCAGCCTGGGCGGCAGAGCGAGACTCCGTCTCAAAAAAAAAAAAAAAAATACAAAAGTTAGCCGGGCATGGTGGCTGGTGCCTCCCAGCTACTCGGGAGGCTAAGGCAGAAGCATCGCTTGAACCTGGGAGGCGGAGGTTTCAGTGAGCTGAGAACTGCACTCCAGCCTGGGTTAGAGAGCGAGACTCCATCTCAAAAAAAAAGATTTTAAATTGTTTTTTACAAAGAAAGATTGAATGTACATTAATTATACTGGAAAAGTAACAGGGAAGTGGACTGTCTTTATATCAGCTTATGATTCTTGATATAAATAGGATTTTTTTTTTTTTTTAAATACGAAGTCTCGCACTGTTGCTCCGGCTGGAATGCAGGGGCACGATCTTGGCTCACTGCAACCTCCGGCTCCCGGGTTCAAGCAATTCTGCCTTAACCTCCCAAGTAGCTGAGATTACAGGTGCCCGCCACTATGCCCAGCTAAATTTTGTGTTTTTAGTAGAGACAGGATTTCACCATGTTGGCCAGGCTGGTCTCAAACTCCTGACCTCGTGATTCGCCCACCTCGGCCTCCCAAAGTACTGGGATTGCAGGCATGAGCCACCGTGCCCAGCTATAAATAGGATATTTTAAGCAAACAAGAAACAACTCTGCTGACCTGGCACCGTGGCTCACACCTGTAATCTTAGCACTTTGGGAGGCTGAAGCGGATGGATCTCTTCAGGTTAGGAGTTTGAGACCGGCCTGGCCAACAGGGTGAAAGCTTGTCTCTATTAAAAATACAAAAATTGGCAAGGCGTGGTGACTTACACCTGTAATCCCAGCACTTTGGGAGGCTGAGGTGGGCCAATCACAAGGTCAGATCGAGACCATCCTGGCTAACACAGTGAAACCCTGTCTCTACTAAAGATACAAAAAATTAGCCAGATGTGGTGACACGTGCCTGTAGTCCCAGCTACTCAGAGGCTGAGGCAGGAGAACTGCTTGAACCCGGGAGGCAGAGGTTTCAGTGACCCGAGATCATTCCACTGCACTCCAGCCTGGGCGACAGAGCAAGACTTCATCTCAAAAAAAAAAAAAAAGAGGCCGGGCGCGGTGGCTCAAGCCTGTAATCCCAGCACTTTGGGAGGCCGAGACGGGTGGATCACGAGGTCAGGAGATCGAGACCATCCTGGCTAACACGGTGAAACCCTGTCTCTACTAAAAAAATACAAAAAACTAGCCGGGCGAGGTGGCGGGCGCCTGTAGTCCCAGCTACTCAGGAGGCTGAGACAGGAGAATGGCGTAAACCCGGGAGGCGGAGCTTGCAGTGAGCTGAGATCCGGCCATTGCACTCCAGCCTGGGCAACAGAGCGAGACTCTGTCTCAAAAAAAAAAAAAAAAAAAAAAAAAAAAGAAAAGAAAAGAAAAGAAAAGGAGAAAAAAAAAAAAACAAATACCTGGGTGTGGTGGTGCGCTCCTGTAATCCCAGCTACTCGGGAGGCAGAGGTTGCAGTGAGCTGAGATCATGCCACTACACTCTAGCCTGGGTGACAGAGGGAGACACCGTCTCCAAAAAAGAAAAAGGAAAAAAAAAAAAGGAACAAGAAACAACTCTGCAATGATCAATTTTGAATATTAGAAATTAACCTAGGGGCTTGCATTACTTCCTTAAAACTTGTAAGGTATTGTGATATTTATTGTGTAGTAACTTGACCCTTTCTTTACAGTTTGTAAGGCATTTAGCTTTAGATTTGGTTGAAGGGTAGGGTCTTATATCTGAATAATGATTTAGAGATATAGATTCATGATATGCAGGAAGTCCTACAAGTTCTGAGGAGTATAATGACATAGTATAGTTTATTACAGATGAGAACTGTTCCAGGAAACATATACTTGCTTTAAAAACCTAAGTAATTATACAAGGGCAACTTCTAGTAAAATATATTATACCTTGGAATACAAAAATAATTTTCCTCCACAAGAGTTTCTTTTCGTTAGTTTGCTTCAAGGTATTTGATGTTGACCGTGATGGAGTTCTCTCCAGGGTTGAACTGAGAGACATGGTGGTTGCACTTTTAGAAGTCTGGAAGGACAACCGCACTGATGATATTCCTGTAAGTTCTGATTGTGTATGTCTTGTTGCATATAAACTTCCAACAGGAAATTGCAGGGAATTATTTTCTTTAAAAGGATAAAATAATTTTTTACTGCCTTTAGTTACTGTATTATGCTACTCAAAATATTTATAGCTGAAGATGCAAAATTGGGAAGAGAGTTTGGGTTAGAAAATCTTAAACTCAACTATGTAAAATAAGAATGAAACCATAGGAAAGTTATCTTAAGTTTTAAGCATATATGAGAATCTATCTATGGTAATTATAAAAATACTTGAGCAAGGCTGGGTGCAGTAGTTCTTTCCTGTAGTCTCAGCAATTTGGGAGGCCAGGGTGGGAGGATCACTTTAGCCCAGGAGTTTGAGATAATCCTGGGCAATGCAATGAGACTTCATCTCTACAAGAAAAACAAAACAAATCTTGCTCTATATACAGTAAACTTTAGCCATTGAATAACAAAATCAAAAGTATATCCACTGACTCTTTTTCTAATTACTCCTTTGGGTTGCTTTAAAGGAATTACATATGGATCTCTCTGACATTGTAGAAGGCATATTGAATGCACATGACACCACAAAGGTGAGTCTAGATAGAACTAATGTATCTTTTTCCAAAAATATCATGTGCTCTGTTTGGGATGTATAGCTTATATACATGCTTGAATCTCTTCTGCATCCTCCCTACCAAGTACTTCTCTGGACCTGTGGGTAAAACACCTCCAAGTTATCTCCAAAGAGAGCCATTCCATCTTTAAGCAACTCTGAAACTGTATGTGCAAACATTTATTATAAGTCTGTGCTAGGCATTTTATAAGAATTATGTAGATACAGCCCTTGACAACTATAGCCTATAATCTATATTTCTACCATTTGACTAAGTTGTGGTAAGGCTAACCTTATTTATATTGAGCAAAAGAAGTCAAACAAAAAAGAATATATACTGTATGATTCCATTTATATGAAGTTGAAGAACACAGAAGCAAAACTAACAAATAGTGATAGAAGTTGGAATAGTGATTTCAGGGGTGTGCAGATTAATTGGGAACAACCATAAGGATATCTGAGATAATGGAAACGTTTTTTTCTCTTAATCTGGCAATACATATATTCTGTCTCTCTCTCTTTTTTTTTTTCTTTGACAGAGTCTTGCTCTGTCACCCAGGCTGGAGTGCATTGGCAGGATCTCAGCTCACTGCCACCATGTCGGCTAATTTTTTGTATTTTTAGTAGAGATGGGGTTTCGCTATGTTGGCCAGGCCAGTCTCGAACCCCTGGCCTCCAGTGATCTGCCCGCCTTGGCCTCCCAAAGTACTTGGATTACAAGCATGAACCACTGTGCCTGGCCAGTACATCTATTATTTTAAAAAATTTATTCTTTTTTTTTTTTTTTTTTTTTTTGACACAGGATCTTGCTCTGTTGCCCAGGCTGAAGTTCAGTGGTGGGATCTTGGCTCACTGCATCCTTGACCTCCTGGGTTCAAGCAATCCTCCCACCTCAGCCTTGTGAATAGCTGAGACTATAGGTGTGCACCAACATGCCCAGCTAATTTTTTTTTTTTTTAAGAGACCAGGTCTCACCATGTTGCCCAGGCTGGTTGCAAACTCCTAGGCTCAAGCAATCCTGCCTCAGCCTCCCAAAGTGCTGGGATTACAAGGCATGAGCCACTGTGCAGGCCTAAAAAAATTTTTTAAATGGTTGTGCTAAGGACCTCTCCTGTGTCCTTTAGTGGCAGCCAGAATAAGCATGTAATAGCAAAAATAAACATGTACTTTATAAATAAAAAATCCTTGACTTATTTAGTTTGGTAACATTTATTACTAATGTTATCATAATAGATTTACTATATATTTAATATATATGTTTACTATATAAATATATTTACCATATATTTAATATATAGATTTACATAATAGATTTACATAATATATTTATCCTATAGCTTGCATTCCTATGACGTCTATGTGTCCCTGTGAAATTGAAAATAAATTACCTGTATGAGACACATTTGCATAAATTTGAGTCTTTCTACTGAAACATTGACACGTACCAAGTAGCAGGTTGGTAGGAGCTATACCACAATGGTGCCATTAAATAGAGGTTTTGAATAAATAAAGAACATCAGTTTTTTTTCTTTCTTCAGTTTTTTTTTCTTTCTTCAATCACAATTTCAAAAGAACTTGTAATGGCCCTATTAACTGATTCTCAATAGAAACAGATAATAGATATGAGTTTCAGGCTAGAGCTTTGACAATTCAGTCCCCTTCTTTCTCCTCTCTCTGCCAGAAACTAAGGTATCGACTTCTGTTTGGTGTGTTTGAGAGCAAAAACCAGGAAAAATTTCGGTTAGAAAATTCCTTGTATAGAGATAAAATTTTGAACACCTTTTTTCTAAGTGTTTCATAAGTATGTAGGTATTTTTGCTGTCAGCTTTTAGCTAAGATGGGGTTTCTACTTCTTGTTCTGCTGTGAACATTAAACAAGATCATTTAGCTGCTTCAATTCCATGTAACCATGATAATGAAATAGTAGTTAGGATAGAACTTGGATTTTTTAACTAAGCCTATTAACAATATTCGCTGGTGACTAGATTGTACCATTACTCATTCTTTTCCTGACTACCAAGTCTTCTCTGTCTTATCTAATTCATCTATTGACTATTTAATGATACTCTGTAGTGGCTCAAGAGATCTAGATGTTACCCTTTGATAGTCTGTAGTATAGAGGTAAAGATAGACAAGTGTGATCAGGGCTATGTTAGAAGTCGAGGCTGGGCATGGTGGCTCTCATCTATAATCCCAGCACTTTGGAAGGCTGAGGTGGGAGGATCACTTGAGTCCAGGAGCTCTCAACCAGCCTGGGTAACATAACGAGACCCTATCTCTAAAAAAAAAAAAAACCCAAAAACTTAGCCAGGCATAGTAGCACATGCCTATAGTTCCAGCTACAAGGGAGGTTGAGGCAAGAGAATCATTTGAGCCTGGGAGGTCAAGGCTATAGTGAGCCATGATTACACCACTGCACTACAGCCTGAGCAACAGAATGGGAACTTGTCTCAAAAAAAAAAAGGTTAGCACCCAGTATTATGGTGGGAGGATAGAAAGGGAACCATGTAAATTGAACTTCGAAAGTTCAGATTTCTGCTGGGATGCAGCACTTTAATAATTAGTTAATTATGGTTAACAGAAGTAAAAACTTGAAAGGTGATTCCTAAAAGAGGTAACAACTAGGGGTAGAATAGAAGACATTGCCGGGCGCGGTGGCTCAAGCCTGTAATCCCAGCACTTTGGGAGGCCGAGACGGGTGGATCACGAGGTTAGGAGATCGAGACCATCCTGGCTAACATGGTGAAACCCCGTCTCTACTAAAAAATACAAAAAACTAGCTGGGCGAGGTGGCAGGCGCCTGTAGTCCCAGCTACTTGGGAGGCTGAGGCAGGAGAATGGCGTAAACCTGGGAGGCAGAGCTTGCAGTGAGCTGAGATCCGGCCACTGCACTCCAGCCTGGGCGACAGAGCGAGACTCCGTCTCAAAAAAAAAAAAAAAAGAATAGAAGACATTATTACTGTATAGGACTATACAGTAAGACATCCTGTATAGTCCTAGAACTGCAAATATTCTGATGTGGCTGGAATAACAGATTCATATATTGAAGGCTATAGACCTAGATTGGGGCCATATCTTGAAGGGCCTTGGGTACAAACCTCAGTATACCAAACTGTGGAGAAACCTCCAAAGATTTAAGTAGAACAGAGCAAGCGATCAGCTGACACTGTTTTGAAAATCAAGACCACATTTATTTATTTTTATTTATTTATTTATTTATTTATTTTTGAGACAGAGTCTCGCTCTGTTGCCCAGGCTCGAGTGTAGTGGTATGATCTCGGCTCACTGCAAGCTCTTCCTCCCGGGTTCACACCATTCTCCTGCTTCAGCCTCCCAAGTAGCTGGGACTACAGGCTCCCACCACTGCACCCGGCTCATTTTTTTTTTTTTTTTGTATTTTTTGTATTTTTAGTAGCGATGGGGTTTCACCATGTTAGCCAGGATGGTCTTGATCTCCTGACCTCATGATCCGCCCGTCTTGGCCTCCCAAAGTGCTGGGATTACAGGCATGAGCCACTGCGCCTGGCCTAATCAAGGCCACATTTAAATGGAGGACATTTACAAATAAGTCATATAGGTTGAGCATGGTGGCTCACGCCTGTAATCCCAGGACTTTGGGAGGCCATGGTGGGCAGATCAACCGAGGTCAGGAGTTCGACACCAGCCTGGCCAACATGGCAAAACCCTGTCTCTACTAAAAATACAAAAATTAGCTGGGCTTAGTGTTGGGTGCCTGTAATCCCAGCTACTCAGGAGGCTGAGGCAGGAGATCCACTTGAACCTGGGAGGCAGAGGTTGCAGTGAGCCAAGATCACACCATTGCACTCCAGCCTGGGCAACAGGAGTGAAACTCTGTCTCAGTTAGATAGATAGATAGATAGATAGATAAAATAAACAATATAGTCAGTGAATTTGCTTTAGGAAAAGTTCATATTATCGATACCTTGCTTAGCAGTAGTCCTAACTGCAGTCAATAAAACATCCACTAAATTGGGAGAAAATAAAATCCATTTACAATTCTAGTTTTTAAGCGTAATGCTGTATGTGTTTTTACAGTGTGTTAATTATTACTCAGGTGTCAGTATAGCAAATGGGCTTTTGACCATCATTGTATGCATGATGATTCTCTATGGTGGTATCTATTATTTCTTTTCATGATGTTTCTTTCCTTTTGGACAGTAGTAACATATTTTTGAGGTCAGTGTACCCTCACTCTGAAAATTCTTCCTTGAATATTTGTGACTGCTACTTTAACTACAGAAAAGAATCAGATTATCATCTTAAAAATACTTTTTTTTTTTTTTTTTTTTTTTTTTTTTGAGACGGAGTCTCGCTCTGCCGCCCAGGCTGGAGTGCTGTGGCCGGATCTCAGCTCACTGCAAGCTCCGCCTCCCGGGTTTACGCCATTCTCCTGCCTCAGCCTCCCGAGTAGCTGGGACTACAGGCGCCCGCCACCTCGCCCGGCTATTAAAAATACTTTTTACCATCTTAAGCATTTCATGTTTTGTTCTGCTAGATAGGCAAGGTTCTTATACCATGTATTAATAATTTATTGCACATATCAAATTACGTTTGTCCTTTTTTTGTTGTTTTTGTTTTTATTTCTGTTTTTTTGAGATAGAGTCTTGCTCTGTTGCCCAGGCTGGAGTGCAGTGGGGTGATCTCGGCTCACTGGAATCTCTACCTCCCGGGTTCACGCAATTCTCCTGCCTCAGCCTTCTAAGTAGCTGGGATTACAGGCTTGCACCACCACACCTGGCTAATTTTTGTATTTTTAGTAGAGACGGGTTTCACCATGTTGCCCGGGCTGGTCTCAAACTCCTGACCTCAAGTGATCCCCCACCTTGGCCTCCCAAAGTGCTAGGATTACAGGTGTGAGCCACCGTGCCTGGCCTACGTTTGTACTTTTTAAACAGCCATTATTTTATTTTTATTAGTAGCATTTTAGATTTTCAAACGATAAAATTAATAGAAGTTATTACATTTTCATATTTCACTATGATTTCCCTATCTGTTCTAAATGCTGAGTCCTATAAAATTAAAATTAGTTTACAGTAGCTGTTAGTTTTGTCTTCAGTGCAGAATCATTGACAATTATTACTTCAAAGATAAAAAGTAGCATTTTGAAATATAGCTTATGTTCAACATAGCTTTTCCTTGTATTGGCATTCTTCATTTTTCTGTCCTGGAATTTTACTTGTGACTGTTCAGTGTAAAACTTCTTAATGCAATGGAATTTATCAGAGCATAATATCCTCACCCTTAGAGTTCATTAAGTTATGTGACATGTTTCTCTTTTGCCTCCTCATGACTGAGGTACATGATGTGGCAGAGCTTGCAGTTCTTCTGGGCTTTTTTTGTTTTAAGAATTAAAATTTTAGTTATTCTCAATGAATGTTATAGAGGAAGATACACTATTCTGACTACTATCAAGTGTAGGATAAATTTACATGTGTTGTCTGTATTCTTTATTTAAAAATTGAATAATACTATATAAGTCATTCTGCAATAATTTTTTTCTGAATTTTCCTAAATCTATATATAATTTTCTATCTAACATATGAAAGACGCCTAGTAAATAAATGTTTACTTAAAAAACTTAGTAGAATGTTTAATAAGTGTCTTTCATATGCTAGATAGTTATATATAGATTAACTTAGTATTTTTATCATCTGCATAGTATTCCATTATGATTATGCTATGATTTATTCCTGAATCTTTTTTATTTTTTTTTGGTCTTGCTCTTGTTGCACAGGTTGGAGTGCACTGCAACCTCCGCCGCCTGGGTTCAAATGATTCTCGTGCCTCAGACTCCTGAGTAGCTGAGATTACAGGAGCCCGCTACCACACCCAGCTAATTTTTTTGTATTTTTAGTAGAGACTAGCTTTCACCATGTTGGCCAGGCTGGTCTTGAACTCCTGACCTAAGATGATCCACCCACCTCAGCCTCCTAAAGTGCTGGGATTACAGGCATGAGGCACCACACCCGGCCTATTCCTGTATCTTTTAAAACTGTATTGCTATAACCAAAAGTAATTTTCAAAGGCAAAGGGAATACTAATTACGGATGGTTATGGAAGTAATTGACAGTTCTGATAGCATTGTAATATGAACAATAGGTGTCTAAGTCAAAGATCCTTTTGTGCATAATGTATTACAGTTCCAGATGCCTTTAACTTCTTGTACAGTTAGTACTCACTTAATGTTGTCTTTAGGTTCTTGGAAACTGCAACTTTAAGTGGAAGGGTATAGAACAAAACTAATTTTACCTTAGGCAAACAAGAGTTAAGTTCCCACAGCATATTTCTAGTCACAAAAACATCACCAAACTTCTAAATAAAGACCCCAAGCACTTCTAATATTAAACTTTGAAATAAATGTGAACTATAAATAGATCTAAGAAAGATTGATAAAAACAAGATAATTATTTACCCAGTTTTTGGTGAATTAATGAGTGACAGCAGCATAGTAGTGGTGATGGGTTAAATCAAGGGATAAATGTTTGCAAAATGAAAATTATAAGAAACACCTCCTACCACCTTGCAGTTCAAAAACTAACAATAACAAATATGGGAGGCTCATTGAGTACTTTCTTAGCATATCATTTATTATCATACATTTGTATGATCGTTACATACTTTATGAGTTGTTTTTTTTTTTTTTTTTTTTTTGAGACGGAGTCTCGCTCTGTCACCCAGGCTGGAGTGCAGTGGCCGGATCTCAGCTCACTGCAAGCTCCGCCTCCGGGTTTATGCCATTCTCCTGCCTCAGCCTCCCAAGTAGCTGGGACTACAGGCGCCTGCCAACGCGCCCGGCTAGTTTTTGTATTTTTAGTAGAGACGAGGTTTCACCATGTTAGCCAGGATGGTCTCGATCTCCTGACCTCGTGATCCGCCCGCCTCGGCCTCCCAAAGTGCTGGGATTACAGGCTTGAGCCACCGCGCCCGGCGAGTTGTTATTTTATGGTAACTTGTATTCATTTCCAACCTGCTTATTCCAATTCTGGTTAGTGGCTGGCCAGAGCCTATCCCTGCAGCTCAGGGTACAAGACAGGAACCAACCCTGGACAAGACACCATCCCACTGAAGGGCGCACTCACATGTATATCCACACTCACTCATACTGGGACAATTTATTATTTTTTCATTTTTTTGTTTTTTTACATCACAACATTGTTACATGAATTGTTTACAATACAAACAAAAAGTGCATATGTGCTATCTATGAATACAGCTCAGTGCAAAATAGTGACTTCTCTTTAAGAGGCCGTGATTCCTATTTCTAGTAAACTAAAGAGACTGCAAGTTGGTCTTTATCTTCTCAGTGTTGCCTAGAAATCATCTGTAAATGCATCTTCCTCCTGCTACTTACCATAAAATGTAAAAAGGGAGTTAAAGGAAAGCTTCCTTGCTGGTTCCTACCATGTGAAAGATGCTATATTCTATTTTAGCAGGGCCAATATGTGGAAAATACCTAAATTTAAGTGTTGTTACAAAAAGGAAGCAATAATGAGATTCTGGCTAAAGGGGGCACTAAATAAGAGTAATATATATTTAAAGGATTTAAACAACAAAAAAAGATTGTTTCAAAAAGTAGTTCTAGGTGCACTGTAAGCATATAGGGTTTTTTCCCCATGTGTATTTTTAAACAATAGAAGGGTGAAAAAATAGGGTCACCTGTGTTAGACTAATTTACTTTATTGTATATGCTGCATCAGATGGAACTTTTGCATTATAGTTATAGAGAAGCATAGTTTGCCTCATATTATGGCAATTTATCTTCAATCAAAACCTTCCAGAGTCATTTTATTTTAGAATGTCCTGTAAACATTCAAATCGCCAGAACATGACTGTACAACAGCGAAGTGTTCTCTTGCATTAAATTGAAGATATCTGTTTAATTTTTTAAAAAGGAAAAGAAAATGTAGGAAAGGCACTTAGAGCTGTTACTTTATAAGTGCACAACACCCTACAATTCAAGGCATCTTAATCTCCACCAGGATCAACAACAAAGTCATTTTTGTCATGCTGTTAAATCCATCATAATGGCTGATGCAGATTGGTCAGAGGGATCCAGCAAACACTGATGTCCATAATGGTGTTTTGGCAACTAATATGTAACTCTTGGTCAATAGGGAGTTTAAAAGATCTTCCCTTTCTTCTTGATCTTTACCAAGATTCTTGAAGAGTTCTGATGTTCTAAAATACATTGTTGACTTCTCAGTTTGCTTACTCATCCTCAAACTGACAGCGGTTTTTCTCTTAATTCTTTTTGCTGTGCTTCCAAATTGTTTTTTATTTGCATTAAATGAATGTAGTATTCGTTTATCATTTGCGTCATTTCATGTTTTTCATTTGCATCGTTTCATGGCACCATTGGAGCTCAACTTCAGAATCCTTCAGGTTTTGAACTACTTACTGACCATCTCAAATACCTGCTGCCTTGATCCCCATCTTCTTCATCTTACCTACTTGCTCCCTTTTTCCTTCTTCCATTTGTGCTAGAGGAAGACTCTTAGTAAGCTGCCATTTATTCTGTTATTGATATTGTGCCCTAAAGAGTTAAAGAAACCAATGACTATAGTCTTGGGCTTACAGGATAGCGGCTAAGAAAAGAAACAACTTACTAAAAAGCTGCAACTAAAACTTTTCCCCAAAGAGTAGGAAACTGATAACCAGCAGAACTCCTTGAGTTTGCAGAACAGCGGATTGAAGGGAAAAAACACCAAAAAACTGGCCTGTGTGGTGGCTCTCGCCTGTGTAATCCTAGCACTTTGGGAGGCCAAGGTAGGAGGATTGCAAGGCCAGGAGTTCAAGACCAGCCTGGGCAGCATGACTAGACTTTGTGTTTTTGTGTTTTTCTTTTTTTTTTGTAAGCCAGTTTTGGTAACCTGTGCCTGTAGTCAGGAGGCTGAGGCTGGAGGATCCCTTGAACCTAGGAGTTTGAGACTGCAGTGAGCTGTGATCACACCACTGCACTCCAGCCTGGGTGATAGAGTGAGATCCTGTATCTCTTTTAGAAAACAAAATAAAATAAATAACAACTTGCTGAAATGCTAACCCTCTCTTCATTGTGAGATTTTAGAAACTGGCTGAATTGGCTAGAACCAATATGGCTAACTAGAGTTTACGCAGAATGAGCTTGCTAATTCCCATTGCATGTTTCATACTGACTCCCCCCAATTTCCACATGCGATCCATGAAGTAACATGAAGAAATAACTGTGCATGCCCAAGGACTTTCCAGTCCTCTCCTTCTAGCAGTCACCTGCCAATCCCAGAATCCACCCTATAAGGCTTTTTAAATAAAATTCTTGCCTTAAAACCAGCACAGGGAGACAGACTTGAGCTGGACTGCCATCTCCTTTTTGGTTGACCTGTTTGCTTTGCTTTTCTCAAAAACCCAACGTCATAGTATTGGCTTCTATCTCATCAGGCAGCAGCAAGCCTCCCTTGCTTGGTAACGTTATCAACTCCGTTATGTCACAGCTGCCAGTTTTCTGCTTCTGTAGTTCTTCATTATTAGTAACATCTTTCAAGTTCTGCACGTGTGTTCTTACCAATGTATTTCTTGGAATGATGAAATTACATTGTTCATCAGTGTTTTTTATTCTATGGGAAGGACCTGGATACTGTGGAGAATACAAATCTGTGAGGAATAATAAGTTGATTAATGTTAACTGGCCCAATCCAGATTCACCTGCTACCATAAGTGTGAATTCAAACCCTCTCTTCACCAATTTTTTGTATATTTGATTTGGGAGATTGGCAGATCTTACATAGCCTTTGAGGTTCTTCTGTTGCCATGGTGCTGGCATTGATGTTCCTTTCCTCACAGCAACAGATATCACACTATAGTGGGACAATTCAGACACTCTAGTTAACCTAACATGTATGTCTTTGGGATGTGGGAGGAAACCTGGAGAAAATTCATGCAGACATGGAAGGAATATGCAAACTCCACACAGATAGTGGCCCCAGCTGGGAATCCATTTTTTTTTCTTATCAACATTATAGTAAAATGATGTTGAATGAAACATTATTCAAGGACCTCTGCTGTACTGATTTGAGTGGAAAAAAAAACCCTTATCACAGCACTTCCTCTGTTGTAAGTGAACAGGACAATTTTTTGAAAATTGATCATGATAAGAAAGATTCTGTGATTCAGTGTTAGTCATAGTCTAGTGATTTGCCTACCCCTTTCCCTGTCTTCTACTTTTTGGATGTGAACTTGTTTGAAAAAACAAAAAGGAGTTTTTGTTTTTCTTCCTTTACCTTTAGCTTATTTCTCTACCCTGATTTGGAGGATTTTCTTTATTATTATTACTTTTTTTTCAAAGAGATAGTGTCTTGCTATGTTGCCCAGGCTGGACTCATGCTCCTGGGCTCAAGCGATTCTCTTGCCTCAGCCTCTGGAGTAACTGGGACTACAGGCACATGCCACCATGCCCAGTGATTTTTCTATTAAATCCCTCACATGTCTATTGTTTGATTATAAGACAGTTGATCTATACACCTCAGTGATTCTGCAAGTCAATATTTTTTCTCTTTAGAAAACAATGTATATATATATTTTCCTTGTTAATAGTGCAGACTGCCACCAATACATTTGAGGCATAAAAGGAAGCGAGGACAAATAATGTTACTAGAACATCTTTATTGATTTAGTTATCTAAGCCTTTTAAAGAAAACGGACAGTATTTCTTACTGAGTTGATAAAATTCCCAGATATTTAGTGAATTTTACCAACCATGTATGATTAAACTATATATGTTTGCATTACCACAAATTGTAAAATTTTCCTATTGAATGCATTTAGGGAAACATACAGGAATGAACTTGAACTAGTTTACCTTCTGCATTTTAGGGGAGTTAGGAAAAAGTAAAGAGGAAGAAATTGCTTTTCTGTGTTAGTCAACATTTAGATCATGGTGGGCGCCTGCAATCTCAGCACTTTGGGAGGTCGAGGTAGATGGGTCACGAGGTCAGGAGTTCAAGACCAGCCTAGCCAACATAGTGAAACCGAGTTTCTACTGAAAAATACAAAAAGTTATCTGGGCATGGTGGTGGGCACCTGTAATTTCAGCTACTTGGGAGACTGAGGCAGGAGAATCACTTGAACCCGGGAGGCCGAGGTTTCAGTGAGGCAAGATTGCGCCATTGCACTCCAGCCCAGGCAACAGTATGAGACTCTGTCTCAAAAAAAAAAAAAAGAAAGAAAAGAAAAGAAGATGTTCCTAACATGAGTGTCTCTGTTTCAGATGGGTCATCTTACTCTGGAAGACTATCAGATCTGGAGTGTGAAAAATGTTCTTGCCAATGAGTTTTTGAACCTCCTTTTCCAGGTATGTTTAAGGTAAATAACAGCAACAGAGGGTAGTAATACCAGTACTTCTACATCTTTTCCATCATATAGTAGTCAGAGTTGTTGTGTCTAGGCTGCAAAACCATATATTATTTAAAAAAAAAAAAAAAACAGAACTACATTACACATCTGAAAGATGGGTGCTTGCTGAAGTTTCTCAAAATGTGATGTGGGAAATAGAAAAGTGGGATGTAGATTATTTTAACTCATTTTAGAGTAGTACACAGACATATAGAGAGTAAGTTGCAAAAGCCATCATAATTTGCTAGTTTCTTCATTATTGTCTTTTAAAAGGGCTTCCTTGTAATAAGACTGACCAGGAAAATTTTTTTAAAAGAAAATAAATAAAATGAATAAATAGCCTTCCTGATAAGTAAGGCAGTATGACCAGAAAGATGAATCATAAGGAGGTAGCTATACATTTTTCTTTCCTTTTTTTATTATTTTATTTTATTTTTTTAATTTTGAGACAGCTCTCGCTCTGTCATGCGGCTGGAGTGCCGTGGTGCAAGCATGTCTCACCGCAGCCTTGACTGTGCAGGCTTGAGGTGATTCTCCTTCCTCAGCCTCCCGAGTAGCTGGGACTACAGGCGTGTGCCACCACACCTGGCTAATTTTGTATGTTTTGTAGAGACAGGTCTTGCTATGTTGCCCAGGCTGGTGTTAAATTCCTAGGCTCAAGTAGTTCTCCTGTCTCAGCCTCCCAAAGTGCTGGAATTACAGGAGTGAACCACCACGCCCAGCCCAAGTTTTTCAAAGAATACAATCTCTCTGATTAAGAGATCATTGAAGGTATGAGGCTGTTTCCTAATTTTTATTATTTAGAAGGCCCAAGAAAGATTAAGCGGGAAGGAAAGAATGAAAGCTACCAGAAGTCAACACTAAGTCATAGAGCTTGCCAAATTTTAACTATTGTCCTAGTTAAACTAATTCTCTTGCTCTGATTTTTAAGGATAATTTAAGTTTTCCCATTTTTATAGTTATTCATAAATATTTAACTTGATTTAATAGTGGTTATTTTAGTTTCTTCTAATTTTATTTTCCTTTTACCACTGTGAAGGTCAGAATGGTTTAGTATGTTTATACGTATCATGATCTACCTTTTTTTTTTTTTTTTTTTTTTGAGACGGAGTCTCGCTCTGCCGCCCAGGCTGGAGTGCAGTGGCCAGATCTCAGCTCACTGCAAGCTCCGCCTCCCGGGTTCATGCCATTCTCCTGCCTCAGCCTTCCGAGTAGCTGGGACTACAGGCGCCCGCCACGTCGCCCGGCTAGTTTTTTGTATTTTTAGTAGAGACGGGGTTTCACCATGTTAGCCAGGATCGTCTCCATCTCCTGACCTCGTGATCCGCCCATCTCGGCCTCCTAAAGTGCTGGGATTACAGGCTTGAGCCACCGCGCCCGGCCATGATCTACCATTTTAAATAACGAACTTGTCTGCAACACATCTATGTTGGAATAAATGGAAATTGGTCTCTTCCTGAAAGCTAATGACTAAGTTCTATGTATTTAAAACATATATAATCTGATAGGCCTGTAAATCAATTATTTGCTTTATTACAAGTTATAATTTTCAGCATAGATTCAAGTTGATGGCTTTATAAAATATATGTGAAAATAATATAGATCACCACTATAAACAAAACAGAATTGCTTGGTAACATGAAAATTCGTCAACTGTTTTTTATTTTTGTTTATTTATTTTGAGACAAAGTCTTGCTCTGTCGCCTAGCCTGGAGTGCAGTGGTGCAATCTGGGCTCATTGCAACCTCCATCTCTCAGGTTCAAGCGATTCTCCTGCCTCAGCCTCCTGAGTAGTTGGATTACAGGTGTGTGCCACCACCCCTAGCTACTTTTTGTATTTTTAGTGGAGATGAGGTTTCACCATATTGGCCAGGCTGGTCTCAAACTCCTGACCTCAAGTGATCTGCCCACCTTGTCCTCCCAAAGTGCTAGGATTATAGGTATGAGCCACCACGCCTGGCCTGGTCAACTATTTTTATCTCATTTAAAATAATATCCTCAGTAGTGGGTTCTGTAGGCTTTTTTTTTTTAATTGAACTATTGGTTTTTTTTGTTTTTGTTTTTGTTTTTGTTTTTTTTGAGACGGAGTCTGGCTCTGTCTCCCAGGCTGGAGTGCAGTGCCCTGATCTCAGCTCACTGCAAGCTCCGCCTCCCGGGTTTACGCCATTATCCTGCCTCAGCCTCCGGAGTAGCTGGGACTACAGGCGCCCGCCACCTCGCCCGGCTAGCTTTTTGTATTTTTAGTAGAGACGGGGTTTCACTGTGTTAGCCAGGATGGTCTCGATCTCCTGACCTCGTGATCCACCCATCTCGGCCTCCCAAAGTGCTGGGATTACAGGCTTGAGCCACCGCGCCCGGCCACTGAACTATTGTTATTTTTTAAAGTAACAATCTCATATTCAGTATACGAAGTTATTGTATGAACAGTACATGAACATATTCAATGTATTGCTCATGTACAGTTGACAGTTCATATACTGTTTGTACACAAACATATCTAGTGTACTCTTTATCTCATATTCACTGTATGAACATTTTGGTCACTTAAGTTTGTGTCTGAGTCATGTTGTAGCTCTCACAGAGGATAGCATTTTGACTTAGTTTTACCTTTGCTATTTCGTCATTCTTTTTTTTTTTTTTTTTTGAGACAGAGTCTCGCTCTGTCGCCCAGGGTGGAGTGCAGTGGCCGGAGCTCAGCTCACTGCAAGCTCTGCCTCCCGGGTTTACGCCATTCTCCTGCCTCAGCCTCCCGAGTAGCTGGGACTACAGGCGCCCGCCACTGCGCCTGGCTAGTTTTTTTTTGTATTTTTTAGTAGACACGGGGTTTCACCATGTTAGCCGGGATGGTCTTGATCTCCTGACCTCATGATCCTCCCGTCTTGGCCTCCCAAAGTGCTGGGATTACAGGCTTGAGCCACCGCGCCCGACCTATTTCGTCATTCTTACTGTGGACTTGGAGTGGCACTGTTTTTGTGACTCTTAACTTATGAATAAACATATACTTTAGATTTGCTTATGTGTATGCTTCCAACATTTTTTACTGAAAAGCTCAAAGTTTTTTTCAGGAAACACCCTGAACCTAAATTTTATTATATTTTATTTACTCAACACCTAAATTTTATTATATTTTACTGTATGTGCTTTGTCACGTATTTGGTTATGCTTATATGTACAATGAGCAGACAGTTATGCTAAATTGTTTTTATTTTTATCTGTGTTTTTAAATTGATAGAGTTAGCTTGTTAGGTTAATGATACAATATTGAATTATGCTTTTATTTGCCAAGATCTCACATATGGCTGAGTGTTTTGGCCATTTAAAATCTATCGGCCGGGCGCGGTGGCTTACGCCTGTAATCCCAGCACTTTGGGAGGCCGAGGCGGGCGAATCACAAGGTCAGGAAATCGAGACCACGGTGAAACCCCGTCTTTATTAAAAATGCAAAAAATTAGCCGGGCGCGGTGGCGGGCGCCTGTAGTCCCAGCTACTCAGGAGGCTGAGGCAGGAGAATGGCGTGAGCCCGGGAGGCGGAGCTTGCAGTGAGCCGAGATTGTGTCGCTGCACTACAGCCTGGGCGACAGAGCGAGACTCCGCCTCAAAAAAAAAAAAAAAAAACAATAAAATCTATCATATGCAAGTGTCAGAAGAATTATTCTGAAATCTGTTCCTGAGGTAATATCTTCCCCTTTACCTTTTTCTTCTTTCTCTTTCTCTTTCCTTCTTACCTAGAGATTTGAAAGTTAGCTTCCATTGGAATGGCTTATTTAAAAAAAGCGAACAAAACCCCAAAACCACAAGGCTAAAGTTAAAATTTGCTCAAGTGAATAATTGATAATTCATGAGTTGAAAGCTGTTGCTAATTCAGATTCCCATTTAAGAAGTGGGTCTCATGCAGAGAATGTGAAATAGTATGCAGTTAATAAACTTTGATTTACCATTTTTTTCCCTAGGTGTGTCACATAGTTCTGGGGTTAAGACCAGCTACTCCGGAAGAAGAAGGACAAATTATTAGGTAAATTTGTAGTTTCAGTTATATAGTTGAAATTTCAAATACTTGAAATATATTGGTTACTGAGGAACAGCATGTCCTATTTTAATGTAATCATTAACTGTTTCTCAAAAATAGTTACATATTGAAATATTTTTGTTAAAGTACCTTCCTAGATAAAGGAAGGTAGTATAGATTAATTAAGAAGGCAAATTCTGTTTAACATTAAAATTGCACTGAACACTAAATTTGATTTTCTGAAATGAGATAAAAAGTAACCAGTTTTCTTTAGTACCAAAATATGTTTATTGTTGGAAAAATTAGAAAATAGAGCTAAACAAAAAGCAGAGAAAGATTTTATAGATAATTTATAGATAATTGCGGTAGACATTTTTAATATTCATATAAACATATGCCCACAATGATATTTGTACGATTTATATAAAAATGGGAATATTCTGAAAACCTATTTTATTCCCTGCTCCTATTTTCACTCTAGATCATAAAATACTACTTTAATATATATTAGAATAAAGCCTTCTTTGAATATAATTTTAAATGATTGGTTTGCAGCCCTGTTCATCCTCTATTATTCTTTTTTAATATAAGCTTATTGGACCAATTTTGTTAATAAAGTCTCTATGTCTTGGCTTAAGGATTTACTTTAGGATGAATTACTTAAGATGAAATATCTGGATTATATTTTAAAAACAAAGGTATGCATGTTTTATAGCTATATTCTAATTTTTAATAACTTGAGTATCTTTCATTGCTTTGTGACATTGCTGTTATGCTACACATTTGTGTAGATAGTTTCAGAAATAGGACTGAATTTCTAGTAAACTCTGCTTTTAAAATAAACTCTCAATAGGTATTGTCACTTGACTTTTTCTTGAAAGTATTGTGCATACAAACTCTTCAGTAGTTTCTTGTGGCTTGGATTTCTGGATAGATGGGAGTTTACTAAAATAGAGTTGTTTGGAATACCTGAGAACAGTATTACATATTCAACGTTTAAACAGGACATGCCAGTTAATACATGGATAGTTAAAGTAGTAGATATATTTCTAAGTTTTTAAATGACAAGTTTTAAAAATGGTTATTAATTAATTAATTATTTATTTATTTTTAAATGAAAGCAAGTTTATTAAGAAAGTAAAGGGGCCAGGTGTAGTGTCTCATGCCTGTAATCCCCGCACTTTGGGAAGCCAAGGCAGGTGGATTGTTTGAGCTCAGGAGTTCGAGACCAGCCTGGGCAACATGGTGAGACCCTGTCTTTACAAAAAATAAAAAAATTATCGAGGCTCAGTGGTGCACGCCTGTGGTCCCAGCTACTCGGGAGGCAGAGGTGGGAGGATTATTTGAGCCCAGGAGGTCAAAGCTGCAGTGAGCCAAGATTATGCCATTGCATTCCAGCCTGGGTGACAATGTGAGACTCTGTCAAAAAAAAAAAAAAAAGAAAGGAAAGGAATAAATGGGTGGCCACTCCATATGCAAAGCAGCATGGTTATTTCTTAAAGAAGATTAAGCAAAATCTGTTTTTTTAAATGTTGCTTTCATAAAACTCCAGTCTCCTGTAGTTTTTATTTGTTTTCTGTCTTGGATTTTTTTGAGATGGGGTCTCACTGTATTGCCCAGGCTGGTCTTGAACTCCTGAGTTCAAGACTTTTTTTCTATTACAGTCTAATTTACTATAGTAATATATTCTGAAGTAAATATCACTTAGCATAGATAGAAAGAATGCTATGTAGCCCATATTTATATTTATTGGCTTATTTTACAACTACTCATAGCATCCCTATTTCAAAAAATAAGGTTGATATAATCTTATATTTTCATGGAAGGTTATTCTTTGCAAAATACGTGTAATTACATTATCTCATCTGGCCCTTAGAATAACTGCATGAAATTAATGTCTCCCATTTTGTAAAAATGAAAACTGAGATTTATAGAAGTTGAGGACCTGAAATTACATGGGACTGGCAGAATCAAGTTTAGGACCTCTTTCTTAAAAGTACCAATAATCTGCTTTCTGTATTTTGTATTTTTTAATAAGTCTAGATTTAAAATTGTTGGTTCCAAATTGGTTCATTTCATCTGGGTTTTTTTTTTAATTTGTTTATTCATTTTCAGTGTTATTTTATTTTGCCTCTACTGTTACTTATAAAAATTCATTTGACTGTGATAATTTTTAAAGGATGATTCAGGTTGGTTCATATGCAATAAGGTGAAACAAATATTTGTCTCTAACTTACAGTCAGTACCTTGTTAAAAAAAATATTATCATGATTTCTGGAATGGCCGAGTGAAGATTTCAGCAAACCCTTTTCCCAAAAGCACTTAAAAAAACTAAACAAAATTGTCAAACAACCATTTCAGGACTCTGGAAACTGACCAAATATATACAATAAATTAAGAAGCATTTATTCAAGAACTGCTAATCCTTGGTGAGAACAATGGAAGTGTGGTAATTTAACCAGGAGCAGCTTTCATTTCCTCCCATCCAGCAAATCTGCATGATAGTTCCACAGGGCAGGTCAGAATGGACTGACAGTCTGATTTATGATTTGAAGGAGAGCATGAATAAATGCCTCTTCAAGGATATTATAAAACAAATACATACCATCATGGTGGTAAACAATGAGGGGAAACTGACATCACCAGCTTGGGGATAAAATACTGGTTAGGGGAAGCAGCAGACTAACAACAGACCAGTCAAATTTTTGACAGGGAACAGGATCACCATAGTGAGCCTTAACAAGCTTTCTCATGTCCCCAGTGATCTGTAGACTACTTGTACAAGGCTATACACAAACTCAGGAGAAACCAAAGTGGGCTTTAGCCCTTTATTCCTCCCTAGTTGAAGGCGAAGCCTTGCATGTGCAGAAAGTAAAAGCCAGAGTAGGCTTGTAACCTGCCTGAACTTTAAATGCATTCCCCAAACCATGTACAGATCCATCAGGAAAAGAATGCGAGTGTTACTGGCTCAAGGTGTTTCAGCACAGGCTCTCAACAGTCATTGGCTGACCAGTAAGTTAGGCTAACCCAAGAAAGCCAAGCTTAACAATAAAAACAGATAATAAAAAAGAAAACAACAAGAAGCTGAGCAGCTTCACATTGCAAGATACTGTATGGGAAGTTAAACTCTACAGAATTGTTCCAGGAAGTTGTAAAACAAAACAAAACAAAACAAAACAAAACAAAACACACGGGGTTCAGAATCCAGAGTTGCTAATATAAAGTATCAAATGTGTTCAGTTTTCAACAAGAAAAAATTATCAGACATGGAATAAAACAGGAAAATGTGACCCATATACAAGAAAAAAACAAACAATAGTAGAAACTGTCTCAGAGGTGGCACCAGATGTTCTACTTACCACACAAAGACGTCAATGCAGCTATTATGAATGTTTTCAAAGAGCTAAATGAAGCTATATTTAAAGAATTAGAGGAAAGTATGATCTCACTGACTTGTCCAAGTAGAAAATAGCAATAAAGAGATAGAAATTTTAAAACAGAATCAAATAGAAATTCTAGCAGATTTGAGTTGACAGAGAAATATTCAGCAAAACAGAGTATGTATCAATAGAGATTATTTCATCAGAAAGAGAGAAAGAAGACCAAATGAATGAACAGAGTTTCACAAAAGGTGGAACACCATCAAGTCTACCAAAATATGCATAATGGAAGTCTCAGAAGGAAAGAAGCAGAAAAAAGTTTGACAAGATAATATCTGAAAGTTCTAACATTTGTTGAAAATTATTAACCTTAGAAGCTTAATGAACTCCAACTGTGTTAAACACAAAAAGATTCACACGTAGACATATCATTGTCAAAGTGTTGAAAACTAAAGACAGAGAAAAAAGTTGAAAGCCACAAGAGCAGAAAGACTCGTCATATAGAAGGGAACCACAATATGATAAACAGCTGACTTTTTGAAACAGTAGAGCTCAGTATGCAGTGGTATGAGAAAGTGATATAAGGAAAAAAAAAACAAAAAAGCAAAAACTGTCAATCCAGAATTCTTTATCTGGCAGAACTGTAATTCAGAAATAAAGGTGAATTAGTACCTGACTTCAAAATATACTACAAAGCTATAGTTACCAAAACAGCATGGCAC
Organism: Trachypithecus francoisi; assembly: GCF_009764315.1. NCBI lineage: Eukaryota > Metazoa > Chordata > Mammalia > Primates > Cercopithecidae > Trachypithecus > Trachypithecus francoisi. Next base: position 37,001,681 of record NW_022681466.1, read on the forward strand.
TGACATAAGAACAGACACATAGACCAATGGAACAGAGCAGAGAACCCAGAAATAAATCCAGGCCAGGCGCGGTGGCTCACACCTATAATCCCAGTGCTTTGGGAGGCTAAGGTAGGTGGATCATAAGGTCAGGAGTTCGAGACCATCCTGGCTAACACAGTGAAACCCCGTCTCTACTAAAAATACGAAAAATTAGCCAGGTTTGGTGGCATGCGCCTGTAGTCCCAGCTACTCGGGAGGCTGAGGCAGGAGAATCGCTTGAACCCAGGAGGTGGAGGTTGCAATGAGCGGAGATCGCGCCACTGCACTCCAGCCTGGGTAACAGAACGAGACTCTGTCTCAAAAACAAAACAACAACAACAACTACAAAAAAAAAAACCCACATTTACAACCAATTCTTTTTTGACAAAGGTGCCAAGAGCATACATTAGAGAAAGGACAATCTCTTCAATAAATGGTGTTGGAAAAATTTGATATCCATGTGCAGAAGAATGAAACCAGATCCCAACTTCTTACCATACACAAAAATCAAATCAAAATGAATTAAAGAGTCTGGGCGAGGTGGCTCATGCCTGTAATACCAGCACTTTGGGAGGCCAAGGTGGCCGGATCACCTGAGGCCAGGAGTTCGAAACCAGCCTGACCAACATGGTGAAACCCCATCTCTACTGAAAGTACAAAAACTAGCTGGGCATGGTGACAGGCGCCTGTAATCCCAGCTACTCAGGAGGCTGAGGTGGGAAAATTGCTTGAACCCAGGAGGCGGAGGTTGCAATGAGCCGAGATTTCCCCACTGCTCTCCAGCCAATGTGATAGAGGGAGACTGCATCTCAAAAAAAATAGAAAAGAAAATGGATTCAAAGACTTAAATCTAAGGCCTAAACTACTAGACGAAATTGGGGAAATGCTGTAGGACATTCATTTGAGTGGTATGACATTGTATAATACCTTAAAAGCACAGGCAGCCAAAGCAAAAATGGACGAACGGAATTTCATCAAGTTAAGAAGCTTCACAGCAAAGGAAACAATCAACAGAGTGAAGAAACAGCCAGCAGAATAGGAGAAAATATTTGCAAACTATCCATCCATCAAGGTTTTAATAACCAGAATATATAAGGGCCTCAACTCAATAACAAAAAACCAAATAACCCAATTTAAAAATGGGCAAGTGATCTGAATAGACCTTGCCCAAAAAAAAAAAAAAAAAAAAGACATACAAATTGCCAGCAGACATATGAAAAAATGCTCAACATCACTAATCATAATCGAAATATCAAAACCACAATGAAATATTATCTCCCAGTTAAAATGGCTATTATAAAAAAGACAATAACCGATTCTGATGAGGATGTGGAGAAAGGGAAGTGCTAGTACACTATTGATGGGAATGTAAATTAGTAAAGTCAATATGGAAAACAGTATGGAGGTGCCCCAATAAACTGAAAAGAGATCCACCATATTATCCAGTGATCCCACTGCTGAGTATATATTCAGAAGAAAGGAAATCACTAAAACAAAGAGCTGTCTACGCTCCTGTGTTTATTGCAGCACTACTTACAATAGCCAAGATACAGATTCAGCTTAAGTGTCCATCAGTTGATGAATGGATGGAGAAAATAGGCCGGGCGCGGTGGCTCAAGCCTGTAATCCCAGCACTTTGGGAGGCCGAGACGGGCAGATCACAAGGTCAGGAGATCGAGACCATCCTGGCTAACACGGTGAAACCCCGTCTCTACTAAAAATACAAAAAACTAGCCGGGCGAGGTGGCGGCGCCTGTAGTCCCAGCTGCTCGGGAGGCTGAGGCAGGAGAATGGCGTGAACCTGGGAGTCGGAGATTGCAGTGAGCTGAGATCCGGCCACTGCACTCCAGCCTGGGCGACAGAGCGAGACTCCGTCTCAAAAAAAAAAAAAAAAGAAAAATATATATTATATATATGTATACATATATATACACACCCACAAAAAAAATAAAATATTATTCAGCCGTAAAATGAATGAAATCCTGCCATTTGCAACAACATGGATAAAACTGGAGGTCATTATGTTAAGTGAAATAGGCCAAGTATGGAAAGACAAATATCACATGTTCTCACTTTTAAGTGGGAGCTAAAAAAGTTGATCTTGTGGAATTAGAGAGTATTATGATGGTTATCAGAGGCTGGCAAGGGCAGGAGGGATGATATTGAAGAGAGGTTAATGACTGTAAAAATACAGTTGGATAGAATGAATGACTTCTAGTGTTCAATAGCACAGTAGGTAACTATAGTTAAAAATAATTTATTGTATATTTCAAATTAGCTAGAAGATTCAGAATATTCCCAACACAAAAAAATGATAAATATTTGAGGTGATGAATATCCTAATTACCCTATTTGATCATTACACGTTGTATGCATATGTCAGAATATCACATGTACCCCATAAATATATACTATTATTATATATAATAAATTTTTTAATAGAAACATTTTTAAACCTTTTTAAAAAAAGCTTTAAAAAAAAAAAAGAAATGAAGGTGAACTAAAGACATTCCTATATGAACACTGAGAATTTGTTACCAGGAAATCTGTCTTTAAATAGTAAAGGAAGTTCTTCAAGCTGAAAAGAAGTGACACCAGACAGTAATTAACATCCACGTGAAGAAATAAAGAGGCTCTCTTCCTTGGCGGTGCCTATGGAGGTGGCAGCCATCCCCTACTCGGCATCATAGCTGCCGTTAGTCCCCTTGTGAAGTCCAAGATCATCAAAAAGAGAACCAAGAAGTTCATCCAGCATCAGTTAGACTGATATGTCAGAACTAAGTGTAACTGACAGAAACCCAGAGGTATTGACAACAGAGTTTGTGGAAGGTTCAGCAACAAAAAACAAAGCACATGCTGCCCAGTGGCTTCCAGAAGTTCCTGGTCCACAACGTCAAGGAGCTGAAAGTGCTGCTAATGTCCAACAAATGTGCTGAGATTGCCCACAGTGTTTCCTCCAAGAACTGCAAAGACATTGTGGAAAGAGCAGCCCAGCTGGCCATCGGAGTCACCAATCCCAATGCCAGCCTGTGCAGTGAAGAAAATAAGTAGACAGCTGCTCATATGCACGTTTTATGTTTAAATAAAACCATAAAAACTGCCAAAAAAAATAAAGAGCACCAATAGTAGAAATCACATAAGTAATAATAAAAGACAGTATAAACTATTCTATGTATTTAAACATTTTTATATGACAATAATTATAAAAGCGTGTTGTTCCCATAACATATAATGATCTTATATGAGTTACAACAGTAGCACAAAGATGAGAGTAGAAAGTAGAGCTATATTTGAGCAAAGTTTCTGTTTTAGTTTCTATACTTTTTTAGTTTCTATACTTTACTGGAATAAATTAGTATCAATCAAACATAGTAGACTATGTTGGCTGGGTGCGGTGGCTCACGCCTGTAATCCCAGCTCTTTGGGAGGCCAAAGCAGGCAGATCACTTGAAGCCAGGAGTTCGAGACCAGCCTGGCCAACATGGCAAAGCCTCATCTCTACTAAAAATACAAAAATTAGCCAGGCATGGTGGTGTATACCTATAACCCTATCTACTTGGGAGGCTGAAGTGGGAGAATCACTTGAACCCAGGAGGCAGAGGTTGCAGTAAGCTGAGTGGCATCACTGCACTCCAGCGTGGGCGACAGAGCAAGACTCCCTCTCAAAAACATTAAAAATAAAGTAGACTATGTTAAGATCCATATTGTAAACCCTACAACAATCTCGAAGAAAATGATCCCCCAAAATAGTTTTATTTAAAAAGGCATTAAAATGTTACCTATTTAAATTCCTAGAAAATACCTATTTACCACAAAAGAAAGAAGTAGAGGAATAGAGGAAGAAAGATACATAGAAAACAAATAACTAAATAGCAGACATAAACCCACATCTGTAATTACCTTAAATATAAACAGATTGAACAGATGATCAAAAGCCAAAGATTTAGACTGAATTGTTTTTTAAAAATCTAGCTACTTGGCCGGGTGCGGTGGCTCACGCCTGTAATCCTAGCACTTTGGGAGGCTGAGGCTGGTGGATTGCAAGGTCAGGAGATCGAGACCATCCTGGCTAACGCAGTGAAACCCTGTCTCTACTAAAAAAATACGAAAAAATTAGCTGGGCATGGTGGTGGACGCCTGTAGTCCCAGGCGCTACTCGGGAGGCTGAGGCAGGAGAATGGCATGAACCTGGGAGGTGGAGCTTGCAGTGAGCCGAGATCGCGCCACTGCACTCCAGCCTTGGTGACAGAGCGAGACTCCATCTCAACAAAAAAACACAATCCAGCTACTTGAGATTCAAAGGTACAAATAGGTTGAAAGTAAAAGAATAAAAAATAAAACCATACAAATATAACCATAGGTGAACTAAAATCACTTTACTGTTAAGAAAAAAAATGGCTTTTAGGTTACAAAAGACAAGTTACTGGAGCCAGAGAGACATTTTATTATGATAAACGATGATATATGCACCCACCAAAGAACCCAGCCAACAGCAACAGAATACATATTCAAATGTACACAGAGTATTGTCTAGGATAGACCATATACTAGGTCAGCAGTTAGTCAGCAGACTATGGCATATTGGCCAACTTTGGCCCACTGCCTGATTCTGTACAATCTGCAAGCTAAAAATGTTTTTACCTTTTTAAGTGGCTTTGAGAAAACCAAAAAGGGATATTTTGTGACACCTTACAATTACATAAAATTCACATTTCAGTGAGTATAAATAACATTTTACTAGAGCACAGTCATGCTCATTCAAAACCTTGGGGAAGGGAAATTCCTCAGTCTAAAAAGTATCTTGAAAAATATACAACTGAGATCATACTTAATGGTAGAACACTGAAGCCTTTTCCCATAAGATCAGGAAAGGATACTTGCTCTTGCCACACTTACCAACATTGTATTAGAGCTTCAAGCTAGTTAAATCAGGCAAGGAAAGGAAATAAAGGCATCCAGATTGTAAAGAAAAATAAAACTGTCTGTAATTGCAGATAACATGATCCTATGTGTAGAAAACCCAAAAGAATTCACAGAAAAACTGTTAGAATTAATAAAATGAGTTTAGCAACATGACAGGATACAAGATCAATAATTAAGGAATCAATTGAATTGTCATGTACTAGATAGAATAATTTGAAAGTACAATTAAAATGAAGACAGCAGCTCCATTCACTATATTGTCAAAAGAAATCAAACCCATGGAAATAAATTCAACAAAAGAAGTGCAAGACTTGTGCATGTAAAGATTCAAAGCATTGCTGACAGAAATTTAAGAAAATGTAAGTAAATGGATTTGAAAACTTAATGTTTTGAAGATGGCAATCTTCTCAAATTGTTCTGTAGATTCAAAACACACCCAATCAAATCCCAGCTTTTTTCTATAAATTGACAAGCTATTCCTAAATTGTATAGGGAAATGCAGAGAACTCAGACTAGCCTAAACAACTTCAAAATAATGACAGAAAATGGAAGACAGACTTCCTGATTTCACAGTTTACCTAAGGATACATTAATCAAGAACTGGAATAAGTAGAATCATAGAGATCAGTCAAATGGAATTGACATTTTAAAAGGAAACCCTTGGCCAGGCATGGTGGCTCATGCCTGTAATCCCAGCACTTTAGGAGGCAGAGGTGGGCGGATCACTGGTGCCAGAAGTTTGAGATCAGCTTGGCCAACATGGCGAAACCCCATCTATACTAAAAACACAAAAATTAGCCAGGCGTGGTGGCACACGATTGTAGTCCCAGCTACTCGTGAGGCTAAGTCAGGAGAATCACTTGAGCCCAGGAGGCGGAGGTTGCAGTGAGCTGAGACCATGCCACTGCACTCTAGCCTGGGCGACAGAGTGAGATTCTGCCTCAAAAAATAAAAAAAGGAAACCCATATATTTTTGGTCAATGGTTATTTTTATTATCATTTTTATTATTTTTTAAAGATGTCAAGAAAATTCAGTAGAGAAAGGACTGACTAAAAAGAAAAAAAGATGGTGCAGAAGGAGCTGAGCCAGTAGTCCCAGCTACTCAAGAGGCTGAGACAGGAGGATCACTTAAGCCCAGGAGTTCACAACTTTAGTGTGAGTATGCAGTGATCGCACCTGTGAATAGCCACTGCATGCCAGCCTGGACAGCATAGCAAGATTCTGTCTCTTTAAAAAACAAAAAAAAAGGTGCAGGAAAATTGGATATTCATATGCAAACAGATTATTTTAGACCCCTTACCTCACACGATGCTTAAAAACGTACTCAAAATGGATTCCATATACCTAAACGTCAGAGCTAAAAACATAACACTTCTAGAAAAGCAAATGTAGAAAATCTTTGTGATTTGGGGGTAGAAGATTTCATAGATATAACACCAAAAGCACAATTTATAAATGGGGCAAAAAGTGTAAGACATAGAAAAAATTAGAAACTTTTGAGATTCAAGAGAGGGCATTAAGAAAATAAATGCTACAGCCTCACAGCTCTAGAGAAAATATTTGCAAATTATATATATGATAAAGGATTTGTGTCCAGAATATATAAAGGACTGTTACAACACATTAGGACATCAAGAAAATCTAATTTTAAAATGTACAAAAGAGTTGAATAGACTCTTACTATACATGTATGAATTGCTAATATAAGTACATGACAAGATGTTCTGCTTCCTCAGAGAAGGCAAATTAAAAGCACAGTGAGAGGAGTGACTCAGTGAAAATTATGTAGTGGGTAGCTCTAAGAGCCTGTCTCTCCACAGAAACATTGAAAAATAAAGAACTGCCAGTTTCAACTTTGTCAGAACTCTGAACAAAGAGACAAAGATTTATAGAAACTAAGAAATGTTGATTTTTTAAAAATTATAAAACATTATAAAAATTATTTAAAAGCCTGTTTATATATTTGCCATTGTCTGGTTTAGTAATGGCAGCCTTGAAGATGGCAACCCACATGGTCCCTGGTTTCAGAGAGAGCAGAGCACACCTTATTTATAAAGAGTTGTGTTTGTCAGGCTGGGTGCGGTGCCTCACACCTGTAATCTCAGCACTTTGGGAGGCCAAGATGGATGGATCAGTTAAGGTCAGGAGTTCGAGACCAGCCTGGCCAACGTGATGAAACCCCGTCTGTACTAAAAATACAAAAAATTAGTTGGCCATGGTGGTGCACACCTGTAGTTCCAGCTACTTGGAAGGCTGACGCAGGAGAATCACTTGAACCCGAGAGGCGGAGGTTGCAGTGAGCTGAGATTGCGCTACTGCACTCCAGCCTGGGTGACAGAGCAAGACTGTCTTCAAAACAAAACAAAACAAAACAAAACAAATTGTGTTTGTGTAAACAGTCTGGGGCTACCAGAAAAGCTACTGGAAGTTGCTTAGCTATATTATACTTAACTCAGAATTTATCCAGGATGGAAAAGCAGGGGCATTCGTCAGAAGTTCTGTAAGGCACACGAACCAGCCACCTGCAGTCACCTGGGGTAAAAGATTTTAATTGAGGCATATAATAGAACGCTGAAAGTCTTGGGAGTGGTGGGAACTTGAGTTTCCTTGGGAAATTAGGGTACCCAAAAGCACACTGTACACTGGGTAATTTAGAAAGCTTTGCACATGCCAACAACAAGATACGCAGTCAGAAAATACCTTATAAGACCCCTACGGTTTCACCTCTGGCTGAGCTTCTAGACTAAGAGTATACAGGTAGTGAAGGCTAAGGCATAGTTGTAAACCACTGTAGGAATGCCCCAGCACAGCGCCATTCTGCAAAGACAGTAGTGGTTTTTGTCTTTGTCTCTCTGTCTTTGTCTCTCTCTCTCTCCCTTTTTTCTCTTTCTCTTCCTCTCTCTCCCTCCCTCTTTCTTTTCCTCTCTCCCTCTCCCTGCTTCTGCCATTCTAAAAAATCACTGTCAGAATACCAGCTTTTCGAACACAAGTTAAATGAAGACTTAAGAAACTACACATAACAAGGAAGACAGACTTTATAAAAATATTTTAGAAAAGTGACTAAACAAATAACTATAGCAGTCAACGAAAGCAAATCCTGAAGTGGAGGGGAATAGATTAGTTCTAGAGTTATCATTAATGCTCAAAATGTTGTTTTCAACAAAAAATTGCAGAAACAAGAAAGTGTGGTCCCTTCACAGAGGAAATTAATAGAAATTATCTTTGGGGAAGGACAGTTATTGGACTTAGTAGACAAACATTTAAAATCAATCATCTTAAATATGTTCAAAGACGTAATGGAGGTGATGGACAACAAACTAAAGGAAACCAGGAAAAATGATTAGGCGTGATGGCTCATGCCTGTAATCCCAGCACTTTGGGAGGCCAAGGTGGGCAGATCACTTGAGGTCAGGAGTTCGAGACCAGCCTGGCCAACATGGTGAAACCCCATCTCTACTAAAAAATATACAAAAATTAGCCAGGTGTATCAATAAAGAGAAAGTATAAAAAGGAACCAAACACAGATTTTGGAGCTGAAAAGTATAATAACTGAAATGAAAAATATATTAGAGGGGTTCTCCATCAGATTTGAGCAGGCAGAAAAATGAATCAGAGAAGTTAAATAAAAGTCGATTGAAATTATTGACTGAGGAGCAGAAAGAAAACAGAATGAAGAAAAGTGAACAGAACGTAAGAAACCCATAGAACAACATCATGTGTGTCAACATAAGAATCTTAGGAAAGGAGAGAGAAGGAAACGGCAGAATATTTGAATAAATAATTGTCCTAAACTTCATAAGACATGAACCTACACGTTCAGAAAGCTCATTGGACTTCAAGAAAGATAAACAAAGTGATCTACACTGAGAAGCATTATAATGAAACTATTTTACAAAGCCAAGAACAAAGAGAGAATCTTGAAAGCAAAAGAGAAGCTACTTGTCCCATACAATGGATCATCAATAAAATTAATAGCATGTTTCTCATCAGAAAGCATGGAATCCAGAAGTGAGTGGGATGACAATTTTTTTAAAGAGCTGAAAGTGGCAGAAAAACTGTAACCAAGAACTCTATATCTAACAAAACTTTTTCCTCAAAAATTATTTAAATTTTGCAATGGAATGTTAGTTGTAACACCAAAAGCATGAGCAACCAAAAAATATACTGCATTTCATCAAAATTTGAAAGTTTTTTGTTTTGTTTTGTTTTGTTTTGTTTTTTGAGACAGTCTCACACTGTCACATAGGCTGGAGTGCAGTGGCACCATCACAGCTCACTGCAGCCTCAAACTCCTGTGCTCAGGTGATCTTCCTGCCTCAGCTTCCTGAGTAGCTGGGACCACAGGCGTGCACCACCACAACCAGCTAATGTTTGTATTTTTTGTAGAGATGGGGGTTTGCCATGTTGCCCAGGCTAGTCTTGAACTCCTGGGCTCAAGCGATTCGCCTGCCTCAGCCTCCCAAAGTGCTGGGATTACAGGTGTGAACCACTGTACCTGGCAAAACTTAAAACTTTTATACATCAAGGGATATTATTTTTAAAACAGAAAGGACCACCTATAGAAAGGGAGATAATGTTTTAGAAACATACATCCAATAAGGGTCTAGTAACTAGAATACATAAAGAACTCCTACAGCTTAACAACAAAAAGCAAACAACCCAATTTAAAAATAGACAACTAAAAATAGACTTGAATACAAGTTTCTCCAGAGACATTCAGTGATCATCAAGCACATGAAAAGATGCTCAACATAATTAGTCATTAGGGAAATGCAAGTCAAAACAATGTAATGCTACTTCTCAGTAAGATTATTAGAATTTTTAAAATGGAAGATTTTGGGGAGTAGGGAAATTAGGGACTCATATATTGCTGGTAGAAATGTAAAATGGTGCAATCACTGTGGAAAACAGTTTGGCAGTTCCTCAGCAAGAATTTCCATGTACCAGCAATTCTAATTCTAGGTATTTACCAAAATAATTGAAAACAGGTACTCAAATACTTGAACACAACTTTCATAGTACCACTATTCACAATAGCCAAAAGGTAGAAACAGTCTGTACATCCATCAGTGGATGAATGGTTAGACAAGATGTTGTATATACACACCATGGAATATTATTCAACCATAAAAAGGAATAAAGTACTGATACATACTACAACATGGTTGGACCTCACAAACATGTTAAATGAAGGAATCCAGACATAAAAGGTCATGTGTTGAATCATCCCATTTATATGAAATATCCAGAATAGGCAAGTCAACAGGTCCAGACAGCAGACTGGTGGTTGTTAAGTTCTGGGGGAAGTGGGTAATGGGGAATAACTATTTAATGGATGACTTTTTAATTGAGGTATATGAAAATGTTTTGAAACTTAATAAGAGGTGATCACACAGCGTTTTGGATGTACTAAATGCCATTGAATTGTATGATTTGAAATAATTTCACGTTATGCCATTTTCACCTCAAAAATAAATAGTTTTTGGTTGGGCACAGTGGCTCATGTCTGTAATCCCAACACTTTTGTGAGTTCAAGACCAGCCTGAGTGACATAGTGAGACCTTGTCTCTAGTTAAAAAAAAAAAAAAAATTAGCTGGGCATAGCATTGTACATCTGTAGTCCCAGACACTTGAGAGGCTGAGGCGGGAGGACTGCTTGTGCCCAGGAGGTCAAGGCTGCAGTGAGCTGAGATTGTACCACTGCACTCTAGCCTGGGCTACAGAGTGAGATTCTATAGATAGATAGATAGATAGATAGATAGATAGATAGATAGATGGGCTACAGAGTGAGATTCTATAGGTAGATAGATAGATAGATAGATACATACATACATACATAGATACATAGAGATAGAGAGATAGATAAGGTAGATAGATATGGTAGATTTTGTTTTATAATCACAGTGTAACAGTGCTTCACATCCACTAGAATTGCTGATGGGAATGTTAAATGGACAGCCACTTTGGAAACTGACTTGCCAGTTTTGAATGTTCTTTAGGTGTTGTATGGATAAACAAAATGTAATAGATACATACAATGGAATACTATTCAGTAATAAAGCACAAACAACTGATATCTGCCACAATAATAGATGAACCACAAAAACATGCAAAGTCAAAGAGGCCAAATTTTTAAAGGCCATGTGTTTTATCATTTTATTTATATGAATAGTTGAGAAAAGACAAATCTGTAAGAGACAAAACATAGATTAGTGGTTTCCTGTTGCTGAGGGTGGTAACAGGAATTGACTAAAAATGGGTACAGGGGTCTTTTTGGATTAATTGAAATGTTCTAAATGTTCTCAAACTGATTGTGGTGTTGGTTGCACATATCTGTAAAGTTATCAAAATCACTGAGTTGTACACTTCAAATAGGTAAGTTTTATTTTATTTTATTTTTTTTTTTGAGACAGAGTCTCGCTCTGTCGCCCGGGCTGGAGTGCAGTGGCCAGATCTCAGCTCACTGCAAGCTCCGCCTCCCGAGTTCCCGCCATTCTCCTGCCTCAGCCTCCCGAGTAGCTGGGACTACAGGCGCCCGCCACCTCGCCCGGCTAGTTTATTTTTTTTTGTAATTTTAGTAGAGACGGGGTTTCACCATGTTAGCCAGGATGGTCTCGATCTCCTGACCTCGTGATCCGCCCGTCTCGGCCTCCCAAAGTGCTGGGATTACAGGCTTGAGCCACCGCGCCCGGCAAAGTTGTTGTTGTTGTTGTTTTTTTTTTTTTTTTTTTTTTTTTTGAGGCGGAGTCTCGCTCTGTCGCCCGGACTGGAGTGCAGTGGCCAGATCTCAGCTCACTGCAAGCTCCGCCTCCCGGGTTTCCGCCATTCTCCTGCCTCAGCCTCCCGAGTAGCTGGGACTACAGGCGCCGCCACCTCGCCCGGCTAGTTTTTGTATTTTTAGTAGAGACGGGGTTTCACCGTATTAGCCAGGATGGTCTCGATCTCCTGACCTCGTGATCCGCCCGTCTCGGCCTCCCAAAGTGCTGGGATTACAGGCTTGAGCCACCGCGCCCGGCCAGGTAAGTTTTATATTTATGTAAATTATTCCTCAATAAGGCTGTTTTGAAGAACATCATTGGTTACATGAACATTCTGCAAAAAATGTAATTAATTAATTGGAAGCACCAGCTGTGTTTCTAATTTTTTTTAATTTTTAATTTTTTCCTAGAATCTTTTCCTGAAGTAATTGTTCTTGATACTAGCCCGTGACTCTTGAAATTGGTTTATCAATAGAAACAGTGTTGTTTTACTAATTGGATTTTGGCAGTCTCTCCTAATTACATCTAAATGTTTCGTGGTTTTTCTTACAAAACTTCTAACGATAATTTTTGTGCGTCACCACCTATTTCATACAGCTTTATTTGATGTATTTAATTTCTTTTGTATGTACAGAGGATGGTTAGAACGAGAGAGCAGGTATGGTCTGCAACCAGGACACAACTGGTTTATCATCTCCATGCAGTGGTGGCAGCAGTGGAAAGAATATGTCAAATACGTGAGTTAGATTCCTATTTACATTTTTCACAGGATTTTCAACTCCGTCAGTCTTCCAGCCAATAATAAAATGCTATGACTACCAGCCAATAATAAAATGCTCCAACTTAGATAAAGATTCAAAGGGAAAGGAAATGAGTGTTTATATGATACTTGCTATGGGTAAGGCTTTGTGATTACACTTCCACATACATTTCTTCCCTTGCAACAACCCTAAAAAAAGATAATATTGGGCACGGGGGTACCTGTATATATCACATACCTCACATCTCATTTAATTCTCATACCACCCTTGTGAGGAAGATAGTATTATACCCATTTTACCTTTGGGGAACCTGGTGCTGAAAGTAAAAGTAACCTGAATATCGTGATCAGGGTAGAAGATCTGGGATCAAACCCAAGGACTGACTTTAAAGCTTATGTTCTCTCAACTACATCATTTACATTGTCCTTTATTTCACCTTTTCCATTAAAACGGAATTTTTTTCAGAACAAGAAAACTGAAAAGAACAATGCCAAGAATCAAATATTTGCCTTCTTGGAGAGCCAGTTGATATATATACTCGTTGCCAAATGATCAATAACCAAAATTCTAATCATTTGATTCCTATTTGCCTGTATTTCTTCTGTCACTGCTTATTATCAGAATATTGATAGTTACATACTTTTTACATTATCTATCTCATCATTCTTTCTCATCCTTTTTCCATTTTGCAGAGTTTATTAATGTATTTTCACATGTAAAATTTATTAATTGGGAAACACGGGCTTTGGTGTCTCTGAAGGAATAAAAAGTAGGCAAATGACTTCCTGGACCTTGTAGGTAGATAATGATGGTGTGTGTGGATAGAAAATGAGAACATTGGGGTACAGCATCAATCATTATTTTGAAATACTTTTTTGGTTTTTATATTTGTAGTTTGGCCTTAGATTGAGTGGTTGTTAACGTTTTAATGAGTATAGACTCAAAGAATAACACAGTTTTGTCTTGGATGTATTACGTTTTGTTTTCTGTAGGAACACAATAGACGTCTTAGCAGCATGTCCCTTATAAACAGACTGAACTGCACTGATAAGAACATGAACCTGGTTTGTTGTTGCCTACCACAATCCTTTTGTGCACTAAAGAAATTTGGGGAGGGTTGTAAGGGAGAGGTATACATGGGAGAATCTGCATATTCCCTTCTCCACTCTGGCATTTGATATTATTTTCTAGCATGCGTCTGTCAAATGCAAATTTTAAAATCTACTTAAGAATGAAGTCTGACTGGGCCTGTAATCTCAGGACTTTGAAAGTAGGGGAATCACTTGAGCCTAGGAATTCAAGATCAGCCTGGGCAACATAGTGAGACTCCATCTCTACCAAAAAAAAAATTTTTTTTTTTTTTTTTTTTTGAGACAGAGTCTTGCTCTTGTCGCCTAGGCCGGAGCACAGTCGCGCATCTCGGCTCACTGCAAGCTCCGCCTCCCGGGTTCACACCTTTCTCCTGCCTCAGCCTCCCAAGTAGCTAGGACTACAGGCACGTGCCACCATGCCCAGCTAATTTTTTTTTTTTTTTTTGTATTTTTAGTAGAGACGGGGTTTCACTGTGTTAGCCAGGATGGTCTCGATCTTCTGACCTCATGATCCGCCCTCCTTGGCGTCCCAAATTGCTGGGATTACAGGCGTGAGCCACGACGCCCGGCCCAAAAAAATTTTTTTTTATTTAGCCAGGCTTGGTAGTGTGCGCCTGTAGTCCCAGCTACTTGGAAGGCTGAGGTGGGAGGATGGCTTGAGCCTGAGAGGTCGAGGCTGCAGTAAGCCATGATCGCACCACTACACTCCAATTTGGGTGACAGAGCAAGACCCTGTCCCATAAAATAAATGAATAAATAAAGGCAAACTTAGAGTTAAAAGAAACCTGGGAAGAGAGGAGTTTCGCTTTATATGGAGAGAAAGGAGGCAGAGAACTATGGGAATTTATTCAATAAGATGGGGAAAAATGTAAGTGGAGTAACAGCAGTACTTTCTGAAAGTGCATATTAATTAGAAAAGTGTTTTTACTAAAGAGAGAACTATGGCAACTTATTAATAAGGTGGGGGAAATGTAAGTTGACTAATAATCCTCTGAACATGTTTTAATTAAAAAAGTGTTCTTTTCTAAAAATAACCTTTTAAATGCAAATAACTGCACACTGACAGATTTTTTTTTAATGTTTTTATTTTATTTTATTTTATTTTATTTTTTTTGAGACGGAGTCTGGCTCTGTCGCCCAGGCTGGAGTGCAGTGGCCGGATCTCAGCTCACTGCAATCTCCGCCTCACAGGTTCACGCCATTCTCCTGCCTCAGCCTCCCGAGTAGCTGGGACTACAGGCACCCGCCACCTCGCCCGGCTAGTTTTTTGTATTTTTTAGTTGAGACGGGGTTTCACCGTGTTAGCCAGGATGGTCTCGATCTCCTGACCTCGTGATCCACCCGTCTCGGCCTCCCAAAGTGCTGGGATTACAGGCTTGAGCCACCGCGCCCGGCCTAAAATGTTTTTAAAGTGAATTCAAGTAACCTTTTTAAAAAAGTGACATTCTGGGCTTTGTTTCCTCCATTTGTAAAATTAGAGTAATAATAATAATCTCCCTCATAGTGTTAAAAGGATTAAATGAGTTTGATGCATGTTAAGTGTTTTGTTGTTTTTGTTGTTTGTTTGTTTGTTTGTTTGTTGAGGCAGGATCTTCCTTTGTTGCCCAGGCTGGAGTGTAGTGGCACAATCATAGCTCACTACAGCCTCGACCTCCTGGGCTCAGGCAATTCTCCCATCTCTGAGTAGCTCAGACTCCAGGCATGCACTACCACACCTGGCTAATTTTTTGATTTTCTGTAGAGATGGGGTCTCACTATGCTTGCCAGGCTAATCTCGAACTCCTGGGCTCAAGCGATCCTCCTGCCTTGGCCTCTCAAAGTGCTAGGATTACAGGCACCCAGACTCTTGTTAAGTATTTTAAAATAGTGTCTGGTACATAATAAGTACTAAATAGGTAGCTATTATTATGAGAAACTTGAAAAACGTAATCGTAGTGAGCTTGGACTCTTGTCCCTTCCACTTGCTTTATGACCTTGAATAAATTGCTACTTCTTGCTGTACCTCAGGTTTCACATATAAACAATGAGATTAATAGTAATATCTATTTAAATAGGGATGTGAGAATTAAATGTGTTAATACATGTGAAGCACTTAGCCCAGTGCCTGGCAGATAGAAACTCTATGTAAGGTTAAAGGTAATAATGGTGGTAGTAGTAGCAGTAGTTATATAAGGATTTAAATTTCACCTTTCAGGCCAGGCATAGTGGCTCACGCCTGTTATCCCAGCACTTTGGGACGCCAAGGCAGGCAGATCACTTGAGACTGGGAGTTCAACACCAACCTGACCAACCTGGAGAAACCCCATCTCTACTAAAAATACAAAAATTAGCTGGGTGTGGTAGTGTATGCCTGTAATCCCAGCTACTTAGGAGACTGAGGCACAAGAATAGCTTGAACCTGGTAGGCGGAGGTTGCAGAGAGCCAATGTCATGCCACTGCACTCCAGTGTGGGCAACAGAATGAGACTCTATGTTTAAAAAAAAAAACAAAATAACGAAAAAACAAAAAAAACTTCAAATTTCTCTTTCCAGTCCATGTGGCAGCTTTGACAAATGCCTTGTTTAAAAAAAAAAAAAAAATTGGGCCAGGTGCAGTGGCTCACACCTGCAATCCCAGCTCTTTGGGAGGCTGAGGCAGGCAAATCACTTGAGACTAGGAGTTCCGGACCAGCCTGGCCAACATGGTGAAACCCCGACTCTACTAAAAATAGAAAAATTAGCTGGGCGTGGTGGCGTGCGCCTGTAGTTCCAGCTACTTGGGTGGCTGAGGCAGGAGAATCGCTTGAACCCAGGAGGCAGAGGTTGCAGTGAGCCGAGATCATGCCACTGCACTCCATCCTGGATGATAGAGTGAGACTTCATCTCAAAAAAAAGAAAAGGAAACAAAAGAAAATTAGTGTTGACATGTCAGATAATTTGATCTTACTCAGAGCTTCATCTGCCTACCTAAGGTAGTACTTAGCTTTAGTTAGTTTTTTCTCTTCATAAAATGGCATATTTACTTATGTGAATTACTAATTGTGAGGGCAATGTGCTTCAAATACTGCCAAGACTAAATGGAAAGATCAGAGACCAAGGAATCAGGAAAAATGAGCCATCCTTTCTTAGAAGTGGCTAACCTCAGATTTGCTGATTCACTGGAGCATGAATAATTTGACTGTGTCTCAGCTCGTGGAATCTTACCAATCTTTTCCCGCTTTAATGTGTCAAGCTTTATTCTTCGATGTGCAATCTCCTATAAAAATTTAAATGGGGAAGAATGGTGGAATCTTTTCTGTTTATCATCATTGTAGTACATAATGTGTATGTTTCTTCCTTTTTGAGAACTACAAAGGAGCAGCTATTACTATTCACATACAGATTTTCCTATGTAGTCATAATGTAACTTTAGAGCTAAAAAGTACTTTAAAACACCTTTCGCGCCTCTCTCCCATGGGCTGTGGGGGGGTCCCTGTTCTCCTCAGCCAAGGTTGGAGGCCAAGAGCAGCCCTCGAGGATCGTCGTCAGGACTGCCATGAGTGGAGCAGCCTTGTTTTCCTGCCTCAGACATGTGTGGTTGAGGGGGAAATAAAAGGAATGCAACACCTCTCTTCTCTGAATTTACAAACGAAGCTTCTGAGGTCCTTAGGTTTTATAATTGCCCAAAGCTGTATCAGACAATTATTTTATTACCTGATCTAGCACTCTAAAGCTCAGTTTCCTGAGTCCTGCCTTGGTACCTAATCTGTTGCTCCATGCTGCCCTCTATTTTTCCAAAAGCAGCATTTCAGACTAGTGAAATATGAAATTGATGTAACTGTTAATTATTTAAGATCATTGATGCTTGTAAAGTACATATGTACGGAGCATAAAAGTAGTAGTATCATCAATGGAGAAAAAGGTGAATCTTGACCCGTATTTTAGAACACATATTCATACAACACACAGGGACTCCTCCTTGTCCTTTTGTGAATTGTTGACTCAGAGAAAGTGAGGAAATTTCTCTCTACAGGTGAAACTTTACCTATTTAGAAATCTATCTTCTGAAAACCAGGATTCTAGGATAATTTTGAATAGTTCCAGACCTCTGAAGTCAATAAAAACAAAACATGATCCTTTGATGTTTTAGAAAAACAAAAATTTCCACAAGCAGCCAGAAATGAACAGTCAAAAAAAGCTAGTGACTCTAAGATTCTGCAATATATAACTTTGATTCGTTTGTTCATCTTATAGAAGGAAAGTGGTAATGAGATTAATTGGATGAAAAGGTTAGCTATTTCACTGAAAGTCAAGAAGGGTGGAAGGAACAAGAAAAATAAGCGTGTGGGAAGCGGAAGAAGGAACCTGAGTAGTGCTGACAGTTTCAGGCAGTGGAGAACAATGAGAGCATAAGATTCCTGTAATAGAAAAGAAAGCCAAAGACGACGAGAAGACAGACCACTCTAATTTGTTTGGAACATTGGAAGAGAAGCAAAGAAAAGCCCATATTCTCCAAGTCTAAAGGGTATTACTCACTGTACCATGTTAAAAGCATGTGGTACAACCGCAGTTGCTAGAGGCATATGTTGCAGTCTCTGAGAAGTTATTGCAATCATCCTGTTCACAAATTATTATAAAATTTAACCTAACAATTTTAATACCTGTTAATATTTTTATTATCCTGTTTTCTTGCCAGTGATATGTATAGATTCACCCTATGAACTGAGCTCTTCAGAATGAGAAACATTATTACAGGAATGGTTTCATTTACATTTTCTTTAGAAACATAGACACCATGTAAAATTTCCAAACATGTTAAAACATTTAAGATGCAATTCCAAATATTACTCCTTGAAATTCTCTTAAATACCCATCTTAAAGGAAAACTTGAAGAAAATTGTTTGCTAAAATAGACCTAATCTTCCTCAAAATATATTACTACAAATTTTTTAGAAAGTAATTTGTGGTCGGGTGTGGTGACTCAAGCCTGTAATCCCAGCACTTTGGGAGGCCAAGGCGGGTGGATCACCTGACATCAGGAGTTCAAGACCAGCCTGGCCAACATGGCGAAACCCTGTCTCCACTGAAAATACAAAAATCAGCCAGGTGCAGTGATGCGTGCCTTAATCTCAGCTACTCGGGAGGCTGAGGCAGGAGAATCGCTTGAACCCAGGAGGTGGAGGTTGCAGTGACCCAACATTGCACCACTGCACTCCAGCCTGGGCGACAAAGCAAGACTCCGTCTCAAAAAAAGAAGGGAAAAAAAAGTAATTTGTAATGCATCAACTTTATATAAATGGAATAAAGAAATGAGTATAAATTTATAAAGAGATTACCTGCCAACAGTTTGATGGTTATTGAAACATCATTTAAGATCATTTATAGCAAAACTAAAGTGATTTTTCTGGAGGAAAACAAAGTGACTTGGAAGACTTTTAATTTTTTTCAAAGGTGGCGCTGTTACTCTTTCAAAATGGTTTTACTATCTGTCTTGCTCCATCTTTATGGGCAAGAAGCAAATGACCTGAAAACTAATTAAAATCTAAATCTTCTGAAACACAAGTTCCAGAGCAAGTAGCAGATTTAATAACAAGTCAGTTTCTAAGCTCTCAGCATCTGGAGTGCGTTATAAAAACAAATGCATGAGACTATAATCCTCACTAGGGCAATAGTTATTAATTCTGGCTACATATGTAGTGAGATCACATAGAGAACTTCAAAAATGAAAAAATGCCTTTGGCCAGGTGACTCATGCCTATAATCCTAGCACTTTGGAAGGCCAAGGCAGGAGGATTGTTTCAATCCTCCAGGAGTTTGAGACCAGTCTGAGTAGCATATTGAGACCCCATCTCTATGAAAACTTTAAAAATTAGTTGGGCATGGTGAAGGATGCTTGTGGTCCTAGCTGAGGTGGAAGGATCACTTGAGCTCAGGAGGTTGAGGGTATAGTGAGCTATGGGCGACCGAGCAAGACCTTGTCTAAGAAAAAAAGAGCCCTTTGCTATACTCCAAATAAATCAAGAAGTGTAAGTGAAAAAAAAAGTTGAACTGATTTAAATAATAAGGCATGCATGTTTATGGAAAACTTTCTTTTGAAACCTAATTTAACCAAGTGAGGTGGCTCACACCTGTAATCCCAGCACTTTGGGTGACTGAGGCAGGAGGATTACCTGAGGCTAGAGTTTGAGACCAACCTGGGCAATATAGTCAGACTCCATTTCTACAAAAAAAAAAAAAACACGAAAGAGTTTTGCTCTGTTGCTGTGACTGAAGTGCAGTGGCGTGATCTCAGCTCACTTCAACCTCTACCTCCTGGGTTGAGGCCATCCTCCCGCCTCAGCCTCTCAGGTTACTGGGGACTAAAGGTACGTGCCACCATGCCCCACTATTTTTTTTGTATTTTTTGTAGAGAAGGGGTCTCGCCATGTTGTCTCTAACTCCTGAGCTCAAGTGATCCACCCACCTTGGCTCCCAAAGTGCAGGGATTACAGACGTGAGCCACCATCCCAGGCCAAAAATTGTTTTAATTAAAAAAAAAAAAAAAGAAACCTAATTTAAATATATTGTATTTTGTGTTGGTATGGATTCCATATTACTAGAAAAGTTGTGAGGAGCTTGATATTATCTTTAAGAAAATTAACACTTAGGACTAATTTATACTTCTTTTTTGACATACATCAGTTTGGTTCTACTGTCTTGTCTACAGGATTTTGATTTCTAGGCTGGGCACAGTGGCTCACACCTGTAATCCCAGCACTCTGGGAGGCTGAGGCAGGTGGATCGCTTGAGTTCAGGAGTTCGAGGCCAGCATGGTGAAACCCCGTCTCTACTAAAAATACATCAATTAGCCGGGTGTGGTGGCAGGCACCTGTAGTTCCAGCTACTCAGGAGGCTGAGGCAGGTGAATCATTTGAAGCTAGAGGCAAAGGTTGCTGTGAGCCGAGACCGCACCACTGAACTCCAGCCTGGGCAACAGAGCTTGACTCTGTCTCAAAAAAAAAAAAAACCAGAAAGAATTTTGACTACTTTGGTGAATCATCTAAAAAAAATTGATGGTCCAAAATGCATATGTAATATAGATTCCTAGTTATTAATCATTTTTTTAACTATGGTCACCATTTTTCTCATATAATGCCATACAATTAACTTACATAAATAATTTTGCCATTTTTACTTAAAATTTTAAAAAAAATTTTGGCTACTCAAGTGAAGCAGTGGTAATGGACAAGGAACAAAGAAATTTGTAACTGGTTGTGATTAATTAGTTGTTTAATCATATTTTCAAAGGAAACTTTGTCTTACTACTTTAAGTTAGAAAACTCGTGTCCGCTGGGCACAGTGGCTACGCCTGTAATCCTAGCCCTTTGGGAGGCCCAGGCAGGAGTATTGCTTGAGGCCAGGAGTTCAAGACTAACCTGGCCAATATAGTGAGACCCTGTCTCAAAAAAAAAAAAGTAATTGGGCATGGTGGCTCACGCCTGTAATCCCAGCACTTTGGGAGGCCCAGGCAGGCAGATAACCTGAGGTCAGGAATTCAAGACCAGCCTGGCCGGTATGGTGAAACCCTGTCTGTACTAAAAATACAAAAATTCTCCGGGCATGGTGGCACGCGCCTGTAATTCCAGTTACTTGGGAGGCTGAGGCAGGAGAATTGCTTGAACCTGGGAGGTGAAGGTTGCAGTGACCCGAGATCGTGCCACTGCACTCTAGCCTGGGTGATACAGTGAGACTCTGTCTCAAAAAAAAAAAAAAAGAAAAGGAAACTAGTGTCACTTGCCAGAAATAGAAGCCAATAATATTATTAAATTCCAGCTAATAGTGTTGTCTTTTGAAGACTGCTATTTAGGACTGTTCTCTCTTTGTTAAAAACAGAAATAGAGAAAATATCAAATGTTAGATTAGCATATTAGCACCATATAAACAATACAGTGTTTGGTGAAAGAAGAAAAATATGATTGAATTTTTTTTTGAGATAGAGTCTCGCTCTGTTGCCTAGGCTAGAGTACAGTGGCGCGATCTCAGCTCACTGCAACCTCCGTCTCCCGGGTTCAAGCGATTCTCTTGCCTCAGCCTCCCGAGTAACTGGGATTACAGGAGCCCTCCACCACACCTAGCTAATTTTTGTATTTTTGGTAGAGATAGGGTTTCACCATGTTGGTCGGGCTGGTCTTGAACTCCTGACCATAAGTGATCTGTCTGCCTCGGACTCCCCAAGTGCTGCGATTAAAGGTGTGTTTAGTTATTGTAGAAAGTCACATAGCTATAAGTCATACATAGCATTGCCTTTCACTCTATGTACATATACCACTCATCTTTTACACATATATATTTTTTTCAGTCACAAGAACTAAAACACATAGTTATTGTTAAATGATGGAATCTGAGTACATGTGATATTTGTTTTCTTCATGTGTAATCTTTAATAATAAAAAAATTATATACATTCATGTACTATGAGAAATAAGGAAAAAAGAAAAAAATGTAAACTTTATTTACTTTTAATGTTAAAAAAAGGCTTCCAACAGAATAGAGTTTAATTACTTTATGTGGCACAAAATCCTTCACAGTCTGTTTTGTCTACCTTGCCAGTTTTATCTATACACATACTTTTCCTCCTTAAAGAGATTAAAATTTAGCTATGTATTAGAATGTTTTTAAATGTCTGTGGCCCGCCACAGGAGACATAGAAAAGTAGATAATTGTGAGATTCGTTTCTGAAGACTACATAGTTGTCAGATTATTAAACTTTGCTTCTTATTCTCTGGTTTCCTGATTTTAGGATGCCAACCCTGTGGTAATTGAGCCATCATCTGTTTTGAATGGAGGAAAATACTCATTTGGAACTGCAGTCCATCCTATGGAGCAGGTCGAAGATAGAATTGGAAGCAGCCTCAGTTATGTTAATACTACAGAAGAGAAATTTTCAGACAACATTTCTACAGCATCTGAAGCCTCAGAAACTGCCGGCAGCGGTAAATATGACCTATTCCCCTGAGGTTTATTGGTTTATTCCCCATGAATAGGTCTTTTTTTTTTTTTTTTTTGAGACGGAGTTTCACTCTTTCATCCAGGCTGGAACGCAGTGGCATGATCTCTGCTCACTGAAACCTCCACCTTCCGGGTTCAAGCGATTCTTCTGCCTCAGCCTCCTGAGTAGCTGGGATTACAGGTGCCCACCATCACGCCCGGCTAATTTTTTTTTTTTTTTTTAGTAGAGATGGGGTTTCACCATGTTGGCCAGGCTGGTCTTGAACTCCCAACCTCATGATCTGCCCACCTCAGCCTCCCAAAGTGCTGAGATTACTGGTGTGAACCACCCTGCCCGGCCTCCCCATGGATAGTTATTAAGGGAGTCTAATTTGACAGAGGCTGTAGTGAATAGGGTAATAGGAGATCAGGGTTCCATTAACAGAAATAAGTTTTAAATGAAATGGTCAATTGTAAAATTCTTGAATATATTAGTATTTTTACAAAGAAAACCTCTTTTCCATGTTATACTTCATTAAATATCTCAATATGGAAATATTTTCATTATTTTCTTTTGAGATAGGGTCTTGCTCTGTCACCCAGGCTGGAGTACAGTGGCATAATCACAGCCTACTGCAGCCTCTGCCTCCTGGCCTCAAGCAGTTCTCCCACCTTATCCTTCTAAGAAGCTGGGACTACAGGCACGTGCCACCATGCCCAGCTATTTTTTGGGGTTTTTATTTTAGAGATAGGGTTTTGCCATGTTGCCCAGGCTGGTCTCAAATTCCCAGGCTCAAGGGATCCTTCGGCCTCAGCCTTTCAAAGTGCTGGGATTACAGGCATGAGCCATAACACCTGGCTATTTTCATTATTTTCATCAATCAAGCCCCATCTTTCCATATTGCTATTACATTTATTTAGTCAGTAAATTTAAATTTTCAAAGATAGTCATCTCCAGGACTCTCTCTAGCCATAAACATACTTTAATTAAATTAAATGCACCCCATAGCAGATTCTATGTATATTTCAGGCCAAAATATGGAGATTATTTTGTTAAAATACTGAGAAAGAATTCAGATGCCTCCCATAATTCCCTTTAGGCCTTGGTACTTACCTAAAATTTCATGTTTCCATATCTACAGGGAAGATGCTATGGTATTTCTGTGGCCTAGCCGAACTGAGTTGATTGCTAGTATTCTGGTACAGTAGCAGAACCCTCAGTCTTACCCTATTATTTATTTATGTACTTAAAGAGACAGGGTGTCACTCTGTTGCCCAGGCTGTAGTGCAATGCCATGATCATAGCTCACTGTGACCTCCAGTTCCTGGGCTTGAACGATCCTCCTGTCTCAGCCTACCTAGTAGCTAGGATTGCAGGTGTACACTGCCACACACAGCTAATTTTTTAATTGTTTTGTAGAGATGAGGTCTCATGTTTCCTGTGCTGGTTGCAATCTTCTGGCTTCAAGCAGTCCTCCAGCCTTGGCCTCCCAAAGTGCTGAGATAACAGGCATAAGCCACTGCACCTGGCCTGTGTTATTTCTTTTTGTTGTTGTTGTTGAGATGGAGTCTCGCTCTGTCGCTCAGGCTAGAGTGCAGTGGCGCGATCTCGGCTCACTGCAAGCTCCACCTCTCGGGTTCACACCATTCTCCTGCCTCAGCCTCCCAAGTAGCTGGGACTACAGGGGCCCACCACCACACCCGGCTAATTTTTTGTACTTTTAATAGAGACGGGGTTTCGCCGTGTTAGCCAGGATGGTCTCGATCTCCTCGTGATCCGCCCACCTCGGCCTCCCAAAGTTCTGGGATTACAGGTGTGAGTCACCACCCACAGCCCTGTGTTTTATTTCTTCCAAGATATTCTTTTCCTTTTCTTTGGAAGGTGTAAGCAAACTGGACAGAGCTAGCATTTTCTTTACAAAGCTCCTTGTAGAATCTGCTTCTTCCCTCCCTTTCTGATACTATAAAGATCACTTAGCAGTCCTAGAAGTGCTGTCATCAGCTTTAACACCAGGATTATTTCTTAACCCCATCTAAAGATCTTGTTTGGTATGTGCTTATCATATAACCTGTGACACCCAAAGGCTGCATATCACAGGCAGAAGGTTACAAAGTAATGACTGCTAGAATGTTTACCAAAGATTAGCATGTAGTTGACAGTTGAAATGCCTTAAAATACCACTGAGGTTCACAACTCTAAGCCATGGTTAATCATTTTCTGTGCTTATTTTCCTATTGTAAAGATAATGTGTTTCTTTCAAAAGAACTCGTGAACATTGAGTTCATAGATAAAATAGGATCTATTCACACTGAGGTTCACAGCTCTAAACCATGGTTAATCATTTTCTGTGCATATTTTCCTATTGTAAAGGTAATGTGTTTCTTTCAAAAGAACTCGTGAACATTGAGTTCATAGATAAAATAGGATCTACCCCCAGTATTCTTTTGTTGGAATTCTTGTTTTAGTTCTTTTTAATTTAGTGACTTCATATCACCATTATCTACCAAGAACATTTGGAATATTTTTCTAGTTTTAGGAAAATAATTAAAGGATGCTATATGAAAGCCCAGCTACTTAGCCAGCTCTTCCCTTCCAATCGGAGGACATATAATTCTCATTATGAATTATTAGATACTCTAATAATTTTAAAAGCTCTTATTTTTAGTACCATGCTATGTATTGTCCAGAGATGGATAACATTTCCTGTCTTCTACAGAATTACCAGAATCTGAATCTGTACGGACATGTCAACAGAGTAGTACAATACATGGGCATTGAGTTCATGTCCTCAAGCCTGTTTATGTATAATAACTAAAAATAAGAGATTCCATCCTCTTTTTTTTCATAGGCTTTCTGTATTCTGCCACACCAGGGGCAGATGTTTGCTTTGTGCGACAACATAACACTTCTGACAATAACAACCAGTGTTTGCTGGGAGCCAATGGGAATATTTTGTTGCACCTTAACCCTCAGAAACCAGGGGCTATTGATAATCAGCCGTTAGTAACTCAAGAACCAGTAAAGGTAAGTAAGTTTACATCTAAACTTAAAATTATTCTCTTGCAAGCTATTAATAAATTTCATTTCAGAGGTTTTAGCACATAGCAAAACATTGGAGGTTCATTTAATTACTCTGTTATAGATGGAAATCTCTTTGTATAGTACATTTCTGTGAGAATATTTATGATTTAGAACTTATATAGAAGTAGTTTAGTGACCCTTGGTAGTATTGTTATTCTTACTTAGGACAGCTGTTCTGAAAATGTTGTTTCACATACACTATGAATTTTTTTTTTTCAAACTAGTATTTTTTATTGTTTGAAAGAAATCTGTGAAGTTATTTCAAGTACTTTGGTGATTTTTCCATGTGATATGCTTTGAGTTTCATTTCTTCCATAGTTTATTTTGAAAGTCAAAAATAAAAATATCTCATTAAAAATTCAGTTTTTTGGCTGGGTGCAGTGGCTCATGCCTGTAATCCTAGCACTTTGGGAGGCCGAGGCGGGCAGATCACCTGAGGTTAGGAGTTCGAGACCAGCCTGGCCAACATGGTGATACCCTGTTTCTACTAAAAATACAAAAATTAGCCGGGTATGGTGACATGTGCCTGTAATCGCAGCTACTCGGGAGGCTGAGGCAAGATAATCGATGGAGCCCCGGAGGCAGAGGCTGCAGCTAGCCAAGATCGTGCCACTGCACTCCAACCTGGGCGACAGAACAAGACTCCATCTCCAAAAAAAAAAAAAAATTAAGTTTGTCCAGCAACATGAAACTGGGTGGTGATATATGAGTTTGTTTTCCTATATCTAGGTATTGCTGAGACCCAAAAACCTTTGTAATATTGAAAGTCAACATTGTCATTCTATTCTTTCTCAGGCTACATCATTAACACTAGAAGGAGGACGATTAAAACGAACTCCACAGCTGATTCATGGAAGAGATTATGAAATGGTCCCAGAACCTGTGTGGAGAGCACTTTATCATTGGTATGGAGCAAACCTGGCCCTACCTAGACCAGTAAGTATAGCTAATAGTGCCTTGTATAAGGAGCAGTCATAGATGGGGGTCTTCTGTTACTTTTCCTATATGACTCTCACTAACCACAAACTAGCTCTTACCTTCTGGTAGAAGAGTGTTCTGAACCTGTTTGGACTAACTGAACAATGTTAGGTTCCTTCACATTCATTAATTCATTCATTCATTCATAAATAAAGGCAAGGAAATAGGAGGCTGTTGAATGTGTTATCCACATAAAAGTAGATATCACCTAGGATATGCAAAACTTAGGCTGGAGGGAAAGACAGGCCAAGAGCCAGTGTCAAAAAGTTCAGTGAATGTAGGGAGTGGTGCAGCGGTTATTTCTGAAACTACTATTCCCAACTGTCACACGGTATCTAATTAGGGACTGGATTCTTCTTGTAGCTTTTGGTGGATTTTTGTGGTTTATGTTTTTGAAAGAGGGGCATATAAAAGATCACAACATATGATAACAGAATATTATATTAAAATATTAGTATATAGCACCATTTGTTGTGCTTACACAGTAAACAGCACTTGGTACTCTGTACACTCACTTTTTACATTGTTGATGCAGTAAATTATAACAAGATATTTTGGTGGGAATTTTTTGGTGTATTAAGAAACACTCTTCTGCCTGTAATCCCAGCACTTTGGGAGACTGAGGCGGGCAGATCACAAGGTCAGGAGTTCGAGACCAGCCTGGCCAACATAGTGAAACCCCGTCTCTAATAAAAATACAAAAATTAGCTGGTGTGGTGGCACGTGCCCTCACTCCCAGCTACTTGTTAGGCTGAGGCAGGAGAATTGTTTGAACCCAGGAGGCAGAGGTTATAGTGAGCCAAGACTGCACCATTGCACTCCTGCCTGGGTGACAGAGTGGGACTCCATCTCAGAAAAAAAAAAAAAGAAACACTCTTCCCTTCATAATGTCCAAGTTAAAACTTCCTTATGCCAGGAAGGTTTTGTATAGATGAGATATGGTACCTTAACTTCTAAAAAGAGTAAAACTCTGTTATAAAACAGACTAATGTAATTTTGATGTTGATTTTGAGTTCTTAATAATTATGTTTATGAAAAATAACCTGAAGCTGCAGGGTTGGAACAATCATCCCACCTCACCCTCCCCAGTAGCTAAGACTACAGGCACACACCACCATAACAGCTAATTTTTAAATTTTTTAAGAGACAGAATCTTGCCGTATTGCCCAGGCTGGTCTCAAACTCCTGGTCTCAAGCAGTCCTTCTGCCTTGGCCTCCCAAAGTACTGGTATTACAGGCATGAACCACTGCACCTGGCCTGTAGTGTTGTTTTTATTTGATTCTTTATTGCTTCCTCTTGGTACTAAAAAAAAAAAGTTCTGTTGCAGAAGATATTGGTTACGAGAGTAAAGGAAAATAAAACCTGGTCACCTGAGACTTAAAAGACTTCGTAAGAGTTTCTGGTTTAAAGAGTTTCAGTGTTAACCCTGCTATCCTTTTAGAATATGAAATTGATAATATTGATAATGTACCACTCTTACAACACTATTTTGATAATTAAATGTTTTCCTGTGTCTGTGGGCTTGTAAGCAGGTTAAAACTACTTAAAAATCCTGTTCCAACCATGTGAAATCTGAGTTTTTTACATCCAAATGTTTTGTTTAAATCATAGACAAAACATATATGAACAGACTGGTTACACAAGTAGAACATAGTAAATTTTTATGTGGGAACAGTTGTGTCCTCACTACTAATACAAAAAATAAAATTTTAAAGAATTTATAATACTCTTCATATTAACAAAATGTGGATGTTTTTACATGATGTCCAGTGATAAGGTTTTATGAGAGTAGTATACTTATACATTACTGGCAATAGTATAAATTACTAAACTTTAGATGGCAGCATGACTATATGAATACTTCCATAGTTTTTGACTTGTAACTCAATTTTTATTAATTTGTCCTTAAAATGTCAGTCATTTATATACGTGAAACAGGTTAAAATGAAAAGAGTTACAGTGTGAGGGTAGTAGAATTATAGATAATACTTAAAGGGTTTTTTTCCCCTCAGTGTTGTTACTTTAAGCTTTTAAATAAAAGGGGAGACGATATCTACAAGGAGTTATAATCTTAGGAAATGGGTTTCAGAGCAGGAATTTAACAGTATTCAGATCCATATAACTTAAATGTGTGAGTTTCGGTAATTACTGAAATGTAGCTAGTGAACTTGTTGGACATTTGGTTTAGAAATAAATCTCATAAGTTAGATTAAAATGGCAAGTTTTGTTTCTTTTTTTAGTGGTCTCTTTTTATCTTTTAAAACAATAGGTGATCAAGAACAGCAAGACAGACATCCCGGAGCTGGAATTATTTCCCCGCTATCTTCTCTTCCTGAGACAGCAGCCTGCCACTCGGACACAGCAGTCTAACATCTGGGTGAATATGGGTATGATGAGCCTGAGAATGTTTCCTCAGCATTTCCCGAGAGGTAACTTAAGAATGCAGCAAGAATACCATGCATTTCCTGGAAAAAAAAAAAAGAAGAAAACTATGTTGCTCAAAGTCTGGTGCCACTGTATTGATACACATTCCCATCAACTTTCCTACAGATTCAGTAATTAATTTTTACAGGTCTTAGATCTACGGTCATGCGCAAGACTAGATGAGGGGTCGAAGCAAAAATCCCAACAGCAAACTGAGATAGAATGTTTCCTTTTCTACTTACAAAGAAAATAAATAGAAATATATTTTACGTGCTTTATTTCTTTGAGATAAGCCGTTGTAAATTGTTACTAGACTAAGTAGTAGTCTACCAGTCATTGACTGGTCTTTTCAACTCCACTCAAATTTGTAAAAAGTAATTCCTTTTATACTATCATCTTTTTTGTTTTTTAAGGTTTTTGTTGTTGTTTGGTTATTTGGCAAAACGATACATTTCTCATGCTTTATCTAAAGAGGCTTTATATAAGAGACAGACAGTACAGAGCAAAAGGGATATTTTTGAAAATTAAAGTGATATATTTGCTTTGAAAAAACATCAAGCCTATCAAAATGACATATAAATTAGTTCCCTTTTTAATGTAGAACATGCAAAAAGTTCCCCTTTCATTTCCCTATAAGGTTAAACTTTATTGATGGGCAAGACTGCTCTGTGCTTTTGCTTTGCAAATACTTGAAATTATTCTTCAGCAGTAAAGAAATAATAAACTGGGCGCAGTGGCTCATGCCTGTAATCCCATATTTTGGGAGGCCGAGGTAGGCAGATTACTTGAGATCAGGAGTTCAAGACCAGCCTGGCCAACATGAACCCTGTCTCTACTAAAAATACAAAAATTAGCTGGGTGTGGTCGTGCTGTAATTTCAGCTACTTGGGAGGCTGGGGCAAGAGAATCACTTGAACCCAGGAGGTGGAGGTTACGGTGAGCCAAGATCACACCACTGCACTATAGCCTGGGTGATGGAGTGAGACTCTGTCTCAAATAATAAGAAGAAGAAGGAGCAACCATTTACACAAATTATGAGACTATGTTAACAATACCAGCATGTTATTATAATTAAAATAACTTAGTATGCAAGAACTACCTCTAAACCCCAACCAAAATAAGTACTCTGTCTCCTTTGAAATTGAACAGGGTTAGTTTTGTATCTTCATTAAAGGTTATATTCATATAATATATGAAGATTCTTTTTTTTTTTTTTTTTTTTGAGACGGAGTCTTGCTCTTTCGCCTAGGCTGGAGTACAGTGGCACGATTTCAGCTCACTGCAAGCTCCGCCTCCCAGGTTCACACCATTCTCTTACCTCAGCCTCCCAAGTAGCTGGGACTATAGGCACCTGCCACCACGCCCGGCTAATTTTTTGTATTTTTAGTAGAGATGGGGTTTCACCGTGTTAGCCAGGATGGTCTCAATCTCCTGACCTCATGATCCGCCCGCCTCAGCCTGTTTGGTAAGAATTCTTTCAAAAATGTTTGGTAATAATTATAGCAAAGCATTGGCCTCTGCCTACCAAACTTTGTCTTTGGGGAAAACAGCAAAATCAAAGAACAGTGAGGCCAGGCATGGTGGCCAATGTCTGTAATCCCAATAGATTGGGAGGCTAGGGAGGAGGATCATTTGAAGCCAGGAGTTTGAGACCAGCCTGGGCAACATAGTAAGATCCTGTCTCTACAAAAAATTTTTTTAATTAGCTGGGCATAATGGTGTGCCCTGTAGTCTCAGCTACTCAAGAGGCTGAGGTGGGAAGATCTCTTAAGCCCAAGAGTTAAGGCTGTGGTGAGCTATGATTGTGCCACCATACTCCAGCCTGGGCAACAGAGCAAGAGCTTGTCTCAAAGTTCTTTTTTTTTTTTTTTTTTTTTTTTTTGGAGACGGAGTCTCGCTCTGTCACTGAGGCTGGAGTGCAGTGGCCGGATCTCAGCTCACTGCAAGCTCTGCCTCCAGAGTTTACGCCATTCTCCTGCCTCAGCCTCCCGAGTAGCTGGGACTACAGGCGCCTGCCACCTCACCCGGCTAGTTTTTTGTATTTTTTAGTAGAGACAGGGTTTCACCGTGTTAGCCAGGATGGTCTCGATCTCCTGACCTCGTGATCCACCCGTCTCGGCCTCCCAAAGGGCTGGGATTACAGGCTTGAGCCACTGTGCCCGGCACAAGAGCTTGTCTCTAAAAAAAATAAAGAAAAAAAGAAGGAAACCATATTTTAAAAAAGGAACAGTGAGATAGAACCTTTATGAAACATTCTTGATTTAATTTTCCATTAGAAGTATTAGCCTTGCTTCCATGGCACCCATTGCAACTTTTTCAATTATCTTTGAAAGATAACATGAGGCCAGGTGCAGTGGCTCATGCCTATAATCCCAGCACTTTGGGAGGCCGAGGCTGGTGAATCACCAGAGGTCAGGAGTTTGAGACCAACCTGGTCAACATGGCGAAACCCCATCTTTACCAAAAATACAAAAATTAGCCGGGTGTGGTGGCAGGTGCCTGTAATCCCAGCTACTCGAGAGGGTGAGGCATGAGAACTTCTTGAACCCAGGAGGCAGAGGTTGCAGTGAGCCGAGATCGCACCACAGCACTCCAGCCTGGGCAACAGAATGAGACTCTGTCTCAAACAAAAAAAATAAAAGAAAGATAACATGAGAGGCAAGATGGGTTGTTGTGCTTTTAGTAGGTATTCTTTGTAACTCTTGTGCTGATCCTAGATTTTTGCTGCTTCTATAAATTCCGCTAGATTTGTTGGTGCTATTCAAAAGCACAACATTATGTATAATAAGTGGCTGCCTGCTTAATGAGCTATGCTATCAAAACTTTCTAAAACTCAAATTTTTGTATTGTGGCTTAGGACAATAGAGATTGACTTGAACACTATACTTCTATATGCTCCTGAATCCTAGAACTGCATATTTCAGATGCTCCAAATTTGTTTTTAATTTGAAATTTTATTTCTTGCTAATTAGTTGTGAAATCAATCATTAGTCATTTTAAGATTTATAAAAATATGCTTTCTTGCTGTACTCTTATAACTAATCCTAAAATGTGTAATTGGAGAAATTTGCTCTTTTGTTTTCTTTTAGAGATTATCCTTTGCTTGTTAATTGTAAAAGATTTGCTTGCTATGTGTTTAAAAACTGATCACAGATTTCGTTCTGCCATAACATAATCTTCATCTTTCTCAAATACTCAATTTATTACAGTTGTTTACTAGGCTCTTTTATTCCTTTTGAAGTGACAAGTATTCAAACCTTGTTACAGTTACAATGACTTAAATGTAGCCTTTTCTACAGACAAGGTCATAGAAAGTCATTGTTTTTAGATGACTTTTTTAGCCTACCTTAGGTGAGGGAATTCCTTTTCTGAGGTTCTAAAAATGTAGATGATGCCCACATTTTTCTCAGCTTTATTTAGTGGGGAAGACTCACTAAAAGCATGTTTCAGGAAGAAAAAATCTAACTCATGGTTGAATGGGTGGAAAATTATTTGGAATGTACATTATATTGATAAGTTTATATTTTTAAGTTGGGTTGCTTGATAAAATACAGCCTCGGCAGAGATGACTGTTTTACGCCACAGCTTTTGTCTAGGTTTTTGGCTGAATAGTTAACCAGGGTTTGATGAGCTTTTTTTTTTTTTTTTTTTGCCACCTCTCTTTGATTTCCATAATCTCTTGTCATTTCATACCCCTTCTCTTTTGAAGTATGTAGTGAGACCTGATATATTCTTCTTTCACTCTTTATTCTTTTCCCCTGTATTACCACTCTTCTTATTTCTACCTTTAGCCCTTCAGGAATTCAAGATCATGTCTGTCATCATCTTACTGGGTGGACAGGCTAATATGATTTTTTTTTCCTTATAGGGCACTTACTTATTTGGCCATGGAAAACTTCTTGGCTGCATTTTGAAACTCTGTTTTGGCCAAGCGTGGTAGCTCAGACACTTGTAATATCAGTTTGTAATCCCAGCACTTTGGGAGGCCAAGGTGGGATGATTCCCTGAGCCCTGGAGTTCAAGACCAGACTGGGCAACATAGGCCCTGTCTCTACTTAGGAAGCTAAGGTGTGAGGATCACTTGAATGAGGGAGGTTGAGGCTGCACAGAGCCATGATTGCCGCACTGCACTACAGCCTGAGCAACAGAATGAGACCTTATCTCAAATAATGATAATAATGATGATAATAATAATAATAATAATAAACTCTGTTTGGCTATGTAGAATCTATACCTATTTAGAATTTTAAGTCAAATTCTTTTTTTTTTAATTGATACATAATAGAGATACATATGTTTTCTGGTGCAGGTGTACCACTGTGCCAGATAATTGAGCTACTTAATGACTGAGAGTGATGGGATTAGTGATTCAAAGAAAGTTTAGGAAAGTGGACCAGGTGAATCCAGTTATCTATCTGTGAGATTCAAATCCCATCCCATTTTCTCTCTTCCACTGAGTTTGTTTTTTTTTTTTTTAACTCTGTCTTAATTTTTTTTTCCACTGAGTTTTATTTTATTTTGCTATTGACTGTGACTCAGCTGAGTGCAGCCAGATATCAATGCCAATTGTTTTCTGGCATGTTACTACTCTTCTTGGTATCCAAATATTGCCAGTTATTTAGACCTTGGGCCTTGGGCCTTTGCTCATCTTTTCGAAGTTGAGACTTTGGACTTTAAAACACCTGGAAGGCTGGGCTTGGTGGCTCACGTCTGTAATCCCAGCACTTTGGGAAGCCAAGGCAGGTGGATCACTTGAGCCCAGGAGTTAGAGACCAGCCAGGGCAACATGGCCAAGACCCTGTCTCTACCCAAAAATATACAAAAATTAGCCAGATGTGGTGGCATATGCCTGTAGTACCAGCTACTCAGGAGGCTGAGGTGGGAGGATTGCTTGAGCCCTGGAGGTGGAGGCTGCAGTGAGCCAAAATCACAGCACCGCACTCTAGCCTGGGCAGCATAACAAAACTCCATTTATTAAAAACAAACAAACAAACAAAAAGAACTTGGGTCTTCTGTCTGCATTTTAAAGCTTTTTGGTACTCTTCATTTATAAAATTATTACACCTGTAGTTCTCATTTCTTGTCATTATTTCCTAAAATAGTATGGTCCCCATTGGTGAGAGGGGTGCTTCTTTTTCACATCTGCCTTTTTTCTTACTGTGATTACTGTAACCATAGGAAATGTACCTTCTCCGAATGCACCTTTAAAGCGGGTATTAGCCTATACAGGCTGTTTTAGTCGAATGCAGACCATCAAGGAAATTCACGAATATCTATCTCAAAGGCTGCGCATTAAAGAGGAAGATATGCGCCTGTGGCTATACAACAGTGAGGTAAGAGGCATCTCAGAGTCATGGAGAGCCTGATTGTTGGTATTTTTTAAATTTTAAATAGTAAAAGAAATTTCCTAATCTTATTTATATTGTTCCAATTTTAGTATATATGTTGCCAAAGAGCACAAGGATGATTAAATGTTAAATCATGTTTCATGAGTATGAGGATTTTGCCTATAGTAATTATGGTGAAACCATAATTACAACATGGTGAAAACTGTCTCTGCTAAAAATACAAACATTAGCTGGCTGTGGTGGCATGCGCCTGTAGTCCCAGCTACTCAGAAGCCATGTATAGGATCCTAAAAGCCATGTATAAGATACCAGTGAAAAGTTCATCTTTTAAGATACTATCTGTATACTTGTAATATTTGTTTCTAAGATCCATAATAGCAATTGATCACCATGGACAGTACCATCTTACAAAGATTATTGTTACATATAAAGATTACATGTTTTACATGTTATAAATATTGTATGTTATATTATAAACTAATGGTGTGGCTCACGCCTGTAATGCCAGCACTTTGGGAGGCCAAGATGGATGGATCAACAGAGGTCAGGAGTTTGAGACCAGCCTGGCCAACAAGGTGGTAAAACCCTGTCTCTGCTAAAAATACAAAAATTAGCTGGACTTGATGGCGTGTGCCTGTAGTCTCAGCTACTCAGAAGGCTGAGGCAGGAGAATTGCTTGAACCCAGAGGTGGAGGTTGCAGTGAGCCTAGAGAGCACCACTACACTCCAGCCTGGGCAACAGAGCCAGAGTCCATCTCAAAAAAAAACAAAAACAAAAACAAACAAAAAAACTTACTCATCCAAACACCACCTATTCCCCAAAAACCTATTGAAATTTTTAAAAAGAGAAAGATAATACTTATGAGGTATACATTGTCTTTCTCTCATATTGCCACTTAAATTATAAATATTTATGAACAACTATAGTAGGCCAGATATTTGTGATATAAGTTATGTAACTACAAATAATTTTTTTTTAATTGTTACTCATTTTTATCTCTCTATTTGTTTCTAGTTTACTAACCAAATAACAAAAACATTTCCTCCTCCTTACACAGAACTACCTTACTCTTCTGGATGATGAGGATCATAGATTGGAATATTTGAAAATCCAGGATGAACAACACCTGGTAATTGAAGGTACAAGATGGAAGCATGCATCTATATTAAATTTTCAAGGGGAAGAATTTAAAGAGTTACTAATAACCCATTTTATAATTTTCCCCAAGACAACTATTATTTGATCATTATGTTTTTATGGTAAAGAAACCCTTTGGAAAAAAGAGAAAAAGAAAACCCTATGAACTCTTATGTAATCCTACCATACGATCTAGATTGCTTTAAAGGAAAAATATCCTGTTTTTAGTCATTGACTGACAAAGGATGGGAATGGTAGATTTAAAAAAGTGAATTCAGAGGCCGGGCGCGGTGGCTCACGCCTGTAATCCCAGCACTTTGGGAAGCCGAGATGGGCGGATCACGAGGTCAGGAGATCGAGACCATCCTGGCTAACACGGTGAAACCCCGTCTCTACTAAAAATACAAAAAATTAGTTGGGCGTGGTGGCGGGTGCCTGTAATCCCAGCTACTCGGGAGACTGAGGCAGGAGAATGGCGTGAACCCGGGAGGCGGAGCTTGAAGTAAGCCATGATGGCCCCACTGCACTCCAGCCTGGGGGACAGAGCGAGACTCTGTCTCAAAAAAAAAAAAAAAAATAACAGTGAATTCAGTTTACAAATTTATAGTTCCTTAAAATTTTCAAGTTGCTGCTTTGAGTTTGAGTAAAGAGAACAACTTTCTTGCATAGTTAGTAGCACAGGCTTTCATTAGTCATCAACACTGGCTACTCACTGACAGAGCTACTTGTATATTCATAGATTTACACATTGGCATGCACATGTTATTAAAAACTTTTTAAGTGTATCTTTTCCCATCCAGTTTTGTGGCAACATTGTTAGTTGCCTTTGTATTAAAATGAATAGGCTGGGCGCAGTGGCTCACACCTTTAATCCCAACACTTTGGGAGGCTGAAGCAGGTGGATCACTTGAGGTCAGGAGTTCGAGACCAGCCTGGCCAACATGGTGAAACCTGTCTCTACTAAAAATACAAACATTAGCTGGCTGTGGTGGCATGCGCCTGTAGTCCCAGCTACTCAGGAAGCTGAGGCACTGAGCATCAGTCAAGTCCAAGAGGTGGAGGTTGCAGTGATTCAAGATCATGTCACTGCACTCCAACCTAGGGGACAAAACCAGATGGTCTCAAAAAAAAAAAAAAAAAAACGGGAAAAAATTACCCTGACAGTTGTTACAATTTAAGAAAGAATTGTGCCAGGCGTGGTGGCTCAAGCCTGTAATCCCAGCACTTTGGGAGGCCGAGACGGGCGGATCACGAGGTCAGGAGATCGAGACCATCCTGGCTAACACGGTGAAACCCCATCTCTACTAAAAATGCAAAAAAATTAGCCTGGCGTGGCAGCGAGCGCTTGTAGTCCCAGCTACTTGGGAGGCTGAGGCAGGAGAATGGCGTGAACCCGGGAGGCGGAACTTGCAGTGAGCCGAGATCGCGCCACTGCACTCCGGCCTGGGCGACAGAGCGAGACTCCGCCTCAAAAAAAAAAAAAAAAAAGAAAGAATCGTAATATTTCTAATGTTTTAAGTATAAGAAATTCCATTGTTTCTGAAGTTTAATTACTTCTGTAGATGGTTGAGTATGATTTTACTTCAAGTTGGTAATTGAGGGAAAGGATTATTCAAACCAAGTGACTTTAAAGTCCTCAATATGAAGAATAAGAATGGTTTTAGAGCCAATTACAGGCATGCGCTGCATAAAGATGTTTCAGTCAACAAAAGACCTGTATACAGCGGTGGTCCTATAAGATTATAATACGATATTTTTACTTGCACCTTTTCTATGTTCTAACATGTTTAGATACACGAATACTTACCATTATGTTACAGTTGCGTACAGTGTTCAATACGGTAACATGCTGTACAGGTTTGTAACCAAGGAGCAACAGCCTATACCATACATAGCCTAGGTTTGTGTGAGTACACTCCATGATGTTCACACAAAGACATAATCACCTAATGATGCACTTCTCAGAATGTAACTCCATCATTAAGCAACGCATGTACTAAAATTAACTAGATTTTAAAACTTCTGATTTAGGAATAAGATGTCTTAAAAAAAAAAAGCAATCGAGTGGGTGTGAATTAGATAGATAAGAAATTAACACATTCCTATCTGTCCTTCCAGTTCGCAACAAAGATATGAGTTGGCCTGAGGAGATGTCTTTTATAGCAAATAGTAGTAAAATAGATAGACACAAGGGTAAGTCTCCAGTATTATTTTTTAAAGATTATTTTAAATGCATTCTTTTTTTTTCTTCTCTCAACTATTAAAGTGCTAATAGCTTTTGGTTTTCTAGTTCAAAAGTAATTAGGCCCCTACTTCTTTTTCTTTTTTCCTGAAGCAGCATTTGATGTTGGCAAACAACCATCAAATTATTTTCCAAATTTCTAACCCTGCAATTAAATAATTTACATGTTTTAAAAGACATACTAGATAGAAGAAGAATTGTTTGAATTCTTTTGAAAAATCATAGCAATTAAAAAGAATAATTGCTGCTTCTGGGTTACAAATGAGCGTGGATCATCACTGTTGCCAGACACTTCATGAAAAGCCTTCTCTAGCATTTCAAAGACCTGCTAGAGAATTATTAGCACCATTTAACTGATTATGAGAGTTATAAAAAATCTTTTCGGCCGGGCGCGGTGGCTCAAGCCTGTAATCCCAGCACTTTGGGAGGCCGAGACGGGTGGATCACGAGGTCAGGAGATCAAGACCATCCTGGCTAACCCGGTAAAACCCCATCTGTACTAAAAAATACAAAACCTAGCCGGGGGAGGTGGCGGGTGCCTGTAGTCCCAGCTACTCGGGAGGCTGAGGCAGGAGAATGGCGTGAACCTGGGAGGCGGAGCTTGCAGTGAGCTGAGATCCGGCCACTGCATTCCAGCCTGGGCGACAGAGCGAGACTCCGTCTCAAAAAAATATATATATATATATTTTCATTGAATGTAAGTAACTGTTTGTACTATGGCATATTACTACAGCTAAGCTTTGGTTCTCATATTGTTTGTTCCAGTTCCCACAGAAAAGGGAGCCACAGGTCTAAGCAACCTGGGAAACACATGCTTCATGAACTCAAGCATCCAGTGTGTTAGTAACACACAGCCACTGACACAGTATTTTATCTCAGGGAGACATCTTTATGAACTCAACAGGTAATCTTTCTTGAGTCACTGGCCTCTTAACTTGTGACTTTGATATAAACCCAGTATCACCTAAATTTCCTCTTTTTTTACCCTGTGGGAGAAAGACTTTATCTTATTTGCCCTATTTAATATGAAATAGGCCAAGGAATACATCTCTTGTTTCAAAAAGAAAAGATATTTTGATGTGAGATGCTAGACATTTTTGTGCCCACGTGATTGTGATTTATGAGAATCTTTGGCAACAAATTTTCCTCTCAAACTTCTAGGACAAATCCCATTGGTATGAAGGGGCATATGGCTAAATGCTATGGTGATTTAGTACAGGAACTTTGGAGTGGAACTCAGAAGAATGTTGCCCCATTAAAGCTTCGGGTAAGCAGGTTAAATAATATAAAAGTATGTAATTCCTAAATAGTTGTTTAATCATTTTTCTCTACTTGTTTTTTGTGTTTAGCCTTTTAGCTTAATAAATGTTTTTGGATCCTTCACTTGGTATAAACAAGATGCCAAATTCTTTTGCTTGTTTAAATATATGCAAAATACTACTGTATATGTAGTGGGTAGGAAAAAGACCAAAGGTGCACTGTAAATTTGGGATGTCATTCATTTTACTAATTTGTCAAACATCTTATATGAAGAGTAAACCTTTTTTGGTAATACTTCAGTATTAGTGGTATTCTAACTGCAAGGTGGACCTCAGAGTCTTATTAATTACATCCAATCCAATACATTTTCAACATAACTAAGATAATTCTATCTTTAGAATATAAAGAAGTAGGCTGGGCACAGGGGCTCACGCCTATAGTCTCAGCATTTTGGGAGGCCAAGGCAGGTGGATCACTTGAGGTCAGGAGTTCAAGACCAGTCTGGGCAACATGGCAAAACCCTGTCTCTACTAAAAAAAAATTAGCCAGGCATGGTGGCGCATGCCTGTAATCCCAGCTACTTGGGAGGCTGAGGCACAAGAAATGTTTGAACCTAGGAGGAGGAGTTTGCAATGAGCCAAGATTGCACCACTGCACTCCAGTCTGGGCAACAGAGTAAGACTCTGTCTCCAAAAAGAAAAAAAAAACGTGGCAGGATGAATGAATGAAACTAATGAATATAAGTTTTATATTAATATCAGATGTAGTAGATTTTAGTGAAGTTAGGATCATTCATTATTTTTATTTAAATACAAAGCAAAAGCTTTTTATATTACAAATTAGTAACTATAATAGCTACACATTTAACTGCTTACCTCTTGCCAGGCACTATTCTAATTAATTTATATGTATTAACTCATTTAATCCTGTAAGTAATTCTATAATATAATGCAGTTAATGAAAGTTAGAATGCAACAAGACCAGAAAATGTGATTGTTGAAGACATTACATTATATAAAGTACTAAAATAATATGTATTATTTTATACATGTTATGTATTATTATATACACATTATGCATGTGTTGTGTATATATTAGGTACCTATAAAATATACATATTTTATATGCTTATAAAAGTGTGTAAAACATTATAGAACAGGATTATCTTTCAATGCAAGCAAATGCTGTTTTCATATTTCTGTCTTAAATAACATCTATGTGCCTGAAGAACAGTTTGCTTACATGATACTGAACTAAGGACACAGTATTGGCCAAAATACTTCTTTTTTTTTTTTTTTTTTTGTCATTTGACATTAAGATTCAAAAGATTTCATGATTATCCAAAATATATTTGTTGAAATGGAGGCAGACTAAGTACTATACTATTTATTTTCTTACAATGGCTCTGATTGGATTAATAGGACATACTCATTCCAAATTTTATGGGTAGGAAATAATGACTGTGACTCCTCTTATATTTATAGTGGACCATAGCAAAATATGCTCCCAGGTTTAATGGGTTTCAGCAACAAGACTCCCAAGAACTTCTGGCTTTTCTCTTGGATGGTCTTCATGAAGATCTCAACCGAGTCCATGAAAAGCCATATGTGGAACTGAAGGACAGTGATGGCCGACCAGACTGGGAAGTAGCTGCAGAGGTTTGTCAGTTTTGAGTTTCTAATGTAAGCAATAGACAAAATGTTCTGGCCACAAATACATGTAGCACAATTTAAATGCAAACTAAACTATTCTGAGATCAGAATTTTACTGCGAAAATGAAGGAATTTCTATCTGTATGCTTAATGCTTATGCAGTAATGCCAAAACAAAAACACCTTTAATGAAAATAGAAAACTCTTGCTATTTCACTTTGTAAACTTTATGGTACTGGATGTAGGAATAATTATCCATGGCCGGGCATGGTGGCTCAAGCCTATAATCCTAGCACTTTGGGAGGCCGAGACGGGCGGATCACGAGGTCAGGAGATCGATACCATCCTGCCTAACCCGGTGAAACCCGTCTCTACTAAAAAATACAAAAAACTAGCCGGGCGAGTTGGCGGGCGCCTGTAGTCCCAGCTACTCGGGAGGCTGAGGCAGGAGAATGGCGTGAACCCGGGAGGCAGAGCTTGCAGTGAGCTGAGATCCAGCCACTGCACTCCAGCCTGGGCGACAGAGCAAGACTCCTTCTCAAAAAAAAAAAAAAAAAAAAAAAAAAAAAGGAATAATTATCTAGTGGAATTTAAAGAGTCCTCATAATTGCTAAAGTAATGCATATAGTGACCTATAGGCATACTTTATACTTGTTAATGGACAAATAACTTTAATATTTACCATTGTTACCGTGATAAGAACAAATGAAAAATAGGATTGTCCATCTCAATTTAATATTTTATGTTAAATGAAGAGTAAGGATTATATTCTTTACATTTAAATCCAATATATTTAACCAGTTTCTTTGAATTTATATAGAAATGCCTCTCTTTTGAATTTTGAGAGAAAATTCTCATCTTTTTTATTGTTAGGCCTGGGACAACCATCTAAGAAGAAATAGATCAATTGTTGTGGATTTGTTCCATGGGCAGCTAAGATCTCAAGTCAAATGCAAGACATGTGGGCATATAAGTGTCCGATTTGACCCTTTCAATTTTTTGTCTTTGCCACTACCAATGGACAGTTATATGCACTTAGAAATAACAGGTAGGTCGCAAAGTTCTGAAAAATTACTTGACTCCATTAAATTTACTGATTTAAATAGCCTGAATTTGTAAGCATAGTTGTTTGTTTACAAATAAAGACTGGTAGGCAGCATATTATAATCGAGCAACCTAATTTTAGGCATGACTTGAGGTTTGGAAGATTTAGATTGTGGCATGTTTTTTTGGTTTCAAATATGCCAGCAACTCTCTTTAAAACCCTGCAAAGCCACTCAAGCTTTTATGTCAGATGAACACAAAAAAATACTGATTTCACTCAATATTATCCCGAAGTACCATCTGTTTTTGTGTTTACACATAAAATAAAAATTCTAGGCTGAAATATTTGCTTATATTTACAGGTCATATGTATCTGTACACAGCATGTAAGACTTTCAATAAAACCTGCATTTTACTGATAAAAGATCTTTTCTCTTTACTAGTGATTAAGTTAGATGGTACTACCCCTGTGCGGTATGGACTAAGGCTGAATATGGATGAAAAGTACACAGGTTTAAAAAAACAGCTGAGCGATCTCTGTGAACTTAATTCAGAGCAAATCCTTCTAGCAGAAGTACATGGTTCCAACATAAAGGTAATGTTAACTACTCTAAGAAACTTTTGATTCTATCCTTCAAAGATGACAGTTTTCTCAATTATTGTGATCGCTTGTTATGTTATGTGACCAAGAGAGACACTAAAACATGACAAAAACTGAACAACAACAAAATGCCCAGTTTTCCAACCCAGAAACTTAAAAGAGTTTTCTGCCAGAATAAAGGAATAATACTGATGGTGGTATTTTTGAAGAAGGGAACTATGTAAGGCTGCCTATATGGAGTGATCTAGCTGTGTCACTATAGTATGGGTTTCCTCCAAAGACTGCTGCTGTTACCAAAGACTGCTGCTATTACACTTGACAGCTCTTCTGTATTACTACTGTTACTAGAATTCTTCCTGGGTTAAAGTATTTTATGTATTTATGAATATGTGTTTTTAGTATTTATGAATATATATACTTGGTCTTTTAACACACTAAGAAATTAAAAGAGTAAAGACAAATTAACACCAATCATGTCTTTCTACATACCAGCTGGGGAAATAAATAATCTAATAAATATATTGCCTACTCTAAGTTCCTGCAACTGGTATTATTTATATTCATCTTTGGGATTTCTGAACACACGCACACCTCACTGACATTTTCTTAATATCAAAATGTAAAAAGGGTCTCTGAGAGTTGGAATTTAGATCCCTGAAACGAAGACAAAACTGAAGAAGTCAGTCATATACAACACACTTCTTCCTGTGGAAAGAGATACTAGTTCGACAGTTGAGCTTAGTTTTCAGTTATTTTTATCAAGCATTCATCCTTTATGTAGTTGAAAGATTATTCAATCATCTTGTTGGTTTTACGGATGAAAGCACCTAAGACATTCTTTTGAAATACATTAGAGAGAGAACTTTTCCATTTTATCTGAAACATCTCCCCCTTCTCATCTTGCTGCTGCTTCTGTAGAACTTTCCTCAGGACAACCAAAAAGTACGACTCTCAGTGAGTGGATTTTTGTGTGCATTTGAAATTCCTGTTCCTGCATCTCCAATTTCAGCTTCTAGTCCAACACAGACAGGTAAGATAGAACTAGAACTCCTTCTCATGATTGCACCTTTAAATGTTTGTCTAAGAGTTGTCATCTTTTTTATATTTCTTCATGCTGAAGATACTATAGCAGAAGAATTTTG
The DNA here is from genome assembly GCF_009764315.1 of Trachypithecus francoisi. NCBI lineage: Eukaryota > Metazoa > Chordata > Mammalia > Primates > Cercopithecidae > Trachypithecus > Trachypithecus francoisi. Next base: position 37,045,072 of record NW_022681466.1, read on the forward strand.
GAACCCAAGGGAAACCTTACTGATTATTCCATATTTTTTAGATGAGAAACCTAAAATTTAGGGAACCCAAGTGACTTCAGTTAGATAGGTAGTTATTAGCTAATATACCCTTGGAATTCAGATCTGTTTGAACTCTTATCTAATACTAACATGGCAACAGCTAGTATGAGAGGAACATACTACCAGATAATATAAACAATAGATATAGCTAGAAAGAAATCCAATATTATATGTAATTTAATGTGGTCACTCACTGAGTCCTTTTAGCCACTGGTATGCTTTGTCTATTCTTTATATTACTTACAATTAGGCTAATTCCCCAAGTATAAAGGGCTTTATGAGGCTCCCCTCGTTGACGTGTAGTAGGTAGATAGTCCTGACGGTGAGTTGATGGATGATTTAATTTTAGTTTTAATTTAGAGCATCACTGTCCAATATAATTCTGCAGTGGTGGAAACTTCTGTAATCTTTGCCATCCAGTACAGTATCCACCAGTCGTGTGAACTGTTAAGCACTTGAGATGTGGCTAGTGTGACTGAGAGTAATGCATTTTTAATTTTTATTTTATTTTATTTATTTATTTTGAGAAAGGGTCTCACTCTGTCACCCAGCCTGTAGTGCAGTGGCATCGTCTTGGCTCACTGCAGCCTCTGCCTTACGGGCTGAAGCAATCCTCCCACCTCAGCCTCCTGAGTAGCTGAGACTACAGATGTGTGCCACCCTGCCCAGCTATGGTGTATCTTTTGTAGAGATGGGTTTTCACCATGTTGCCCAGGCTGGTCACTAGCTCCTGGGCTCAAGGGATCTGCCTGCCTCAGCCTCCCAAAGTGCTAGGATTACAAATGTGAGCTGCGGCATCCAGCCTAATTTAAATTGTAAATGCAACATCTGGGTAGAGGTTACTGTATTGGACAGTGTCTTCAAAGGCAAAGAGAAAGAAAAGAAAACAAGTGGTAGAACTGTTTGTGTGCTACAACATGGTGCTGATACATGTTTCTGCAAAAATTCTGCTTAATAGTTTCCAGCAGTTACTCTTTCCTTTTCATTTAGTTAAAAGGATGAGTTAGGGAAGTAAAATTGTAAATTAAAATCTTCCAATAATTCTAGAATTATTTATGCTATGATTTCTCCCTGCCCTGTGTTAAGAGACTACACTGTCTCTGGTCCTCAGGATACTTGAGAAAAGAGCAAAGATAAAAGTACCACAAGCTTATGATACTGTACTTATCTTTGAATTTGTAGATTTCTCCTCTTCACCATCTACAAATGGAATGTTCACCTTGACTACCAATGGGGATCTACCCCGACCAATATTCATCCCCAATGGAATGCCAAACACTGTTGTGCCATGTGGAACTGAGAAGAACTTCACAAATGGAATGGTTAATGGTCACATGTCATCTCTTCCTGACAGCCCCTTTACAGGTTACATCATTGCAGTCCACCGAAAAATGGTTAGTTAAATGTTAGGCAACTCACTGCCGGTCTTGCTAGTGTCATTTGTGAAATAGCCATTTTCTGTCTTTGCAACATCACTGAATGCATTTTCTTCTCTTTTGTTCTTTAACTTTTTAAAATTTAATAATTTTACAAATTTTTTTAAATTTTTTTATCCTGTCCTCAAAATCTGATGCTATGAATGCATTTTCAATGTATTAGATATGCTAATATAAATGCTCAGAGCCAGGATTTAGTATTACTCATGATGGCTAATGTATGAAATGACATTCCTCATCCGTATATTAAGAGGCAACAGGATAGTCAGTGCATCTGAGTACTACTTTCTTTTTTTTTTTTTTTTTTTTTGAGACGGAGTCTGGCTCTGTCTCCCAGGCTGGAGTGCAGTGGCCGGATCTCAGCTCACTGCAAGCTCCGCCTCCCGGGTTCACACCATTCTCCTGCCTCAGCCTCCCGAGTAGCTGGGACTACAGGCGCCACCACCTCGCCTGGCTAGTTTTTTTTTTTTTTGTATTTTTAGTAGAGACGGGGTTTCATCGTGTTAGCCAGGATGGTCTCGATCTCCTGACCTCGTGATCTGCCCATCTCGGCCTCCCAAAGTGCTGGGATTACAGGCTTGAGCCACCGCGCCCGGCCTCTGAGTACTACTTTCTTTAAAAATTTGTGTCTCCTGGCCAGGTGTAGTGGCTCACACCTGTAATCTCAACACTTTGGGAGGCTGAGGCAGAAGGATCACCTTAGCTCGGGAGTTCAAGGCTAGCCTGGGCAACATAGTGAAACCTCATCTCTACCAAAAAAAAAAAACTAAGCAGCCATGATGGTGTGTGCCTATAGTCTCAACTACTCTGGAGTCTGAGGCAGGAGGATCACTTGAGACTAGGATGTCAAAGCTACAGTGAGCCATGCTTGCTTGCACCACTGCATTCCAGCCTTGGCAAGACCCTGTCTCAAAAAAAGAAAAAAAAGAAAGAAAATGACTGGGCGCCGTGGCTCACACCTGTAATCCCAGCACTTTGGGAGGCTGAGGCAGGTGGATCACCTGAGGTCAGGAGTTTGAGAACAGCCTGGCCAATGTGGTGAAACCCCATCTCTACTAAAAATACAAAAATTAGCTGAGCATGGTGGCATGCACCTATAGTTCCAGCTACTCGAGAGGCTGAGGCAGGAGAATTGCTTGAATCCGGTCAGCAGAGGTTGCAGTGAGCCAAGATTGTGCCACAGCACTCCAGCCTGGGTGATAAAGCAAGACTTTGTCTCAAAAAAAAAAAAAAAAGTATCTCCTAAGCCAGACATGTTTAGGAGGATCCCTTGAAGACAGGATTTTGAAACTATAATATGCTATGATGCTCACACCTATAAATAATCACTAGGCAATAAGTGAGACTTTGTCTCTAAAAAAATAAGAAAAAAACAAAAACCAACACACACACAAAATTTATGTTTCCTGTGTGTTTATGTAGGTATGTACATCTTCACTGTCACATAAATGCGGACGGCTTTGGAAAAGTTTGGGTGGTTGTTGTTGTTTTCTTAGAGGACACAAGAATGTTCTTGGGCAAAATCAAGTTGTGCATAATTCCTCTCTTGATAGTCTAATATATAACTATTGCATTAAAAGTTGACTGTTTGGTAAAAAAGAAAAAGGAAGGTTTGAAAACTGGTCAGTAGATAATGGTTAAAGAGGAGGTAGTCATCAGGTATAGTGGCAACTTGGTAGAGTAGAAAGGGCACTGAACTAGGCATTTAGCAACCTATGTTTTAGTTCTAGTGCTGCCACTAGATAGCTGGTCAAGCTCTTTGGACTTTAGTGTCCTAATTTCATAAAATAAAGGAGAGCAGGGCTTCTAGATCATTTCTAAGATCCATCCGTTACCCCTACCTCTTCAAAAATTTACTCTATTTTTATTTTTTATTCCCATCTTATTATATTTATTGGATAAGATATTCTGTTCTCTACTCATGTGAAGAGCAGATGAACTGAGCTTTGTAAGGATGCAAAGTCAATAAAAAAGCAAGTAAATTGATTGTATAGCAGCAACAAGAGAAAATGAAATTGTAAAAAAGGTACTGTATTGGTTTCTTAGGACTACTATAACAAATTACCATAAATTTGGTGGCTTTAAACAACAGAAATACATTCTTTTTGGGGTTTTTTTTTTTTTTTTTTGCTTTTTTTTTTTTTTTTTTTGAGACGGAGTCTTGCTCTGTTGCCCAGGCTGGAGTGCAATGGCGCAATCTCAGCTCACTGCAGCCTCCGCCTCCTGGGTTCAAGCAATTCTCCTGCCTCAGACTCCCGAGTAGCTGGGACTACAGGCGCACACTGCCATGCCTGGCTAATTTTTGTATTTTTAGTAGAGATGGGGTTTCACCATATTGGCCAGGATGGTCTTGATCTCCTTACCTTGTGACTTGCCTGCCTCAGCCTCCCAAAGTGCTGGGATTACAGGTGTAAGCCACTGCACCCAGCCCAGAAATTTATTCTTTCACCGTCTGGAGGCCAGAAGTCTGAAACCAAGGTTTCAGTAGGGTGGGGGCTTCCTCCAAAGGTTCTAGGAGAGAATGCATTCTTGTCTCTTCTAACCTCTGGTGGCTCCAGGCATTTTTTGGCTTGTGACTGCATAATTGCAATCCCTGCCTCTTCATGTGGCCTTCTCCTTCTCTCTTTCTCTGATAAGGATACTTATCATTGAATTTAAGGCCCACCCAGATAATCCAGGATGATCTCATCTTGACATCCTCAACTTAATTGTATCTGCAAACATCTTTTTACCAAATTAGGTCACATTTACTGGTTCTAGGGGTTAGAACATGGATATACTGTTTTAGGGACCACCATTCAACTCAACTACAGATATTATTTATCTTAGTATCAAAAAGATTAAATGCTGAGAAAAAATTAAGTACCTAGGAATAAACTTTAAAAATGACACATAAGACATCTATATAGAAAATAATATATTGATAGAAGGTAAAGAAGACTTTAATATTGGAAGGAATAAACCATGTTCATGGATTAGAAGACTCTATATTTTAAGATATCAGTCCTCTACAAATTAATCTACAGATGACAATGCACAATCCCAATAAAAATGCAAAATCTGCGCCGGTGTGGTGTGTCAGTTAATAAGCTGATTCTCATACGTGGAAATACAAAGCACCAGGAATAACCAAGATACTCTTGAAGAAGAATAAGGTATGAGGATATCATCAAGATTGAATATCATCCAGATATCAAGATTTATTTCACAAAGATATGATACTTAAAATAATGTCATACTGGTATAAGAAAAGACAGATAGACCATTGGGATAGAATAGAGAGCCCAGAAACCAGTTCACAAATGTATGAACACCTGATTTATAACAAAGATAACATTACAGAGTGGTGGGAGAAAAAGAGTTTTCTCAGCAGGTGGTGCTGGGACAATTAGATATCCATATGAAACTTGGCACCTACCTTTCACCACAGTTCCAGGTGGACTATAGAGCTAAATTTGAAAGCAAAACAATGAAACGGCCCTTGAAAGATAATAATGGTGAATACATTCCTGACACTACTCATATAAAAGAAAAGATTAAATTGGACTTCATTAAAATTGATAACTTGGCCGGGTGCGGTGGCTCATGCCTATAATCCCAGCACTTTGAGAGGCTGAGATGGATGGATCACAAGGTCAGGAGTTCAAGACCAGCCTGGCCAATATGGTGAAACCCAGTCTCTACTAAAAATACAAAAATTAGCTGGGCGTGGTGGTCGTTGCATGTAGTCCCAGCTACTTTGGGAGGCTGAGGCAGGAGAATCGCTGGAACCCCAGGGGCAGAGGTTGCAATGGGCCAAGATTACACCATTGCATTGTAGCCTGGGCAACAGAGCAAGACTCCGTCTCAAAAAAAAAAAAAAAGTGATCAACAACACTAGTAATCAGTGAAATGTAAATTAAAACAATATGATATCAGTGCACTCACCTGAACAGGTAAAATTAAACAGACTGACAGAGTTGCTAAGTAGAGCAACAGGAACTCTCATACCATGCTGATGAGAATATAAATTAATACAACTACTTTGGAATACAGTTTTCCAGTTAAAGATAAGCAGTTCTACCTGTAGATATTCACCCAAAAGATATGTGTACCAGGAGATATGTACAAGAATATTAGTAGCAGCATTATCTGTAGTAGCCCCAAAATGAAAACATTAAATGTCCATTAGTTGTAGAAGGGATCAGGAAGTTGAGATATATTAAGATAATGGAACATTATACAGGAATGAAAATGAATGAATTTGTAGTTATATCCAGTATAAATGAATCTCGTAAACCTAATGTTGATGGAAAGAAGCCAGACACAAAAGAATTAGGCTAGGCACAGTGGCTCACACCTGTAATCTCAGCATTTTGGGAGGCTGAGGTGAGCCAATTGCTCGAGCCCAGGAGTTTAAGACCAGCCTGGACAACATGGTGAAACCCTATCTCTACAGAAAATACAGAAATTAGCTGGTATGGTGCCACACACCTGTAGTCCCAGCTACTCGGGAGGCTGAGGCAAGAGAATCTCTTAAGCCCAGAAGGTGGAGGTTGCAGCGAGCTGAGATCACACTACTACACTCCAGGCTGGATAACAGAGCTAGACCCTGTCTCCAAAAAAAAAGAGAATTAAGTAATTATATTTATAAATAAAAACTTTTAAAACAGGGAAAATGAAATCTAGTGTTTATTTACTTCTGCATAGGATATCAAACTGTAAAGAAAAGCAAGAAAGTGATTACTGTAACATTTAGAATAATAGTTACCTTTGTGAGGAAGGGAGAATTTGTGATTTGGAGGAAGCAAATGGGAGGCTTTTGAGTGCTCACTATATTCTGTTTCTTAAACTCACTGGTAATGGAAAGCTAGTTGCTTTGTGATAATAATTTAAAATGGTTTTTTGTGTTTTTTTTTTGCAATGGAGTTTCACTCTTGTTGACCAGGCTGGAGTGCAGTGGTGCAATCTCAACTCACCGCAACCTCCGCCTCCTGGGTTCAAGTGATTCTCCTGCCTCAGCCTCCCGAGTAGCTGGGATTACAGGCATGCGCCACCATGCCCGGCTAATTTTGTATTTTTAGTAGAGATAGAGTTTCTCTGTGTTGATCAGGCTGGTCTCAAACTGACCTCAGGTGATCCACCCACCTTGGCCTCCCAAAGTGCTGGAATTACAGGCGTGAGCCACCGCACCAAGCCAGAAATGTATTCTTTTTACCTCTGATTTTTTTTCTCTGAATTAGTAGCCCTTGGCTTAAAGTTTCTTTCTTTCTTTTTTTTTTTTTTTTGAGCCAGAGTCTTGCTGTTGTCGCCCAGGCTGGAGTGCAATGGCATCTCTGCTCACTGCACCCTCTGCCTCCTGGGTTCAAGTGATTCTCCTGCTTCAGCCTCCTAAGTAGCTGGGACTACAGGTGCCTGCCACCATGCCCAGCTAATTTTTGTATTTTTAGTAGAGATGAGGTTTCACCATGTTGCCAGGCTGGTCTCAAGCTCCGGATTTCATGATCCGCTCGCCTTGGCCTCCCATAGTGTTGGGATTACAGGCATGAGCCACTGCACCTGGCCCTGGCTTGAAGTTTCTAACCATGTTAATAACTGGGAGTAGAATTTATCTCAGTAGTAACTGAGAAAGTAGGGGCCCTAGGGCACTAGGGGAAGTTCCTTAATGGGAGGATGAAAATTATGTGGGTTTAGCTGCATTTTAAAATTTTATAAAATATTTGAACTGAACTCTGTCTGGATTTCTCTGGGTCTTATAATAATAGTAACATATGAAATAGGGTCTTAAAATTACATATTTAAGCTTAAATGAAAATGGCAAAATAAAATGCTTAATAATCCCTATAAAGAATGGTCTTTTTACATAGAAACTAGCTAACTTAACCCCTAGTGAGTTGATAAGTTGTTGATTTAGCTTTTCTAACTACTCAATAAATACCAAACTTCTTAGGGAATTACATGTTCAAAGGTTCGGCAGCTTTGAATAACCTTGAACTCTCACCAACCATTCCATTACACTAAATGTTTATTAAACAGCCATTTCCGGGATAATTCTGTGCAGTATCTCTATATTAAGGAATATCATTAAAATCTCTTTAACGCCAGGCGCAGTGGCTCACACCTGTAATCCCAGCACTTTGGGAGGCCAAGGCAGGCGGATCATGAGGCCAGGAGATCGAGACCATCCTGGCTAACACGGTGAAACCCCATCTCTACTAAAACACAAAAGTTAGCCGGGCATGGTGGCAGGCGCCTGCAGTCCCAGCTACTTGGGAGGCTGAGACAGGAGAATGGCGTGAACCCGGGAGGCAGAGCTTGCAGTGAGCTGAGATTGCACCACTGCACTCCAGCCTGGGTGACAGAGTGAGACTCCGTCTCAAAAAAAAAAAAAAAATCTCTTTAACATACTCAAAGCAAATTTTTAAAATTTTTACCTTACTTTTATCCTATCATGTATTTAAAAAAACAAAAGATTAAAAGCACTTAACTGCTTTTAGGAAGGTGGATAAGCTTGTTACAAAACAGAATTACTAGGTTTCACAAATCTCCAAAACTTTGGGAATTGCTACTCCAACAACCACTATCCACAGCTTATCCCTAGAAAACTATAGTTGAGAGAGTCTTTTTTTTTTCCACTGGCATCTTTTCATTTCTTTGTCTTTTTTGAGACAGGGTCTCGCTCTACCTTCCAGGCTGGAGTGCAGTGGTATGATCACAGCTCACTGTACCCTCAACTTGCCAGACTCAAGCAATCCTCCCACCTCAGCCTTCTGTATAGCTGGGACTACAGACACATGCCACCATGCCCAGCTAATTGTATTTATTTCTTTATAGAGATATGGTCTCCCTACATTGCCCAGGCTGATCTCAAACTCTTGGGCTCAAGGGATCCTCTTGCCTCAGCCCCCCAAAGTGCTGGGATTACAGGCATGAGCCACCACACCCAGCTTACTGGCATATTTTCTGGAGAAAGAAAGAGTCTTAATTGTTTAAAAGCCTTTAGCTATGAAGCTATTACTAGTTTTTACATTTGATTCACTGTATGTGAGAATTGTTTATCAAAGAAAACTGTGGTTTGAATATATTAATTGCTGAAACCCAAGTTTCACAGAACAGGCAACAACTTTAAAACTGGCAATACCGCCGGGCGCGGTGGCTCAAGCCTGTAATCCCAGCACTTTGGGAGGCCAAGATGGGCGGATCACGAGGTCAGGAGATCGAGACCATCCTAGCTAACACGGTGAAACCCCGTCTCTACTAAAAATACAAAAACTAGCTGGGCGAGGTGGCGGGCGCCTGTAGTCCCAGCTACTCGGGAGGCTGAGGCAGGAGAATGGCGTAAACCCGGGAGGCAGAGCTTGCAGTGAGCTGAGATCTGGCCACTGCACTCCAGTCCGGGCGACAGAGCGAGACTCCGCCTCAAAAAAAAAAAAAAAAAAAAAAACTGGCAATACCTCAGCCCTTTTAATGACTCCACTGTAACCGTTTTCTTTGTGTCAATAAAGATGGCTTTATAAATATAGAGAAGAATGTGATAGTGACTAATTTGAAATGGTGATAATGCCTGTTATTGGCAGGGTTAGAGCTAAAGGGAGGAATCAAAGGCCTGTCTTCTCAACTCTCTATTCTCTTGTTTGTACATATAGATGAGGACAGAACTGTATTTCCTGTCATCTCAGAAGAATCGCCCCAGCCTCTTTGGAATGCCACTGATTGTTCCATGTACTGTGCATACCCGGAAGAAAGACCTATATGATGCAGTTTGGATTCAAGTGTCCCGGTTAGCGAGCCCACTCCCACCTCAGGAAGCTAGTAATCATGCTCAGGATTGGTAAGTTCAGGGGATCCATCTAAACCTGTGGTTTCAAAACTCTAGAAAAATAATTTATATGAATTCTGTGTGACTGATAGGACCCAGCCTGTGTCACGTTAATCACTCTTGGAAGAACCACGCAGAAAGCATACAATTCAACCATTTGGTTTGTTATTTGGAGTAGGAGAGACTATACAGCTTCCTTTTGCCAAACATTCTAGTGTCTAATAATCCTTCCATTCTCTAATCTTTTGCCTCGATTTGTCCTGCTAATGCTTCAAGTAATATCCTTGTCTTCTGTGTTGCAAAAGTAGAGAGTATGAATTCACCAGGAAATTTGTATAATCTCAGTCCTCTGAAATTCAGAATGAGAGTGATTGCATATATAAACTCTGAAAAGTCTCATGATACAAAAAATAATTCTGTTGGATTATTTCCATACCCTGTCATTCTTTTTTCTTTTTCCCATACCATGTCATTTTAACATGAAGTAATTTCACAAATCTAGATAAAAGTAATAAATATTTTCTGTTTTCTTTCCCTTTTTCCTACCACTGTTCTCTTTGATTAGTAGGGATTGTGATGATGTCTTATTTTTATCTCAATGAAATTGTAGATCATTTTCTTTTTCTTTTTCTTTTTTTTTTTTTTTTACGACAGAGTTTCGCTCTTGTTGCCAAGGCTGCAGTGCAATGGCACAATCATGGCTCACTGCAACCTCCACCTCCCGGATTCAAATTATTCTCCTGCCTCAGCCTCCCAAGTAGCTGGGATTATAGGCATGCACCACCATGCCTGGCTAATTTTGTATTTTTCATAGAGATAGGGTTTCTCCATGTTGGTTAGGCTGGTCTCAAACTCCCAACCTCAGGTGATCTGCCCACCTCAGCCTCCCAAAGTGCTGAGATTATAGGTGTGAGCCACCACAGTGGGCCTGTAGATCATTTTCTTGCTATCATGGTACAAATAAGAGTTCTGTTTTATGGGAACTAAAAAAAAGTTCTTTACTTATTTGTTATGATATGGGGTCTTCTGATGATTAGGGTAGGGCTTAGGATAAATCTTTTTTTTTTTTTTTTTTTGAGGCAGATTCTTAATTTGTCATCCAGGTTGGAGTGTAGTGGTGCAGTTTTGGCTCACTGCAAACTCCACCTCCAGGTTCAAGTGATTCTCATGCCTCAGACACCTGAGTAGCTGGGATTATAGGTGCTCGCTCACAATCACACCCAGCTAATTTTTGTATTTTTAGTAGAGACAGGGTTTCACCACGTTGGCCAGGCTTATCTCAAACTCCTGGCCTCAAGTGATCCACCTACCTCGGCCTCCCAAAGTGCTGGTATTACAGGTGTGAACCACCACACCTGGCCAGATTTAAATTTAAAGATTTAAATAAATCTTTACAGCCGGGCGCGGTGGCTGACGCCTGTAATCCTAGCACTTTGGGAGGCCGAGACGGGCGGATCACGAGGTCAGGAGATCGAGACCATCCTGGCTAACACAGTAAAAACCCCGTCTCTACTAAAAAATATTAAAAAACTAGCCGGGCGAGGTGGCGGGCGCCTGTAGTCCCAGCAACTCGGGATGCTGAGGCAGGAGAATGGCGTGAACCCTGTAGGCAGAGCTTGCAGTGAGCCAAGATCGCGCCACTGCACTCCAGCCTGGGCGACAGAGCGAGACTCCGTCTCAAAAAAATAAAATAAAATAAAAATAAATAAATAAATAAATCTTTACTTAAATAAGTGATTTATTTATTTTTATTTTGTATTTCTTTGAGACAGAGTCTCGCTCTGTTACCCAGGCTGGAGTGCAGTGGCGCAGTCTCAGCTCAATGCAGCCTCTACCTCCTGGGTTCAAGTGATTCTCCTGCCTCATCTTCCCAAATAGCTAGGATTACAGGTGCCCGCCACCACACCTGGCTAATTTTTTTTTTTTTTTTTGAGATGGAGTCTTGCTCTGTTGCCTAGGCTGGAGTGCAGTGGCGCAGCACTATCTCAGCTCACTGCAAGCTCCATCTCCTAGGTTCACGCCATTCTCCTGCCTCAGCCTCCCAAGTAGCTGGGACTACAGGCACCCACCACCATGCCTGGCTAATTTTTTTTTTTTTGTATTTTTGGTAGAGACAGGGTTTCACCATGTTAGCCAGGATGGTCTCGATCTCCTGACCTCATGATCCACCCGCCTCAGCCTCCCAAAGTGCTGGGATTACAGGCATGAGCCACCGTGCCCAGCCTAATTTTTGTATTTTTAGTAGAGACAGAGTTTCACCATGTTGGCCAGGCCGGTCTCAAACTCCTGACCTCAAGCGATCTGTCCGCCTCAGCCTCCCAAAGTGCTGGGATTACAGGCATGAGCCATCACACCCAGCCAAAATAAGTAATTTAAATAAATAATTATTTGAAGTATTTAAGATTTAAATAAATCCTAAAGGAAAACTGCAAATAATAGATAAGCAGTTCAGTTGATGAATGTTGTGTTTAGTAAAGATGAAAGTTGGACAAGATTAAATTTGAAGTGAAGTAATTGAATTAAAGGGCTTCTAGACTAGGGCTTTTCCTAGGACTTGCTAATTAATTGGATGTGGAGCATAGGGAAAGAGGAATCCAGGCTGCCTTTTTTGTTGTGTTTTTTTTTTTTTTTTTTTTTTTTTTTTTTTTTTTTTTGAGCTGGAGTCTTGCTGTGTCGCCAGGCTGGAGTGCAGTGGCACGACCTTGGCTTACTGCACCTCTGCCTCCCAGGTTCAAGCAATTCTCCTGCCTCAGCCTCCCGAGTAGCTGGGAGTACAGGTGCATGCCACCACGCCTGGCTAAGTTTTGTATTTTTAGTAGAGACAGGGTTTCATCGTGTTGGCCAGGATGGTCTCGATCTCCTGACCTCATGATCCCACCTCAGTCTCCCAAAGTGGTGGGATTACAGGCATGAGCCATTGCACCCAGCCCAGGCTGGCTTTTTACCCTGAGCAATTGTTTGTGAATTGTGGTACAATTTAATGGAAAAAGGAAAACTGGAGAAGGAGCATGTTTGGGCAAGAAATGATGAGAATCAAGTTAGGTTCAAGAAGTCTATTATATATTCAGGTGAGAAATTCACTTGAATGCCCTTTGCTGGAGATATAAATATAGATGTCATCAACAAATAGGTGATATTTAAAGCCCTGAGACCAGATGATTAACATTTAGAGAGTGAGAGTTAAATAGAGAAGATTCCCATGATCTCTACATGAACTCTGAACTGAGTTCATAATGCATTCCGACATTTACAGATTAAAAAGGGAAAAAGAAGCGTCAAAAGAGATTGAGGCTGGGTGCAGTGGCTCATGCCTGTAATCCCAGAACTTTGGGAGGCCAAGGTGGGAGGATCACTTGAGGCCAGGAGTTCAAGACCAACCTGCCCAACATGGCAAAACCCCATCTCTACTACAAATGCAAAAATTAGCCAGGCATGATGGTACATGCCTGTAATCCCAGCTACTTGGGTGGCTGAAGCATGAGAATTGCTTCAACCCTAGAGGTGGAGGTCGCAGTGAGCTGAGATCGTACCACTGACTCCAGCCTGGCAGACAGAGCAAGATTCTGTCTCAAAAAAAAAAAAAAAAAAGAAAGAAAGATAGAGAGATTGAGAAGGAGCAGCCTGTAATGTAAGAAGAAAACCAGGAGTTAAGTGAAGAAAGTATTTCAAGAAAGGAGTGGTAGTCATTTCAAATGCTACAGAGGACTGGGAATTGCCCGCTGGATTTGATAAAATGGTCTTTGGTGATCTTTGTGAAAGCTATTTTAGTATAGATAAAGGAGTAGAGATTGGAATGGGTTAAAGAGAGAATGGTCCTTTGGACATTAAAAAAGATAGCCAGGCATGGTAGCTCTCACCTGATTCTAGTGGTACTTGGTAAAGTTATGGATGAAATAAGAGTGACCTGGAGTTGATGATTATTATAGTTGGGTAATGAATACGTGAGTTTTCATTGTATAGTTCTTGACTTATTGAGTGTTTATGTCAATGAATTTGAAATTTTAGATTAAATGAACGAAATCCTGGAATTCAGGGTCTATGTAGAAGAGTGACTATTTTCAGGGACAGTGGGTAAAGAGGAAAGTAAGGATTTCAGGGCAGCGATTGGAGGTTTCTCTTGGGTAAAAGAATCATTAAAATATTAAAATAGGGATGTTTGAATAAGTAAGTGACCCAAAAAGATAGGAGGTGGTGGTTGCAAAGTAGGATACTTGGAATTGATATATTGGAGGTAGAAAAGTTTGTATTCACAAGGTCTAGAATATGACATTTAGAGAGGGTTTACATATGGGGTAGAGGAAGTTATTGTTGGAAGAGAGAAGTTACTGTTGTGTTAATTGCATTGATGTTGATGTCACCAAGAATAATAACAGGAGAAGTGGTGGAGAAAAAACACAGTGAACTCGGTGCTGCAATCTTTAGTGAGTAAAGAAGGGATCTGCCTTCCAAGGAGGAATAGCAGGTGGCATAATTCAGTAGCACAAGCTACAAAGAAGCTGGAATGTTTTAGAAAAGGAAAGAAGAAGAAATCATGTACAAGTGGCATAGGAGTAAGGAAGAGATCTATTTTACCTCCAGGTTCTGGAATGTATGAGAATAAAAAGTGCAGGGGGGTAGGGTGTGGTGACTCACACCTGCAATCTCATCACTTCAGGAGGCTGAGGCAGGAGGATCATTTGAGCCCAGGAGTTCAAGACCAGCCTGGACAACATGGCAAAATGCTGTCTTTACCAAAAAATGGAAAAATTAGCCTGGTATGGTGGTGCGTGCCTGTAATCCTAGCTACTTGGGAGGCTGAGGTGGGAGGATCACCTGAGCCCAGAAAGGTGGAGGCTACCGTGAGCCATAATCATGCCATTGCACTGCAGCCTGGGTGACAGAGTGATACTCTGTCTCAAAAAACATGGAAAAAGTCTGCAGGAGAAGCAGGATTCTCAAGAAAGCCAGGCTTCATTCAGTTAGAGCAAAAAGGTAAAAGAAATTTTCAGAAGAGAAGTGCTGCTCAGCTTTCTAGGAGAGTGCTACTTGATTGTTTTATCCTGTTATCTTTCTTTTGATTCCTCACTTATTGCTGGCCTGATTTGGATATGGTACTAGACAGTACAGGCTATCAATGGTCATTCACTGGACGAGTTATGCAGAAAGATGGGAAGTCCTGTGTCAGATGTGATTCTCACTTTTGCCCTTACAGTGACTCTTTATCATGGTTTCATTACCTTCAGTAGCCCATGTAATAACCACTATCAGTTGCCAGATGAGCTGTAAAGTATGCCACTCTTATGTTATATTCCTTGCATTGCTTCTTTCTCCCCTACCTCCAGCTTTATTGAACTATAAGTGACATGTAGGAATTGTATATACATCTAAGGTGTACAACTTATGTTTCAATAACATGTATAAATTGTTGCATTGCTCCTTGTTAGGGCAAGGATGAGTAAATTTTTTTTAAAGTTGGAAAATTCACAGGGCCATCTTGACATAATCATTGACAGTTAAAAGAAGTTACTCTAAAAAGCTTATAACTCTGAGTAGTTAAGGCGGTACTTAGCATGTACCACATCAGCGATTCTGATTAAAGAAGACTTCTAAATATACAGCTTTCTGCAATGTGTCAGTGGTCTTGTCATGGAAAGATCTAATTATTTTAGTTTAATGTGAATTAAATCCTCTGATAGAATTAAGGCTGAAGGATAATTGGTATTTGATTTTATGATTAGCTTATCTTGTAAAATTTTCGTGGGCCACATGGACTCCCTTAGAGACATCTGGCAGTTGTATGTCTACCCTTCTGTAAACCCAGATACAGGATGAGAAGCCAGAGTGTATTTGGTACAGGGCTGCAGCTAATGGATTAGGGTAAGTAACATTGAGCTGTCAGCATGAGCATACTGCTGTGGCAAATGCCCCTTCCTAGGACTACTTCAAGAGAAGATGAAAAGGAGTTAGACCTCGAACCCAAAATGCTTCTTACACTTTTTTTGTTCTCTTCTGTTTCAGTGATGATAGTATGGGCTATCAATATCCATTCACTCTACGAGTTGTGCAGAAAGATGGGAACACCTGTGCTTGGTGCCCATGGTATAGGTAAAGTGACCTGCAAAAGAATTATTTTAGTAGAATTTCAGCTTTAGATATTATAAAATTTTCAAAAGACTTCCAGTTTTGAGAAGTAATTAGTGAACAATGAAAAACTTAAGAATTGGGCCGGGTGCGGTGGCTCAAGCCTGTAATCCCAGCACTTTGGGAGGCCGAGACGGGCAGATCACGAGGTCAGGAGATCGAGACCATCCTGGCTAACACGGTGAAACCCCGTCTCTAGTAAAAACTGCAAAAATACTAGCCGGGCGAGGTGGCAGGCGCCTTTAGTCCCAGCTACTCGGGAGGCTGAGGCAGGAGAATGGCGTAAACTCGGGAGGCGGAGCTTGCAGTGCGCCGAGATCCGGCCACTGCACTCCAGCCTGGGCGACGGAGTGAGACTCCGTCTCAAAAAAAAAAAAAGAAAAGAAAAGAAAAACGTAAGAATTGTGGCTGGGCACGTGGCTCACGCCTATGAGCGCTTTGAGAAGCCAAGGTGGGTGGATCACCTGAGTCAGGAGTTTGAGACCAGCCTAACATAGTAAAACCCCGTCTCTACTAAAAATACAGAATTAGCGGGGCATGGTGGTGCATGCCTGTAATCCCAGCTACTTGGGAGGCTGAGGCAGGAGAATCACTTGAACCCAGGAGGCGGAGGTTGAAGTGAGCCAGGGTCCCACCACTGCACTCCAGCCTGGGCAACAAGAGCGAAAGTCCGTCTCAAAAAAGTTTTTTACTTCCTTTTGAGGTCAATAGATAAGTTTTGCTTTTGAGACTTAGCTGATTTTATAAACTCTACAGTCCATACCAAATTCATAACTTGTGATAAACATTTATTACTCTGTAACTTCTCCTCCCCCCCCCTTTTTTTTTTGTTTGAGATGGAGTCTCACTCTGTCACCCAGGCTAGGGTGCAGTGACTCAATCTCAGCTCACTGCAACCTCCGCCTCCCGGGTTCAAGCAATTCTCCTGCCTCAGCCTCCCGAGTAACCGGGACTACAGGCGTGCACCACTGTACCCAGCTAATTTTTGTATTTGTAGTAGAAATGGGGTTTTGTCATGTTAGGCTGGTCTTGAACTCCTGACTTCAGGTGATCCACTCACCTTGGCCTCCCAAAGTGCTGGGATTATAGGTGTGAGCCACCACGCCAAGCCTCTCCTTAGATATAAGTAAGTTTGCCAGTTCTGAGCACAGTAGAACAGTCTTTACTAGACCTTGCTGGAAATCTGTTCTTGGTTTTTAAAGAGTTATGGAGATTGATTGGTCATTGCTGTTACAACAGTGAAAGTGCCTAATGATACTAAAGTCCACCTTTAGAGAACTGCAATAGACTTAGCAAACTGAGTCTAAACTAGGCATTAGCTGGGCACGGTGGCTCACACCTGTAATCCCAGCACTTTAGGAGGCCAAGGCAGGCAGATCATGAGGTCAGGAGATGGAGACCATCCTGGCTAACACGGTGAAACCCCGTCTCTACTAAAAATACAAAAACTTAGCCGGGCGTGGTGGCGCACGCCTGTAGTCCCAGCTACTCGGAAGGCTTAGGCAGGAGAACCCAAGAGGCAGAGCTTGCAGTGAGCCGAGATCATGCCACTGCACTCCTGCCCAGGTGACAGAGCGAGGCTCCATCTCAAGAAAAAAATAATAATAATAATAAAGTAGGCATTGGAACCATGACTTAATATTATATCCTCCTCCCCTACCCCATCTCCCACCCCACCCCTGCAACTCTATAAACTTTTTTTTTTTTTTTAATAGAATCTCACTCTATCGCCCAGGCTGGAAGTGCAGTGGTGCGACCTTGGCTCACTGCAACCTCCGCCTCTCGGGTTCAAGCAGTTCTCCTGCCTCAGCCTCCCGAGTAGCTGGGATTATAGGTGCCCACCACCATGCCTGGCTAACTTTTATAGTTTTAGTAGAGACAGGGTTTCACCATGTTGGTCAGGCTGGTCTCGAACTCCTGACCTCAGGTGATCCACCTGCCTCGGCCTCCCAAAGTGCTGGGATTACAGGTGTGAGCCACCATGCCTGGCCTTTGTAAACTTTTATATGCATTTATTTAATCTGCCATTTTACAAACAAGGAGCTAGGTGTTATACCAGATAAATTGTCCTACCTCAGAGCATTAAATAACTGAATTTGGAATTTCTTGAGTGCTGTAGTATCTCAAACAGCCAATTCCCATGTCATTTATTTGCCATAAAGTTCACATCTTCCTGTGATTAACAGATGGTTATCAAGTACTTTGTAAAAATAAAGACTTGAACAGTGAAAAGCATGATTCCCTGAAATGATAATAATTATTAATAAATATCCTTACATTTATCAGAGTCTGAAGTTAGAAGCTCATAACAAATTGTGAGGCCCAAGAGGAAAGCAGAAAAGTAGGAAGGGAGAATATTTTTTATGAAGAAAATTTAGATTCCTTCATAATTATTTCTTCCTCTGTGGATCTTTTCCCCCTTTTTAGATTTTGCAGAGGCTGTAAAATTGATTGTGGGGAAGACAGAGCTTTCATTGGAAATGCCTATATTGCTGTGGATTGGGACCCCACAGCCCTTCACCTTCGCTATCAAACATCCCAGGAAAGGGTAAGTATTTAGGGCCACCATAAAATGGTGGTTTTTATATGGGAAATTTCCCCTGGTGTAACTATTATGCCATTTCTGTTTTAGACAATTTAAAAACAACCAGAAAAACCTTCATTGGGATCCTCTGTGGCACCTAATATATTGACATGTTTGCTTGGGCTTTTTCATTTTCCAGCTTCTGGAGTTCATTGTATTGGGGCATTGTCTTTGTCCATTTTGTGGTGCTGTAACACAGTACATGAGGCTGGTAACTTACAAAGAAGAGAGGTTTATTTAGCTTACTGTTCGGCAGCCTGGGAAGTTCAAAGACATGGTCCTGGCTTCTGGCAAAGGCTTCTGTGCTGCATCATAACATGGCAGAGAGAATCAAAGGAGAACAGACACAGGCAAGAGGGAGGACCAAACAGGAGGAAGATCCTCGCTTTCTAACAGCCTGCTGTCTTGGAAACTCACTACTGCAAGAATGGCCCCAAGTATTTATGAGAGTTTCACCCCCATGACCCAAACACCTCCTACTAGGCCCCACCTAACAAGGCCACATCGGGGATCCAATTTCAACATGCATTTTGGTGGAGACAAACCGTATCCAACTATAGCAGGCATTAAATTTCAAAAATATTAATAAGTGAACCTTGAAACAAAATTGTGTCTGGCCATGACATATCAATAAGCATCTCTCTGTTAAATATTATTGAAGTTGCAGCATTTGGTAACCACAATTACTTAGTTCAAATGTGTCCCAGGGCTATAACTGCTACCTTTAATAGACATAGTGATCAGAAAAGTTAGAGAAAGGATTGAAATGTTTCAATTTTGGGTACCTGAGAACACATCTCAATGGCCACTCTTCACACTTCACATTCTTCTATTGTTGCTCTCTGACCAGAGCAATTTTTAAATTTTGAAAATGTTCCTTCAGAAATAGTTTTTAACTCCATACCTAAAAATGTTTGCCTCAGGCAGTTTTTAATCAACCAAATATTATTTGAAGGGTAAAGACATTAAGAATCTGATAGGTAAAAGCAACAGAGTCAAAGCAGTTTCTTAAGTCACATGAGGAATTGTAGTGGTTTTGCATTTTTATGACTCTTGATAGTTGGAAATTTCCTTTACTATTTTTTAAAGCATTCCCTTTGGATAAGTTAGTAACAGTAACTGACTTTTCTGTCTTGTTATGCTATGGAGGACTGGGGAAACTACCAATTCTAGACCTAGTTTCCTATTTAGATCCCAAAATATGCCCCACACACCAAGGCTCCTGGGAGCCCTTTCTAGCCAGAAATAAGTATAGTTTGTGGATGCTTGTCAAATGAAAGATCATTAGGCTAAACCTAAAGAAAGCTGAAGAGAAACTAATGTTCTAGATCATGCTCACTAGCAAGGAGGGAAAATTTTACCAGTTGATAGATTCATAAATCTTTGTCAGCACAAAATCTGATAGGGCATTATTCTGACAAGACATTACTGTCAATGATGATAGATTATTTGGCTCTATAAATCTCTTCCCCTTTTTAACAAGTCCAGTGTGCAATCTGAAAAGCTCTTTAGGACATCCTGCCTATAGGAAACGGCCTACGTGACCTGTTAAATGTTACCCTACTTCCACTTTCAGTGATGCACTTAGGATACCATGGAAATGAAGGGCTATTGATGCCTTGCTAGGGAGTGGGGCCATATGACTAATCTGGGTTCCCCTACGTGTAGGGTTTCTGTATGTGCTTAGAAAGTCACATAGACAAAAGAGATACCTTGGTTCAAATTGGGATTATTGCCCATATGCTTTATATTTTTTATTCAAGTGATTTCCCTTTTAGGAATTTATCTGAGGGGAGAATACTCTGTAATTACTCCATAATTTGCAGGCAAATATCATCATAGCATTTTTTAGGAGAGTAAAACTTATTAACAACTTACACTTTTCTCACATTAGAGGAATGGTTAAATAAAGCATGGTGTGTTCATTGGATAAAATATAATGCAGTTGTTGAAAATGATTACCAGGAGTTTTTGCTAACATTTACGGGAATATGCTTATAATATGTGAAAGTTTTTTTAAAAACAAGACATAAAGTTGCATATACTGGAAATAATACCTTCAATATTGAAAAAAATACTATTTAGGAAAAAGGACAGAAGAAAATCTGCCAATATTTTGACAGTGGTTGCCTTTGTATTAACAATATAAAAGGATTCCCTGCCTTTTTACATTTTTCTCTGCTTTCCAAAATTTCCACATGAATATTATACCTGGTAATCAGAAAAAAAAATAGAGGGGCAATCACTCTTATCCTTTACATTTCTCCCCTGTTTGGACCTCAGATTCCTCAGTAGAAAATTAAACTAGATGCCAGCCTGGGCAATATGATGTCACCCTGTCTTTACAAAAAATGCACAATTTAGCCAGGTGTGGTGGTGTGCACCTGAAGTCCCAGCTGCTTGGGATGCTGAGGTTGGAGGATTGCTTGAGCCCAAGAGATCAAGGCTGCAGTGAGCTGTGATCTCGCCACTGCACTCCAGCCTGGGTTGTAATAGAGCAAGACCCTGTCTCAAAAAAGCAAAAAAAAGAAAGAAAATTAAACTAGACAAATTATTAGGCCTCTCTCCTTTCTTAATAGTCTTACAAATATATATAAACTATTACTTCATTTCCCATGTTTTGTGTTAAAGAAGAACTTTAAAGCAACTTTGAAAAAGAAGAGGGTGCCTATAAGTAATTTATAGACTGTTTAATAAATTAAATAGAGTAGAGGATCTAAGCATAGATCCCAAGAGGTAAAGGGAATCTTTATCACTTTGGGAAATTTTACTGATAAATAGAAATTATTGTCAGTGCAGTCCATAAATATGTTTTTTATCAGCCTTCTTTCCTCCCTGTCTTCATCTAGCACTATAGCCTGTGTTCCACAGAAAATATAGTCAATAAAAATATAGTTGGTAGCATCTATAACCCTGATGCTTCACCCACCTTCCCATACATTAGAGGGACAAACAGAAGGATCCCAGCTCTGTGGTTCTTGATTGTTTGTCAGGTAGCAGCCAGGAATGGAGAGGGAAAAATTCTTTTTTTTCTGTTGCACTCTAGATCCTTCCTTCTCTCCTTCTTCTTCATTCCACACCACCCTCAACATACATCCCTGCACCCCACCTACTCTTTGCTCTCTCTCCTTTCTTATACTTAACTCCTTCTTGCTCCACAGCCTAACATGCTGATTAACAGGACCCCAAAGGTTTGGGTGGGTATTAGGGACCGTCTCAACAAAAGCAGCACACTCTTGAGCTTGCTCTTCCTTTTGTTGCCATCTCAGATAAAAAGGCCCCATGAGGAGGAGACAGATAATTATAGACTTGGTATTCTGATAACTCTGTGTTACATGGGATCAGATGCAAATGAGTTGTACCCTGTAGGGTTTCATACTCTGCTGTGGTGTCTTCTCATGATGAGCTTTTCTGTGCCCTTATCTCACCCAGATCTGGCTTCTGCGTTTCATGTTATTTCTCCTAGCCTCTGTAAAGTCTGCAGCACACTAATAATGCTCTGGCTTTCTGATTAAATATAAATGGCTTTCTATCAGCACTCCTGGCTTGAGGGCCAGCTCACATGTAATCCCTTATGGGATTCCAAAGTTGTTAAATAAATGCAGTAATTTTTGTTTTTGTCATTTTGAAGCATTCAAAAATTTTTCAAGAAAAGCTATGGTCGGCTGCGCGCGGTGGCTCAAGCCTGTAATCCCAGCACTTTGGGAGGCCGAGACGGGCAGATCACGAGGTCAGGAGATCGAGACCATCCTGGCTAACACTGTGAAACCCCGTCTCTACTAAAAAATACAAAAAACTAGCCGAGCGAGGTGGCGGGCACCTGTAGTCCCAGCTACTCGGGAGGCTGAGGCAGGAGAATGGCGTGAACCCGGGAGGCGGAGCTTGCAGTGAGCTGAGATCCAGCCACTGTACTCCAGCCCCGGCAACAAAGTGAGACTCCGTCTCAAAAAAAAAAAAAAAAGCTATGGTCATATAAATGTAAATTTTATCCAGAATGTTACCAATGTAACATTTGTGAATAAATGTGTAGGTGCTGTATTTGCTTAGACTCTAGTTTGGGTTGTGTTTTCTTTTCCCTTATTTTTGAGACAAGGTCTCTCTCTGTCATCTGGGCTGGAGTGCAGTGACATAATCACAGCTTACTGCAACCTCTACCTCCCAGGCTCAAGCAGTCCTGCTGAGTATCTGGGACTACAGACATGTGCCACAACGCCCGGCTAATTTTTAGATTTTTCTTTTACAGAGACAGGGTCTCACTCTGTTGGCCAGGCTGGTTTTGAACTCCTGGATTCAAGCAGTTCCCCCACCTTGGCCTCCTAAAGTGCTGGGATTACAGGCATGAGCCACCATACCCAGCCAGTTGTATTTTCTTTTTCCTTATATAGAGTAAAATAAGGGTAAGTGACCGAGAGGTTGATGCATAGCTAGATCACCACTTTAAATGCCTTCCCACACACCCCTTTCCTCCTGTTCCCTCTACCTGCAGGTTGTCGATGAGCATGAGAGTGTGGAGCAGAGTCGGCGAGCGCAAGCCGAGCCCATCAACCTGGACAGCTGTCTCCGTGCTTTCACCAGTGAGGAAGAGCTAGGGGAAAATGAAATGTACTACTGTTCCAAGTGTAAGACCCACTGCTTAGCAACAAAGAAGCTGGATCTCTGGAGGCTTCCACCCATCCTGGTATGTTACAGTCCTACCTCTGAGAGAGTAGGAATCTAGCGTAAAAGAAAGAAGACATGAACAAACATGAGGTTTTATTATTTCTGAGAATAAGACCCTTCCTGCAGCAATGTTTCAAACACTTTCTGTACAAGGTTTTTATGTTGAGTATAGAGATGAATCTTTCTACAAATATTTGGTAGTTCCTTTTCCTAAAGAGCTTGTAACCTAGAAGAAGAGATCAGTCAGGTACACCAGTAACTGCAATTCAGTGCGATGTGAGAACTGCCTCAAGGGGTAAAACATGGTGAATTTGAACTTCAGGAGAGGGTGAACTTCTGGCTCTGTGGAGAGAGGAAGCTTAGGCTGGCCCTTTGTGGACTCTAGAAGAGCAACCGAGCCCAGAGGCAACACCCACTGCGCTGTCACATGGCTGTGGCACACTTCTGAGTTGAGTGTGTGTGCACAAGCATACCAGTGCACTGGGGGCTGTGTGGAGGCCTTTATGAAACCATATTTTTGAAGTCTTTAAAAAATTATGAAGAGTAAATGTTCTGTTATATATTCTCAAATATTCACATATATTTGACTTGTTTTTTCCATGTAAATTTTGTATCTTCAGAGCCCTTTAATGCAGATGTTTTCTACCTTTACTTCTCCAGATTATTCATCTTAAGCGATTTCAATTTGTAAATGGTCGGTGGATAAAATCACAGAAAATTGTCAAATTTCCTCGGGAAAGTTTTGATCCAAGTGCTTTTTTGGTACCAAGAGACCCGGCTCTCTGTCGGCGTAAACCACTCACACCCCAGGGGGATGAGCTTTCCGAGCCCCGGATTCTGGCAAGAGAGGTGAAGAAAGTGGATGCACAGAGTTCGGCTGGGGAAGAGGACGTGCTCCTGAGCAAAAGCCCATCCTCACTCAGCGCTAACATCATCAGCAGCCCGAAAGGTGAGGCCTGGGGGCCTTATGCAGGTGCTTTCTTGGGACTCCTGTAGGCTACATATGTTTCTCTGTCTTCTGTTCCAGAACATCAGGTTGGTTGGTGAAAGGAACCTATCTGGAATCAGATCTATCTGTATTTGAGCTGTGTAACTTTTAGCAAGAGATTCAGCGTCCCCGAATCTGTTTTCTCGTCTGTAAAATGGAGATAATACCAGGTTTACAGAGTTGAGAGTTTGACACATGGAGAGTAAAGCACTTCGCACAGTGCCTGATATATGGTAAACAGGAATGGTAGCTGCTGTCTTGTCCCCTTATAGCAAAAGTTCTGAGTTTTCCCATCTTTCAAGGGGTCTGGAGGATCAAAACTCTTTATTTTTATTTTTTTTATTTTTTATTTTTTTGAGACAGGGTCTCACTCTGTCACCCAGGCTGGAGGGCAGTGGTGCAACACAGATCACAGATCACTGCAGCCTCGAACTCCTGGGGTCAATCGATCCTCCCACCTCAGCCTCCTGAGTAGCTGGAACTACAGGCACACACCACTGCACCTGGCTAATTTTTGTACTTTTTGTAGAGATGGGGCTCGGCATGTTTCCCAGGCTGGGCTCGAACTCCTGTGCCGAAGGGATGCTCCTCCTTCAGCCTCCTAAAGTGCTGGGATGACAGGTGTGAGCCACTGCACCTGGCCCAAAACTATTTTCATAAAAATACTAAGACAATATGTACCTTTTCACTTTCATTCTCTCACAAGTGTACAATGGTGTGAGAGACAAGATGACATGGAATAATACTGTCACTTTGACAGTGAATTCTGTGCTAATGTATTGTACTTTCTCGTTCCTGTTTTAATTTCTAATATGGGAAATATTGATAGATAAAATTCACATAAAATTCTAAGGGTTCTCAGTAATTTTTAAAGGTATAAAAGGGGATGGGGTAAGAGGCTATGACCAAAAAGTTTAAAGCCTTACAGGATTTTTGTGAGACATAGAGGTAACAATGGACAGCAGGAAATTCCCAGTACCATGCCTAACAATAGGAAGTACTCAGTACATGGTGGTCACATTTTTTGTCTAATTTTACAAAGGAGAGGGATCTGTGTTTGGGAAAACTCCTTACTCTAATAGTTAGATGTTTTTCAACTGAATCTAACATAAATCGTCTTTCTGCTATTTTCTGAGTCCCTATAATGTACTTTACATTTTCAGGACATTGTTGCTTAAGGGACTTGGCATTGAAGAAGACAAAAATGTAACTTACTGGCTACATAATAGGAACTAAAGAGCAGCCAGTCACGACTCCCCTGTCTTTACCTTTGTGTGTACAGTTGTGAAGCTAACCTCAGAGTTAGCATTTGGGGCTGGCTTACCTTGTGGCATTTGGATTTGTGAATCTTTTCTTCTGTCCTGTTCATAGGTTCTCCTTCTTCATCAAGAAAAAGTGGAGCCAGCTGTCCCTCCAGCAAAAACAGCAGCCCCAGTAGCAGCCCACGGACTTTGGGGAGGAGCAAAAGGCTTCGGCTGCCCCAGATTGGCAGCAAAAATAAACTGTCAAGTAGTAAGGAGAACTTGGATTCCAGCAGAGATAATGGGGCTGGGCAGATCTGTGAGCTCGCTGACGCCTTGAGCCGAGGGCATATGCTGGGTGGCAGCCAACCAGAGCTGGTCACTCCTCAGGACCATGAGGTAGCTTTGGCCAATGGATTCCTTTATGAGCATGAAGCATGTGGCAATGGCTGTAGCAATGGTCAGCTTGGAAACCACAGTGAAGAAGACAGCACTGATGACCAAAGAGAAGACACTCGTATTAAGCCTATTTATAATCTATATGCAATTTCAGTAAGTGGTTCATTATATGGTTTTCAGAGAGTGGTCTGTGTTTTCTTCAGTTGTCTTCATGTATTCATCAGCAAGTATTTTTCAGGTCCTGCTTATTTCGTAGCATTGAGCTTAGTGATAGACAAAGTTAACATAGAAATCTTGGCCTGTCCAGGTGTGGTGGCTCACACCTGTAATCCCAGCACTTTAGAAGGCTGAGGCAGGAGGATAGCTTGAGCCTAGGAGTTAGAGACCAGCCTGGGCCCCATCTCTACAAATAATTTTTAAATGGAGCTAGGTATGGTAGCATGTGCCTGTAGTCCCAGCTACTTGGAAGGCTGAGGCAGAAGGATCACCTGAGCCCAGGAGGTCAAGTCTTTAGACAGTTGTGATCACTCGACTGCACCCCAGCCTGGGTGATAGAGCAAGTCCCTGTCTCAATAATAATAATAATATAGTAATTACAATTATAAAATGATTGTTTATCCACACAAGACTTGAAGCTTATGACTTTTGAATTTTGCTTTTTGCTTATTTTGGTTTTAGAAAAAGAGAGTTCTAAAATATTTTTTCACCTACTGATCATTTACATGATCCGTGTTCTCCTACTCAGATCCTAGTGCTATACCCTGGCCATAGTACGGTTAACTACTAACATACCTCCACTCTCTTATCTCTTACAGTGCCATTCAGGAATTCTGGGTGGGGGCCATTACGTCACTTATGCCAAAAACCCAAACTGCAAGTGGTACTGTTACAATGACAGCAGCTGTAAGGTAAACATTCTCAAACTTTGAATGAAAGTTAGAAACAGAGTATCAACAGAACTGGGGAACATTTGTTGAAATAATGGACTATCTCTTGAATAGGAAATAGATATTTCTATTAGAATCAATATAGAGATGCTGTCAGTATTAAAGGAACAAAAGTGATATGCAGAGTAGGGAATGAAAAAATGAGTAGTGGGGAAAAATGAAGAGTTAGTTGACTGGTCGCAGTAGCTCATGCCTGTAATCCCAGCACTTTGGGAGGCTGAGGCAGGCTGAGGAGGTGGATCACTTGATGTCAGGAGTTGGAGACCAGACCGGCCAACATAGTGAAACTGCATCTCTACTGAAAACACAAAAATTGGTCAGGCATGTTGGCGCATGCCTATAATCCCAGCTACTCGGGAGGCTGAGGCAGGAGAATGGCTTGAACTTGGGAGGTGGAGGTTGCAGTGAGCCAAGATTGCTCCACTGCACTCCAGCCTGGGCAACAGAGAGAGACTCTGTCTCAAAAAAAAAAAGGGGGAGTTAGTTAATGTAAAAAGCTCCTATCTTCTAGACTGTTAGAATTTGATGGGGTTGGGCCGGGCGTGGTGGCTCATGCCTGTGATCCCAGCACTTTGGGAGGCTGAGGTGGGCGGATCATGAGGTCAGGAGACTGGGACCATCCTGGCTAATATGGTGAAACCCTGTCTCTACTAAAAATACAAAAAATTAGCCGGGCGTGGTGGCACACGCCTGTAGTCCCAGCTACTCGGGAGGCTGAGGCAGGAGAATCACTTGAACCCAGGAGGCAGAGGTTGCAGTGGGCTGAGATCACGCCACTACACACCAGCCTGGTGACAGAGCGAGACTCCGTCTCAAAATAAATAAATAAATAGAATTTGATGGGATTTTAGGTCATTCTTTTTTGGCTTGTCTATGGTCAAAATGTTTTCCCCAAAGCAAACATTGGAAATAATGGGGCTCATTTTAAAGGGGCAGGTGTGAGACAGCCAAACTAGTGAGCTTATTGGAAGCAATCAGGTTTAGTAATTGCAGAGGGTTGGTCTTCCCTTTCCTGGTAAGGATTTAGAGCCGTAATAGTGATGGCTTTTTGTTAAAGGTTTTTCTTGCCCTTTCAGGAACTTCACCCTGATGAAATTGACACCGACTCTGCCTACATTCTTTTCTATGAGCAGCAGGGGATAGACTATGCACAATTTCTGCCAAAGATTGATGGCAAAAAGATGGCAGACACAAGCAGTATGGATGAAGACTTTGAGTCTGATTACAAAAAGTACTGTGTGTTACAGTAAAGCTACCACTCTGGCTGCTAGACAGCTTGGTGGTGAGAGAGATGACTCCTTGTAGCTGACATTTGGCAAAAGTGTCACTGAAAGGCAAGCTAAATGTAGTTATTTTATCCTGTGACCCTGAAGCACAAAATAAAAATTCTAATTAAAATAGTTAACTTTAAGAGTAGTAATAATTTTATTTTGAAGTCTCATACAAGCTCTCCAATAGAGAACTTTCAGGCAGATCCCACCATTAGCCTGTAAACAAAAGGTTTGGCACCAGCCACCTGGGACCAAATAAGAATTCAATTTGTGCTTGTCCAGATATGAACAAATATGTAGTGAGTATAGAGTTTACCAATAATCATAACAAATATTAAAGATTTCCTGGGAGTCAAAGTAAAAAACAAAAAATTATAATGTTGTCTAGGGACGACATGATATGCTACCTCCTTTTTCCTGAAGTTTTATTCCATTATATTGACAAGATGGAGAAAGCAAGATCATGAAGGTGTGCAAATGATTCTTATGGCATGGACGAGGATTTTTCAATTTATTTTTAAAACTGTTTCGCTGCCCTTTCTTTGTCTTTCTTGCTTTTTGTTTTTGCTATTGTGTTTATGTTTGAGACACAACCAGTCATTGGTGGCAGGGGCATATAGTGGTCAGTCTGAAAGGGAGGCTCTCTTAAGAGCTATGTGCCTTCCACTCAGAGACCCAGTAGAAGACCCAGTAGAAAGAAAAAGCGTCCTGGGAAATCCAGCTACCATGGCCCTCCCAGCAGAGGCATCTTACATTTAGGATACTTCAAGTATCCTCAGAAATGTATTCTGCACCCCCGGCCCCGCCCATGCTGAGGGAAGGGGGCCAGTTGCCAATATTTGCACCATCTTCACATGCACATGTTGCAACAAGAGCTTCTGGGAAGGTAAGCAGCATCGGAGCTAGATCGCGTTTCACAATTAGTGGTTGTTCTTTTCCGTGTTTGCTTTGCACTTTAAAAAAGAGAGAACACATGCAGATGAACTTGCTTGTGTGTATTTGATGGCTCTAAGGGCTATAAATTACAAACAAAACACATCCCAGACATTAGGAGTTCATAAGTATATTTAATGAAATTGGTGGTTTTAGGAAGTCAACTGTAGTTTTGCTTTGTCTGCATGTCCAGTAATTTTTTTATTTTGATATTTGTCTTTTTTTTTAAATTTTACAGTAGTCATTGAAAGTTATGTTTCCTTGCTTACTTCATTCTTTCCTCCAATTATTCAAGACTGGAACAAAAGTATAAATATTATTTATTTCAGGTAGCATTTTTTTCATGTAGTTTTTAATATATACTTGAAGGAAATGTTTCACCTTATTTTTGGTCTTTGTTTATTCATTTAGATCCTGCAAGTTGATTCTCATTAATTGTCAGATTCCACTACCCTTTCTTCCTCATAGGTAGTAATTACCAATGTAACTAAGCATTTGTGTTCTGATATCTGAGGCCAGTAACTATTAATATCTAGTTCTCAAAGCATTTGGAAAGGTTATCTTAAATGGCTACCTAAAATGAAATCCTTTTCAGAGAAAATAGAATTGCAAGTAGGTAGGAGTGGCCTCAATTGTCTAATGTAATAAAGTCAGACAAAATGCATACTTTATAGTTTCAAGATTTTCAGTATATAAAATCTGCCCATTCCTACTTGGACATGTCCCATTAAAAAGTGGAAGATTTTAAATAATTTCTTTACAGATGTTTTATTTAAGCAGGTAGCACAATCTACTAATGTTGTTTGATCTGTGTTTGTTATACTGGTTGTAATTAATTTTTTTAATTCATGAACTAGCAGAAAATTTATTAAATTAACTATTAACTACATTGACCTTGTAAATTACTGTATAAACCTTGTTGACAATGCACTGACATTAGAAAGATGTTAATGTACATAAATAGAGTGTAAATAAAATAGTGTTGATGTACTGAAATATGAACTGTATAAAAAGTACTGGTAATTGTATATGGGGTGTACCTGTTTATCTGTAACTATTATCCAAACAAATTAAATACTGTGGATGCCTCTATGTGTTGTTTTTCCTCATACAAGTAAACCCAGAAAGTCAAATTCTTCAGCCTCCCTCTTTGTGATCCTGTTTTAATTCTCCTACTTGAATAATTTCTTTCTGACTTACAGAGGGGATGCTTCATCTCTGAGGCTGGAAACTCTGTAGGGCAGGATTCCCCACCTTCGGGGCTACAGACCAGTACTGTCCATGGCTTGTTAGGAACCAGGCTGCACAGCAGGAGGTGAGCGGTGTGCTGTATTTATAGCCGCTCCGACTAGCTCCCATTGCCTGAGCTCTGCCTCCTGTTAGATCAGCAGTGGCATGCGGTTCTCACAGGAGGACGAACCCTATTGTGAACTGTGTATGCTACAATCTAGGTTGTGCACTCCTCATGAGAATCTAATGCCTGATGATTTGAGGTGGAGCAGTTTTATCCTGAAACCATTCCCCCTGTCCCCCCAGTCCGTGGAAAAATTGTCTTCCACGACACCGGTCCCTGGTGCCAAAAAGGTTGGCAACCACTGATGTAGAGGGTAGAACAAGATCCTTGCAGTGACCAGGTGACTTTAAACATGGCTCACATCCCTTTTAGAAAGTTATGGCAGGGAAGCAAGTAGAGAGCAGGTGGTAAACTGAGGATTGGTGCCTACACTGGTACCTACAGGGGGTCCTACAGTCATTTTTGTGCAGATCAGGAGATGAGGGGAAGAGAAGGAAAGCTGCTCATTTGCATAATGCCTTGAAATGACTCTAGGTTTGTAGGGGGCACTGAGAAGCCAGATATCCCTAGTTGTCTGTCTGGGAGATCCAAGGAGACAGTTGGCAGTGTTGAGAAGAAATGAAGGTGACAGCTGTAGGTCCTTCACCCTTGGCTTCTATTTGTTCACCTATAAAATTAAAATAACGTACACTCAGGCTTGTAAGAATTAAATGGACACCCCAGCACTTTGGGAGGCCGAGGCGGTCGGATCACAAGGTCAGGAGATCAAGACCATGGTGAAACCCCGTCTCTCCCAAAAATACAAAAAAAAAATTAGCCGGGCGCGGTGGCGGGCGCCTGTAGTCCCAGCTACTCAGGAGGCTGAGGCAGGAGAATGGCGTGAACCCGGGAGGCGGAGCTTGCAGTGAGCCGAGATCGCGCCACTGCACTCCAGCCTGGGCGACAGAGCGAGACTCTGCCTCAAAAAAAAAAAAAAAAAGAATTAAATGGACACAAATGCCTGGCACAGTTGCTTGGTTTTTTAAGTGCTCAGTCCAACGATATTCAGTCCTATCTTACAAAGAGGGTTTTTTTGGTTTGTTTTGTTGTTTTTTTTTTTTTTTACCTCTTTACCGACTCTAAGAGAGTTTAATAGCCCTCTGTTCACATTTTCCAAAAACAAGAATACACATTAAAAATGTATAAAATGGGCCAGGCCCAGTGGCTCATGCCTGTAATCCCAGCACTTTGGGAGGCCAAGGCAGGCAGATCATCTAAGGTTGAGAGTTCAAGACCAGCCTGACCAACATTGAGAAACCCCATCTCTACTAAAAATATGAAATTAGCCGGGCGTGGTGGTGCATGCCTGTAATCCTGTAATCCCAGGGAAGCTGAGGCAGAGGTTGCAGTGAGCCAAGATCACGACATTGCACTCCAGCCTGGGCAACAAGAGCGAAACTCCGTCTCAAAAAAAAAAAGGTATAAAATGAAACATGTTGAATCAGCAGCAGTGGCAGCTTGTTTAAGGAAAGGAACAAACAGAAAATTAATACAGAGGCCGGGTGCGGTGGCTCAAGCCTGTAATCCCAGCACTTTGGGAGGCCGAGGCGGGTGGATCACGAGGTCAGGAGATCGAGACCCTCCTGGCTAACACGGTGAAACCCCGTCTCTACTAAAAATACAAAAAACTAGCCAGGCGAGGTGGCGGGCGCCTGTAGTCCCAGCTACTCGGGAGGCTGAGGCAGGAGAATGGCGGGAACCCGGGAGGCGGAGCTTGCAGTGAGCCGAGATCTGGCCACTGCACTCCAGCCTGGGCGACACAGCGAAACTCCATCTCAAAAAAAAAAAAAAAAAAAAATTAATACAGAAAGTCAAAAAATGAAGCACAACTCTTTTAAGTGCCAGTCTGTTTTTAGGTTTCTTTCTTTCTTTTTTTTTTTTTAATAGAGGCAGGGTCTTACTCTGTTGCCCAGGCTGTAAATGCAGTAGGGTAATCATGGCAGCCTCGACCTCCCAGGCTCAAGCAATCCTCCTCCCACCTCAGCCTCCCCAGTAGCTGGGACCACAGATGTGTGCCACCACACAGCTAATTTTTGTAGAGATGGAGTTTCACCATGTTGCCCAGGCTGGTCTTGAACTCCTCGGCTCAAGCTATCTGCCCATCTCAGCTTCCTAAAGTGCAGGGATTATAGGTGTGAGCTGCCATGGCTGGCCAAGGCTGTCTTTTAAAAAGTTAAAAATGGTCTGGTTCAAGGCCAGTCTGAGCAATATGGCGAGACCTCATTTCTTAAAAAAAAAAAAAAAAAAAAAAAAAAAATCAGCTGGGTGTGGTGGCCCATGCCTGTAGTCATCCCAGCTACTCTGGAGGCTGAGGTGGGAGGATTGCTTGAACCCAGAAGGTTGAGGTTGCAGTGAGCCTCGATTGTGCCACTGCATTCCAGGCTGGGTGACAGTGAGACCTTGTCTCAAAAGAAAAAAAAAGCCTTGGAAGGACCAGCCTCGGGAGATGGGCAAGCACTTTGTTTCTAGTTTCTGAATGGCTCTGTGTGTTGAGAGGTCTTGAGCCTCCCAGCCTCTCTGGCTGAAGGTGGCGATTCAGCGTGGAGTCTCTCCACCACTTGGTGGCATTGCTCACAGTGACTTCTTACTTCTAAATACCATTGAATTGGAGCGAGTAAGATGATTTGCCACATTTTTCCCAGCTAGTTTGGAGGCTGAATATAGAATTTTACTAGGACACACCAGAATGTGTAACTTGGGGAGCAGCGATCCCAGTTTCCCTTGATAATGTACCAACAGCTTCCTTAGTATTGAAATCACAAGTTCAGAAATGCACACACCTCTGTGATCAGAGTTCCATAAAGGAGAAAGCAACAAAAAGAGGCCTTTTAAGTTTGCCAGACTTTCTGACCAGTGGGAAGCAAGAGAGTAGATAAGTGTGCAGCAGTCACAAACCCAGGCCTATGAGAACCTAGCTGGGAATAGGATGTAAGAGAATAGGGAGTGATGGGGACTCTAGTGAGTTCTAGGCACATGCCCATCTAAAGGCTCAATGTGACTGTTGCCCTGCAGGAATGTGGGCCCCAGTGTTCACCAAACATTTTTTTTTGTTTGTTTTTCCCATGAAGAGAAGCCAGAAACCCAGATATTAATACAAAGTATCCAGTTTAGAGGTGTTGGTAAATTTTTAAAATTTTGAGCACTGTGCTGCCCAACGAAGGTATCTGCAAGCCAGATACAAACCAGCAGTTCATGCCCCCTGGTAAGTAGAAAGGTCATAGATTTTGACCCCATTATGTTGGAGGTCAATTCTAGTTCTGCTGTTGCAACAACTGTAAACGAAAGTTTTCAGATTTCTAATGCCCAATGAAAATACCACTTTATTTCCAAAGGTTATTAAAAGGAATGGATCATGTATGTAAGTAGGCACAGAGCTTGCCACCTATTAGGTACTCAAAAGCATTCTTCCCTCACTTAAGGAAACAATACAGGCATAATATAACAATAATGTTATGATCAAGTTCATTATTAGGAGGCATGCACCCAAACAATAGGGGAGTGAGCACCTGGCAGCTCTCTGCTAGGTTCTGTGGCGGCAGCAGTTCCCAACCTGGCAATTCGTCGGCACCATCACAATCAGCCAGCAGCTTGTTGGATATGCTGAGTCCAGAGTCCCGCCCATTACACCTAATGTCCTGTGTCTATTACACCCAGATTTGTGAGATCCTCCTCTCCCATGCAGTCCAAGAATCTGCATCTAATGAGTTCCTCAGAGGAAGCTCTTTCGCAGCTAGTTTGCACTGGTCAGTGGGTTGGTCATTTATGGAAACCACTCCTCCAGGGAAGGAATAATTATTTCCAGTCTTATTAGGGAAAGATGATATGCATATGCACATGCGTAAGGAGGAGTGACAGTAATTAGCCAAAAGCTTTGTAGATATAATTGTCTCTGATGAAGTGCTGACTGATGACATCAGACAGTAGGCTGTTGACAGTGTATCCCGGGGAAAGCTAAATGCAAAAGGGAAGCGAACTGCCTCATGAAGTGAGATCAGGATTGCAGGGTCAGAAACATGGAGAGG
This sequence comes from Trachypithecus francoisi, assembly GCF_009764315.1. Lineage (NCBI taxonomy): Eukaryota > Metazoa > Chordata > Mammalia > Primates > Cercopithecidae > Trachypithecus > Trachypithecus francoisi. The sequence goes on from NW_022681466.1 coordinate 37,078,863, forward strand.
GTGATTCAGATGGACAAAGGAGCAGAGGCAGGATTCAAGTGGTGCGTTTTGGAGGCAGTGCAGCCTGTTCGTGCTGAGTGGAAGATGCAAGAGGAACATAGACGATAACAGCAAGGCAGGAGCCATGAAGGCCTTTGAAGGTCAGGCCAGTTGTAATAAAAGTATTTCACATTGTCAGGTATCTTGGGATGGTTGCCAAACATTTTTCTATGGTTTGCATAAGTACATATCTATTTTATTTACATATTTATTTATTTTAGTTTTTTGGGACAGAGTTCCACTCTTGTCGCCCAGGCTGGAGTGAAGTGGCACTATCTCGGCTCACTGAAACCTCCACCTCCCGGATTCAAGTGTTTCTCCTGCCTCAGCCTCCCAAGTAGTTGAGATTACAGCCACATGCCACCACACCCAACTAATTTTTGTATTTTCAGTAGAGACGGATTTTCACCATGTTGACCAGGCTGGTCTCGAACTCCTGACCTCAGGTGATCCACCCGCCTCAGCCTCCCCAAGTGCTGGGACTACAGGTGTGAGCCACCACACCTGGCACATACATTTCTATTTTAGACTATTTTATTATAAGCATAAGTTCTGTTTGCTGTAATTTCTCTCTTTTTCATATTCACAATCTGCTTTGGCTGGAATTTCTCTTGATAACAAACTTTAGACCTTACCACAAGCCCAAGAGGAACTCACAGATGGGTGCCAGGCTTGAAATGCCCCAGAAAGACTGAAGGAAGTGGAGGAGGAAGAAAAAAGGAGACAGAAGGGGGAAAACCTAGAATAACTTTGACAGGGAGGAGGCATGCCAGAGAGAGGAGCCCAGTCACAGCTGAGTGCAGCCCAGGAAGGAGACATGTGCCTGGTTGGAGGAACCGTCCAAGGCCCTGGGGATAAGGGGACAGGACTTCTCTGCTGATCTGATGATTTGTTCAGTACCACCCTTCAGTTATCTGCAGCAGGATCCTCTGCTGCTGATGGCTAAACCCCAGTGCCCACTGCGATTACAAACTGGGGAGGAAGAGGGGGACTTCCACATTAGGGATCAACAGGGAACCTCCAGAATGGAGTAGGAGATGCCTGTGGTCATCATCAGAGGCTGCCGTAGCCCCAGGTTCAGAGCAGTCATCTTAGCTGATGCCATGGAAAAGCAGTAGACCAGGAGTCCAATCCACAGTGTTTGCTCTGCACTTGGCAGAATTGTATGACCTTGGGGATCACTTGCCTCCTCTGTGCCTCGGTTCCCCCTGTGAATAGTGAGGGAGTTGTCTTCAGCTTTTATTTTGAAACAACACTGAGACCCGACCCTTTCTTCCAGCCATTCCAGCCACATTTACCTGAAGGACCCATAGCTAAAGCAGATGAGGTTGGAGTTGCTGCCTGAGGTGTGGTGCTGCCTGAGCAACCGCTGTGGATTGGATGTCCACTAAAGCACCTGTCACCTCTAAGCATTCAGAAAGCCAAGCACACAGTGCTCTAGCAGGGCCTGAGGAGCTCCCAGAGAATTGTCTCCAGCAAGAGGAGTTGACAGTGCTACCAGGAAAACACTCATTTGGTCTGCTAGAAATCATGGTGACCACAGGGTGGGCCTTTTCAAAGGCCGTTTTCCTGGTCAGTATACTGGGTAGCCAGCTAGAGTGAAGCAGCCACAGGGAGTGCCCGGAGCAGCCAGCCTGCTGCCTGGCCTCTGTTTCCCAAGACTGGACATCCATAGGGAGCAGCCCCAGGGCCTGTGGCCTTTCATTGTTGTGCCAGCTGGAGAAAGTTACTGCTGCCCCTCCTTGTTTGCAGAGCTCTCTGCAGCACGGAGCTGCAAATAAACATCCTCTTACTTGGGGAGGGATAGGGGAAAGGAGAGGGCTAAATCATCCAAAACACATTCACTTGGCTTAAAGGACAGTCCTGAGCTTGGAACTGGAAGAAACGCTGGAGATGGGCTTAGACATTTATTGGACTTCTATCTGTCAAACCCCACGCTATGCTATGCATGTTTCACTCATGATTTGTAAATGCTCATATGAGGGATGCATGATCACCCCTTCTTCTAGATGAGGAAGCTGAGGCTCAATCAGGTTATGTCACTTGCCTGTGGTGTCACACAGATGGAATGTTTCTGAGCTGGATTCAAACCCAGGTTCATCCAGCTGCTTCTTTACCACCCTATCTCCCCTTGAACTGGAGTCTGTGATCCACCACTTAGCAACTCCTGGCACAACGGTAGTCACCTGAGCCTCAGTGGCCTCATCTTTGACAAGGGATCAGGGTCACCATGATCCTAGCTACCTTAGACTCTTGTAATAAGCCCTGAATAAGAAAGTGAGTGTGGAACCCTTTACAACCAAGGACACTTGTGCAAATGCAGTGTGTTGTTATGTAAGGAGAGGAAGTGGGTGTCCCCAAAGCAGCTCCTCCTCTTATTCCTGGAAAATGAGAAACTCTGGTGCAAATAAAGAGTCATGCAGGTCTCTTGATGGAGAGTGATGTCTTAGGTTTGTTCTGTTCGCCTCTGATGGCCAAGGGACCTTAGTAGCTGGATAGAGAGAAGAACTGTGGGGGGAGTAGATGGGGAGATGGGACCAGGGAGGGAGAAAGGATTCCAGATTGAGTCAAGCAAGGACTGTAGTTCCAAACTGGACTTTGGAGTATCTGAAAGTATCTTATCAGGGATTTAACATCGATGTGATCGTTTCAGAGGCAGGATGGGAAGGACGGGTCCAATGTGCTATTGTTGTGAAGGCAGCCACCAGCCACAGCAGTCATGAGAAACTCGTGCTCCCCACTGGCCCCTTGCCAGACCGGGCTACCTGACTGTGCTTCATCCACTGAGGACAATACCTTCTCCCTTAAACTGAGGCCTTTTCCTTCCTGGCCTTTCCTGGGAAAGGAAAGAACAATTGAGTCTGATCATTTATCCCCAGCTGTTTATGCCCCAGTAACGTGGGCTTTAAACCAAATACCACATGTCCATCCGGACACCATGGCAGGCTCGTCACGCGGCCGGCACACTCCCGGCTGCCTGCCCCGTTCCTGCATTCATTCAGCCCTGACTCTGCAGCGTTCCAGAGCAGCCTGTTGTTTTTTCCCCTGGGGTTAAGAGCCCAACTCTGGTTTTCTCATCTCTCCTCTGGATGGTAGTGGAAATGCTAGGCCTCAATCCAAAACTGATACATATTCAGAAAAAAAGAAAGAGAAAGAGAAATCAGTCAGGCCTAATTTGAACTGGGGAAATAACCAATGTAAATTTGGAAGAAAATTCAAACTCCATAGCTGACTTGAAAAATGTCAGCATTGGCCGGGCGCGGTGGCTCACACCTGTAATTCCAGCACTGTGGGAGGCCGAGGTGGGCGGATCATGAGATCAGGAGATTGAGACCATCCTGGTTAACACGGTGAAACCTCATCTCTACTAAAAATACAAAAAAATCAGCTGGGTGTGGTGGTGCATGCCTGTAATCCCAGCTACTTGGGAGGCTGAGGCAGGAGAATTGCTTGAACCCAGGAGGCAGAGGTTGCAGTGAGCTGAGATCGTACCACTGCACTCCAGCCTGGCAGCAGAGCAAGATTCTGTCTTAAAAAAGAAAAGAAAAGAAAAGAAAAATGTCAGCCTCCAGGGCCTGTACCCACCCGGATGATACCTGCATGATGATACCTGTAACCACCCGAATGATGACGGACAGCATCAGCACCATGCCTGCAGAGGCTTAGGTGTAATTGTGTTTACATTGATAGTTTATGCCTGTCTGGAGCATAGGCCAGCTCCCCTCCCTGAAGCATCACCGAATTCCAAGCAGTAGTGTCTCCATGAATCTGCTACTGCTGCTTCTTTTTTTTTTTTCTTTTTTTATTTATTTATTTTTTTGAGACAGAGGGAGTCTCTCTCTGTTGCCCAGGCTGGAGTGCAGTGGCATGATCTCAACTCACTGCAACCTCCGCCTCCCAGGCTCAAGCAATTCTCCTGCCTCAGCCTCCCAAGTAGCTGGAATTACAGGCATGCACCACCACGCCCGGATAATTTTTATATTTTTAGTAGAGATGGGGTTTCACTATGTTGGCCAGGCTGGTCTCAAACTCCTGACTTCAGGTGATCTGCCCGCCTTGACCTCCCAAAGTGCTGGGATTACAGGCGCAAGCCACGGCGCCCGACTGTGAATCTGCTTCTATGCTGGCTGTGTTTTCCTGGTCACAGCAGCCTCAGGCTCAGCGAAAGGCCACTCGCTCTAATGACTCAGGTTTCATTGATTCTACCCTTTATCCCCCTGCCAAGACCCACTCCCCCCTAAATACTGATGGCAGCCTCCAGAGGGACTTTCAAATGTGCTCTTAAACTAGCCCTTTCAGCTGCCACGTGGTGTCCTCCGAGCAGGACCGCCTGATCTTCTGGGCACCCCTCGCCCAACATGACCACTGCCTCTAGGCATTGCCTCCCAGGCTGGACACCAGGGGCCAGAGTTGCTCACTGTTCCCTTTACACTCCATGAAGGCGTTCCCAAAGCAGAGCTGTTCCTATTTCCATGAAATCACCCTTCCCCCCGCCCCCCCAAAAAAAGAAAGAGAGAAATCACCCTTCCCTTTTTCACGTGCAGTTTCCATTCTCCTTATACACACCTGGCATGAGTCCCAGAGGCGGAGTGATCACTGCCACACTGAACTCAGAGTCCCTCCTCCCCTACATCTCCATCTCTGAAGCTTCACTTGGACCCAGCTTTTCATACCCAACCCTATTCCCTTAAGAGAGGTGTCTCCCAGGAGGCCACGCAGGTAGTAGACCCAGGCAAGTCTGTCCTATCATGTTGCAAGCAGCTCCTGATGTGGCTTGACCCCAGGGCCTAAACGAGGATACACAGCTTCATCTAGAGTAGAATGAACTCCGATTCAATAGCCTCGTGGAGACTGGGAACAGACCAGGCAGCAGAATGGAGGTGCAAAGACACTTAGGGCCCGAGAACTGGGAAGCGGATTCCCTGGGGAAGACACATGGAGCTGGGGAATGGCAGAAGCTGAGGATCAAGGACCTCGTACACCCAGACCCCACATGTGGAAACCGCTGATCAAACTGTAACGATACCAGGTTGACTGTGTCAGCCCCTGAAGGAAAGCTGGCATAAATAGAGCCTGGAAAACCAGGCTTATCTTTGCCCAATGGACAAGGTAAATATTTAGTTCCAGCCCTGGAATGGTGCCTGGTAGTTCCACTCTTTGCTATCATTTTTCCTTTTATTCACTCATGCTGCAAACATTTGCCACCTGCCCTCCCTCTATGTGGCCAACCTTGGCCTAGACACTTCGATGCTCTGATGGCTCTAACGATCCCCCATTCTTTTCCTCCGGGACTCTAGCTGGGGGAGCAGACAGGGAGCAGAGATCAGGCCAGGCCTCACAGGCTGGGTCTTGGCTGCCATGTAGACTTCGCAAGAGGAAGCAAGACAGTGGGGAGTGGCCAGGGAGAGCGCTCCAAGGCTAGTGTCACCAGTGCTCTGATGTAAGTATGTCCTGTGTAATTTAGGGATATTAAAAAAAAAAGGATTTGTTATTTATCTGACATTCAGATGTAATTGGGCAGCCTGTATTTTGTCTAGGTGAACCCATCTAGACAAAACTGAAGCCAAGGGTGGGGACAGGGGCAGGCACCCATCCTGTGCTGGGGGAGACTGCAGCAACTCTACACAGGATAGGCTTGTGGGAGGCAGAGCCAGCAGCAGAGAGATGGACACGTGACAGAGCCAACAGCACAGAAGCCACAGGAAGTGGGAAAGGAAGGGTTAGAGGGAAATGAAATGGGAATTTGGTCCCCAACCCGATCAATCCCTACAATGAGAAAGCCGGAGGAGCCCTGGCCAAGAGCCCCGTCTTTCAGGGATGCGGGCTCAACCTGACTCTCAACTCTGCACCCGCCAGCCCCCAAGGCAGGACATAAGAACCGCGGGGTAGCCCTGGGCCTCAGAGGGCCCCCTTTTCTCCCTCTGATGCTCTGGATGACCTTAGACAATTCTAGGTGAAGGTCAGGCTGGGAGGTCTTCCTCTGTTGTGTGTGGTTGGGACGGAGTGCTGAGGGATGTCCCTAAGTGTCTGGGCAGAGAGGTGGCCCCTTGGAGGGTCTTAAGATTTCTCCCTTGGTTAGGAAAGAACTGCCACCAACCACAGATCAGAGTTCATTATGCATCACTCTGCATAATCCCAGCCTCCGCCCAGTGTTCCCTACTCCCCACCTGTGGGTCTTGCCCGTCCTTCATTGCTCTTTCCAATGTAAAGAATCACCATAATAATTATAAATTATTGAATATCGTCTCTTGGCCCGGCATCTTGTTTCATCTTGACAACAAGCCCATGAGGTAAATGCTGTCATCACCGCCATTTCACAGATGAGGAAACTGAGGCTCAGAAAAATGAATTAAACCATCAAGGGCACCTAGAGAGTCAGCAGCGGAGGGGGATTCCGCCCCAGGCCAGTGTGAGTCTGGGCTGCATTCCTGGATGTTTCTGCATTCCTCTCTTGATTTCTATGTTGTACACCTGGTGCTCCTGTGCCCGCTGTGTCTGCCTGCGCTGCAGTTGGGAGTCTTGGAGGAAGAGCCCAGACTAGGATTTTCCTCCCTAAATCCTCTGTCCCTTGCACAGAGGAAATAATAGTGTTTGTTGAAAGATTAAGGCCGGGTGTGGTGGCTCATGCCTGTAATACCAGCACTCTGGGAGGCCAAGGCAGGCGGATCACCTGAGGTCAGGAGTTCGAGATCAGCTTGGCCAACATGGCGAAACCCCATCTCTGCTAAAAATATGAAAAAAATTGGCCGCATGGTGGCATGTGCCTATAGTCCCAGCTACTCGGAAGGCTGAGGCAGGAGAATCACTTGAACCTAGGAGGCGGAGGTTGCAGTGAGCCGAGAACATGCCACTGCACTCCAGCCTGGGTGACAGAGCAAGACTGTATAAAAAGAAAGAAAAAGAAAAGAAAGAAAAGAAACGAAAAGAAAAGAAAGAGAAAGAAGAAAAGAAAAGAAAAGAAAAAGAAAGAAAGGAAAGAGAAAGAGGGAGGGAGGGAAGAAGGGAAGGAAGGAAGGAAGGAAGGAAGGAAGAAAAGGATTAAGTTTTATTTTTTTGTTTTTTGAGACAAGGTCTCTCTCTGTTGCCCAGGCTGGAGTGCAATGGTGCCTGAACTCCTGGGCTTAAGCCATCCTCCCACCTCAGCATCTCAAGTAACGGGGACCACAGGCATTGCCACCACGTCTGGCTTTTTTTCCGCCTCGTAGAAACAGGATCTCCCTGAGTTACTCAGGCTGATCTTAAACTCCCGGGCTCAAGTGATCCTCCCGCCTCGGCCTCCCAAAATGCTGGGATTATAGGTGTGAGCCACTGCATCTGGCTGAAAGACTAAATCTTGGTGGAAGATTAAATCTTGTTTCAGAATGCACTCACATCCTCTCCGTGTGTCCTGCTCCACTGCCCACTTCCTGTCCTCCAGGCCTTGCCGAAGCTGACACTTGCAACAACCTGAGGAGCCTCCCACGTGTCCAGCTATCTGCGGAAGGAACTGACTCTTCTGTCCCGCAGCTCTTCTCCAAAGGAAGCCCCTCCCTGGGCCTTGGACATCGTCCTTCGTCCCTGGGGGAAAGAATGCCTTTGTCCCCTCTCAGATAAACAAACACAGCGGCTAGGACATGTGTAGTGCGAGGTGCAGGAACAGTTCCCCAACCTCAGAGATAGGCCTGACCTTCCTCCCGAGGTCACCAGGGACAGCAGGAGCCCGGGACAGCCAGGCCCAGTTAGATGGGGGACCAAGGGTCCCTTCTGCAGATGGATGAACCGAGGCCCAGAGCAGCGAGCATGCCCATGGAGCCACCAGCTTCCTTGCCTCTTCCCACCGCAACACACACACAAGCTCAGAGCCTCGGGGTTGCACCACGTGGGGGGCACCGTTCACAAGGCGGTGTCCGTATAGGCGCCCCCGGAGTTTTGAGACACCGCAGCCTGCAGGAACCATGGGCAGACGTCCACACTGCCCCCACGACTCTGGGCCCCCTGTAGACCCTCCTCCGCCCCACCTTCCTCCCCCACCCCCACACTGTCAGATCAGAGCCACAGGAAGCAAGGCCAGCAAGTGTGCAAACCAAGAGCCAAGATGGGGAAGTTTATTTTCCAAGAGCCATCTAAACACATGGGAGTATTTTTAGCCCCTGGCTCCCATCCGGATGCCGAATCTAAACAGGGGGCCAAAGAGATGGCCCACTGGGGATGGACAGCAACCGGCGGAGATGGGTGGGACAGGGTGCTGCGGCCCTCACCCTCCCTGGACACAGATGGCTCAGCTGAAGGTTAGAGCAGGCCAGGGGAGCCAAGGAGTTGCAGGAGAGTGGCCCCAGGTTCCGACAAGTGCCTGGTGCCTCTCTGTGCCTCGGCTTCCTTGTCCATGCCGTGGCAGGGATAATGCCACCCTGATGGGATTGCAGCATGGCCCCCCACCTGGCACATGGTAGGCACCCAAAAATGTGCTTCATGCTGTGCTGGGCGCCGGCCAGTGACCCCCTGAGAAGTCAGGTTGTGGGTAAAACCATTAGCCTGCGAGCCTCCCCCAGGCCTGGCCAGCTACAGTGAAGGAGTGAAGGCCGGTGTGTGTGTGTATATGTGTGTGCGCGCGCGCACCCCTTGGGGTCACCCACAGGGCATCAGAGATGAAAGGAGGGCTCAGGGGCCAGGCTGGACCCTCTTTGTGAATAAAGGGGTTCTCCTCCCTCACCCTCAGAGGAAACTGTCTCAGAAGCCAGACGAGACTGGGCACAGGGAACTCAGAGCCACCATCCCCAGGGCGGGGTCTGCTGGGGGTGGCGGGGGCCGCACAGAGGGAGTCAATTTACTAACAGGAAACTCTTCATGAACACACGCATGTTCACAAGAAGGAACTCCATCAGTGGGGGCCTCTGGAGGTGGGGGCCAGTGCCCGGAGTGAGCTGCCCACTTCTGCAGTGGCTGGCCCTGGTGATTTGGCTGGGAGTTGAGTGCTGGCAGCACCTGCTCTGTCCTCTAGGCCACAGGGAGGGCAGGCAGGACATGGGAGGTGGCCAGAGCCCCAGGCCATGGACAAGCTGTGCCCGTTCTGGCTCCTGCTGGCCAGGTTTATGATTTGGGGACCAGGGGGACGGGGAGGGTCGAACGCCTTCTGCCTTGGGTTGGAGAGTTCAGGACTTCCTGGTCCTGCTGCCACATTATTCACTAAGGTTGCCTGGAGGGCAGGGATGGGGGTGGAAATGGGGTGCCTTTGGGGAGCAGGGAGGGGCCATTCTGACCTCAGAGCCCTGAGCCTTGAAGGGGCAGCTTAGATTCCCCGCAGTCTGTGTGGGAACCAAAGAACAGGTTCCAGGTTCTGTGTCCACACACCCCCTGCTGACAGGCGGCCTGCGGTTGCCATGGCAACAGCACTACCACCCCTCCCCCACAGCTGTGTGGTCACCAGGGAAGGGAGGGGGGACTTATTTTTGGTCACAAAAGGGAAGAGGTAGGGAAAGGGAGGAGGGAGGGGAGCAGCCCTCTCTCCTCTCCCTGAGCTGACTGGGGGTGGTCAGGGGCATGGGGGGCACGGGGTGGGAGAAGGCTTAGAGACCACCTCCTCCCACCAGCTTCCCTCCCACAGCCAGCAAGGGATTCTAGAACCAGGTGATGGAATTCCTCAGTGCCCTCCTGGCTGGCACGCCTTCCTGTGAGGAAACTGTCTACCTCCGGACTTTCAGCCTGCCAGAGGGGTCCTCATACCCAGCCAGGGAAACCTGGGTCCCCCATTTACTCAGCCAACGCCACTCCAAGGCTCACGAATTCCAAAATCCAGTCATACTCCTGACAGTGAGGTCTGAGAGCTGTGGGCCCTCAGTTCCTGGCACCTGGGGCCTGACCTGGCTTGGGGACCGCATGGGTCCCCTTCTTTCCTTCTCATTCTGGTGTCCTGGACCCCCTCTCACCAGCCTCTTCCCAGGTCCTCTCCCTCCACTTCCCTCGGGGCTGCAGGAGGGAAAACAACCCGTTAGAGATAGAGATGTAATCACGGCTGCAGTGGGGACCTTCCTGACAAGTCCCAAGGGACCAGGCCCCACACCCTTGGACACCCCCATGAGCCCTCCCTCATATGTCACTGCTAATCCATCAGCAGATCAGCTCCTGGGCACTGTGGCAGCTTCTGAACTGTCCCTGCGTTCTGCCCTCACCTCTACAGCTCCCCTGCTCCAAACCAATGCCCCCCACCTCGCTCTCCTGCCTCCCCTGTCCCCGCTTCCTCCCCCCCTCCCTCTATTTCTCCCTGCTGTTTCTCCCGAAGGCGCCCTTCCCACCGCACCTCAACACTTGCAGTCTCCAGAGGCCGCCTTCCCTGGCCTCCTCCCAGCCTCCCCTTCCCCCAGGGCCTCCCACCTTCCCTTCCCTGAATTCTTTTTTTTTTTTTTTCTTTTGAGATGGAGTCTCTCTCTGTCGCCCAGGTTGGAGTGTAGTAGTTCAATCTTGGCTCAATGCAACCTCTGTTTCAATTCTCCTGCCTCAGCCTCCTAAGTAGCTGAATTACGGGTACCTGCCACCGCGCGGAGCTAATTTTTGTATTTTTAGTAGAGACCGTGTTCGCCATGTTGACCAGGCTGGTCTCAAACCTCTGACCTCAGGTGATCTGCCCGCCTTGCTTCCCAAAGTGCTGGAATTACAGGCATGAGCCACTGTGCCCGGCTCCCTGCCCTGAATTCTCTTTCTCCCATGCACTCTCTGCCTCCCGATCTGTTAGGCAACGTATCTGCTTCATTTATGGGCTGTCTCTCCACTGGACTGTGAACTCCAGGGGGGCAGGCATTTTTGTCTTTTATTCTCTGCCATATCCCCAGTGCCTAGAGCATAAATGCTCAATAAATATTTGAGCAAACAAATGAACTTCCTGTCACCCACCTTGCCTAGGCCATCCCCACACAGGACACCCTTTCACCTCTAGCACGGGGAGAACACACAGGGCTGGGGTTGCCTCCATGCAGGAGGCACAGGGCTCTGCCCTAGCCTCACTATGTGGCCTCCAGCCAGCTGAGCAGCCTCTTCTCTCTCACTCTGTTGCCCAGGCTGGAGTGCAGTGGCGCAATCTCAGCTCACTGCAACCTTCACCTTCTGGGTTCAAGCAATCCTCCTGCCTCAGCCTCCTGAGTAGCTGGGACTACAGGTGTGCACCACCACACCTGGTTAATTTCTGTATTTTTTATAGAGACAGGGCTTCACCATGTTGCCTAGGCTGGTCTTGAACTCCAGGGCTCAAGTGATTCACCTGCCTCTGCCTCGCAACATGCTGGGATTACAGGCGTGAATCACCATGCCCGGCCCCAGCCTCTTCTTTCTCAGCCTCAGTTTCCCCCTCTATATGATGAAGAGATTAGATTGGAACTCCTCTAGCTTCCACTGTGATGAAACTCCAGGATGTCTTCAGCATCTCTCCAAGGTCCAGATCCCGGTAGAAGGGAGTGGGGTGTGGACACAGAATTCACAGAGAATGAGAGTGGGGACACCTGGTGGTACCTGCTCAGGAGAAATCTTCTGGCCTTAAAGCCCCCCCCCCACCCCGAACAGGGGTGGGTGGAGGGGGACAGGGTGGGGTAGTTGTGGGAAGCTAAAAACACACTTAAGAAAGGTTTCTCCAAAAATATGTCCATATTTTAATCATGCCTAAAGTTCCACCTGGGAAGCCTAAGGACTGGAAGCCCAGGACTTGGAGAGCTGAGGCATGGAAGAGGCTGTGTGCAGAAGTGAGCCATCATCGCAGGAAGCTGGCCAGCAGGCGGGCCAGCGTGGGACCCAGCAGGGCAGGCAGGACCCAGGGCAGCAGCTGACCCGGGGCCCCAGACCTGAGCACCACGCGCTGCCCCAGCCGCTGCAGGGGCCTGACATTGTTCGTCATGTTCAGTTTCTGGTCCTTGTCGTAGTACAGCTTCTGAGAGAATGCCAGGATCTGCGAAAGCGACGGGCTCAGCGGATGGGGGCAGGGGGAGCTGCACTCCCTGCCGTGTGACCTCAGGCAGGCACCTCGTCCTGACCTGGGAGCCCTCATTAGGAAAGAGGGGCTCTGAACCTCTGGCTCTCAAGGTGGTCGTGACGATGATAAGAATAGGGGATGTAAATGAGGTGCGTGGCAGAGGTGAGGGCTAAGCGCCCATTGGCTTCCTTTCACTCACACCGCAGGGGGCCAGCAATGCCTGTTTCTCTTGTCACTCTTACTACAGGACAGTGGCTCTCAAACTTGAGCATGCGTTAGCATCAGCTGGAAGGCGGGCTTGTTGGGCCCCAGAGGCCTGGGCTCCACTCCCAGAGCTCCTAATTCAGTAGCTCTGAGGATTAGCATTTCTAACAATTCCCCCGGTGATGATGTTGACTCCACTAGTCCAGGGGCCGCACTTTGAGAACCACTGTTTTGGAATGGAAGTAGTGCAAGGGCAGACATTTGGGCCCTCTGGACTCACTGCTGTCTCCCCAGAGCCTCCTTCATTGTAGAAACCCTAGCACCATTTTCTGAATGATTCCACCTTCCCCTGCCTCCAGTCTAGCCCCCCAGTCTGGTGATGGAACGGCTCAGGCCTTTCTTGCCTGTCTTCAGTGAATGTCCGTGATTAACAATGGACTTCAGTTCCCTGGGCTCCCCACCCGTATCCTTCTCAGGGCAGACAGAGGGATAATTTCTGGGGAGCCAGGCAGTGGGAGTCTGTGCCCTACCCCGGGCCCTGTGCACCTGTTCTCTGTGAAGCTGAATAGGCTCCTGAAACACGGTCCAGACAACCTTCTCATCGCAGGTCGGTGTGGTGAGAGAGCCCAGGTAGCGGAAGTAGTGCCTCAGTTTCTCCTCCTTGGGGAGCAAGTCCAGCAGGCTGCTCTCTGCCATCGTGGTGTTCATCTCTGGGGTGGGGGCAAAGGACACCGTCCGTGAGGGTGGGAGAAGGAGCCCCACTTCCCCTGCACTCTGAGAGCCCAGCTCCCCGCACACCCACTCCTTCCTTTGTGGAAGGAATCCCCTCCTCACCCCACGCTGTTCTCCCCAGTCCTGACTCACCAGGTTTGGGGATATTAGACAGTGCCTCCACCAGCGGCTGGAAGCCCTTGTTCTCCTGGGGTCCAGCCTGGAAAGGGAGGGAAGGGTCTTGAGAGTCTGCAGGGAGCCAGTGGTGGTGGCCAGTTCATTCTCCTGATCTGGGGACGGAAGGCCAGGCAGCTTCTGGGATTGAGGCTCTGGGCTCCCCACCTGGCCCAGGAACATGCAACCCTAGAAGGCGGAAGTTGGAGTCTCCCCACCCCCTCCTGCTTCGCTGGAGTCCCAGGTCTCTGGATCCTGGAAGAAGCTCTCAGCTCCAGGTTCCCTGGGAGGTGAGGAATGGGAGTCCCACCTCCACCAGAAAGGCCAGCACCGCGATCTCGTCTTCAGGGTCCTGGGCCTCTTTCACGTTCCTCAATGTCCCCTTCTCTTTCTCATGTACTATGTGCACCTGGTGGGGGTGGAGAGGTGAAGAGGCAACCTATGAAGGACCTGGACTACCCTGCTTGCCCAAGGCAGGTGCACACCCAGAGCCCAGACAAGGTCCCAGTCCGGAAGGGGCCCTCACCTCCATGGCAAAGTGTTCCCCATCCAGGCTGTGCTCAGAGCCCTTATCTAGAAAGTTGGACCAGTGCAGATGCAACTGTGTGGCCTGGTACCGGGCGGGCAGTCCTCCTCCAGAAATGCTGGCCTTGTTCCCCAGCAACATCATCACTGGGGGCACAGAAGGGGCAGAGCCCTCGAACCGGCCTCCCTCAGCCTCTTCCAGGCCCTCATCCCAGCTTCACCCAGATGGGACATTCTCTCCTGCCTCCCACCCTTCATGGGCTCTGGTCCTGGCCTGCAGGGGTGGGGCGGGTTGGGACAGCCCTGGACCTTTCCCTGGCCTCCTCCTTGGCCTCCCTGCCTGTCTCCCCCCCTCCTGCACCCTCCACTGCCCCAAACTGCAGCTCTGGCCTGGTGCCTCCTCTGCATCCACCTCCTCTGTGGTGCCCTGGTGTCCTCGGGGTAATGTCCAAACTCCTCAGGCCCGGGTGACCTGCCCCTGGGTCCCAGCCCAGCTGCCCCTGGGCCTTGCTTGGGCTCCGCCTGGGTTCACTCTCTGTTCTTCATCCACACAGAGCTCCTGGCAGTTCTCCGAACGTGCTGAGCTGTTTCATGCCTCCGCAGCTTTGCCCATGTCCTTCTTCCTGGAACACTTCCTTCCCCCCATCCCAGACTGGTCTGACGAAAGTACCGAAAACATACGAGAGTGTTCTCTCCTCTCGAAAGCTGTCCTCCCCCATAGGATTTTCAGCCCCCTCGCAGCACAGATGGGCCTGAGCCTGGCATGCCCTCCCGGGGGAAGCCCTGTCCTCTCAGTCCTCGGGGAGCTCGGCTGCCCAGGCCTGCCCAGGGCCTCCGTCCAGCCCACCTGAGTGCCCGTTATTTTGGACCGTCCACGTTTGCTTCTTATTGTAGCCGGAGAAGGAGAAGCGTGCCAGGTTTTTGTCCACCTTTGCCTTTCTGGTGACGATGTTGATGGGGGACTGGCGGTCCTTCTGGCAGTTTCCACCCCACTTGCCTGGTACTGAGCAGGGAGATAGGGTGGATTGCGAGTGTGCCAGGGGTGCCTGGCACCAAAGTGTAGCCCCCACCGCCCCACTGAAGTCAGGCCCACCCACTCAGTTCCCACACGGCAATGCTTTGAGGTGGTCTGAAGGCTGTGCTTCAGGGATGCTCAGCTCAGAACTCCGCCCTCACCCTCCCTGAGCCTTCCTCCTCCTCCTCCACAGACACACACATGCAAGGTTGGGGAGTCTAGCCCTGGTGTGGGACAAGATGAGAACAGGGTTGCCAACTGTTGGCTGTGAGCTCCAGGGTAGGGACAACTTCATGAGGTGGTGCACATCACCTCTCCAAGCCCTGGGTTTCCCAAATGTAAAATGGGAACTGCGGAGATAATCTGCTTCCCTGGGATGCCAGAGAGTTTAAAGGAGATGGATGGAGAGGGCTTTGGAAGCAATGGAGTGGGACTCCATGGGGGGTTTCTGATGAAGGGTGCTGAGTATCATCTGAGGAATGGGAGGGAGAGGAGTAGCCCTGGAGGAGCTGGTTCCCCGAACCCTGGTGACCCCAACACCAGGAGGGCCAGGGTCAGGAGCGGGCGCACTGCTCAGTCACCAAAACACAGCAGACTGCAGGGTTTGCATTCGAATTGATCAGCATTCGAATAAAAGCATAAAGGACCATCGCTTAGGCCCCCTGCAAGGGGTGTCACTGGAATAGAAGCAACTCCCGGTTTTGTTATGGGAAACAGTAAAATGCCTTTCCTCCTTTAATGCTGCTGCCAATTCATTCCACAAGGAATATGCCCTCTCGGTGGCAGCAGGTGCCAGTGAAGACTCAGGCTGCTCTACACTCCCTGGTCCCTGAGCACCAGGACAGGAGACAGTGAGTGTGTGTTTGTGTGTGTGAGTGTGAGAGTGTGGGTTTGTGTGTGTGTGTGTGTGCACGTGTGTGAGTGTGTGCTTGTGTGTGTGTGTGTGTGTGTTTGTATATCTGTGTGTGTGTGTGTGTGAGAGAGAGAGAGTGTGTGTGTGTGTGTGTGTGTGTGTGTGCTGGGAATTGATATCTGCCTGGGAGGCCACCATCACCCCTCACCTTCCCACCCTTCTGGGGTCTCCATTTCGGCCTGTGTGGTGCCCACCATGCAAAAACAGCAGTTCCCTGGACTGGCTGTACTCACCCAAGCAGGTGTCGTTGGAGGAATTGGCTTGACTTTCGTAGCACCAGTGTGACTCTGGAGCAGAGAGGAAAGGTGTGAAGTGTGCGTGTGTGTGTCCTGTTGCTCCCACACACAGAAGGATTAGAGGCTGGGCCTACCCCTGGGGTTGGAGCCCTCCCTTGGGCTGGGATGGAGTGTTCCTGGCAGTAGCATCGAGGACCTAGGGAAACTCAATCAAAAACTAAGCAGGGCTGATCAACAGGTCAGCTGGTGTAGGGCTCTGTTCCCCAGGTGGGGCCAGGCCAAGCAGCCACCGGCCCTCCAGGAAACCCCTGTGAGGCCACTCAGCTCTAACGTGGGGCTGGCCTGGATATTTCATTCCTTGGTCACCAGCCGCCTCCTCCCTGCTTACCTCCCCCACCCCAAGGAAGGGAGTCTCCCTGGAAGGGAGACTCTGGTGAGAGGTGAAGAGGAGGACTCAGCCCAGCCTCCGCTCCTGGGACAATAGATTCAGGTTCAGCCGGGCAGCCTTCCCAGATCCGAGATGAGGGAGGAGATTAGGCGGTCCCTCACCAGAATGCCTCCCCGCCTCCCCCCCACCCTACCCCACTGTGTGTTACTAAGATCCCTTCTTGGCTAGTGTCTCACAGCTCCCACTGGGAGGAAAGCAGCCAGGCTTTCTCCCCTGCCCCCCAATCCCACAGTCCTGGTCTTTGGGGCCAGGCTGAGGGCTCTGCCTCAGAGCAATAGAACCCAGCATCTCTGAAAAAAAGGCTGCACCTCAAATGTCCCACATGGATGCAAGATGCTAATAAGAGGGGAAAGTGCATGCAGGGCAGAAGGGCCTATGGGAACCCTCTGTACTTCCTGCTGATTTTTTTTATGTGAGCCTAAAATTGCTTTAAAAATAAAGTCTATTAATTTTTTTTAAGGTTGCACCAGCAGGGCGAACAGAACATCTCATCCAGAGCTTGGAATTCTGGCTGAGCCGCTCAGGGGCCTTAGATGGGTTTGGGGGCAAGCCCCTTAAGCTCTCTGAGCCTCAGTTGTATCATCTGTAATATGAGACAAACATACCCACCTCATAGGGCCGTGGGGAGGATTAAATGAGGTTTCAGGCAGCTTGGCACTTGGTAAAATCCCATCGACAACTCCTTCCTTCCCCCTCACCCCCATCCCCATGCCTCCTTTTGGGAGCAGATGGCCAAAGCCAAGGAGGGGCAGAGAGAGGAGAGAAATGAAATGACTTGGAAAGAACTCAGGATGAGGAAATTCCTAAGAAAAGCACGGTTCCCACTCAGTCAAAGCTGAGGCCTCTGAGCTCATCCGCCCTCTCCCTTCTTGCCTGGGCTGCCTCCACAATCCCATCTCCTTGCAGTCTAAGCCAGGGCGGAGTCCCTGGAATGGGGACAGGATGGGGAAGGAGCCATGAGGGAGCATCCCCGGGAAAACTGGCCATGAAGAGCTGCTTTGGGCTTTGGAGTTTCCCAGCCCTGATCACTGCCTCTCCTGCTCTGCTGGCATCACCTTTTTCAGAGTTGCAGTGTTTTCCCCTTGAAGGTCCATCCCCAGCCCCACTTGCCACTCAAGCCCCAGCAGCAGTGGGGCAGAGCTCTGAAACCTCCAGCTCCCGCTCTGCCTTTGCTCAGTCTCCACAGGAGAGTTATCGGACATTCCAAGCCCCACAATCTTCCCCTGACAGAAGGCGTGTTACAGGAAAGGGGTCCCGACCCAGATCCCGAGAGGGTTCTTGGATCTCACACAAGAAAGAATTCAGGGCGAGTCTGTGGTGCGAAGGAAAAGAAAGTTTATTAAGAAAGTACAGTGGTGACTGTCGCCTTCACACAGGTGAACTCGGAAGGCAAAGGCGCTTTGGCTAAGCCGGCGGAAGCTATCAGGACCAATTACAATGACAGATACGATGAGATCTGCTGTCACTGGGGCGGCAATGTCCTGGGTCCCAAGTCTGTGGCTCATATCGCCAAGCTCCAACAGGCAAAGGCTAAAGAACTTGCCACTAAACTGGGTTAAATGTACACTGTTGAGTTTTCGGTACATAAAAATAATTAAAATACAAATTTTCCTTAAAAAAAACAAGAAAAAGTACAGTGGTGAAAGGACAGCTACTCCACAGACAGAGCGGGACATTCCCAAAAGTCACAGAAGGAACACGTCCGATGCGTTGTATACATGGGGACATGTGCTCTGCTACAGGGGTTTGTGATAAAGGATTAATTTTCTTAATTACTATATTATGCAAGAATCGATATTTTTATTATTGAGATGGAGTCTCGCTCTTTTGCCCAGCCTGGAGGGCAGTGGCGTGATCTTGGCTCACTGCAACCTCCGCCTCCCAGTTTCAAGCAATTCTCCTGCCTCAGTCTCCTGTGTAGCTGGGATTACAGGCATGCACCACGATGCCCAGTTAATTTTTGTATTTTTAGTAGAGACAGGGTTTCACCATGTTGGCCAGGCTGGTCTCGAACTCCTGACCTCAAATGATCCACCTTCCTCAGCCTCCCAAAGTGCTGGGATTACAGGTGTGAGCCACCGTGCCCGGCCGATATTACTATTTTTAAAGCAAAATTAGGAATGCCTTTGGTCTCCATATATCGGGGTATCTGGACCTTCCCAAGTCTGGGTCTTGTGTCGTAAACATTATTAATTTGTTCCGTTAACCATAAACATCTAGAGGCTAGAAATGTCTGACTTTCTGAGAATGCAGCCCAGCAAATTCTGGCCTCATTTTCCTAGCCCTCACCCAAAATGGAGTCACTCTGGTTCAAACGCCTCTGACAGGCGCAGCCACCAAATTCCCAGTGCTGGTGACTGAGGAGATAATAAATCAGAGGGCATTTGCACCATGACAGTTCCTTGCCATAATCCTCCCATGTCCCCACCCGAAGAGGTCTTGAAGGCAGAAGGGGTTTTGAAAGTTGGGCTGGCCTCTCCTCTGACTGGAGGCCACAGGGGCAGCCGTTCCAGGAGAAGCCTTCCTCAAGCCAGTGTCCCCAAGAGCCAGCTGTGAAGGGTGGAGCCCCCTGTAACTCGCCTCACAGCCTCCCTGGGGCACATCTGGTCCAGGCTTAGCTTTTCTTAGGAATTTGGTCTTCCCTTGTTCTGGCCGCAGCTCCTAGGTTTGTAGTGGTGACCGCTGATCCACTGTCTTAATCATGGAGACTTTTGACCTGCTTAGCTGAACGTGCTTTTAACTACCTTCTTCAGGAAGCAGAAGCCAGGAAAACATAATGGTGGTGAAGTCAAGGCCAGGGGTCCGGTCCATGTCCGTGGAGTGAGGGTGGGGTGCTGGTGGCAGGAGCATCCACCACTCAGGTTCTTGTCCTCGTTGAATGAGAGGGCCACCCTTGCAGATAAGTACCAGCCCACTGACTGAGGTCACTCTGAAGAGGGCCTGGGAAGGAGAGGGACTACCTACCCATAGGTCTCAGTGTCCAGTGCCACATCCTACCTAGTCCATCCACCCTGACCACAGGTTAGAGACTGAGAGCCCGTCGCCTGTCACCCAGCTACTGCCCCCCACCCTGACTGACCTGCCACCCCTCCCCCTTGTTTCAAGATGGCTGAGGAAGCGTCTCTAATGGACCTTGCTCACCCCACCTCCCCCTCTGAGGGACAGGGGATAATCCTGAAAAACAGCTCAGCACAACCCAAGTGTGTCCTGGGCAAAGTCTCAGCAGCTCCTGGCCAGGGGTCTGGGGCTCTGAAGGGGACCAAATATCCTCTCCCGTCCTCCTGTCTCAATGGACAGAGATGCTCTGGGGGTCTCCATATGCAACCTGGTCCCTTCTCAGCTTGAGTCCCCTATGGGATGAATGGAAGGCAGGTCCCGGTCAGAAAGCCTTGGCACTAAAGGAGATCACAGCTTGTGTGAGGGATGAGCTGAGACACATTCCTGACACTGTCCCCAGGCTTGGGGGAGAGCTCCATAAACGTGGTATATGGAGCACCGGCCACGTGCCGCACAGGCACTGCACTAAGCACTTAAATCCATTATTTTATTCGAACCCTTAAAACCCCTGAAGTCAGAATGACTACACCTGTTTTGCAAATGGGAAAGGAAGTGACTTACCCAAGACCACACAGCTACAAAGCGCCCGAACTGCAAAGCATTTCTCTTTCTACTGTCTAGCTGCTTAGTAAGTTTCCAGTGTCTAACCCTACAAATAAAAGTTTTCACATTCTGCTTTTTCTCTTTCTTCCCCCAGGGGCCGGGAGGAGAGGCTGCAAGGTGCCACTGGATCCTCTACAACAGCTCAGCCAGTCCCTGCTGCAAAGGGCACACGCTGGCTCCTCTGTGCAGAGGACACCTTCACCCCTCACTCCGCGGCTTGGAGGGTGGAGCATCTAACTTAGGAGAGGAGGTTTCAGCCTGCGTGGACCCCAAGAACCATCCGAGGGGTGGCTGGGCTGAAAACCGGCAGACGGGGTCTTCTGGTGGTGGGGTCTGGGGTTGCAAAGAAGGTGCCTCCAGGATCGGATCTCTGTGCCCAGCCGCTTGAAGCGCCTTTAGCGCCTTATCAAACATTAACATGCCTTTCCTGCCACCTCCCACCTAGAGGAATAATTAAGAGCTCGACTTCACCATTAATCTTTAAACGAAAATCACCCTGCCCGGAAAGACCGGCTCCGCAGAGGCCTCGGGGCTCCGGAACCCCCCGCCCCGCCCCACCAGGCTCCCAATTCAGCGCTGGGGGCTAGGGAGGCCAGGGGAGCTTGCGACCCTCAGGGATAAGGAACCTAGGTGGGAAGAGCGACTCCCAGGACCCTGCCACACCGCCCTTGCTCTGGCCGCGGGGCAGTTGCCCAACGCTGAGTCCCAGCAGGACGGACGGAAACCCACGGACAGACGGAGGACGCTGGGTGAGAAAACAAGGCTTGCGTTGAGGCCGGTCTGAGAAGCATCCTTTTTTTTTCTTCTTCTTCTTCTTTTTTGAGACGGTGCAGCAGGCTGGAGTGCAGTGGCGTGATCTCACTGCAACTTTCAGCTCCTAGGTTCAAGCAATTCTCTTGTCTCAGCCTCCCGAGTAGCTGGGATTACAGGCGTGTGCCAGCACGCCTGGCTAATGTTTGTATTTTTGGTAGAGATGGGGTTTCACCATATTGACCAGGCTGGTCTCGAACTCCTGAGCTCAGGTAATCCACCCGCCTCTGCCTCCCAAAGTGCTTGGATTACAGGCGGGAACACCCGCGCCCAGCCTGGGAAGCATCCTTATCAGGGACTCCCAACTCGTCTTGCTCCGGGACGCCGGCCACGCGCACACCCTCACCGCGTACACGCGTGCACACGCTCCCCCGGCCGCCGCGGACACGCGTGTGCACACTCAAGCTCGCGCGCTGCTCGGTCCTCCCGCACCCTCGCGGCCCCCGGCGCACACGCAACCCGGGACCCACGCGCCGCCAACGCGCACAGGCAGCCCGCGGGGAGACTCTGCGGGGCGGGAGCTGGGGGCACGGAGGGGGCCGCCGAGGGGCACCTGGGGCCGGAGCCCGGGAGCTCACCTGCAGGGGCCGATGGCCGCGCCGCGGACAGAGCCAGGAGCACCAGCAGCATCCGCATCTTGCGCGACAGCAAAGAGGCCTCCGGGCCGGGGGTCGCGCACCGAGAAGGCCGCCGCGGGTGCAGCGATCTTGCCGGCCTGCGTTTTATAGCGGAGCAGCAACTCGAGGGAGCCCCGACAGCTGGACGCGGGAGGCGGCTCCTCCCACTGGCAGGGCCTGCCCTCCCCTCCCCACCTTCCCCCTGTCCCTCATCTGAAATCCTCCGCTCTCCCGGTCCCCCGCCCCGACCTGCCACCTCTTGCCCTGTGCACTAGGCCCCCTCACCCACTCCGCGTCCTCTCCACTCAGAAGCGGCGCCCTGCCCCTCCCCCATCCTACTCCTGGTCCCTGGTTTGGGAACAGGGACGCGACACCACAAAGTGCTTGACCCACACAAAGATGAGTGCCCCAATGATGACTTCGATCATTTTGGCGCCACCCCTGCGCAGTGGTCTTGAATGGGAATGGCCTTGGGATGGGGTGGCGGTGGAGATAGCCTCGAAGAGATGAGAGACTGAGGGGCGTGTGATGCCGTTTGTTGAAACAGTGGCCGCAGAGAGCCTCTCTTTTCTCTCCCAGGC
Organism: Trachypithecus francoisi; assembly: GCF_009764315.1. NCBI lineage: Eukaryota > Metazoa > Chordata > Mammalia > Primates > Cercopithecidae > Trachypithecus > Trachypithecus francoisi. Next base: position 37,100,725 of record NW_022681466.1, read on the forward strand.
AGTGGTCATTGATTCTCTCTCTGGGTCTCATCTCTTCCATTTCCTCCCAGGCTGCTCCAAACTTAATTTCTAAGTAGACCAAAGACCTTTCTTCAAACACAGAGCAAAGCTGTCCCTAAACTGCCCTTGCTGGTGTTTATGTGATGAGCAGGGAGGGTTGAGGGGGCAGAATTAAGAAATGGATTGTAAGAGGACTCGGTGAAGGAGAAACTGATGGGGTCAAAGGGGAGGAGCTAGGTTCTTTGAGCCCCCCAGGTGGAGAGATGAGATGGGAAGAGAAGAGACTGGGATCTGAATGTACCCCTAGTTCTCCCATTTGCCAAGATCTCCAGAGGAGTCCAGGGAAAGTTCCCTTAAGGGCGGCTCCAACATTTGGGGAAATGGGGTATCCCCGCAGCGCCCCCAAGCTGCCTCTTGTCTCCTCTCTTCGCTGTGCCCCCTGCTACTGCAGGTCCTCTGTGTCCCACAGAGGGTGGGGGCTTCTGTGAGAGTTTGGGAAGCTCAGTTTGGGGTGTGGGAGAGGAACAGGGAACCCGGCAGTGGACCTGGACTCTTCTGGTTTAGCCACTTCCCCACCCGCTGCCAACCTGTCAGTCTCTATCCACCTTCTAACCTGGGCTAGGGACCTCTGAAGGGGGATTGCCTCACCCAGAAGGATTCAGGCAAAAAACGCTTCCTCCTTGCTTTGAGTGGAGGCTGACTCCCCGCTCCTGGCCCAGGATCACACAACCTCAGGGAGCAGCTTTGATCCTACAAAGAGGCAGGAGGGAGGGGAGGGGGGGTCCATGCCAGGCTTAGGGCTCTATTATCAACACCACTGTATAATGTAATCACCAGCCCTGCGACCATGACAGCGGCGGTAGGGATTCCACACCCAGAGCCTGTTCTGGGGAGTGCATTTGTGTTCACAGGGCTATAAAAACGTCCCTTTCAGGACAGAGGAAGCCTATTCCTGGGAATAAAGACCACCCCAAGGAGTCCCTGTGGCCTCTGGCCAGCTCCCTGATGAGCAGGGGAGAGGTTTGGGAACCTTTGATGGAGTTAAGGGACTGTTGATCAATGACTCACTTTAAAGTTCATTGCTTTGGGCTCCCCCAGGAGAGAGGGGGGCCCTGGGTGCATCTTGAGCCCATAAAGATGGGTGAGGAGAACCAGTCTCTGGTGAGGCACGCCCTCTGAGGAATGCGGGGAGGGGTATAGCTGTGCACTCTCTCACGGATGCATCTTAATTATGAGCACCACAGAGCCTGCACATTGGAATGGGGTGGTGGAGTGGCTTCTGCTCCATCTGCCATCTCTAACTTCAAGGTTACACAGGGTGAGGGCCCTCCCTTCCTGTTCCTGGTCTTAACATTCTCAGCCTTATCTCCCAGCCCTGACCCCAGTCCTGGCCTACCATAAACCAGTCACCTGTCACTATTTAGGCTACCTGGGGCCCAGCTTACCTGCAGGGTGCAAGGCCTGATTTAGGGTCATTACAGCTGGAATGGGTGCTGACATGTCCCAGTGACTTAAGGGCCCATAAAGCTGCCAGCCCAGGCCACCTGAGTGGGAGAGCCCAGCCCAGCAGCCCCAGCCTCCTTCCTCTTATTCTGCAGAGGCTCCCGGTGTTCTGAGTTCAAGTCTTTGCTCTTCCTCTGACTCATGGACGACCTTGGGCAACTTTCCTACACCCAGCTGATTGAAACTTCCTCATCTATAAACTGGAGATAGTAATTCCTGCCCTGCTGACCTCCACCAATAAACAGTTATTCAGAGTCTGCTGTGAACCAGGGCCTGCCCAGTCCAGACTTTCACAACTGGCCTCTCAGTGCCTGGGTGTAGCCGCTGGCCCATGGCAGATGCAAAGATGAATCACACTCTTGTCCTTTGGGGATGTTTGCACGCATGGCCCTGTCAGGAACAGAATGGAAACTGTGGGAAAGCTAAGGGGCTTTGAGACACACAACCCTGGAGTCACTTCTGGCTCCACCCACTTGTTCTATGATGGCAGCTGAGCCTCAGTTTTCCTCATCTGTGAAATGGAAATCATCCCCCAATCTCTCTCAAAGATTGCCGTGAGGCCTCAGTGAGCTAAAGTCTGAGGAGGTTGGGCCCATGGCTTGGCACATTGGCACATGTGGCCATGACCTCTATGCGGAGCCCTCTTAGCTGGATTAAACTGACCCTAGGCGAGTGTGGAGGCAGCATTGGGTGGGATGGGACATTGAGTTAGCACTGGGGAGGGGCCCTGGCACATTCAGGTTCTTCCTGGACTACCAGGGGCAAGGAAGGGAGCCCCAGCTGTAGACCTGGGAACATGAGGTTCAGGTGCAGCCCCCACTGGGACTGTGAGAGGCATGGGGTGGAGGCACAAAGGGAGCTGAGACCCTGCACACCTGGGTTCACAGCTCAGGGGAAGGTCAAATACATTGCCCTAAATAGAAACCTACCATACCTTATGCTCAGCGTAGCAGGCGGGCAGAGAGAGTATAAGGCAGAGGATCAGAATAGGAGTAGGAGCCACACTGCCCGGGGTCTACATCCCAACCCCGACACTCAGCTTTTACCCCCGTCAGGCTCAGTGTCCTGATCAGGAAAATCACCAGCCTTCGACCATGATCAAAAAAAAAACAGCAGAAATAAAAACAGCAGCTGCCTGGCACAGTGGCTCATGCCTGTAATCCCAACACTTTGGGAGGCCAGTTTGGGCAGGTCACTTGAGGTCAGGAGTTCAACACCAGCCTGGCCAACATGGAGAAACCCCGTCTCTACTAAAAATACAAAAATTAGCCAGGCATAGTGGCCGGTGCCTGTAATCCCAGCTACATGGGAGGCTGAGGCAGGAGAATCACTTGAACCTGGGAGGCAGAGGTTGCGGTGAGCTGAGATCACGTCACTGAACTCCAGCCTGGGCAACAGAGCGATAATGCTGGGTGAAGGGCCTGTCTGGACACTTACTGAGTGCTCAGTAAACCTCAGCTGTAATTCTTAGTTGTTAAGGCCACAGTGGCCTTATGCCCAGAACAGCACAGGAGCCCAGAGGAGCAGCACCTAACCCAGCCTGTGGGAAAGAGACTGGGGAAGCCTCCCTCAAGAGATCAGACCCGCGCTGAGTCTTCAAAGAAAAGTAGACCTTAACTTAAAAGAGAAGGAAGATGCAGGTAAAGGAAACAGAATGAGAAAAGGCATGGAGGTGAGGCTGGAGAAGGGTTTGGGACCAGACAGGGCTTGTCTGTTAGGATTGGAAGGTTGGGCTGATCTTTCCTTTGTTGGGGGATAGATATCAAGATCCTAATTTTATAGACCAGGAAGCATTCTCAGAGAGGGTCACTGGAGCCCAGAAGCAGGCAGGGAACTTCCGTGACTTCACTGACTTACAGAAGAGGAAGCTGAGGCTCAGAGAGGCAGTGGCTGGCCCAAATTCACAGCAAGGAGAGAGGGGTAGAGGTAGGATTAGAACTTTGGTCTCCTGCCCCACTTCCCAGTGCTCTTTCTGTGCCTTCTTACCTCCTCCCAACACCACATTCTTCCCTCCCACTGGAAGCCCCAGCCACCATCTGCCCTCGCTTTCCTCACCTACAGATTCTCCGCTGACTCGCAGATTATTCAGGGAAAGATTTGCAGGAATTCCAGCTTTTGTGTTCCTGGAGAGTGAGATTAAATCCACACAAAAGAAGGATTAGTCAATAGCCCGGGCTCCACCTCTCCCCAGCCTGGATCTCTGCTGTATTCCAGCAAAGACGAAAAAACTCCTTTCCTGCCAGCACCTGTGGAGGCTGTGCGCCCTCTTCCCATTCTCTACGCCTGCCCTATTTCTCTGGACTGTGCAGAGAATCTGGGAGAGGGGAGAGGGGAGCCAGCAGAGAGAGCTAGAGACTGTTACTGGGGAAGGACAGGGGCCTTTTTGGTAGAGGAGTTGGCAGAAACTTCTGGTCCTGAACATTTTGAAACAACAATAGCAGTAATATGTGTGGAAAAAACCAGGGATAGAGGTGACATATGTTCTGTTCCTCCCTGCAGAAAACTCAGGAATACTCCCCCATGGTCGTCCCCTCCCCTCTCAGCATCTTGGCCACAAGAGCCCAAGCTCACACCAGCAGGAGGCTGGGATCTGAGGAGGTCGGATTTTCCAAGTGTGCTCATTTACATTCTGGTTTTGTGGTGGAGGGATCCCCTAAAGAGGGTGATGAGGAGGAGTAGGTGGGGAGAAGAAGAAGAGTCATACAAGTGACTTTGGTGGGGAAGGGAAGGTGTCTTCCTTAATTAACATGGTGACAACATTAAGAAAACAGGCTCGCGAGTGGCTTGGCGGTGGCTTGCACCTGTAATCCCAGCACTTTGAGAGGCCAAGCCTGGCAGGTTTCTTGAGCCCAGAAGTTTGAGACCAGCCTGGGAAAGATGGTGAAATTGGTCTCTACAAAAAATACAAAAATGAGCTGGGCGTGGTGGCACATGCCTGTAGTCCCAGCCACTTGGGGGGTTGAGGTTGGAGAATCACTTGAGCTCAGGAGGTGGAGGCTGCAGTGAGCCAAGATCACACCACTGCACTCCAGCCTGGGTGATAGAGTGAGACCCTGCCTCAAAAAAAAAAAAAAAGAAAAAAAGAAAAGAGAGAGAGAGCGAGCAAGAGAAAGAAGAAAAAGGAAAGGAAAGAAAGAAGAGGTTTAACCAGGCGCAGTGGCTCACAACTTTAATCCCAGCCCTTTGAGAGGCTGAGGCAGGAGGGTCACTTGAGCCCAGGTGTTTGAAAACAGCCTGAGCAGCATAGCAAGACTCCTTCTCTACAAAAAATAAAAAATTAGGGGAGTATGGTGGTGTACATCTATAGTCCCAGCTACTCAAGAGGCTGAGGTAGGAGAATCCCTGGAGCCTGAGAGATCGAGATGGAGGCTGCAGTGGGCTATGAGCACGCCACTATACTCCAGCCTGGGCAACAGTGCAACAGTGTGAGACAGAAAGAAAAGAAAAGAGGCCGGGCGCGGTGGCTCAAGCCTGTAATCCCAGCACTTTGGGAGGCCGAGACGGGCGGATCACGAGGTCAGGAGATCGAGACCATCCTGGCTAACATGGTGAAACCCCGTCTCTACTAAAAAAAAAAAAAAAATACAAAAAACGAGCCGGGCGAGGTGGCGGGCGCCTGTAGTCCCAGCTACTTGGGAGGCTGAGGCAGGAGAATGGCGTAAACCCAGGAGGCGGAGCTTGCAGTGAGCTGAGATCCGGCCACTGCACTCCAGCCTGGGCGACAGAGCTAGACTCCGTCTCAAAAAAAAAAAAAAAAAAAAAAAAAAGAAAAGAAAAGAAAGACTAGCAGGGGTGGAGGCTCACACCTGTAATCCCAGCACTTTGGGAAGTGGAGGCAGGTATCATCTGAGGTCAGAAGTTTGAGACTAGCCTGACCAACATGATGAAACCCTATCTCTACTAAAAATACTAAAATTAGCCAGGTTCGGTGGTGGTGCGTGCTTGTAATCCCAGTTACTCAGGAGGCTGAGTCAGGAGAATTGCTTGAACCCGGAAGGGAGAGGTTGTAGTGAGTCAAGATCATGCCACTGCATTCCGGCCTGGGTAACAGAGCAAGACTCCATCTCAAAAAGAAAAGAAAAAAAAGAAAAAAAGAAAAAAAGAAAAAAAGGAAGGAAGGAAGGCAAGCAGAAAGGAAGGAAGGAAGAAAGCAAGCTCTTTCAGGGGTGCGTGTGTGTGAACTTCTTTTTCCTGATTACCCAAATAACACTTGCTCATTGTAGAATATTTGGAAAGGAGAAAAAGAAACATTATCCATAACCTTATCTCCCAGAGGCAATCATTTTACAATTTCGACGTATTTTTAAGAAAAACATGCCACCTCAATCCGCATTTAGTTTTTCTGTGTCCCCTGCAGTCTTTATCTATATGCAAGCACACTATTGACATAGTGAACAATAAAGAGTCCTGCTTTTTAACGTCCACATTTCAGTGTAAACATGAGTCCATGTTACAGGACAGCCTTCGCAACTTTAATTTTGTGGCACCACAATACACCCAGGCGTATCATCAACTCACTCCCCATTATAAAAAACATTGCGGCAAACGCCTTCCTGCTACATGGACAGGGCCACTGGATGGACAGGGAAACTGGGAGTCTCAGCTCCTCTCCCCAGCTCCCCACTGAGGGGAACTGCCCTAAGTTCATGAAAATAGTTGAGGGATGCGGTGAGGGCTAGTGAAGGTCCCTTGGCGGCCAGTCAGAGAATCAGAGCCTGGAGTCCTAACTCTGACCTCTGATGTGCCTGTGAGATGGGGAATATGTGTAAGGTTGGGGGTGAGGTGGTTCTGAATAGATTTGTAGAGTGTGAGAAAAAAACGCCCTTGTGGGTGCCTCCTCCCTGAGTGCCTTTGCACAACATTGGCGCCCTCTGCTGTCCCTGCTCGTCTAACACTTTGGAAGTCCTTCTTTCTGTCTGACTATAGATCAGTCTGTCCTTCCTGTCTCTTTTCCTTTTAGGGGGAGAGTATCATTTAACAGCAATGAAGCAGCATTCAGAGAATTGAAGAACAACTCTTTAGGTCCACCCTAAACCCAGTACCCAGAACTTTAGCCTCCTTCAGGAGACTTCCCTATTGGAACTACTCTCTCTCTCTTAGATATTGAGTTGGGGGTGGGGGTTGGGGACTGAGACAAGCAGCTGAGAATAAGGCAACAGGTTCCCTGAAGACCCTGTCCTAGCCACTCCCTTCTCCAGATGTGGCCCTGGGGAGGGATGGCTGTATTACAGCTGCAGAGAGAAACTGAGTGTTTCTCACCTCCAGCATCTGATAAGGGTGACACATGGGTATACGTGAGTACACGTGGGGTGGTTAAATGGGTCTTCCCTGCCTCTCCGTTTATTATGCAAATGGGGAAGTGGGGAATGGCTTTTTCCTGGTAAGTAACTCCGAGATTCCCAAGTGTAAAGTTTATTTATTTATTTATTTATTTTTGAGACGGAGTCTGCTCTGTTACCCGGGCTGGAGTGCAGTGGCCGGATCTCAGCTCACTGTAAGCTCCGCCTCCTGGGTTCCCGCCATTCTCTTGCCTCAGCCTCCGGAGTAGCTGGGACTACAGGCGCCCGCCACCTCGCCCGGCTAGTTTTTTGTATTTTTTTAGTAGAGACGGGGTTTCACCGTGTTAGCCAGGATGGTTTCGATCTCCTGACCTCGTGATCCGCCCGTCTCGGCCTCCCAAAGTGCTGGGATTACAGGCTTGAGCCACCGCGCCCGGCCAAGTGTAAAGTTTAATAAGCCTTGTGCGGTAGAGGATTAGGGGCAGGCCTGGCTGCTTGGGGCTTGCCTAGTTGCAGATGGGCTGCACTTATAAGAGCTCCACATTTTCTTTTCTTTTCTTTTCTCTTTTTTTCTTTCTTTCTTTTTTTTTTTTTTTCTTTTTTGAGACAGAGCCTCAATCTGTTGCCCAGGTGGAATGCAGTGACATGATTTTGGCTCACTGCAACCTCCACCTCCTGGGCTCAAGTGCTCCTCCTGCCTCAGCCTCTCGAGTAGCTGGGATTACAGGCAGAGCCACCATGCCCAGCTAATTTTTGTATTTTTTTTTTTTTTGAGACTGAGTCTTGCTCTGTCGCCCAGAGCTGGAGCAACAGCTGTCTCGGCTCACCACAAGCTCTGCCTCTCGGGTTCACGCCATTCTCCTGCCTCAGTCTCCCGAGTAGCTGGGACTACAGGCGCCCGCCACAATGCCCAGCTAAATTTTTGTATTTTTGGTAGAGACAGGGTTTCACCGTGTTAGCCAGGAGGGTCTCGATTTCCTGACCTCGTGATCCACCCGCCTTGACCTCCCAAAGTACTGGGATTACAGGCGTGAGCCACCGTGCCCGGCCTAATTTTTGTATTTTTAGTAGAGACGGGGTTTCACCATGTTGGCCAAGCTGATTTCTAACTCCTGACCTCAGGTGATCCACTCGCCTCGGCCTCCCAAAGAGCTGGGATTAGAGGCATGAGCCACCTTACCTGGACCACATTTTTATTTTGTAGCTTATACTGGAGGCTGGCATTTGGGGGAGTGGTGTCTGTCTTCTTCTTTTTTTTTTTTTTTTTTTTTTTTTTTTTGAGACGGAGTCTTGCTCTGTCCCCCAGGCTGGAGTGCAGTGGCCGGATCTCAGCTCACTGCAAGCTCCGCCTCCGGGGTTCACGCCATTCTCCTGCCTCAGCCTCCCGAGTAGCTGGGACTACAGGCGCCCGCCACCTCGCCCGGCTAGTTTTTTTGTATTTTTTAGTAGAGACGGGGTTTCACTGTGTTAGTCAGGATGGTCTCGATCTCCTGACCTCGTGATCCGCCCATCTCGGCCTCCCAAAGTGCTGGGATTACAGGCTTGAGCCACCGCGCCCGGCGGTGTCTGTCTTCTGGCTGCATCTCCATCCTCCCAGGGCGAGCGGCAATGGGTGTGAGATTCTAAAAGCCCTGAGGGAAAGCTTCCCAGGGTCCAGCCTCCCCTTACAATTCATGGGACAAGTCTGGAGTGAGCGAGGACTATGTCCATAAAAGGAAAGAAAAGACAAGACAATATTGCCCAATGAGTCAAACGTGATCTTAGCACAAAGAAGCAGGGCACCAGTTCAGAGAAAAGGTCAGTCCTCTTACCAGCAGCCCTTGCAGGGCCCTCGGCTGGCGCAGGTTCAGCTTTCTCACGGGAAACGCTCCCCTATAGATGCTCGCTCACAGCCCATCGCGCCGCGCCGCTGTGGCCTCTGTGCCACGGAAGGCCTCTCTAGCAGCCTGGCAGTGCTGGAGGTGAGGGCCCCGTTTCGGCCTCCCGAGCCTGCCTACTCCTTGCGGCGCTGTCTGACAGCTAGGTCAGCGGCGCGACGTCCATGGGGGCGCTGCGCGCTGAGCGCTATGTCTAGCCCAGGCGCGGTCCCTACGCGGGCCAGCCTCGGCCTGGGGCACTGTCTGAACTGGGCGCTGGCTGCACACTCAGGAGGCCTGGAACGCCCTGGACGGCACCTGCCTGCCTGACTTCTGCCTCTACCATCTGGCCTGGCATTTCGCCCCCGGGCTGATGATAAGAAGGTGCCAGGAGGCCCTGGGACACCGCGCAGGAGCGCGGCGGGAGCCATATGGGGCATAGCCCTGCACCGCCTTTCTGAACTGGTCCCTGCTCTGGGGAACAGTGTGCTGCTTCTTTGTGCTACGATCACGCTTGACTCATTGGACAATATTGTCTTGTCTTTCCTTTCTCTTTCTTTTTATGAATATAGTAGTCTTCACTCACTCCAAACCTGTCCGTTGAATTGTATGGGGAGGCTGGGCCCTGGGAAGCTTTCCCTCGGCTTTTAGAATCTCAACCCCCTTGTGGTCATCCAAGCTTTCCAAAAAGGAAATACATTTCTTTTTCTTTTCTTTTTTACTTTTTTGTTTTTTCTTTCTTCTTCTTCTTCTTTTTTTTTCTTTTTTTGACATGATCTTGCTCTGTTGCCCAGACTGGAGTGCAATGGTGTGATCACAGCTCACTGAAACCTCCTGGGCTCAGGTGATCCTCCCACCTCAGCCTCCCAAGTAGCTGGGACGATAGGTGCAGCGCCATCACTCCCAACTAATTTTTATGTTTTTTTTTTTTTTTTTGTAGAGACGGGGTTTCACTACGTTGCCCAGGCTGGTCTCCAGCTCCTCAGCTCAAGCGATCCGCCCGCCCCCGCCTTCCAAAGTGCTGGGATTACAGGCGTGAGCCACTGCGCCTGCCCAAGCATGTGATTTTTACACGCTCAGGAGCAAAAATCTGGTCCCGAAGTTGCTGTACCCAGTGTCAAAGAAGGGCGTATTCACTTTGTGAAAGATGTGCGGGAGGAATTCCAGGGGTTTTTCTCTCCTGCTTCGCAGGTAGCAGTGTTGGCACAGCTCGGATGGCCACACCCGGGTTGAGATTCTAAAAACAGAGGGAAACCTTCCCGGGGCAGGTCTGGAGTGAGCGCAGACTATGTCCATAATAAGTGAATTCCTGCGGTGCCGGGACAGAGCATGGGGTTCCAGCTTCGCCCACCTCTCCCGCACTGCCTGGGACTGGACAAGGCAAAGACCTTCCCCTAGCCTTCTCAGGCAAACTCCGACCTCCTCGGTGCTTCCGGGTGAAACCCGCGGTGGTTTGAACAGTAGAGGCAGGCGATGATCCATGAGGGCTGTTGGACCAGTATGGACGCGTCCTGGAATTCGGGTCGAATCTTGAGTGGAGGCTGCAGCGCGGACGCAGCTTCCCTTAGATGGCGGAGAGGAGTGGGGCGCTTCAGCACCACGGGGTGGACAGCACCCTGGAAGCAGCCGAGTAAGCCGGCTGCAGCCGAGTAAGCCTGCAGCCGAGGTCGCAGCCATGCTCCCCAGACCCCCGCCTGTTCCGCGGTCTTTACCCTGGAAATAGAGGAGAAGGGACAGCCCTACTCGGGCCGAGCTTCGGGACCCGGACCTCACGGCCCACAGGCTGTGCGGAGCTTGGGCCTGCGCTTGGGGATCTTGCCGAGCTTGGGGTCAGGGATGAGGAGGAAGGAGCCGCGGGGGAAGGCTGGAGATCCATCCAGCGGCGCGCAGCCAGAGGCAGAAGATAGAACCTTGGTCGCGCCCCTGGAGCCCTCCTTCGGTTGGCTTGGAATTCCAGTGTAGACACCGTCGCAGATGCTTGTTGCAACCCACCCTCAGGCCCCCGCCGGCCCAGACTTGCAGCCTCATCTGCAACCTCCCGCCCCAGGTTAAAAGGCACAATAACGGCACCTGGAGGGGCAATGAAGTGAGGACGGGCTGTTCGAGGGTAGCGGGGCAGAGCGGTCCCGCTGCGCAGCGCTATGACAGGGACGGAAGCCACGGGCCGTTTCTAGGAAGCAGATAAATGGAATTAAGTAGAATTAAGATTCCAAGGCGTTTTACAAGCGGTCCCTTCTGAGCCTCTCAGCAGCCCAGGAAGGTAGGCCCAAGCATCAGCTGTCATCCAGGAAGGCTCTCAGAGGTCGGCCGACGCCTTCACGTCACACGGCCGAGGGGCTCTGAAGCCAGGACTCGAATCCAGGGTTCCGCACACCAGATCTGCTGCTAATCCTTGGCAACTGCTGCCTCGCGGGAGCCCAGTCGCCTGTAGGACAGGGCGTCCCTGCAGCTGCGCCGTTCGCTGTGTCTCCGGGATCAGTCGTGGGAGCCCCAGTCCAAGCGCGGCCTCGGAACTGAACGGACAAAGACGGGGGCTGGAGACGCTTAGGGATGGCAGCGGCAATTACGGCCCTGGGAGGGGGAGCGCACCTGGCACGGGGACCGTGGGCAGGCGGGGCCCCCTGATCCAGTCGGAATGAGGCGCGGGGCTCCCGGTTAGCAACTTGTGTATACACAACGCCCCATCTCCTGAGCTCGCTTTCAAGGCCCATCTACAGTTCCATTCATTCAGGGCCGGTCCATTCCACAGGCAGTTCCCCCGAGCCGGCCAGGTTCCACCTTCTGGCTCTTTCAGCTTCCTGAATTCATGATCTCACCTACCCGTAACAACCTTCTGGACTAGCCTGGTGGGACAAAGGCGAGTCTATGGTACTTAGGAATGTCCACTAGTCAGGGTCTGCACAGTTGCTGCAGTCAGCCAAACACCTTGTTGGGGAGGAAGGAGAGGGATCTCTGGTGACTGGGGAGAGCCTACGTCCAACTTTTTGGGGCTAGGGAGCTACACTGTGTAGGGAGCCACACCCTGTCCAATGGGTGACCAGCGAGGACTATAGTCACTGTGCACCAACAATGACAGGTATTTCTTTCCTGGACTCCCAGGAAGTTCTCCTCAGACCAGAACTTAGTCCACACCTCCCAGCAGCTGCTCAAAATATATAGTCTTTTGGCCAGGTGCGGTGGCTTATGTCTGTAATACCAGCATTTTGGGAGGCCAGGAGTTCAAGATGACTTGAGCCCAGGAGTTCCAGACCAGCCTGAGCAAGATGGTGAGACCTTATCGCTACAGAAAAAAAAAAAAAAAAGCCAGGCCTGATGGTGCGTGCCTGTAGTCCCAGCTACCCAAGGAGACGCTGAGGTAGGAGGATCACTTGAGCCCAGGAGTTTGCAGTTGTAGTGAGCTATGTTCATGCCACTGTACTCCAGCCTAGGTGACAGAGGAAGACCCTGTCTCTATAAAAAAAATTATATATAATATTGTATATTACATATAATCTCAGCAGGAGGGATGGCTGAAAGCAGGCCTGGGTAGGTTTTGTAAAGAATGAGTTCACTGGATTCCCCTGCAAAACTCTACCTGTGGAACCCAGAGCCAAGGCCTTGCTACTTCCTCCCCACTGGGTAAGGCACAAGTGGCAAGTGGGCCAAGGATAAGTGCTAGGGGGACACGAGGGTGTCCAGCCTATTAAAATGGTCACTGCAGATATCATGCTGGCCTGGGAGCAGCAGAGCTTGGAAAACATCTGCTGCTGCCTGCCTGCCCTGATGGTACCAGAGATAGGGTGAGGAGTAAATGATTCAGGGCAGGACCCCAGAGCTGATGGCTTGGTTGGGCACAGCAGATTCAACTTTTTCCTTTTTTTTTTTTTTTTTTTTATACAGAGTCTTGCTCTGTTGCTCAGGATAGACTGCAGGGGTGTGATCTCAGTTCACTGCAACCTCCACCTCCCGGGTTCAAGTAATTCTTTGCCTCAGCCTCCTGAGTAGCTGGGACTACAGGCTCACACCACACGCCTGGCTAATTTTTTGTATTTTTAGTACAGACGGGGTTTCGCCATGTTGGCCAGGCTGGTCTTGAACTCCTGGCTTCAAGTGATCTGCCTGCCTCGGCCTCCCAAAGTGCTAGGATTACAGGTGTGAGCCACCATGCCTGGCCTAGCAGATTCAGTTTTTAACAATCTTCCTTCTCTGTCCCACCTTGGAGTCCTCCTGATTTTGTCTGTTTGTCTGGCAGGCACCTGGCCTTGCCGCTGCATGGGCGCTGGTGCGTGCGAGTCGCGCTCGAAGAAACCCAAACACGTCGTGGGGCTGCCATGTGCCGCAGACAGCACTGGAGGCAGGTAGGGGCTAAGGCTCCCCGCAGCCTTCCGCGTGTTGTCGAGTACGCAGTTGAAATAGTTCTCCAACCTGGCCCGTCCTCCGAGACCCTTCCCAGGCGCCCAGACTCTGTCAACAGAGTCCATTGCTAAAACTCCTCGTTAGTATTTACCACCCCTCCAGTCTCTGTTTTGAAGCAGTGGTTTTCTTTTTTTTTTTTTTGAGGCGGAGTCTCGCTCTGTCGCCGGGACTGGAGTGCAGTGGCTAGATCTCAGCTCACTGCAAGCTCCGCCTCCCGGGTTTACGCCATTCTCCTGCCTCAGCCTCCCGAGTAGCTGGGACTACAGGCGCCCGCCATCTCGCCCAGCTAGTTTTTGTATTTTTAGTAGAGACGGGGTTTCACCGTGTTAGCCAGGATGGTCTCGATCTCCTGACCTTGTGATCCGCCCGTCTCGGCCTCCCAAAGTGCTGGGATTACAGGCTTGAGCCACCGCGCCCGGCTGAAGCAGTGGTTTTCAACCACTGCACGTTTTCAAAAGAGATCATCTCAAGCGGCCCTGTGCTGCTAAAAGCGGGGCCGGGAGGTCTCGGTGCCGGACTCCACCCTGCAGCCCTTCCCTTTCGCCATCGCCCTGTGCTGTCCCTCCTTAGGGAAACCTTAGGGTGGAGCGATGAGTCGCCCTTGACTAACTCTTCGGGGTCAACCTCTCCTTCCACGCCAAGGAAAGGATTCCAGGGCGATGTTTCTGGAAATGGAAATCTGACCAAGCCACTGCCCTGGTGAAAATTCAGCGGGTCCCTAGCACCTAGTGCAGCGGCTCCTAGCCTGAGTATTGCCCTCTTTCGGTGGGGAGGGGTTGGGTTTTTTTGTAGCATCTGTTGATCTGATCTCCAACATCCTCCACGTCAATTCCCACTCCACCCACATCCCTTACCCTATACATAAGTTTTCCAGTCACGGTGCTGGCTTGAGTGGGGGTGCGTGCAGTGCTGACACCAAAATGGAGGTCCCGTGTTTCTGAGAGTGTCTTTCAGAGAAATGCAAACCTGAAATGCCTCCTGCCAAGAGACAGTTTCTGGAAAAATTAAGGCCTTTGAGAAGCAAAGCTGAGGTGAGTAACTTAATTTAAAAAAAAAAAACAAACAGAGAGGAGTTTCAAGAACACTAAGTGGGAAGAAAAGGAAGGAGTCTGGGGTGGGGCAGGGATTGGGGCACCAGCTTCCTTATCGCTGAGCATGGGGGGCGGGGGAGGGGGGCATGTATTGTCACCGGAGGCACTGATAGAGCAACCTCCTTCAGGGAAAGAAAAATGGAGGTAGGAAGCAGAGTGAGGAAAGACCACGGTAGAGTCTGGGGGCTGCGGGGTGGACTTCTGGCAGGAGCCTTCTCCAGCCATGGCTTTGAGGCTGATATGGTTAGGCACTCTGTGTCCCCACCCAAGTCTCATCTTAAATTGTAATCCCCATAATCCCCACGTGTGAAGGGAGAGACCTGGTGGAGGTAATTGAATCATACAGGTGGTTTCCCCCATGCTGTTCTCATGGTAGTGAGTGAGTTCTCAGGAAATCGGATGGTTTTATAAGGGGCTCTTCCCCCGTCACTCCACACTTTTTTCTGCTGCCTTCTGAAAGAGGTGCCTTGCTTCCCCTTCTGCCATGATTGTAAGTTTCCTGAGACCTTCCTAGCCATGTAGACTTGTGAGTCAATTAAACCTCTTTCCTTTCTAAATTACTCAGTCTTGGGCAGTTTTTTCGTTTTTTGTTTTGTTTTGAGATGGAGTCTCACTCTGTCACCTAGGCTGGAGTGCAGTGGCATGATATCGGCTCACTGCAACCCCCACCTCCCAGGTTCAAGCGATTCTCCTGACTCAGCCTCCTGTGTAGCTGGGATTACAGGCACACATCACCATGCCCAGCCAAGCTTTGTATTTTTAGTAGAGACGGAGTTTCACCATGTTGGCCAGGCTGGTCTCGAACTCCTGACCTCAAGTGATCTGCCCACCTCGGCCTCCCAAAGTGCTGGGATTACAGATGTGAGCCACCGTGCCTGGCCTTTTTGTTTGTTTTTGAGGCAGAGTCTCACTGTGTCACCCAGGCTGGAGTGCAGTGGTGTGATCTGGCTTACTGCAACCCCCACCTCCTGGGTTCAAGTGATTCTCCTGCCTCAGGCACCCACCACCACGCCCGGCCATGGGCAGCTCTTTATGGCAGTATGAAAACAGATGAATACCGGGTCCCTCTCGGTTGTCCTGTCTGGGGCTGTCAGTTCACCTGAGCTAGACTCAGGAAGGGGGCTTCCTTTGGCTTTGCTCACCTTGCTGCTGCGGGTCCACTTCAAAAAGATGACAACGAAGCAGAGTTCACCTGAGGACATGCAAGAGCCCTCGTTTATGGAGCTTGCAGACTTCACAAGACTCCTAAGAATTGTTGAACCATCCCTGGTTGCAGCTTCTTGAGATGGGTTACTTACTTGTTGAAGCACCTGCTTGCTTGACTCTTGCTGCCTGAATTCCTCTTTTTCCCAGGAGACCAGCTAGGGTGGGGACAGCCTTGCTGGAGCCCTAAGCAAGGAAGGCTGATTTCCAGGGGTGTAGACTGGCTGACACGGGTGTCACTTTGTTATGGATTAAGATATTCCACATAAACAATATGGCAAAGTTTTTTGTTTGTTTGTTTTTTGAGATGGAGTTTCACTCTTGTTGCCCAGGCAGGAGTGCAGTGGCACAATCTGGGCTCACTGCAACCTCTGCCTCCCAGGTTCAAGCAATTCTCCTGCCTCAGCCTCCCGAGTAGCTGGGATTACAGGCATGCGCCACTATGCCTGGCTAATTTTGTATTTTTAGTAGAGGCAGGATTTCTCCATGTTGGTCAGGCTGGACTTGAACTCCCGACCTCAGGTGATCCGCCTGCCTCGGCCTCTCAAAGTGCTGAGATTACAGGCGTTAGCCACCGTGCCCAGCCTATATGGCAAAGTTTTAACACAATTTTTACTAAGATAAATATCATAAAGGACTTTGTAAAGAATATGTTACAACCGATTAGGCCAGTGGCTTTTTGTTTGTTTGTTTGTTTGTTTAGCGGGATTTGGTTGAACCTCATCATGCTATAGATCTTCCATTCAGGGATGATGATGTGGGCATAGTTCAGTGGAGGCTGCCTGCAATGAAATTGGGCAGAGGCAAGAATAGAGAGGTCAGCCTTAGCCCAGCTTCCAGGAACACCAGAGCCTAAGAAGGATATCTCCCAGAGGGAAAGCCAGAGACCAGGCAAGGGAACGTATATGAACACCCAGCCTGTGCTCTGGTGTGAGGTTGCAACAGGAGTAGGGTTGGTTCAATCAGCATATTTTCTTTCATGTACTAGGTTGAAAGTGTTAGCCCATTTTATAGATGAAGAAACAGAGGCTCAGAGAGATGACATGACTTAGCCAAGTCCACCAAGTGAGTAGACAGAGATGACCTGAACTCTGGAGTTCTGCCTCTAACATATCCTAGTTCTTTCTTGATTGTCCATAATATACAAACACAGTGGCCTAAGAATATTTACTCCCCGGTCACTGTTTCCTCAGCTGGAAAGGGAAACAAATTAATAATATTTGAAAAAACAAAAACCCAACAACTAAAAAAGCATTACTAAATGCAATGCCGTTTGAGAGCACAAACTGTCAACAAAAATAATACTTAATTCTCTGGAAGGGAAATTAATTAAAAATTCAGAGGAGATACCAGAACACTAGCTGGTAGGCTTAAATAAGTGAAGGACTAGCTGGGGCAACATAGCAAGACTTCATCTCCTCAAAAACAAAAAAAGAAAAGAAAATTAGGCATGGTGGCATGCACCTGTAGTCACACCTACTTGGGAGGCTGAGTGGGAGGATCACTGGAGCCTGGGAGGCCAAGGATACAGGGAGCCATGATTGTGCCACTGTACTCCAGCCAGGACAATAGAGTAAGACACTGTTTCAAAAAAAAAAAAGGAATGTGGAAATTCCTCTCACTGTATCAATGCAAATAATTCACACCTACAGCTATGGTGAAGTGCAGGCCTCTGCTTTACGTGACAGGGTTCGGGACACCTGTCATCCCAGCTTCCATCCTGTGCCCTCTGTGGACAACTAGACTATGTTGCCTGCCCTCTGCTATGGGATAACTGTGGCCTGGAGCTGTGCTGGGGCAGGACAGCCACCCCATGACATACGACCACCCTGAGGCAGTGCTCTTATGGAGATGACCACAGCTCCATTGTGGTGTTCCTTCTGGACAGTGTCATCACTGAGGCTGCCTGAGGAACGTTGGCAGCAGGCCTGGAGCACCAGGGGCTCTGCAAGCCCCTCATTTCATAGGCACCTTGGCCAGGACCAGTCCCAGGGGCCAGAGGCAGGTCACTGCCCCCAGGAGCCAAGTCTGCACTGGGTGCAGTGGGAAGGGGCTCAGGGAACCCTGGGAGCAGAGATTTTTCCTCCATACCCTTCTAGTTCTTTGAGCTTAAAAAGCAAACATTCTTTGTAACTAGCTTTCTCTGGTGCTTTTAACAGACACTGGGAACCAAAACTTTGTTTTAATACATTTTCTCAGTACCTGTCTGCAAGCAGCTAGAGTCCTCTATCTGGGCGGCTCTGTGTGGCAGCCCTGGCCCTGCTTTGCCAGGGTCACTTTTTTATCTCGACTTTTATCCTAGAGGAACACCTGGTCACTGACGTTCAGTGACTTGCCAGAAACCACCCAGCTCTCGGGGCAGAGCCGGCATTCCTCCTCGGGTCTGTCTGGTGCCAAGTCTCTCCAGTGCTCTCCCAGCCTCACTCTCTCTCCACTGTGTGTGCTGTGTGTCCTTGGTGATGGCTGCAGCCTCTGGGTATGTTTCCAAGTTCACCACCAACAATGGCTAATAGTTTCCTCCTGAAACTGAACAAGGAGAAAAAAGTGCCATTAGAGCTATCAGCCACCATTAGAGCTATGAGCAATGCCAGCTTTGCTTCAGTTTGAAATATATTTTTCTTTTCTATGAAGACTATGTTATGCTTCTTCATAAAGTTCAGTTCTACACTCAGCACAAGCAGCGATTATTTCAAAAAGTACCTCACACTGCCCTCAAGGCTGGGAAAATGCTTCCATTTGTAAGAGGCACATAGGAGCTGAGACTGCTGAGGGCCCGGCAGGGTGTCAACTTCCATCACAGGTTCAGTCCAGGACACATGCCCAGGAAAGGGAAAGAGTGAACTGCCTACAGCTTTTGAAATGATTTCTATTTCTCTTTTATGCTTTTGTTTGCAAATCCTCAGTGGAGTTTGTCCATGATATGAAATGCTAATAAAAATGATGACCTGTGGATGGTAGGCAGCTCACATGAGGATTTTTTAAAAACAGCTTCATTCAGGTATAATTCCGGTATACAAGAAACCGCACCTTTAAAATGTATGGTTTGATGCCCTTTATATATTTATTTTTTTGTTTTGTTTTGGTTTTTTTTGAGACGAAGTCTTGCTCTGTCACCCAGGCTGGAGTACAGTGGCCGGATCTCAGCTCACTGCAAGCTCCGCCTCCCGGGTTCACGCCATTCTCCTGCCTCAGCCTCCAGAGTAGCTGGGACTACAGGCGCCCACCACCTCGCCCGGCTAGTTTTTTGTATTTTTTAGTAGAGACAGGGTTTCACCGTGTTAGCCAGGATGGTCTCGATCTCCTGACCTCGTGATCTGCCCGTCTCGGCCTCCCAAAGTGCTGGGATTACAGGCTTGAGCCACCGAGCCTGGCCTATTTTTTTTTTTTTTTTGAGACAGGATCTCTCTCTGTCACCCAGACTGAAGTGCAGTGGCACGATTTTGGCTCACTGCAACCTCCAGCTCCTGGGTTCAAGAGATTCTCGTGCCTCAGCCTCCCAAGTAGTTGGGACTACAGGTGCGCACCACTGCACTCGGTTTATTTTTTTGTTGTGTTTTGCTTTGTTTTAGTAGAGATGGGGTTTTGCCATGTTAGCCAGGCTGATCTTAAACTCCTTGCCTCAAGTGATCCACCCACCTCGGCCTCCCAAAGTGCTGGTATTAACAGGCGTGAGCCACTGTGTTTGTCCTTTTTTTCTTTTTTCTTTTTTGATAAATAGAGACATGGCCTCACTCTGTCACCCAGGCTGGGGTGCAGTGGTATGATCATAGCTCACTGCAGCCTCACATTCCTGGGCTCAGGCAATCCTTCCACCTCACCCTCTGAGTAGCTGGGACTACAGGCTAGTGCCACCACTCCTGGCTAATTAAAACAAAATTTTTTTTGTAGAGATGGGGTCTCACTTTTGCCAGTGCTGGTCTTCAGTTCCTAACCTCAAATGATCCTTCTGCCTTGGCCTTTCAAAATGCTGGGGTTGCAAATGTGAGTGGCCAAACCTCACCATGAGTTTTGACATATGTGTACATTCTCGAAACCATCTCCACCATTATGATGACAGCATGTGTATAGCCATCACCCCACACTTTCCTTGTGGCCCTTTGTAATTGCCCTAGGTCCCCCTTCCCACTCTGCATTCCCAAGGGACCAATGATATGCTTCTGTCATTGTTGATTAGTTTGCATTTTCTAGAGTTTTATATAGATGGCATCACAAAGCACTCACCACCAAACCCCTTATAATCCTGTGGGTTTTCGTGTTTTTGTTTTTGTTTTTGTTTGAGACGGAGTCTTGCTCTGTAGCCCAGGCAGGAGTACAGTGGCACCATCTCGGCTCACTGCAAGCTCTGCCTCCTGGGTTCATGCCATTCTCCTGCCTTAGCCTCCCTGAGTAATTGGGACTACAGGCGCCCGCCACCACGTCTGGCTTATTTTTTGTATTTTTAGTAGAGATGGGGTTTCACTATGTTAGTCAGGATGGTCTCGATCTCCTGACTTTGTGATCTGCCTGCCTTGGCCTCCCAAAGTGCTGGAATTACAGGCATGAGCCACCATGCCCGGCCAATCCTGTGGGTTTTCCTGTGTCAAAGTCCCTCAGCCAGAGACTACCAGGGTCACTTGCAGTTGGGCAGGTTGGGTTTACTACTCATTGCAGGGAGGGAGAACATGCACCATGGGAAAATATTTTCGTAAATGATGTTGAAAAGAACCTGTTATAGGATTTGGGTGATTTGAGAGAGCAATTTAGGGAAGTGAGGGTTCACTCTAGAATTGAAGCTGTCAGAAAGCAGGGGCAATTCTATAATTGGATACTGTCTTAGTCTGTTTGTATTGCTATAAAGCAATAACTGAAGCTGGGTGATTTAAAAAGAAAAAGGGTGTCTTTGGCTTACAGTTCTGTAGGCTGTACAAGAAGCACGGTGCCAGCAGCTGTTTCTGGTGAGGCCTCAGAAAGTTTCCACTCATGACGGAAGGTGAAGGGAGCCAATGTGTGCAGAGATGAGATGGTGGGAGAGGAAGCAAGAGACAGGGAAGTGCTGGGCTCTTCTTTAACAATCAGCCATCATGGGAACTAATAAAGGAAAAACTCACCTTCCCCTCACAGTGCGTTAATCTACTCATGAGAGATCCACCCCCATGACCAAAACACCTTGCACTATGCCCCCACCTCCAACCTTGGGATCAAATTTCAACATGAGGTTTGCTGGGGCAAACATCCACACTGTAGCACATACCTTAACAAATCTTATCTATAGAGAGGGCAGACTAGAATAAGGGTAAAGCTGTATTGGGGGAGAAAAAGGAGCTGTCACCTGGGATTAGGCAATGGTTTCTCAGATACAATTCCTGAAGCACAAGCAACACAAAATAGATAAACTGGATATAATTAAAATGTTAAAACTTGCATGCTTCAAAGGAGGACATCAAAAAAGAGAAAAGAGGTCTGGTGCGGTGGCTCATGCCTTTAATCCCAGCACTTTGGGAGGCTGAAGCAGGAGGATCTCTTCAGTCCAGGAGTTAGAGACCAGTCTGAACAACATAGTGAAACACTTTCTCTAAAAAAATTTTTTAAAAAGTTAGCCAGGTGTGGTGGCACATACCTGTAGTTCCAGTTATTTGGGGGCCCAAGGTGAGAGGATTGCTTAAGCCTGGAGGTCGAGGCTGCTGTGAGCCAGGATCACACTACTGCACTGTAGCATGGGTAACCAAGCAAAACTCTGTCCCAAAAAAGAAAAGAAAGGGAAGTGAAAAAACAACCCATAGAATGGGGGAACATTTTTGCAAATTATGTATCTGATAAAAGACTTGTATTGGCCGAATGCAGTGGCTCACACCTGTAATCCCAGCACTTTGGGAGGCCGAGGCGGGTGGATCACGAGGTCAGAAGATTGAGACCACTCTGGCTAATATGGTGAAACCCCATCTTAAAAAAAAAAAAAAAATTAGCTGGGCATGGTGGCAGGTGCCTGTAGACCTAGCTACTCGGGAGGCTGAGGCAGGAGAATAGCGTGAACCCGGGAGGCAGAGCTTGCAGTGAGCCGAGATCACGCCACTGCATTCCAGCCTGGAGGACACAGCGAGACTCTATCTCAAAAAAACAAAAACAAAAACAAACAAAAAAAAACTTGTATCTACAATATATAAAGAATTATTACAACTAATAACAAAAAAAACAATTTTAAAATGAGCAAAGGATCTGAATAGACACTTCTTTTTTTTTTTGTTTTATTTTATTTTTTATTTTTTGAGATGGAGTCTTACTCTGTCACCCAGGCTGGAGTGCAGTGGTGCGATCTCGGCTCACTGCAACCTCTGCTTCCCAGGTTCAAGTGATTCTCTTGCCTCAGCCACCTGCGTAGCTGGGATTACAGGCACTCGCCACCTCACCCAGCTAATATTTTTATTTTTAGTAGAGACAGGGTTTCACCATGTTGGTCAGGCTTATCACTGGTCTCGAACTCCTGACCTCAAGTGATCCACCCCCTTCGGCCTCCCAAAGTGCTGGGTTTAAAGGAGTGAGCCACTGTGCCTGGCCTGAATAGACCCTTCTTTAGAGAAGATAAACAAGGGGCTAATAAATGCATGAAAAAGTGTTCAGCATCACTAATCATTAGGGAAATGTGAATCAAAACCACAGTGAGATACTACTTCACACCCATTAGGATGTCTATTAAGAACAAGAAAGAAAAGAGGGAAAATAATAAGTGTGGTGAGATTGTGGAGACATTGGAAGCCTCCTACACTGCTGTTGAGAATGTGAAATGGTGTTGCCACTGTGGAAAACAGCCTGGCAGTTTCTCAGCATGGAACTACTATGTAACCCAGCAATTCCACGTCTAGGTGTACACCCAAGAGAAACAAAAACATGACCGGGCGCAGTGGCTCACGCCTGTAATCCCAATACTTTGGGAGGCCAAGGCAGGTGGATCACTTGAGGTCAGGAGTTTGAGACCAGCCTGGCCAACATGGTGAAACCCTGTCTCTACTAAAAAATATATCTAAATTAACCAGGTATGTTGGTGGGCTCCTGTAACCCCAGCTACTCTGGAGGCTGAGGCAGGAGAATTGCTTGAACCCAGGAGGCAGAGGTTGCAGTGAGCTGAGATTGCGCCACTGCCATCCAGCGTGGGCAACAGAGACCCTCTCTTAAAAAAAAAAAATGCGGCCGGGCGCGGTGGCTCAAGCCTGTAATCCCAGCACTTTGGGAGGCCGAGACGGGCGGATCACGAGGTCAGGAGTTCGAGACCATCCTGGTGAATACGGTGAAACCCCGTCTCTACTAAAAAAATACAAAAACTAGCGGGCGAGGTGGCAGGCGCCTGTAGTCCCAGCTACTCGGGAGGCTGAGGCAGGAGAATGGCGTAAACCCAGGAGGCGGAGCTTGCAGTGAGCTGAGATCCGGCCACTGCACTCCAGCTGGGTGACAGAGCAAGACTCCGTCTCAAAAAAAAAAAAAAAAAAAGGCCGGGCGCGGTGGCTCAAGCCTGTAATCCCAGCACTTGGGAGGCCGAGATGGTGGATCACGAGGTCAAGAGATCGAGACCATCCTGGCTAACACTGTGAAACCCCGTCTCTACTAAAAAAATACAAAAAAAACTAGCCGGGCAAGGTGGCGGGCGCCTGTAGTCCCAGCTACTCGGGAGGCTGAGGCAGGAGAATGGCGTGAACCCGGGAGGCGGAGCTTGTTGTGAGCTGAGATCCGGCCACTGCACTCCAGCCCCGGCGACAGAGTGAGACTCCGTCTCAAAAAAAAAAAAAAAAAAAAAAAAAAAAAAAAAAAAAAAAAAAAAAAATGCAAACGAACATACAAAAAGGCTGAACATCATTAATCATCAGATAAATGCAAATCAGAACTATAATGAGATGTCATCTCACCCCAGTTAAAATGTTTTCTGTCCAAAAGACAGGCAATAACACATGCTGGCGAGGTTGTGGAGAAAAAGGAACCCTCATCCACCAAGGATGGAATGTAAATTAATACAGTCACTATGGAGAACAGTTTGGAAGTTCTTCAAAAGACTGAAAATAGAGTTACCATACGACCAAGCTATCCCACTGCTAGGTATGTACCCAAAAGAAAGGAAATCAGTATGTCTAAGAGATACCTGCACTCCTGTGTTTATTGCAGCACTATTCACAATAGCCCAGATTTAGAAACAACCTAAGTGTCCATCAACAAATGAATGGGTAGAGAAAATGTGGTACATATACACAATGGAATACTATTTAGCCATAAAAAAGAATGAGATCCTGTCATTTGAAACAACAAACATAGATGGAAATGGAGGTCATTATGTCAAGTGAAATAAGCCAGAAAGACAAACATCGCATGTTCTCACTTATCTTTGGGAGGTAAAAATTAAAGCAATTCAACTCATGGCCATAAAGAGTAGAAGGATGATTATCAAAGGCTGGGAAAGGTACTGGCAGGGCAGGGATGGGGAGAGGGGATGATTAATGGGTACAAAAAAGATGAGAAAGAACAAATAAGACCTAGTATTTGCTAGCACAACAGAGTGGCTGTAGTAAAAAAAATAATTTAACTTCATTTACAATTAACTAAAAGAATATAATTGGATTATTTGAAACACAAAGGATAAATGCATGAGGTAATAGATACCCTTTTGACCCTGATATGATTATTATGCATTGTAAGCCTGTATCAAAACATCTCATATACCCCATAAATAAATACACCTACTATGTACCCACAAAAATTAAAAATTAAATAAATATAACATGATGATGGTTGCATGCTTCTGTGAATACAATTTTTTCAATGCTTTTAGCTTTTATTTTAGGTTTGGGGTACATGTGCATGTTTGTTATACAGATAAATTGTGTGTTATGGGGGTTTGGCGTATAGATTATTTTGTCACTCCAGTAAAAAGCATAGTATCTGGTAGGTAGATTCTCTTTTTTTTTTTTTCTTTTTTCTTTTTTTTTTTTTTGTGAGACACAGTCTTGTTCTGTCGCCCAGGCTGGAGTGCAGCAGCATGATCACGGCTCACTGCAACCTCTGCCTCCTGGGTTCAAGTGATTCTCCTGCCTCAGACTCCCAAGTAGCTGGGATTTACAAGTGCATGCCACAACGCCTGGCTAATTTTTGTATTTTTAGTAGAGACAGGGTTTCATGTTGGCCAGGCTGGTCTCGAATTGCTGACCTCAAGTGATTCATCCACTTCGGCCTCCCAAAGTGCTGGGATTACAGGTGTGAGTGTGCCTGGCCAGTTTTTCTATCTTCACTCTCCTTCCTCCCTCCACCCTCAATTAGGCCCTAGTCCCTGTTACTCACTTCTTTGTGTCTATGTGTACTCAATGTTTAGCTCCCACTTATAAGTGAGAACATGTGGTATTTTGTTTTTTGTTCCTTCGTTAGTTCACTTACGATCATGGCCTCCAGCTCCACCTATGTTGCCACAAAGGACAAGATCTCATTTTTTTAATGGCTGCATAATATTCCATGGTGTATACATACCACATTTTCTTTATCCAGTCTACCATTGGTGAACATTTAGCTTGATTCCATATCTTGCTATTGTGAATAGCACTGGGATGAACATACATGCGCACGTGTCTTTATGGTACAAAAACATAATTCTGTGAATATAATTAAAGCCATTGAATTATATATATTTTTTGAGACAACATCTTGCTCTGTTGCCCAGGGTAGAGTACAGTGGGACAATCATAGCTCACTGCAGCCTCGACCTCCCACCTCAGCCTCCCAAATAGCTAGGACTATAGTTGTGCACAATCATGCTCAGCTAATTTTTTTTTTTTTTTTTTTTTTGAGATGGTGTCTCACTCTGTAGCTGAGGCTGGAGTACAGTGGCACAATCTCGGCTCACTACAATCTCTGCTTCCTGGGTTCAAGCACTTCTCCTGCCTCAGCCTCCCAAGTAGCTGGGACTAGAGGGGCATGCCGCCACGCCAGGCTAATTTTTTGTATTTTAGTAGAGATGGAGTTTCACCATGTTGTCCAGGCTGGTCTTGAACTCCCAATGCTCAGCTAATTTTTAAAATTTATTATATTATTTTGTAGAGACAGGGTCTCGCTATGTTGCCCAGGCTGGTCTCGAACTCCTGGGCTCAAGCGATTCTCCCACCTTGGCCTCCCAAAGTGCTGGGATTACAGGCGTGAGCCACTGAATTGTACACTTTGAATGGATGAATTAAATGGTATGTGAATTTGATCTTTATAAATCTGTTCAAAGAATAGCAGTCACTCATTTTAGCCAGGAGAATTTATTTGGTATTTTATGGGTGACAGCATAGTGACCTTGTTTTTGTCAGTGCTTAGATAAAATTATGACATGGCCTTGCCTTGCCTTATTTTATCATGGTCTCAGAGTAACCTTATTGGAATTCTGTGAGTCTGTTTATGTTCCCCATGAGAGTCAGATGAGTTTGTGACAACATTGAGGTCTAACCATGAATGTCAAATCAGCTCCGGATGTCAGGAACTGCTTTTTTTCTTTCTAAGCTAATATTGGGAAGCTCAACAGGGCCTTGGGGGCCCACAGGAATGTGAATAAACACACTTGGAAAGTCCGCAGAATCTCCGGTCCCAGCCTCCTGCTGGTGTGAACCTGGGCTTCTGTGCCTGGGACCCTGGGAGGCTGAGGGACACCGGGCCAGAGGAAATAATGTACCATCTGGGATTTTTTGTGCTTTCTTATGTCTGTTGCTATTTCAAAATATTTAAAGGCAGAAAGTTTACCACCTGCTCTGTCAAGGAGGCCCCGTCATACCCCAATGACTGCCTCCAGCTCTCATCCCTCTCTGTTGACCCCCTAAGAATCCCTCGACAGTTCAGGGAGGACTTGTACAGTGGGGTGAAGGGCAGGGACAGGAGCTACAGCCTTTTCTGGCCCAGGCAAGAAGGAAACTTCCTGTCTTTCCATTGCAGATTTGGGATTAAACCTTATTTTGCATTGGGTTTAATCTCAACAGACACCGAGGGGCACCTGGAGTCCTTGCAAAACCTTGTCTGGTATCAGCTACCTATCAGAGTGCAGAGGACAAGGTCAGGTAGAGGCTGTGTTTCCAATGAGAGGAAGGCATGCGAGGGCAGGGAAGGAGCACTGGGAATGGGGTGGAAAGACTAAGGTTCGAATCCCAGCCCCGCTCCCTCCATGCAGGGCTACTTGGGTGAGTCCCTGCCCTGTCTGGGCTCCCTCCCTCACTTCCTTCCTTTCTTCCTTCCTTCCTTCCTTCCTTCCTTCCTTCCTTCCTCCCTCCCTCCCTCCCTCCCTCCCTCCCTTCCTTCCTTCCTTCCTCCCTCCCTCCCTCCTCCCTCCCTCCCTTCCTTCCTTCCTTCCTTCCTTCCTTCTTTCCTTCCTTCTTTTTTCCTCCCTCCCTCCCTTCCTCCCTTCCTTCTTGCTTCCCTCTCTCTCTTGCCCAGGCTGGAGTGCAGTAGCATGACCTCAGCTCACTGGAGCCTCGACCTCCTGGACTCAAGCCATCCTTCCACCTCAGCCTCCTGAGTATCTGGAGCTATAGGCATGTGCCACTACACCCGGCTAACTTTTGTATTTTTTGTAGAGATGGGATTTCACCATCTTGTCCAAGCTGATCTTGAACTCCTGGGCTCAAGTGATCTGCCCACCTCGGCCTCCCAAAGTGCTGGGATTACAGGCTTGAGCCACTGTGCCTGGCCTGTGCCTCAGCATTCTATCCTATGACTCAGAGAGATAGCTGAGCTCCATCTTCCAAAATCAAGTGACCATCACTGAGACTGTCTCCTCCCCGATAAAATCAGGATTGTGTTACTAATTGTAGTAAAACCAGTAACTCCAACAAACAAGTTCACCCCCCTGGTTCCACAGACCTCCCCAGTCTCATCTCTTAAGACTCCTGCCCTTCACAAGATGCTCTGGCGCACCCCAGCCCTGTGCCTCCTCTCATTTGGTTCCCTCTGCTTAGATTGCCCTTCTCACCTTTTGTTGGTGTCTACTCACCTTCTAAGACTCAGCCCAGTCCTCATCTCCTCCAGGAAGGCTTCCCCAATCTCCCTTCCTCTGGCTGGGTTAGGTACTGTCTCTTGGGCTCCTATCACGTCTGGGTCATTGCTATCCTAATAATATTGCTGATAATTCATAGCTAGTCATTATAGTTGTAATTTACTGAGCCCTTACTCACAGCCTGCCCCTGAACCAGACCCTTTATACAGCATCATCTCATTGAATCTGACAAAGTAAAACTCAGCTCCAAGTTCAAAGTGAACATCTGCCCTGCAGTTGATCCTGCTGAGATAACAGGAATAAAGCCAGCTGTGAAGTTAACACGAAACAGTAGTTCTCCCAAGCATAAGGTACAGCTAGAAAGTGCCATAACCACCCCCTTCTTTGGGTTACTAGTGCTTTCCTTCTGATTGATATTTTTTTTCCTTAAAATCACAGAGTATCAGAAATGTTACTGTTCAGAAGTACATCAGGATGAATGACGTATCCCACTCTTGTCTGGAGGACAGAAATCACTTTGACACAGAGTCGATTGAGCAGCCTTGATTCCCAATCAGGTGTGGAGCTTCACATAAGGTTTTCTAGGCCAGGCACAGTGGCTTGTGCCTGTAATCCCAGCAAGAGATGGGTGGATCACTTGAGGTCAGGAGTTCGAGACCAGCCTGGCCAACATGGTGAAATCCCGTCTACTAAAAATACAAAAATTAGCAGGGCATGGTGTCACGCATCTGTAATCCCAGCTACTCAGGAGGCTGAGGCAGGCGAATCACTTGGACTTGGGAGGAGGAGGTTGCAGTGAACTGAGGTTGTACCACGACACTCCAGCCTGGGCAACAGACTGAGATTCCATCTCAAAAAAAAAAAAAAAGTTTTCTGGGCACCACATTGTTGCAGGAAGTCAGGGACCCCAAATGGAGGGACTGGGTGAAGCCGTGGCAGAAGAACATAAATTGTGAAGATTTCATGGACATTTATTAGTTCCCCAAATTAATACTTTTATAATTTCTTACGCCTGTCTTTACTGCAATTTCTGAACATAAATTGTGAAGATTTCATGGATGCTTATCACTTCCCCAATCAATACCCTTGTGATTTCCTATGCCTGTCTTTAATCTCTTAATCCCGTCATCTTTACAAGATGAAGAGGATGAATGTCACCTCAGGACCCTGTGATGATTGTGTTAACTGCACAAATTGTTTGTAGAGCATGTGTGTTTGAACAATATGAAATATGGGCACCTTGAAAAAATAACAGGATAACAGCAATCTTCAGGGAACAAGGGAGATAAGACTTGGAGCCTGACTGCCAGTGAGCTAGGCAGAACAGAGCCATATTTCTTTTCTTTCAAAAGCAAATAGGAGAACTACCACTGAATTCTTTTTCTCAGCAAGGAATATCCCTGAGAAAGAAAATGCGTCCTGAGAGTAGGTCTATAGACGGCCCCCTTAAGGTTGACCGCCTTTTATGGTCGAAGCCAAAGGGATGAAATAAGCCCAGGTCTCCTGTAGCGCTTCCAGGTTTATTAGGACGAGGAAATTCCCACCTAATAAATTTTGGTCAGACAGGTTGTCTGCTCTCAAACCCTGTTTCCTGATAAGATGTTATCAATGACAATGCACCGAAACTTCATTAGCAATTTTAATTTTGCCCCATCCAGTGGTCCTGTCACCTCACCCTGCCTCCATTTGCTTTGTGATATTTTATTACCTTGTGAAGTATGTGATCTCTGTGACCCACACCCTATTCATTCACTCCCTCCCCTTTTGAAAATCGCTAATAAAAACTTGCTGGTTTTATGGCTCGGGGAGCATCATGGAACCTGCCGACATGTGATGTCTCCCCTGGACACCCAGCTTTAAAATTTCTCTCTCTTGTACTCTTTCCCTTTATTTCTCAAACCAGCTGAGACGCTTAGGGAAATAGAAAAGAACCCATGATAAATATCGGGGGTGGGTTTTTTTAACTGATACCACATTTCATGTTTATGTAGTTTTCAAGGAAAACAGAACACTGCATGCCCTTCGTAGTCCAGGCCTTGGCATTCATCCCTATTTTGCTTTGAGTCTATAAAAAATAGTGCATTAGCCAAGTACTGTGGCTCCCTATTGTAAGAAGTCCCAGCTATCCCGGAGGCTGAGGTGGGAGGAGTACTTGAGCCCAAGGGTTTGAGTTCAGCCTGGACAACACAATAAGATCCTGTCTTTTTTTTAAAAAAGTTTATTTATTTATTTATTTAAAAGTAGAAATGAGGTCTTGCTGTATTGCCCATGCTGGTCTAGAACTCTGCCTTCAAGTGATCTTCTTGCCTCGGCCTCTAAAATTGCTGGGATTACAGGTGCGAGCTACTGCACCCAGCCAAAAAGCTTTATTTAAATTCCATCTACACTCTACCTTTTCCCCCAATACTAC
Source organism: Trachypithecus francoisi (assembly GCF_009764315.1). Taxonomy (NCBI): domain Eukaryota; kingdom Metazoa; phylum Chordata; class Mammalia; order Primates; family Cercopithecidae; genus Trachypithecus; species Trachypithecus francoisi. The sequence goes on from NW_022681466.1 coordinate 37,130,424, forward strand.
AGTATAATAACTATATTTTCCTTTGTTTGGTGAGGCAATCCCCGGGTCCTCCTGTGTGTGGTCTCCTCTATTACTAAGAGAGTCAATAATCTTTACTTAGTCGAAGTACAGGTCTGTCTCTTGTGGTCTGAGGCCAATTGACCCAAGACAGTCCTAACCACAACCCTGAAGGAGGGGCTGTCTTGACCCCCTTTTTCTAGCTGGGGTCACCGAGGCTGAGGAAGGTGAAGGGATTCATTCCTGTGTTGTACTTGACACGTGAGCTCAGGACAGTGTTGGTTGCTCCAAAGCCCACTGCAATCCTCTGCCTGGTCCTCTTCTTCCCAGTGCCCCTGGCCTTAAGCCATGGTGGATTTCTGTTTGAGGCATGCGTCAGACCCTTCCTTGGGCTACAGACATCGGAGTACAGGGCCCCGGCTCCCTTGTTTCTGCTCCACATCCAGAATAGGTCCGGTAGCACTGAACCCAAATCTGGCATTATCTGGTCTACAAATACTCTCCTTCTCACTGCCCTGCCACCCCAGGCCTTGGAGGTACCAGAATACCCTGTCATCTACCAGAGATCCCATGTGACTGGACTCGTGATGTAGACTACACAAACCCAACCAAGGACCCCTTTCCGGCCATGCTGGGTCCCTGCCCACAAGGGGCACGTTTCTGACTTGAGGTTGCAGGTCATCAGCCACAGTCAGCACAGGGCATGAGGCATGAGCATGGAGCCTGGTGCCCCTACCTCAGACCCCAAGCCTCAGCTCCCTCTCTATAAAATGGCCTCCGAGTGGATTAAAAAGTACACATATAAAGCACTTGGTGCCAAGCATGGCAGATGCTCAGGGCACCTCAGAAGTTAACTGGGCTACTTATGGAAAAGGGTTTGTTGGAGCAGCCTGCTTGCCACTTACTGGCACCCCTTTCATATCTGTTCCCATGGAGGCAGGGACAGTGCTGAGGACTGGCTGGGGGAGGACAGAGGCTCCTGGCGTGGTGTGGGCCTCTGGTGGCAGCACCATGGCTGCTGCAGGAGCATGTAGTGTGTGCCAAGTGGCAGTGGCACAGCTGCTCAGAGGGGACTGCCTGCCTGGGCCTCACTCATGCCCTGGCACTTCACTCTCATCACGACCTCGTTAGTGCCCATGAACTCGATCTGCCATCATCCATGCATGAGTTGAACTCCCTTCTTGTGCCAGCCCCAGGCAAGGCACCAGAGGTAGGAGGGTGGGGCAGGGCGATGACCAGTGCATCTTCCAGGCTTTCTGAAGCTCTCAGACCTCCCGCTCCTGTTTGGGCTGGCTGCTTCGTGTTCCTGCTATGACATTGTCATGCATGAGTGTTTCTGCCCCTTCATTTGTGGGGTCTCCAGGCACTCCACTCCCACCGTGTGACATCCCATTTTTCTGAGTCCCACAACTTCTTCATTTTAGTTCACTTCTTTATGTTTGTGAAGCACATTCTCTGGAAGTTTCCTGGTAGAGGTACATGGAAGGTAAAGTTTCCAGACCCTGAACATCTAATGATATCTTTTTTCTACTCTTACATTTGATCAATATTTTGACTAGATATGTACTTCTATATGGAGATAATTTTCCCTCCAACGTTGGAAGTTTACTTCTGCATTCTTCCAGTGTTGCTATGACAATTTCTAGTCCCTAGGGGGTGGACTTCTTTTTTTTCCCCCAGAAGTTTTAGGATCTTCTGTTTATCCCATAGGCATTTTTCAGAATTGCCAGTGCTGTGCCTTGTATGGTATTTTTTCATGCATTATGTGGATCTGTGGTATCAGTTCCTTCAGCCAGTAAACATACGCTCTTCCATTCTGGGGATTTACAAAAATTAGTTCTAATATTTTCCTCCCTATTGTTTTCTCTTTCTAGAACTTCTACTAATATGAAGTTAATCAACTAACTCTTTTTGTCTCTCTCCCTTCCTTCTTTCCTTCCTTCCTTCCTTCCTTCCTTCCTTCCTTTTCTTTTACTCCAATTCTCCTTCCCCCACTCCCCACTAACCTCCTGGGAGATTTTTATGAACCTTATCCTCCAATCTTATTGAATTTTTATTCAACAGCTTAAATTCTATATAACATTTTTCTTAAGAGATGGGATCTCACTTGTTGCCCAGGCTGGTCTCAAGAGATCTTCCTACCTCAGCCTTCAGAAGCTCTGGGATTATAGGTGTGAGCCACCGCACCTGGCTAAACAGTTTAAATTCTAAAAGCTCTTTCTTTTTCTTAGAATAGTTTTTTCTGGCCAGGCGCAGTGGCTCACGCCTGTAATCCCAGCACTTTGAGAGGCCAAGGTGGGCAGATCACCTGAGGTCAGGAGTTCAAGACCAGCTTCAACATGGAGAAACCCCATCTCTACTAAAAATACAAAATTAGCCAGGCGTCATGGTGTATGCCTGTAATCCCGCTGCTTGGGAGGCTGAGGCAGGAGAATTGCTTGAACCTGGGAGGCGGAAGTTACGGTGAGCCAAGATCGTGCCATTGCACTCTAGCCTGGGCAACAAGAGCGAAACTCCGTCTAGAAAAAAAAAAAGAATAGTTATTTCTTTACATCACATTGGTTTTGTTTTTGTTTTTGTTTTTGTTTTTTTGAGACAGTCTTGCTGTGTCGCCCAGGCTGAAGTGCAGTGGCACGATCTCAGTTCATTGCAATTTCTGCCTCCTGGGTTCAAGTGATACTTGTGCCTCAGCCTCTTGAGTAGCCAGGATTACAGGCTGTGCCACCATGCCTGGCTAATATTTTTATTTTTGGTAGAGATGGGGTTTCACTATGTTGGCCAGTCTGGTCTCGAACTCTTGGCCTCAAGTGATCCTCCAGCCTTGGCCTCTCAAAGTACTGGGATTATAGGCGTGAGCCACCACACCTGGCCTCAAAAAGATTAGCAATCTTTGACTGTCTCTTCCTATTTGGGAATGAGGCATTAAAAAACTTCTCAGAAGTTCCAGCAGAAGGGGCTACTCCTAAGAGACACAGGACCAGAAAATACAGACTCAAAAATAAGCCTTGGTGCCCTGGGGCTTCCCCTCATCCTCCAATGGGCCTTTGCATCTGTTCTAGGCTCACAGAGAGAGCAGAAGGGGAAATTTGGGGACCACTCTGGGTGGTGTACGGAGGATTGCATTCACTCTGTGCACTGCCCAGTGTGATGTTCCTCAGCCTTACTGCAGGTCGTCCAGATGGTAGAATTCTTCTGGTTTATACAGATGCCAAATTATTCTATTTGGCAGGAGCCTTGCACCCTGGACTTCAGGGAGACCCTCTCCCAGGGCCCCCTGGGTTTTTCCCATTCTACCAGGCTTGCTGAATGAGTTTGGATTCACATTCTTCCCCAACAATTGCTATCACAGCTGTAGATTGGCTACTGCCATGAGAAGTTGAAGCAGCACTTTATTGCTCACTGCCTGAGGGCCCAACAGGTGTGACCAGCAACCAAATCCCAACATCTGCACTTCCTCCTGGCTCCTGCCCCTCCCCAGTGTGTGCCCAGCAGCCTGCTTTCCTCGTTGGATGCTGTTCATGTCCTTGCCATGGCTGCCAAGCCAAGGGGTAACATGTTGGTCTTCAGGCCACAAAAGCCCTCTTCTGTCTCTCCAGGAGGATTACTTTGTTAAGATCCTGGAGTGGCTGTTTGTTAACTACTATAATAACCACAGCAGTCTGGCTCTGAACAAGGGAGCCCCATTAGCATCAGCTCCTTGATGGATGAGGTGAAGGGCAGGAGACAGGGAAGAGGATGTTGCTGAGAAGTTTGAAGAAGTGAGTCATTAGGAGCCTTGGTGACTGTCCCGTGCCCTCTCTGCCCCTCTGTCTCCTCTAATGTGTTCACTAAGACTCACCTTGTCTGTTTCTTGGGGTCACTGTGATGTCCATGGTGACACTTGTTATTATCTATTGCCATGGGTCCCACAATGTGAGGACCATGAGGCAGGGGAGTTAGGTCTTCCTGCCCCATGGTTGACAGTCCACCCAACTCCCACACAGGAATGTTCCCTCAAGGGGCCGAGCAGCACCATCTGTCTCAGACATCATCCAGGGTGTACCAGCAGGCACCCAAGATAAAGAAGAGGGCTGGCTACAAGAGTCAAAAGCAACATGATTCAGTACGCAGCACAATCATTTTAAGAATCCTGATTCTGGGCTGGGCGCGGTGGCTCATGCCTATAATCCCAGCACTTTGGGAGGCTGAGGCGGGTGGATCACCTGATGTCAGGAGTTGGAGACCAGCTTGGCTAACATGGCAAAACCCCATCTCTACTAAAAATATAAAAATTAGCTGGGCATGGTGGTGGGCACCTGTAATCCCAGTTACTTGGGAAACTGAGGCAGGAGAAGCAGTTGAGCTCTTGGGGTGGAGGTTGCAGTGAGCCAAGATCATGCCACTGCACTCCAGTCTGGGCGACAGAGCAAGACTCCATCTCAAAAAAAAGAAAGAAAGAAAAAAAGAATCCTGATTCTGGGACATCTCAACAGCCCTGAGGCCACCACCTGCTCTTTGCCATAGTGTGAACTCATCCCTGACACAGAGCTTGGTCCCTTGGGGCCCTGCTCACAGGATCTAGCCAGAATGCTCTCCACAGCTCGAATTGGAGCCGCCTAGTAGTTGGAGGGGCCAGACCTGAGTCCTTGAACACATCTACTGAGACTGGAGACCGGGACGTGACATTTGTATCTACCAAATGAGTGCTGGCCACTTGCTTTGCTCCCCTGGAACATCCTCTGAAAACCATTTTGCCTTGACTATTACCTCATCTCTCTCCTGGCCTGCACTGATCCTTGGCCGACTCTAAGGAGTCACCCATGGGGGCCTGGGGCCAGCCAGGTCATGGTTCTGGGCACCAGCACTGCCATCTGGCTGCTCCTTCTGGGTCCTTCCGGCCTCCTTGCTGGACTAGTGCCTGGCCCAATATCACTGCCATCATGATCACGCTCAACTCGAAGGATATCATTTACTCCTTAAAGGGCAAGATTCTAGACCCCTCACTGCAGAGGCCTTCACTGGGGACACCCGGTCTTCCTTGCCTGCTTGGACATTGAGGGTGGAGGGAGGAAGGGGTTGTGGGCATCCATGGAAGCTGTGGGGGGGGGGGGGCATCCAGAAAGAAGCGAGAGAGGCATCTTCACTGCTGGCCCTGTGCGGGACCAATTCCAGGGATTGTCTCCCTGCTTGCGCCCCCACCCCCCATAGGTAGCAGAGTCTGCTGGGCTTGGATGCCAATGGGAACAATGCGTTCTTGGAGAGTGAGTGGACCCTCCCCTGGGCTCACTGGAGGAGACGGGTCTGGATCAGGCAGTGGAGCTCACTGGAGGGGACGGGTCTGGAGCAGGCAGTGGAGCTCACTGGTGGGGACGGGTCTGGAGTAGGCAGAGTGAGCAGGTGCCTGAGGAATCCGGGATGGAGCGCAGGAATGGAGTTCCACACTCTCCCACTTGCCTGGCCCGGGACAAGCATTGGCCCTCTCTGGGCCTCCTCAGGAATTTCGAATCTCCGAGGCTTAAACTGGCTTAAGCAGACGTGCATTCGGGAGGATGATTAGCCGGTGTGGGTGCGGCCTGGAGTCGGCCGGCTCGGGAGTGACGGCTGCACGCGGTGACGGCTGTGTTCAATGAGTCAGGGCCCGGAGCGCTTCAGCACCGCGGCCTGGACAGCGCCCCGGGGCAGGCGGTGGGAGCCCACCCTGCAGGGACAAATGCCCCCAGGGCCGGCATTTCTCACCTAGAGAACGGGACTAGATTACACGGGCTAGATTACACGGGGCTAGATTAGCCTGGGGTTGGGGGCGGGTTGGGAGAGGACGAAGTGGGGGCGGCCTTTGGAGACGACTGCAATTTACCGCCTTAGGCGGGCAAGCGCACGAGGCCCGGGAACCCTGAACAGGTTGGAGTGCCCCTTGGGGTCAGGATGAGGCCCGGGCTTGCGATAAAGTGTGGCGGCGTCTAGACATAACCTCCCATCTCCTGAACCCGTCAAGGCCGGTGGCACCCAGCCTGGGGGACTCATCTCGGACCAGTCCACACCCAAGGCCCCAGGACCCAAAACCTCCTGGGCTGGGTCTACCTGGCTAGGGCCCCTCATCCTGGGTTCTACTCTTTTGGCGCAGAGGTCACGTGGCAGGCCCCTGGTCTGCACCCTGCTCAGCCTCCCCTCCCCACCCCGAAAAGTGGAGGGCCCCACCGCTTCCCCAGAAAAACAGTCTGCTCCCTGCGGCCCAGCGCAGCTCCATTTACTATCGGTCAGGAGACTAGCTTCGCCTTCTTTCCGCAGCGAGGATGGCCCGGGCTCCCGCGCGAAGCGAGGCTCAGTGACCCGGCGGTGGCGCGGATCTAGGTTAGCCAGGGCCGCTCCGGGATCCGCGGAGCCGCGTGATGCAAACGGGAAGACAGGAGCAATCCAGCTCTGTCCCAGTGCTGCCTGGCTGCTGCATAAGCCGCCCTTTCTTCCCTGACAAACACTGTCCAGATGGGCAACAGGTCAGTGTCTCCTTTGGCAGCCACTGTCTCTAGAGAGGGCAGTTAAGGTGGTCAGAGCCCTCAGGTAAATCCTCCCTCTCCAGGACTCAGCCTTTCGAGCTGTGGGGAGGACAGTTAGTGGGATATGGGACCTTTGCAGGGCTGGGAGGTGTCATCTACTTTTACCCTTACATAGGAAGAGTGGGGGGGCTGGGCCTGGCGGTCCTCTTAGGTCCTTACTGTGCAACTTGGGATTCTAGGTTGGAAGGAGTCCCCCTACTGCTCAGTCAGCTCTGTTTGTCACATACCCAAGAAGACTCATGGGAATGGAGGCTGCAAGACACTCTAGGGCACAGTGACAAGGAGGGATTGATTCCAAGACTCCTTGGAAGAACCAGATCCCTGAACTTCTCAAAAAAACCGGGGGCCACCTCTGGCCTTTGTCCCTCCAAAGGGGAAGGCAGGAAAATGGTTAGAGGCAGTTTGGCAGGAGGGGCCTATGGACCGTGCAGGGGACCAGAGCCAGTTCCTAGAAGTTGAGCAAGGGGATGTGGGCGCCAATGCACATGACTGTGCACTAGGGGCCTCCATCTCCTATCCCCTGGTCCCAAGGATGTCATGATGGTTCAACCTCTTTTCTAGGACATTCTCTAACTAAGGCAGCAGCCACGCCTGTTGACCTGGTGAAACCACTCCAGCCCTGGTACCCTGTGACATGACCCAGGAGGTGGTGAGTATATGTGGTAAGTGAGTCCGGAAGCAGAGTAGATGATGAAGAGGACCACTGCAGGTGCCAAACCAGCACTCTCAGCGCAGTGGACCGGGCTCACAGAAGCAAGGGGCTGTGGTCCTCAGTGACGCTTCTTGGCTCCCAACTAGAGTGGCAGGAAGTTGTGGACAAATTCAACCCAGGACTCTGAAACTCAGGTGAAATAAATAAATAAAGAGAGAGAGAGAGAGAGAGAGAGGAAGGGAGGAAGACAGAGAGAGGCAGAGACAGAAAGAAAGAATTTCAAAAGATGCAGGCAAATCAGCTCTCCTTCTGCCCCATGAGCCTGTGTCCTGGACTGAGTCTGAGATGGGAGGTGAGACCCTGCTGGGCCTCCTGCCAATCTTAGTTTCTGTAGGTATTTCTCCAAAGTATGGCTTGTTTGAGAGTTGGTTTAAAACATAGTTTCTGGCTGGGCATGGTGGCTCAGGCCTGTAATCCCAGCGTTTTGGGAGCCTGAGGCAGGCAGATCACTTGAGCCCAGGAGCTGGAGGCCAGCTTGGGCAACATGGTGAAATCCCATCTCTACAAAAATTATAAAAAATTAGCCAGGCGTGGTGGTGCACGCCTGTAGTCCTAGCTACTCAGGAGGCTGAGGTGGGAGGATCGCTTGAGCCCAGAGGGTGGAGGCTGCAGTGAGCCTAGTCTGGGTGACACAGTGAGACTCTGTTTCAAAAAACCAACAAAACAAAAAACTCACAAGGTAGTTTCTGACTTTCACGCTGACTGTAGAACTTAACTTTTATGAAAAAACATATTTCAAAACTTTATAGCAACTCTGGCAGCACTGCAGAGTCAGGTCATTCTTCCTGGACTTCCGTCCACTTCCATTATGGTATTTCTCCACTGAGCTTTGCCTACATCATCTCTGAATTTGAGGCCTAAAGTGTGACCAGATTTAATCAAATCCTGCTTGGAAAATATAGGACCATTCAATGGTGATCCATTCTAGCTAAAGACTTTTTATGGGGACATTTCAATTAGAATGTATTTCTTTTTTGTTTGTTTGTTTGTTTTTGAAACAGGGTTTCATTCTGTCACCCAGGCCGGAGTGTAGTGGCACAATCACGGCTCACTGCACATGATCCTCCTCTGCCTCCCAGGCTCAAGCGATCCTCCCACCTCAGCCTCCCAAGTAACTGGGACTACAGATGCACACCACCACACCCAGCTAATTTTTATATATTTTTGGTAAAGATGGGCTTTTGCCATGTTGCCCAGACCAGTCTCCAACTCCTGGGCCCAAGTGATCCTCCTGCTTCGGCCTCCCAAAGTTCTAGGATTACAGGTATGAGCCACTGCATCAAGACTAGAATCTCTTTGACTGTTTAAATGAATTACAAGATAATTGGCATTTTTAGTACATGGGACTAGCATTCCATCATTTATATACTCTTTAAAGTTTTTCAAATTTGTGTATAATTTCCCCCACAAAGTTTTCGGATAGCAATCTTACAGATTCCCCTGGAGAACTTTGGAAGACAATGGTGGTACTACCCAGGCAAAGCCAGAATAAAATAAGGTTTACAATTCTGGCTGAGGAAGGAAGTAGGATTAGGCATGTAGTTACTTTTAAAAGGGAACCAAATGTTCATATTTAATAAATAAAAGTTTGTCAAATGATGTAATCTTTGATTATGTCTACCTTAACTATTCGAAAAACCAAAACAACCATTTGACAGTTGATGAGTGTCAAGTTTTCTTTCCACAAGGAGTTTGATACTTGGACTATTCCATGTGTCTGAAACATTATCTACACAGATAAAGGTGAAGGCCTGAATTGCCTGTGTTAGCCTGTCTACACTCCTGGAAATCAATCTTCCTTGCTTAGGGCTTCAGCAAGCCTCTCCCCACCCGAGCCTGAGTCTCCTGGGAAAAAGAGGAATTCAGGCAAGAGGAGGCAAGCAGGTGACTTAGCATGCAGCAAAGAGAGGTGCAATGGCAAAGAAAAAAGGCAGTGGAGAGGCAATGCCAGGCCTGGCATTGGTGAAGGAGAGGTGCCTTGCAGAAAGAGAGGCTGGAGCCACACTGTGAAGGGCCTTTACTGCCATACTGAGCCATGGGTGACACAATCAGACCTATGTTTTAAAAATATATATCTACAACGTCATGTGAAGGTGGAGATTGACTAGATTGACAATACCCAGGTTAGGAACCTCTGCATGAGGTGCTAGGGAACCCTGGAGAAATCCACCAGGGGAGTGAACTTGTCAGATCCACATGTTCAGAAACATCGCTATTGGCAGCAATAGGGTGGCAAAAACGACTTTCTCAACACCCTAAGGGATCCTGGTGGAGCTTCGCAGGGCTGCCGTGAATGACGGGTCCAGGGAGGTGTTTGGGACTCCATATCCCATCCCTGATGGAATGGGAGCTGCAAAGTGGACAGGGGAGTGTGTAGGTGATCTTCCCCTGAAGTCTGACCATCTCCAGCTGATTCTTCTCCAAAGTTAGGCTGTCAAACTGTCCCTCTGAAGTCAAGCCATTTCTCTCTGACATTCAGCCATAGCGCCTGATGTCCAGCTCCTTCTCCTTTCTGACAGCTGAGTCTGGGGTCTTTATAGGGACAGGATGGGGTGGAGCAGGACCATGTGTAGTTTAGGAAAAGGCAACATTTGAGCAGGAAAGCATCAATAGAAGTTCTCACTTTGGGTCTCAGGCTTTTTGGCTTGAGTCAGGAGGGCTCCACCAGGAACCCTCCCCCACCATGTCAGCCTAGAATTTCTCGGCCTTCTGTAACTATCATTTCCCCGCTCTGAGGCACATCTAACTGCTGTTAGGAAACAGACAATGACCAATCTAAGCTGCTTCCTACTGACAGGGTGCATTGTTTTGGGGAGAACAGTAGTCAGATTCTTCCCAGAGGTCTACCTAAGCGTTCCCAGCAAAAGGGAGCCGTCATCCAGGGCTCTGCTTGCCTTGACCATTTGGAGTTTGATGGTCTCTAGGTGAGAAGAAACAAGTTCTACAAGGTTAACTATGCATGAATCAAATATGTGTATTATACAAAAAGGGGTTAAAAGGAAATAATCTAGTAGCAAAGATTATAGAAATAAGAAGTAAAATATACAAATTATTCTGAAAACAACATTATATCCTGTGGTATAGAACAGAACGAAGGTAAGAACAGAAAGCGTAGTCAAGACTTTTATGGAAGTTATCCATGGAAGGTTAATTATTAACACTTATCTTTTGTGATTTTTAGCTTGAGGTCCCTGATCTCTTCACATTGGTACTTTGAGTGCTCTTCTGGGTTAATGGAGGTAACTCCATTAGCTTCCTAGGCCTTTACTCGGGTATAATGAATCTAAGAATCTATTCCAGTGACCTTCACTGCCATAGGAGTAGAAAGAAGTACACTGTAAGGTCCCTCCCAATCTGGGCTTAGAGAGGGAGAAAGGGAAGGAAGTACCTTTACCAGTACTAGGTCCCCAGGGCTAAATAGAGGTGGTCCCGGTTCATGGGATTGGGCCTTTCTGAAGTTGTTTCAGGTCATGGTGGAAATGGGCCAAAGAAGTGATATGTTTAACCAAATCAAAGGTTTATTGGTTTAGCAAGAAATCATTGGTGAGAAAAGGTCATCCATACATCATTTCAAAGGGATTCAAACCTAGCCTTGAAGGGATGTTTCTAACACATAGTAGAGATATGGGCAGAAGGGTAGTCCAGGGGAGGTGAGTCTCCTGAGGTGCCTTTTGATAACATCATTTGTCTTTTCTACCTTTCCTAAGGATTGTGGTCTCTAAGCACAATGAAGAAGCATCTTCACTGTACTGTATGCCTAATGCCTTTGAGATCCCCTGGGTGACAGCCGCATTGAACAAGGGGCCATTATCACTCTGGAGGTACTTAGGGAGTCCAAAGGGAGGAATTATCTCATTAATTAATAAATCTTATATCCTCTGTTAGCCAGAAAATTAAGAAGAGTCTTACTGCCCTCCTGAGAGATTTTTTTAGTTGGAGTACAGAGGAGAATGTCATCTACATATTGCAAAACTTTAACCAGGCCAGGCGCGGTGGCTCAAGCCTGTAATCCCAGCACTTTGGGAGGCCGAGACGGGCGGATCACAAGGTCAGGAGATCGAGACCATCCTGGCTAACACGGTGAAACCCTGTCTCTACTAAAAAATGCAAAAAAATTAGCCGGGCGTGGCGGCGAGCGCTTGTAGTCCCAGCTGCTTGGGAGGCTGAGGCAGAAGAATGGCGTGAACCCGGGAGGCGGAGCTTGCAGTGAGCCAGGATGGCGCCACTGCACTCCAGCCTGGGCGACTGAGCGAGACTCCATCTCAAAAAAAAACAAAAAACAAAAAACAAAAAACTTTAACCTGAGGATAAAGGAACTTGGAGAGGTCTCTTGATAATGCCTGCCCAAAACAGTGGGGCTGTTTCAGAATGCCTGAGGTAACACCACCCAGATTAACTGGCTGGTCTGGTTAGAGGGAACCTCGAATGCAGATAAATACTGAGGGTTGGGATAATGGTATGCAGAAGAAGGCACACCATTGTATCTTTAGGTCCAGGACTGTGAACCATTTAGTTACCGCAGGTATGTGAGCTAGCAGGGTATAGGGATTGGGAGCCACTGGGTGAGTTGGAACCACAGCCTCATTAACCAGATGAAGGTCCTGAACTAGTCTCCATTCCCCTTTGGGTTTTTGTACCCCCAATATTGGGGTATTACAAGGGCTGTTGCAGAGTTTGAGGAGGTACTGCAACCTTAAGTTATCAATGATGGCTTCTGGTCCTTTCTTAACTTCTGGTTTCAGGGGATATTGTGTCTGGTTAGGAAAGGCAGTGGGATCCTTAAGGTGGGTCCAGACTGGTATGGCAGTTGTGGCTCGGCCAATTTTCCCTTGAATTACCCAAACTTCTGGGTTAATATCAGTCTCCACTAGGGGAGACAAAGAGTTTGTCCTGGGGCCATCAGGATGGTGGTCCCCACAAGGGCCAGAATACCTCTACCCAACAGAGTAGTTGGCCTTTCAGGCATAATTAGAAAGGCACAGATGAACAAGAGGTCTCCCCAACTACAACTAAGGGGTTGGAAAAAATATTGGGTTTAAGGCCTTCCTGGGATGCCCCTCACAGTCATGCTAAGAGAGGAGAGGGGGCTTGGATTGGAGATGAAAACCAACAGACCAGCCTTGGTGTCCAGAAGGAGGTCCACTTTCCTCCCTTGGATAACCAGAATTGTAAATTCTGGGGCTCCTGGATGGTAATGGTGATCTGGACCACCGCAGTCAGGGAGAGGAGCCCCCAGGACTTGTCAGTCTTGCTGGATCATCCGGGAGATTGACTCTGGGCCTGGTGACTAGTGCCCCTGGGGACAGTCCACCTTCTAGTGGTCCCCACTGCACGTTGGACAGGGCCAGGGTGGCTTCCTCATGTTGCCTGGGCAATCCTTCCTAAAATGCCCTGGCTTACCACATCTGTAGCAGTTAACAGGTGTAGCTTTGGGATTCTGGGGTTTGTGGGCTTGCACGGTGGCCCTTAAAGCCTCTGCCTCTTGCCTGTGTCTCCTCTTTGTCTCTTCTGGCCCTCCCTACCTTGTTATAAAAGACTGAGGTGGCCACTTTCAGGAGATTCTCAAAGGTACTATCTGGTCCCAGGGACTGTTTCTGCAGCTTTCTCCTGATACCAGGGGGTGCCTGAGTAATAAATGTATCTTTTAGAACTAGTTGTCCCGGCCGGGCGCGGTGGCTCAAGCCTGTAATCCCAGCACTTTGGGAGGCCGAGACGGGCGGATCACGAGGTCAGGAGATCAAGACCATCCTGCCTAACACGGTGAAACCTCGTCTCTACTAAAAATACAAAAACTAGCCGGGCGAGGTGGCGGGCGCCTATAGTCCCAGCTACTCGGGAGGCTGAGGCAGGAGAATGGCGTAAAACCGGGAGGCGGAGCTTGCAGTGAGCTGAGATCCGGCCACTGCACTCCAGCCCGGGCGACAGAGCGAGACTCCGCCTCAAAAAAAAAAAAAAAAAAAAAAAAAAAAAAAAAAAAAAAAAGAACTAGTTGTCCCTTGATGGAATCAGGAGCTAGAGAGGTGTGCTTTACCAAGGACTCTCTTAGCCTCTCCAGGAAGGAAGTGGGATGTTCATCAAATCCCTGGTCTATCCTTAGTATAGTTGAGAGGCTTAGTTCTAGTCCTACATAAGCCCCCTATTATGCACACCTGAAACTGTCTCCTCTTCCATTGTCCCCTCTTGTCATTGGGATCCCATTTAGGGTCATTCATTGGTACTGCTTCTCCTGCAGTTGGATAAAGTTTGACCCCTTCCCTGACACTATATGTGATACAAACCTCATCCCCAGATCTCTCTGTCACTTGCAGAGCAGGCTGCTTCTCAGTGTTAGTCAGGGTTTGATTCAAAAGTAACATAATGTCTTTCCAGGAGAGTTCAAATACTTGGGTTAAATTCTGGAAAGACTTTATATATCTGTCAGGGTCCTCTGAAAACTTGCCAAGATCCCCCTTAATTTGCCTTAAGTCCTGTAGAGAGAAGGGGACCTGGACCAGGGGGCCAAATTCACCAAGCATCTGTTGGAGGGCAAGAGTGAGACTGAGGCTTGTCTAGGGTGGGGATTTCTGAGAGGGGCCAAGCTAGAGAAAGAAACTGGGTAGGGAGGATGGGGTGGACCCAGAGGAGCAGGGCCAGAGGGAGCTGGTTTCCTTGCTGGAAGTGCCTCTGGGGTTCGTTTCTTTAGTTCTCTGGGATTGTTCTCTGAGATGGCAAACAGGAGGGCTGGAGCAATTCTACACTGTCAGCAAAGGTTTGGATTGTCCTGCAAGGTAAAGAAGGCCTGCACCTATGGGGCCTCAGACCATGTGCCCTCCCGTTTACAGAAAAGGTCCACCTGCATGATCATTATCGAAATGAATGGTTCCTTCCTGAGGCCAAGCCAGTCCTTCCTACAGATCATAATTTGGCCAATCCTTTGTGCAAAGGGCTATGAGGCATTTTCCCTCTAGAGTCTGAGGGTCAAAGCAGTCCCAGTGATTCAGGTTACACTTCAGAGGAGTATAGACTGAGGATGGTGAAGGTAGTTGGTGCCCATTCTGAAAGAGAGGGAAATAGGCATGTCTCATTTTCTTTCCCTCTTTCCCCAAGAGAAAACAGGGATCCTTCTTTTCTCTTCTATATGTTTATCCCCGAGTCCTGGTGACCTTAGATGGACACCACCCATAGGTGCCATTACGGACTGCACCCGTGAAGCAGGGAGGGCCTAAAGAATAGGAATTATCTGCACTCACCTACGCCTCCATGCCCCTTACTGTCGGCAACCTTTGGGTTCCTTGGGCCTTATCTATGCCATGGAGTGTGGCCTCCTTCCATGAAGCAGGGGCTTAATTGGCAGGAACTCGTCCTCCCCATTTATACTGTGCCTGCTGCTTGGCTTCCAATCCCTCAGATCTGATTTTCCTTTCTAGGGCTTCAACCTGAAGTTTAGAATTGGGTTTGGGATTGGGCCAGGCACAGTGGCTCACGCCTGTAATCCCAAGACTTTGGGAGGCCAAGGAGAGCAGATCATGAGGTCAGAAGTTCGAGACCAGCCTGGCCAACATAGTGAAACCCCATCTCTACTAAAAATGCGAAAATTGGCCGGGCGCGGTGGCTCACACCTGTAATCCCAGCACTTTGGGAGGCCGAGGCGGGTGGATCACGAGGTCAGGAAATTGAGACCATCCTGGAGAACACGGTGAAACCCCATCTCTACTAAAAATACAAAAAAATTAGCAGGGCATGGTGGCAGGCACCTGTAGTCCCACCTTCTCGGGAGGCTGAGGCAGGAGAATGGCGTGGACCCGGGAGGCAACGGAGCTTGCAGTGAGCAGAGATCGCGCCACTGCACTCCAGCCTGGGCGACAGAGCGAGACTCTGTCTCAAAAAAAAAAAAAAAAAATTAGCTGGGCGTGGTGGCGGGTGCCTGTGGTCCTAGCTACTTGGGAGGCTGAGGCAGGAGAATCACTTGAACCAGGAGGCGGAAGTTGCAATGAGTGGAGATTGCCCACTGCACTCCAGGCTGGGAAACAGAACAAGACTCCATCTCAAAAAAAAAAAAAAAAAAAAAATTGAGTTTGGGACGAAAAGGTGTCTCAGGGGGTGCATGGATTCATTTAGATTAAGTCCCAGGGGGGCCTTGCCAAATTTGCAGTTATTAGCCAGTGGGCTCACCCCTCCACTGCTTTTCTATCATAAGCAGAGTGCTGAGGTAGGAAAAGAATCCCCTCTTTAGAGGAAAGAGGGAAAAAAAAGGAAATGGGGAAAAAAAAACAGCTTAAGAGGGGGAAGAACCTCTTGCTCTATGTAAATGGGCTCCTTTAATCACTGTATCCTTCCTCAGATTTGGACAGAGTCGGACCCCTCTGCTGGCCGGGGGAGGAAAGACTCTGTGGACATGTGGCAGGAGGCGACAGTGAGTGTGAAATGCTGGGCTACTGGCTGCGTGAGGCCCCTGGCCCCCAAGACTGCCCTGGAGCCTGGGCAGCAGCCACAGTTCTGTCCCACCCCGCCGTTGGGCGCTTCATGTGCATGCTCCGGACACACTCAGGCGCCCAAGCTGGGAGGGGAGGGTGAGGAGGGGAACTGCCATGTGCTGCGCACCCCTGTGGCTGTTGGGGTTGGGGTTGGGGGTTGCACCTCTAAGAACAAATGGAAGTCACATTGTTCTGAATTGCGTATCTGGTGACTGGGCCAAATGCTCATTCTACCTAGTAACATTTCTGCAGTTTGCAGCAAAACCCTTATCATTATAAAGGGAGAGAGAGGAGCCATTTTTAATCATGAAAGAAGGGAAAGATACCATAGAAAAGTCTGGGGGTCTTGGTCAATGCCTTAAGGTGGCTTCGGGGATGGGGTCCAGTTTAGGGGCCTTCTGGCAACACCAAGGAGTGGCCTCCTCCAGATGCCTTCAGTTGCCCCAGGACTTTATTCTGGTCCCACATGATGGCTAGACCTCTTTGAAGGGTAACAGAGCTAACATTCCTTTCACCTGAAAGAAAGAGAGAGGTGGCAGGGTTGCATCCTGTCCTCTGCAAATGGCATAGCTCAGAGGGAAAGTCTGAGGACAAGAAGTCTTAGGAAAAAAGGTGAAGAGACAGATCTACTTGCCCTTCTGAGGAATCCTGGATAGGCCCCCCAATGAAGCAGGATATTTCCCTGACCCCTTCGAGGGACTTGAAACAAGGGTGCCTCATTTACTCAGCCTGCAGCTCTCAACTCCTCACAGGCGGGAGTATGTGAGTGAATGAGACAGGAACTGGAGTGCATGAGTGCTAGAACCAGCTGGCCACCTTGGCACTGGCAGGAGTGAACTCCACTCACCGGCTGTGTTGCGCCACTCACAGGAGGTAGCGTGCAGGTGAGCAGGTGCAGGAGCCAGGACAAGCACTTTTGGGCACTGGCAGATCCCATGGCAGCATTTAGGATGGAGGTGCCTGGGACCCCTGAGGCCCCAGAGCACGTGTTACATTGCTCCTTTAGCTCTGCCATCCGTGGACAGCTTAAGTGTTAACAGCTCAGTGGGCCCTCTGCCTTTTCATATGAGGTGGCTGCCTTCCACCAGTGATGGCAAAGGGCCAGTGTGACAGCCTTTTGTATTCATACTTGTGGCCCCCAAGCTCTTGTCCAGCATCCAGGAAAAATAAGATTGCACAAATGAATTGAAGGATGGTGAATGTGGGGGATTCTATTGCTGATAAAAGTGGCTGTCAGAGGGAAGGGGAGTTGAAAAGGGGCCAGGGGACGTAGATAATCTTCCCTTGAGGTCCAGCAGTCTCTGGTCGGATTCTTCTTTGAAGTTACACGGTCAGGCTGTCCCTCTGAAGTCAAGCCGGTTCTCTCTGACTTCGGCCACAGTCCCCAACATGCAGCTGCCTCTCCTCTCTACTGACTGAGTCTGGGGTCTTTATAGGCACAGGATGGGGCAGGGCCAGACCATGGTGGTTTAGGAACAGGCAACATTCAAGCAGGAAAACAGGGATATAAGTTCTCACTTTGGGCTGTGGTCTCAGGCTTTTTGGTTTGAGTGTGGGGCTTCACCAGGGACCCACCCCTGTCTGCCTAGAAGTTCTCTGCCTCTTGTCACTATCACTAGGACTGGAGCTATGGACCTGAGAGGCATCATAAAAAGATAAAAGCCATGCAGCCTTGGATAATCATTAAATTAAAAAGGAATTTGCTTAGGGGACCAAGGGAAGGGAACACTACAGAGAGTCCATCCCCTGCATCCCCACCCTTACCCCAGGTATCATTGCCCTTAACTTTCACAACTACACTCAACTTCAGTCAGATTTTTTTTTTTTTTTTTTTTGGTAATTATCTTTATCTGCCATGTTCAACTGTAATCTGCAAAATAATAGAAACAATTGTCTTTGGCTGGTAAGTGACTAATTTAAAACTTTGATTTGAAGGTGTCATCAGATATCACCTTTGTTTCTGTCTCAAGGCAGGAAAGTTTTGCTTCCATTCAATGCAAACATAGCTGCCTGGATCTGGCTAGTGTTAACTCATCAGATGCTTTATGTGAGGGACCCCTAAGTTCTTTATTTTAGGCAGTGAAAGGGCCAAGGAGTTATCATTGTTGAGCTGTGTTTAAGGCATCAGTTGACCTTTATCCAGCCTTGAAGTCATGATATAGAAATTTTCCAGCATCCTGAAAAATTTCCTCATACCACTTGGCCATCAACTCCCCCATCCGCCTTGGCCTCTGTCACCATCCTTTTGCCTTTGCTACACTTTTTTTTTTTTTTTTGAGATGGAGTCTCACTCTGTTGCCAGGCTAGAGCGCAGTGGCACGATCTTGGCTCACTGCAACCTCTGCTTCCCAGGTTCAAGTATTCTCCTGCCTCAGCCTCCTGAGCATCTAGGACTATAGGCACCTGCCACCATGCTCAGCTAATTTTTGTATTTTTAGTAGAGACGGGATTTCACCATGTTGACCAGGATGATCTCGATCTCTTGATCTCATGATCCGCCTGCCTTGGCCTCCCAAAGTGCTGGGATTACAGGCATGAGCCACTGTGCCCAGCTGCTACACCTTCATATAAATATTAGACAGTATGTAGTCTTTCGTGTCTAGCTTCTCTCACTTAACATAATGCTTTGGATTAATCCACAATTTTGCTTATATCAGTGGTTTGTTTCTTTAGGTTGCTAAGAGGTATTCTGTTCTATAAATCTGCCATAAATTGTTTTTCCACTTATCGGTTGATAGACAAATGGGTTATTTCTATTTTTTTGCTTTTATGAATAAAGCTGATATAATCTTTTGCAGAGAAGACTTCGTGTGAACATACATTTTCATTCCTCTTAGCTAAAAATCTAGGACTGTGTTTGCTGGGCTGGATGATAAGTATATGTTTAACTTTATTTTTAAAAAAACCAGCCAAGATCTTTTCCAAAGTGATTGAATCATTTTGCATTCCCAGTAGCAATATATGAGATATCTAGTTGCTCTGCCTCTTTGTCAGCACTTACTATTGTCAGTCTTTTTAATTTTTGTCATTCTAGTAGATGTGTGGTGGTGCTGTATTATGAGTTTAACTTGCTTTTCCTTAATGGCTGTTTATGCTGAGTATCTACTGATGTGTTGATTTGCCATCTGTATTTATTCTTTGCTGGTAAAAGATAAAAGTTATTTAAGATGTCTTTTGCAAATATTTTTTCTTGTCTGTGGTTTGTTTTTTTCCTTTTCTTAACAGTGTCTTTGGAGAACAGAAGTTTGGGGTTTGGGGTTTTTTTTTTAAATGAAGTTCAACGTATTAGTTTTTTTGTGATTTGTGGGTTTTATGTCTAACCTAAGAAATATTTGCCTGACCCAAGGTCACAAAGATGTTCCCTCATTTTTTCTAGAAGTTTTAGTTTGAGTTTGAGTTTTAGTTTTTATATTTAGGTCTATGAGCCATTTCAAGTTATTATTATTTGCATATGGAAGTTCTTTTTTTTGTAGGGGGGACTTGGTCTTGCTCTGTTGCCCAAGTTGGAGTGCCATGGTGTGATTATAGGTCATCGTAAACTTAAACTCCTGGGATCAAGCAATCCTCCTGCCTCAGCCTCCCAAGTATCTGGGACTACAGATGTGCACCACCATGCCTGGCTATGAAGTCTAATTTTTCAGTCATTTTTTTGTTGAAGTAACTATTGAATCACCTTGGCTTCTTTGTTGAAAACAATGGACCATACTGGTGTGGCTCGACTTCTGGACTCCACTCTGCCCCTTTATGTGATGTCTATTCACACATCAACACCATGCTGTCCATGCCTGTAGTCTAGCTACTCCGGAGACTGAGGCCTGAGGAAAACTTGATCCAAGGAGTTCAAATCTAGCCTGGGCAACATAGTGAGACCCTCTCTCTTATTATTTTTATTTTTTTATTTTTTATTATTATACTTTAAGTTCTAGGGTACATGTGCATAACGTGCAGGTTTATTACATATGTATATTTGTGCCATGTTGGTGTGCTGCACCCATCAACTCGTCAGCATCCATCAATTCGTCATTTATATCAGGTATAACTCCAATGCAATCCTTCCCCCCTCCCCCCTCCCCCTCCCCCTCCCCATGATAGGCCCCGGTGTGTGATGTTCCCCTTCCCGAGTCCAAGTGATCTCATTGTTCAGTTCCCACCTATGAGTGAGAACATGCGGTGTTTGGTTTTCTGTTCTTGTGATAGTTTGCTAAGAATGATGGTTTCCAGCTGCATCCATGTCCCTACAAAGGACGCAAACTCATCCTTTTTGATGGCTGCATAGTATTCCATGGTGTATATGTGCCACATTTTCTTAATCCAGTCTGTCACTGATGGACATTTGGGTTGATTCCAAGTCTTTGCTATTGTGAATAGTGCCGCACATAACATACGTGTGCATGTGTCTTTAGCAGCATGATTTATAATCCTTTGGGTATATATCCAGTAGTGGCTGGTCATATGGTACATCTAGTTCTAGATCCTTGAGGAATTGCCATACTCTTTTCCATAATGGTTGAACTAGTTTACAATCCCACCAACAGTGTAAAAGTGTTCCTATTTCTCCACATCCTCTCCAGCACCTGTTGTTTCCTGACTTTTTAATGATTGCCATTCTAACTGGTGTGAGATGGTATCTCATTGTGGTTTTGATTTGCATTTCTCTGATGGCGAGTGATGATGAGCATTTTTTCATGTGTCTGTTGGCTGTATGAATGTCTTCTTTTGAGAAATGCCTGTTCATATCCTTTGCCCACTTTTTGATGGTTGTTTGTTTTTTTCTTGTAAATTTGTTTGAGTTCTTTGTAGGTTCTGGATATTAGCCCTTTGTCAGATGAGTAGATTGCAAAATTTTCTCCCATTCTGTAGGTTGCCTGTTCACTCTGATGGTAGTTTCTTTTGCTGTGCAGAAGCTCTTTAGTTTAATGAGATCCCATTTGTCAATTTTGGCTTTTGTTGCCGTTGCTTTTGGTGTTTTAGACATGAAGTCCTTGCCCATGCCTATGTCCTGAATGGTACTACCTAGGTTTTCTTCTAGGATTTTTATGGTATTAGGTCTAACATTTAAGTCTCTAATCCATCTTGAATTAATTTTCGTATAAGGAGTAAGGAAAGGATCCAGTTTCAGCTTTCTACTTATGGCTAACCAATTTTCCCAGCACCATTTATTAAATAGGGAATCCTTTCCCCATTTCTTGTTTCTCTCAGGTTTGTCAAAGATCAGATGGCTGTAGATGTGTGGTATTATTTCTGAGGACTCTGTTCTGTTCCATTGGTCTATATTCTGTTTTGGTACCAGTACCATGCTGTTTTGGTTACTGTAGCCTTGTAGTATAGTTTGAAGTCAGGTAGCATGATGCCTCCAGCTTTGTTCTTTTGACTTAGGATTGTCTTGGCAATGCGGCTCTTTTTTGGTTCCATATGAACTTTAAAGCAGTTTTTTCCAATTCTGTGAAGAAAGTCATTGGTAGCTTGATGGGGATGGCATTGAATCTATAAATACCTTGGGCAGTATGGCCATTTTCACGATATTGATTCTTCCTATCCATGAGCATGGTATGTTCTTCATTTGTTGTGTCCTCTTTTATTTCACTGAGCAGTGGTTTGTAGTTCTCCTTGAAGAGGTCCTTTACATCCCTTGTAAGTTGGATTCCTAGGTATTTTATTCTCTTTGAAGCAATTGTGAATGGAAGTTCATTCATGATTTGGCTCTCTGCTTGTCTGTTACTGGTGTATAAGAATGCTTGTGATTTTTGCACATTAATTTTGTATCCTGAGACTTTGCTGAAGTTGCTTATCAGCTTAAGGAGATTTTGGGATGAGACAATGGGGTTTTCTAAATATACAATCATGTCATCTGCAAACAGGGACAGTTTGACTTCTTCTTTTCCTAACTGAATACCCTTGATTTCTTTCTCTTGCCTGATTGCCCTAGCCAGAACTTCCAACACTATGTTGAATAGGAGTGGTGAGAGAGGGCATCCCTGTCTTGTGCCAGTTTTCAAAGGGAATTTTTCCAGTTTTTGCCCATTCAGTATGATATTGGCTGTGGGTTTGTCATAAATAGCTCTTATTATTTTGAGGTACGTTCCATCAATACCGAATTTATTGAGCATTTTTAGCATGAAGGGCTGTTGAATTTTGTCAAAAGCCTTTTCTGCATCTATTGAGATAATCATGTGGTTCTTGTCTTTGTTCTGTTTATATGCTGGATTACGTTTATTGATTTGCGAAGGTTGAACCAGCCTTGCATCCCAGGGATGAAGCCCACTTGATCATGGTGGATAAGCTTTTTGATGTGCTGCTGAATCCGGTTTGCCAGTATTTATTGAGGATTTTTGCATCGATGTTCATCAGGGATATTGGTCTAAAATTCTCTTTTTTTTTGTTGTGTCTCTGCCAGGCTTTGGTATCAGGATGATGTTGGCCTCATAAAATGAGTTAGGGAGGATTCCCTCTTTTTCTATTGATTGGAATAGTTTCAGAAGGAATGGTACCAGCTCCTCCTTGTACCTCTGGTAGAATTCAGCTGTGAATCCATCTGGTCCTGGACTTTTTTTGGTTGTAGGCTATTAATTATTGCCTCAATTTCAGAGCCTGCTATTGGTCTATTTAGGGATTCAACTTCTTCCTGGTTTAGTCTTGGAAGAGTGCAAGTGTCCAGGAAATTATCCATTTCTTCTAGATTTTCTAGTTTATTTGCGTAGAGGTGTTTATAGTATTCTCTGACGGTAGTTTGTATTTCTGTGGGGTCGGTGGTGATATCCCCTTTATCATTTTTTATTGCGTCTATTTGATTCTTCTCTCTTTTTCTTTTATTAGTCTTGCTAGCGGTCTGTCAATTTTGTTGATCTTTTCAAAAAACCAAGTCCTGGATTCATTGATTTTTTGGAGGGTTTTTTGTGTCTCTATCTCCTTCAGTTCTGCTCTGATCTTAGTTATTTCTTGCCTTCTGCTAGCTTTTGAATGTGTTTGCTCTTGCCTCTCTAGTTCTTTTAATTGTGATGTTAGAGTGTCAATTTTAGATCTTTCCAGCTTTCTCTTGTGGGCATTTAGTGCTATAAATTCCCTCTACACACTGCTTTAAATGTGTCCCAGAGATTCTGGTATGTTGTATCTTTGTTCTCATTGGTTTCAAAGAACATCTTTATTTCTGCCTTCATTTCTTTATGTACCCAGTAGTCATTCAGGAGCAGGTTGTTCAGTTTCCATGTAGTTGAGCGTTTTTGATTGAGTTTCTTAGTCCTGAGTTCTAGTTTGATTGCACTGTGGTCTGAGAGACAGTTTGTTATAATTTCTGTTCTTTGACATTTGCTGAGGAGTGCTTTACTTCCAATTATGTGGTCAATTTTGGAATAAGTGCGATGTGGTGCTGAGAACAATGTATATTCTGTTGATTTGGGGTGGAGAGTTCTATAGATGTCTATTAGGTCCGCTTGGTGCAGAGATGAGTTCAATTCCTGGATATCCTTGTTAACTTTCTGTCTCGTTGATCTGTCTAATGTTGACAGTGGAGTGTTGAAGTCTCCCATTATTATTGTATGGGAGTCTAAGTCTCTTTGTAAGTCTCTAAGGACATGCTTTATGAATCTGGGTGCTCCTGTATTGGGTGCATATATATTTAGGATAGTTAGCTCTTCCTGTTGAATTGATCCCTTTACCATTATGTAATGGCCTTCTTTGTCTCTTTTGATCTCTGATGGTTTAAAGTCTGTTTTATCAGAGACTAGTATTGCAACCCCTGCTTTTTTTTGTTCTCCATTTGCTTGGTAGATCTTCCTCCATCCCTTTATTTTGACATCCTTTATTTGACATCCCTATGTATGTCTCTGCATGTGAGATGGGTCTCCTGAATACAGCAGACTGATGGGTCTTGACTCTATCCATTTTGCCAGTCTGTGTCTTTTAATTGGAGCATTTAGTCCATTTACATTTAAGGTTAATATTGTTACGTGTGAACTTGATTCTGCCATTATGATATTAACTGGTTATTTTGCTCATTATTTGATGCAGTTTCTTCCTAGCCTCGATGGTCTTTACATTTTGCATGTTTTTGCAATGGCTGGTACCGGTTGTTCCTTTCCATGTTTAGGGCTTCCTTCAGGTCTCTTGTAAGGCAGGCCTGGTGGTGACAAAATCTCTAAGCATTTGCTTATCTGTAAAGGATTTTATTTCTCCTTCACTTATGAAACTTAGTTTGGCTGGATATGAAATTCTGGGTTGAAAATTCTTTTCTTTAAAATGTTGAATATTGGCCCCCACTCTCTTCTGGCTTGTAGAGTTTCTGCCGAGAGATCTGCTGTTAGTCTGACGGGCTTCCCTTTGTGGGTAACCCGACCTTTCTCTCTGGCTGCCCTTAAGATTTTTTCCTTCATTTCAACTTTGGTGAATCTGGCAATTATGTGTCTTGGAGTTGCTCTTCTCGAGGAGTATCTTTGTGGCGTTCTCTGTATTTCCTGAATTTGAATGTTGGCCTGCCCTACTAGGTTGGGGAAGTTCTCCTGGATGATATCCTGAAGAGTGTTTTCCAACTTGGTTCCATTTTCCCCCTCACTTTCAGGCACCCCAATCAGACGTAGATTTGGTCTTTTTACATAATCCCATACTTCTTGCAGGCTTTGTTCATTTCTTTTTCTTCTTTTTTCTTTTGGTTTCTCTTCTCGCTTCGTTTCATTCATTTGATCCTCAATCGCTGATACTCTTTCTTCCAGTTGATCGAGTCGGTTACTGAAGCTTGTGCATTTGTCACGTATTTCTCGTGTCATGCTTTTTATCTCTGTCATTTCGTTTATGACCTTCTCTGCATTAATTATTCTAGCTGTCAATTCTTCCACTTTTTTTTCAAGATTTTTAGTTTCTTTGCGCTGGGTACATAATTCCTCCTTTAGCTCTGAGAAGTTTGATGGATTGAAGCCTTCTTCTCTCATCTCGTCAAAGTCATTCTCTGACCAGCTTCGATCCGTTGCTGGCGATGAGCTGCGCTCCTTTGCAGGGGGAGATGCACTCTTATTTTTTGAATTTCCAGCTTTTCTGCCCTGCTTTTTCCCCATCTTTGTGGTTTTATCTGCCTCTGGTCTTTGATGATGGTGATGTACTGATGGGGTTTTGGTATAGGTGTCCTTCCTGTTTGATAGTTTTCCTTCTATCAGTCAGGACCCTCAGCTGCAGGTCTGTTGGAGATTGCTTGAGGTCCACTCCAGACCCTGTTTGCCTGGGTATCAGCAGCAGAGGTTGCAGAAGATAGAATATTGCTGAACAGCGAGTGTACCTGTCTGATTCTTACTTTGGAAGCTTCCTCTCAGGGTGTACTCCACCCTGTGAGGTGTGGGGTGTCAGACTGCCCCTAGTAGGGGATGTCTCCCATTTAGGCTACTCAGGGGTCAGGGACTCACTTGAGCAGACAGTCTGTCCCTTCTCAGATCTCAACTTCCGTGTGGGGAGATCCACTGCTCTCTTCAAAGCTGTCAGAGAGAGTCATTTGTGTCTGCAGAGGTTCTTGCTGCTTTTTTTGTTGTTGTTGTTTAGCTGTGCCCTGTCCCCAGAGGTGGAGTCTACAGAGACAGGCAGGTTTCCTTGAGCTGCTGTGAGCTCCACCCAGTTCGAGCTTCCCAGCGGCTTTGTTTACCTACTTAAGCCTCAGCAATGGTGGGCGCCCCTCCCCCAGCCTCGCTGCTGCCTTGTGGTTAGATCGCAGACTGCTGTGCTAGCAATGAGGGAGGCTCCGTGGCCCTGGGACCCTCCCGGCCAGGTGTGGGATACAATCTCCTGGTGTGCCCATTTGCTCAAAGCGCAGTATTGGGGTGGGAGTCACTCAATTTTCCAGGTGTTGTGTGTCTCAGTTCTCCTGGCTAGGAAAAGGGACTCCCTTCCCCCTTGCGCTTCCCAGGTGAGGCGATGCCTCGCCCTGCTTCAGCTCTCGCTGGTTGGGCTGCAGCAGCTGACCAGCACCGATTGTCCGGCACTCCCTAGTGAGATGACCCCAGTACCTCAGTTGAAAATGCAGAAATCACCGGTGTTCTGTGTCGCTCGCGCTGGGAGTTGGAGACTGGAGCTGTTCCTATTCGGCCATCTTGCTCTGCCCCACCCCTCTCTCTTATTATTATTATTATTAGTTTTTTAGATGGAGTCTCATGTTGTCACCCAGGCTAGACTTAATGCGTGATCTTGGCTCACTGCAACCTCTGTCTCCTGGATTCAAGTGATTCTCCCGCCTCAACCTCTAGAGTAGCTGGGATTACAGATACCCACCATCATGCCTGGCTAATTTTTGTATTTTTGTAGAGATGGGGTTTCACCATGTTGGATAGCCTGGTCTTGAACTCCTGACCTCAGGTGATTCCCCCACCTCAGCCTCCCAAACTGCTGGGATTATAGACGTGAGCCACTGCACCTGGCTGAGACCCTCTCTCTTAGAACAACAACAACAATTAAAAACAAACAAACAAACAACAAATCATGATGCTGTCTTTTTCACTGTATTCTTTTCAGAGTGTTGAAATCAGGTAATATGCATTCTCAAACTTTTTCCTTCATTTACAAAAAAGATTTGGCTAATCTATATCCTTTGCATTTCCTTTAATTTTTTTTATTGAGGCAGAGTCTCACTTTGTGGCTCAGGCTGGAATGCAGTGGTGCAATCTTGCTCACTGCAACCTGTGCCTCCCGGGTTCAGGCGATTCTCCTGTCTCAGCTTCCTGAGTAGCTGGGATTATAGGCGCCTGTCACCACACCTAGTTTTTTTTTTGTCTTTTTGGTAGAGACGGGGTTTATACCCTGTTAGCTGGGACGGTCTTAATCTCCTGATCTCGTGATCAGCCCGCCTTGGCCTCCCAAAGTGCTGGGATTACAGGCGTGAGCCACTGCGCCCGGCCTTCCTTTAAATTTTACAGTCATCTTGCCAGTTTCAACAGAAAAGTCTTCTAGGATTTTGATAAGGATTGCATTGTTCTACAGATCAGTTTGGGGAGAACTGACCTCTCTCTTAGATACCAGAGGGGAAACGGAGGCAAGCAGGTGAGAACGTGGCAGCAGTCCCTAAAGAGCCCATCATAGTCACTTCTGGTGCTGGCCCTGACTCACCCGTGCCCTGGGGGAGGAATGCAAGTGTCAGAGCTGCGGAAAGGAGCTGAGATCTAGCAGGGCTCGCCCTTATCAACCTCGGCCTCTAACAAGGGCCACACAGCACGTGGGGGAGATTAGGCCGATCTGCCCGCCCGATCACAGGAGGCCAGGAGGGTGGAAGGCAGTGGATCGCGACCTAGCGAGCAACCCACACGCTCTGGAAGTACGGTTCAACTTTAATCAGGCTACTGCGGGCGGCCAGCTGTCAGCGGGCACTCCGCCCCCCGGGGCTGTCCGCAAGCGCTGGGCGGTGGACACCGAGGGGAACCGCCCCTGGACAGCCAGTAGCACGCGGAGCCCTCGGTGAGCGCAGGCCCTGCTTTCCCGTAGGAACACTCGTGGGTATCGGGTCGCCCGCTTCGCCCCCGCGCTCTCGACGCACTATCCTGCCGCCTGGCGATGTCCGAGGTATGTATCAGAGGCTGGACTTGCTCTTTCCGGCGCTGCCAGACCGCTAAGCCTCCCGTACGGGGTGGGGCGCAGGCGGGGCGTGAGCTGCGCGGGAATCCGGGCGAGCGCGCTCCACCCGGGCAGTGCGGGCCTGGGGCGCCCTCTGGCGGGACCGGGCGCGGCGTTGCGCGTCTCCAGCCTGTGATTGGCCCGGACTCGCCTCGAACGCGCGGGACAGCGCTGCCAGGAGGCAGAGCTCTGAAAACCTCCACAACGACGCCTCTCTCTCCAGTGCCCGCACTGCGCCCCAGGCTGACTCCCAGGAGGCCCGAGACAGCCCTGGGCGGCCATTAAGATGGGTCTGGAGGGGACATCAGTGTGGACATCTAGTTGCTGGGCCTAGGGTCACACAGCCCTTTCTTGTCTGAACTGGCCACTGCCCGGAGGAGATGCACTATTCGTCTTAGTGTGCCATCACCTAACCGCCATCGCAGCTGAGCCCACCTCCTTTCCTGGACATTAGAGGACTAGGGGTGCGAAGGTCGGGGAAAGCTGGGGGCATCCAGATGTCCAGAGTGGAGGAGGGGCCTCTTCCCTGCGTGGATGTGCATGGGAGGGATTTCAGAAATTTTCTTTTTTTTTTTTTTTTTTTCTGGGTACCAAATTTCTTTATTTGAAGGAATGGTACAAATCAAAGAACTTAAGTGGATGTTTTGGTACAACTTATAGAAAAGGTAAAGGAAACCCTAACATGCATGCACTGCCTTGGTGACCAGGGAAGTCACCCCATGGCTATGGGGAAATTAGCCTGAGGCTTAGCTTTCATTATCACTGTCTCCCAGGGTGTGCTTGTCAAAGAGATACTCTGCCAAGCCAGATTCGGGTGCTCCCATCTTGAGCAAGTTGGTCACGTGGTTACCCAATTCTTTGATGGCTTTCACCTGCTCATTCAGGTAATGTGTCTCAATGAAGTCACACAAATGGGGGTCATTTTTGTCAGTGGCCAGTTTGTGCAGTTCCAGTAGTGACTGATTCACATTTTTTTCCAAATGTAAAGCACACTCCATCGCATTCAGCCCGCTCTCCCAGTCGTCATAGTCTGGTTTCTTAATATCCTGAAGGAAGATTCGGCCACCTCGTTGGTTCTGCAGCTTCATCAGTTTCTCGGCATGTTCCCTTTCCTCATGAGATTGGTGAAGAAAGTATTTGGCAAGTTCTTCAAAGCCACATCATCGCGGTCAAAGTAGTAAGACATGGACAGGTAAACGTAGGAAGCGTAGAGCTCCAGGTTGATCTGGCGGTTGATGGCGGCCTCTGAGTCCTGGTGGTAGTTCTGGCGCACCTGCGAGGTGGACGCGGTCGTCATGGCGGAGGCTAAGGACAGGCGGCGGCGGCGGGGGCCTTGGGGCGGTCCGAGGACGCGGTGAAGAGGTGACGGAGGGCTGGCTATGGGCGGCCGGCCGGGATGGGGGACGAGCGCCGGGTTCCGTCCAAGTACTGTTGAAGCAGGAAACCCCGACGACTCTCGGCGAAGAACGTCTAGAAATTTTCTTTTCTTTTCTTTTTGAGATGGAATCTTGCTCTGTCACCAGGCTGGAATGCAGTGGCGCGATCTGGGATCACTGCAACCTCCGCCTCCTGGGTTCAGGCGATTCCCCTGTCTCAGTCTCCCGAGTAGCTGGGACTGCAGGCGCCCCCCACCACGCCTGGCTAATTTTTTGTACTTTAGTAGAGACGGGGTTCACCATGTTGGCCAGGATGGTCTCGATCTCCTGACCTGGTGATCTGTCTGCCTTGGCCTCCCAAAGTGCTGGGATTACAGGCGTGAGCCATCGCGCCCGGCCGAATTTTCTTTTCTTTTCTTTTCTTTTTTTTTTTTTCTGGAGTCATCTCTCCACTCCCAGGTCAGTGTGGTTTGGATGCGGGTGGGAGGGATTGAGCCCCTGAAAATGGTTAGGATTGTCTCTGGCCTCAGCCTCGGTACACACATCACAGGACAAATCAAGCAGCAGTGGTGATGTCCTCTACAGTGGGCAAACTTCTACCCATGTTAGACAGTGCACAGGCTCTTTTTTTTTTCTCTCTTTCTCTCTCTCTCTTCCTTTTGAGACAAGATCCTGCTCTGTTGCCCAGGCTGGAGTGCATTGGCATGATCTCCACTCACTGCAACCTCTGCCTCCTGGGCTCAAGCAATTCTCCCACCTCAGCCTCCCCAGTAGCTGGGACGACAGACTCATGCCACTGCCCTCCACTAATTTTTGTATCTTTTTGGGTAGAGACGGGTTTTCGCCATGTTGCCCAGGCTGGTCCTGAACTCCTGGGCTCAGGCCATGTGCCTGCCTCGGCCTCCCAAAGTGCTAGGATTGCTGGCGTGAGCCACCTTACCTGGCTAGGCACAGGATTTTAAGTTTAATTTAATTAAATTAAAAAAAATTTTTTTGAGACACAGTCTTGCTCTGTTGCCCAGGCTGGAGTGCATTGGCATGATCTCCACTCACTGCAACCTCTGCCTCCTGGGCTCAAGCGATTCTCCCACCTCAGCCTTCCCAGTAGCTGGGATGACAGACTCATGCCACTGCCCCCCACTAATTTTTGTATCTTTTTGGGTAGAGACAGGTTTTCACCATGTTGCCCAGGCTGGTCTTGAACTCCTGGGCTCAAGTCATGTCCCCACCATCACCTCCCAAAGCGCTAGGATTACTGGCATGAGCCACCTTACCTGGCTGGGCACAGGATTTTAAATTAAATTAATTTTTTTTTTTTTTTTTAATTTTTAGAGACAGAGTCTTGCTGTCTTGCTCTGTCACCCAGGCTGGAGTGCAGTGGCGTGATCTTGGCTCACTACAATCTCTGCCTCTCGAGTTCCGGCGATCCTTGTGCCTCAGCCTTCCTCGTAGTTGGGATTACAGGCATGCACCACCACACCCAGTTAATTTTTTCTATTTTTAGTAGAGACAGAGTTTTGCTATGTTGGCCACGCTGGTCTTGAACTCCTAGCCTCAAGTGATCTGCCTGCCTTGACCACCCAAAGTGCTGGGATCACAGGTGTGAGCCACTGCGCCTGGCGTAAATTTTTCTTCTTTAAGACAGGGTCAGGCCGGGCGCGGTGGCTCAAGCCTGTAATCCCAGCACTTTGGGAGGCCGAGATGGGCGGATCACGAGGTCAGGAGATCGAGACCATCCTGGCTAACACGGTGAAACCCCGTCTCTACTAAAAATACAAAAACTAGCCGGGCGAGGTGGCGGGCGCCTGTAGTCCCAGCTACTCGGGAGGCTGAGGCAGGAGAATGGCGTAAACCCGGGAGGCGGAGCTTGCAGTGAGCTGAGATCTGGCCACTGCACTCCAGTCCGGGCGACAGAGCGAGACTCTGGCTCAAAAAAAAAAAAAGACAGGGTCTCTCTCTCTGTCACCCAGGCTGGAACGCAGTGGCACAATCATAGCTTACTGCAGTCTTGAACTCCTGCCTCAACCTTCCAAGTAGCTGGGACTACAGGCTGGTGCGACCATGCCCGGCTTGGCACAGGATTTACATATGGCCCTGGACAAGTCACTGGCCTTCTCTGGACTTCCCAGGACTTCTCTGGACTTTCTGGGATGCTTCAAGTTCAAATCATCAGTGGTACAACTGTTGAACAATATGAGAGTGCTGCGAGTTACTAGGTCTGTGTGGACCGGTTTTGGATTCTAGGCTGGGTCCCAGGCAGAGGTTGCAGGCTGGGGCAGCTGCAAGTAGGACATGCAGGTGGATAGAGGGCCCAGCAGCTTCAGCACTGAAGACTGGACTGGGTTGCCACACCCAAAGGAAGGATCATTACTCACTTCCCACTCAAGAAGCAGATGGCAGAACTGTTTTGGAGGGGCGTGGCTTGGGGCCTGAGACCTTCGTTCATGCGTTCATGCGGTCCAGATGGAGATCCATGAGTTAAGACTCTTTCTAGATATCATGTAGCACTTCAGATTACAAAACTTTTTGCACATGGTCTCCTCTCTGCTTTACAACAGCTCAGGAAAGTAGGCCCAAACATCCACTTTAATAGATAAGGGAGCTCAGAGCAGGTAACCAACCATGCCAGGTCACACAGCCAGGGAGGGGGTTGAGCCAAGGTTCAAACCACTGCCTTGGATTTTGCAGATACATCCCTGCAGACATCTTTACTGAAGAGGGACCCTGAAGGCTGAACAGCCAACACAGAAGAGGAGGCACTTGGGGATGAGGGCAATTTATGGCCCTGAGAGGGCCCAGTGCAGGTAGGATGGGAGCCAAGGTAAGGCTGGGCCATGCCTAGCTGCAAGCAAATTTCCTTAAAAAAAAAAACAAAACAAAACATGACTTTGTCTAAACCTAAAGTTTGTGGTGGCATTCAAGTCCCATCATAGCCCATCTGTCCAGACTCATCTGTCTGGGATCCCCGTCTTGGGGCCAGTGGTCACTGGCCTGCTTCCTGGTCAATTAGCTTCCGGGACTAGGGGGAGGTGTGAGGAGCCTAGAGTGCAAAATTTAAGAAGCACTCACTCTCAGGGGCGTGCAGGTGCAGGGTAGCGAGGGCAGGACTCTAAGAGTGAGTCTCTTTCCTCCCCGTTTACCTGTCCTACTTTCGCTCTAAGCATTAAGTTCCCAGAGGACAGAGACGACTTCTTCATTAGAAGATCCCGGGGGGTCCCCAGCACTGAAGGGCTCACAGTTGGAGCTCAAACATTTGCCAGTGGTCAGGCTCATCTTTCTTTCCCCAGTGAAAAATGGCCTAGGTTGGGAAGGGCAGGTTCCTGTCTACTGCGTGATCCAACCGCTTCTGGTTCGCCCAGTGTCTGGACTTGTCTTTTGCCAAGAATAAGCAGATGAGATGGGCGGACGAACTCCAATGTCCCTGCAAGATTCAGGAAGTCCAAGCCAGAAAGTAAAGGACGTTTAGTTCCACGCATTTTCTTTTTTACATGCGGGGCAACACACCTGGACAGTGTCGATGACTTGGTCCAAGCCACACGGCCGCACAGGGACAGCGACAGGGCTACACAACAAGTTCTTCGATGCTATGATCTATCTAATCAAGGAAAACCTGGGAAGCAGCTACTTGATGCACATCGAGTATATCGACGCTCTACTTACGAGGACTG
The DNA here is from genome assembly GCF_009764315.1 of Trachypithecus francoisi. Taxonomy (NCBI): domain Eukaryota; kingdom Metazoa; phylum Chordata; class Mammalia; order Primates; family Cercopithecidae; genus Trachypithecus; species Trachypithecus francoisi. The sequence continues at coordinate 37,162,731 of NW_022681466.1, forward strand.
GAACAGTGAGCAGGATCAGTCCATTGCTTTTGTCTGTCTGCTGAGTCCCCGTTTAGGAAACGGAAAAAGGGGCGTGCACGCGGGCGCGGCTGCGTGAGAGACGCGCGCGGCGGCGCGGGAAGCAGTCTCCTTCACCACGAGCATGGCGTCGCTCAGATGTAGCACCGTCGTCTGCGTGATCTGCTTGGAGAAGCCCAAATACCGCTGTCCGGCCTGCCGCGTGCCCTAGTGAGCGAGGAGGTCGCGGGGTCTGGGGGTGCGGGTGTCCGGTCACGGCGGGAGGGCGGGCGGCAGCCGGCGGGCTGCTGGAGGGGCCGCGGGCCCTCAGGGCTGACGCGGCCTGTGGTCTCTGTTGTTACAGCTGCTCTGTAGCCTGCTTCCGGAAGCACAAAGGTGAGTGCCCGTCCCCGCCAGCCCTCGGCCCCCTCCTCGCGCGGGGTAGCCCCCACGTCCAGCCTCCGTCTTGGGGGCGTGGACCCTTGGGCTGCGCTTCTTTCTCCGCCTCGGGTCTCCGTGGGTTCTGCAGGAACCTCGCTTCCTCTTACTTGGTCCTTGGTGTCATAGGCCTCTCCCTGTGTGTCGGACAGTTCCCTCTGTTGTCCCTCTCTTTAATCGCTCTCACGGTTTTGAACAGTCAGTAATCTTTCTTCTACCCCGCCCCTCCTTCTGCGTACTACTCTTCTTACTTAGAAATAGTTACCGATTGCTTTTCCCACCGAGGTCTACCCTAGCAGTTTCTTTCTCAGTATTCTGGTGTAGCCCCTTACCATTTTGGCTGAAACTGCACAAGTTTAACAATATTTTCACTCGTGTAAATAATGTCTTGTAGGCCGGGCGCGGTGGCTCAAGCCTGTAATCCCAGCTCTTTGGGAGGCCGAGACGGGCGGATCACGAGGGCAGGAGATCGAGACCATCCTGGCTAACACGGTGAAACTCCGTCTCTACTAAAAAAAATATATACAAAAAATTAGCCGGGCGAGATGGCGGGCGCCTGTAGTCCCAGCTACTCAGGAGGCTGAGGCGAGAGAATGGCGTAAACCCGGGAGGTGGAGCTTGCAGTGAGCTGAGATCCGGCCACTGCACTCCAGCCTGGGTGACAGAGCGAGACTCCGTCTCAAAAAAAAAAAAAAAAAAAATAATGTCTTGTTAGAAACAGAGGTAAGTCCATGTACAACACAAGGAGAAGTCCTTGACTTGTTAAGAGAAAAAAAGAACCAAGTAAGTTCTGTGTATGTGAACACACTTTTGTAGCGTTAAAAAGAAGTGACCTGGCCGGGCGCGGTGGCTCACGCCTGTGATCCCAGCACTTTGAGAGGCCAAGGCGGGTGGATCACCTGAGCCCAGGAGTTCGAGACCAGCCTGGCCAACATGGTGAAACCCCGTCTCTACCAAAAATACAAAAATTAGCCGGGTGTGGTGGCGCGCGCCAGCTACTCAGGAGGCTGAGGCAGGAGAATCGCTTGAACCTGGGAGGTGGAGGTTGCAGTGAGCTGAGATTGCACCACTGCACTCCAGCCTGGGCAACAGAGCGAGACTCGGTCTGAAAAAAAAAAAAAAAAAATGTTTGATGTAGGCGGGGCGCGATGGGTCATGCCTGTAATCCCAGCACTTTGGGAGGCTGAGGTGTGCGGATCACTTGAACTCAGGAGTTTGAGACCAGCCTGGGCAACATGGTGAAACCCTGTCTGTATAAACAAACAAAAAAAGCCAGGCGTGGCGGTCTGCGCCAGTGGTCCTAGCTACTCAGGAGGCAGAGGTGGGAAGATCGCTTGAGCCCGCAAGGAGGAGGCTGCAGTGAGCCAAGATCGCACCACTGCATTCCAGACTGGGAGACAGCAAGACTCTGTCTCAAAAAAAAACAAAAAAAGTTTGACGTAGATTCTTTCAGCTTATTTCCACTCTTGTACCAATATATCGAACTTTTTTTTTTAGCTTTTAGAATCTCAGCAGTGAGACTGTACTTAACATCCTCATTTGATTTTATATGTTGTGCACTTTTCAAAACATAGTGCATACAGGCCAGGTGCAATGGCTCAGGCCTGTAATCCCAGCACTTTGGGAGGCCAAGGTGGGTGGATCACCTGAGGTCAGGAGTTTGACACCAGCCTGGCCAACATGATGAAACCACATCTCTACTAAAAATACAAAAATGAACTGGGTGTGGAGGCGCGCGCCTGTGATCCCAGCTACTCAAGAGACTGAGGCAGGAGAATTGCTTAAACCATGGAGGCGAAGGTTGCAGTGAGCCGAGACTGCACCACTGCACTCCATCCTGGGCAACAGAGTGAGACTGCGTCTCAAAAAAAGTAAAAATTAAAAAAATTAAAAATAACTAGTGCATACAAGTTCTAGCTCACTGATTTAAAGGACTGTATGTTATTTCATTATATAGTTGATACGACCATTATTTATATAAAGTTTCCTATTGGTGGATTTTTCTTTTTAATATTTGTTTTTAATTGACACATAATTGCACACAATTTGAGTTACAATGTGATATTTCAATACCTGTATACAATGTGTAAGGATCAAATAGGGTAGTTAGCATGTTCATCACCCCAAATAATCATTATTTCTTCATGTTGGGAACATTCACAATCCTCTCTTCCAGCTATTTGAAAGTATAAATTGCTGCCAACATGGTCACACTAAGGTGCTGTGTAACACTAGAACTTACTCCTCCTATCTGGCTGTAATTTTGTATCAATTAGCCAACTTCTCCCTAGCCCCCTACCCTCTACTCTTTCCAGCCTCTAGTTACCACTTTCTACTCTACTTCTGTGAAATCAACTTGCTTAGCATCCACATGTTAACAAGAACATCTTTCTGTGCCTGGCTTATTTCACTTAACACGATGTCATCTGGTCTTATCCACGTTGCTGCAAGTGACAGGATTTCATGGTTTTTTATGGCTAATATCCAGTGTGTATATGTACCACATTTCTTTATCCCTGTTGGTGGATCCTTAGGTTGATTCCATATCTTGACTGTTGGGACTAGCAGTAAACGCGGGAGTGCAGGTATCTCTTTGGCAGACTGATTTAATTTCCTTTGGATATATACACAGTAGTGGGATTTCTGGATCATATGGTAGTTCTATTCGTAGTTTTTTTAGGAAACTCCATGCTGTTTTCCATAATGACTCTACCAATTTACATTCCCAATAACAGTGCAGTGTATAAGAGTTCCCTTTTCTCCACATCTTTGCCAACATGTTATTTATTTTCTTTTTGATAATAGCCATTCTTACTTTGGTGAGATGATATCTCACTGTGGTCTTGACTTGCATGTCCCTAATGATTAGTGACGTTGAACATTTTTTCATGTACTTGTTGGCCATTTGTATGTCGTCTTTTGAGGTGTCTGTTCAGGCCATTTGTCCATTTTTATTTTTTTTTGAGACGGAGTCTCACTCTTGTCGCCCAGGCTGGAGTACAGTGGCACAATTTCTGCTTACTGCAACCTCCGCTTCCGGGGTTCAGGTGATTCTCCTGTCTCAGCCTCCAGAGTAGCTGGGATTAGAGGTGCCTGCCACTATTCCTGGCTGATTTTTTTATTTTTAGTAGAGACGAGGTTTCACCATGTTGGCCAGGCTGGTCTTGAACGCTTGACCTCAGGTGATCGACCTGCCTTGGCCTCCCAAAGGGCTGGGATTACAGCTGTGAGCCACCACGCCCAGCCCATTTGTCCACTTAAATTTTTTTTTTTTTTTTTTTTTGCTGTTGAGCTCCTTGTGTATTCTAGATACTAACCTTTTGTCAAGTGAATATTTTGCAAATATTTTCTCCCATCTTATAGTCTCTTCACTCTGTTGTTTCCTTTGTTGTACAGAAGCTTTTTTGTGTAATAGAATTCCATTTGCCTAGTTTTGCTTTTGTTGCCTTGTTTTTGAGATTTTATTCATAAAATCTTTGACTAGACCAAGGTCCTGAAGCATTTCCCCTGTGTTTTCTTGTAGTAGTTTCATAGTTTCAGGTCTTATATTTAGGTCTTTAATCCATTTTGATGTTTATATATGGTGACAGATAAGGATCTAGTTTCATTCTTCTGCATATGATTATCCTTACAGTTATCCTATTTTTCCAGTACCATTTATTGAAGAGTGCTTTTTTCCCAGTATATGCTGTTGGTGCCTTTGTGAAAAGTCAGTTGGCTGTAAATGTGTGAATTTATATCTGGGTTCTCTATTCTGTTCCATTGATCTATGTGTCTATTTTTATGCTAGTACCATGCTGTTTTAGATATTATAGCTTTGTAGTATATTTCGAGGCCAAGTAGTGGTGATGCCTCCAGCCTTGTTCTGTTTGCTCAGGATTGCTTTGGCTGTTGAGGATCTTCTGTGGTTCCATATTAATTTTAGAATTTTTTTTTTTTTAATTTCTGTGAACAGTGTCATTGGTATTTTGATAGGAATTGTATTGACTCTGTAGATTACTTTGGGTAGTATGGTCATTTTAATATTTATTTTTCTTATTGGTGGATATTTACATTAATTTTGCCTTTGTTGCTGCTATAGGCAGTGTTAAAGTAGTATTTAATAAAGAATAATTTTTTATCAGAAATTTCTAATAGCCACATCTGTTGTACACTTTTCATTTGTCTTTTTATTTTTATTTTTTTGCAACAGTCTTGCTCTGTCACCCAGGCTGGAGTGCAGTGGTGCTCACTATAGCCGTGACTTCCTGGGCACAGGCAATCCTCATACCTCAGCCTCCCAAGTAGTTGGGACTACAGGCATGCGCCACCATGCCTGGCCTATTTATTTTTAATTTTAATTTTTGTGGAGATGAAGTCTCACTGTATTGCCTGGGCTGGTCTTGAATTCCTGGGCTCAAGTGATCCTTCCACCTTGGCCTCCCAAAGCGTTGGGATTACAGACGTGAGCTACCCGTGTCTAGCCTGTCATCTTTCTTGATTCCTATGAATATCTGCTGTGTTTGGCTTTTTCTTTCTTGATATTCTCCTTTGGAGGCTGGGAAGATACCGCTCTGTGGTATTCTTTCCTCCCTTTCTCCCTTTGAAGTCCTAACCAGGCCTGACCCTGTTCTAGCCTCTGAGGTCAGATGAGATAGGGTGCATTCAGGGTGGCATAGCTGTAGGTTCTCCTTGTTTCTTCTTTTTGAGACAGGGTCTTGCTCTTTTGCCCAGGATGGAGTGCAGTGGCGTGATCACAGCTCATTGCACCCTTGGCCTCTTGGGCCCAAGTGGCCTTCCCACCTTAGCCTCCTGAGTAACGGAGACAAACTTTATCTATTTTTCGTAGAGACAGGATCTCACTGTGTTGCCCAGGCTGGTCTTTGACTCCTGGGCTTTAGCAGTCCTCCTGTCTCGACCTCCCAAATTGCTGGGATTACAGGCAGGAACCACTGTGCCCAGTCCTCCCTTTTGCTAGATCTCTCCCTTGAAATTTGGTCCCTGACTTTTATTCCTAGGTAGGTGGTCTCTCTTTTAAACTTTTTTTTTTTTTCTTGCTGACATCCAGATCTTTAGCTCCAGCCTCTTTTTGAGCCCCTTAGACACAAATGTATTTTGGGGTCAGGTACAACTCAGAAAATTCACCTCTTCTCCAGTCCCTCCTGCTGTGTTCCTTACACGTATAGCACAGCTGTAAAGTAAGACCTGGATTCTAAAATCTGCCTCTGCTACTTACTAGCTGTGGACACCAATGGACAAGTTTGTTACAAGAAAAATTAATCCTTTCGTCTGTAAGTGGAATTAATAGTGTCCATGTCATGGGGGCTTTCTAAAGGTTCATTGAGCCACTATGTATCTCACTGTGTACCTGGCACAGTGCTTGGCACTCAGTCGCTGGCAGCTGTTGTAACTGCCACCTATCTGACCAGAACCTTTCCGTAGCATATTGTCAAATCCACATTTTAAGTCTCTACAATCTGGTCCTGCCTTTATGTCCTCAGAATCCTTTCCTGTGACTTCATGCTCTGTTGATTCTCTGTCACCCAGGCTGGAGTGCAGTGGCACAATCATAGCTCACTGCAGCCTTGACATACTGGGCTTAAGTGATCTTCCTGCCTCAGCCTCCCAGGTAGCTGAGACCACATGCATGCACTACCATGCCTGAATGATTTTTTTTATTTTTTGTAGAGGCATAGTCTTGCTAGATTGCCCAGGCTGGTTTCAAACTCCTGGGCTCAAGTGATCCTCCCACCTTGGCCTCTAAGTGTTAGGATTACAGATGTGAGCCAGCACAGCTGGCCTTCTGTTGACTTGGTAAGTTCTTTGGTTGTTTTTTCTCTAGTTTTATCCCATCTGGTATCTGGTTTACAGCAGCTATTTCAAACACCCCAGTTAATTGTGGTGAGAATCTTGTAAGATTCAGCAGGGTAGGGAGGATGGGGACAGGTTCTTGGGGTGCATGAATGAGCCCTGCTTTCTCAGCCTGCTGGCGGTTTTCCTTAACCTCCCTCTTGCTTTGATCTCTCACTTCTTCCACATTCCTGGGCACCCACCCACATCCCTTACCTCAGACACTTGCTTCCTACCTAGATGCTAGCTTGGTGGGGAGGTGCAGCCTTGTTGCTGAAATGGAGGTAATGTGGGCCTGGGATTTGTGTCTTTTTCAGAACAGTGCAACCCTGAAGCTCGTCCTGTTGAGAAAAAAATAAGATCAGCTCTTCCTACCAAAACCATAAAGCCTGTGGAAAACAAAGGTGGGTTGGTTGACTTCAAACAAATCTACAAGGGACGTCACATAGAATAAGTTGAAAGGAAGGAAAAGGGGAGACTGGGGCTGGTCAGGGAATCCAGAACAAGAGCTTCATTGGGAAACAACAGCTTTCTTAGCCCTGAGCATCAGGAGTGGGGCTATGTCATCATGAGTGATGTTGAGGCAACAGCCTGAAAGCAGTATTCAGAAGAAAAATGGGCAGAAGACAGAGATGAGAAAGGCCATGGCTATGGTTTGGGGGTTTGTGGTGGGCCCTGCTGGCAGGAGCCTTCTCTAGCCCACAGCTGCTGGTCTCCCTCCATGAATCTGGCTGGGGCTGTCAGTTCACCTGAGCTCAGCCCAGGCAGGAGGCTTTCTTTGTCCTAGATCATCTCGCTGCTGCTGGGGGTTCAGAGCTCATAGCAGTAGTGGGCTGTCGACCCATCCGTCCAGCCATCTAAATGTTCTTTAATACCTCCTGGGTGTCATGCACCATGCCAAGTTCTGAAAGCAGCCCCTCTGGTGCCACCAAAGAGGTACTGAACATTCACTCCAAAGGCATGGCCCATTTTTGCCCTTTGAGAAATTTCCAGGTTGGGTTCAGGCAATGCCAGCAGTTTCTGCCCATGCTGAAAGCACAGGAGATTCTGCTTGACTGTTTTTTACAGAGCATCCAGTTAATTGGCCCATCACAGGGTTGGAGCCATGTAGAGGTGGGGATGGGTAATAAGTTATTAGACAGCCAGGGTCTTAAGCCTAAAGACCACAGGACCACATACACAAGTAAGGATGTGAACACTAGGGTGCATTTGTTAAAATCACCAATTCTTTCACTTAGCCTCCCTCTTCTAAAAAAGGAGTGTTAGTATAGTCACAAACTCCAGAGAAGAGGATTTTTGTCTGTACCTGCTTGAATACCCCTATCACTATTACATGTGTGTGCATACATTTTTATCCTGTTGAAGTAGTTGTTAAAATCTGGTGCCCAGGCCTCCTTTTTAGTCATGAGCCGTTGACTGTTTTGTATTCCTTAGATGATGACGACTCTATAGCTGATTTTCTCAATAGAGATGAGGAAGAAGACAGAGTTTCTTTGCAGAATTTAAAGAATTTAGGTAAGTCTGTGCTGTGCTTGTTTATTTGTCAGTGGTTGAGATACATTTACTGGGCTGGGCGCGGTGGCTCAAGCCTCTAATCCCAGCACTTTGGGAGGCCGAGACGGGAGGATCACGAGGTCAGGAGATCGAGACCATCCTGGCTAACACGGTGAAACCCCGTCTCTACTAAAAAATACAAAAAAACTAGCTGGGCGAGGTGGCAGGCGCCTGTAGTCCCAGCTACTCTGGAGGCTGAGGCAGGAGAATAGCGTGAACCCGGGAGGTGGAGCTTGCAGTGAGCTGAGATCCGGCCACTGCACTCCAGCCTGGGCAATAGAGCAAGACTCTGTCTCAAAAAAAAAAAAAAAAAAAAAAAAGAGATACATTTACTGTGTTGTAAGGATTGTGATTTTTTTTAAAGTTATTAAATCCTTGAATAAGTATGGCATGCAGGGCCCTTACTATCTAGCAACATAATTCTGTAAACATAAGGGTGTCACACCTCCCAGCCTGCCCACACCATTCCTTCTGCCTGGAATCCTGCTGGTCTTGCAGGCTGGCAAAATTTTGCTCCTCCTTCAAGGCTTGGTTCAAGTTTGCTTTGTTCAGCTAAGCTTTTCTTGACTTTTTGTGTCTCTTTCAGAATTAGGCACTTTTTTGGTTTCCCTTAGCAACTTGGACTTACTAGTAATAAATCACTGTTACATTTTATGGTAATTTATCTCTCACATACCGATTTGTACAGCAGGGACCTGTATTCCCAGATCCCCAGTGCTCAGTTCACAGTCCAGCCTTTAACACAAACGGGTTATCACATGATTTGGTTTAAGGGGAAACAGGTGTTGCCATTTTTGTAGCACTGCTTATTCAGTCCTTAAAACATTGTTACATGTGTATAGTGTGTTAATTTCATCCTTCCCATGTCACAGAATCATGTTAAAAGGTTATGCTTTGCACTTAGTCTCATGGTTATGATTAGACTGAGTTTGCAGCTGAGCTGGTAATAGGTGTGAAAAATTTTATAGACTGTAAAGTACCATGCAGGTATTATTGTTGGTTCCCTGCTACTGGTCCTGCTGCACGCCAGATCACATGCTCAGATATCCGAGTATCTCATATAGCTGTCTTCACCACTGGCAACTTGTATGGCTAGAAGGAAATCATGCGAGCAGCTTAATGCTATTATTAGCTTTTTGATTGTGCTGATAAAGCATTTTTTTCTTAGCTGAAGTGGCACGAAGTTACAATATTTACAAAGATACCAAGAACTAGTATCTGTTACTGCATTTAATGTGGAAATAGTTTGATATGCTGATCTCACCTTTCATTTTATAGAGGTGGTATCTCGCCATGTTGCCCAGGCTGGTCTTGAACTTCTGAGCTCAAGCGATCTTGCCCACCTTGACCTCCCTAATTGCTGGTATTACAGACAGGAGCCACCACGCCTGGCTGATAGTTTTATTACACTTGAAGTATTTCTTCACTTTTCAGCCATCTCCATGTTTTCCCACTTGAACTCAGATTGGCTTTTTTTCTTGTTAATTTTTAGGGGAATCTGCAACATTAAGAAGCTTATTGCTCAATCCACACCTCAGGCAGTTGATGGTCAACCTCGATCAGGGGGAAGACAAAGCAAAGCTCATGAGAGCCTACATGCAAGAGCCCTTGTTTGTGGAGTTTGCAGACTGCTGTTTAGGAATTGTGGAGCCATCCCAGAATGAGGATTCTTAAGATGGATTATTGTGCTGCTTGCTCAAACGTGTGCTTGACTCCCAGAACCTGCCTGTTCCCTCTCCCAGGAGACCAGCTAGTGTGGGGGGCCCCAGACAGAAGAGGTTTCCAGGATGCAGACTAGGTTATACAGGCCTTTACCGGCATTGATGTGGCTCATGTTTCAGGCAGACGTGGGGCCCTTAAGGTGGCAAGTCCTTTATGGAGAAAAAACTTGACATTCAGATGGTTGTTTTTAAATGTTTTACTTTTGGTACAGTTGATAGACATCATAAATGATATCAAGCTTTACACTTCATATGGAGTTAAACTTGGTCAGTGTTACTAAATAAAATCAGGATGTGATTCTACTGTACATTGCATTATTCATAATTGTTTGAAATTACATTAAATAAATCAACTTATTAAATACTAAAGTTTTGTTCCTTTTTAAAGGAAATAACCACAAAATTTTCCCCAGCCCAAATTCCAGCGCCAATTTTAGGCCAACTTTGGTTGTTTTCTTCCAAAAGTGCTTATGTGGAATTGGGTCCCCACTGTAGTGACAGTCAGTCATGACTGCTGCTGAGTTTGATCTGTGAAGGTAGTGAAATGTGGCCCTGATGTTTCTTAACCCTGGTTTGCTAACTACCAGCCCTGACACCATCAGTGCTTGATGTAGCCTGGAGCCCCAGGCCCACTGATGCACTGGGCATGGGGCCCTGGCTTGAAGGCTGGAGCCGTTACTGTTGTTCATGTGCATTTGGAGCACTGTGGGAATAGTCTGGCAGCTGTGTGCTGATTAAATGTCTTTGGCAAGGCAGCTGGCAGGAAAAGGCCTTGTGGAAACAAAGGCACCAAGGATCACCCAGCCCAGTAAAGGCAGAAGAGGTCACATGTGGATCAATCTGTGTCTTTCCAGCAGAATCTGATTAAAGCCTGTAATGCTGTAGGGCGAAGGTTCAGGGCAGATGTCAGCATAGCGCAGTGGAGACTTTCTGCAGTGAAACTTGATCGATCCCTAGAGGGGAGAGAGAGCTGCAGCTTTAGCCCCAGTTCCTGGGAATGCCAAAGCCTAACAGAACCCCACACAGCAGATGCTAGAAATGCAAGGAGGTATGGACAAGTACTAGTACTGGGGGCCACAGCAGGATTAAAATAGCGTTACATCCACTCAGTGTGAGACAGATGAGGAAACCCTAGGAGGAGGCGCTCCCTAAGAGGAATGTCTGTCATACTCCTATGACTGCTTAAAGCCGGAAGAACAAAACATTTACCCTTCTGTTTAGCAGGCCTGTGTGTTTTCATGGGAGATTTCATTTAGATTAAGGCCTATAGTAATTCCTCTGAATGGAAATTCAGCGTTTCCTTCTGCCTTGTCATTTCACTTACTCCTTGCTGTGACTCTATGCAGCAGGTTGAGTATTAGCCCATTTTATAGACAGACTCCGAGAAAATGTGTCTTAGCCAAGATCATCCAGTGAATGGGGCAGAACCAGGACCCAGACCCTGGAGTTCTACCTCCCAGTGCAACACACTTTCACCTTTCCTCGGCCACTTTATTTCTATGAGGCCTGGCTTACTGGGGTGACTCACAAAGCCCTGAGTGACACTGACTTCCTGAGTGTGCTGGCTGACTTTTCCCTGGATGCAAACAGCTGGGCACGGTGGCTCACACCTGCAGTTCCAACACTTTGGGAGGGCAAGGCAGGTGGACCGCTTGAAGTCAGGAGTTCGAGACCAGCCTGGTCAATATGGCGAAACCCTGTCTCTATTAAAAATACAAAAAAAATGCAGCCAGGTGTGGTGGCACATGCCCTGTAGTCCCAGCTATTCGGGAGGCTGAGGCTGGAGAATCACTTAAACCCACTGCACTCCATCCTGGGCAACAGAGTGAGACGCCATCTCAAAAAATTAACATGAAAAAAGACCCACAGAGAACTTGGACCACTGACCGTGCTTGTCATTTCCTCAGCTAGAAAAGGAGAAAAACCCAGAAATACAGTTAGAGGAAAACATGGTGCCAAATCCAGTGCCTTATGAGGTAACCAACTGATCACAACCGAAGTTGTGATGTGGGACTAACTAGATTATTTGCTCTCAAGTCTTGGGTAGTTTCTTTTTTGCTACGTCTCATGAATTTTTCCTCTTTTCTGTAACTGACCTATTATTACCCTAAGCCAAACTTTTTTTTTTTTTTACACGGACTCTTGTCCGACAGGCTGGATTGCAGTGGCACAATCTTGGCTCACTGCAATCTCTACCTCCCAGGTTCAAGCAATTCTCATGCCTCAGCTTCCCGAGTAGCTGGGACTACAGGCACCTGCCACTACACCCAACTAATTTTCGTATTTTTAGTAGAGACAGGGTTTCGCCATGTTGGCCAGGCTGGTCTTGAACTCCTGACCTCATGTGATCCACCTGCCTCGGCTTCCCAAAATGATGGGATTACAGGTGTGAGCCACCACTCCAGGCCCTAAGCCGAACTTTAACCACCTCCTGCTCCTGACTCATCTAGAGCCTTGGTTCTCACAGTGTGGTTCATGGAGCATCAGCATCAGCTGGGAGCTTGCTAGAAACGCATTGCATTTGGAAATGGGACTAAAAGAAGATTTAGAGATGCTGAAATAATTAGAAGCTCTTTTTAGAAAGATAAAGGGCTCTGGAAGATTCCCAGTTATAACAAAGTAAATAATCCAAACCTGCAGTTGGTTGGGACGTGCAGGCCTCTGGTTTACCCAGTAGGGTTAGGGAGGGATCTTTTTTTTTTTTTTTTTGAGACGGAGTCTCGCTCTGTCGCCCAGGCTGGAGTGCAGTGGCCGGATCTCAGCTCACTGCAAGCTCCACCTCCCGGGTTTACGCCATTCTCCTTCCTCAGCCTCCCAAGTAGCTGAGACTACAGGCACCCGCCACCTCGCCCAGCTAGGTTTTTTGTATTTTTTAGTAGAGACGGGGTTTCACCGTATTAGCCAGGAGGTCTCAATCTCCTGACCTTGTGATCCGCCCGTCTCGGCCTCCCAAAGTGCTGGGGTCACAGGCGTGAGCCACCGCGCCCGGCCAGGGACGGATCTTGTCCCAGCCTCAGTCCCACTCCCACTGTGAACTTGTAGGCTTTGCTCCTGCTGTTCTCAGGATCAAAGCTGTCATGGCCATCACATACAACGTACCTGAGGCAGTGCTCGGATGGATGTGACACCAGCCTGGTCTTGTTGTGCTGTCTGGACAGTATAGCTACTGGGGCTGCTCCTGGGGAGCTGGAGGCAGGCCCAGACCACTAATTTCCTCTGAAAGCTGCCTACACCCATTGCTGTATTGGCCAGGACCAGTCCCAGGGGCCAGAGGCGGATTATTCCCTCCAGGAACCTGGTCTGCAGCGGCGAGGTGCTCAAGGAACAGGGAGCCTGAGAGAAGTGTTTTTCTTCCACACCATCCAGTTCTTTAGCAGCAAGGTAGGCCATTCTGATCTTAAAAAGCAAACATCCCTTTATAGCTTTAGATTTATCTAGCCCTCTTCGCAGAAAATGGAAATCAAAACTGTCTTTAACAAATCATGTTAACAAGGTGAACTGAAGGCACCTGGCTGTGAACAGCTGGCTGCCCTGAACCAAACTGGTTCCATATGGCACAAGTCTATACACCCCAGGCAACTGTGCTTAGGCCTTACATATGCTACTTGAAAACAAAAAAACAGCCCATTGAGATATAACGGATATGCCATAAAACCCAGTCTTCTAAAGTGTACATCCCAGAGTTTGGTATATTCCCAGAGTTGCTTACACCACTCTTTACCTTCATAACCACCCTGCAGGGTAGGTGTTACTGTGCCCACCGCATACACGAGGAATATGAGGCTCACATGTGAACAACCTGCCCAAGGCCACCTGCATTACAGTGGCAGAGCCAGCATTCCCACTCGGGTCCATCTGATCCCCAAAACTGATCCACTGCCCACCCCGACTTCTTGGGTCTTACTTACTCTCCACTTCTGCCACGCATGCTTGATGACTGTGGCAGCTGCATGTAGCCTCTGGATGTGTTTCCGAGTTAACCAGGAACGAATGGCTAAGAGGTTCGCCCAGAAACAGGAGAGATAATAAAGGAGCCATTAGAGCTGTCAGTGACCTGGCTGCAGCAGCACCACAGTTGCTGTCAAACTTTCAAATATATATATATTTTTTCAATAAATGACTACCTTGTGCTACAGATAACATTCTGAAGTCAATACATAAGGCAAAATTGGCTTTTAAACATTCCTTACACTGCCCACACACTTGGATACACCTACACAATACAGTGAAGGGGCACTGGGGAGCCTGGACTGGCTGAGGGCCCAGCAGTCACTTCCCGTCTCAGACTTGGTCCAGGTCAGCACCCAGGGAATGGGAGGGGTCTGGACTGTCTATGCCTTTAAAAATTGGTTTTTTTTTTTTTAACTCCTCAGTTGAATTTGGTTGCTTTATGCATCCCTGATCTCACATCACCATATACCCAAACACTGATACAATTAATAGATGGTGGTAATTTTTATTCTCTTCTCTACAATTTCAGCATATTCTTTTTGTTTTGTTTTTTCTTTTTTTTTTTTTGAGACAGGGTCTTGCCCAGGCTGGAGTGCAGTGGCATGAACAGCTTGTTGTAGCCTCAGTAAGGCCGTAGCTTCAATCTTCCAGGCTCAAGCGATCCTCTTGCCTCAGCCTCTGGAGTAACTGGGACCAGGACACGTGCCACCAGGCACGGTTAATTGTTATTTTATTTTTTTTGAGACAGAGTCTTGCTCTGTCACCCAGGCTGGAGTGCAATGGTGCAATCTCAGCTCACTGCAACCTCTGCCTCCTGGGGTGAGGTGATTCTCCTGCTTCAGCCTCCTGAGTAGCTAGGATTACAGGTGCGTACTACCACACTTGGCTAATTTTTGTGTTTTTAGTAGATACAGAGTTTTGCCATGTTGGCCAGGCTGGTCTCGAACTCCTGACCTCAAATGATCTGCCTGCCTTGGCCTGCCAAAGTGCTGGGATTACAGGTGTGAGCCTCCACATCCAGCCATTTTTTTTTTTTTTTTTGTAGCGATGAGGCCTCCCCATGTTGCCCAGGCTGGTCTCAAATTCCTGGGCTCAAGTGATCCTCCCACCTCAGCCTCCCAAAGTGCTGGGATTATCAGAGCAAACTATTGTGCCCAGCTTCCTTATACAATGTTTTAATGCCTACACACACAGAAACACACCTTACAAGGATGGCATCACCCTAAATATGTAGTTTGGCATCTAGGTATGAATATCATTTTGGAAGTGGTTCTCCATTAAATTTATAATAGTCTTCAAAAACACTCAGCTGCATCATAGGGACAGTCTGGTCCCTCATCTGGCTATGACGTCACCACTGTTAGATATTTGGGTTCTTTCTAACACTTTTCCTTTTCAAAATAAGACCACTATGAACATGGTGGTTAATACATCTTTTCATTTGATGAACTCCTTTTGGTTTTTACCTTCTCCTTAAATTCATTCCAGTCCCAGAGCCCAGCAGGTAATGCTTTGAGTTGTCATAAAGGAAAAAAAAGTTGGCCTAAACAGCTGTCAGGGTCTGGGAAAGAGGAATTAAAGACAACGTTTAGCCTCCACTTCTTACAGAGTACCTTTGTTTATGGAGTGACTTGGTTTCCACTGAACTGGAGAGACGTTATGGTGAGAGGGATAGGGAATCTGAATCCCAGCACACCACAGGGACGAGGCATCCATCTCTTCAGGCTGGGACACAGCTTCAGGAGATGGGGACTCGACGAGCCATGTTTCAAAGGAAACCAACATCCTGTGGAGTCTGCGTGCAGTGCTGACAGGTGACCTGCCCACCTACCTGCCTGGATGAGCATGGCGGCCCGCCGCTGCCGCTCCTGCTCTCGGTGCCGGTGTCGCCTCCAGCCACCCTGGATGCAGCGGGCACACTGCTCCAGCACCTGGGCACGCCCGCATTCCAGAAGCTCCAGCTGGGAGAAAAGGCATCCACTGAGGGCAGCCTCTTCTCCCCCTGCCCCATCCTGCTGAGGAGAGCACACAGCTGGCCTCTGTAACCTCCTCATGCCCAAACCAGCTCACCATGGAATCAGTAATGAACACCTTGGTCCTGCCACAGTGCATGGGGGCTGGCATGGCCTCAGCCGAGTCACCAGATGTGGCTGCTGCCTGAGTTAGGACCGGCAGAGTGTGGAGAATGTCCTGGATGAGAGGTTCAAGCGTGGCTTCCTCACTGTGTGGACACCATTCTGGGGGAGGGAGATGGCCCTATCAGTGCATGGTCGTCTCTGCATGCCTCTGTGGCCTGAAGAAACTGGCTTTGGCCTCCCTAGCACTCTACAGGTCTCTTTCCTGCTGTTCTTGGCTCTAGCCATTTTTTCCTTGTTCTTTTGGAGGAAGCCACCAACAGTCCCTCTATTGTCCCTCAGGGCACTGGCTGTTCCGTGGAGCCTTGGAATACCCACTTGTGCCTGTGTGTCCTGGGGTGTCCTACAACCTCTACTGCCGTGAGTCCCTTTGGGCAGGCTGGCAAAGGGTACCTGACACCTGGAAGGGTGACTCCTTCCAAGCTTGGATTCCCAGGCTGCTCAGCCAGCATTTGTTTCCAAGGCCACAAATGCACATCCTGAGGGCCAAACAGGGCAGCTAGGCCACTCCCTCAGCCCCAACCCCTCACTCCCCACCAAGTAGGGGAAAAGGGAGATGCAGTCCCCGCCCTTAGTTTGGGAATCTTCTATTGCAAATAAAAAGAATAAATTAAAAAATAAATTAAAAAAAATCCCAGCCCTGCAAAGGTCCCGCGTCCCACTGCCTGCCCTCCCGCAGCTCGCAGGGCTTACTCCTGGAGAGGGAGGATTTACCTGAAGACTGTGACCACCTTAGCTGCCCAGTGCCTCTCTGGAGACAGAGGCTGCCAAAGGAGACACCACAGATGAGAAACAGCAGCAAAATCAACCAGGGGCCAGAAGGGCTTTGGGCAAGAGACATGGAACAGGACAGCATGGAGAGGGAGAAGAAAGGAGAAAGGGTGAAAGGAAAGTGAAAACTGCCCAGGAAGGGAGGAAACAAAGCAGGATTGCCCTAGTGGCTGTGAGGGGCCCAGGGTAAGGCTGGGTGGGAGGGGCAGTGGTGCTGGGCTGGGGTCCTGCCGAGGTGGCACCCCCCCCGCAGCCTGTCCTTGGCCTGTTCTCCCTCTGCCTGTGTCTGGGTCCCGTGGCTCCCACAGCCTCAGTTTTATCTGCATGCTAACAACCCCCATATGAGGGCCTCCAGATCTTTCCCTCGAGACTAAAGCCTGCCCAAGTGCCTTGCAGACTTCTGCAATGGACAAGTCACCCACGCCCAGGCTCTTGAGCCTCCCTGAACCTCTCTTCCTCTTGCTTTTCCCTACTGCCCAGGCTAATTTAATTTACTCTCTTCCTCTCCCTCTACATCTAGTCAAGCCCCTACCAAGACTGACCAGTTTCTTCGAACAAACATTTCCCGACTGTGCCCACATTTCTTGTTTCTCTCTACTGGGGCAACTTTGCAGCCTCACTCCCACGGCCCTCCATGGCATCCCCAGAGTGGGCTCCAGAAAGTGTGAGGCTGAGAAAGTCATTTGCTCCCTCCCCTGCAGTGCCTGCTCATGTGCCCAGAGAATAAAGTCCAGATTCCTTGATGGAGCCCTACCTGCCACTCCAGCCTCACCTGCCCCAGTTCTCTGCCTCAATGAACCAGCAACACAGATCGGGCGGAATTCCTCATACCCACACTGCTGCCTCAAGCCTCCGGGCATTTGTTCAGATTACATCTGTCATGTGGACCACCCATCACCTGGCGAATCCAATTTATTCTCAGATACTACCTCCTCCAGGAAGCCTTCCCCAATTCACAACTCCCCAGCACCACCCAAAGCATCCTGCTCACAGCTCTGCCTTTCCACTTTCCATATTATTTGTCTTTTTTGAATCTGTTTCCCCCACTGAACCAAAACCAGTGCTGTGTTTTATTCACCAGTAAGCCCCAGCCCCTAGCCCTGAGACAGGGCACAGGGTAGATGCTCAGTAAACTGTGGTTGCACAAATGACTAACACATGGGTCCCACTCACCAGGGAGCCCTTTGGCAGGATATGGGCTGTGGGGGCCAGAGGATGTGTAAGGACGAAGCCTTCTCAGTACCTTGTATCGTTCTACAAAGTTTTGGTGAGAGATCCTGGAAGCCAAAGCAGGTAGGAGAGAATTACTTCATCTGTGAGCCAGGTACATGGCTCAGGGCTAAACGGAAGTTATTCTATTTAATCTGTTCAACAACACAGCACGGTGCTGCCCTCCCTGAGTATCCCCGCTGAATGTGAATGTGGTTTTGGAGCAATTTCTAGGATCACTTGGTCGGAAGCCCATAAAGACCATTTAAAATGGGTCTGTTCTCCCTGCTGCCTTGGTCTACCAACACAAAGCATCTCTTGTGTTAGTAGGGGATCTGTGGGCTGCCTCCCTCCAAAGGGGCTGACAGGCCTCTCCCCAAACAACTGGACCACTGCTATGATGCAGACATGCTTGGCCACATCTCCCCTCTGACCTCTCCGACCCCACAGTCTCCTCTGCTTCCCCCAGATCTCCCTGCTCCCCATCAAGGCAACACTTCTCAAACAGCTGATGGCACCTGATATCTGCACTTCCTCCCAATTGCTTGTCAGCCCTCCTGAGTCTGGCTTCTGTCCCCAACATTGTACCAATGTGGCTTTCGTCACAGTCATCAGCAGGTACAAAATAGTGCACAATAAGTGAATGGATAAACGAATGGATGCTGCTCCCTAGTTCCCAGTTGACTTCTACAGACCAGCCTCTTTCTCTTCATCTCCACATCTCACTTTGGGTTGTGCAGGCTCTTGCCCCATGAGAGTCCCGAGCTTCACTCTGCACTGGCCCTGCACTGTGCCATGATCGAGCCCACTCACCGGATGGGGAAGCCAGCAGCACTGATATGGATGGTCTCCACGAGGCCACAGGCCTCCAGCTGGCTCAGGACCTGCAAGGGTGGGGAGACAGGGTAGGCACCTGCAGCACAGGGCCAGCAGGCCAGAAATGCCATTCCTCTTAGCCCTTCTTAGGCCCTGGCCAGTGCCGAGCTGCAGGCTCTCCCAAGGCTTGGCTAATCGAGGGACCTTGAAAACAAATCTCCTGCAAGAAAGGGTCCCGGTGGTCCCAAGTCCCCCTCATCCAATGTGTGGCTTCTGATACAACTGAGGCAAGTGCTGTCCTGGCTCTGTCTCACCCTGCCCTCAGTGTAGTCTCACTACCACACAGCCCCGCCCAGGCAAATTTCCAGTTTGGATTGTTTTCATTGTTTGCAGGCATTAGAGGGTGGTTCACAGCTGAGAGGCAGGGAAGATTATACTATAAAGATTCTTCTGTGACCTGAACCCAGGTCTTTACCACAGAGCTAAGTTGTCCTGGCTACAAACCCAAATGCCACATCTACCAGGCCACACCTTCAGCAGTGTCCAGCATTCACCCCTCATCCACATCCCTCAGAACCTGGAACCCCAAGCAAAGGGCAGTTGCTGGCTAGAATGCTTTTGTTAGATTAGAAAAAAATGATACCGGCTGAGTGCAGTGGCTCACACCTGTAAATCCTAGCACTCTGGGAGGCTGAGGCGGGCAGATGACCTGAGGTCAGGAGTTCGAGACCAGCCTGGCTAACATGGCGAAACCCCATCTCTACTAAAAAGACAAAATTTAGCTGGGTGTGGTGGTGTGTACCTGTAATCCCAGCTATTTGGGAGACTGAGGCAGGAGAATCACTTGAACTCGGGAGGTGGAAGTTGCAGTGAGCTGAGATTGTACCACTGCACTCCAGCCTGGGTGACAGAGTGAGGCTCCGTCTCAAAAAAAAAAAAAAAAAAAATACCTCCAGTGAGAAACAGCTGCACTGTATGGGAACTGCATGGTGATGCAGACTTTCAGCTTATCACAAGAGACACCCATTCCTCTGCGCAGCTTCAGTCTCTTATCAGGGTACAAGGCTCAAAGAACAAGATGCACTGGAACTTACCTCCTGGCTAGGCTACCATGCACAGACTACACAACCATACATGCTTGCCCTACCACAGCAAGGGAGATGGGTCCTCTCTCATGTCAGGCCTGGCTGGAGAGACCACCTTTGTTCACTCCATTTGGAGCAGATGTCCTGCCCTTCATCTCTCCAGGGCCCTGGCCACATGGGGCTTGGTGCAAAGCAGCTTTGGCCCGGTGTTAATTACCTCCTCTTGGAGGAAGGTCTGTGCCTGGCCCTGGCTGTTGGGCTTGATGCAGCGAATGTAGTGGGGCGTGGTGCTGTGTAGGACCTGCAGAAGCTGCTCCAGTGAGGCCTGCAGATGAGAGACCATGGGGTTAGGCAGGGAGAGGGGCTGCCCAGGGCCATCAGCTGGGCTCTGGTTAGTAACTACATCAAATGCCTCCAGCGGGCCTGGAACTTCCAGGATCCTGAGACCAGGAATCTCCTGTGCAGGGATGACTGTTGCAGGCTCTCAATGAGCCGGCTCAGAGCACATTCCTCTCCCGACTTCCCATGCTCCTCACCTCTGTCTTCAGGGACCCTTCTAAACCTGTGGCCCTCCCTGACTGGTCTCCCTGAATCCAATCTCCTCCTCCTTCCCTGCCCCGCTTCTCCCCAGAGCAATCTTCTTAGGAAAGAATGATCTCAAAACTCCCTGCCATTCATTCAGCAACAACTGTTATCATTCAGCTCATCCTGTGTGCTGCAGGCTGTGCCACAGGCTGCCTGCTGCCATGTCAGAGCTCAGTCCAATGGGCCACACATGTTGGATGAACACCCTTGGGGGTGTGTCTGAGGCTGGGTAGGAAGGTGCTAATCAAACCTGGTTTTCTGTGTGCCTCCTCAAGGAGGTGGTGATAGAGCTAAAGTCTGAAGGATGAGAAGGACTAAACTAGGAAAAGGAGCATGGAGGATGGGAGTGAGGTGGAGCTGATGGGGCAGTGGTCAAGAGTATCCCAGGAAGGTGGGGTGGTACATGCAAGGGCTGAGGAGTGGTAGAAAGTAGACAGTGTGAGAGAAGTGAGCGAGGGTAGGGTTAGAGCAGGAAGCTAGATAGCTGGGGATGAGCCAGGTCAAAGAAGCTCATGTAGCTGATCCTCTGCCCATGAACACCCCACTGGCAGTGGGTGAGAGGCTGCATAGTGCCCCCATAGGCCCCTAGGCTTCCCATCATATACCTGATAGCCTATTTGTCTACTGTTTCTGTTTTCCACACTGAAGTATAAACTCCAGGGGACTGGGACAACATCTACTTGACTTGCCACTGCTCCCCAGCAAACAGCACCGATCCTGGCAGGTGCTCAATAAATATTCGTGAGACTGCAGAGTGAAGCAAGCACCTCCCATCAGCACATTAGACCCACCTTGAACTTGGATACCACGGTCAACACAGGGGCCCTGCTCTGGCCAGAGGGTTCCTCCTGGGTCTTCTCTTTGGGGTTAGTAGGAAACAGTCCCATGAGCAGGGAGTCCTGGGATTGCTGCAGGAGACTGGTCAGCTCAGGTGGGACAGGGTCCTGTTGAGAAATGGCAAGAGCAGCAGGTGAGGACAGGTGGAGCTTCTGCCCAGAGCCATCCACTGCCCACCCAAGCCGCAGATGACAGGGCTTCCAGGTAGGACAGGGCCCAAGTCCAAGAGAAGGTCCCCGGGACGACCAGAGACCTGGAGACCCAGTCTAACAAGGGTGATCTCCAGGCAGGTCATGCTTGATTGTGGAGACCTCAGGCAGGTGGGCCCAAGATGGTGATTCTGGATTCTGGGAGGAGGTTCAGGAGAGAAAGGACTCATGACGGGAAACCACTACGTCTGCATAGCAAAGACCCAGCATCTCGTTTCTCGCAGGCCCCACAGGGCACGGCCCAGCCCGTACCTTGTTTTTCTCCACCAGGCCTGCTGTGTGGTACCGCACAGGCCCCGCATAATGCACCACAATGAAGCTGGGCTCCCGGCTGAGCTTATTGTGGCCCAGGCAGGGGCTACCTGCCAGGGCAGTCTCAATGCGTGTCTGGAGCTGGGCTGCGCTGCTTGGTCGATTGAGGCGGCATTCCTGTGGGATGGGAACAGGGGGTCAGCCACCAAAACGACAGTGTCTCACCACAACCCTCACTGTCCCCACCCTGTGGCCCCCATGACAGCAGACATCACACAGGCATCACAGTGTCCCTAACAGGGAGGAAATATAGCAGTTAGCAGATCTATTTGGCAAACTGGGAGGAGAGAGGCACAGAGAGGAAACAGGATAATCACGAAGGCTTCAGAAAACCCAAAGGCCAACTCTGGTGCTTGGCTCATTAGCTGACCTCCCCACCTCATTTATGAGGGAGCAGATGCTGATGGGGCTCCCCTCAATGAGATCCAAACAGGCCTGGTTGTCCTGGTAGTTGACGAATGACCACTCCAGGCCCTCAACTGCATATTCCTCCTAAAGAACAAGGTGGGATGGGGTGGGAGAAGGCAGCTGTGGTCTGATGTCCTGACGAGCCACCCACGGCTGGCGTCGGTACCACAGCATATTCCAGAACAGCATCAAATAAACAAAAGTATATCAAAACATTACATTGTACTCCATATGTGCAATTATTATTTATCAGTTAAAAATAAAATAAGGAGGAACAAAAGGCTTCTAATCAGAACCTGGACTGGGGCTGGAAGGTCAGGAAGGGATTGAGGATCCAAAATAAGGACCTGCCCCCTGCTCACCCATCCCTCACCTGCTGGGCCCTTAGGTAGTGAGCCACAAAGTGCTGCTGCAGCTTCTCATTGGCGTAGTTGATGCACAGCTGTTCTAGACTGTTGTCAGGAAATGACTCAAATCCATACACATCCAGTAGGCCTGGGAGGATGGCAGAGAACCCATGGGGCTACTGCAAGGAGCAGATGGGGGATACGGGACCAAGGAATCCAGGGTGCCTGGGTCCCTGCCAATGCCTTATACTTGGCAGCCTGGGCATGAGGCTGAGTGAGCATGACACCCGTGGTGGGCAGAACATACCTTCCCCACGCTCTACCCAAGGTGGCTCCCATCTCCACCCCATCCCCCTGTAGAACTCAGAGCAGGCAGGAAACCCAAATGAAGTGTGAAGACAGCCCAGAGCATTGGGCCCATTTTTGAGTCTGAATTCTCTGGTACTGATAGGCACCTCCTGTGAGGAAACCAGGTTCCAGGCAACATTTTGTGTTAAATCTAGTTTGGAAGGCATTGATCTCACCAGCCAATTTGGCACTGGTACCTTTAAGCTTTATTTCCTCCTATAACTGACTGTCCCACCTAGAGTTATAACCGTGTTGACCTCCCTCAGTCATGTCCTCCAAGTCCCTTCTTTTTTTTTTCCCCCTGAGATAGGGTCTTGCTCTGTTGCCCAGGCTGGAGTGTAGTGGTGTCATCATAGCTCACAGAAGCCTTAAACTCTTAGGCTAAAGTGATCCTCCCACCTCGGTCTCCCGAGTAGCTGGGACTACAGGCATGTAGCACCATGCCTGGCTAACTTTTCTGAGATGGGGTCTTGCTATATTGCCCAGGCTGGTCTCCAACTTCTGGCCTCCAGTGATCCTCCTACTTTGGCCTCCCAAAATGTTGGGATTACAGATGTGAGCCACTGTGCCAGCCTCTAATTCAGCTCTTTCCTCCATCCCCCACTACTCTCCTGCAATTAGAACTGGGTCTCTGGGGAGAAAAAGGGCTCTTTCAGACAAGGCACTGTTGAGCCTGTCTGGAGAGTTATGAACTGCTCAGATGCGGGTGCAGGAGAGCAGAGATCTTGCCCTATGCTGGCAGGCAGATGCAAGAGGAGACACGGGTACAAAAAAGGGAAAGGAGCTGCCCAGAGTCACACAGTGGATCCAGTGCTCCTGCCTCTCCATCCAGAGCTTTATTGCTCTTTTTCTGGAGTGCTCCCAGCACAGTGAGCCCTTGCTACCTATGAAAGTGGTCCATGAGTCGGTGTCTGCACAGATGCTGCTGTTGATCACTGATACCAGCCAGTCAAACAGCCTGTTGGGGGAAGAGAGTGGATTCTGGTGAGAGAGGTCTGGCTGAGTCAAAGGGGTGGTAAAATTGCTCCCCCAGTCAGGGTGCTACAACCTGGAGGGCCCTTGTATTCTGAGCCTGATAGGTCAGAGGCCAAATCTTCTCCTCTTGCTTCCAGCCCATCACGTCTTGACCTACTACAGATGAAGGCTATGGGCATGCATGTTCCCAGGTACACACAAACCTGGCATGTCCTTCCGGGAAGATTGAGCACAGGACAAGCTCAACTCCTAGGCTGGGCAGGGAATGGGTCTACATCAGTCACATGGTTCGAGACCCAGTTAGTGTCTTGGGAAGGGGCAGATGGGCCTGGGTGTGGTTTGTAAATAACTGAGTTCATTGAACACCCCTGCAAAACTCTACCTGTAGAGCCCAGAGCTCAAGGCCCCGCCATAGCCCCCAACGCAGTTCTGCACAAGTGGGCCCCCAGTCCTGAGGTCAACAATGGCATCCTCCACTCTAGAATCGGCCCCAGCCCAGAGAAGATGAGGCTACCACACAAGATACTGACACGTACAACACTATACAGGGGTTTCTTCCTCACAATTTTACTTAAAGTAATTGCTCTGCAACTTTTTTCACTTCAGTAAATAAACTGGCTCTTTTGGCAACAGGGGCTGTGCAAACGTCCTGTGGTCAGAAGCTCACTCTGTGTTCATCACACTTTATCTGCTCATCTTGTAGTGACTGGTAGGCAAAGGCTTTAAAAGTCTTTGACCTCAAATTGTGACCTGAAATTGGCTTTCAGGCAGTGGTAACTAGTCTCTTGCTGAAATGGATTTAATCTGGCCCCAGGTGCCCTGGGCCATTTTCAACTCAGACGATCTTGTTCCCCCAGCAGAGCTTCTCAGGCTCTTGGCTCTTTGTGGCATTTATGAAAGCAGGGGACCCTCTCCTCAGAAAGGTCTCATGTGCATATGCACACACATATACCCATTTTGGCTCATCTCAGAGGATTATAGGCCCCTGAAGCCCTTAGAAGGCCTGCTGAAGAATCTCAGAACTCAAAGTGAGAAATCATCCTTAACCACATGGACAGAGGGTGGAGGTACCCATGTAACCTACCAGAAAAGGACAGGACCCCACCTCCACCACTGTGCTACATGCTGTGGGATCAGCTTCTGGCTTTACCACAATCTATCAAACTCCTAGGTGATGTACAAGGGCACAGGGAGAGACAGAGAGGCCCATTCATCCAAGGATCTGAAGCTGGAACTGCGAAAGTTCTAAATCACCTTTGGGGCCTGCTTTGCCAGCAGAGAGCTGAGGCTTTCTTCACCTTGCTGAGGCTAAAGCAGGCTCCTGAACTTTAATAATGAGCTGAATCCTGGTCAGGAATGTAGTAACTTCCCCACTCAGAAAGAGGCCACAGGTGCTGCTTGGGGAATACCTGGGAGCCGTGCCCTGCTGTGTCCAGGGGTTTGAGGAGCAGGGAGAGGAACCAGTCTGTCTTATCCCCCACCCTGGGCCTGTGCCTATTGCCTGATGTTGTCTGGCCCAACTCCGGACAGGAAGAGCACCTGTTGGGAGGGCAGGGGCCAGAGTAACTGCTCACCGTGAGTAGATCAGTTTGGCCAGGCAGTCTCTGCGGGTGTCACACTCGGTTTGGGGGCAGGGCTTCCGGAACACCTGCTGCTGCCTTCCTGCCCTGATGGTTCTAATCTGCACCGTCTCCAGCAGCACGTCCTCTGGGAGCCCCAGCAGCAACGCTGCCGTCCTGACAGAGCCTGGGAGGGGTGAATCCTCTTTAGGCAAATCACTCTCCATCCAGTCCTCTTCATGAGGCACTGTGAAGTCATCACAGCGGGATCATGACTTGCCCAATTGGACAGAAGAAACCTAAGTTCTGATCAGTGAAGTGACTCACCAAAGGACTCCATAAGCGGCAGTCAGAACTCAAACCCAGCACTTCCATGTACCAGTCATGCTGCCGCGTACGGGACAAATCACTTTACAAACCTCTGACCCATTTTCTTATCTTTAAGATGGGGACGATACTGTCTGCCTCACCAGACAGGGTGAGGAATAAATGATCCAGGGCCAGGCCCTACAGTGGGTGGCTTAAGCAAGGGCATCAGATTCCAATTTTTACCATCCGGCCTTGCACCCAACCCCAGCAATGCTGGCGACCTTCCAGAAAGGACCTGCCCTATCCCACACCCTTGCCCCTCACACTTGGCATCATCCATTGGCTGGCAGGGCTGGGCTTCATCCTCGGAGGCAGCAAACTGGATATTGCCAAGGTGCAGCAGTCCAGCTAGGACCTAGGGGGAAGAAAAGGATGGATGGGAGCAGGAGAGGGCGTGAGCTGGGCCTACTCTGGGAAGAGCCATTCTGCTGAGTACAATCACAGCAGAAGGGCAGCTCCTGATCATGGCCCATGTGCCCATCTCTGCCAGGCACAATTGTATACAAGTTACATGCATTGCCTCATTGCATCTTTTCAACAACCTGTAAGGTATGTGCTATGCCACTGCCTGTGATAGAGATAAGACTGAGGACACATGCTTCCTGAGGGGAAAGGTGGGATGAGAATCCAGGCTGACTTCAGATGTCTCCTGGGGCAGCCCGTGGGCCCCCATGCCTGCCCACCCTCTACCTCTCTGCCCCCTGCTTTCTAGGAATAGACTGGTGGCTGGGGGCAGGGCTGCTTCTGTGTGCCTGCTGGAGGCTTGTTTCTGTTTCCTTGAGCCCTTTCCCACTGCCAGGCTTCTGAGAGCCCAGCCTGCTGGAATAACTGTGACCTCAGTCTGTGTGTGATGGGTGCCCCTTTGCCTTTGCACTCAGCGTTCCAGACAGACAAGCCCCCAGGGGCTATATATAGACAGAAGCTCCCCTCACCCCGCCAATGCCCAGCAACTTCAAAACCCTCAGACCCAGCTGGGCATTGTGGCTCATGCTTGTAATCCCAGCACTTTGGGAGGCTGAAGCAGGTGGATCACTTGAAGTCAGAAGTTTAAGACCAGCCTGGCCAATATGGTGAACCCCCATCTCTACTAAAAATACACACACACACACACACACACACACACACACACACACACACACACGATTAGCTGGATGTGGTGGCACATGCCTGTAATCCCAGCTACTTTGGAGGCTGAGGTAGGAGAATCACTCGAACCTGGGAGGAGGAGGTTGCAGTGAGCTGAGATTGTGCTACTGCACTCCAGCCTGGGCAACAAGAGCGAAACTCTATCTCAAAACAACAACAACAAAAAACCAACCTCAGACCTGACACAGGGACCCTACCCACCATTCCTGTATGGTCCCAGGCAGGGCTCCTCCGTGTGCTGCTGGTCTTCCAGCCACAACTTGCTCCAGAAGACTGCCATGTCCACCAGGCAGAAGGGCTGTAGCAGAGGGTCATGCCACCCCCAAAGCACTCCTGCTCCGACTGCCAGTGTTGTCCACTTATCCTGGGCTTGTCCCCAGGTGCTGTCCTTCTGTGAAGCTCTTACCTGGCAGTGTCTGAGCAGCCCCCATCTGCAGGTAAGGGTCACTTTCCACTGCATTGCTACCTCCCTGCAGTAGCATCCCTGTCTTGACTGCCAGCCTATCCTATCTATTCCCTCCTGCTGCTCTAGAGGGTGAGGAGGATCAGAGGAAGCAGTCAGCTCTGTCAGCAAAGACAGAAGGGAGGCCCCCTTAGAGTGGCTGAGAGGAGCCCAGCTCACCTGGGTCAGTCTCATGTACCAGAGGACGATGGGGCAGAGGTAGGGGGAAGACAGAGAGAGTGGGAATTTGGAATTACTATGTCTGGTACCCTGTATCACCACTTAGTGGTATCTGACCTTGGGCACATCACTTTACCTCTCTGGTTTTCTCAGGCATAAAGGGAAATAAACACACACAGAGGACTGTTGAAAAAACTAAGTGAGCAGAGAGGTGTGAACATGACTTGTAAGTTTTAATGTACTAGACAAGTGAGCGGTAGCACTAGTTCTCTCTTCTGATGATCCAGGACCTTGCTCTCTGCCCCCATGGATCACTTACTGCATTCTGTACTCTTAGCACTGTGTACGCATCACTGTTCCTTATTACCCGGCCACCCCACCACCTGGTCTCCAGCCTCAGCAGAACAGAGAGGTGGCTGATTCCTTGGAGGTAGCACAGAGGGGCCCAAAGTCCTAGATGCTCAGGGAAAGACCAACTCCAAGTCCAGGGAACGGCTCTATGAAAGGGGCTGCCCATCATCTCTCCCAAACATAAATGGCACGGCTTTTCTTCTGACCTTAAAGATGTTGTTCTGGGTAGGGGTGTCAATGCCCAAATGGAGCATAGCCTCTCTGGTCACCTCAAAACAATCCTCTGAAAAAGAATCCAAGTCACAGCCCACTGTCAGGGCCAGAGGTCAGCAGCAGCAGCAAGATGTGAGGGAGGCAGGCTCTGTAGAGAGTGGGTGGGTGATGCTGGGCCAGCGCAAGGTGCTGGATGGGGCTCCCCTTACCTTCTAAGCTCCTCTCTGGGTTGGGCAGCCAGGAGAAGGCAGCTCCCTCAGGGAGGTGCCACTGGAGTCTCTCGTCCTCACTGGCTCCTTTGCAAATCTGTGGAGAAGGGTAGGTGGGAGGCTGGGTAGAGGGTCTAAGAAAAGCCCAGACCTGCATAAGCATGGGATTGGGATGAGAGGAGTGAGAGATGGTAGCAACATCACAAGGCTCAGAGGTCCCTGCAGAGAGCCCAGGGCAGGTACGGGGGCAAAAGATGCTGTCAACATAGTCCTGGATGTCTCCAACCTGATGCAAAAGAACCCTGCTCTGGGGAAACCTGCAGTCTGATGAAGAAAGGACACTTCCTGCCCAGGGAGCCCCTTGTCTTGACTCGGGAGGCATACTTATCACCTAAGCATGCTCCGATTCTGAGAGCAAGGGAGACATCTTATCCATGCCTTGCAGGACTCCCAGTCTGATGGAAAAGGCACAACTCTAGGGAAGCCCTTATTCTGTTAGAGACAGATGCCATTATAGGAGAGCCCTTAGAATGATAAGGGTGACACAGCTTCCACCCTAGAGATACAGTCCCGGCCTCAAGGACCTTCTGGTCTGATGGAGAGGTAAAACATGCCCCCAGGCCACAACTGTGCTGGGAGTCAAGGCACAGTGTGAGGCAGAAATGTTGCACATAAAGTCTGCAGAAGAAAGTGGTGGCTCCAGGCTGGGCGCGGTGGCTCAAGCCTGTAATCCCAGCACTTTGGGAGGCCGAGACAGGCGGATCACGAGGTCAGGAGATCGAGACCATCCTGGCTAACACGGTGAAACCCCGTCTCTACTAAAAAAAATACAAAAAAAAAAAAAAAAAACTAGCCGGGCGAGGTGGCGGGCGCCTATAGTCCCAGCTACTCGGGAGGCTGAGGCAGGAGAATGGCGTAAACCCGGGAGGCAGAGCTTGCAGTGAGCTGAGATCCGGCCACTGCACTCCAGCCTGGGCGACAGAGCGAGACTCCGTCTCAACAACAACAACAACAACAACAACAAAAAAGAAAGTGGTGGTTCCATCAAAAGCTAGCTGAAGGAGCTAGGCATGGAGCATTCTGGGGGGTGGGGGGTTGAAAGACACAGACCCATCCCTGCCCTGCATCTGGGGGGCTGTGGGCTCCACTTTGCACAAACCTGATAGAAGATGTGGAAGTTCCTCTCACTGGAAGCCTGGCAGGCCACTCGAGTTTTCTCTAGGAGGTAGGTCTGGACTGCGGCTCCAGTCATCTGCTGAGCCCTGGGGCACACACAGGCCAGAGCTCATTCGTTGCCCATTTATTCCACAGCCATGTCTGGCAATTTGGGTGTGCCAGATTGCCTGCCACCCGGCAACTCCCCTCCAAGCTCTTCACTTAGCCAATGGGCATTGAGGGGTGGGGACCACTCAGAATATCCTTGGGTGTCCTGGAATATTCCCCTGCGTCGAGCTCAGGTGGGCAGGGCCAAGGTCTCTGCACATCACTTTGCTCTACCCCAAGACAGGAGTCGAAGTCCCAGCTTCAAGCTCAGGCATATGGTCCAAAGAGGTGGCAATTTAGCTAGAAGTCTCTGAGCAAGAGTAGAAGCCAGGAGGAACCCAGGCCTGAATAAGCGCACTGCCCCAGGGTACCCTAGAGGGAAAGGAGCTATAGTTCTCCAGGTACAAAGATCACCCTCAGAGCTCACACCTGAGGTAAAGGGCAATCACCTGGAGGAGGAGGGTTTTTGCCCATAGGGGTGGCCCAGGCCAGATACCACCCCAGCCACTTTCAACCTCCTCAATCCCATCCTCCCACTAGCCAGGGCAACAGCAGCTATTACCTGTTCAGCTGGAGCTGGATGAACTTTCCAAAGCGACTGCTGTTGTTATTCCTCAGCGTACATGCATTCCCTACAGATCACACCAATGTGTATTTCACTCCTCTGGGTTTGCAGAGTCCTCATAAGCCAAAGTGGCTGCAGGTCTCTGGAGGTCATGTTCCTGTGCTCAAGTCACCTAAAGGCCCCTTTGTTGGTTTTCATGTCATAGGGGACAGCACTAGAAAATGGGCCCTCGAGGCCGGGCGCGGTGGCTCAAGCCTGTAATCCCAGCACTTTGGGAGGCCGAGACGGGTGGATCACGAGGTCAGGAGATCGAGACCATCCTGGCTAACACGGTGAAACCCCGTCTCTACTAAAAATACAAAAAACTAGCCGGGCGAGGTGACGGGCGCCTGTAGTCCCAGCTACTCGGGAGGCTGAGGCAGGAGAATGGTGTAAACCCGGGAGGCGGAGCTTGCAGTGAGCTGAGATCCGGCCACTGCACTCCAGCCTGGGCGACAGAGCCAGACTCCGTCTCAACCAAAAAAAAAAAAAAAAAAAAAGAAAATGGGCCCTCATGCTTTAGCAAGTGGGATTCAGGGGAGTCAGAAGAACTTCCTGGCAAGAAATTGGAATGAGCACACCTAGGCAGTCAGGGACTGTCTTCGTTGAAGGGGAAGGTCAAAAACAATCAGCTGTCACTATTGACTTTACATAGGAAGGCAATCTGGGTTCCAGTGCCAACACAAACACTAATCGCCTTGTATCGCACGACAAGTGGCCTTCTTTGAACCATGAGGAAACTGGATAGAAAGATAGAATTTGGACAAGCTAAGCCACCAGGTCTTCTCCAGTACGACTGTTATGTGTGCCTAGGCTGGAGCGAGGAAGAGGACTGAACGACATCACCTCTGTTAGAATGATGCCAAGGAGTACCAGGGAGTAGGCTGGGGATCTGAGGCAGTGAAGGATACACTCATCCTCCAACCCCACCCAAGAGAGGGTCTCAAAGCACTGCCCCTCTTCCCGGAAGGTGGAAAACCCCAGAGGAAATGGGACTGAGATACTGTGCAAAGGAGCCCGAGCTCACCAAAAGCCTCCATGACAGGGTTGGAGTTCAGGATCCTCTGTTCTATCCTCTCTGCAATCTTGTGGGTCTCCCAAGATGCGGGTGAGGCGGCCACCACAGCATAGAACTTCATTAGGCAGCGAGACGTCCATGTCTGTGGCAGAAACAGCCCTGTGGGAGCTGTATCTAGGTTCCTCCCCACTTCTGAGCCTGCCTGAAAACAGTGCCCACCAGAGCTTTCTTCTCCACCAGTGTGTTGCTGACTAAATGGGTGAAGGCAGAATTCAACCCTGGCCTCAGGCAAAGCACTTCCTCTACCTGTGTTTGTAAAATGGGGGTATACATCTGTTTCTCCCAGCTCTGTGACAGACACTGAGCTATCGAGGCTTTCTGTGTATGTGTTTTTGCAAACTCTGCAAAGGTGTGATTATACAATTGTTTACAAAATGATGAAACCAAAGCACAGAAATTTAAAAATTTATTAAAGATCATGTATCTACTCAATGACAGGGCTCCAATTTATACTCAAGCAGTCTAATTTTTTTATTTTTGAGACAGAGTCTCGGTCTGTCTCCCAGGCTGGAGTGCAATGGCACAATCTCGGCTTACTGTAACCTCTGCCTCCTGAGTTCAAGTGATTCTCCTGCCTCAGCCTCCTGAGCAGCTGGGATTATAGGTATGTGCCACCACACCTGGCTAATTTTTTGTATCTTTAG
Organism: Trachypithecus francoisi; assembly: GCF_009764315.1. Classification (NCBI taxonomy): domain Eukaryota; kingdom Metazoa; phylum Chordata; class Mammalia; order Primates; family Cercopithecidae; genus Trachypithecus; species Trachypithecus francoisi. The sequence goes on from NW_022681466.1 coordinate 37,194,316, forward strand.
TAGAGACGGGGTTTCACCATGTTGGCCAGGCTGTTTCTCGAGCTCCTGACCTCATAATCCGCCCACCTCAGCCTCCCAAAGTGTTGGGATTACAGGCGTGAGCCACTGCACCTGGCCCCAAGTATTCTAATTTTAAAATTCATACTCTCGGCCGGGCACAGTGGCTCACGCCTGTAATCCCAGCACTTTGGGAGGCTGAGGCGGGTGGATCACGAGGTCAGGAGATCGAGACCATCTTGGTTAACACGGTGAGACCCCGTCTCTACTAAAAATACAAAAAAATTAGCCGGGCGTGGTGGCAGGTGCGTGTAGGCTGAGGCAGGAGAATGGCATGAGCCCAGGAGGCGGAGCCTACAGTGAGCCGAGATCACACCACTGCACTCCAGCCTGGGCCACAGAGTGAGACTCCGTCTCAAAAAAAAAAAAAAAAAAAAATTCATCTCTTTTGTTCTTAATCAGCTGAAGTGAGGTATACTTTCATTTTAACTTCTAATTGTTTGTGGCTAGGACATAGAAATACACTTAATCTTTACATATTGACCTTGTATCCTATCACCTCACTAAATGCTCTACAACTTTTTAGTTGTAGTAAGGTGGCAACTTACTTTGCAGATTCTTTAGATTTTTCTTTGGGATCAGAGATGTTTCTATCTTCTGAAAGAATTTATGTAGAACTGGTAACATTTCTTCCTTAAATGTTTGGTAGAATTCACAAGTGAAGCCACCAGGGCCAAGAGTTTTCTCTGTGGGAAGGCTTTTAACTATGACTTCAATTTCTTTCAGAAATAGGGGCTATTCAGGTTCTTTTTCTTCTTATGTGATCTTCAGCATTTTCTGTTTTTCAAACTATTTCTCCATTTCATCTAAATCGTGTAATTTCTTGACATAAAGTTATTAAAAATATTACTATAAGATCTGTAGTGATGTCTACTCTTTCATTCCTGATATAGCTGATTTACATCTTTTTTCTCTTTTTATAAGTCTGACTGGAGAGTTACCATTTTTTTTTTTTCTTTTTGAGACAAAGTCTTGCTCTGTTGCCCAGGCTGGAGTGCAGTGGCATGATCTCAGCTCACTGCAACCTCTCCTTCCTGGGTTCAAGTGATTCTCCTGCCTCAGCCTCCTGAGGAGCTGGGATTACAGGCGCTCATGACCACACCCAGCTAATTTTTGTATTTTTAGTAGAGACAGGCTTTCATCATGTTGGTCAGGCTGGTCTCTAACTTCTGACTTCAGGTGATCCACCCGCCTTGGCCTCCTAAAGTGTTGGGATTACAGGTGTGAGCCACCGCACCCAGGGAGAGTTATCATTTTATTTATCTTTTCAGAGAAAAGTCTTTTATTTCATTACATTTTTTTCTATTTTATTCACCTTCACTTTTTCCCTTCTTATGCATACTTTATTTTGTTTTCCTCTAGCTTCTTAAGGTGTGCCACAGACTGAATTGTGTTCCCCTCAAATTCATATTTTGAAGCCCTCACTCCTAATGTGACTGCATTTGGAGATGGGATCTTTGGGAGGTAATTAAGGTTAAATAAGGTAATGAGGCCAGGTGCAATGGCTCACGCCTGTAATCCCAGCACTTTGGGAGGCTGAGGCGGGTGGATTGCCTGAGGTCAGGAGTTCAAAACCAGCCTTGACCAACATGGTGAAAACCCTGCCTCTACTAAAAATACAAAAATTAGCTGGGTGTCATGGCATCACTTGTAATTCCAGCTACTAGGGAGACTGATGCAGGAGAATAGCTTGAACCTGGGAGACGGAGGTTGCAGTGAGCTGAGCTCGCACCGTTGCACTCTGGCCTAGGCAACAACAGCGAAACTGTCTCAAAAAAAGAAAAAAAAAAAAGGTAATGAAGATGTTGTGCTTTATTAGTTCAAAATATTTTCTAATATCAACTTGGTAATGAAATTACAGAAAAGGCTGGACGCAGTGGCTCACGCCTGCAATTCCAGCAATTTGGGAGGCCGAGGTGGCAGATCACTTGAGGCCAGGAGTTTGAGACCAGCCTGGCCACCACAGTGAAACTATAACGTCTCTACTAAAAATACATAGTCTCCCTACTAAAAATACAAAAATTAGCTAGGTGTGGTAGCAGGCATCTGTAATCCCAGATACTCGGAAGACTGAGGCAGGAGAATCACTTGAACCCAGGAGGTAGAGGTTGCAGTGAGCTGAGATCACATCACCACACTCCAGCCTGGGCCAGAGTGCGATTCCATCTCAGGAAAAAAAAAACAAAGAGAGAGATATATATGTATCTGTCTCTGTCTCTTTAGAAGATAATCACTGTAAGGCAAAAATGGTAACAATGTTTATATGATAGCATGGCATCATTAAAACGCTGAATCTAATCAAAGGCAATAAATAAAAAGGAACTAAGATCACATGGAACAATTTGAAAAATAACAAGATGGGCCGGGTGCGGTGGCTCACGCCTGTAATCCCAGCACTTTGGGAGGCCAAGGCAGGCGGATCACGAGGTCAGGAGATAGAGACCATCCTGGCTAACACGATGAAACCCCGTTTCTACTAAAAATACAAAAATTAGCTGGGCGTGGTGGCGGGCACGAGTAGGTAGCAGTCCCAGCTATTTGGGAGGCTGAGGCAGGAGAACAGCATGAACCTGGGAGGTGGAGCTTGCGGTGAGCCGAGATCACGCCACTGCACTCTGGCCTGGGGGACAGAGCGAGACTCTTGTCTCAAAAAAATAAAAAATAAAAAAAATTTTTTAAAAATAAAAATAAAAAATAACAAGATGGTAGATTTAAACCCGGGCATAGTGATATATCGATATATAGATATATATATATACCTTTTTTTAATTTATAGTATCATTGTGATTTTATCTTTGACCCATAGGATATTTAGAAGTGTGTTGTTTAATTTCCCAATGTTTTAGGACTTTCTAGGTGTCTTTGTTATTTATTTCTAGTTCAATTCTATTCAGGTCAAGGAACGTAGTTTGTGTCATTTTAATCTTTTTTTTTTTTTTTTTTTTTTGAGGGAGTCTCACTTGCCCTGCGTGAGTAAACTGGGACTACAGGCACAAGCCACCATGCTTGGCTAATTTTTGTATTTTTTTGTAGAGATGGGTTTTCCCCACATTTACCAGGCTGGTCTAAAACTTAAGCAATCCACCAGCCTTGGCCTCCCAAAGTGCTGGGATTACAGGCGTGAACCATTGTGACTGGCCTCAAAATGTAGTTTTGATTTTACGTATTTTTCCTTTCAATGATAGCAGATTTTACTTCATGTATTTTGAAACTGTAATTAGGTACACACCTGTTTAGAACTGTTTTCTTGATGAATTTATCATTAGGAAATGTCTCATCTTATCCTTAGTAATATTGCTTGTTCTAAAATCGTTGTTCCATATTAATGTAACCACTTCAGCTTTCCTTTATGTGTTAGGATGTTATATTTTTTTCCATCCATTTAGTTTGAACTTATCCACGAGTAGACCACTTATATTTATCGTAATTGTCACTATGCCTGGGTTTAAATCTACCATCTTGTTCTTTAAATTGTTCCATGTGATCTTAGTTCCCTTTTTTCTTTCATTGCCTTTGATTAAATTCAGCATTTTAATGATTCCATTTTATCATATAAGCATTGTTACCATTTTTGCCTTAGAGTGATTATCTTCTAAAAAGACAAAAAAAAAAAAAAAAAGATTTTACATCTGTGATGCTAAAACGTACCCCTTTGTGTAGATCCAAATATTTATCTGGTTTTGATATTATTTTGGACTAAAGAATTTCCTTTATCATTTCTTGCAGTGCAGTCTGCACGCAATGAATTCCCTCAACTTCTATTTGTCTGAAAAGTCTTTATTTCACTTTCATTGTTAAAAAATACTTTTGCAACAGAATTCTAGGTTGACAGATTTTTCTTTTTCTTTTAGCACTTTAAAGGTGTCACTATTATCTGCGGGCTTTGAAGTTTTTGTCAAGATTCCTATTGTCATTCTTATCTTTGTTCCTTTTTATGTAATATTTATTTTCCTGGCTTCCTTTAAGATTTTTTTTTCCTTTTTTTTGTGACAGAGTTTCACTCTGTCACCCAAGCTGGAGTATAGTGGCACGATCTTGGCTCACTACAACTTCCTCCTCCTGGGTTCAAGCAATTCTCCTGCGTCAGCTCCCAAGTAGCTGGGATTACAGGCACCTACCACCATGCCTGGCTAATTTTTTGTATTTTTAATAGAGATGGGATTTCACCATGTTGCCCAGACTGGTCTCAAACTCCTGACCTCAAATGATCCACCTGCCTCAGCCTCCCAAAGTACTCAGATTACAGGCGTGAGCCACTGCACCCAGTCCTTAAGATTTTTTTCTTATATTTAGTTTTCAGCACTTTGACCATAATGTGCCTAAATGTGTTTTCTTTGTATTCATTCTACTTGGTATTTTTTGAGCTTCTTGGATCTGTGCTTGCATTTTTGGTTAATTTTGTAAAAATATTACTTTTGACCTATGTCCTCTCTCTACTCCTAGGACACCAATTACAAGTACAGCTGACCCAGGCCGGGTGCGGTGGCTCAAGCCTGTAATCCCAGCACTTTGGGAGGCCGAGATGGGCGGATCACGAGGTCAGGAGATCGAGACCATCCTGGCTAACATGGTGAAACCCCGTCTCTACTAAAAAATACAAAAAACTAGCCAGGCGAGATGGCGGGTGCCTGTAGTCCCAGTGCTCCGGAGGCTGAGGCGGAGCTTGCAGTGAGCTGAGATCTGGCCACTGCACTCCAGCCCCGTCTCAAAAAAAAAAAAAAAAAAAAAAATACAAAAAACTAGCCAGGCGTGGTGGCGGGCGCCTGTAGTCCCAGCTACTTGGGAGGCTGACGCAGGAGAATGGCATAAACCCGGGAGGTGGAGCTTGCAGTGAGCTGAGATCCGGCCACTGCACTCCAGTCTGGGTGACAGAGCGAGACTCCGTCTTAAAAAAAAAAAACAAAAAAAACACAAGTACAGTTGACCCTTGAACAACACGTGTTTGAACTGCATGGGTCCATTTATACGTGGGCTTTTTTCAATAAATCTCTCCTGCCTCCCCTTCTATTATACTTCCACTACCTCTGCCACCTCTGAGACAGCAAGACCAAGCAAGACTGTCCTCTTCCTCCTCAGCCTACTCAAAGTGAAGATGACGGTGATGAAGACCTTTATGAGGATCCACTTTCATTTACGTGGTAAATGTATTTCTTCCTTATGACTTTCTTAATTTCACTTCTCCAGCTTATTTCTTTGTAAGAATGCAGTATATAAGATATATAACATACAAAATACGTACTGACTGTAATGTTATTTGTAAGGTTTCCAGTCAACAGTAGTTAATCAGCAGTTAAACTATATGCAGATTTTTCAACTGCGTGGTGAGTTGGTGCCCCTAACCTCTGCATTATTCAAGGGTCAATTATATGGCAGACCATTTGATATTGTACTACAGTTCTTGGATGCAATTTTGTCTTTGTTTTTCAATTTGGATAATTTCTATTTACCAACTGTCAAGTTCACTAATGCATTCTTTTGCATGTCTAGTTTGTTGATAAGCCCAAAGAATTATTTATCATGTTTTAAATTTTTATCATCTCCATTTGATTCTTTATAGTTTCCACCTCTCTGCAGCAGAGATTGGAGGAAAATTTTCTGGACACACCAATAAGCTCATGGGAAAAGTTACGGCTGTTCAGGGTCCCACAAGTTTAAAAAGCTACCTACAGTGAGGCCCCACTGGTTGACAATCTTGTCCATAAACAAAGATTCTAATCAGTTGCTTAATGCCTTATTTTCAAATATAAACAGATACTCAATGATCATTAACTATTTCATAAGCCTCTTTTACGTGAAATGACAAATATCATAAACGTTAGAAAAAAACTAGAACTCAGAATTACAATTTTTTTTTTTTTTGAGGCGGAGTCTCGCTCTGTCACCCGGACTGGAGTGCAGTGGCCAAATCTCAGCTCACTGCAAGCTCCGCCTCCCAGGTTTACGCCATTCTCCTGCCTCAGCCTCCCGAGTAGCTGGGACTACAGGCGCCCGCCACCTCGCCCGGCTAGTTTTTTGTATTTTTTAGTAGAGACGGGGTTTCACAGTGTTAGCCAGGATGGTCTCGATCTCCTGACCTCGTGATCCGCCCGTCTCGGCCTCCCAAAGTGCTGGGATTACAGGCTTGAGCCACCGCGCCCGGCCCAGAATTACAATTTTTAACAAATATTCAAAGTTACGAAGAATTGGAAGGTAAAGAAGCAAATATCTCCCATAAGATTAAAATAATAAAGAGAAAGGAGGATAGGTGAGAAAAATATGAATATTAGACAACTAACGAAATTTCCTAACAGAAGTTCCAGAAGGAGAAAACGGGAGGAAATTATTAGATATAATACAAAAATACTGAGTTTCCAAGTTAAAAAGACCCACACAAAGTGCCCAGCTTAATAAGTGAAGAAAGGCCATATCACAACACAGCACTGTGAATTTTAATACCTAAAAGCTTTTGGAAAAAAAAAAAATCACCATTACGGACTGGGACTCTCAACAGCAATATATGAAAATAAAACCTCAGCCAGGCACAGTGGCTCACGCCTGTAATCCCAGCACTTTGGGAGGCCAGGGTGGGCGCATCACAAGGTCAAGAGATTGCGATCATCCTGGTCAACATGGTGAAACCCCATCTCTACTAAAAATACAAAAATTAGCTGGGCGTGGTGGTGCATGCCTGTAGTCCTGGGTACTCGGGAGGCTGAGGCAGAATTGCTCGAACCTGGGAGGCGGAGGTTGCAGTGAGCCGAGACTGTGCCACTGCACTCCAGCATGACAACAGAGCAAGACACTATCTCAAAAAAAAAAAAAAAAAAAAAAAAAAGAAAAGAAAAAGGAAAAAAAGAAAAGAAAATCTCTATATTCAGAAAAGAAAATTATTTCTAACCTGGAATTATAAAACCCAGTCAAAATATCAATCAGATCTGAGGCAGAAGAGACATTTTCAGATATGCAACAATTTGTCCTCCATGTACCTTGTTCAGGAAACTACTAAAGAATATGGTTTGGCCGGGCACAATGGCTCACGCCTGTGATCCCAGCACTTTGGGAGGCCGAGGCGGGTAGATCATGAGGTCAGGAGTTCAAGACCAGCCTGGCCAAGATAGTGAAACCCTGTCTCTACTAAAAATACAAAAATTAGCCAGGCATGGTGTCAGGCGCCTATAATCCCAGTTACTTGGGAGGAGGCTGAGGCAGAGAACTGCTTGAAACCAGGAGGCGGAGGCTGCATTGAGCCGAGATCACACCACTGCACTCCAGCCTAGGCAACAGTGCGAGACTCGGTCTCAAAAAAAAAAAAGAATATGGTTCATAAAAACAAAACAAGGCAGTAAATGAAGAAAAAGAAAGCCATGGTGACTAGGTGTGGTGGCTCATGCCCATAAACCCAGCACTTTGGGAGGCCGAAGCGGGAAGATCACTTGAGGCCAGGAGTTCAAGACCAGCCTGGCCAACATGGCGAAACTCCGTCTCTACTAAAAATATAAAAATTAGCAGATTGGGCGTGGTGGCTCACGCCTGTAATCCTAGCACTTTGGGAGGCCAAGGCGAGCGGATCACGAGGTCAGGAGATCGAGACCATCCTGGCTACTACGGTGAAACCCTGTTTCTACTAAAAATACAAAAAATTTGCCAGGTGTGATGGCGGGCACCTGTAGTCCCAGCTACTCAGGAGGCTGAGGCAGGAGAATGGCATGAACCTGGGAGGCGGGGCTTATAGTGAGCCAAGATCACGCCACTGTACTCCAGCCTGGGCGACAGAGCGAGACTCTGTCTCAAAAAAAAAAAATTTGCTGGCTGTGGTGCTATGCACCTAAAATCCTAGCTACTCGGGAGACTGAGGCATGAGAATCATTGGAACTGGGAAGGCGAAGGTTGCAGTGGGCTGAGATTGTGCTGCCGCACTCCAGCCTGGGTGACAGAGACCCTGTCTCAAAAAAAAACAAAAAACAAAAACAAAATAAAAGGCCGGGCGCGGTGGCTCAAGCCTGTAATCCCAGCACTTTGGGAGGCCGAGACGGGTGGATCACGAGGTCAGGAGATCGAAACCATCCTGGCTAACACGGTGAAACCCCGTCTCTACTAAAAAAATACAAAAAACTAGCCGGGCAAGGTGGCCGGCGCCTGTAGTCCCAGCTACTCGGGAGGCTGAGGCAAGAAAATGGCGGGAACCCAGGAGGCAGAGCTTGCAGTGAGCTGAGACCCAGCCACTGCACTCCAGCCTGGGTGACAGAGCCAGACTCCTTCTCAAAATAAATAAATAAATAAATAAATAAAAATAAAAAGAAAGCCATGAGCTCCTGCCATGGGAGATTTATCCTAGGACAGATGGGAATCGGGATGTGCAGAGGCAAAGACGCTTCCATGCAACAGCTGTGTGGCGGCAGCCCTCAGTAGCCACCAATCCAGACAGAAGAAAAGATGTGGTCTGAGAACTCTAGGAAGGGCATCTCCAGTGGAAGAACCTGATTCGCTTGCCAGTTTGACAGGTGTTTTCCAGATTTGGTGACAAGTCTAGTAATGAGTTAATAATGGTATATAAAAACTAAACAAGTGAAAAAACAGGGCAATTATTTATTATTTATTTCACTTGCCCCACTTTTTCCACTGGTTTAGTTTTTGTACACCACTGTTAAACTAAAGAGGGAAAACAAAAATTATACAAAATATATAGTATATTATATGGCTCTGCTGTGAATATACACGACCATAACCATGTAAATACTGCTTATTAACTTAATTAAAAATTATGAAATAATTATATACAGAATATGTATTTTGAGGGCAGGGAAATAAGGGTTAAATCCTCATCAAAGTAGGAAGTGAACAGATAAGGTCCAAAACCAAAAAGTCAGTAACAATATAAGCAATAGTTTAAAAATACAGATGGAAACACCCAAATAAACTGATAAAAGATGTGCAAGTAACTGCATCTGGAGAGACAGAACAAGGTTGAGATATAAGGAGCAGGTTTGCTGTTTTTCTTTATCAGCCTTGCAGTATTGCTTGATTTTTTGAACTATGTAACTACATTACTATTTATTAAAAATAAATTTTTGAAAATAAACCAGGGCCAGCCCAGGGCTACAGTGGCTGCTCAATAAAGGGTTACCAAACTCTCTGGTTGGATGAGTCTTGGGCCAGGTTCAGCTTCAGTTCCCCAGAGCAATTCTAGGGGAAGAAGGCTTTGTTGAGAAGGCATCAGCCACTTCACTAGCAACCTTGATACAGCTCCTAGAGATCCCCTCCTAACCCAAGTCCAAGACCTCATCCCTGCAACTTACTGTCTTTGTTTCCTTGTCTGTCTCTCTCAGGGGACTAAGTGCCCCCTGAAAACTACATGTTGCATTTTTCATCTCTGTTCCTCCCCCTGCCACCCCTCAGTGCCCAGCCAGAAGCCTAGAACCTCGCAAGTTCTGTGTTCAGCAATTCTCATATGTGAGTGAAGACAGGAGGAATTTATGGTCCAAAGAGTTCCTCATGAAGGTAAAAATGTTGTGGAAAGGGCGAGGCAGCTGGGTGAGGCTTGTCAAGAAGGTGGCAAGGCCTTGGCCAATAGTCTCCTTTGACCAGCTGTGTAACTCCTTATTCATCTGTGTGCAACATCCTGTCTCACCTGTTGTGATTCTGCTACCTAGGAGGCCACGTGGCCATACCAGGAGCTTCTGTCCCCTCTAACACCTGGCCCAATGCACTGCTCTTGCCACCATGGGCAACCCAGAGGGTTCAGGTGGTCTACTCCAATAAACCCTTTCCCACAAGAACCCCAGCTACTTTGGAGGAGCATTGCCACATGCCAAGCATGCCACCAGGTGCCATATGTACAGTGACTCATTTAACTCTCACAGAAGTCCTATGAGTCAGGTGTTGGTCCTCCCTTCCCTTCCATTTTACAAGTGGAAGAACTGAGAGCTTTGCAGAAGCTAAGTACTTTTCTGATGCGCTCTTAACCACTATGTTGGAATCCCCAGCAGCTGACTTTTGTTTCCAGTGGTATCAGAGCTGGGAGAGACTTTCGATGAGAAAGTAAGGCTTAGAAAGGAAGCTTCATTCCTATTTCACCCAGGGTGATGGCAGAGCTAGCAGTAGAGCCTGGATCAGAATCCTGTCTCTTAACTTCCGGCCCACTGCTAGTCCACCATTGTGCACCAACCCCAGCTTCAGCTAGCCTATCTGGAAATGATTAGGCAGCAAACAACTCCACAAGGGAGGACAAGAAATGACCCCTGCCTTCCTGCCCACCCAGCCCATCATGAGTTGACAGGACAGGAAAGACGTCTTCCTACCTTTCCAGCGCCACTCTCTCCACTGACAACAATGGACTGGTTGACTGGTTCAATCAGGCTCTTGACATTCCTGTAGGTCTGTTCACCCACAGTGAACACATGGGGCTTCAGTTTCTGGAACATCAAGGAGTGAAAGGTCATGTGAGGGAATGCCTGCTTTTCAATGATGACTGAGCCAGTGATGACTGAGAAGGGGAGGCTGCCAATAGCAGTGGTTGGATGCTTCCTTCAGAAAAATTCTCTGGATGTCACAGTGTTAGGCCCAACTTTAGGACCCCTATGTTGGCTTTACCTACTCATCTTCTCTCAGCCTAGAAGCAGTGCTAGCCTTGACCAGTTTATGACATTAATACTTTATACTCCCCTTTTATCTTGCTTTAATTGTCTTATCCTTCTTCCTGTTACTTCATATTATTATAATTTGCAATTTGCAAAGTTCTTACAAACTACTGCCTAAGAAGTCTGTCCACTAATTGGAAATATAACCCTATTTTATAGATGAGGAATGTGAGGTTCACAGGAGTTAAATAACCTTTCAAGGCCACTCAGCAAGTAAATATATCCATGTGATTTAAATTCCAAAGCCACTGTTCTTCTTTTCGTCAACAACTATTAGCTGTCTTCAATGTACTAGGTAGGCATCAATCAACCTAGATGCTGAGGAAACAGAGGGGACTACGAGTTGGCTTTTACCTTTGAGGAGGCAGGGCAGACAACAGACAGGGCTCACAGGACAGACTTCCCCTGGATTCCAACTGGATACTTCACCATGAATGAATGTCTGGAGGGACAGGCCATCTACACAATGCCTAGCTAGCCCAGCCAGCAGTGATCACTTACCCACAGCTTGCTGAGGGAGAAGGCAACAGTTCCATATGGTGTCAGAGCCATTCCTCTCTACACCTGCCCTTGCCCCAGCCACCTATCACCTGGAGGGATACAAAGCCTCCAACTGTTGTCTCTGCCTCCTGTCTCACCTTCTTGAACCCAACTCCCAGAGTAATTATTCATCTAGTGGGTTCTATTCCCAGACCCACCTCTACATGGATGAAGACGCTCTGCAGATTCTCTCTGCCTGCTATAGTGCTTCAGACTCTTCACAAACAGCCCTGGCTTTCTCATCTTCCTGCTCTCATCTACTCCCTCTTGCCCCGAAGACCTCCCTCCTGCCAGCAAGTTTTCTCTCACCTCTCCCTGAATGCATCATGCACTTTTACACCAACAAGCTCATTATCTGTCTGTACCTCCAGCAGCCCACCCCAAATAATTTATCCTTTTCTCAGTAGAAGAATAAATTACTTTCCTCAGTAGAGATAAACATATGCTGAATTTTCCAGGGCAATCCCTATCGTGTATAATTTCATTCTTTTCTAAAAAAGGTAGTTTTGCTGGACTTGGTGGTTCATGCCTATAATCTCAGCACTTTGGGAGGCTACGGCAGGTGGATCACTTGAGGTCAGGAGTTCGAGACCAGCCTGGCCAACATGGTGAAATCCCATCTCTACTAAAAATACAAAAATTAGCTGGGCATGGTGGTGGGTGCCTGCAGTCCCAGCTACTTGGGAGGCTGAGGCACAAGAATCACTTGAACCCTGGAGGCGGAGGTTGTGGTGAGTCGAGATCACACTACTGCACTCCAGCCTGGGTGACAGGGAGAGACTCAGTCTCAAAATAAACAGGGCTGGGCGTGGTGGCTCACACCCGTAATTCCAGCACTTCAGGAGGCCGAGGTGGGCGGATCACCTGAGGTCAGGAGTTGGAGACCAGCCTGACCAATATGGAGAAACCCTATCTCTACTAAAAATACAAAATTAGCCGGGCGTGGTGGCATATGCCTGTAATCCCAGCTACTCAGGAGACCGAAGCAGGAGAATTGCTTGAACTCAGGAGGCAGAGGTTGGGTGAGCCCAGATCACGCCACTGCACTCCAGCCTGGGCAACAAGAGTGAAACTCCATCTCAAAATAAATAAATAGGCCGGGCGCGGTGGCTCAAGCCTGTAATCCCAGCACTTTGGGAGGCCGAGACGGGCGGATCACGAGGTCAGGAGATCGAGACCATCCTGGCTAACACGGTGAAACCCCATTTCTACTAAAAATACAAAAAATTAGCCGGGCGAGGTGGCGGGCGCCTGTGGTCCCAGCTACTCGGGAGGCTGAGGCAGGAGAATGGCGTGAACCTGGGAGGCGGAGGTTGCAGTGAGCTGAGATCTGGCCACTGTACTCCAGCCCAGGCGACAAAGCAAGACTCCGTCTCAAAAAAAAAAAAAATAAATAAATAAATAAATAATTTTAAAAAGGCAGTTGGTTAAATACACAAATACATAATACCTTTATCAATCCTTTCCTATTAATAAAACCGCAAATAAGAGAAAAAAAATCCTTTCTCTTAAATCTCTATTTTAGAGACATAAGAAACTCAGTTAAACAAATATTTATTTATTCTCCACTTTGTACCGTCTGTCCTGTAGTCCTTTACAGTTCAAAATTCTGCCAGCTCCTATTGGGCAGGCCATGGCACTAGCAGACTCTGAATGACCACATGGCTGGTGAACAGATGAATAAGGACAAGGAAACTGAAAAGAGGTTTAGGGGGAGGCAGAGGAGCCCTGAGGCCACAGGAAGCGGCAGAGCCTTACCTGGGGCTGAGGCGCAGCATGGTACTCTCTCATTAGCTCGGGCGAGTAGAGCTGAGGAATGGGCTTGAAGGGGTTCAGAGCTACCAGAGTGCAGCCAGCATTGGTGTAGAATCTGTCTGCCATGTACCGGGCCTGAAGGCACCTGAGGACTGAGGCAGAGATGCCTTTAGCAAACTCTGGCTCAAATATAGACAAACCACACACACAGACACACATCTGGTTAACTAACAGCCCTCTTTCTGCAATTAGCCAAGAATCATTAAATCCCAACAGCTCCCTGAAGAACAGATAAAAGATCTAATTAAGATAAGCTCCAAATCTGAAGCAAAGCACGCCCTGGTGAGCCCAGGTGCAGCTACCCATGCTCCCTCGGGCAGAGGTCTGGAGCAGCCCGCCTGGCTCCAGATCAGGAGTCCTGCCGACCTCCGTCTGACCTGGAGAAACTGTGCTGACTACTCTCATTGCACCTCCAACCTCCTGGAGATGGTACTCTTGAGGAACGGGAGGCCCATACCTGTCTCTAGCGTCACAGGATTCACCCTGGTGAGGTCATCCAGCTGGTACAGCAGGACCTCCCCATCCAGGAACTCCTGCAGGTCTTCTCTGAGGTATTCCCTGGCTTGGCCATCAGACCCCAGATTGTGGCCATTGACCTGGAAGAGATAACATGAAGGTGAGGCCGGGTGAGGTGGCTCATGCCTATAATCCCAGCACTTTAGGAGGTCACAGTGGGTGGGTCATGAGGTCAGGAGATCGAGACCATCCTGGCTAACATGGTGAAACCCCGTCTCTACTAAAAAAAATACAAAAAATTAGCCGGCCGTGGTGGCGGGCACCTGTAGTCCCAGCTACTCGGGAGGCTGATGCAGAATGGCATGAACCCAGGAGACGGAGCTTGCAATGAGCTGAGATTGTGCTACTGCACTCCAGCCTGGGCGATAGAGCAAGACTCCATCTCAAAAAAAAAAAAAAAAAAAAAAAAAAGAACAACCATGAAGGCCATGAGAGCTGGTATTCAGAACAGCTGGCAGCTACAGAAGGAGGGTGGGAACCTGTATAGTAGAAGGAGACTGGTATCATAGTCTGGTTGGGTTTAAATTTCAGTTCTGCCTCTTACTAGCCCTGTAAGCCTGGGTCTAAGTTACTCTCTTTGAGTCATAGCTTCTTTATTTGTAAATAAAGGAAAATAAGCTCAACTGACAGGGTTATTGGGAAGAAAAGAAGAGATATACAAAGCCTTTAGTCAGTACCTGACATACAGCATGTACTCAACAAACGCTATCTCTTCTGCCAAGAGCTCCGGCCAAATCCACTTCCAGGCTCCTAGCCTTACTGGGCCTGGCAGGGGTGGGGCCCAAAAAGCTGCTATAGGAATGTTGCAAAGGAAAAGAACCATGGGTTAGGCCTTTTTGGGAAGAGACAGTTCAGCTTTTGATGTAAAACAGCTGTACCTTCCCAGAGAGGTAGCCCCATGTCTTCATCACCTGCCTTTCATGGCTTAAATTTAGGCTGGCTAATGAATTGGTTCCCTTGGCCTGGGTCTGCTGGAGAGAAAGCCTGGCTCAGAAGGCTGTCTGAGGTCAAGAACAGGCACCAAGGGAACAGGTCCCTTCTCCCTCGCCTATCTTTTTTTTTCTTGCTTTCTTTCTTTTTTAAGAGACAGAGTCTCGCTCTGCTACCCAAGCTGGAGTGCAGTGGCGTGATAATAGCTAACTGCACCTCCAACTCCTGAGCTCAAGTGATCCTTCTGCCTCAGTTTCCTGAGTAGCTGGGACTAGAGGCATGAGTCACCCTATCTTCCTTTGTCCATCCTTGATGCCAACCCTTTCCACATGTATCATCCCTCCACTTCCTCCCGTAGTCCCATTTCTCCTACTGTCTCCTTTGGGGATGCAAGAAAGATAGAGTGGGAGTTGAAGACAGGAATCTTGCTGAAATGTGCTTTTGAAGGAAGAGGTCTGTGATACAGCAGGTGGATTTCCAATGAGAAGGTTGAGCCTAAAATTTCAAACCTCTCAGGGAAATAAGCCATGGTGGCAAGTTTCCTCCAAGAGGCCCAGTAATGCATTTCTTCCAAAACCACTGCCTGTTCTCTGAACTTTGGGCCCACTATAATGTACAAGGTAGGCTCTTGACCTCCAGGGTAACTGCTGAGGTCAGAGCACAGTTAGATCTATGCATATCCCTCTGCTTTAATGAAGGAAAAAAAAAACACCACCACACAAATCACTCACAAACACAGACACAATTTATGAAGAGTTCTGATCCAACCAGAGAGGCATCTGAGTATAGTGATCAGGTACCCGGACTTGAAAGCTAGTTGTCTGAGTTTGAATCCTGATTCTACCTCTTACAGTTATATACTCTTATGTTAATTTCTTAATCTCTTTGTGCCTCAATTCTCCTCGTCTGGTCCCTGTAATCCCAGCTACTTGGGAGGCTGAGGCAGAAGAACCACTTGGGCCTAAAAGTTCGAGGCTGCAATGAGTTATGATCGTACCACTGCACTCCAGCCTGGGCAACAGAGCAAGACCTTGTCTCTAAAGTAAAAAATAAAAATGGCTGGGAGCAGTGGCTCATGCATGTAATCCCAGCACTTTGGGAGGCCAAGGCAGGCGGATCACAAGGTCAGGAGATCGAGACTATCCTGGCTAACATGGTGAAACCCTGTCTCTACTAAAAAATAGAAAAAAGTTAGCCGAGTGTGGTGACAGGCGCCTGTAGTCCCAGTTACTTGGGAGGCTGAGGCAGGAGAATGGCGTGAACCCGGGAGGCGGAGCTTGCAGTGAGTGGAGATCGCGCCACTGCACTCCAGCCTGGGCAACAGAGCAAGACTCCGTCTCAAAAAATAAATAAATAAATAAATAAAAATAGAAAAATTTCCAGCTGGCCATAGTGGCTCAAGCCTGTAATCCCAGCACTTAGGGAAGCCAAGGCGACCCTGTCTCTATAAAAAATATTTAAAAATTAGCTGGGCGTGGTGGTATGTGCCTGTAACCCCAGCTACTCTAGAGGCAGAGACAGGAGGGTTGCTTCAGCCCAGGAGGTTGAGGCTGCAGTGAGCCACGGTGATGCCACTGCACTGGGAGACAAAGTGAGACCCTGTCTCTAAATAATTTTTTAAAGTTCTTATCTGTAAAATGGGATAATGGTACCTACCTCATAGATACTCATAAGCACATAAACACATGAAGGATTTAGAAAGGCCAACTGGAATCTACCAAAAAGGGTTAGCTATTCTTCTTCTAAAAGCGGCTTTTGTATTTTTTTTTTTTTTTTCTTGACACAGCGTCTCACTCTATTGCCCAGGCTGGAGTGCGAGTGGCACAATCTCGGCTCACTGCAACCTTTGCTTCCCAGGTTCAAGTGATTCTCATGCCTCAACCACTCAAGTAGCTGGCATTACAGGCATGCACCACCATACCTGGCTGAGTAGAAATGAGGTTTCGCCGTGTTGGCAAGACTGGTCTCGAACTCCTGGCCTCTGGTGATCTGCTCGTCTCAGCCTCCCAAAGTATTGGGATTACAGGTATGAGCCACCGTGCCCGGCCTTATTATTTATTTATTTAAGAGACACGGTCTCATGACTGGATGCGGTGGCTCACTCCTGTAAAAGCACTTTGGGAGGCTGAGGCAGGCAGATCACCTGAGGTCAGGAGTTTGAGACCAGCCTTGTCAACAGAGTGAGATCCCATCTCTAAAATTAAAAAAAGAAAAAAATTGTTAAAAAAAATTTGGAGGCCAGGCGCGGTGGCTCATGCCTGTAATCCTAAGACTTTGGGAGACCGAGGTGGGCGGATCACGAGGTCAGGAGATCGAGACCATCCTGGCTAACATGGTGAAACCGTGTCTCTACTAAAAATACAAAAAATTCGCCAGGCGAGGTGCTTGGCTCCTGTAGTCCCAGCTACTCGGGAGGCTGAGGCAGGAGAATGGCATGGCATGAACCTGGGAGGTGGAGCTCCCAGTGAGCCGAGATTACGCCACTACACTCCAGCCTGGGAGACAGAGCGAGATTCCATTTCAAAAAAAAAAAAAAAGGAAAATAGAGAAAAGCAAAAGGAGCATAAAAATCCATAATCATACTACCCAGAAATAACCAATATTTTAGAGAATATCATACGTTTTCTTCTCTAAATACATATTTTAAAAACATTGAAAAGTATTATATTTTTGTGAAACTTGCTTTATTCCATTGTACTGATATACTTTAAGCAGTCTACTGTTTAGATATTGTAGTTTTTTTCAATTCTTTTACAATTATAAATGGCTTTATATACACTGATGTTCTTATGTCCTTTATGCAGATCATTTTTGAGAAGCAGGATTGCAGGCTTAAGTTTAAATCTTAAACTATGCATGCATAGTTTTAAGGTCCTTCACGTATTATTGCCTAATTAGAAGAGCCACTTTTAGGCTGGGTGTGGTGGCCGGGCATATTTTCCAAATTTCTGATAATCAATGTGACCCTGAATAAGCCACTTAACCTCTTGGAGCCTTATCTCCAAAATGTGGAAATAACAGCACTATATATGTATATATAGTACTGTATCTTTCTCATGGAGAGGTTGTGAGGATTATACAAAATCACACATACAAATGCTTAGCATAATGCCTATTACATAATAAGGGCTCAACACAGAGAAGTAGCTAGTATGGTTATGGTGAACATTACTGCTTTTTTAATGAGAGGAAAAAAAAGTTAAAAATAAGCAATAAAAATGCCCAGAGCAGTCAATTGTTTTGCCCGCTTCTTACCTTCAAACCTGTTCCAGGAGCCATATGGCTGGAAGGTCAAGTGGCAGTGTCTACTATAGCTCCCTCGAGGCTGGCAGGCCCCACACCTAGCTGCTATCTTGCTGAGTTCAGACACTTACCTACCAAACTCCACTAGACTCTGAGCTCCTTGAGGGCAAGCACCACCCTCAACACCTGCCTCAGCCCAGTGCCTGGCAACACTTGGTAAAATAAAAATTCAGCAAATATGTATGGGCACTCTCTCGGGACCAGGAGCTACACATGAAGGATGATATGGGTATGAGATAGAGCTCCACTGTAAAGGGTGATTTGGAATCCTACAGGCCTGGGGCAACAGTAGCCTTTTCAGAGAGGCAGAGACATGGGGATCATGCACCCATGATCCACTCATCAGAATCCTTCTATATTTCCTCATAGTCTCCTACATTTCTGCACAGGCTGACCTCTTTGCCTGGA
This sequence comes from Trachypithecus francoisi, assembly GCF_009764315.1. NCBI lineage: Eukaryota > Metazoa > Chordata > Mammalia > Primates > Cercopithecidae > Trachypithecus > Trachypithecus francoisi. The sequence continues at coordinate 37,212,501 of NW_022681466.1, forward strand.
GTGCTTTTTTCCTTCTCCACGTGGCTAATTCTTTCATGTTCTTTAAGGCTCAGCTTCAAGGAACACATCCTCGGCCGGGCGTGGTGGCTCAAGCCTGTAATCTCTGCACTTTGGGAGGCCCAGACGGGTGGATCACAAGGTCAGGAGATCGAGACCATCCTGGCTAATGCAGTGAAACCCCATCTCTACTAAAAAAAATACAAAAAACTAGCCGGGCGAGGTGGCGGGCGCCTGTAGTCCCGGCTACTCGGGAGGCTGAGGCAGGAGAATGTTGTGAACCTGGGAGGTGGAGTTTGCAGTGAGCTGAGATCTGGCCACTGCACTCCAGCCTGGGCGACAGAGTGAGACTCTGTCTCAAAAAAAAAAAAAAGGAACACATCCTCTTGGAAGCCCCAAGCTTCTACTATGCCTCAACAATTCAGGGTGGCAGGGACATCTCTCAGGACTTCCTCTGTAGAATCCCCAAAGTGCCCTAAGGATTCCCTTACCCATCCCACCTTACCTATCCCAAAGAAAGGAGCTAAAAACCACAAGACAGATTCAAATTAGGTATCAGGAAGAGTTTCTTGATGATGAGTAAAAGGCATTGGAGAGACAATTTGAGGAAAGAAAAGAAAGACCTTTAAGGGGGCTTTCCCTTCCTTCTAGGTTAGGGCTAGCAAAAGATGCTGCAGGTGCTTGAGGGCCTGGGTTATCTAAGGTTGAGATTTTACCTGCTGGAGCATCCTCCTTCGAAGTGGTCAGCCAGGGTTCTGGGTTGCAGGAGGTACAAGGAGTACTATCCACCGAGTCATGGGACCATGGGCTGGGGTATGGTTCCAACAAAGGGCTCAGTTCTGGAGGAATCTCACACGAGTCACTCCAGAGCCTGTGGCACGACAGAGAAGACAACGACCACACACAGGTGAGGGCTTTTCTGGGGTGACTCACTCACTCCTATTCTTCCAAACTAGTAGGAACAACCAAAATGAGATGCAAGGCAGGCCCGGGCAGAGAGTGAGTCTGTCCTTTCCCTTGCCAATTAGGAGACAGGGGAAACTTTTATGAGAGCCTAAGGAGCTCCCCGGGCCAGTTTTATTACAGGGTTAGGCTTTGGGTTTGGGTGGGGCTGCAAATCCTCTGGGTCAGCATGCCGTGGAGGAGGAATAAGACACTGGGGAAACAGAGAAACCTTGTGCCCTATCTTCTACACTAGACAGAAATATCCTAGTTCTGTGTAGCCAGTTGTTGGTGGGGAGGGGAGGCTGGAGTCATCTCTTGCTGCTCCAGGAAAGGTGTGGTGTGGTAGGGAAATCACAGTTCAACCACTCACTGGGTGTGTGATCCTGGGTCAGCCATATCACCTGCCTTCATTTCTTACCTTGAAAATGGGGACAGTTAAATCTGCCTCACAGGAGTGGTTGTGAAGGTCAATGAGGTCATGGTTTGACAGCACCACACAAAGTACGAATCTGAGTATTCACTCAGAAGATAAACACTGTTAGCACTACCACTAAGGGCTGAAGATCCATTTGGGATCACTAATCAGGTGAACAGTCCAGTGTCAACCTCGAGAAGGTGAGGATTTCAGGGAGCTGAATCCATCTGGGAGGTGGGGTGTTGTGAGGCTGGGCCTAAGCCCATCTTTGAAGAATGGTTAAGGGACCCTCAGACTTGCAATTTTCTAGGCCTTGGCGCCACCCCTAGCAAGGAGAGATGAGGCTGAGGGTGAGGCGTGCCTGCAATGGATTAACGCTGGTGGAGACTTTCTTGAGGCTCTGAACACATCAAGTCTTTAAAAAACCCAGGGATAGGGACTTCCATAGAAGCTGGAAAAAGGACAATTCAGGTGGAAACAGGCATCAGGACTGTGCTGGACACACTGACCCTGGACACTGACTGTACCCCATCCAAGGGACAGCCATGCAGAGGGCTCCAGAGAACAAAGCTCTTTCAACTGGGAACTCATCTGAAGCAATAGGTCCAGAGGCGCAGCACAACAGGTTTGGGGTTTGAACCCAAGAACTGTCTAAGCCTTACTCTGTTTCCTCGTTTATAAAACGGAGTGATAATATCCAAATCTCACAGGGCTAAATGAAGGATCAAAGGGGCTAATACCTGTGAGAGAGCTTTGCAAATGTTATCACGATGCAGTATCATCTCCCAGCTGGAGTCAAGTGAGATTAGAGCAGTTTTCTGCAGTTCTCCCAGCTCCAGTCGGTTTCCCGGTTACCAGTCAAAAATTTCTGGAAAAGGTGTGACCACTGTGGGCAGAAGGGAGAAGATAATGAGTAAATGGAACATCGAATCAAGGCAAGTGGCAACCTGATCACCAGTCCCTCCTTCTCAGCGTGTTTCTTTCTAGGCATGGAGGACAGTGGGTGGGCAGACGCTGAGAGTCTGGGTAAGGGTCTCGTGAGACCAGCTGGCTCCGCCCCCAGGTTCCCGGGGGGGAACCGGGGACTCCTGGTCCGGGCGACCTGCCGCCAACCCCAGGGCTGGGATGCCGTTCCGGAAGCACCTGGCACGGGGAGAGTATGTCCTTCCCAGGAAGGTGGACGTGACCCCAGCCAAGGGCGCAGCTGCCCTGACGCCTCCCGGGACCAGCCGCGCCCTCCCGGGGTCCTGAGCTGGGCGAAGAGTGGAGCAAGTACCCTCTCCCCACCCAGGCCGCCCCCTGCCGGCCAGGTGGAAAGGTGGAGGGTGATCAAGAAAGGCTGTTTCAAGCAAGAGCCAAGAGCTGGGCTACCCCCTCGTGAGGCACAAGACGGTCAAAAGGAAAAGGGAGGAAAGAAGGGAAACGGCGCTTTGGAAGGAGAGGTGGAGATGCCCAGTCGCGAAGGGCTTCAGATTGGGCTCGGGGTGACACTCACCGGTCCCACGGCCCGAGCCGCCGTGCTTATTAAGGCCCCGCCCGGCCAGACTGGAAAGGCGGGCGGGCTAGGTCAGGCGGCGGGAAGAACACGGGGACGGGAGAAAAGAGGAGGAGCATGAGCAAGCAGTGAGGAGAGGCAGCTGGGACCGCCGCACCGCACCCCGTCGCCTGCGGCTCTAGCTAAGTGGCCGGGGGTCGGCCGGCTCCTCCCCAGGGGCGGGGCGCGCACTCGCCGCGCGGGGCTTGGCCAGGACGCCGGGTCGGGCTTGCGGGTTCCATGGACGGTGAGATGTTTTGCGTCCCAGGGGTAAAATGAGGGTAAAGCGGCAGCTTCCCACGTTCTGGGGGAGAAGCGCGGAAGCACAGTTTCCTGGGCCTTCGGGCGTCCCCAGGGCTGGGGGTCTTTCAGTAGAGGTCGCCCCGGCAGAGTCTTGTGCGGGTCCCGCGGACCCCAGTACCCCGATAGGGCCTCACCGTGAGGTCTGAGGGGCCGCGTGAGGTGCATGGCTCGCCGTTTCCTCTCCAGGCGCTCCTCTCAGGGCTACAGCCCTAGAAGATCTGGCCTGCACCAGCCCAAAGGACATAAGGACAGAAGCGGGTAGCCCACGGGACACTGGGACGAGCGCCATCATGGGCGGAGGCGCGCGGAACCGGCTGGCCCGGAAGTGCAAGCTGCCCGCGTCGGCGGAAGCTGCTGGTCCCCGCGTGGTTTGGCGGTTGCCGCGCGAGTCCGGCGGCCCTGTCCAGGTAGACCCTTTGCTGGGGGCGCCGGCCCCAATTGGAGCACGTGAGGTATACGGGCAGGGAGCGGCTAGGTCGGGCGTCTGTCAGGAAAAAGACTTTTTATGTTTATTGTTTAAGAGACGGAGTCTCGCTCTGTCGCCCAGGTAGGAGTGCAGTGGCGCGATCTCGGCTCACTGCAGCCTTCAACCTCTGAGCTCAAGCGATCTTCCCGCCTCAGCCTGGTGAGTGGCTGGGATTACAGGCGCGCACCACCACGCTCAGCTAATTTTAAATTTTTCTTTTTCTTCACTCCTGGCCTCAAGCGATCCTGTCTCCTCCCAAAGCGCTAGGATTACAGGCATGAGCCACTGCTCTCAGCTAGGACTTTTATTTTTAATGGTCCACTGATTTGACCATAATTTTTAATGGTCAACTGTGAGGTATTGTCGCAGGTTGCAGACAGGCCATAATGCATGCATGCATTCACTTACTTATTCAGTTCATGTTACACTGAGAAGCTCTAGGTTCATGTTTGACCAACACTTGTGTTCTTCCAGTATGCCGTTTTTCAGACAATTATGTGTGGCATTCAGAGGTGTTTTGCAGCCCTTAATAAAAGAGCAGCTAACACTAGTATGTCCTATACATCCATTTTTAATTGCACCCATCGTACCTACTTCCATCCTAACCTGAAAACGTAGCTGTCTGTAAATGAGGGAAGGAGCAGCCTGGGGATCCAGAAATTACTGCAGGGGTCACGTTTTATACCGAGGCAGTAGGTTTAGAGAGGCTCTGAACTGGAACCAAAGCCCCCAACTTCAAAATGTACTTGGCCCCTAGCCTTTGAATTTGCTTTAAAGTCATTAGTAAAGTCTATTCAATTTTCATCAAAGAATCTTCATGGTATGTACTGTGCTCCATAATAGAAATTCCAATCTGCCTATGATGCCATTATCAGAGTTTATATCCCAAATTCACTTTCTTTTCTTTTCCTTTTTTTTTTTTTTTTTTGAGACGGAGTCTCACTCTGTGGCCTAGCCTGGAGTGCAATGGCACAATCTTGGCTCACTCCAATCTCCACATCCCCGGTTCAAGCGATTCTCCTGCCTCAGCCTCCCAAGTAGCTGGGATCACAGGCGGGTGCCATCATGCCTGGCTAATTTTTGTATTTTTAGTGGAGACGGGGTTTTGCCATGTTGACCAGGCTAGTCTCGAACTCCTGACCTCAGGTGATCCTCCCACCTCGGCCTCCCAAAGTGCTAGGATTGCAGGTGTGAGCCACTGTGCCGGGCCCCAAATTCACTTTCTTTGTGAATCTGTCTTGTACAGGGAATAGCTGAAGCTTTGTAACCAATAATTTCATACTATTAGTATGACATTTCTATCCGAATGCATTAGTGTTAAGCTTCTTCCCACAATCCTTGGAAGGGGAATCACAAATCCTAGGTGAACTCATTAGGGCCCAAAGTTCTTCTCTGAAATCTAGTAAAATTAAGCCAGGTATGCTAATTCCACAAGAATGTTGCTTTTCACAAATCCATTCCTTTGCTCTTGTTTTCACAGGAAGAAAAATGTCTCAAAAGCAGATGAAGGAAGCTTTTGTTAGTAACCTCAATGGAACCACCGTGCTGGAAATCACCGAGGGATTGTGCTTTCCTGCATTCTGTATCCTGTGCAGAGGGTTCCTGATCATTTTCTCACAGTACTTGTGCTCTTTCTCACATACCTGGAAAACTAGATTCTTCATTGACTTTGTTGTCCTAATAGTTCCCATGGTAGCCACTTTGACCATTTGGGCTTCATTTATCCTCCTTGAGCTTCTTGCCGTAATTATCTTTGGGGCAGGGCTGTTCTATCAAATATACCGAAGGAGGACCTGCTATGCCAGACTGCCTTTCCAAAAAATCCTTGAAAAATTCTTGAACATCAGTCTAGAATCAGAATACATTCCAGCCATCTCCTGTTTCCGTGTAATTACCAGTGCATTTACTGCTATTGCTATTTTGGCTGTGGACTTCCCATTTTTTCCCAGAAGATTTGCCAAAACTGAGCTCTATGGGACAGGAGCAATGGATTTTGGAGTAGGTGGCTTTGTTTTTGGGACTGCAATGGTTTGTCTAGAGGTCAGGAGGAGAAAATGTATGGAAGGGTCCAAATTGCATTACTTTATAAACTCATTGTACTCTGTTTGGCCATTAGTCTTCCTAGGAATTGGACGATTAGCCATTATAAAATCAATAGGTTATCAGGAACATTTAACTGAGTATGGAGTTCACTGGAACTTTTTCTTTACCATAATAGTTGTGAAATTGATAACACCACTGCTTTTGACTATTTTTCCCCTAAATAAGTCCTGGATTATTGCCCTCAGCGTTACTGTATTATACCAGCTAGCCCTTGACTTTACCTCACTGAAGGGGTTAGTATTGTATGGCACTGATGGTAGTGGCACACGGGTTGGTCTATTAAATGCCAACCGCGAAGGAATAATCTCTACCCTGGGGTATGTGGCAATACACATGGCTGGTGTGCAAACAGGGTTATATGTGCATAAGAACCGATCACATATCAAAGACTTGATAAAAGTAGCCTGTTTTCTTTTACTGGCAGCTATTAGCCTCTTCATATCTCTTTATGTAGTTCAAGTAAATGTAGAAGCAGTATCTCGAAGAATGGCAAATTTAGCCTTTTGTATTTGGATAGTTGCTTCTAGCCTGATCCTTCTTAGTAGTTTATTACTGGGTGATATAATTTTGAGTTTTGCCAAATTTCTAATTAAAGGAGCTCTGGTACCATGTTCTTGGAAACTTATCCAGTCACCTGTTACAAATAAAAAGCATTCAGAATATCTAATCCCTGAAGCTGAAAGAATGGAACCCAGGCTTTGTTTAATCACAGCTCTCAACAGAAAACAGTTAGTATTTTTCTTGCTGTCAAATATAACAACTGGCCTGATCAACCTAATGGTAGATACATTACACAGCAGTACCTTGTGGGCCTTATTTGTGGTCAATCTCTATATGTTTTCCAACTGTTTAATTGTATATGTACTATATTTGCAAGATAAGACTATACAGGCCGGGCGCGGTGGCTCAAGCCTGTAATCCCAGCACTTTGGGAGGCCGAGACGGGCGGATCATGAGGTCAGGAGATTGAGACCATCCTGGCTAACACTGTGAAACCCCATCTCTACTAAAAAATACAAAAAAAAAACTAGCCGGGCGAGGTGGCGGGCGCCTGTAGTCCCAGCTACTCGGGAGGCTGAGGCAGGAGAATGGCGTGAACCCGGGAGGCGGAGCTTGCAGTGAGCTGAGATCTGGCCACTGCACTCCAGCCTGGGCGACAGAGTGAGACTGTCTCAAAAAAAAAAAAAAAAAAAAAGACTATACAATTTTGGTGATCAGCAGGGGTAGGATATATAAGTACTTGGGCAATATTTAATGAGGAATATTAAATGTAAAGAAATTGTGCTTTTTGGCCGGGTGCGGTGGCTCACACCTATAATCCCAGCACTTTGGGAGGCCGAGGCAGGTGGATCACCAGGTCAGGAGACCGAGACCATCCTGGCTAACACGGTGAAACCTTGTCTTTACTAAAAAAATACAAAAAATTAGCCAGGTGTGGTGGCAGGCACCTGTAGTCCCAGCTACTCAGGAGGCTGAGGCAGGAGAATGGTGTGAACCCAGGAGGCGGCGCTTGCAGTGAGCTGAGATCGCGCCACTGCACTCCAGCCTGGGTGACAAAGCGAGACTCCATCTCAAAAAAAAAAAAAAAAAAAAAAAACATGCTTTTTGCAACAGTGTTAACCATATTTTATTACAAAATAGAGTTTCAGTCCTCTAAACAGTAGGGATGCTTATTTTTATTTATTTATTTTTTTTGAGACACAGTCTTGCTCTGTTGCCCAGGCTAGATTGTAGTGGTGCCATAGTAGTGCCATCTCAGCTCACTGCAACCTCCACCTCCCTGGTTCAAGCAATTCTCCTGCCTCAGCCTCCTGAGTAGCTGGGACTGTAGGCGTGCACCACCACGCCCAGCTAATTTTTGTATTTTTAGTAGAGATGGGGTTTTGCTGTGTTGGCCAGGCTGGTCTCAAACTCCTGAACTCAAGTGATACGCCCAACTTGGCCTCCCAAAGTGCTGAGATTACAGGTGTGAGCCACCACACTGGGCCATGCTTAATATTTTAATGTATCTCAACAATAAAACCAAGAAGAAACAAAGCCTTGTGACTTGTTAGAATGTATTAAATAAGAAGAAACAAAGCCTTGTGACTTGTTAGAATGTATTAAGTAGTATTTTAAAGAAACTTTGTAGTTGTGACATTGAAAGACTGTTGGGGGGGGAGATTTTTACTTTCCACCTTAATGTAACCTTATGCTATTCTGTATTTTTATTGTATATTGCTTTTACAATAAATATAAAATGAAATGTTTATGTTGACATTTCAGTGTGAACTGTGGATTGTCAATACTTCTTTATTGCTCAATTTAAATTTGAATAAAACCTAGGACTAAGAAGCAAGGGTTTAAAATCAAATACTCCAGTGTGCAGATGGGTGGATAAAAAAAGAAAAGTTTTAAAAATAAAATAAATAAGATACTTATATACTATGAAGTCAGACAAATGCTCCAAAGAATAGAGAGAAGGCTGGGCATGGTGACTCACGCCTGTAATCCTAGCAATTTTGGAGGCTGAGGTGGGAGGATCGCTTGGGCCCAAGTGTTCAAGACCATCCTGGGAAGCATAGTGAGACCCTGTCTACAAAAAAATAGACTGAATTGTATGTTGTATTATAGTTTATACACATAATAATTACGAGGCAATAGAAGTTTTGCTTTGGGATTAATTCATCTTTTAGCCTGCCCTATGCTAGGGATTTAAGAAGCAGCACAAATTTCCTGACACCTCAGAGCTTGCAATCTAGTGGAGGAAACAGACATTATGTTTCCTCCATATGTACATACATTACTGTATAAACATTACATAATAAACATTACTGTATAAACATAAAAAAATACAAAAAATTAGCCAGGTGTGGTGGCAGGCACCTGTAGTCCCAGCTACTCAGGAGGCTGAGGCAGTATATGTTTATACTGTAAAATGCTAAGTTATGAAGAAAAAGTATAGGTTGTCAAGGGTGTCAAATCAAGAACTGACCTAGTAAGGAGTCAAGTTTTCCCCACAGATGTTTTTGAGCTACAGCTGATTAGTGGGATGAGGAGTTATAAAGTCTTACGTGTCTGGGGGTTGGAGGGCAAACAGCAGAGAACATTTTAGATGGATGACTCCCTCAGCAAAAGTCCTAAGTTGGGAGGGTACCAAACACGTTATGGAATTGAAAGAAGGCTGAACACAGAAAAAGGAACAGCATGGGTTGAGAGCTGGAGACACAGGCAGGGGCCACATCAGGCATCCTCATCTACCATTCTAAGGGGAAGAAGAACCAATAAGAAAGATGAGAGTCATCAAGTACCCAGTGTAATTTAATAAAACTATAGCTAAATTAAGGTTTAATTTAGTTTAAATCTTTAAAAAAAAAGAGATGAGGTTGAGGTTGCCCAGGCTGCTCTCAAATTCTTGGCCTCAAGTGATCCTCCCATCATAGCCTCCCAAAGTGCTGGGATTACAGGCGTCATGATGCTGGCCTATAATAACGTTTAATATTCTGTCTTTTTTTTTTTTTGAGATGGAATCTTGCTCTGTCTCCCAGGCTGGAGTGCAGGGGCAGTCTTTGCTCACTGCAACCTCCACCTTCTGGGTTCAAGCGATTCTCCTGCCTCAGCCTCCTGAGTAGCTGGGATTACAGGCACGCACCCCTTCGCCAGGCTAATTTTTGTATTTTTAGTAGAGATGAGGTTTCACCATGTTGGCCAGGCTAGTCTCGAACTCCTGACCTCAAGTGATCCGCCCACCTTGGTCTCCCAAAGTGCTGGGATTATAGGCATGAGCCATCGCGCCTGGCCAGGTGTGTGTATTTTTGATAGATACAACAGAACTTCCCAGTGTCAGCTCATGAAAAAGAAAACCCAATCCACAGATCCTCAGATTTAGGCCACTATGGTAATTTAAATAACATTCTGTGGCCATAGATTGTCTTACCACATAAAACAATGTGGTTATTATAATGAAACAACAAAAGGTCTTCTAATCAACTATCATTTTCCTTGCAACTATCAATTTTTGAGGGCAGAGAAGGCAGAGGGAAAGATAACAAAGTGAGGAGTAAGAAGAAAATAATCTGGTCTAGGACCTCAGCCTATCTACGCCCTTCAGAAAGTGACTCCCATACTTTTTTTTTTTTTTGAGACAGAGTCTGGCTCTATTGCCCAGGCTGGAGTGCAGTGGCATGATCTCGGCTCACTGCAAGCTCTGCCTCCCAGGTTCACGCCATTCTCCTGCCTCAGTCTCCAAAGTAGCTGGGACTGCAGGCACCCGCCACCACGCCCGGCTAATTTTTTGTATTTTTATTAGAGATGGGATTTCGATCTCCTAACCTCGTGATCCGCCCGCCTCGGCCTCCCAAAGTGCTGGGATTACAGGCATGAGCCACCGACCCAGCCAATTTTAATTTTACACAATTATAAACTGGGGATGTTTACCACCACACATGCCCCAATAGCTCTTGGGTTCCGAAGATGACAACCAGTTTTATTTTTATTGAGCATCAATGTCCAATATATTTATATAAACCATATAAGAACCATATGTTGCTCTCTAGGAGATTAAATGTAGTCTATGAAGCAAAAAAAAAAAAAAAAGGAATACCTTGGTACTTTTTTTTTAAAATCTAGGTAGCCTGGAGAACAGATAGATCTCATTTATGCCTGCATTTTGTGGCTAGCTTCTCACACATTTGGACCTAAGAAAAAGAATGGTATTTTGCTGATAATTTATTACAGCTCCATCCCTCCAACTGTTCTTTATTAGGTACCAGCAAAATGTGTTCTGCTGTTGATTGCCTTTGCTTTCCTGGCCTTTCAAATCCTTCAACCTTGCATATTACAATGCCAATATCAAAATGAAATAATAGGCAACAAACAACTGTCTTTTAATGTAGCAATGATATATTTTGTCAATTAGGGGTATGCTCTCTAAAAGCAGATAGTTTTCATTTTAAAGTACATAGGATAATACTCAAGAAATATTTGCTGCAATACTAGTGGTTATGGCTAAAAATAGAGCAATAGTGAAAATAAAAACAAATGCCTACTCTAAAACCAGGAAGATGCACAGTGAAAACTTCAAAAAATCATTTTGCCATGAAATAATTTTCTAAGCTTTTTCCTTGGGATATTAATTTTATTGTATTGATTGTATTATATTGTATTTGTATTGTATTGGATTGTATCGGATTGGATTTATAGCACCCAGGCTACCTCGAGAAACAGCAACTTACCTAGCAAATCCACCTTTTTCACTTTTTTTTTTTTTTTTTTTGAGGTGGAGTCTCGCTTTGTCGCCCGGACTGGAGTGCAGTGGCCGGATCTCAGCTCACTGCAAGCTCCGCCTCCCGGGTTTACGCCATTCTCCTGCCTCAGCCTCCCGAGTAGCTGGGACTACAGGCGCCCGCCACCTCGCCCGGCTAGTTTTTGTATTTTTAGTAGAGACGGGGTTTCACCGTGTTAGCCAGGATGGTCTCGATCTCCTGACCTCGTGATCCGCCCGTCTCGGCCTCCCAAAGTGCTGGGATTACAGGCTTGAGCCACACGCGCCCGGCCCACCTTTTTCACTTTTAAGAATACATTTTCATTGAATTCCCATTTGTCCAAAGATACTAAGTCTGCTCAGTGGACCTAACAGACAAACCTAAATTAGGGAAAGTAAGCTCAGATAGAAAGAGACTGTTGTGATCTCATTTTATTATGTTTTATATATGTGTTTTAACACCTTTTCATAGATTTAAATCCCCAGGTGAATACTCCATTCTTTGTTAGTACCTGGTGTGTGTTCAGTAGTCAAAGTAATTAAAATTAGCACCTATATAATGAGCTTGTCATTTTTAATGTTCTTTACCAACCAGAATCCTAATAAGTTTACGAGGTTTAAAGTGGGTACATTAATTGATGTAGCCATTATTGGAGCACCTCTAGATACTGAAAGCCACAGGATTTTTTTTTTTTTTTGAGATGGAGTCTCACGCTGTTATCCAGGCTGGAATGCAATGGCACAATCTTGGCTCACTGCAACCTCCACCTTCCTGGTTCAAGTGATTCTCCTGCCTCAGCCTTCCGAGTAGCTGGGATTAAAGGTAGTCGCCACCACGCCCAGCTGATTTTTGTATTTTTAGTAGAGACGGGGTTTCTCCATGTTGCCCAGGCTGGTCTTGAACTCCTGACCTCAAGTGATCCGCTCGCCTTGGCCTCCCCAAGTCTTGGAATCACAGGTGTGAGCCACCGCGCCCGGCCTGGTTTGTTTGTTTTCTTACATAAAAAGCATGATTCTCTAAAAAATGTCCAAATTTTGGCTATGTATATGAGATTCAAGTTAATACTCACACTCTTCTACTCTGCTAACATGGCCAGAAGACATACTTTTTTTTTTTTTTTTTTGAGGCATAGTTTCGCTCTTGTCACCCAGGCTTGAGTGCAATGGCGTGATCTCAGATCATTGCAACCTCTTGCCTCCTGGGTTCAAGCGATTCTCTTGCCTCAGCCTCCCGAATAACTGGGATAACAGGCGTGTGCCACCATGCTCGGCTAATTTTGTATTTTTAGTAGAGACTGGGTTTCACCATGTTGGTCAGGCCAGTCTCGAACTCCTGACCTCAAATAATCCACCCACCTTGCCTCCCAAAGTGCTGGGATTACAGGTGTTAGCCACTGCTCCTGGCCCAGAAGACACAAATATTTACCGGGAAATCACACCTTTGGGAATGAACAATGGTTCTTCATTTATTATGTCACCGACTCTAACAATGACCACACAATGTACTAAGTCAACATGGCTAAGGGTGCCCTATGGGCTTTTTGTTGTGAATCTCTAAGACTCCATGTGATAACCAAAATACTTTCTTGTTTGTTGGTTTTAAGGCGGAGTTTCGCTCTTGTTGCCCAGGCTGCAGTGCAATGGTGCCATCTCGGCTCACTGCAACCTCCGCCTCCTGGGTTCAAGTGATTCTCCTGTCTCAGCCTCCCTAGTAGCTGGGATTACAGGTGCATACCACTACGCCCCGCTAATTTTTGTATTTTTAGTAGAGACGGGGGTTTCATCATATTGGTCAGGCTGGTCTCAAACTCCTGACCTCAGGTGATCCAACCGCCTCGGCCAAAGTGCTGGGATTACAGGCGTGAGCCACTGTGCCCGACCCAAAATACTTTTAAAGGTATCACAGCTCCAGCCTATTCTAGCAGGAAATAGAGCAGTAAATGGATCTATCCTTCAGATCATCAGGACTTTCATAGGCTAAATATCTTCACAATAGACCTCCAAAACCTTCAAGGTCAGAACTGAACACACGGTGGCCAGAGCAACTGTCTTCACAGCAGTTCTGCTTCAAAGGAGACGGCCACAGGGAAAGGCCTTTGGCCAGTGCCAGTACTTCGCCCAAGGGAGTACCTGCTCACATTAACCAGCCCAAGAAGTTCCTTTGGCCAAGACGCACACACACACCACTGTCCAGTTTTCTATTTCCTTCCAGTGTAACGACAACCACAAGCTGTCAGCACTTCACTATTTGCGGTCCCCTCAGCGGGATCGGGATGCAGCGCCCCTGGCGAGCCGCGGTGTCAGGGCCCTTTCCTCCTCTTCCCGCCGTGGGACACGAATTCAGCGGCGTCAAGGGCCAAGATACAGAGGCCAGAGTTTGTCTCTCACCCCTCGATGCTCGTCTCCTTTTCCTCACTGCCTTCCGCCCCCTCTGATCTTGGCTCCTCGCAACCTACCCAGGTCCTCTCCGGACCTCTGCCCTGAGTCAGCCCGAATCAGGCGGGCTTGCCTCGCTGAAGCAGTTTCCTTTCGAGAAGAGGCAGATTCCCCCCTACATAGACGACACCCTGACGTGGAGGGGCTTGCCCCTCGGCTCTGGGGAAGCCTTCCCGGTCCGCGGGCTGGGGCCTGAGGTTGAGCCGATCACCCCTCCTACCAGTCCTACTTCGGGTTTAGCGGAATGGTTGGGCTCGGAGGGCGCGGGGCCCGCCAGCGGGACGGCCAGGGATGCCCCCTAACCTCTGGGCGCAGATTTTTCCAGCGGGGACCCCAGCGCGGCTGGCCCCAGTCTCGCGAGAGGACGCGGGCCCCGCCCGGCCCCACCTTCCCCTTGTCCCCCGCCCGCCCTCCTCCACTCCCCGCGGCGCGAGCGGCTGACTGCCCGGAGAGGAAACGGCATTCAGAGCTGCGCTGCCGCCCAGGCTGGCCCTGACGCGGGCCTCGTCAGCCGGTAACGGGGAGCAGAGGTGGGAGTTAGGGAGGCGACCACGAAAACAGTGAAGGTCGGAACCCACAGCCTCCGCCGAAAAGGGTGAGGAAAGGTTCTGAGCCTCCCCCTTCTCTGGACTCCGCAGAGCCGCGCGGGGTCGACCCCTCCCAGGGGCGGGGTCGCGCTGGGCAACTGCAGTCCTGGGGCTGACTGGGCGGGGTGCGCCCAGAAACGGGGAGAAGGGGTCAGCTGGGGGCAGAGGACACCCGGGCGGCGGGCGACGGGGAGCAGGCTGTGGGGCCGAGGCCAGGGGTGGGGTCGTGGGGCCGGGACTCCTGCTGCGGGCGGGGAAGCCCCCGGGCAGGCCGGTCCCTTCCGCCTCTCCTTTGGACCCTGACTGGAGGCCGGCGGGCGGGCGGGGGCCGGGCGGGAGAGAGGGAGGGAGCGCGGCGCGAGGGGGCGGGTCCCGGCGGCGCTGGGCGCTGATTGGCTGAGCGCGTGTGGAATCGGGTGATGGGAAACGCAGCCCGGCTCTCCCGTCCCCTCCCGCTCCGCTCCCTGCCCCCCGTGGCGAATGTGCTGCGCGGCGGCGGGTGCTTACGCTCGCGGGGTTTGGCTGTTGCAGGCAGGAGCTGGGAGGAGGCGGCAGCGGCGGCGGCAGGAGGAGCAGCGGCGGCGGCGGCGGCGGCAGCTGGGAGGAGGTGGTGACGGTGGCAACGGCAGCGTCGGGGACGATGGCGCGACTGGTGGCAGTGTGCAGGGACGGGGAGGAGGAGTTCCCCTTCGAGAGGAGGCAGATTCCCCTCTACATAGACGACACCCTGACGGTGAGCGGGCCGGGCCGGGCTGGGCCCGCCGCTCCCCTGGCAGCTGTTTCCCCTCCTCCCCCTCCCCCAGGCCGAGCGCTGCGCACTGGAGAAAGAGTGTGTTGCAACGCCTAGGCGAGGCCTTCTCTCCAGCAGGCCCCACAAACTCGCCTTTGCAGTGGGTGGCTCGGTAACCTCTGTCGGCCCCAAGCTCAGAGCTCCGTACGCACTCCTTCTTTCCAGATGTTCCTTTTTTTGGAACCTTCTTCCTTGACCCTTTCCCTTTAGGAGGCGCTGCTTTTGCCGAAGCACACGTCTCAGAGAGGGGTTGAAGGATCTTGGGCGTTTGGGGCCTACCCCTTACAGAAACCACCTACCCTCGGGGAGACTTAATTACCTGGAAATGTCGCAGCTGCACTGCTACCTGTGTATTTGCTGTTTTAATACTGGTAGCGCTCACCACATAAGCTTAATTACTGGGGGCAGAGTGACATGCTCGTGCACAGTCAAGATTCCACTAAAATGGTTTGATTTCGTTGTAATTAGTCTCGTATTGCCTCATGCATTAAAGCTCTTGAAATGATTGTACTGCTAGGCCCTGCCTCTTCAAAACGGGCTTTCTTGGCATTATTTGGTTTACAGGTGGACTTTTTTTTTTTTTTCCCCAAAGGAAGCCTAATTATTGAATGTGTAAGAGTACTATAAAAAGCTGATTGCTCATCTTGAGTGTCAAGACCCACTTCCGGGTACTTTCTTCTTTAGATTTGGTAGTGTAGCATTACCGACCCTCTCTGCCCTATGTTACTGTACTATTTCCTTTAAAAGGAAATGGCTGAAATTTGAATTGAATCTGAACAGGAAATGAGTGCAGTTGCTTGCCACTATTTCTTAAATGAAATTAACCTTTTCCGAATATCTTTTGAAATCTGCGTTTTGATGATGCTGAAGCTTTGGATTATACATTTGCTTATTTCGATAAGGTGCACCTAAGTCTCTTCATCTTATCAGTATTCTTTTGCTATCAAAGGCAGTTGATCAGTTTTGTTCCTCAATATTTTTTTTTGCAAATATTTACCGAAGTTTTTTCAAATTTTATGTAAAATGCAAGTCATTGTAGAGATGCCAGTCTATGCTTTTATGCTTGCCAGTCTCAATTAAGACTTGATTGAGCTGCAGTACTTTAAAAAGAATTAGAAGAGCTGTTGAATGACTTAATTTATTAGAACTTTTTAAGTGACAGTATCTACAATTATTCAAGTGCATTTATTTGAAAAAAGGTAGAATGATTTGTTCTGACATAAATAATGTTGATGCATTAGAAATTACTTGTGTGTCTTGATTATGATTTCTGTACTTTTTGCATTAGAAGTATAATGGACTTGTATTTTTAAATAGTGGAAACTAGCACTGTGATCAAATTAAATAATGCATTTCTTACTTTGGACTCCAGATAGGGATTCATTTGTTGATATTTTCTCTCTTCTCGCCCCCGCCAGTGTAAACACTTTTCTGAAGCATATAGTTATGATAACAGCCTTTAAGGTTTATTGTCCCAGAATGGCTTTGGAGTTAAAAAAAAAATTTTGTGAGTTTGGATATAAGATTATTATTGAATGAATAATCATAACATAGGGAAACATATCAAAACATAGGGAAACCAACATAAATAGGCTTTAAAAGACACTAGTTCTTGGTATATTCACAAAACTACCTTTGTGAATACAGCACATTAATACATCTATCATATAGCACTTTAAAATGACCAACTTTTTAGGTGCTTTTATACTGTATTCTTTCCACAATGATGTGACTTTCCAAAATTTTCCACTGAAAAAGATGTAACCTTGCAATGTGGTTTAGTATGGAACTTACTTTGCACTGTATCTGGTGGTTGAATTTTGCTTTTATTGTACTGTGGACTTGTGACTAAGGCAAATAAAACTTAAGCTCACTTAATTTAAATATCTGAAAATAACATTTAGGAAAAGGTGCAGTTTTTCTTTGCTTCAGAATGGGTTTTTATCACAAAGGAATGAGTGAGACATTTATTTGTGTTGGAACTTCTGCACAGTCATTGAATGCTGGGAGTGAATGTTAGTGAAAATTTTTGTCAAGGGGAACAAGTTTCTTTCAGGATACCCTACCAAATACTACTGAAAGGGAAATCCTGAGCGAAACACCTGTTGGGAGAGAAGGGGAAAAGGGAAGAGGGAAGGAAGATACCTGTATCAAGAGTTTTATGCTCTGCACTGTTCCTTTGATGGATGGCAGCGGTGGCCTGAAGTTAACCTTAGGTTTTGTCTTTGTCCTTAGGGTCTGTAGGTAATGCACTGAGGAAACATTGTTTGAACTTACTTCAAATAGTAGTCTTAGGATTTTGATAGTAGCTGAATGTTACAATATAGTAACAATGTTTACAGTCAGTTGCAGACTGTATCATTTTAGTAGGGATGCTGAAACTCTACTCTTAGTTAAACTGGCAATTGTAACTTGGACTTGTAAAGTGAAATTAACAAGCTTGTATGTAAAGAAGTAGCCTTAGGCCGGGTGCGGTGGCTCACGCCTGTAATCCTGGCACTTTGGGAGGCTGAGGCGGGTGGATTACTAGAGGTCAGGAATTCAAGACCAGCCTGACCAACATGGCGAAACCCCGTCTCTACTAAAAATAAAAAAATTAGCCAGGCATAGTGGTGGGCACCTGTAATCCTAGCTACTCAGGAGTCTGAAGCAGGAGAATCCCTTGAACCCAGGAGGCGGAGGTTGCGGGTGAGCCAAGATCGCGCCACTGCATTCCAGCCTGGCCAACAAGAGCAGGACTCTGTCTCAAGAAAAGAAAAAAGAAAAAAAAGTAGCCTTAGGCCCAGAGGTGTGGCTCAAGCCTGTAATTCTAGCACTTTGAGAGGCCGAGGTGGGCAGATTGCCTGAGCTCAGGAGTTTGAGACCAGCCTGGGAAACATGGTGAAAACGCATATCTACTAAAATAGAAAAAAATCAGCGGGTGTGGTGGAGTGCACCTGTAGACCCAGCTACTGATGAGGCTGAGGCAAGAGAATTAATTGAACCCCCAGAGGCAGAGGTTGCAGTGAGCCGAGATTGTGCCACTGCACTCCAGCCTGAGAGACAAAGCGAAACTCTCAAAAAACAACAACAAAAAAGCCTCTTCTTTTATGTGATATGTTGTATCCACATTTAGAAGATTCCCATAGTAGTTCTGTGAGTTTGAACACGAGTATACGATAGGGCTGATGTAGGTGTATTTGAGAAAATCCCAAGTAAGTTGGTGGAATGGTGAAATATTTAAGAAAGTTTTATACTTTGTGGCTAAAATGTTGTTCAGTGTTACTGCAATTATAAAATAACAGATAGAATACAGATTTGATTTTAGAGAAATCTTTGAAGAATTAATTTTTTTTTTTTTTTTTTTTATTGAGACGGAGTCTCACACTGTTTCCTGGGCTGGAGTGCAGTGGCGCGATCTCAGCTCACTGCAAGCTCCGCCTCCTGGGTTCATGCCATTCTCCTGCCTCAGCCTCCCGAGTTGCTGGGACTACAGGCGCCCGCCACCATGCCCAGCTAATTTTTTGTGTTTTTTTTAGTAGAGACAGGGTTTTACCGTGTTTGCCAGGATGGTCTCGATCTCCTGACCTCATGATCCACCCACCTCAGCCTCCCAAAGTGCAGGGATTACAGGTATGAGCCACTGCGCCCGGCCTTTTTTTTTTTTTTTTTTTTTGAGACAATCTCGCTCTGTCGCCCAGGCTGGAGTACAGTGGCATGATCTCGGCTCACTGCAACCTCTGCCTCTCGGGTTCAAGTGATTCTCCTGCCTCAGTCTCCTGAGTAGCTGGGATTACAGGTGCGTGCCACCACGCCTGTCTGATTTTTTTGTATTTTTAGAAGAGATGGGGTTTCCCTATGTTGGCCAGGCCGGTCTCGAACTCCTGACCTCAGGTGATCTGTCCGTCTCGGCCTGTCATAGTGCTAGGATTACAGGCATGAGCCACCACACCCGGCCAAAATATATATTCCTTCTAAAATCTTGAAAAATAATTATAAAACGAATTACCCTTAGTCATACTTCTCAGGGATAAGCAGCATTTGGTATAATTTCAGTCCTAGACACACACATAGATACAGAGTTACATATTGTTTTCTGTAACATTTTTTGTCCTGATTTATTTCACTAAATGTAATTTTGAAAATATTTTTCCTTGTCCTTTTTTTTTGTTTTTTTTTTTTTTTTTTGAGACAGAGTCCCGTTCTGTCGCCCAGGCTGGAGTGTAGTGGCTGGATCTCAGCTCACTGCGAGCTCCGCCTCCCGGGTTTACGCCATACTCCTGCCTCAGCCTCCTGAACAGCTGGGACTGCAGGTGCCCGCCACCTCGCCCGGCTAGTTTTTTGTATTTTTTAGAGACGGGGTTTCACCATGTTAGCCAGGATGGTCTCGATCTCCTGACCTCGCGATCCGCCCGTCTCGGCCTCCCAAAGTGCTGGGATTACAGGCTTGAGCCACCGCGCCTGGCCTCCTTGTCATTTTTAAACATTTTTAATGGCCGTGTAATACTGTTGTATGACATTCCGTAATTATTTTTCCACTGTTGGGCATGGAGGGTGTTCTAGTTTTTCCTATGAATAAACTGTAAGAACATAAATAATGCAAAAATCTTTGCATTAAAATGTTTTCTCAGGCTTTTGGAAGTGGAATTACTGGATCAAAGGATAAGAACCTTTTGTAAAGTTCCAGGTACATATTGTCAGATTGCTATGATATTTCTTTTTTTCTTTTTCTTTTTTTTTTTTGAGATGGAGTCTTACTCTGTCACCTAGGCTGGAGTGCAGTCGCATGATCTTGGCTCACTACAACCTCCGCCTTCCAGGTTCAGGCGATTCTTGTGCCTTAGCCTCCCGAGTAGCAGGGATTACAGGTGCCCGCCACCTTGCCTGGCTAATTTTTGTATTTTTAGTAGAGACGAGGCTTCACCATTTTGGCCAGGCTGGTCTGCTCTTGAACTCCTGACCTCAAGTGATCCACCTGCTTCAGCCTCCCAAAGTGCTGGGATTACAGGCAGGAACCACTGCTCCCGGCCAGATTGTTACCACTATTTCTGCATCACAGTTTACTCTCCTGATTTAAACCAATCTAAATAGACTACTCTGATAAGAGTTTGGGTTTTTTTTTTTCCTTTTTGTTCTTGTTTCCATATACAACGTTAATCTGATAAGAGTTCTTGATGTCTTACACTTTAAAAGATAATGGTAGCATATCCACTTGGGAATTAAATGTTTATAATTGTTGAAAGGTTTAGCATTTAATGTTTTCTTTCAACTTTAACAGTTAATTTTACTGAGGGTGATAGATGTTACAAATAGCTGTGTGGGTGAAGAAGTAAAAGAGTAAAACCAAAATGACAGTGATTTTAATAAATGCAAACTTAGTATATTGTTGGTTAGAACTTGTGAGAATGCGCTAAAAACATTTTTTTTTGTGGTCAGGAGAAACCAGGACAGATACTTAAGAGTGAAGTGGGTAATGGATTCAATAACCTTTATAAAGCAGTAATTGCAGCACAATGACTTGTTCTATTTGTGGCTAGCTATGGGTAGGGAACCTCTTCGTGAAGCTGAATGCTAATGATGCCTCTATAAAACCACACCTGAAATACTTTACAGGACTGTCTTCCTTTAGGTAACGAAGAATCTCAAGATTAAGTTAAGGAAGTGGTTTTAAATAATGAAGAACAAATTGTGCTACTAGCCTCTTTGCCTTCCCCTTTTTATTTTCATCTCTTAAAACATTGAACAGCATATAGTGATTGGCCAGAAAACAGTAAGGTAAAAAGCCGTTGTCCTAAGTGTTTGCAAGGCAAGGACAGAGTAATTATTTAGTATGAGTGCATTGTCTCTAGCCAGAGTGGTGAGTAAATACAAGAGCAAATTTAGGAGTATGTAAGCTGATGAAACCGGGAAAGATAGAAATAAATTAGATCTTAGTATTTTCAGTACTAATTAGGTTAAAATGAAATGATTTGAAATGAGTTTTGTTTTTAAAAATACTTAACTGAAGGCCGGGCACGGTGGCTCACGCCTGTAATCCCAGCACTTTGGGAGGCCGAGGCGGGCGGATCACAAGGTCAGGAGTTCTAGACCACGGTGAAACCCAGTCTCTACTAAAAATACAAAAAATTAGCCGGGCGCGGTGGCAGGCGCCTGTAGTTCCAGCTACTCAGGAGGCTGAGGCAGGAGAATGGCGTGAACCCCAGAGGCGGAGCTTACAGTGAGCCGAGATCGCGCCAGTGCACTCCAGCCTGGGCAACAGAGCCAGACTCCATCTCAAAAAAAAAAAAAAATACTTAACTGTTCTTTATTGACTTTTTTTTTTTGAGATGGAGTTTTGCTCTTGCTGCCCAAGCTAGTGTACAATGGCATGATCTCGGCTCACCACAACCTCCACCTCCCAGTTCAAGTAATTCTCCTGTCTCAGCCTCCTGAGTAGCTGGGGTTACAGGCATGTGCCACCACAGCTAATTTTTTGTATTTTTAGTAGAGGGAGGGTTCTCCATGTTGGTCAGGCTGGTCTCGAACTCACGACCTCAGGTGATCCACCCGCCTTGGCCTCCCAAAGTGTTGGGGTTATGGGTGTGAGCTGTCAGCTTCTTTATTGACTTTTTAAAAAGAATTCCTAAATCAGGTATTATCCATATAATTAAAATATTTTAGACTGGGCACGGTGGCTTACGCCTGTCATCCCAGCACTTTTGGAGGCCTCGGAGGGTGGATCACCTGGGGTCAGGAGTTCGGGACCAGCCTAGCCAACATGGTAAAACCCCATCTGTACTAAAAATACAAAATTAGCTGGGCATGGTGGTACGCCTGTAATCCTAGCTACTTGGGAGGCTGAGGTGGGAGAATTGCTTGAACTTGGGAGGCAGAGGCTGCAGTGAGTCGAGATTGAGCTGTTGCACTCCAGCCTAGACAAGAGTGAGACCCTGTCTCAAAAAAAAAATTTTACAAATCAGCTCGCAGGTCTCAGTATTATTAGATGTGTTCTTTGACCTCCATTTCAATTTTTAAAACAGTTGATAAGAATAAAAATACATACTGAGTCAGAATTTAGGATTTTGCCTAAGAACCAGACTGGAGAGACTTTGATGTAGTTAAATAAGGAATATTTGTTTCTTAAATTGATAGCTTTAATTGATCTTTTTTTTTTTTTTTGAGACGGAGTCTTGCTCTGTCGCCCAGGCTGGAGTGCAGTGGCCGGATCTCAGCTCACTGCAAGCTCCGCCTCCCGGGTTTACGCCATTCTCCTGCCTCAGCCTCCCAGGTAGCTGGGACTACAGGTGCCCGCCACCTTGCCCGGCTAATTTATTTATTTATTTATTTATTTATTTATTTTTGAGGCGGAGTCTCGCTCTGTTGCCCGGACTGGAGTGCAGTGGCCCGATCTCAGCTCACTGCAAGCTCCGCCTCCCGGGTTTACGCCTTTCTCCTGCCTCAGCCTCCCGAGTAGCTGGGACTACAGGCGCCCGCCACCTCGCCCGGCTAGTTTTTGTATTTTTAGTAGAGACGGGGTTTCACCGTGTTAGCCAGGATGGTCTCGATCTCCTGACCTCGTGATCCGCCCGTCTCAGCCTCCCAAAGTGCTGGGATTACAGGCTTGAGCCACTGCGCCCGGCCTTTTTTTTTTTATTTTTTAATAGAGACAGGGTTTCACCGTCTTAGCCAGGATGGTCTCGATCTCCTGACCTCGTGATCCGCCCGTCTCGGCCTCCCAAAGTGCTGGGATTACAGGCTTGAGCCACCGCGCCCGGCCGTGATAGCTTTGATCTTTAAACAGTATAGATGATTGTCTTTTTTTTTTATTATTATGGCTGTTGGTATGTGGCAAAATGGTGTATATTTTTATCAAGCAAGTGAAAATATAAATCAAGGTATTAGTTGCTTAAATGGTAGGTTTGGAGTGACCTGCAATATTCTGTTGAATTACATGGTTTCAAAAGTTTATACTTTTTTAATGACTTGACAGTTAAATTTCTTTGTGTCTTAAACCTTTTGATTCCAGAAAATATGAGTTAATTGAATTATTAACTATTTTATTGCTTTTATTTATAATAGTTTTCTGGACCAGGATTTCCAATACCAGGATTATTATTGTTATTTTTTAAAATTGGAGTAGACCATGTTAAATAGAATAAATACAATAGGCAGTATGGATCATTAGATATTTTGCTCATTTCAGTCATCCTCACCAGATCATTTATTGCTACAGCATTAAAATAGACCATTGACTTCAATTTTGCTTTGTACTGTTGATAGAGATAATGTATTAAAGTGCTTATAACGATGTCTAGTACATATGAAGTATCTTTATTATTACTTATTGCTACCCGCTTTTGGAGGTGTTAATAAGAAGACTAAGAAGGAAAACTAGAAACAAGATGTCAGGGTTGATAAACCTGAAAATTGGATAATTGACGTTTGGACATTTCATCTGTATGTATGGAAGAAAAAACTTCCAGAATGGTAAAAGCTATTGAAATGGGCCGGGCGAGGTGACTCACGCTTGTAATCCCAGCACTTTGGGAGACCGAGGCGGGCAGACTGCCTGAGCTCGGGAGTTTGAAACCAGCCTGGGCAACATGGCAAAACCCTGTTTCTACTAAAAATACAAAAAATTAACCATGCTTGGTGGCAGGTGCCTGTAATCTCAGCTACTCAGGAAGCTGAGGCAGGAGAATTGCTTGAACCTGGGAGGCGGAGGTTGCAGTGAGCCAAGATTGCGCCACTGCACTCTTGGTGACAGAGCAAGACTCTGTCTCAAAAAAAAAAAAAAAAAAAAATGGAAGCATGTCTCTGAACGTGATATAGTGAATATAGAATTGGAAGCAAGGAGCATTAACTCTTCCCCCCCGTAATATATAGTATATATGCATTGTAATATATTTGGGAAATACAGGAACACATGTAGAAAAAGTAGCCACATAAAATGTGTTTTCTTTTTTGAAAGATAAAGTATACACACTAAAAATTTGAATTGTGTTGTACATGCAGTCTGAATTTTGAATTTGTGTCATAGTCCATCTTCTTAGTATCTGTTTCCTTACTTCATATATCTCATATTCCTCCCTTATCAAATCAAGAAAAACTTAAATCTATTGCTTACATTTGACTTAGCTGTTAATGAGGCCTCATTTTGTTGTTAGAACAAGCATATTTTACATTTCTCTAATATGGGAAGAAAGGAATGGTCACATCCATTAAAGAAGCAGGTCTTTGGTTCTGGTTAGGGAAGGGAGTGATGTTTTTAAGACCGCATTCAACTGAGGAATATTTTGTTTTTGCCTTAAGTGGGTCTTTGTCTTGACTTCACTCTGGTTTTGTGGGAGTTTGTGGTCCTTGTTATGTGGAAATTGTTTGTCCTAGTACAATATGTTTGATCTTTAACAGAGTTTTAGTTAAGATATACATGTGTTACTTAACATTATTTTGAAGGCATATCTTTTTCCCCCACATTTTAATACCTGAAATCAGGATGCTGCTTTAATTTGATGACATAGTAAAAATGGCTTGTAGTGATACATAACTGTGGTACTACTTAAAATCTGTGGTATGACAGCAGATCAGTAAAATGTACTAATAACAGATTCCCATTATGTGACGTGCTGAAGCCTTCTTAAGCTTCATATGCCTTCCTATGGTAGTGAATTTTGATAATTGAATAAGTATATCAATGTGTCCTTTTTATTCATAATTAGAGCAAACATTTACTATGTGCCAGGCACTGTTCTGGCCGGGCACAGTGGCTCACACTTGTAATCTCGGTACTTTGGGAGGCTGAGGTCAGGAGTTCAAGACCAACCTGGCCAACATGATGAAACCCTGTCTCTACTAAAAATACAAAAATTAGCCGGGCATGGTGTTGGGTGCCTGTAATCCTAGCTACTCAGGAGGCTGAGGCAGGAGAATTGCTTGAACCCAGGAGGTGGAGGTTGTGATGAGTTGAAATGATGCCACTGCACTCCAGCCTAGGTGATGGAGCAAGACTCCGTCTCAAAAAAAAGGATCGGATTTTTTTTTTTTTTTTTTTTGAGACGGAGTGTTGCTCTGTCGCCCAGGCTGGAGTGCAGTGGTCGGATCTCAGCTCACTGCAAGCTCCGCCTCCCGGGTTTACGCCATTCTCCTGCCTCAGCCTCCCGAGTAGCTGGGACTACAGGCACCCGCCACCTCACCCGGCTAGTTTTTTGTATTTTTTAGTACAGACGGGGTTTCACCGTATTAGCCAGGATGGTCTTGATCTCCTGACTTCGTGATCCGCCCGTCTCGGTCTCCCAAAGTGCTGGGATTACAGGCTTGAGCCACCGCGCCCGGCCTTTTTTTTTGTTTTTTGACAGAGTTTCACTGTTGTCCAGGCTGGAGTGCAGTGGCGTGATTTTGGCTCACTGCAACCTCTGCCTCCTGGGTTCAAGCAATTCTCCTGGCTCAGCTTCCCAAGTAGCTGGGATTACAGGCATGCACCACCAAACCTGGCTAATTTTGTATATTTACTAGAGACGGAGTTTCTCCATGTTGGTCAGGCTGGTCTTGAACTCCTGACCTCAGGTGATCCGCTTGCCCCCTCCCCACCCTGGCCTCCCAGAGTGCTGGGATTACAGGCTTGAGCTACTGCACTGGGCCATGTACTCGGATTTTTAAAAAAATTTTGAGGGGCAGGGATGGGTGCAAATCTGGCTTTCAGGGATCTGTTTCTGGAGTTTGTAGGCTGTATCCTGTTTTCAGAGGGGTAAAATAATTGATTTCTGTTCTGTTTGCATTTTAAGATGGTGATGGAATTTCCTGACAATGTGTTAAATCTCGATGGACATCAGAATAATGGTGCACAGCTAAAGCAGTTCATTCAGGTAATAGTTTTTTCAATCAGTGTTTTTAATGGTGTATGTGTATTTTAAAGACTCATTTAAAATTTAGCTGTATTAGTTTTATATAGTGTTCTCTAGGTCTTAATATTGCACTGAAATTGCTCCTTTACCATTGCTATAGTAAGCATACATAGTTATTTACCTGATTTATGTAACTGCCATGTGAAAAAGAATTGGTGGTGGTGTGTTAATATTTTACATGTCCATAAGACTTTAATTTTAAAACCAGGCCATCTTTCCTAGTTTTTAAAAGATAAGGTATATAATTTTTCATTAAAAACTTGTTGGTTTTCTGCTGTAGTAATTGTTTTTTTGAGACAAAATAATCCTATATTATGAACTTTCTGATGTTTGTTTAATTCCTGAGAAATATAGTACTTTATAAATACACTTAAATGCAATATACAGTTGTCCCTCAGTATCCGTGGGGGATAGTTCAAGGATCCCTATGCAAACCAAAATCCACAATGCTCAAGTCTCTTATAGAAAATGGTGTAGTAAGGGATGGGCATGGTGGCTCATGCCTGTAATCCCAGCACTTTGGGAGGCCAAGGCAGGTGGATTACTTGAGTTCAGTAGTTGGGCAACGTGGCAAAACCCTGTCTCTACAGAAAATGCAAAAAAGTTGGGTGGACATGGTGGCATGTGCTTGGGGTCCCAGCTACTCAGTAGGCTCAAGTGGGAGAATCTCTTGAGCCCAGGAGGCAGAGGTTATAGTCAGCTGAGATCGCATCACTGCACTCCAGCCTGGGCAATAGAGTGAGACCTTGTCTCAGAAAAAATAAGATGTATATTTGCATATAACCTCTGCACATCTTCTGATATACTTTAAAGCTTATTTAGATTACCTATGGTACCTAATACAATGTAAATGCTGTGTAAATAGTAGTTATACTGCATCATTTAGGGAATAATGACAAGGAAGAAAAGTCTGTATGTGTTTAGTACAGATGCCACCATCCTTTTTTTCCCCTCAAATATTTTCAATCCATGGTTGGTTAAATTCACAGATGTAGAACCCATGGATACGGAGGGCTGACTATAATTAAGATATTGGAAGATGACTTGTTAGTTTACTTCAGAACTCTTATTTCTACTTTTAGAGAAAACTTTGCATGGAAGGGTAATGGTAAATGTGAGAAAATACTTCTTGGGAATTATCCTACTTTCCTATCTGTTTTTAGTAAATCTGGAAGTGTTAATTGCAGTTAACTATAACTCTGTCAGGTAGAAGTTACTTACTAGAGTTTGCTCATTTATCTGCAACAGTAGCTCTCAGTTATTTGTCTACCTTGTCATAACCAGCAGATACCATTCATAAGCAGCAGCATGCTAGTTCCTCACTTCCCTACATAGGGAAGATAGGCCATGTTTTCTCTCACTAATCCATAATACACCTGGTCATACCTCCGGATTGGGAATTGCTGCTCCACATGATTACCATCCTAACCTGACTCCTGTAGCTAAACATAGTAATAGTAAGTGTGTTGTTAAAAGTTGTAAAAACAGAACAAAACAAAAAAAGAAAACAGGCCAGGCTTGGTGGCTCACGCCTGTAATCCCAGCACTTTGGGAGGCTGAGGCAGATGGATCACAAGGTCAAGAAATCAAGACCATCCTGGCCAACATGGTGAAACCCCATCTCTACTAAAAATACTAAAATTAGCTGGGCGTGGTGGTACATGCCTGTAGTCCCAGCTATTCTGGAGTCTGAGGCGGGAGAATCGCTTGAACCCAGGAGGCAGAGGTTGCAGTGAGCTGAGATTGTGCCACTGCACTCCAGCCTGGCGACAGAGCGAGACTCAGTCTCGAAAAACAAAAACAAACCAACCAAAAAAAAGGTACAGCTGTATTGTCCTTTTTTTTTTGTAAGAGGACTGGCCTAATACTCACTGAACCAGCCCTACATTTCCAGATGCAGGACTGCTTTTTGGCATACTAAGCAGAATCGTTTATATACCCTAGATTCTAGTGCAAGGGGGTTTGTGGTGCAAACTCCGTACAGCATGGATAAGGCTGACTTCGTTGCCTTTCTGACTCAGTTGCAGGTAGAGCTGGTAAACCCTTTCCAGGTTGTACTTACTGCACAAGGATAGGAACCAGTAGCAGTGAAAGTGTAATTTTATGTATTTTTAAAGGACACTCCTTCATTTTCTTTCCCTCTTTCAGCGACACGGTATGCTTAAGCAACAGGATCTAAGTATTGCCATGGTGGTAACATCACGCGAAGTCCTGAGTGCACTTTCTCAGCTTGTCCCATGTGTTGGTTGTCGTCGCAGTGTGGAGCGCCTCTTTTCCCAGCTTGTAGAGTCTGGAAATCCTGCTCTTGAACCCCTAACAGTAGGGCCCAAGGGAGTCCTGTCTGTAACTAGAAGCTGCATGACTGATGCAAAGAAGCTTTATACATTATTTTATGTACATGGGTAAGTATAATCAATTAGGAGAAAATGGGTTTGTTAAAATTTGAAATAGCTTGTTGACAGTGGCAGCTTATTTTCTTGATGGAAAGATTGAGTCTAATTTAATGATTTTATTACTGTGCACCAGCGAATGTAAAGTTTCCGCTCTCCACATGAGGAGAAGCAGACAGTAAGCAAATACACACTTTGTCAGGGATGATAAATTAGAAAAACCAGTAAGGGAGGTAGAGAATGGAGCAGGGGTAGAATTATTGTGGAGGGTGGTCAGGAAAGGCCTCCTTGATAAAATGACATTGAATATAGACTTGAATGAAGTGAGCAAGCAAATCTTGTAGAAAACTGGGGGAAGGCAGAGAAGGAACAGCTAGCGTAAAGGTTCTGAGGTTGGGGTTTTATTGGCATGTTTGAGGAATAGTAAGGAAGTCATTGTGGCTGGAGCCAGATGAATGAAGGGAACGGTAATATACAGGTGGGGTCAGCAGAGTAATAAGGTCAGGCGCGGTGGCTCACGCCTATAATCCCAGCATTTTGGAGGCTGAGGCGGGCAGTTCAAGACCAGCCTGACCAACGTGGTGAAACCCTGTCTGTACTAAAAATACAAAAATTAGTCAGGCATGGTGGCACGTGGCTGTAATCCCAGTTATTCAGGAGGCTGAGGCAGAAGGATCTCTTGAACCCAGGAGGCAGAGGTTGCAGTGAGCTGAGATGGCGCCATTGCACTGCAGCCTGGGCAACAAGAGCGAAACTTCATCTCAGGAAAAAAAAAAAGAGTGGCTGGGCGCGGTGGCTCATGCCTATAATCCCAACACTTTGGGAAGCCTAGGCAATTGGATTGCCTGAGCTCAGGAGTTCAAGACCAGCCTGGGCAACACGGTGAAACCGAGTCTCTACTAAAAATACAAAAAATTAGCCAGGCGTGGTGGTGGGTGCCTGTAATCCCGGCTACTCGGGAGGCTGAAGCAGGAGAATCGCTGAAACCCGGGAGGCGGCAGTTGCAGTGAGCCGAGATTGCGCATTGCCCTCCAGCCTGGGCAACAAGAGTGAAACTCCATCTCAAGAAAAGAAAAAAAAAGGAGTAATAAAAGGCCCAGTCATATTTTTATTTTTTTCAGGTGGAGTTTCACTGTTGTTGCCAAGGCTGGAGTTCAGTGGCGTGATCTCAGCTCACTGCAACCACTGCCTCCTGGGTTCAAGTGATTCTCCTGCCTCAGCCTCCCAAGTAGCTAGGATTACAGGTGGCTACCACCATGCTCGGATTTTTTTTTGTATTTTTTAGTAGAGACAGGGTTTTGCCATGTTGGCCAGGTTGGTCTTGAACTCCTGACCTCAGGCGATCTGCCCACCTCAGCCTCCCAAAGTGCTAGGATTACATGCGTGAGCCACTGTGCCTGACTGAGGTCTTTTGTTTTTACTCTGAGTGAGGTGAGAAGCTTTGGGAAGGTTTTGAGCAGAAGAGCGGCATAGTCTGATGAAATTTGGCTTACTTTGACCTCTGTACTGAGAATGAATAATGGCCATGGGGGTAGTGAAAAATGGTTATAAAGGATCCTGGATATATTTTGAGGAATGAGCCAATGGGATTTTTGAATGGATTGGTTGTGAGGGAGGGCATCAAAGATGATTCTCAGATTTGTGATATGAAGAATGGACAAAAGGCCTTGCATGGTGGCTCATGCCTGTAATGCCAGCACTTTGGGAGGCCGATGCAGGCAGATCACCAGAGGTTAGGAGTTTGAGACCAGCCTGGCCAACATGGTGAAACCCCATCTCTACTAAAAATACCAAAATTAGCCGGGAGTGGTGGCAGGCGTCTGTAATCCCAGCTACTTGGGAGGCTGAGACAGAATTGCTTGAACCCAGGAGGCGGAGGTTGCAGTGAGCCAAGATCGCGCCACTGCACTCCAGCGTGGGCAACAGAGTAAGACTGTCTCAAAAAAAAAAAAAAAGAATGGACAAATGGTTTCCATTTCCTGTGATGGACAAGACTGGAGAGAAATGTAACAGAGTTCATCTTTGGGTGTGCTAAGTTTGAGATAGCGATTAGACATCCAAGTGGAATTCAGAGAGGTCTGGGTTAGAGCTGTAAATTTGTCTCATTTAGTGAATATAAATGGGAGAAGAAGGAGAGGTCTGAAAAGTAAACCCTGAGGCTTTCCTATTTAGAGATGGTGGTAGGGACTTTTGATATTTGCTGTGCCTGGACTTGGGAAAACAAGCCTTGAAGTGTTTTTGAACAGAGGAATGATATAACCTGGTTCATGTTTTAAAAGGATCACTCTGGCTGCTGAGTGAGGCCTGGAATGTAAAGGGCAGAAGGTGACAGCAAGGAGACGATTTAGGAGGCCAGCTATTGGCAGTTAACTAAGCTAGAGATTGGTGGGTTGCACAGGGATGATAATGGTAGAGGTGATAAGTGATCTGATTCTAGGCTGGGCGCGGTGACTCACGCCTGTAATCCCAGCACTTTGGGAGGCCAAGGCGGGCGGATCATAAGGTCAGGAGATCGAGACCATCCTGGCTAACAGTGAAACCCTGTCTCTAATAAAAAAAATACAAAAAATTAGCCAGGCACGGTGACGGGTGCCTGTAGTCCCAGCTACTCGGGAGGCTGAGGCAGGAGAATGGCGTGAACCCGGGAGGTGGAGCTTGCAGTGAGCTGATATTGCGCCACTGCACAGCCTGGGGGACAGAGCAAGACTCCGTCTCAAAAAAAAAAGAATTGATCTGATTCTAGATTGGTTAAATTTTATTCAGCTTTCATTCTTTTTTTTTTTTGAGACGGAGTCTCACTCTATCTCAAGCTGGAGTGCAGTGGTGCAATCATTGCATTGCTACCTCTACCTCCCTGGTTCAAGTGATTCTTGTGTCTCAGCCTCCTGAGTAGCTGAGATTACAGGTGTGCACCACCACATCTGTCTAATTTTTGTATTTTTTTTTTAGTAGAAATAGGGTTTCTCCATGTTGGCCATGCTGATCTTTAACTTCTGGCCTCAAGTGATCCACTGGCCTCAGCCTCCCAAAGTGCTGGGATTACACGTGTGAGCCATGCCTGGCTTCATTTTAAAATTTTCTGTAGAGATGGAAATTTTGCTGTTACCCAGGCTGGCTTTGAACTCCTGGCCTGAAATGATCCTCCTACCTCAGCCTTCCAAAGTGCTGGGATTATAGGCATGAGCTACTGTACCAGGCCTGATTCTAGATATATTTAAAAGGTAGGATTGACAAAGTTTGCTCATTGGTTGGATGGAGGGTGAGGATAGTAGTAGTGTGTGTTCTATATTTGCATAAAATTTCTGTTGATGATTCCTCTTCAAGGATGTATTGTGTTTACATATTTTTTTTTTTTTTTTTTTTTGAGACGGAGTCTCGCTCTGTCGCCCGGGCTGGAGTGCAGTGGCCGGTTCTCAGCTCACTGCAAGCTCCGCCTCCCGGGTTTATGCCATTCTCCTGCCTCAGCCTCCGAGTAGCTGGGACTACAGGCGCCCGCCACCTCGCCTGGCTAGTTTTTTGTATTTTTTAGTAGAGATGGGGTTTCACCGTGTTAGCCAGGATGGTCTCGATTTCCTGACCTCGTGATCTGCCCGTCTCGGCCTCCCAAAGTGCTGGGATTACAGGCTTGAGCCACCGCGCCCGGCCTACATATTGTTTTGTGGGGTTTTTATATATTTTTTATAGACATGGGGTCTCACTATGTTGCCCAGGCTGGCCTCAAACCCTTGGGCTTAAGTGATCCTTTCATCTCAGCTTCCCAGATAGCTGGGACTGGAGGTGTGTGCTTCTGCAACTGGTGTATTTACATAATGGCTGGGCAAGGGAAGATGGCTGAGAGTCAGTTAGCAGTCAGTGTTGAAATACTTGAGTACCAGGCACACTGCTAGATACAGTGGGGATAGAGAAAAGTGGTGTTTTGTTTTGTTTTGAGACTTCTCCCTAAAAGACAGTAAATAGAGATTTTAAAATTTGAAAGAAAAATGAATTAAACCCTTAATACATTTTATTTTTAATTAGGTCCAAACTAAATGATATGATAGATGCTATTCCAAAAAGTAAGAAGAATAAGAGATGTCAATTGCACTCCTTAGATACGCACAAGCCAAAACCTTTGGGGTAAGTAGAATTGAATACTAAGAGGCTTTGTCATTGTGAAGATTATATATTTGATCATGTTTAGTAAAAGAAACGCACTGTTTGCTTTAATTCATTAATTGATTTATACTCTATGACATAGGTCAAAATAAATAGATCCTCTTGTTATGTTGGCCATTTTGCATTGATATATGTAAAGTCTCAATGTAGATCTGATTAAAAAAATTTTTTTATGTTAAATATGTTTTAGAGGAGGGAAGTTGAAGTCTTTTTTTTTTTTTTTTTTTTTATTTATTTATTTATGAGACAGGGTCTCCCTGTGTTGCCCAGGCTGGAGTGCAGTGGCGCAATCTTGGGTTACTGCAACCTCTGTCTACCTGGTTCAAACGATTCTCCTGCCCCAGCTTTCTGAGTAGTTGGGACTACAGGTGCGTGCCACCACGCCTGGCTAATTTTTGTATTTTTAGTAGAGATGGGGTTTCACCCTATTGGCCAGGCTTGTCTTGAACTCCTGACCTCAGGTGATCCGCCCGCCTCAGTCTCCCAAAGTACTGGGATTACAGGTGTGAGGCACCACGCTCGGCTGGCTGAAGTCTTTATGGAAATTTGCAGCTAAGTCTTTATGCAGCTAATATTAACGTTTTCAAAGTAGTGGTAATCATTCTTTGATCTACAGAATAGTTATAGTGTATAAATTATTTTTTTTCTTGTCTCTAGCTGTAATTTACCAAGGTTTAAAAAAAAGCCGTTATGACAATATGTATTTATGTAACTAATTTGTAGTTTTCTATATTTATTTATTATTATTTTTTGAGATGGAGTCTCCTCTGTCGCCCAGGCTGGAGTGCAGTGGCATGATCTCAGCTCACTGCAAGCTCCGCCTCCTGGGTTCAAGCTATTCTCCTGCCTCAGCCTCCCGAGTAGCTGGGACCATAGGCATGTGCCACCAAGCCCGGCTAATTTTTTGTATTTTTGGTAGAGACAGGGTTTCACTGTGTTAGCCAGGATGGTCTTGATCTCCTGACCTTGTGATCCGTCCACCTTGGCTCCCCAAAGTGCTGGGATTACAGGCATGAACCACTGCGCCTGGCCTATTTTTTAAGCAAATATTACCTTACAATAATTTGTAGTTTTCTTCTTGGTTAAGTGCTATAGTGTCCAAGGCTGCTTTTTCACCTTCTGCTAGCACAGTGCCACAGTTGTCCCTTGCAAAATTGCCTGGGGTTGGGGATGGTGAGGCGAAACCATGGAGCATGAAGGGACTTTCTAAGACATGACTTTACTTTTGGAGAGAATGGGATGTTAAAAAAACTATGCTGCTTTATTAATTTTATTTTTTAATTATTTTTTTGAGGCACAATCTTGCTCTGTCACTCAGGCTGGAGTGCAGTGGTGTGATCTTGGCTCACCGCAACCTCTGCCTCTTGGGTTCAAGCAATTCTCGTGCCTCAGCCTCCTGAATAGCTGGGATTACAGGTGTTTGCCACCACTCCTGGCTAATTATTTTGGATTTTTAATAGAGACAGGTTTTGCCATGTTGCCCAGGCTGGTCTCAAACTCCTGGACTCAAGTAATCTGCCTGCCTTGGTCTCTCAAAGTGCTGGGATTACAGGCGTGAGCCACTACACCTGGCCTCTGTATTAATTTTAAAAGTTAATTTTTAAATATTTCATTTGTGTCATTGTCACCTTTTTGTTTTTTTGATCTGAACTTCCGAGTGACACCATTATCGTATAGACATTTTTCTCCCTGACACAAAGACTTGGATGACCAGGCAGTGGTGTGTTAATAATCTAAGTTTTTTTCCCCTATACTGAGCAACAAAAAATATTTAAAACATTTTATCGGCCGGGTGCGGTGGCTCACGCATGTAATCCCAGCACTTTTGGAGGCTGAGACAGGCGGATCACAAGGTCAGGAGTGTTAGATCAGCCTGACCAACATGGGGAAACCTCATCCCTACTAAAAATACAAAAATTAGCCAGGCATGGTGGCACGCACCTGTGATCCCAGCTACTCAGGAGGCTGAGGCAGGAGAATCACTTGAACCCAGGAGGGGAAGGTTGCAGTGAGCTGAGATCGTGTTGCCTGGGTTACAGAGTGAGACTCTGTCTCAAAAAAAAAAAAAGGCTGGGCATGCTGGCTCATGCCTGTAATCCCAGCAATTTGGGAGGCCGAGTTGGGTGAATTCCCTGAGGTCAGGAGTTCAAGACCAGCCTGGCCAACATGGTGAAATCCTGTCTCTACTAAAAATATAAAAATTAGGCCAGGCGCGGTGGCTCACGCCTATAATCCCAGCACTTTAGGAGGCCAAGACGGGCAGATCATGAGGTCAGGAGATCGAGACCATCCTGGCTAACACTGTGAAACCCCGTCTCTACTAAAAATACAAAAAATTAGCCGGGTGCAGTGGCGGGTGCCTGTAGTGCCAGCTACACGGGAGGCTGAGGCAGGAGAATGACGTTAACCCCAGGGGGTGGAGCTTGCAGTGAGTGGAGATCGCACCACTGCACTCCAGCCTGGGTGACAGAGCGAGACTCTGTCTCAAAAGAAAAAAAAAAATTTATATATATATATAAATTAGCTGGGCGTGGTGGCAGGTGCTTGTAATCTTAGCTACTTGGGAGGCTGAGGCAGGATAATCGCTTGAACCCAGGAGGCAGAGGTTGCACTGAGCCAAGATCTCACCATTGTACTCCAGACTGGGCAACCAGAGCGAGACTTTGTCTCAAAATAAATAAATAAATAAAATAGATAAATAAATTTTATTAGTAAAATTGTCAAACATAGAAAAGTAAAAAATACAATGAATGAATCTCCCATGTACTTTTACGAAGGTTCAGTAGTTATCAACCTTTTTCTTCATTTATCCACCTTTTTCTTTGTATTTTAAAGCAAGTCCCAGGCTTCGTGTTACTCTATTGCTGCATCCTTCCACATGCATCTCTAAATATATGGACGTTTTCTTTCATAACCACATTGCCATCATAACACCTGACAAAATTTTTTTTTTTTTTTTTGAGATGGAGTTTCGCTCTTTTTGCCCAGGCTGGAGTACAGTGGCGTGATCTTGGCTAACCGTAACCTCCGCCTCCTGGGTTCAAGCGATTCTCCTGCCTCAGCCTCCTAAGTAGCTGGGATTACAGGCACGTGCCACCGCACCTGGCTAATTTTGTATTTTTAGTAGAGACGGGGTTTCTTCATGTTGGTCAGGCTGGTCTTGAACTCCCGACCTCAGGTAATCCACCTGCCTCGGCCTCCCAAAGTGCTGGGGTTACAGACGTGAGCCACTGCGCCCGGCCACGCCTGACAAAATTAAGTGTAACACTTGAATACCCAGTTCATACTCAGATATTCCCTGTTTCTGTTTTTTTTTTTTTTGGAACATTAGTTTGTATGAGTTAGGCTCTGAACAAGAGCCACACATTATGTTCTTGTGGCCTTAAGAAAAGAAGTTTTCTTAAGGACAGTTGTTATTTTGCTACTTGATTTGTCAGTATCTTTTTTCTTTCTTTCTTTCTTTTTTTTTTTTTTTTGAGGTGGAGTTTCCGTTTGTCGCCCAGGCTGGAGTGCAATGACTTGATCTTGGCTCACTGCAATCTCCGCCTCCTGGGTTCAAGTGATTCTCCTGCCTCAGCCTCCTGAGTAGCTGGGATTACAGGTGCCCACCACCACGCCCAGCTAATTTTTGTATTTTTAGTAGACACGAGGTTTCACCAGGTTGACCAGGCTCGTCTGGAATTCCTGACCTCAGGTGATCAACCCACCTTGGCCTCCCAAAGTGTTGGGATTACAGGCGTGAGCCACCGTGCCCGGCCTGATTTGTCAGTATCTTTTAAAAATGTTTTATTTTTTGTTTTTTCATCAGCTCATTCTTCCTTCTCAGATCTGTCAGTAGCTTCAGATAATTTCTGACTCTAAATGCAGAGTACAGGCTAATTTTTCACATTACAGAATGACCTGTTGGCTGAAGGCATGGAGTGGTATGATATAGTAAAGAGCTTGCCTTCTGGTACTTTTTTTCTGTTAAGCATATTCTTTGTTGATGAACTGAAAAGCAAGTAGCCCAGCATCTTATGCATCTGCGCTCATTGCTGCCTTTCTTCAAAGACCAGTCCTTCCACTCTTGCTCTGCACTCCATCTTCTTTGTTTTCAATCACTTTGCTTATTCAGTTACCTACTTTAGTTAAATTTACATACAGCTCTGTTTTTCTATCTTCCAGCTTAAGAAACAAAACAAACCACAGATTTTACATCCCCTTCTAGCTAGAGTTCCACTACATGGGAAGTCATATGTTTTAGAAGGCTGTTTGCTGAGTATGGAATCTGTGTGAATGGACTTAATTCATCTTAAGCAGTGTCTGTCTCTTTACTAAGGTAGCTTCAGTTATTCCCACAGGCCACATGGATAGCAGGCTAAGCAGTACAGTATGCTTATCCAAGGCTCCCTCTCCCTTGGATGGTCACCACTATTAAATGCTACTACTATTCTCCATTTTATGTATTTCCACTCCCCCTCCTACCGCTACATCCCCACCCCCCATAGCTTTTTAAATTTGTTTAGTCTATTTCCAGAGAAAGTATAATACAGTTGATTAGGTGTTAGCCTAATAAATAGCAACCTAGGTCAGCCTTTCTGAGAGTGTTCTCTCATCTGTGCAAGTAAACCCATGTTATTGTCCGTCTGGGAGTAAGTTTGAGATCTGGAAGAAGGATCTAGGCTGGAGTTGTAGGCCTGGAGTATCTTAGAGAATGTTATGTAAGATCACCTAAAGGGAAAGAGAGTAAAAGAATTCCGAGGAATTTAATGGTAGAAAAGAAATTAGTAAAGAAACCTGAGAAAGTAGCCAGATAGGTAGAAGGAAGCCAAGGTGTAAAAATGTTCCAAGGAGGTCTGATCAGCTGTGTTAAATGCTGCCAAGTCATCAAGGACCCAGAAGTGGACATTGGATTTAGTAACACTGAGATAATTGGTGATCTTGATGAGCTGAGCTAGTGATTGAATGGAAGCAGAATCCAGGTTGCAGTGATGCAAAAGTGAATGCGATGTAAGGTTGTTATGGATTAAGTTGTGCTTAGGAGCAGAACCAGAAAGTGGAAAGGTTATTTTTTTAGAAAGCTTGATCTTAAAAGAATAATAAACAGCATAAGGTCTAGAATGTTTTGAGATACAGATTTTTTTTATAGAGCTTTTTTCTTAAAAAAAAAAAAAGCGTTCACATTCTAATGATATAATAATCATTCTTCAACTCTGATTTCTCTTTATGAACCTTTCCCTCAATTATGAGAACTTGAGTTTGAGAGTTTTTCAGTTCTGGGAAATTATGCATTATACTAATCAAGTATAGTTAGTAAAAGAGGGGCTGGGCGCGGTGGCTCACACGGGTAATCCCAGCACTTTGGGAGGCCGATGCGGGCAGATCACGAGGTCAGGAGTTCGAGACCAGCCTGGCCAATATGATGAAACCCCGTCTCTACTGAAAATACAAAAATTAGCCAGGTGTGGTAGCACACACCTGTAGTCCCAGCTACTTGGGAGGCTGAGGCAGGAGAATCGCTTGAACCTCGGAGGCAGAGGTTGCAGTGAGCTGAGATCATACCACTGCACTCTAGCCTGGGCGACAGAGTGAGACTCTGTCTCAAAAAGGAAATATCAGAGTTGAGAATAGAAGGATGCAGCATGGAAAGTGGAACAGATGTTTTTGTTGTCACAAATAAGGGGAGCTAAATCTTTTTTTTTTTTTTTTTGAGATGGAGTCTGGCTCTGTCGCCCAGGCTGTAGTGCAGTGGCCAGATCTCAGCTCACTGCAAGCTCCGCCTCCTGGGTTTACGCCATTCTCCTGGCTCAGCCTCCTGAGTAGCTGGGACTACAGGCGCCCGCCACCTCGCCCGGCTAGTTTTTTTTGTATTTTTTAGTAGAGACGGGGTTTCACCGTGTTCGCCAGGATGGTCTCGATCTCCTGACCTCGTGATCCGCCCGTCTTGGCCTCCCAAAGTGCTGGGATTACAGGCTTGAGCCACCGCGCCTGGCCTAGGGGAGCTAAACCTTAACTTGAGCCATTGTGAGAGAGAGTACAGAGCTGAATTGTGTGGATTACTTATATTTTGGGCAGAAGGTTGAGAAATACCCGTTTAGCTACACAGAGTAAGTTAAAAGTTCAGAGGTTTTTCCGTCTCTAGCATCCAAGGTGTAATGAATTCCTAGGACTGTACTGAGACCTACAGAAGAACAGACAGGAGGCAGTTGTTCAGAGTCATGAAAGATCAAGAAGGCTATCATTGAAAAGAATATAAACCCACATTTCCCTTGGAATGCAGGTCCAAGATAAATGTGCTGCAACAAAGC
Organism: Trachypithecus francoisi; assembly: GCF_009764315.1. Taxonomy (NCBI): domain Eukaryota; kingdom Metazoa; phylum Chordata; class Mammalia; order Primates; family Cercopithecidae; genus Trachypithecus; species Trachypithecus francoisi. The sequence goes on from NW_022681466.1 coordinate 37,251,010, forward strand.
AAAATATGTGGCAATTTTCATATCGAAGTCGAACCCTGCTGGGGAGGGAGAGTGGGAAGTTTTTAGTAAGTTTGTTAAAAAAAAAATTGTATAGGGCTGGGCGTGGTGGCTTATGCCTTTAATCCCAGCCCTTTAGAATGCCGAGTTGGGTGGATTGCTTGAGCTCAGGAGTTGGAGACCAGCCTGGGCAACATGACAAGACCCTGCTGTCTCTACTTAAAAAATACAATAAATAAATAAATAACCAGGTGTGATACACACCTATGGTCCTAGCTATTCGGGAGGCTGAGGTGGGAGGATCACTTGAGCCCTGCAGGGGTGGGGTTACACTGAGCCAAGATCATGCCACTGCGTTCCAGCCTGAGTGACAGAGCAAGGGTCTGTCTCAAAAAAAAAAATTACCACATAGTTCTCACTAATTTAGGCTGTATAAAGTGTTCATCTTAGTGTACTATCTTTATTTTAGTACACGTAAAACTCACTGTAATTAATCTATGACTTTCCCAGCTACTTGTACATGTGAAGGTAGATAATAGTTTTGTTACCGTGGATTAGCTTTAAAACGGAGTGATTACAAAAAGAAAATTTAGCTGGGTGTGGTGGCTCACACCTGTAATCCCAGTGCTTTGGGAGGCTGAGGTGGGAGAATGGCTTGAGGTCAGGGGTTTGAGACCAGCCTGGGCAACACAGCAGAGACCTCGTCTCTACAAAATAAAAGTAAAAAAAAAAAAAAAATTACTTGATGACGATCTCATTAAGTAGATCAAAACTTTTTAGAATTTTCTATTTGTGGAAGATTGGTCTGTGTTTATAAGGGAAAATACTTGATAATTTTTTCAGTCATTTTAACTTGAGAACATTCCAACAATATTTGCTCATAGAATACTTAGTTTATTAACCAGTTGCTGTCTTGATAACTACAAATGTTGTTAAATTGTGTCAGATAAACTTGATAGTCAAGCAGAAGTTTTTATATAAAGATATGAGCACACATTTAAATGAACATTGTATTAATGAGTATGTAATCATATATAATTTGTAAACATGTTCTAATATCTTAATCATTAAAGTATTCATGATTTTAATTTAGACTATAGAAATTATTTCTTCAGATTATCTCAGTGTCACTAAGCTTTGTACTATACTATACTACAGTGAAGGGAGCAGTAGCAGTGTCAGTTCAGAGAAGTTAAGTACAGATAAGAGAAGTAGTGAAGACCACAGGAAGGACAGCAAGTGTAGGATCATTTTCCATTATGGACCTTTCCAGGGAACAGCCAGGTAAAATCAAGTAATACTTTACTCTGTTTTTTGTTTTTTTAATGTTTTACCCTTCTGTATTCTCCTTTTTCATTAATATTTGTTCTTTCTACAGAGGTTGTTGGATGGATGTATGGGAACTAATGTCCCAGGAATGCAGGGATGAAGTAGTTTTAATTGACTCAAGTTGTCTTTTAGAAACGCTAGAAACATATCTACGAAAACACAGGTAAGTCTGCTGGTTGTTCCAGTTTAATGTGGAAGGTACCTTATCTGTCAGTCACCTAGAGATGGCCTGTCACTGACCTCTTTTGTATAATAGCATTCTAGCCTTCCCTTTAATACTTGGCTCTAGGCGGAGCTTAATGTTAGAGTAGGCAGCTCCTTTTTTTTTTTTTTTTGAGATGGAGTCTAGCTCTGTTGCCAGGCTGGAGTACAGTGGTGTGATCTCGGCTCACTGCAACCTCTGCCTCCCAGGTTCAAGAGATTCTCCTGCCTCAGCCTCTCAAATAGCTGGGATTACAGGCAAATGCCGCCATGCCCAGCTAATTTTTGTATTTTTAGTAGAGATGGAGTTTCTTTTTTTTTTTTTTTTTTGAGACGGAGTCTCGCTCTGTCACCCAGGCTGGAGTGCAGTGGCCAGATCTCAGCTCACTGCAAGCTCCGCCTCCCGGGTTCACGCCATTCTCCTGCCTCAGCCTCCCGAGTAGCTGGGACTACAGGCGCCGCCACCTCGCCCGGCTAGCTTTTTGTATTTTTAGTAGAGATGGGATTTCACCATGTTAGCCAGAGATGGTCTCGATCTCCTGACCTCGTGATCTGCCCGTCTCGGCCTCCCAAAGTGCTGGGATTACAGGCTTGAGCCACCGCGCCCGGCCAGAGATGGAGTTTCACCATGTTGGCCAGGATGTTCTCGGTCTCCTGACCTTGTGATCCGCCAACCTCAGCCTCCCAAAGTGCTGGAATTACAGGCGTGAGCCACTGCGCCTGGCCAAGACAGTAGCTTTATGGGATGACTCTCAGGGTTAGCCTTCTTGTGTTGAGCCAGCATCTCCTATTTTGTAATTTTTTTTTTCTTTTTGAGATGGTGTCTCGCTCTGTCACCCAGGCTGGAATGCAGTGGCAAGACCTCAGATCACTGTGGCCACAGCCTCCCGGGTTCCAACAATCCTTCTGCCTCAGCCTCCTGAGTATCTGGGACTACATGCTCATGCCACCATGCCCAGCTAAGTTTTGTATTTTTAGTAGAGACCAGGTTTTGCCATGTTGGTCAGGCTGGTCTCGAACTCCTGACCTCAGGTGATCTACCTGCCTCGACCTCCCAAAATGCTGAGATTACAGGCATGAGCTGCGCCCAGCCTATGATAGCATTTTCTTTTTTTTTTTTTTTTTTTTTTTTTTTGAGGCGGAGTCTCGCTCTGTCGCCCGGACTGGAGTGCAGTGGCCGGATCTCAGCTCACTGCAAGCTCCGCCTCCCGGGTTTACGCCATTCTCCTGCCTCAGCCTCCCGAGTAGCTGGGACTACAGGCGCCCGCCACCTCGCCCGGCTAGTTTTTTGTATTTTTAGTAGAGACGGGGTTTCACTGTGTTAGCCAGGATGGTCTCGATCTCCTGACCTCGTGATCCGCCCGTCTCGGCCTCCCAAAGTGCTGGGATTACAAGCATTTTCAATATTAAATTAGTAGCTTTTTACTTAATATTTGAAGTATTTCTTCTGTCATTGTCAGGACCCCAAAAGAGAGTTGGTATTCATGTGTTTTGTTACTATAAAAGTAAGTTCAGATTTTTCTTTATAGAACATTACTTTTACAAAGGAATTTTTTTTTTTCTTTTTTTTTTTTAGACAGAGTCTTGCTCTGTCGCCAGGCTGGAATGCAGTGGCTCGATCTTGGCTCGCTGTAACTGCCGACTCCCTGGTTCAAGAGATTCTCCTGCCTCAGCCTCCTGAATAGCTGGGATTATAGGCAAACGCCACCATGCCTGGCTAATTTTTTTTTTCTTTTTTTTGTATTTTTAGTAGTGACGGGGTTTCACCATGTTGGCCAGGATGGTCTCAGTCTCCTGACTTGTGATCCACCCTCCTCAGCCTCCCAAAGTGCTGGGATTACAGGCGTGAGCCACCGCGCCTGGCGTACAAAGGAATTTTCTAAGTGTCATTAACATTTGGAAATTAATAAGGAGGAGAGTGCAGTAGAAAAGGAAACTGGTGGGCCGGGCGCGGTGGCTCACGTCTGTAATCCCAGCACTTTGGGAGTCTGAGGCAGGTGGATCACCTGAGGTCAGGAGTTCAATACCAGCCTGGCCAACGTGGCAAAACTCCGTGTCTACTAAAAATATAAAAGTTAGCCAGGCGTGGTGGCACGCACCTGTAGTCCCAGCTACTCGGGAGGCTGAGGCAGGTGAATTGCTTGAAACCAGGAGGCAGAGGTTGCAGTGAGCCAAGATTGTGCTACTGCCCTCTGACAGAGCAAGATTCCGTCTCAAAAAAAAAGAAAAAGAAACTAGTGAGGGAGCCATCTAGAGATGGTGTTCTTGGGGCGGTTCTACTGTTTAAATTTGTTACGTGTTGTGTTTGTGGTTGTATGTCCTTTGACTTTGAGATACATATACACAGTTATTTTGGGAGTGCCTCTAAAAATCAAGTGAAAGATAAAAACTGGTGTCATTACTTTATGTGGCAGTAGGCTAATGACTTCACCCGCATACCAAGTTTATTGGTGTTTTTCTTTTCTCAATTAAAAGCTTTCTTTCTTTGCCTTTTTGGTGGATTATGCCCAAGAGAGTAGAGAATGTGTCACTTATTTGGAGTTTTGCAGGGACTATACAGACATAAAACATATATCCTTCCTCTTTAAATATGAGTTGATCCTCCCAAAAGGTAGTTTTTGTGGGTGATAAATGACAAGTTATTAGAGCGCATGTTTTGGAGTTTCCTATAATGGTTTTGTAGATTTTCCTATGTTTATGGTTAATGTTTTAGCATTTTTAGATGGATTTTAGTCCATTTTATAAATATCTTAATGGTAGTGAGAAAGTACGGTTGAGAGTGATTAATTAAAGCAGTGAGTGATGAATTTAGGGAGATTGTATTGCATCTGTATTCTACTAATTGTAGCTGTACAAGTTAGTTGACTTTTCTGTGCCTCAGTTTTTTTCTTCTTTAAAACAAACAGGCTGGGCATGGTAGCTCACACCTGTAGTTCCAGCACTTTGGGAGGCCAAGTCAGGTAGATGGTTTGAGCCCAGGAGTTTTAGACCAGCCTAGACAACATGGTAAAAACCCCGTCTCTACAACAAAGCAGAAAAATTAGCTGCCATGGTGGCACAAACCTGTGGTCCTATCTACTGGGGAGGCTGAGGTTAGAGTGTATCACTTGAGCCCAAGAGGTTGAAGGTGCACCATGATCACAGTGGCCATGACTGTACCACTGCACTCCAGCTTGGGCAACAGAGTGAAACCTCATCTCAAAAATAATAAAAATTAAAATAAGATTAGCAGCTTGGCACAGTGGCTTGTGCCTCTAATCCCAGCACTTTGGGAGGCCGAGGTGGGTGGATCACCTGAGGTCAGGAGTTCCAGACCAGCCTGGCAAAGATGGTGAAACCCCGACCCTACAAAAATTAGAAAAATTAGCTGGGCGTAGTGGCGGGTGCCTGTAATCCTAGCTACTCGGGAGGCTGAGGCAGGAGAATCGCTTGAACCTGAGAGGCGGAGGTTGCAGTGAGCCGAGATCGCACCATTGCACTCCAGCCTGGGTGGCAGAGCGAGACTTTGTCTCAAAAATAAATAAATAATCAAATTCGCAGAGTAGGGTGGGGGGTGTGGTTGGGGGGTGGTGTGCCTGTAGCCTGAGTTAATTGGAAGACTAAGACAGGAGGATCTCTTGAGCCTAAGAGTTTGAGGTTATCGTGAGCTATGATTGTGCCACTGAACTCCCCCCTGGGCAACAGAGTGAGACCCTTGTCTCAAAGAAAAAAAAAAAAGACAAAAATAATGAGAGTACTGATCTTACAGGATTTATTGTAGGATTAAATTAAATTTGTTGTGGGAATGATACATAGTAATGCTTGTTTAGAGCAGTACATGGCACATAGTTAAGCACATCAGAGAATGTTTGCATGACAGATATGCAAGTCCTTATTCCTGTGTTTCCAGTTCTTATTGTAGGTACAATTTGAGTTTGGGGGGTATAATCAGTTTAAAATGATTTGTAAATACCTAAATAATTTACCTTTTTGGTGGTATCTACTTTAAAAAAAAAAAATTTATAATAAAGATTTGATAACACTATTCAGCCGGTTAAGAATTATGGTAGAGGCCGGGCATGGTGGCTCATGCCTGTAATCCTAGCACTTTGGGAGGCCGAGATGGGCAGATCACATGAGGCCAGGAGTTTGAGACCAGCCTGGCCAACATCGTGAAACCCCATCTCTACCGAAAATACATAAATTCGCCAGGCATGGTGTACTTCTGTAATCCCAGCTACTCAGGAGGGTAAGACATGAGAATTGCTAGAATCTGGGAGACAGAGGTTGCAGTGAGCCAAGATTGTGCCACTGCACTCCAGCCTAGGCGACAGAGTGAGATTACAGGTGTGTCACCACATCCAGCTAATTTTATTATTTTGTTTATTTGTTTGTTTGTTTATTTATTTATTTATTTATTTGAGACAGAGTCTCGCTCTGTCACCCAGGCTGGAGTGCAGTGGCGTGAACTCGGTTCATTGCAAGCTCCACCTCCTGGGTTCACGCCATTCTCCTGTCTCAGCCTCCCAAGTAGCTGGGACTACAGGCGCCTACCATCACGCCTGGCTAATTTGACTAAAAAAGTATTATGGTAGAACATTGTCAGATACTACACTTGATCTTAGTCAAAAGGCTGAGAAGTGATAGAACATCATTAGAAATGAGGTGTTAATAAGCTGAAACCTCTGCCTTAAAGATTTTTTAAGGCTGGGCATTGTGGCTCACACCTATAATTCCAACACTTTGGGAAGCCAAGGCAGGAGGATCACTTGAGTTCAGGAGTTCAATACCAGCTTGGGCAGCATAGGGAGACTCATTTATAAAGGCCAGGTGCAGTGGCTCACTCCTGTAATCCCAGCACTTTGGGAGGCAGAGGTGGGTGGATCACGAGGTCAGGAGTTCGAGACCAGCTTGGCCAACATGGTGAAACCCTGTCTCTACTAAAAATACAAAAAATTAGCTGGGTGTGGTGGCAAGCGCCTGTAGTCCCAGCTACTTGGGAGGCTGAGGTAGGAGAATGGCGTGAACCCAAGAGGCGGAGCTTGCAGTGAGCCGAGGTCGCGCCACTGCACTCCAGCCTGGGTGACAGAGCGAGACTCTGTCTCAAATAAATAAATAAATAAATAAATAAATAAATAAACAAACAAATAAACAAAATAAAAAAATTAGCTGGGTATGGTGACACGCCTGTAGTTTCACCTACTCGGGAGAATGAGGTAGGAGGATCACTTGAGCCCAGGAAGGCTGAGGCTGCAGTGAGCCATGATCATGCAACTGCACTTCAGACTGGGTGACAGAGTGAGACTGTCTCAAAAAAAAAAAGTTTTTAAAAATTCCTATGCAATGCTACTTTTGCAAATGGGAAAAAATCTCTTTTACAGCTTTTATATCCTATTTTTAATTTGCTATTTACTTACGCTTATGGTTGTACAATCAAACATATATTAAACTACTCAGAATATGAAGCAGTAAAATAGGGGGAAAATATTTCAAGTTTTTTTATTGTTCTCTTTGACATTTGACCATTTAATTACCTGAAAATGTGAACTTGCTGTTCATAACCTGAAAATGTGAAAGTATTTGTTGTTATTTCTGTGTCTGTTTTTTCTCTCCTAAGGGAGAGACTTTCTGTTCCACGTGTGTGTGTGTGTGTGTGTTTTAAAGGAATACAAAATAAGGCTAGGCATGTGTCTCACAGTTCAGCATTTTGGGAGACAGAGGCGGGCGGATTGTTTGAGCCTAGGAGTTCAAGACTAGCCTGGGCAACATGGCAAAACCCTGTCTCTACACTGAATACAAAAATTAGCCATGTGTGGTGGCACACACCTGTAGTCCCAGGTACTCAGGTGGATGAGGCAGGGAGGATCACTTGAGCCTACTAGGTAGGTTGAGGCTACAGTCAGCCAAGAGTATGCCACTGCACTCCAGCTTGGGCAACAGAGTGAGACACTGTCTCAAAAAACGTGAAACAGGCCGGGCGCGGTGACTCACACCTGTAATCCCAGCACTTTGGGAGACTGAGGCGGGCGGACCACAAGGTCAGGAGATTGAGACCATCCTGGCTAACACAGTGAAGCCCCCGTCTCTTCTAAAAATAATTTTTAAAAAATTATCTGGGCGTGATGGCAGGCGCCTATAGTCCTAGCTACTTGCGAGGCTGAGGCAGGAGAATGGCGTGAACCCAGGAGGCGGAGCTTGCAGTGAGCCAAGATCGCACCACTGCACTCAAGCCTTGGCAACAGAGTGAGACTCCGTCTCAAAAAAAAAAGCAAAACAAAAACCATGAAACATAAATTTACCTTTTAAACAGTTTTTAAGTGTGCATTGCAATATTGTTAACTATATGCACATTGTTGTACAACAAATCTCTAGAACTTTTTCATCTTAACTAAAACTGTGTCCATTGAACGACACCTTTTTTCTCCCCTTACCCCTTAGCAACCACAATTCTTCTTTCTGAGTTTAATTATTTTAGATAGCTCATGTAATTGGAGTAATGTAGCACTTGAATTTTTGTATTGGCTTATTTTACTTAGCCATTATCTAAGACAGTACTTAGATAATCTCTAAGATTCATCTGTGTTGTAACCTATGACAGGATTCCCTCTTAAAAGCTGAATAATGTCACAATACTGTGACATTTAAAAATGGGCAGTGTCACAGTATATGTGACATTATTCACATTTCTTTTTTCTTTTTCTTTTTTTTTTTTTTGAGATGGAGTCTTGCTCTGTTGTCTAGGCAGGAGTACAGTGGCTTGATCTCAGCTCACTGCAACCTCCGCCTCCCGGGTTCAAGTGATTCTCCTGCCTCAGCCTCCTGAGTAGCTGGGATTACAGGCACGCACCACCACACTCGACTAATTTTTGTATTTTTAGTAGAAACAGGGTTTCACCATGTTGGTCAAGCTGATCTTGAACTGCTGACCTCAAGTGATCCACTCGCCTGGGCCTCCCAAAGTGCTGGTATTGCAGGTGTGAGCCACCACACCTGGCTATTTGCATTTCTTTATCCATTCGTACATTGATGGACATTTAAGGTTGCTCTCACATTTTGCCTATTGTCAGTAATGCTGCAGTGAACATGAGTGTGTAAATATCTTTTCAAGATCCTGGTATCAGTTCTTTTGGATATATACCTAAAAGTGGGATTCCTGGGTTGTGTGGTAGTTTTATTTTGAAGAACTTCCATACTGGTTTTCATAGCAGCTGTACTGTCTTACATTCCTGCCAACAGTGCATAAGGGTTCCAATTTCTTCACATCCTCGGTAACACTGGTTATTTGTTGTTGTTTTGATAGCGGTCATTCTAATTGGTTTAAGGTGATATCTCATTGCGTTTTTGATTTGCATTTTCCTAGTGATAAGTGATGTTGAGCATCTTTTCATATGCTTGCTGGCCATTTGTATATCATCTTTGGAGAAATGTCTATTCATGCTTTGCCCATTTGTTTATTTACTTTTAAATTATTTTTTTTTTGAGACAGGGTCTTGTTCTGTTGTCCAGGCTGGAGTGCAGTGGCGTGATCACAGCTGTGCCCATTTTTAAATTAGGCTTTTTTTTTTGTGATTGTGTTATAGTGGTTCTTTATATTCTGGCTATTAACCTCTTATTCCATATATGGTTTGCAAATATTTTTTCCCATTCTTTGGGTTGCCTTTTTACTCTGTTGATCATCTTTGCTGTGCTGAAGTTTTTAAGTTTAATGTACAGTCATGTGCTACATGATGACATTTTGGTCAGTGATGGACCACATATATGACAGTGGGCCCATAAGATTATATTGGAGCATACTGCGTATAGAAACCTGCTGTATGGCATTTCAGATCAAGTTGAGGAAATGAATAATATTCAGTAATAGTGCTGGGACATTTGGTTTTCCATGTGAAAAAAATATATATACCACCTAGGTTTGTGTAAGTACACTCTGATGTTCACACAGCAATAAAATAGCTAACAATGCATTTCTCAGAATGTGTCCCATTGTTAAGTGACACGACTGTAGTATTTTGTTTTTCAGGCTTAATTCACTTTATTTTTCTTGTATAAAAACCCTATCTTGTAACCACAACTGGAGCCTGGGTCCTCTGCATGGAGACTCTGGTGTGGGTCTTGACGAGGTGGTTAGTGAATCCCTGACAGGAAGACTTGATGAATACATTCTCCTTCCAGAGGTCGGGGGTCAGATAGGTGTAGGTCTTAGAGATGGCATCAAAGGTGTCCTTGGTGTAGTTACCCAGGGTGGCAGTGCAGCCCCTGGCCGAGGTGTAGTAGTCATCAATACCAGCCATCATGAGCAGCTTCTTGGGTACAGGCACTGAGACGATGCCAGTGCCCTGGGCATAGGGATGAGGCGCACCAGCACAGAGCCGCAGTGTCCTGTCACCTTGCAAGGGACGGTGTGGGGCTTGCTGATCTTGTTCCCCCAGTAGCCTCTGCGCACAGGGACAATGGAGAGCTTGGCCAGGATGATGGCCCCACGGATGGCCGTGGCCACCTCCTTGGAGCACTTAACACCCAGACCAGTGTGGCCATTGTAGTCCACGATGGCAACAAACATCTTGAACCTGGTGTACTGGCCGGCGTGGGTCTCCTTGCACTGGCATAATTTTCAAAACCTTGTCCTTGAGAGAGGCCCCCAGGAAAAAGTTAGTGATCTCAGATTCCTTGATGGGCAGGGAGAAGAGATAGATATCCTCCAGGGACTTGATCTTCATGTGCTTGACCAGGTGGCCCAGCTTGGTGATAGGCATCCACTCCTTATCCTCGGCCTTGCCTCCATGAGTTCCACGACCTCAGCCCCGGCCCTGGCCCTGGATGTCACTGCTGAAATCTCCACGGAAGCCACCACGTTTCCCCTTCCCAGGCTCCACCCTTGCCGGCTGCCACCAGCGTCAATCCACCATTTGGTGTTTTCTCAGAGAAGCGTCTGTTTTTGTTGTGCATGTGTGCTTATGGTGTCATAGCCAATAAATCATCACTTAGTCCAATGTCATGAAGATTTTCCCCTATGTTTTCTTCTGGGAGTTTTATGGTTTTCAGATATTAACATTTAGGTTTTTAATCCATTTTGTGTTAATTTTTGTGTATTTTTTGCCCATATTTAAAACTTCAGTGAAATAAAATAATTTAACATTATTTGTCAGTATAATTGCCTCTGTTTACCAAGTGGACTTAGAGCTTCTAATTTAACATATATTCATTTTTTTATTTTTGAGATGGAGGTTTGCTTTTGTCACCCTGGCTGGAGTGCAATAGCATGATCTTGGCTCACTGCAACCTCTGCCTCCTGGGTTCAAGCAATTCTCATGCCTCAGCCTCCTGAGTAGCTAGGATTACAGGAGTGTGCCACCACACCCAGCTAATTTTTGTATTTTTAGTAGAAACGGGGTTTCACCATGTTGGCCGGGCTGGTCTCAAACTCCTGATGATCCACCCTCCTTGGCCTCCCAAAGTGCTGGGATTACAGACGTGAGCCACTGTGTCCAGTCCATATCTTCATTTTAAGAAATCGTTATCTGGCCGGGCTCGGTGGCTCACACCTGTAATCCCAGCTCTCAGGGAGGCAGAGGCGGGAGGATGGCTTGAGCCCAGGAGTTCGAGACCTGCCTGGGTAATATAGCGAGACCCTGTTCTCCACAAAAAGGGAAAAAAAAAAAGACAAAAAAAAAAAATCGTTACCTACTATTGGTCCAGCAAAATGTGTGTGCATGAAATAAAGACATGGCTATAGAAGGGTAAATACTATAGTAAGAAGTCTAGGCCGGGCGTGGTGGCTGACACCTGTAATCCCAACACTTTGGGAGGCCGAGGCAGACGAGTCACTTTGAGGTCAGAAGTTGAAGACCGGCCCGGCCAACATGGTGAAACGCCGTCTGCACTGAAAACACACAAAAATCAGCTGGATATGGTGGTGGGCGCCTGTAATCCCAGCTACTCAGGAGTCTGAGGCAGGAGAATCGCTTGAACCTGGGGAGCGGGGGTTGCAGTGAGCCGATATTGCCCCACTGCACTCCAGCCTGGGTGACAGAGTGAAACTCCGTCTAAAAAACAAAACACGAAGAAGAGCATAAATCGGAAGTATTAATAATAGGGACAACTGAAAAGTTTTTATTTTGTTTTATTTTGTTTTTTGAGACAGAGTTTTGCTTTTGTTGCGCAGGCTGGAGTACAGTGGTGTGATCTCGGCTTGCTGCAACCTCCGCCTACCAGGTTCAAGCAATTCTCCTTCCTCTGCCTCCAGAGTAGTGGGGATTACAGGCATGCGCCACCACGCCTGGCTAATTTTTGTATTTTACTAGAGACGGAGTTTCTCCATGTTGGTCAGGCTGGTCTCAAACTCCCGACCTCGGGTGATCTGCCTGCCTTGGCCTCCCGAAGAGCTGGGATTACAGGCGTGAGCCACTGCGCCTGGCCAGGTGAAAGGTTTTTAAGCTGAGACACAGATAATCAGATTTGTGCTAGAAAAATTGTTTTGGTGTAAGAGATGCATCAATGCTAGGAAGAGTGGAAACAGGAAAGTCAGTTAAGAAGCTTTAAAAAAAAAAAAAAAAATGTGGGCCGGGTGCGGTAGCTCAATCCCAGCACTTTGGGAGGCCAAGGTGAGTGGATTACCTGAGGTCAAGAGTTCAAGACCAGTCTGGCCAATGTGGCGAAACCCTATCTCTACTAAAAAATACAAAAAAATTGCCGGGCATAGTGGTGGGTGCCTGTAATCCGAGTGACTCGGGGGACTGAGGCAGGAGAATCGCTTGAACCCAGGAGGCAGAGGTTGCAGTGAGCCAAGATGGTGCCACTGCATTCCAGCCTGGGCAACAGAGAGAGACTCTGTCTCAAAAAAAAAAAAACCAAAAAACATACATACATATATATATATATATATATATATATATATGTATAGTAGGCAACTTAAACCATGCCAGAGGGAATTGAAAATAGGGACCTACAGGAGAAATAAGAAAGAATGAATACTAGTTGGCCCTATCCTTAATAGGAAAACCTAGGGAGAAGTTGGAATTAACTCAGATTTCCAGCCTGGGTGACTTTGAATGGCTGTGAATGGCGATGTTCTTAACAGGGATTGAGAAGGAACATAGGAATAGAACAGCGTTACCCTTGGACAGTGAGTTTAAGGTGTTGCCTGTTGGACATCTGTTATGTCTCATCACTTTTCAATATGGGTCTGGCCCTCGGGCAATAGCAGAGATTTGAATGGAGCTGTAGAGTCACAGATTATCTTTATAGACATGTTACTTGAAGCCATACGCATAGATGAGCTCATTTGGGAGATGAATTTAAATCAAAAGATCAAAATTTCCTTGTTTCACCTGACTAATCTTCTTAGCCAGTTACTATTATTGTGAGCTTGGCTTTTTCACCTGACCAAGTTCTTCTTCTTCCAGGAATTAAAAGATTAAGAAAACAGACTCTATTCTTTCTTTCTGATTGATTGATATTTGGTTTCTAAAATAAATTTTCTTCCTTCTCTACATTCACAAACCCTTCTATACTTTTGTCACAGTATATACACTAAAGTTTAAACCAGTTTCCATGTATGTTTTGTTTATATTATGTCTGTTATTGAGAAATAGGCATTTTTTGGAATAATTTGGCATTTTGGAAATAATCAGAAAATTTAAAAATACATGTACCACTTTCCCATTCTTCTCCCCACCCCTACTCCTACCCCTATCCTCAAATGCTTAGCTAGTGAAATATTAAAATGTTGTAATAGAAATTGGAGTCAAGGTCTACTGGCTGAAGAGACCATCTATTTTCAGAGGCTGGAAGGAGAGAGAAAAAACCAATCAAGAGTCATTGGTTTGTTGCCTCTATTGTTTTATTTCTGACCTGTGCAAATAGCTTTTGAAGTGGAGACATGCTAGTTCTTGGCAACTAATACTTTCTGGGCATGCATTTTATGAAATCATAGGTATGTATCTGCCTCATTTTTTTAGGCTATGTATTTCTCTAGTTTAAAAATCATTTGCCAGTGAAGATCTGTCTGTATTCATGCAATCCCTAAATTTGTATTTACCTTACATGCATGTGTTTTAAATGTGTGTATGGAGGCTTTTTTTGGATGCTGTAGATGGGAGAGAGTGCCATCATCTAGTACACTGTTATATGCCACATGAGATAATTGCACAGCCGGTTCTTAATTTTGAGGGTTTTCTTTTCAACAGGTTTTGCACTGATTGCAAAAATAAAGTCCTCCGAGCATACAATATCCTTATTGGTGAACTTGACTGCAGCAAAGAAAAGGGCTACTGTGCTGCACTTTATGAAGGCTTGCGGTGCTGTCCACATGAGCGACACATTCATGTTTGCTGTGAAACAGACTTCATTGCACATCTTTTGGGTCGTGCTGAGCCAGAGTTCGCAGGAGGGTATGAGTATGTAATTTGCTAGAATGGGCTATCTAGCGCTTTGCTTCATTTTATTACTGAAAGTTTATTTTCATCACCTTCTGCCTCACTACATATGATGTATGTATAAATTAAAGTATGCCTGTAAAGATTTTGCTTCTCTTTAAAGTATGCATTTCTTAATTGACTGAAAATAGGGGAAAACTGTTCTCTGGTGTTTGGTTCAGTCCTCTGCTAGTTCTTGCTTGAAGGCAGGCAGGCTTTTTTGGCTTTCGTTGTTATAGACTATCATTTTCATTTGAAACTGATTAGAAGGGATTTTTCTCCCTCTATCCATGCATTATCGTGTGTAAATTTTATTCACAATAATGGTTTTTGCGTGAGATCTTTGCAGTAGAGGATTAAGAAATGCCTTATTGAATGTAATTCATGAACTGTATTATATTATCATTACTACATAGAAACCTAAAGTATTATCTCTTTGTTGTAATAATAAAATCAGATGATGATGTTCATAGAATAAATCAAATTCATTTCCTTTTGTGTTTAGGGTATCAACCCTCATTTGAGTGCCTACTTTCTGCTAGAATACAAAGGCCTTTTTTATCGCTAAAGTTCTGTGAACACTTGTAAAGACTAGCCTGGAGGACTCCTGCCCATGATTGAATCACTTTGGCATTGCCTTTCTCCATTCCCCCTCAAAACAAAAAACCAAATGCAGGAAAAAATGTTTTGCTATAATTGGAAAGAAAAAGGAATTGTTGTGTCTACTATGAGCTGGACACTTTCATGTGATTGCTTTGTGCCCTAAAACCCATCTCTTTAGAGCCAGTTCCTGAATTACTTTATTTTTAGCAATACGAGGATTAAGTTCTACTTGCATGTGTATTTCTCATTGGTTGTAGACATGCGTGCTTGTATATCTACATATACATTGAATGTAAATGTATAACTGTCTTGTTACTAGGCAAGCAAATTGTGTTTAAAACCTGAACTTGCAGCTGTGTTACCCATCTTTCACTGTTTCAGTTAAAGGTATTAGGAATTAATGTGTGATTATTCCCTTGTATAGGCGAAGAGAAAGGCATGCAAAGACAATAGATATAGCTCAAGAAGAAGTTCTGACCTGCTTGGGAATTCATCTTTATGAAAGACTGCATCGAATCTGGCAAAAACTACGGGCAGAAGAGCAGACATGGCAGATGCTTTTCTATCTTGGTGTTGATGCTTTACGCAAGAGTTTTGAGGTAAGAACAGTGGGCTGTTCCAGTGTCTAAGATTGCTTAGTCATGTGACTGGACTGAATCTTAATGTAAGCCACCAGTGCCTCAAAGGACTGTCCATCACTGATAGAGCTTCATGGCTTTAGCTGGATATCGTTACATGGCTTTGGGTTGGAGTAGTGGTGGTCTGGGGAACTGGGATTTAGAAGAAGTTGATGGATTTAAAAAAATGTTTTTAATCCTGTTACTTTGCCAGCCTTGGTTTTTAGACTTTCTCAGAGTAGAAAACTGAAGATGTTTAACAGGATGCTGCTATTAAACATAACTAGTGAGGCTGGGTGTGGTGGCTGACACCTGTAATTCCAGCACTTTGGGAGGACAAGGCAGGCGGCAGATCACCTGAGGTCAGAAGTTTGAGACCAGCCTGACCAATATGAAACCCCGTCTCTACTAAAAATACAAAAATTAGCCAGGCGTGGTGGCATGTGCCTGTAATCCCAGCTACTCGAGAGGCTGAGACAGGAGAATTGCTCGAACCTTAGAGGTGGAGGTTGCAGTGAGCCAAGATCACACCATTGCACTACAGCCTGGGCAACAAGAGTAAAACTCCGTCTCAAAAACAAAAAATGAATAAATAACTAGTGAAAAGTTAAATGCAGCCAAGGATTAAGCAGGAAATGTTAAAACCTTTAGTGAGTTTCGTTTTGCCTACTAATGTCCAATAGTATGAAGTAAATGCTGTGTGAATGCCATGGTATAAGAACTACTTTTTAGAAGCACACTGAAGATGCTTTGTAATGCAAGTATTGGGTTCAATGCTTGTAAATTGCTAACTTTTTAAAAAATTTATTATCTATAGAGCATACGTTAAGCTGTTAAGTATTTTATATATACTAGAGCACAGTTGTAACCCTTTAAAAACTGAGTCATTGGTCCCTAATGAGAATAGGATGAAAAGTATAAATTCCAGAAGCCCATCCATGAACTTTTAAGTACCTGATTCTGAGGAGTCTGAGGAGGTTTGTAGTAGTTGGTGAACACATTTCACATTTCTTATTCTTTTCTTTTTCTTTCTTTTTTTTATTTTTATTTTAAGACAGAGTCTCGCTCTATTGCTGAGTCTGGAGTGCAGTGGTGTAGTGGTGTGATTTCAGCTCAGTGCAGTCTCTGCGGGTTCAAGCTATTCTCCTGCCTCAGCCTCCCAATTAGCTGTGATTATAGGCGTGCACCACCACGCCTGGCTAATTTTTTGTATTTTTAATAGAGACAGTGTTTCACCGAGTTAGCCAGGATGGTCTCTATCTCCTGACCCCATAATTCACCCACCTTGGCCTCCCAGAGTGCAGGGATTACAGGCATGAGCCACTGTGCCCGGCCTTGTGGCTAATTGTATTTTTAGTAGAGACAGGGCTTTCACCATGTTGGTCAGGCTGGTCTCAAACTCCTGACTTCGTGATCCACCTGCCTTGGCCTCCCAAAGTGCTGGGTTACAGACGTGAGCCACTGTGCCCGGCCCTTATCCTTTTTCTCTTTGTTTTTTTGTGCCTTCAGAGACTGGATCATCTAATCAGGTTAAATAGTTTTTTCATTATGTGAGGAAATGGTATGTTTACTTCTGCTGTGTTGAAATTCTGAAATTTACACCAGGTATGGTGGCTCTCAAAAATCCCAGCACTTTGGGAGGCCAAGGTGGGCGGATCACTTAAGGCCAGGAGTTCGAGACCAGCCTGGCCGTCGTGGCGAAACTCTGTCTCTACTAAAAATATAAAAATCAGCCAGCGTGGTGGCGCACACCTGTGGTCTTAGCTACTTGGGAGGCTGAGGCAGGAGAATCACTTGAACCTGAGTGGTAGAGGTTGCGGTGAGCCGAGATGGTGCCATGGCACTCCAGTCTGGGTGACAGAGTGAAACTCTTTGTCTTAACAACAACAACAACAAAACAAAAAAATCTGAAATTTAAAACTAGAATCTTGCTGGTTTGGAATAGGAGTGTGTATATTACCATAGAAAACACAGGGGCCGGGCGCGGTGGCTCACGCCTGTAATCCCAGCACTTTGGGAGGCTGAGGTGGGCGGATCATGAGGTCAGCAGATCAAGACCATCCTGGCTAACACCGTGAAACCCCGTGTATACAAAAAATCAGCCGGGCATGGTGGCGGGCGCCTGTAATCCCAGCTACTTGGGAGGCTGAGGCAGGAGAATGTCATGAACCTGGGAGGCGGAGCTTGCAGTGAGCCGAGATCATGCGGCTGCACTCCAGCCTGGGCAACAGTGCGAGACTCTGTCTCAAAAACAAAAACAAAAACAAAACAAAACAAACAAACAAAAAACGAAGTTCTGACCAATATTCACCCTCAACCTTACTTTTATAATAGATGACCGTGGAAAAAGTACAGGGTATTAGCAGATTGGAACAACTTTGTGAGGAATTTTCGGAAGAAGAAAGAGTGAGAGAACTCAAGCAAGAAAAGAAGCGCCAAAAACGGAAGAATAGACGAAAAAATAAGTGTGTGTGTGATATTCCTACTCCCTTACAAACAGCAGATGAAAAGGAAGTAAGCCAAGAGAAGGTAATACTTCTTAATATCAGCTCTTAAGTGTATATGTATTGCTTTTAGATAGTAGTACAGGCCAAGTGTGGTGGCTCATGCTTGTAATCCCAGCACTTTGGGAGGCCCAGGCTGGAGGATCACTTGAGCCTAGGAGTTCAAGACCAGCCTGGGCAACATAGTGGGATCCCTATCTCTCTCTCTATTTTTTTTAAATAAAAAAAAGTACAGTCATACCTTGGTATCTGTGGGGTTTGATTCCAGGACTTCCTGTAGATACCAAAATCTGCAGATGTGCAAGTTCCTGATGTAAAATGGTGTAATGTTTGCATCTAGTCTATGCATGTCCTCCTTATACTTTTATTTCTGAGACAGGGTCTCACTCTGTCACCTAGACTGGAGTGCAGTGGCACAGTCATGGCTTACTGCAGTGTTCTTCTCACAGGCTCATGTCATCTTCCCACCTCAGCTTCCCAAGTAGCTGGAACTTACAGGTGCACCCCACCAGGCCCAGCTAATTTTTTGTATTTTTTGTAGAGATGGAGTTTCACCATGTTGTTCAGGCTGGTCTCGAGCTTGTGGGCTCAAGCAATTCTCCCACCTCAGCCTCCCAAAGTGCTAGAATTACAGGCATGAACCACCATGCCTGGCCTCTTGTATTCTTAAATTATCTCTAAATTATAATACCGAATGCAATGTAAAATCTATGTAGGGCTGGGCGTGGTGGCTCACGCCTGTAATCCCAGCTACTTGGGAGGCTGAGGCATGAGAATTTCTTGAACCCACGAGGCAGAGGTTGCAGTGAGCCGAGATCGTGTGACTGCATTCCAGCCTGGGCAACAGAGGGAGACTCTCTCAAAGTAAATAAATTAAAAGCTGTTTAAATAGTTGTTATACTGTATTGTTTAGGAAAGAAGGACAAGAAAAAAGTCTATACATGTTCAGTACAGATGCAGGTTGATTTTTTTTTCCCCTCAAATATTTTTGATTCTTGGTTGAATTTATGGATGCAGAACCCATAGATACGGAGGGTTAACTATATTGCTTTTTGCTAGATTTGGGCATTTTTACTATGCTTTTCCAGTTGTGAGCTCCTGCAGTTTTTATATCAGCTTTTTTCCTACTGTAGTCTGTATAAGCCAGAATTTTAATGTCATGTCTTTGTTTTATAAAGACAATGTTGGGTAATTATCTCTTTACCTGACTTTAATGTACTATTAGATCAAAGTCTAAATGTAGAAAGCCACCTCTGTGCATGACCTAGAGCAGTTCTCAACTTTTTGGTCTTAGGATCCCTTTACATTCTTAAAAATTAAAGTACTCAATGAGCTTTTGTTTATGTGGGTTATACTTAACAGTATTTACTATATTAGAAATTAAAAGATAAATTTTAAACTCCTTCAAAAATAATGTTAACTAAATATTTTTCAAAAATAACTATTTTCTAAAATGAGAGTGAGAAAAATGGTATTATATATTTTTTGCAGACATCTTTAATGTTAGTCTTAAAAGGAATAAGCTAGGTTCTTTTTTTTTTTTTTGTGAGACAGAGTCTTGCTCTGTTGCCAGGCTGGAGGGCAGTGGCACGATCTCGGCTAACTGCAACCTCCACCTCCCAGGTTCAAGTGATTCTCCTGTCTCAGCCACCCGAGTAGCTGGGACTACAGGCGTGCACCACCATGGCCAGCTAATTTCTGTATTTTTAGTGGAGACGGGATTCACCATGTTGGCCAGGATGGCCTCGATCTCTTGACCTCATCATCTGCCCGCCTTAGCCTCCCAAAGTGATGGTATTATAGGCGTGAGCCACTGAGCCCAACCGAATAAGCTAGATTCTTGTATCTGCTTCTGCATTCAGTCTGTTTCCATTTATTGGCTTGGTTGAAGCATATGAAGAAAGTCTAGTCTCACACAGATATATATGGTAGGAAAAGTATTTTATTTTGGAGACAGGGTCTCGCTCTGTCACCCATGCTGGATTGCAGTGGCAGATCTTGGTTCACTGCAACCTCCGCCTCCTGGGTTCAAGCAATTTTCGTGCCTCAGCGTCCCAAGTAGCTGGGACTACAGGTGTCTACCACCATGCCTGGCTAATTTTCTTTTGTATTTTTAGTAGAGACGGGGTTTTGCCATGTTGCCCAGGCTGATCTTGAACTCCTGAGCTTAGGCAGTCTGCCCACTTCTGCCTTCCAAAGTGCTGGGATTACAGGAGTGAGCCACTATGCCTGGCTGGGAGCAGCATTTTAATGTAAACCTTTTCAGATAGTTGTGGATATTCTTCGATACTATACTTTGACCAGTGGTAGTTTCTAAAAGATTCATTGCATTCTGATGCCTTATCAATGACCTTTTTGTACTCTGTTAAATTAGAATCCATTGGACTATATTAGACTTTGAATAGATCTTTTACTAATGCATTGTTTCGTAATATCATGCATTGGAATTTATTTCAAAGTTCACTGAGTTATGCAGGTCAGAAAAGTCTAAGTATTAGGAAGCTTCAAGTTCATAGTACTGCTGGTTGCAAGGCCAGAATTCTGATTGTTGTTTCAGTGTTTGAATTTTATCATTGACAACAGTTGTTCATTGTTTCTCTTGAAGTAGCAGACTGACTTCATTCATTTTTGAGAAAATGCCTGCTAAATATCTAAGTCTGAATAACCATAGTTTGTCTTTCAGTTATTCTTTCAAGTGAACTTGATGTTCCAGGAAAAAAGTTCAGCTTGCACCTCAAAAAGTTGCACAAGTACGTTTCCTTGAGACAGCTGCAACAGAAGTGCTTTAAGCATACTTCTCGAAGTTTGTCACATAGACTTTTTTTTGAGACAAAGTCTCACTCTGTCATCCACATTGGAATGCAGTGGTGTGATCTTGGCTCACTGCACCCTCTGCTGTCCCAGTTCAAGCAATTCTCTTGCCTCAGCCTCCTGAGTAGCTGGGATTACAGGCACCTGCCACCTTGCCTGGCTAATTTTTGTATTTTTAGTAGAGACAGCGTTTCACCATCTTAGCTAGGCTGATCTTGAACTTCTGACCTCAAATGATCCACCTGCCTCGGCCTCCCATAGTGCTGGGATTACAGGCATGAACCACTGCACCTGGCCCCACATAGACTATTAAAAAGATTTCTGTTGTCAGGGCGTGGAGGCTCATGCCTGTAATCCTAGCACTTTGGGAAGCCATGGCAGAAGGATTGCTTAAGGCCAGGAATTCAAGACTAGCCTGGGCAACATAATGAAACCCTATTTCTACAAGTGAATAAAAAAAGTAGGCCTGGTGGTGTGCTTCTGTAGTCCTAGCTACTTCAGAGACTGAGGCAGGAGGATTGCTTGAGCCCAAGAGTTTGAGACTGCAGTAAGCCATGATTGTATGACTGTACTCTAGCCTAGGTGACAGAGGGAGACCCTACTCAAAAAAAAAAAAAAAGGAAAAAGCGTATGTATTTGTGGTTGATATTTAGTACAATTAATATTTTTACAGCTTCCTCAAAGACATTCATAAGTGAAATATCTATGTTTGTGAGAGCGCTTGACAATTGAAGAATATAGTGATTCGGCTGGGCATGGTGGCTCACGCCTGTAATCCCAGCACTTTGGGAGGCCGAGGTGGGTGGATCACCTGAGGTCAGGAGTTCGAGACCAGCCTGACCCACACGGAGAAACCTCATCTCTACTAAAAATACAAAATAAGCTGGGCTTGGTGGCACATGCCTATAATCCCAGCTACTTGGGAAGGCTGAGGCTGGAGAATCGCTTGAAGCTGGGAGGTGGAGGTTGCAGTGAGCCGAGATTGCGCCATTGCACTCCAGCCTGGGCAACAAGAGCAAAACTCCCTCTCAAAAAAAAAAAAAAAAAGAATACAGTAAGAATACAGTGATTCTAAGTACACCTTGGTTGGCACTTTCTTGATTTATGCTAAGGACGAATATCTTTACCCACCATTACTTTTGTACTGTCAGTGTAAGTGTCGGTATAATGAAAACGCCACATCTTAGTGTTATGATGAAAATAGTTTTGATCTAGGGAATAAAGTGTAGCTGTTACGGAGTAAAGCTCTTGACTGTCTCTTAATGTTGATCCTGAAAGGAAACAGACTTCATAGAAAATAGCAGCTGCAAAGCCTGTGGCAGTACTGAAGATGGTAATACTTGTGTAGAAGTAATTGTTACCAATGAAAATACGTCATGTACCTGTCCTAGCAGTGGCAATCTTTTGGGGTCCCCTAAAATAAAGAAAGGTAAGTAAATAGTTTCTTTTTAAAATCAACTCTTAACGCTATTCTTTCTTTCTTTATTTTTTTTTTTTTTGAGACGGAGTCTCGCTCTGCCGCCCAGGCTGGAGTGCAGTGGCTGGGTCTCAGCTCACTGCAAGCTCCGCCTCCTGGGTTTACGCCATTCTCCTGCCTCAGCCTCCCGAGTAGCTGGGACTACAGGCGCCCGCCACTTCGCCCGGCTAGTTTTTTGTATTTTTTAGTAGAGACGGGGTTTCACCATGTTAGCCAGGATGGTCTCGATCTCCTGACCTCGTGATCCGCCCGTCTCGGTCTCCCAAAGTGCTGGGATTACAGGCTTGAGCCACTGCGCCCGGCCAACGCTATTCTTTCTTAATGTTAAATGTAAGAGCTTTTAGAGATTCTGTGAGCTGGAATTTTAAAACTGCTTTATAGTCCCAAGAATATCATATAATTTAGTCAGATACTTAATATTTCCTTTTTCTTTATGTTCTTTGACATATTTTTTGACAAAAACAAAAAATGGTAAATTCCTAATCATATTTTCTTTCTTTTTTTTTTTTTTTTTTTTTTTTTGAGATGGAGTCTCGCTCTGTCACCAAGCTGGAGTGCAGTGGCCAGATCTCAGCTCACTGCAAGCTCCGCCTCCCGGGTTCATGCCATTCTCCTGCCTCAGCCTCCCAAGTAGCTGGGACTACAGGCGTCCGCCACGTCGCCCGGCTAGTTTTTTGTATTTTTTAGTAGAGACGGGGTTTCACCGTGTTAGCCAGGATGGTCTCAATCTCCTGACCTTGTGATCCGCCCGCCTCGGCCTCCCAAAGTGCTGGGATTACAGGCTTGAGCCACCGTGCCCGGCCTCCTAATCATATTTTCATTATTTAATTTACTTTCTACTTTAAAAAAAAAATCCTTCATTGGAAATGTTCTACTTTTAATAAGCCGTTAATTATGAGATTTTTCTGTGGTCCCCAGTGGGTTCACTCTGTCCTAATATACTTATTGGTATGTTAATTGTAACTCTCACTTGATTTATTCTCAGGCTTATCTCCACACTGTAATGGTAGTGATTGTGGATATTCATCTAGCATGGAAGGGAGTGAAACAGGTTCTCGGGAGGGTTCGGATGTTGCCTGCACTGAAGGCATTTGTAATCATGATGAACACGGTAGGTTCACATTAAGTTTCCCAGTTATTTCTACTACATGGCTGAGTTAAGAACATAACTAAAAAGGATTATTGATTTCTGCAGGTGATGACTCCTGTGTTCATCACTGTGAAGACAAAGAGGATGATGGTGATAGTTGTGTTGAATGTTGGGCAAATTCCGAAGAGAACAACATAAAAGGAAAAAATAAAAAGAAGAAAAAGAAAAGCAAGATATTGAAATGTGATGAACATGTAAGTGTCATAACTTATAATTCTTAAACCTTTGCTGTTGAGAGAACACTTGTTTTCCTTGGAGTGGCATATGTGCAGCTTAGCTGCTAGGATTTACTTTTTTAAGAATGAGTTCATATTTATGCAGTTCCATTTGTTGCTCATCATGTGAGAGTGTGTGTCGGGGGCACAGAGAGATGTGGTCATTTGTCCAACAGTCCTTGTGAGTTAGAAATTCAATTCTTCGTTTTATACTTTTAAATTTATAAGCTATGTAATCTTAAACAAATTGTTTAGTCCCTATTATATTAGGTTCTAATAAGGTGAAGTGAATGTATATATTGGCAGGTGTGGCATAGTGTCTAGTACATAGTAAGTGCCTGGTAAAT
Source organism: Trachypithecus francoisi (assembly GCF_009764315.1). Lineage (NCBI taxonomy): Eukaryota > Metazoa > Chordata > Mammalia > Primates > Cercopithecidae > Trachypithecus > Trachypithecus francoisi. The sequence continues at coordinate 37,274,653 of NW_022681466.1, forward strand.
TAATGCCAGCTGTTGCTATTACTTAGTATTCCTTCTAAAGGTTTAATACTATGTCAGGATTTTTTTATTTTTTTATTTTTTATTGAGGTGGAGTCTCACTCTGTCGCCCATACTAGAGTGCAGTGGCACAATCTTGGCTCACTGCAACCTCTGTCTCCCAGGTTCAAGCAGTTCTCCTGCCTCAGCTTCCCAAGTAGCTGGGATTACAGGCACATGCCACCATGGCTGGCTAATTTTTGTGTTTTCAGTAGAGATGGTGTTTTGTCATGTTGGCCAGGCTGGTCTTGAACGCTTGACCTCGAGTGATCCACCTGTCTTGGCCTCCCAAAGCGCTGAGATTGTAGGTGTGAGCCACCGTGCCTGGCTTTTTTTTTTTTTTTTCTTTAAAGAATAATTGCTATTATTTCATGCCTTTTTACCTGTGAAATCCTTTGCTGTGGTATCAGATCCAGAAGCTTGGAAGCTGTATTACAGATCCAGGTAATCGAGAGACCTCAGGAAATACCGTGCACACAGTGTTTCACCGTGACAAGACCAAAGATACACATCCTGAAAGCTGTTGCAGCTCTGAAAAGGGTGGGCAGCCACTACCTTGGTTTGAGCATAGGAAAAATGTACCACAGTTTGCAGAACCTACAGAAACATTGTTTGGTCCCGATTCTGGAAAAGGTGCCAAGAGCTTAGTTGAACTCCTTGTAAGTATTCCATGTGGTCTTACTGTATATAATGGTTTGGGAACAGGGTGGATGTGGGAGGGGTTAGTATTTGAGGGCTTAAGGTAGGTAGTGGAAGCAAGCTTATAAGAAATTAAGGGTAGTATTTCATTATTCTTTGGGGGCTTCGTTTCTGTCCTTCCACTCATGGTTTATGCATCTGCTCTGGAGCACGTTTCCATGGCTGCCTCTGTCTCAGTAGAAGACATTATAGGTACTCCTTGAGTTACAGTGGGGTTACATTCCAATAAACCCATTATAACTCAAAAATACTGCTGCATCGAAAATACATTCAACACCCAATAAACCCTTTGTAAAGTTAAAAAAAAAAAAATCCCACGTAAGGCTGGGTGCAGTGGCTCATGCCTGTAATCACAGCACTTTGCACTTTGGGAGACAGAGGTGAGCGGATCATGAGGTCAGGAGATCAACACCATCTTGGCCAACATGATGAAACACCATCTCTACTAAAAATACAAAAATTAGCTGGACATGGTGGTGCACGCTAGTAGTCCCAGCTACTCGAGAGGCTGAGGCAGGAGAATCACTTGAGGCCGGGAGGCGGAGGTTTCAGTGAGCTGCGATCGTGCCATTGTAATCCAGCCTGGTGACAGAGTGAGACTTCCTCTCAAAAAAAAAACCTGGCCGGGCGTGGTGGCTCATGCCTGTAAGCCCAGCACTTTGAGAGGCCGAGGTGGGAGGATCACGAGGTCAGGAGATCGAGACCCTCCTGGCTAACATGGTGAAACCCCGTCTCTACTAAAAATACAAAAAATTAGCCAGGCGTGGTGGTGGGCACCTGTAGTCCCAGCTACTTGGGAGGCTGAGGCAGGAGAATGGCGTGAATCCGGGAGGCGGAGCTTGCAGTGAGCTGAGATGGCGCCACTGCACTCCAGCCTGGGCTACAGAGCACCCAATAAAAAAAAAAAAAACCTGAGTGTAAGTCAGGACCATCTGTAGTTGGGAGAAAGGATAGAGGTAGCATTATATTCAGGAGTCTGCCTCCCTGAAGCGGGTTACTATAAGCAAACTTTGCCTTTCTGATTGGCAAGTTATAGTAGCCACCCTTCCATACCAGGAAGAATGTACAGTTTGAACTAGAGGCTGCTTTCTTCTTTTACGTGTCATGTAGGATAAGACTCCAGTTCCTGAGACTTTTTACCTGATTCCAACTGACCCAGTGCATAGTATAGGTAGCCCTTGGAGGAGGGGAGGAAGGAGAAGAGTGGTATCTTTTCCATTAGAGTCCTGATGAAACCAAATCCTTTGGAATATTAGCTTTTTTCTTTTTTTTTTTTTTTGAGAGGGAGTTTTGCTCTTGTTGCCCAGGCTAGAGTGCAATGGTGTGATCTCGGCTCACCACAACCTCTGCCTTCCGGGTTCAAGTGATTCTCCTGCCTCAGCCTCCCGAGTAGCTGGGATTGCAGGCTTGTGCCACCACGCCTGGCTAATTTTGTATTTTTCGTAGAGATTGGGTTTCTCCATGTTGGTCAGGCTGGTCTCAAACTCCCGACCTCAGGTGATCTGTCCACCTCAGCCTCCCAAAGTGCTGGGATTACAGGCGTGAGCCACTACGCCTGGCTAGTTTTTTTCTTTTTTATGGTTGTAAAGTTTAGTTTCAATATTTATTTATTTATTTATTTTTTGAGGAGTCTCCCTCTGTTGCCCAGGCTAGATAGAGTGCAGTGGCATGATCTTGACTCACTCTAGCCTCTGCCTCCCAGGTTCAAGTGATTCTCCTGCCTCAGCCTCCCAAAATGCTGAGATTACAGGTGTGAGCCACCACCTGTATAAGTTCAATGTTTAAAAGTTTAAAAGTTTTAATGGTTGTAAAAGTTTAATGGTGATGCTGTGTAACTTCTTAAGTAAGAAATGGTTATCTTTTACTTAGTTTGTGGAGATGAATGTTTCAAGATAGGACTAGCTAGAGATAAGTCTGGCTACTTAAAATGTGGTAACTAGTTGTAACATCTTCAATTAGTTTTGTTGTTGTTGTTGGGTTTTTTTTTTTTTTTTGAGAAGGAGTCTCGCTCTGTCACCAAGTCTGGAGTGCAGTGGCGCGATCTCGGCTCCCTGCAAGCTCCGTCTCCTGGGTTCACGCCATTCTCCTGCCTCAGCCTCCTGAGTAGCTGGGACTACAGGCGCCTGCCACCACGCCCAGCTAATTTTTTTGTATTTTTAGTAGAGACGGGGCTTAACTATGTTAGCCAGGATGGTCTCGATCTCCTCATCTCGTGATCTGCCTGCCTCGGCCTCCCAAAGTGCTGGTATTACAGGCGTGAGCCACCGTGCCCGGCCCAATTAGTTATTTTTTAAGACCAAGGTATGGTGGTAGTTTGCTAGGCTCATAGGCTTCTAGGAGAAATTATAGATTCAAGGTTTCAACTTAAGGGGTTAGATTTTATTCTCACTACTTTGTTAGGCAGAATGACATGATGCTTATTCTGCAAACACTCCAATTAAGGCTTTATGTGACCAAACTGAAACTAAAAAGTTAGACTGGTTTAATGTTTAGCTGTCCTCCATTACGTATCTTTTTGCATTCTTAAGTCATAGTCTTAACTACTGCTTTGATTTGCAGGATGAGTCTGAATGTACTTCAGATGAGGAAATCTTTATCTCACAAGATGAAATACAGTCATTTATGGCTAATAACCAGTCTTTCTACAGCAATAGAGAACAATACCGACAGCATCTGAAGGAGAAATTTAATAAATACTGCCGCTTAAATGATCACAAGAGGCCCATTTGTAGTGGCTGGTTGACAACAGCTGGAGCAAATTAAATAAATAAAATAGCTCTGTCTTTCAATGAAACACTCACGATGACTACTGCGCCTTCTCTTTTGAAAAACTCTTAATTTAGTGACTTACGGCAAAATTTTATCTTAAATCAATGTGATTCTTTCTTGTTTTGGGAGACGGTGGAGGTATCCTCATTAGTTTGTTCTTTCTTCAGGCTTGTGTCTTTAGTTGCGTGGCTGCGCAGGCCTGCCATATGATTTAAGCCATCTCTTTTCATTAAATGTTTCTCTTCCTGTGAGACTTACTAAAGCAACTTAGTGGCAAAAAGTAATGTTGTACTTATAATTCTGTACAGAAATGACAATGAGCTGAATATATGGTTTTACAAAGTAGACATCCACTTGCAAAATGTTTGGATGTAATGTTAAAGCGCAATGTGCAAAATTTAAAATAAAGAATATTTATTAATATGCACAGTAAAATTTGGTGTACATGTTTCTACTTAATGTGTGGCAGTACTTTAGTATTTGCCACTTGTGGACTTAGTGCTTGTCCAGTGTTGATGTTAGAAAGGGTGAAGGGGCCGGGCGCGGTGGCTCAAGCCTGTAATCCCAGCACTTTGGGAGGCCGAGACGGGCGGATCACGAGGTCAGGAGATCGAGACCATCCTGGCTAACACAGTTAAACCCTGTCTCTACTAAAAATACAAAAAAATTAGGCGTGGTGGCGGCGCCTGTAGTCCCAGCTACTCGGGAGGCTGAGGCAGGAGAATGGCGTGAACCTGGGAGGCGGGGCTTGCAGTGAGCTGAGATCCAGCCACTGTACTCCAGCCTGGGTGACAGAGCGAGACTCCATCTCAAAACTAAATAAATAAATAAAAGAAAGGGTGAAGGACAGATACAGACTGTTGAAGACAAAAATCTTCCTGTGATGAGAATTGACAACTGAGAAAAGCAGTTTTCCAGTCTTTTTCTTTTGAGGAGATACTTTAAATACTCGCTAACATCTTACTTTCCCATGAGACTTTAACTGCTTTATTAAAGGTTCCCTAATTCATAACACAAAGTACCTCTTAAATTCAGAGGTTCATATTGACCTAGAAGAATAAAAACAAAACTTGGCAGAATTTCAACCAAGGGTTGCTGGGTAAGTAATTGCTCAACATGTAAGACTGGGCTCAGAAGGCTGCACTGAGAGCTAACCACATTGTGGGCTGTGCATGTGAGGTTCAGCCTTATCTGGTGTCCAGTAACAAAGTCACTGTGGTCTTACACTTTACTGCTGTCACAGCTGTGAGTACCAAAGGAGAGAGTTTCCCCCGGGAATAGCATTTTGCTGACATTTAAAAGATCAAGTCAAATAGCTTGGTAGACACATGATGCTTAGAGATTTGTGTCTACATGTTTATAATACTTGGTGGCAGCATACAAATTGTGGGACAGTCAGTACTTCTGTGCAATGGAGGTGGAGTGAATTTTATGTGCTTTTAAGCAGATTTTGAGTTAGATTTCAAGTGGGCAGCAGCAGAAACTTAGATTGAATTTTCATAGTGTCATTTCTTGGATCCACCTCCTGAGTTGTCTTTCAAATCTAAATGTTGTATAGGAATGAGGCAGAGGTAAAATGACTCCTCTTGGACCCTTTTTTATTTCATCCCAGAATCTAAAATATGACTGGGTCTCCCACAGCCCTTGGCTCAGAGGCGAATCCCCTCTTCACCACTGTTAGAGTCAAATGTTCTTTTGAGATCCCTAAAAGCAAAGGCTGATTTAATTCAGTTTTAATCTTTGCCATTGGGGCCAAACACAGGATAGGCAAATGAGTGTTTTTGAATGAATAAACAAGTCACATTCACTGCTTACTCCATTGCTTGCTGGAAGGGAGTCAGGTGGTTATTCAAAGATGCTTTTTCTTTAAGAGAATGGCTATATTAAGTACGCAGTTTTCAGCACTTTTAGCAAAGCGAGCTCTGCTCTGAACAAAACCAACAACCCAAGAAGCGATAATGATGTGAAGACAGTTTAGGAGCACATCCCTGGCCTAAGACTGGACTGCCTGTGGCCCAAAGCATGCTTCACCACTTCAGTAAACTCATCTTTAAAATTAAGATACCAATATGTGCTATCTCAGAGCGTTTGTGCAGATTAGTTACTATATTTAAAATGCCTGCTACACCATAAGCAACAAATGTTAGGTACTGTTTTAATCTTTGGCATATATCATGATACATTTGCTACAGTAGGGTAGGGGTAAGCGTGGGGGTCTAGGGCAGTTGGACACAGTGGGCCATTTAGGGACAGAATTCCCCAGTACACGTGTACTTGGGAGTGTTTCAGTTTTCCGTGGCTAATACAGCCAAGGGATCAGGTAGGGTGAATGAGTCCTTCCCAAGGTCACCCAGCGTTGATGGCGGAGACACTCGGCGTTTTCTGGGCTGAATCCCTTCCGATCAGCCACCGACGGGTTTGGGAGGGTGTGGAAGAGTGTTGGGGTCACCTTAAGTGCCCTTAATTCCTCATCCTGGCATTAGGGTTCAGGAGTAGAGAGGGGAGACTAAGCGGGACGCTTCAGTATACGCCCTTGGGGCTGGAGGAATCCCCGCGCTAAACCTCGGTTTCCCTGACCCCAAAGGGAAGCGCTCACTGGGCAAACTGCGCCGCCAGCTGCCAGGACGCTCCGGCGCCGCCAGCTGCCAAGACTCTCCCGCGCAGCCTGGTTTCCCTACGCCGGGGCGGGGCGGAGAGGCGGAGAGGCGGAAGGGGCGGGGCTGGGCGGAAGGGGCGGGGCTGGGCTTCCCTCAGAGGGCGGGGCGGCCGGGCCGCGGCGGCCTCCGACTGGATGTGGCGGATCGCCGGGGGCCTGAGGGTGGAGTCCCGGTCGGAGGCAGGCCGGGACTCTGGTGGGTCGAGGCGCGGCTCGGACGCCAGCAGGTCGGCGGCAGCGGCAGAAGAGCGGCCGGGCGTCACCTCCTCGACCCCGGTGCCGCCCTCGTCCAGCTAGGTGGGCGGGCGGCGTGGGCCCATGGCCAGGCCCGGCATGGAGCGGTGGCGCGACCGGCTGGCGCTGGTGACGGGGGCCTCGGGGGGCATCGGCGCGGCCGTGGCCCGGGCCCTGGTCCAGCAGGGACTGAAGGTGGTGGGCTGCGCCCGCACCGTGAGCAACATCGAGGTGAGACCGGGCCGGGGGCGGGGACTTCGCGGGCGGGTCGTTTCCCCGGAGTCGGATTCACTTGCCCGCCACGCCAGGGCCCTTTGCTGTAGTGGGGGCGGCCTCTCGGATCCCTTAAGGCAGGTTTCTCCTTTCCCCTTAAGTCTCGTCTTTGAAGGAGCCGTTTCCCCTGACAGCCCCTGCTCGAGTTACCGAATCTCCGACCCCGGCATCTCGCCGCCCGCCCCTCGCTTCTGCCTAGGGTATTGGCCCGAGGAAAGAGGAAACCGGAGGTCGGGAATGGTGGTCTCACCCCTGTGGCCTTCTCACCCCGGGTGGCCAAGTGCCTCTAATCCCCAGAAGTCACCCACCACGCAGGGCAAGGTGGCTGGCCAACCAGATGGGCAGGAGCCAGAACTGAGGGTGGGGTTGGGGGTGGGAGCTTTACTGAAGAGCCTCAGCCCCGCCCCCTCACTTCGTGGGTAACTCATGCCCAGTGGCATGAGGAGTGAATGGAATATTCATTAGTGGGCCTTCCTCCACTCTCCTGGGGCGAACAGAGTGGGTGAAATAGGGCGGAAACCTTGAGAGTATAAAGCAGCCTGGAACTCCTTACGCTTCTCTTGACGTGGGGTTGGGAGTCCTCAGAATTAAGAGAAAAATCAAGATGGCCATTTTGGAGCAGGGAGGAATTTCTGTCCTAGGCTCTCTGGATGTGCCCTGCAAGCTCACTCTCAGTGTTGAGCTAGTGCTTAGCTGCAGGGCTTTATCTCCACTGTGCTCAAAGTCCTCAGGCAGGGAAAGGGTAAGGAGGCCTTGGGTGGGGGCAGAGGAAGAAGGTATACAGGAAGGAGGACTGTCCCCTCCCCTGCTGCTGACCAAAGGTACACTTTATAACCCAGATAATCCCAAGGTCACCTGGCTCCATCACTGCCCCACTCTGCCCTCCCTTTATTCTATTCTGAGGAGCTCAGGACCCAGCCCAGCCTTGGAGCCCAGAGGATCAAGCCAGGGATTAAACAACTGGATTCCCTAGTTCCGAAGTGACTCTTGCCTTCTCACCTACTCCCCTACCGCAAACTAGCCAGGAAGTGGGGTCTGAGCCCCAAGGGGATCCCCAGGCCGATCACTCAGTCCCAGGGTGACTCCATGTCTGAGAGAGAATGCCCCTGTTGTGAGAGGGTGATGACATGATGTAGATCATTACTGAGGGGAGGTAGGGAGATCAGGTGGCACAGGTGGGGCAACAGAAAGGCAATGACAGGGAGAAATACATTCTGAGCGCATCCCTTCTGGTTCTCTTGTGGCAGGAATTTTGGGTCTAGAGGAGGAAGTGGGAAGATGTGTGCCAGGGGAGGGGAGAGCTGCAGGCTTCCTTGCCCACAGTCTGCTTTGACTGATTGATTCATTGATGTTAAAGCAGAATTTGGGTTCTAGCTTCCTACAGAGAAAACTCCTGTTTCCTGAAGTGATCAAACGTGGGTAAAATCTGGTGAAAGGGGGGTATCTGATTCTCAGAGGACTATACCTTTTGAACTCACAGAAAGTTAAAGCAGAAAAGAATGTCCCAAGACACCCGATCCAGTCCTTTATTCCTGGCTCGTCTTGGGAAGAAGAAGGGGCTCCAGGCCAGGGCAGCTGGCCAAGCTGCCCTTCCTCTAGGGCACCGCATGCTTCCTCCCCCTCGCCCATGCCTACACAGTCACCTTCACAAGGCTCAAGTGCCCAGTCACTGGCTTCCAAAGAAGGCCACAGAGCATGTTTTCTTCTTGCCTCTGAATGTCAGCTTCCCCCTGGGCTGCCTCTCAGTGGCTCTGCCTTCTGAGGTCTTTCTCGGCATGCTGAGGGCCTGGAGATGCACAGGGCATGCCCGATGGCACCTGCCACCTGACTTGCCTCATAGTCTTCTGAGAAACCTCAGAGGGGAGGGTGGTGCACCAGGGCTCAGAGAGAAATAATCTATCCTGACTTTCTGACCCCTCCTTTAGGTAGGGAGAGAAGATTGGCAGCTGGGCTTGGTTGAAAGGCATGTCTGAGAACTCTGAGCCAGCTGGCTGCAGTTTGCAAGGGGAGGGGAATAGTTCAGAGATGAGGGACTGGCTGACACAATGCAGGAGAAGAAGCTGGGTTAACCAGACCAGTGACTCTTGGTGCTGGTGGAGAGGCATGAAGTGGTGGAGAGGCGCATATTACCTATGGGCAGAAGAGGTATTCCTGTTGGGGAAGAGGCAGAAAAGAGAGAGCTCTCCATTCGCTAGATCCCTGGCCCCTGCTCCACCCAGGACTTGAGTTTATTTATTTATTTATTTATTTGAGACAGAGTCTTGATCTGTCACTCAGGCTGGAGTGCAGTGGCATGACCTCAGCTCACTATAATCTCTGCCTCCTGGGTTCAAGTGATTCTTGTGCCTCAACCTCCCAAGTAGCCACACACCCAGCTCATTTTTGTGTTTTTGGTAGAGATGGGGTTTCACCAAGTTAGCCAAAGCTGGTCTCAAACTCCTGACCTCAAGTGATCCACCCGCCTTGGCCTCCCAAAGTGTTGGGATTACAGGCGTGAGCCACCACACCCAGCCAAGACTTGAGTTTATAGTGAGGTTTCTCCCTTGATCACAACCTTTTCCCTCCGTCACTCAGGGAGCACTGTCATCCCTTGGACTTTGACCAAAGAGGACAAACTTAGGGGATGCGCAGTCCAACATCTACGTGGCTGAAGGTCAGCTGCCAAAGGAGCGTGTTTTATGAGTGTGACAGGGATGGGGGTCTGAGGCTGGCTGGGGAGCCGTGGGAGTGAGCTGCTCACCCCAGTCAGACCCCGTTGGGTTTCATAGGAGCTGGCTGCTGAATGTAAGAGTGCAGGCTACCCCGGGACTTTGATCCCCTACAGATGTGACCTATCAAATGAAGAGGACATCCTCTCCATGTTCTCGGCTATCCGTTCTCAGCACAGCGGTGTAGACATCTGCATCAACAATGCCGGCTTAGCCCGGCCTGACACCCTGCTCTCAGGCAGCACCAGCGGTTGGAAGGACATGTTCAATGTAAGAGCTCCAAGCCTCCATCTTCCAGGTGGAGGGTGGGGAGGAGAGAGGGGAGCCAGGGGTTTGTGAACCAGAGTACAGCTGGAGATAGAACATCTAGGAAGAGGGAGCTTCAGGTTCCCACCTGGGGCATCTTGACTCTCTCCTGGCTTCTTGCCCTACCAGAGGGATAGGGAGTAGATGAATGGCCATATCAGCTCTTCTCTTCTTTGAGCCCCTGGAGGTAGGTTTTTTTTTTTTTTTTTTTTTTTTTGAGGTGGAACCTTGCTTTGTCACACAGGCTGGAGTGCAGTGGCATGATCTTTGCTCACTGCAACTTCCGCCTCCCGGGTTCAAATGCTTCTCCCTCCCGGGTTCAAACGATGAAGGAGAGGGGCTTCAGCCTCCTGAGTAGCTGAAATTACAGGCGCCCACCATCACTACCCGGCTAATTTTTTTGTATTTTTAGTAGGGACGAGGTTTTACCATGTTGGCCAGGCTGGTCTCAAACTCCTGATCTCAGGTGACCTGCCCACCTCAGCCTCCCAAAGTGCTGGGATTACAGGCGTGAGCCACCACGCCCAACCTGGAGGTAGTTCTTAAAGTCTAGAGTGATTTGCTTGTGTTAGAAGAAAGATTGTTAGGGGAGAGAACTGCTGCCTGGTGGATGTTTCCCACTTGTCATCCCTGTGCCTGGGTGCTTGGGAACGTGATGTTATGGGAAGAAAAGGAAGAAAAGAGACAAGAGATGATATTCTTACCTAGCCTCACTAGTAACTGTGACTTTAGGCAGGTTGGTTACCTTCTTTGAGCTTCAGTCTTGTCACATTTAATTGGGATGAACATACCTCTGTCATCAATATCTGGGGTCACAACTCCAATGTCCCCTGGAGCCAGGTAGGTACATAAAGGAGTAAGGGAGGTTAGGAGGGGTCCACAGTGTGGGGAAGCACACAGCCACTGCTCAAATCCTACATAGTTCCTCTGTGGTGGTGTGGTCCCTGTGTGGCCTGGTTTTTTTTTGTTTTGTTTTTTTGAGACGGAGTCTTGCTCTGTCACCAGGCTGGAGTGCAGTGGCATGATCTTGGCTCACTGCAACCTCCACCTTCCGGGTTCAAGCTATTCTCCTGCCTCAGCCTCCTGAGTAGCTGGGACTAGAGGCACGCACCACCACGCCCAGCTAATTGTTTTGTATTTAGTAGAGATGAGGTTTCACCATGTTGGCCAGGATGGTCTCTTGCCTGATCTTATCATTCGCCCACCTCGGTCTCCCAAAGTGCTGGGATTACAGGCGTGAGCCACCGCGCCTGGCTGATCTTATGATTTATTTGAGAGAAGTGGGGAGTCTGATATTATGTGATACCCCCCCACTCCCATTCACTAAAATGTCAGCTCCATGAGGGCAAGGATTTTTATCTGTTTTGTTCTCTGGTATAGCTTGATCCCATAAGCACTCAAAAGATAGTTATTGAATAAGTGAAACTTTCTAGTACATGTTGGAAGGGTATTTAAAATGTTTTGAAACCATGCACAGGCCAAACCCAACTTTCAGGACATGGGTTTTCAACTTGTGGATGGTATGATAGGGTGATAGTAGGGTATGAAAGTATCCTGAGAAGTTGAAAGCAGTGTGTGAATGGGATGTTCTTCTCTCCCCACAATCCTTTCCCATCTGCTGACAGTAGACTTAGCACCTCATCTTAGCACCTCATAGATGCTTGGGCCTGGAAATGAAACCATGAAAATGAAGCCCTCAGCCTTCTTGGAGATCAGAGCCATGGTCCTCACTCACAGCACATGGGTCTCTAAACCTGGACCTTAACTCGCCCATCTGTAAAATGAGGGACTTACATTAAATTCCTACAGCTCCTTTCAGTTTGAATATTATCTAAATCTATTAGGATCATCCTATAAGGCATCTTCTCTTTCCCTGCCCCGATCCCCTAGACCTGGGAGATTTACTCACCTGGTCCCAGGGTATCTCTTTCTCCTACTCTACCTGCCAGGAGCTGAGTTCTCTGCCTCACAAGCCCACATTGCCAAGAAGATGAGAAACAGGGCTGGAAACCTCCCTGTCCTGGGACGCATCTCTTCCTACTGCCATGAACACCAAGGCAGGTTCACACCAAAGGTGTTCCGTTTCTCATGGCAGGCTCTGACACCTGATTAAGAGAAACGTCTGATCTCCTGCTGGTTCCCTCTCTTCCTAAGAGGAGAGGCCTGAGGGCCTGCTAAAAGCTTTATCTCTGCTTGTCCTCTGGGTGAGGCTAATGAGCGGGGCCAATGGGTGGGGCAGCGTAGGTGCTTTGCAGCAGACACGCCTTCAGACCTCTGTTCCCTGAAGGATGGGGATGTGGGGGTCGCCTCTGCCAGAGGGAGTAGGAGTGAGAAGTTACCTGACCCTCTAGAGTCTCCATGCCTAGTCTTGTAGATGTAACCCAGGTTAAAGGAAGGCACAGAAAGGAGGGTCAGGCCTTCTCCACTCATCTCAAGGGAGGGGATGGGGAAGGAGCAGAGAGTAGCTGAGGAAGGCAGGGAAAGGCTAGGCTCTGTGCCAGAAGAGAGAGATTTGTAAGCCATTTTGGTAAGGATTTTGAGCAGTTTAGGAGGGAGCAGGGCCAGACTCCCATAGCGAAGAGAAGAGTGGGGTATTTGGGGGAAGAAATGGAAATGATTCCCTATGGAATAAGAGGGTCTGTGCTACTGTTCGTAGAGGAGATGGCCAAGACAGAGTCTCCTGGGTCAGGAGTGGGTTTGAAGGGTTTCCATTCTTGTTTGCAGGAACTTGGGGGGTCAGCCAGGTGAGGAGCTACCTCTGCTATCAACTGGGGGTTGCAGCTTTAAGGAGAGGGGCATCTTGTGTAGAAAACAAGGTGCCCTGTGCCTGTGGCTGGTCTCTGGGAGGACCTGGACACTGTTTTGGAATGCCACACTGCCCCCTTCCCCCCTAGCATTCTGTGGCTCCATCATTTGCTCAGTTGGGCTGGAGTGGAGACACCTCATTGCCCTCCCTGGCCTGCAGGTGAACGTGCTGGCCCTCAGCATCTGCACACGGGAAGCCTACCAGTCCATGAAGGAGCGGAATGTGGACGATGGGCACATCATTAACATCAATAGGTGAGGGCAGGTGGCCAAGGGGTACCACCTACCCACCAGGCTGGGTAATATGCTGCAGCTCACCTGACCTCTTTGGACCTTAGTTTCCTTGGTGGGAAAGTATGGATTTAATACCCGAATGGCACAAGTATGGTGAGGGAAAGAATAATGTTGTCAAGTACCATCCCCTGGTTGGCTGGAATGGGCAGCTCAGTTCCTTCCCTCTACAGCTGAAGCCTGAGGCCTCTCCTGGGACTGAGTGCCTCTATTCCTCAGGCCTGGGGATGAACCCCACCTCATGGCACAAAGAAAGACTATGTACAGTATCTGCCACTGGGGAGCTCCAGTCTGAGGGGGAACATGGCCTCTGCTTGCCCTGAGATGTCCCAATAGAACCATATCAGTGAACATACAGATTAGATGGAAAGAGTTTTGACATTCTGCACCACCAGGCGAGTGCATTCTGTGGTCAGCTTAGGGATAACTTCCAGGAAAAGGAGGGTTTTCCGAAGCTGTTTGAATAACCAAAATTAGATTAGTGAGCTGTGAGATGGCCACTAGAGGTCCCCTTTAGAAGGCTTTCCGGTGCACATCTGGGTGGTGGGGCTGACCGGGTATGGCAGGGGCACTGCTGGTCTCCCTGGAGCTTCATTCTCTCCTCTTTCCCCTTCCTCTCCCCACCCAGCATGTCTGGCCACCGAGTGTTACCCCTGTCTGTGACCCACTTCTATAGTGCCACCAAGTACGCCGTCACTGCGCTGACAGAGGGACTGAGGCAAGAGCTTCGGGAGGCCCAGACCCACATCCGAGCCACGGTGAGGCTGTGGCCTAGCCCTGGTGGGGACGGGGTGGCGCAGGCCCTCCCCACCCACACACACCGTTCAGGAAGCCCATGTTCAGAATGTGCCGCTTAGAGCTCCCGGGAGTGGACTGGCACAGAAGTGGGTGCTGCTGCTCCCGGCATGGCCCTGTGCAGCCCTTCATTTCCTCATTTCACTGATCCAGGAGCCAAGGACCAGACTTAGACTTTGAGCTGGGAGGGGGCTGACCTGAGGGAAAGCAAGGGACTGTGGGAAACCAGGTGCACAGTGGCTGGAAACCGGGACTCCGGGCTCTTCTCTTGAAGGCCACATGATCGTGAGTGAGTCACTGAAGCTCCCCAAGCCTCAGCCTTCTCACTTGTGAAAAGGAGATGATGAGCTTTTTAGGGACACTTTTTTGTGAAAAGTTTACCTGACATATAGGAAAGGCTCTGTAGATGGTAGGTATCACTGTGGTCACTGCCAGCGGCAGCTTCGGAGAGAGGAAGCGGCTGCTGGATGTTGGGCAGCCATCACTGTGAAGCTGGGGTTCTGTGGCCTCCATCTTCTCCCCTCAACCTCCCCAAGGCCTGACAAAGCTCAGTCCCTGAGCAGGCCCTCTCTGTTGGCCCAGTGCATCTCTCCAGGTGTGGTGGAGACACAGTTCGCCTTCAAACTCCACGACAAGGACCCTGAGAAGGCAGCTGCCACCTATGAGCAAATGAAGGTGGGGCCTCCCTCTGGGCCTGGTGAAGCCACTGACTCCCTAAATGAAGGCAGAGGGAACCTTAGCCTTCAGACTCCACCCTTCCAGCTTTTGTGGCTCCTCCTGGAGGGTTGGGGTGGACATGTGGATGCTGCAGAGGAGCTCAGTGGTGGGAGGGAATTTGAGTCCCTTCTGTCCTTGTCTCAACCCGTTCCCCTGGTGCTCTCAGTGTCTCAAACCCGAGGATGTGGCCGAGGCTGTTATCTACGTCCTCAGCACCCCCCCACACATCCAGGTGAGTCTGGCCCTGACTGTCCACTTGCTGGAGGAACCCAACCAGCCCCAGAGGAGGGGAGCAGGGAGCCCTGCAGGGCTAGGGGAGAGTGTCGCAGCTGCCTCATGCCTTGTGCCTTCCACAGATTGGAGACATCCAGATGAGGCCCACGGAGCAGGTGACCTAGCGACTGTGGGAGCTCCTCCTTCCCTCCCCATCCTTCATGGCTTGCCTCCTGCCTCTGGATTTTAGGTGTTGATTTCTGGATCACTGGATACCACTTCCTGTCCACACCCTGACCAGGGGCTAGACAATTTGTTTGAGATTTTTATTATCATCTTGTCAAATTGCTTCGGTTGTAAATGTGGAAAATGGGCTGGGGAAAGGAGGTGGTGTCCCTAATTGATTTACTTGTTAACTTGTTCTTGGTCCCCCCTGGGCTCCTTGGCCTTTGTCTGCTCTCAGTCTCTTCCCTTTGATATGGGAAAGGAGTTGTGGCCAAAATTCCCCCCATCTTCTTGCACCTCAACCTCTGTGGCTCAGGGCTGGGGTGGCAGAGGGAGGCCTTCACCTTATATCTGCGTGGTTATCCAGGGCTCCAGACTTCCTCCTCTGCCTGCCCCACTGCTCCCTCTCCCCTTTCTCGTTCTCCTTCTGGGCTCTCCAGCCCAATCTTGGCTTCTTGTCCCCTCGTGGGGTCATCCCTCCACTCTGACTATGGCAGCAGAATACCAGGGCCTGGTCCAGAGGATTTCATGGTGATCATTAAAAAAGAAAAATTGCAACCAATCTGCCTTGGCTTCAGGAGTGTCTTTCCATTCTTTCCCCTTCTGTGTGATCAGGGGTGCTTATGTCTCAGAATTTCTTCCAGGTCGGTCCCACCTGGGACCTACCCGGTGGGTGGATTGGGGGCCTCACTCATGGGAGTATGGATTACCTTAGGTAGCAGGAATGGGTTTGTTTGGGCCTTGAAAACGTGTAGGAGTTTGACGAAGCGAAGAAGACAGGTGTGCAAGGTTGAGAGGCCTGGAAGAGCATGCAGTGCTGTGCGAACAGCACAGAACTTAAGTGCAGGAGCAAAATGGGGCTGAAGAGGCAGCTCCTTCCTGCCTTCCTGGATCGCTGGGGGGCTGAGTGCTGCGCAAAAGTCTCGCCATTACCTGTGGGACGGGGGCGTTAGTGGGCTTATCAGCAGGGACAGGACAGGCTCAGAGTCACTTAGGAAGAGAATCAGCGGCCAGGGATAGGAAGTGACTGTTGGGGTCCTCCTGCTGGCTGGTGATGAGCTAGTGAGTAGTAGTTCTGGGGAAAATCACCAGCGCCGGGATGAGGGGAGGGAGGCAACAAGACTGAATTGGTTGACCAGGAAGGCCAATCCATTTCCTTAAAGTGCCCTTCGCTGATGCGTGGATGAATGCGGTCCCGGGCCTCCTGGACCTCGAGGAACACAGGACGCAGCCGGTAGTACGGCCAGCTCAACTCGCTGCTCCTCTAGCCCTGTAGGAGGTGCTGTGGGGACAGCCTGGCGGCCGCGCATGCACAAAACAGCGTCAGGAAGGGGCGGGTGCTTCCGAACCCGGAAGCGAGGGAACCCACGTGGGAGCTTGGGAGGGGGCGGTCGTAGCTCTCTAGTCCAGTTGTGGCTAATGCGGCCTGTTTCTTCCGGTCCGAGAGAGCTCGGCGGAGGCGGCTGTCGAGTACCCTTCACCCCTGTGTTGGGAGCCTGGGAGCGAAGTGCGGCGTGGGTTACCGCTCCCGGGGACGCAGCAGGGGGCATCGAGTCCCTGGCGGGAGCTGCGCCATGGCACTGCTCTCGACCATCTGGGGCGCGACCTGGGGTCGCCTCGTCACCCGTCATTTCTCCCATGCAGCGCGGCGTGGGGAGCGGCCTGGTGGGGAGGAGCTAAGCCGCTTGCTGCTGGATGACCTGGTGCCGACCTCGCGGCTGGAGCTTCTGTTTGGCCTGTCCCCGTGTCTCCTGGCTCTGCGGGCCGCCCGCCGCTCCGTGGCCCGACTCCTGCTCCAGGCGGGTAAAGCTGGGCTGCAGGGGGAGCGGGCCGAGCTGCTCCGGATGGCCGAGGCGCGGGACATTCCAGTTCTGCGGCCCAGACGGCAGAAACTGGACACAATGTGCCGCTACCAGGTCCACCAGGGTGTCTGCATGGAGGTGAGCCCGCTGCGGCCCCGGCCTTGGAGTGCGGCCGGGGAGGCGAGCCCAGGCGACGACCCCCAGCAGTTGTGGCTCGTCCTAGAAGGGATCCAGGATCCCCGGAATTTTGGGGCTGTGCTGCGTTCCGCACACTTCCTCGGAGTGGATAAGATCATCACCAGCCGGAGAAACAGGCACGGACGTCCCTCATTCTCCATGTGCCCCAACTTGGAGTTGCAGCCAAGTTCCTAAGCACCTTGGCCCTTGGGTGATCCCTTAGCCAGACTTACCTGTCCCAGAACTCTCACGCCTCTAGCCCTTGGAAGCCCGGGGAGGGTAGGGAGCCGGGCTTGAGATGGCCCAGCCTAATGCGGGGAATGGGGAAACCTTGCAGCTGCCCGCTCACTCCAGTAGTCAGCAAGGCCAGCGCGGGGGCTATGGAGGTGATGGACGTGTTCTCCACCGATGACCTCACTGGATTTTTACAGGTAATGAGGGGCAAGAGGGGAAGGAACAGATATGAGCCCAGTTCAGCCTCTTCAAGGGGACGAAGCTAACCCCTGGCGAGGAAGAGAAAGGGGCATGTTGGCATCGCTTCCTTCGGCCTTCCAAATCCCTCTGGGGATGGGAGGGTCCTGGAGTATTTAAAACGGCAAATGGAGCATTATCTGAATTCTTCCTATCGTCGTACCCTTTCCTGCACCCCTTCCCAGGTATGCACCACTTTGCCTCTTCTGTAAGTCAGCCTCAGTGTCTCCTTGCCTACTAGGTCGGGCTTCAGTAAATGCATTTTGTTGTTGGTGGGCAGGAAGCCTGAGTTCCTCGAATAGGGCAAAGCTTGAAAGGATGTTTGAACAAGGAGATCAGTATGCCATTAATATCTAGCAAGGGACAAACCTTGGAAACACCCCTCTCCCATCCGTTTTCAGCTGTGCTTCCCTCGCTGGACACAAGGGGGCAGTATTGCTCCGCATTTGGAATCTCCTCTGACCACACCCACTGCCCCTAACCCCCACCCCATCTGCAGGGTGAGAAATTTCCCCCTCAAGAAGTGGGAGAGCTCTGGGGCGTGTCTAGAGAGCAATGCTGACCGGTAAAAATGTAGTGCGAGAAACATAGGTAGTTTTAGCTTTTCTAGTAGCCACATTGAAAAGTAAAGAGATGACATTTTAAATAAACTGTACCCAGTATATCCAAAATAATATCAATTTAACATGTAATCTTTTTTTTTTTTTTTTTTGAGACGGAGTCTGGCTCCGTTGCCCAGGCTGGAGTGCAGTGGCCAGATCTCAGCTCACTGCAGTCTCCGCCTCCCAGGTTTACCCCATTCTCCTGCCTCAGCCTCCCGAGTAGCTGGGACTACAGGCGCCTGCCACCTCGCCCGGCTAGTTTTTTTGTATTTTTTAGTAGAGACGGGGTTTCACCGTGTTAGCCAGGATGGTCTCGATCTCCTGACCTTGTGATCCGCCCGTCTCAGCCTCCCAAAGTGCTGGGATTACAGGCTTGAGCCACCGCGCCCGGCCATGTAATCATTTTAATTATTATTAATATTATTAATTTTTTGAGAGAGTTTCGCTCTTGTTGCCCAGGCTGGAGTGCAATGGTGCAATCTTGGCTCACTGCAACCTCTGCCTCCTGGGTTCAAGCGATTCTCCTGCTTCAGCCTTCCAAGTAGCTGGGATTACAGGCACACGCCACCATGCCGGGCTAATTTTTTTGTGTATGTTTAGATGGGGTTTCACCCTGTTGGTCGGGCTGGTCTTGAACTCGTGACCTCAAGCGATCCACTCGCCTCGGCTTCCCAAAGTGCTGGGATTACAGGTGTGAGCCACCGCACCTGACCTTTTAAAAATATTATTAACGAAATATTTTACATTCCTTTAAAAAATGTTTTACATACAACCCACCTCAATTTGAATTAACCACCTTTCAATTGCTTTATAGTCACATGTAGCTAATGGCTACTATATTGAACAACACATATCTAGAAGCAATTTTTTGGCGTCACCTTTTTGTAGGGAGCCCCTTTCTCCAAGCCTGATAGGAGATGAGGTTCCCACTCATCACTTCCAGCCCCTGAACAGGTAGCTTCTGAAAACACAGAAACACTGCAGAACATCCACTTAAGCTCCCGTCATCACATCTCCCTACTGTGTCTTCAGCACCTGGCCTGGAGAGTGTCGTCCACCTGCTGCTGTGGAAGAGCTGGAGGTGCCCCAAGCAGGCGCTTGTGCTGGGGCCCTATCCCTTCCTGGGTACTCAGACACTGCTCTAGCAGTTTTCCTCCTCTCTCCTGCATCATCCACTTTTCTCTTACACTCTCTTCAGCATGCAAACAAACATTCCCTTCTCATGCTCTTGATCTCACACCAGTCAGCCCCTCCTCTCACACTGAATCAAAGGCCCCGTCAAGGTCACGGGTGGCCTCCATGTTGCTGCATTCCAGGGTCTGTTCTCAATTCTTTTCTGACTTGGCCCATCTGCAGCAGCTGGCACAGCTGACCACTCCTTCCTCCTTGAAACACTATACCTGCTTTCCTTCTGCCTCACCATGTCCTGAGAGGCATTTTTAGTGGTTCTTCCTCAACCGCCTGACATCCAAGCATTAGCATTTCCCAGATTTTAGTGCTCGGGTCTCTTTTGTTGTTAAGAGATGGGGTCGGCTGGGCGCAGTGGCTCATGCCTGTAATCCCAGCACTTTGGGAGGCTGAGGGGCAGATCACGAGGTCAGGAGATTGAGACCATCCTGTCTAACATGGTGAAACCCTGTCTCTACTAAAAATACAAAAACTTAGCTGGATGTGGTGGTGGGCGCCTGTAGTCCCAGCTACTCCAGAGGCCGAGGCAGGAGAATTGCTTGAATCCGGGAGATGGAGGTTGCAGTGAGCTGAGATCGTGCCGTTGCACTCCAGCCTGGGTGACAGAGTAAGCCTCCATGTCCAAAAAAAAAAAAAAGAGATGGGGTCTTGGCCGAGCGTGGTTGTTGTTAAGAGATGCGGTTTGGCCAGGCATGGTTGCTCACGCCTGTAATCCTAGAACTTTGGGAGGTTGAGGCAGGTGGGTCACCTGAGGTCAGGAGTTCGAGACCAGCCTGGCCAAAATGATGAAATCCTGTCTCTACTAAAAATACAAAAATTACCTGGGCATGGTGGTGGGCACTTGTAATCCCAGCTACGCAGGAGGCTGAGGCAGGAGAATTGCTTGAACCCAGGAGGCGAGGTTGCAGTGAGCCGAGATTGCACTATTGTACTCCAGCCTGGGCAATAAGAGCGAAACTCTATCTCAAAAAAAAAAAAAAAAGAGATGGTGTCTTGCTGTGGGTCTTGCCACAGCCTGAAGTGGCAATGGCACAATCACAGCTCAGTACAGCCTCCGAATTCCTGGGCTCAAGCCATCCTCTCACCTCAGCCTCCTGAGTAGTTGGAGATACAGGTGCACACCATTGCACCTAATTTCTTTCTCTCTCTCTCTTTTTTTTTTTTTTTGGTAGAGATGAAGTTTCACTTTGTTGCCCAGGCTGTTCTCAAACTCCTGGCTTCAAGAAGTCCTCCTGCCTTAGCCTCCCAAAGTGCTGGGATTACAGGCATGAGCCACCTCACCTGGTCCTGGATCTCTTTTCTGTATATGTTCATTTCTTTTTGGTCTCATCTAGTCTCATGGCTTTAAATACTATCTGAATTCAAATTTCCCCCCAAGTGTATACTCTAGCCTGGACCTTGGTTCTGAATTCCAGATTCACTCATCTAGTCGCCTACTCCACAGTTGTTGTTGTTTTGCTATCAGGTGGGCATTTCAAACGTAACATTTCTAAAGCTGAGCACCTGTTCCTTCTGGAGCAACCCCATCCCTTTGATTGTTTAGGTCAAAAACTTTGGCATCATCCTTAACTGAAGTTATTTCCGTATTATCACCCTTTCTCCCTATTTCCACTGCTACCACTCTGACCCAAGCAAGTCACCATCATCTGTGGACCGTTATTGCAGAAACTTCCCACCTGGCCTCTTTGCTTCTGCTCTTGGCGCTCAGCACAGCAGGCAGAGTGATTCTGTTGAAGTCAGACCATGTTACTTCTCTGCTCAAAACCTTTCAAAGCCTCTGTACCGCCCAGATTCAAAGTCAAAGTCCTTCCAGTAGCCCTGGAGAGCGCCTACCTCGTGTGGCTGTTGTTCCCTCTTCTGTCTTGACGCCTCTCTTCCCACTGGTCACCTTACTGTTCTCAAACATGCCAGGGAGGCACCCGCCTCTGAGCTTGCTGGTCTTTCTGCCTAGAGTGCTCTTGCCCCAGATGCGTGCGTGGTGCTCCTCCTCCTCCAGGTCTGCACTGAAATGTCACCTCAGGGAGTCCATCCCCACCTGCCCTTCCACAAGGCTGGGATTTTGGTCCATTTTGTTTTGTTCACTGCCCTGTCCCCAGTGCTTAGAACAGAGCCCATGCTAGATGCTTAATAACTACTGACTAATTGACTGGATCAGCAAATAAATGAATATAATGGGCAAGGCTGGGCCCCTCCTTGGCCAGAGCGCTGATGAAGAATTTTTTTTTTTTTCTTTTTTTGATATGGGGTCTCACTCTGTCACCTAAGCAGGAGTGCCGTGGCACAATCTCGGCTCACTGCAACCTCCACCTCCTAGTCTCAGGAGATTCTCACGTCCTAGTCTCAAGAGAATCCCTCCTGAGTAGCAGGGATTACGGGTGCCCGCCACCAGGCCAGACTGATGTTTGTATTTTTAGTAGAGACAGAGTTTCACCATGTTGCCCAGGCTGGAGGTGGTGGCGTGATCTCAGCTCGCTGCAACCTCTGCCTCATAGGTTCAAGCGATTCTCCTTCCTCAGGCTCCCAGGTAGCTGGGATTACAGACATGTACTACCACGCCCAGCTAGTTTTTCTGTGTTTTTAGTAGAGACGGGATTTCACCATGTTAGCCAGGGTGGTCTCAAACTCCTGACCTCAGGTGATTCGCCCGCCTCAGCCTCCCAAAGTGCTGGGATTACAGGCGTGAACTACTGCCCCTGGCTTTTTTTTTTTTTTTTTTTTCTGAGATGGAGTTTCACTCTTGTTGCCCAGCCTTGAGTGCAGTGGCGCAATCTCAGTTCACTGCAGCCTCTGCCTCCTAAGTTCAAGCGATTCTCCTGCTTCGGCCTCTCGAGTAGCTGGGATTACAGGCATGCGCCACCACGCCTGGCTAATTTTGTATTTTTAGTAGAGACGGGGTTTCTCCATGTTGGTTAGGCTGGTCTTGAACTCCTAACCTCAGGTGATCCTCCTGCTTGGTCTCCCAAAGTGCTGGGATTACAGGCGTGAGCCACTGTGCCTGGGCCAGGCTAGTCTTGAACTCCTGACCTCAGGTAATCTGCCTGCTTCAGCCTCCCAAAGTGCTAGAATTACAGGCTTGAGCCACTGCGCCCGGCCTCTGATGAAGATTTGCTGAAGTAGAATATGAGAGCCAGGCGTGGTGGCTGATGCCTGTAATCCTAGCACTCTGGGAGGCCAAGGCGGGAGAATCGCTTGAAGCCAGGAGTTCCAGACCAACCTGGGCAACGTGGTGAAACGCCATCTCGAAAAAAAATTGCAAAAATTTTTTTTCTAACCGGGTGGTGTGGCAAGTGCCTATAGTCCCAGCTACTTGGGAGGCTGAGGTGGGAGGATCACCAGAGCCCCAGAGGTTGAGGCTGCAGTGAGCTGTGATCGTGCCACTGCACTCCAGCCTAAGCAGGAGTAAGACCCTATCTCAAAATTAAAATAAAAAAAGAATGAGAACATGTCTTCTTCCCCCTTTCAGACCAAAGCCCAGCAGGGCTGGCTCGTGGCCGGCACAGTGGGCTGCTCAAGGGCAGAGGATCCCCAGTCCTCCGAGATCCCCATCACGAGTTGCTTGGAGTTCCTCTGGGATCGGCCTACTCTCCTTGTGCTGGGTAGGTGGATGTCCCTGCTTTTGTGCCCAGATTACATTTCCCAAGCAATTGGATGTCCAGCTGGGCAACCCTAACCCTCGGCCCCATGCCCTGCAGGGAATGAGGGGTCAGGTCTGTCCCAGGAGGTGCAGGCCTCCTGCCAGCTTCTCCTCACCATCCTGCCCCGGCGCCAGCTGCCTCCTGGACTTGAGTCCTTGAACGTCTCTGTGGCTGCAGGTGAGTCTACTCCCCCTTCCCTTTCCTCTCTCCCTCTAATCATGCAGGTGGGATTTGATGCCCTCTAATCCCATTTGCTGGCTGTTTCTGTGCCTCAGTTGCTTTATATGCAAAGTGGGGAAATTAGATCCTGTTGATGAAATGAGTGACTGCCTGACACATGTCTCGGTCTCTAAACATCATCCCTCTCCTCCGTCCTCTCTTCCCTTGTCCTTGTGTCTGTGCAGGAATTCTTCTTCACTCCATTTGCAGCCAGTGGAAGGGTTTCCCCACAGAAGGGGAGAGAAGGCAGCTTCTCCAAGACCTGCAAGAACCCTCAGCCAGGTCTGAAAGACTCAGCGTGGCTCAGCACCCAGGGCTGTCTTCAGGATCAGAGAAAGAGAGGCAAAATGAGAGCTGACGTGGACTGTGTACAGTGTTCACATGCTGGAGTCAGGGACGGCCGCACCTGCCTCCGCCTGCTCCAGTGTGCAGGGGCCTCTGCCTGAGTGTGCACCAGGCCCATGTTTATTGACCACGGTCTCGTGGGGAAGGGGACTGCGGTGGAGACCAGAGGAAGCTGTTTCCTGTTGTGATGTTGGACCTATAGTAGGACATGGTAGTTTGTTAATTTCCTTGGGAAGCCATGATGGCCTAGCATGGAGGGAATCTCCTCACAGGCCCTGTCTGGAAGTTGAGGGGAAGTCTAGACATCTGCAGGGAGGCAGGCAGCCCAGCCCAGGGGACCCATTCCTCTTGAACCAGTCATTGTCTGTGGCAAATGTGTGTGTGAGAATGTGGGGGGTGGAGGGCAGGGCCCTGATGTGGGGTAGACAGTGCACACGTCAGGCCCACACACGGCCCCGCTCTGGGGCCTTGAGCGCAGGTCTCATCTTTCTGTGCCTCTGGACTCTGCACCTACCTCACAGGGTTGTTGTGAGGCTCAAATAAAACATCCCTCAGCACCTGGGAGATTCTGGCCAATTCCTCCTTTAGGTGGCAGCCTCGCTCTTCAGTCCAGTCTTCAGTCAGCTTCCACAACCTCCTTGTGGGGAGACTCCTGGCTGCAGCCCCGTGAGAGGCGAGGGGAAATTAGCAAACACCTCTCACCCGACAGGGCCCCCCATGGGTGACTGAGTCGGTTCCCCTCAAGGGGAGGAACTGGGAGCAGGCTTGCCATTGATTGTACAACCGAGACAGATTTGGCACTCCTCCCCTCGGGTCTCATGAAAGGAGCAGGAGCCAGTAGTGTGAGGAACATAGAAGTGTTTCTGTCCTGGTGGCACATTGGAACCACCTGGCATGCTTTACAAAAACCCAACACTGACACCAGAGAGCCTGACATTATGGGTGTGGCGCCACCTGACATCGGCTTTCGAAAGCGCCACCCTTGGTCTAACGTGCAGCCAAGGCTGAGAACCACTAGGGCAGGTGGTCTCAACTTGCATACCCTTGGCATTTTGGGCCAGGTAAGTTTTTGTTGTGAGAGCCATCCTGTGCACTGTAGCATGTTTAGCAGAATCCCCCACCTATACCCACTAGATGCCTGTACCATGACCCCCCATTGTGAAACCAGAAATGTCTCCAGACATTGCCAAATCGCTTCTGAGAGACAAAAATCTCCCCTCCTGGAGCGTGGCTTTGGAGGATAGCAACCCCGAAATTGCAGTCCTGACTGCTGTATGACCTTGGGCGGGCTCCTTACCCATCTGAGCCTCAGTGCCCTTCTGGGCGAAAGGGGAATAATCCTCCCTTCCTGGATTGTTGGGAGAATATGGAGGGCAATAGGAACTCAGTGCCTCATATGTATGAGGTGCTCAATAAATCGTACTCCCCTTTTCTCTGGAATCCATCTGCAATGGATTTTTCTCAGAATTCTAATGGCAATGCCAGTTTAGAGCAACACTTGAAATTGTTTTAAAAGGGTCTAAGCTCCTTGTTTTTTGAGACAGGGTCTCAGTCTGTTGCTCAGGCTGGAGTGCAGGGGCGCAATATCGGCTCACTGCATCGTCCGCCTCCCAGGTTCAAGCGATTCTCCTGCCTCACCCTCCTGAGTGGCTGGGACTACAGACGTGCACCACACCCAGCTAATTTTTATATTTTTTTTGGTAGAGATACGGTTTCACTGTGTTGGCCAAGCTGGTCCCAAACTCCTGGCCTCAGGTGATCTGCCCGCCTCAGCTTCCCAAAGTGCTGGTGTTACGGGTGAGCCACCGTGCCTGGCCTAAAAAGGGCCTAAGATCTTTTCAAAGTCAAAGTTACGCCTCTCAAGAAAGAGGACAGAATTCCTTCATAAACTGCACTGATCAGCATCTGTCCCGCTTGAGCTCCCTGTCCCCGATGCCACACAGGCTCTGACCCATCCCTGCTTCGTTCTTGGCCAAGCGCCTAGTGTACTGATGTTTCACTTTGGCTTGTCATTGGGGTCAAGGAGGAGGATATTTTTAATATTTCAGAAGCCCAGAGGCACCTGACGGATTAAATCAGAATCTCTGGAGAAGGAGCCATGTGTTTTTTTTTTTCTTTTTTTGAGATGGAGTCTTGCTCTGTTGCCCAGACTGGCGTGCAGTGGCACAATCCTGGCTCACTGCAACCTCCGTCTCCCGGGTTCAAGCGTTTCTCCTGCCTCATCCTTCCGAGTAGCTGGGATTACAGGCGTGAGCCACCACGCCCAGCTAATTTTTTGTATTTTTAGTAGAGATGGGGTTTCACTATGTTGGCCAGGCTGGTCTCGAACTCCTGACCTCAGGTGATCCTCCCGCCTCGGCCTCCCAAAGTGCTGGGATTACAGGCATGAGCCACCGTGCCCAGCCTACTGGCCAATATTTCTTAAAGCTACTTAGTTGATCTCATTGTGTGGCCAGGTTCAAGAATCAGTGGCCTTTGAGCCACCCACTCATGTCCACGAAACTGCCTCTCATGCACATGTGCTTTTGAGCTCATGCCTGAAAGTTTAGGTGAGGGTGAGATTTCATCTGTCCCTCGGGTTCCAGAAGGTGCTCATGGGAGTCCTGGCTCTGTGGCTTTCCACTTAGATGGCTTCTCAGCCTCCTCATCTTGTGGATAGTACCATTATTACCAGCCCTATCTATACCCTTCCTTTTCAGCAGAAGTTTTAAAAATAAAATGAGAGAGTATCAGTAAAAGATGTTCTGTAAACCAGAGGACACTGCACCCCAGGACTAGCACACAATAATACAGACTTTGATGTGATGGTTAATTTTATGTATCACCTTGACTGGGCCATGGGTTGCCCAGATGTTTGGTCAAACATTCTGGATGTTTCTATGAGGCTGTTTTTGGAAGAGATGAACGTTTACATTGGTAGACTAAGTCAAGCAGACCCCTAATGTGAGTGGGTCTCATCCATTCAGTTGAGGGCCTGAATAGAACAAAAAGTCTGACCTCTCCCAAGTCAGAGAAGCCTTCCTACCTTCAGACTAGACCTGAAATATCAGCTCTTCCTGGATTTCAAGCATTCTGGCCTTTGAATGGAGATGATACCATTGTTTTTCCTGGTTCTCAGGCCTTCAGACTCAGGCTGGAATGAAACCATCAGCTCTCGTGGGCGTCCAGCTTGCTGACTCACCCTACACATCTTGAGACTTGCCCGCCTCCATCAGTGCCTGAGCCAATTCCTTATAATCTCTTGAACACACACACAGTTGGTTCTGTTTCTCTGGAGAAACCTAATACACTTGATGAAAATGAATGTAGGTGTCCCAGTGCTCCCTGCATTGGGGTGCAGAGTTGAGCTTGCTCTCTAGAACCAAGCCCAACATGGAACTTAGAAGTTGGAGTAGGGGCTACTCAGGTACCCCACCCCTCACAGACTCCTCCATGGTAGCTGGAACCCGATCTAACCTGCCCTGGGCATGCTGTTCATCAGCTTTCCCTGTCTGGGCCATCCAGAAGACTCTCCTGGGCTTAGTCAGGTACAGGGGGCTTCTCCCTGCTTCACTCCCTGGGCAGCAGGCTGGCTGGCCTCTGGGAAGACAGGTTCACTTAAACCAAAGGGGATTGAGGCTATAAATTACAGACCATGCACACATAGATGTGTGCTTATTTCCGGTATACAGGCAGTCCCCCCAACAAAGAGGGAGGGTCTGAGGTCCTAAGGATGAGGAGAGAGAGGTCTGATTCTCCTTTGAGCAGCCTCTGGTGCCTGGCCCGGTGCCTGTACACTGAGTGGACACTGCTCAGCAAGCGTGGGTTAAGTACACAGGAGCTGGGGAGGCTGTGGCTGTGGGTGTAGAGGGGCTGGGTGGGGGTCCATCCCCTGCAGGGCAGAGTTGGAACGAAGTCAGAGGAGAGAGCAGTGGTGGTTAAAAGCAGGAGCCTGGCTGCTAGACAATGCTTGCTTTGAGTTCCAACTCTGTGGCTTGCTAGAAGTATAAATGTGGACATGTCCCTTAAATTCCAAGCCTCAGTTTTCATCGTCTATAAAATGGGGATGACAATGGTGTCCACTTCAAAAGATGGTGGTATGGATTAAAAGAGATCACCCACGTAAAACTCTCAGCTCTATGCCTGGGGGAGCACAGTAGCTGCTCCTCGAAGCCTCTAGGGCTAGATCTAGAGGTCAGGGCGCTGGGTTGTCCGTAGGCTCTGGCTCCCTTCAGCTGCAGTGCACAATGATTTACCCCTGGGAACTGCTGGAAGGAGTTGAGGGAGGAGAGGGGTTGGAATGACATTTGTAGGAGCCCCCTTTGTCAGGACTCCAGGACCCTGAGATGCCAAGATGGAAACGGTCTAAGAAGGATTGGCACTGACTTGGTATTCTCAGAGCAGCTAAATCAGGGCTGGCACCTCAGATCCCTGCTGCAGGCCTGGAATATTTTTTTGGCAGGAGGCTAAATTGTCAATCCCCCTCCCCCTAGGTTGGGGTCCTGAATTAGACAGCACCCCCCCACACACACACACATACGCACACACCACCACCACCACCACCACCACCACCACCACCAACTCCTGCAGGGCCAGGTGCCAGGCATCCCCACAGTCTGTAAATGTAATCAACCGTGAGCTTTCTCACTTCCACAGGTGCAATGAGCAGGCCCATCTGCTAATCCCTGATTAATGGTGTTTACAAACATGGGGCTCGACTGCAGAGCCGCTCAGCCACTCCCTCCTGGGGTTGTGAGGCAGGGGTCTTCTTCCCAGCAACCTCTCCCCACTTCTTCAGTCCTCATTCCCAGTCAGAACCCCTCTGCCTCCCCTTCCCCAGGCAGTGAACAGTGCTGGAGGTCTCTCCTCCTCCTCCTCCACCGAGCTTCCTGGCCCCTTCTCAGTGTGTACACATGTGGAAGCGGAGAGCAGGGAAAGCAGACAGGGAGGCTTGGCGGCAAGGCCAGGATCCTACTCGTTCCTGTCCCACCGACTTAGTCTACCAGTGTCTTTCTTCCCAATTCTGAACTTCAAGGATGCGTACTGGGTGCACTGCCTTTTTTCGCCACTCAGCTCCAGCCCTGAGGCCTCACATACATGCCTCCCTGAAGGAGTTCTCGGTGGGGCAGAAGTCCGGTACCAAAAGCAGGGTGTCAGACAGTGCCGGGTCCACATGTGGGCCCTACCTTAGGCAAGTCACTTACTCTGATTGAGCCTCAGTTTCTTAATCTGTAAAATGGAGGTAAGAATACTACTTCCCATGTAGGCTTAAGGTTTGTAGGTGAGGATTAATGATGGGATACATGAAAAAGACTTAGCACAGTGCCTGGGACACAGTAGGTGTTCAATAAATGTGATCTTTTAATTGCGATGATGATGATGATGACAATGATAATGAAAGGAGGCTTTTGAAGCTAAAAAAAATACCCAAGAAAGCCTCCTCCGCCCCTCACGCCGCTCTCTCGGGGGAAGGGCAGGTCCCAGCTCATTACTGGTGGGGGCTGGGTAGGGGGAGGTGTCAGATTGGAATCACTCCTGGGTCTGTTTGCAGCTTCCCTGTTTCATTAACACCTCCCTAGTGGTCTTCAGCTCATCCTGCTGGGGGAGGTGCTCCAGAAAGTTCTAATGGCCTCCTACCCAGCCCAGAGCTCAGTGCCTCTTACTTCTGGGCCTGTGTGCCAGGTGACATAAAGGCGGTTTTATGCTGGCCGCTGACCAGAGGTTGTCATTGTCCCCCTCTCCTGAGGGGCCTGGAAACCTGGTCAGGGGACAAAGCACCTGGAGCGGCTCCTTCCTTTCATCCACTTCCCTCAACCTCTAATCCATAGGTTTTAATCCCCCGTCTCCTGGGCATCCCAATATGGCCACTTTCCCTTCCTTCAGAATCCCCGTGTGAACAGGGCGCAGTCTCAGCTGGATGCCCAAGGCAAGATGCTTATCCTCTAGGACATTCAGTTGTCTCTTCTGTAAAATGAGGATGTCATACCTCTCCGGGGGTTAGCACAGTGCCCAGTAAATTGTAAACTCTCAGTAATTGGAAAAATATTGTAGTTATTTTGCGGGCAAAACAACTGCTCTCAAAACTATCTTTTTAAATCGCAGAACTGTGTGTAGCTCGTTGGGGGCTGGTGGAAGGGGAGCAGGGCCAGAGCCCTAAGGACCATTAGCACCTCCAGAGAAGTGGGAAAGGGCACGAGCTCTGCCCCCCAGTTAATTGGCCCAGCTCCTTCCCCAGATTGGGAAAGGGAGAGGGGCTGCTCTTTGAATTAGGACCAGGAGATTTCTACCTTAGGCTCTGCAAAGGCTGCTTTGAAACAGGACTCCTCCTGATTGCACTCCAAGAAGGATTTTTATGGAAATGCCTGTCCTTCGCCCCTGCCACATGCCCTCTCGGTCACAATATTCCATTTCAGAGGACACCCTTCACCAGCTGGGCTGGGGAGGAGGGGTTGGGCCTTTCTCCTGCCCTCTTGCCAGCTGGGCCCTTTTCTCCCTCGGGCTCCAGCTTTCTTGCTAAGGTTTGTAGGCATCAGAAGGGAGATTCCATGAGAAGCAGTACCTTTGTGGTTTATCTGCAATCTGAGAAAAAAATCCATGGGCTGGCCTGGTGCAGTGGCTTATGCCTGTAATTGCAGCAATTTTGGAGGCCGAGGTGGGCGGATCATGAGGTCAGGAGTTTGAGATCAGCCTGGCCAACATGGTGAAACGCCATCTCTACTATAAATACAAAAATTAGCTGGGCGTGATGGTGGCACCTATAATCCCAGCTACTCGGGAGGCTGAGGCAGGAGAATCGCTTGAACCCAGTAGGCGGAGGTTGTGGTGAACTGAGATTGCGCCATTGCACTCCAGCCTGGGTAACAAGAGCAAAATTCTGTCTCAAAAAAAAAAAAAAAAAATCCATGGGCTAAACAGTTCCCTTTAGAAAGAGGAAACTAAGCCAGGTGTGGTGGCTTATGCCTGTAATCCCAGCACTTTGGGAGGCTGAGGTAGGTGGATTACCTGAGGTCAGGAGCTCAGGACCAGCCTGGTCAACATGGTGAAACCCCATCTCTACTAAAAATACAAAAATTAGCTGGGCCGTGGTACATGCCTGTAGTCCCATCTACTTGGGAGGCTGAGGCAGGAGAATTGCTTGAACCCGGGAGGCAGAGGTTGCAGTGAGCTGAGATCACGCCACTGCACTCCAGCCTGGGCGACAGAGCGAGACTGTCTCAAAAAAACAAAACAACAACAAAAAAACTTGCCCCCTGCTCCCTACAACCGCAGACACATAAGCCCCTCCCACCCTCTAGGAATATCCCTGCCCCACTTAGACCTCCAAGGCAGGAATCAGCCTTACCCATTTTGTATTCCCAGGTCCCAGTACAGGGCCAGGCACATGCTGGGTGTTTCACAGCAATGCATGAACAAGCGAATAAGTCCTGAGGTTGGAGGCTGATTGCCTCCCCTTCCTCTTCTCTGCAGTGGGCTGGAGGGGCAGATCCCTGAGCATGCCTCCAGCCAGCCTTGACCTTCCACTCTCAAGCAGTGTCAGAGGAGGCAAGTCAGAAATCATCTCCAGCCACAGCTGCTCTTGCTTTTCTGAAACAAGGGAGCTAATTGAGTCTGAGGAGATGCTTCATAGTCTCCCTCAGCCTCTCAGCTCTGCAGAGACCCACCTGAGCCAGACTTTCAGCCGACAGTCCCTCGCATAGATGGGGGCACCAGCCTGGGTCAGGCACTGTGCGTGAGGCTGGATCTTGTCTGAATCAGAGCCCTGAGGCTGACACACACTCTAACAACAGTCTTGCTTCAGTGAGTATGCGACCTGGAAGCCGTGTGCTTGGAGCAGGAGGAGGAGTGATGTGGTGATGATGATGGTACTAACATTTGTTATGCACTTACCATGGGCTTACATGCCTCATCTTGTTTCCCTTACTATACATTTTGTTTGTTTGTTTGTTTTCTTTTACAGACAGGGTCTCGCTCTGTTGCCCAGGCTGGAGTGCAAGGATGCAATCATAGCTCACTGCAGCCTCCAACTCTGGGCTCAAGCGATCCTCGCACCTCAGCCTCCTGAGTAGCCTCCTTAGCCACTATGCCCAGCTAATTAAAAACATTTTTGTTGTTGTTGAGACGGGATCTCGCTATGTTGCCCAGGCTGGCCTTGAACTCCTGAGCTCAAATGATCCTTCTGCCTCAGCCTCCTGAGTAGCTGGGATTATAGGCATGAACCACTGCCCAGGCTTCCCAAGCCACCTTGACAAGCTCTAGGTGGGGCATTCCAGTGGAGGTGCTGGGAGGCACCTCCGTCCAGTTTCCCACTGGCTCTCGGTGGTGTTCCAGGCTGGGAGCCCAGAAGTGACAGCTCAGGGCTACTGTGGGGTGCTGCAAAGCCTTGGCCCCACAGAGACTCCAGACGTGGGTTCAAATCCTGGCTCTGCTCCCAAATTTGAAGGCTCAGGCCTTGGGTGAGTTTCTTAACCTCTGAGCTTAGTTTCCTTCCTGTAAGATAGAGCCAATAACTGCTTTCACCCAGGGTTGTGCTGGGAGGCTTCAGAGATGATGCCCTTGACATACAGTAGACCGTCAATAACCCTTCCTTCCTTTCTGTCTTTTTTTGTTTTCTTTAGACAGAATCTCCCTCTGTCACCTAGGCTGGAATGCAGTGGCCTGATCTCTGCTCACTGCAATCTCCACCTCCTGGGTTCAAGTGATTCTCCTGCTTCAGCCTCCTGAGTAGCTGGGATTACAGGCGCCCTCCACCACCACACTTGTCTAATTTTTGTATTTTGAGTAGAGGTGGGGTTTCACCATGTTGGCCAGATTGGTCTCGAACTCCTGACTTCAAGTGATCCAGCCACTTTGGCCTCCCAAAGTGCTGGGATTACAGGCATGAGCCACTGCGTCCAGCCAACCCTTCCTATCTTGCCTCTTCCCTCTTCTCAGCAGCCTCCCTTTGTGTCTACCCCTTTGCCCTTCCTAGCCTGGGGTCTGGCATCTCCTCCCCCGTCACCTCTGCCTGTGGTTTCTGATGAGCTGTGTCCTGTCTGCCTTCCCTGGCCAGGTCACTGGGGCTCTGCTGTTGCTCCCTCTCTGAGGCTGTGTCTGCACACCCTGCCTGGTCCTCTCCTTCCCTCTCCCCACCGGCTTCCTGTGCCCTCGGGGCTGATCGATAGCAGCTGCTGGTTATCGATTGGGGTGGGTGTTCAAGTGTGACTGCCGCAGGCTGGTATTGATGGGCAGAATTGGTGCTAAGGTCCCGGTGGAGCAGCAGCTGAGGAGCCTGGGGCTTTAGGAGGAAGCGGGGTTCTCCCCCAACACTTGAGGGGACCTGAGAGTGGGAGTCCTTAAAGGGACAGACATCACAAAGATGAGATTTGGGGCTGGGGGCAGAGGGCCTCTAAGGACAGAATGCCAAGGCTTAGCTTAGACTGTCATCCAACAAGTATTTATTGAGCACCTACTATGTGCCAGCTGGGGATATAGCAGTGAGCAAGTCAGCAACAACCAATAAGTAAAATTATTTGGTATAACAACAGTAGAGCAGGGAAAGGGGACGTAGAGCCCCGTGGTTGGGGGAGGGCACAATTTTAAACAGGGGGGCTGTAA
Source organism: Trachypithecus francoisi (assembly GCF_009764315.1). Classification (NCBI taxonomy): domain Eukaryota; kingdom Metazoa; phylum Chordata; class Mammalia; order Primates; family Cercopithecidae; genus Trachypithecus; species Trachypithecus francoisi. The sequence continues at coordinate 37,307,392 of NW_022681466.1, forward strand.
ACAAAGACCTGGAGAAAAAGGGCAGGAGTGAGACCCCGAGAGCATTCCAAGCAGTGGAAACTCTAAGTGCAAAGGCTTCTGGGTGGGAGTGTGCCTGGTGAGCTCTAGGCCAGTGTGGCTGGAGCGAGGTAAGGAGTGAGGACAGTGAGAGGAAATGGGGCAGACAGGGAGATCATGGAAAGAGAGGCTGGGTGCGACTAGGAGCCGACAGCCCAGGGCTGGAAGCTGCCCACCTCCAACTTGCGCAGCCTCCGTACAAGGGTGGCTTCCAGAACATGGTTCCAGAGCCAGCTGACCAGGTCTCAGATACTTCACCTGCTTTGTCATTGAGATCATGTGAGTCAGGTTCTATCATTACCCTGTTGTAAAGCTGGGGAGACTGAGGCTCAGAGACATTTGACAACTTGCCCCAGGCCATGTGACAGAGCCGGGACTCAAACCCAAGTCTGACTCCAAAACTGTTGCTTTTGTTGTTATTATCTTAGCTGTTTTTAAGTGTATCAGTCAATAGTGTTAAGTATATTCACATTGCTGTGCAACAGACCTGCAGAGCTCTTTTGCCTTACAAAGTGGAAACTACACTTTAAACCACAGCTCCCCATCCACCACCACCCAGCCCTTGGCAAACACCATTCTCTGTTCTGTTTCTATAATTGGACAACTTTAGATACCTCATAGAGTGGAATCATACAGCATTTGTTTTTTCGTGACTGGCTTATTTTAGCATCATGTCTTCAAGGTTTGTCCATACTGTGGCATGTGACAGAATTCCCTTCCTTTTTAAGACTGAATAATATTTCGTTGTCTGTATACACCACATTTTGTTTATCCATTCATCCATCGATGGACACCTGGATTGCTTCTGCCTTTTGGCTTTTTTGAATAATGCTGCTAGGAACATGGGTGTGCAAATATTGCTTCAAGACCCTGCCTTAGGCCAGGTTCGATGGCTCACGCCTATAATCCTAACACTTTGAAAGGCCAAGGTGGACGGATCACTTGAGGTCAGGGGTTCGAGACCAGCCTGGCCAACATGGCAAAACCCCATCTCTAGTAAAAATACAAAAATTAGCCAGGTGTGGTAGCGCATGCCTGTAATCCCAGCTACTTGGGAGGCTGAGGCAGAAGAATTGCTTGAACCCAGGAGGCGGAGGTTGCAGTGAGCCAAGATCACACCATTGCACTCCAGCCTGGGTGACAGAGTGAGTCTCAAAAAGAAAAAAGAAAAAAGAAAAAAAAAAAAGACTTTGCCTTCAGTTCTTTCAAATATATACCCAAAAGTGGGATTGCTGTTCTGATAGTAATTCTATTTTTAATTTTGTGAGGAATTGCGTACTGTTTTCCATAGTAGCTGCACCATTTTACACTGCCCCCAACAGTGTTCAAGGGTTCCAATTTCTCCACATCCTCAATAACATTGGTTATTTTCTGTCTTTTTGATGGTGGCCATCATAATGGATGTGAGGTGGCATCTCCTCGTGGCTTTGATTTACATTTCCCTGGTCATTCATGATGTCGGGCATCTTTTCACATGCTTGCTGGCCACTCGTGTGTCGTCTTTTGAGAAATTTCTATTCATGCTCTTTGTTCATTTTTATTTTTATTTTTTTGAGACGGAGTCTTGCTCTGTGGTCCAGGCTGGAGTGCAGTGGCAGGATCTCAGCTCACTACAAGCTCCGCCTCCCGGGTTTACGCCATTCTCCTGCCTCAGCCTCCCGAGTAGCTGGGACTACAGGCGCCCGCCACCTCACCCGGCTAGTTTTTTGTATTTTTTAGTAGAGACGGGGTTTCACCGTGTTAGCCAGGATGGTCTTGATCTCCTGACCTCGTGATCCGCCCGTCTCGGCCTCCCAAAGTGCTGGGATTACAGGCTTGAGCCACCGTGCCCGGCCTCTTTGTTCATTTTTAAATCAGGTTGTTTACTTTTTTGCTGTTGAGTTGTAGGAGTTCCTTATATATTCTGGATATTAACCTCTTATCAGATATAAGATTTGCTAATATTCTCTCCCATTCTGCAGGTGGCCTTTTCACTCTGTGGGTTGTATTCCTGGATGCACAGTTTACATTTTGATGTAATCCTATTTTTCTTTTTTCGAGACGGAGTCTCGCTCTGTCGCCCAGGCTGGAGTGCAATGGCGCGATCTTGGCGCACTGCAAGCTCCGCCTCCCGGGTTCACGCCATTCTCCTGCCTCAGCCTCCCGAGTAGCTGGACTACAGGCGCCCGCCACCACGCCCGGCTCATTTTTTGTTTTGTATGTTTAGTAGAGACGGGGTTTCACCGTGTTAGCCAGGATGGTCTCGATCTCCTGACCTCATGATCCGCCCACCTCGGCCTCCTAAAGTGCTGGGATTACAGGCGTGAGCCACTGCGCCCGGCCATAATCCTATTTTTCTACTTCTGCTTTTGTTACCTGTGCTTTTGATGTCATAAGAAATCATTGCCAAACCCACTTCTCTGTGCTGTCAGTAAGTCTGCCTTTGGGTGGGTGGGAGGGAATGGCCACGGACTATTCCAGCAGTTGAGGGAATGAGGACGTGTTTAGCCAGGAGCATGGAAGCCCCCAGGTGATGGGAGGGCAGTGATTATGGTATTCCAGTTACAGAGGGGCTTTCACGGGGCAGAGTGATGACCCAGAAGGCAGAAATGGGACCAGTAGGATGTCCAGGGAGGCAAATAGCAGCTCAGTCTAGCAAGATTCCAGAAGTGGAAGAAGATACCTTGGAGGTAGTGAGCTCCCTGTCACTAGAGTTGTGCAAGACCTCAATTGATCATTCAGAATATTTCACAGCGGCTTCAGACAGAGGATGTGTTTGAGTTGATGGCCTCTGATCCCTTCTGTGATTCCATAAGGAAGGAGGGAGCTCAAAGGTTCAGCCAGCAGGGTGGGGTGGGCAGGATTGCAGTGCACAGGTATCCCCTCCTCTGTGCCTGGGGAAGTCTTGTGCTTTGAAGCCTAGCTGTGCAGGAGATTCCCTTAAGTTGCCATCATCCTAGCGCCTGAACCCTAGCCCTGGCCCAACCCACCCATGGGTCTTGGATACCTGGACTGGAAGAGAGGAAGAGAGACCTTAGATGTGCCTCCATCACCTGCCAGCTGCTGCTTGCAGGCAGAATGGAAGAAACAGACTTTAGAACCTGGTGGACCTTGGTTCAGGTGCTGCCTCAGCCATTGGCTAAGTGGCTTTGGGCAATTTCTTTATGTCTCTGATCCTAATTTTCTTCATCTGGGAGCAAGGGGTTGTCACTTCTCTTGTGGGGTTTACTACAGAATAACAGTAACAGGGGCCTGGAGCCTGGCAGGTGCTCAGTTAACTGCACTGATCAGAATTAAGCCCCTAACAATTTCCTTTTAGCACCCTTGGAAGCCAAGGACCTGAGCCAGCTGCACCCCCAACATACCCCATCCTGTGACTGCTTCCCATGGCTTGGCCCCTGCCAGCCTCATAACCTGGGTGGACCTCAGCCTTTTATCTCCTACTGAGGGCTGGGAGTGCAGACTCTGGGTCCAGAATCCAACAGGGCCACAGTAGACACCCAAGCCAGCTCAGGGCCCCTCTCTTGGTCTGACGGGTGGGGCTGAGAGGCGGCTTGACACTGACATCCTGTCTGTCTGTCTATCCTCGGCCTCTTCCTGTCCCTGTAGCTGCTGACCCTGGTGTTTCCTCACTCTCGGCTTCCCAGTCCCTCTGGGCCCTGCACCTTGTGTCCCTGCTCACTTCCTTGCACGTTGCACCCAGAGCTCCCCCCACAACCATCAGCCCAGCCCATTGTGGAGAAAAAAATCAAATCTCATTAAAGTCATCGATTTTCTTCCAAATTTGCTGTGAGTACACTTTGAGGCTCTTCCGTATTCCTGCCTGCTCCCACCTCAGCCCCTCAACTACCCCTGCAGCTACGCCAGGGAAACAGGGTCAGGGTTGGCAGGTGGTATGGAGGGCAAGGGGGCCCCCAGCCCCCTTTGGTCTTTCAATGTGGCCAGACCCTGGATATGTCATTGATTTCTGGGAAGTATTTCCCCATCTGTCTGTCCTCATCTTCCTACAGGACTTGGGCTGTGTGTTGCATTATGTATCTGTCTATGTGTCAGTTTGTGTTTTGTGTGTATCTCTGTGGTGTGTCTCTGTGCATCTGTGTCTTTTCTTCTCTGCCTCTGTGTGTACAGGTGTGTTTGTGTGACTGCAGGGGGTGTGGGGCTGGGCTTGTAGCTGAACTCTGGATGCTCTGCTGTCCATGAGATAGCCAGCCTGGGGAAGGGGCTTGACTTGGGATAAACCCAAGCTATTATTCTCCCCCACCAGGGGCCGGCGGGTGGGCTGGGATCTGAAAAGGGCACAGGCTTCCCTTCTGCCTCTTGCCCCCTCCTGTCCGTATGGAAATGGGATGCCCTGCTGATATCCTTGTGATGCTAGATTTGGGGTTTGGGGGGCTGGTGGAAGAGACTTCAGACTGGGTGTGGGGGCTCACACCTGTAATCCCAGAACTTTGGGAAGCCGAGGTGTGTGGATCACCTGAGGTGAGGAATTCGAGACCAGCCTGGGCAACATGGTGAAACCCCGTCTCTACTAAAAATACAAAAATTAGATGGGCGTGGTGGTGCATACCTGTAATCCCAGCTACTTAGGAGGCTGAGACAGGACAATCACTTGAACCCAGGAGGCAGAGGTTGCAGTGAGCTGAGATCAAGCCACTGAACTCCAGCCTGGGTGACAAAGTAAGACTCTGTCTCAAAAAAAAAAAAAAAAAAAAATTCAAACCTGTTGTGGGGGCATCATTTCAAACTTGATGTGGAGTTCCTCCATCCCCTAATCTGAACTAAAGGGTCCCAGGTGGGGGACATTTAGAGTTGGATGGACATATACTGACCTGGTGAGTCTGGAGAGAGCGGACTAAGAGAGAAGGCTGGGCAGTGGCAGTGCCCTGCAGGGGTATGGCATGAGGGCATTCATGTCTGCCTGGGTCATGTTCCTGGAGTAATGTCAAACATCAAGGTCAGCCTTGACAGGGACAAAAAAAAATCACAGAAGGGGCCCTTTGGCCTTTGTTGGGTGGGGAGGCTTGTGACCTGGCTGTAGGCAGAGCCTCTTCCCTCTAGCCCATTTGCCAGGCCCAGAGGTCAGCTGCGGTACTGAATTGGCCCTCTAAGCCCTGGGACACTGCCCCACACCCCAGGGTGGGCATCTTGATGGGGTCCCTACTGATGTGGGGCATGGGGTATGTTCCCAGGTGTGTGCCTTCAATGTAGTATCACTGCCGCCTCTTGCCCCAGACCTGCACAGGTGTGTCATGTGAGTTCATGGCTATGCATGCGTTTTCTCCCTGCAGCCTCTGCCGGGGAGCTGGAAGCAGCCCTTCGGATTCCAGGGACAGGCCAGATTTATGACACTGGGAGAAATATTTAGGCCTGAGACAGTTTGGTTGTGTTAATTATGGAAATCTAAAGATAATCTATATTTAATGCTGAATTTTGTCAAATTTGCTAAAGAATTAGGGGAGCGTGTGCAAACAGTGACACTTCAATGAAGAACAAGGTGCAATTAAACTCTGAAATTTACAGTGGAATAATTGGAGAGCATGACAAATATAGTTATCAGCAGCAACTAATTAGGGGTCTGCTCGAGGTTTCTGGGCTTGATTAATCTCGCCTGGATGCTAATAAGTTATGTGGGGCAGATGATAACCGGTTTGTCTCCTCCTTCCTTCTACTCTCTCTCCAAAGCACTTGAGGGGTAAGAATGTGACCCATTCAGTTCATACCTCTGTGCAGCCTGGCCTGAAGGGGAGGGTGAGGGCACTCCAGCTCCTGTCCTGGGACCCCTGCCCAGGTAGGGATGATGTGAATACCTTGCCCTGCCCCTGCTCAGGCATCCTGGGGGCTCCTTGGTCGGTAAGTTCTTCTTGGTGTCTCACTTGAGTCTTGTTGGGATTGGGGGAGAGTGGCTTGGAGCCTGTGCTGGGGTCTCGCTGAGCCTTAGCGGGCCGGATTCGTCCCTTGCTATTGATGTAGCCGTCTGACTCCCACCTCTGCTTCCACTTCATGCCCGGTGGGAAGGGGCGCTGGAAGACCCCGCTCGGACCTGCAATAGATCTCATGCACCATCTTATTTGGCTGGGCACTTCCCCCCCTCTCCCCTCCCAGGCTTCTGCTAATCTTCCTCACTGCTGACTGTGGCCAAGCCTTGGATCCATTGATTAAAGTTTAGGCTGGAGCTGACGCTATTACCCCGCTGGAGTGTGGCCAGCACCCTGGGCACCACTGCCAAGCCCAGCTGTGAAACTAGCACCACCGCCTCCCTTTCTCTGTCTGTCACCCTGTCTCTGATTCTCTCTGTGTCCAGTCTCTCTCCTGTCCTGGAGCTTCCCTCAGATCTGCTGCCCTTGTCACCCTTCAGGGGCCTACCCGGTATGACCAGCTGGCGGGGGAAAGGTGATTACCTTCCCAAGAACTCTACCTTCTGCCACCCATCCCTTTCTCAGAAGTCCTCCTGACTGTCAGCTGCCCCACCTGGGGTCCCCCAAGGCAGCTCTGTGCATGGACCCCACCCTGAGCACCCCTTGCCATTTCCAGCCTTTGCTCAGTGTCATCGGCCACAGGATGGAGACTCTGATTGACAGTCTCAGATGAGGCTGATGAATCCAAAATGGGACGTTAGATAAACTACTTCTTTGTGAATGTCATCAATACAACTGGGTCTCTCAAAGCACGAGCATCCGTGAACACACATGTCATAGGAGGCCAGGGCTCTGCTGTGGCTGGTGGAGGGGATGCTGGCTAGGACAGGGGCCTCCAGCATCTCCTTCAGAGAGGAGGGGCGAGGCTTCTTTGAGGCTCTCTTCTTGCTTTTGGGATGAGGAGTTTGGGATCGGACACACTCAGACTTGTGTCCTGGCCCTGGGGGTCCTGGGCTCTTCTTTCCCTAGGGCTTGTTTTCCTTCTTGTAGCACAGAGATAATTCCTTCACAGTGAGGAGCGCAGGAAACGGGCTAGGAGCTGAGCAGGCCCTGAGTACATGGGTACCCTCCCCTCCCCATTCCTGCTCCTTCCAGCTCCCCAGCCCTCCACCCTTCAGGTGGACTAGCACACTGTTTTAGTCAATGCTAGGATGCTGACATGAGGGAAGCTGGGGTGGGAACCAGGCCCAGAGCTTCACCCCACCCCAAATCTGCTTGAGTCAGGGAACCCACCTAGCTTGAGGTCTGGTGTGTAAAGGTAAGAAAAAGGCTTTGTAAATTCTCCAGCAAGGTCAGAAGCGCTGCTCTTGTTAGTGAGTAACAATGTGCCGGAAGAGTGGGCTCCAGTAGCCCCCTCACCTCTGTTCTCTCTCCACATGATATGCCTAAAAGGTAAATCCTATCATGGCCTGCCCCTGCTCAGAAACCTTCAGTAACTCCCTGTTGCCTCCAGGATAAAGTACAGAGCATAATGGTCAACACTGTTGGCCCCACTCTGGTTCCCACTTCCTTTTGGGCTTCTTCTACTTCCTTCCTTCCTTCCTTCCTTCCTTCCTTCCTTCCTTCCTTCCTTCCTTCTCTCTCTCTTTCTTTCTTTCTTTTTGAAAGAGTCTTACTCTGTCCAGGCTAGAGTGCAGTGGCAAGATCTCGGATCACTGCAACCTCTGCCTCCTGGGTTCAAATGATTCTCCTGCCTCAGCCTCCCAAGTAGCTGGGATTACACGCGCCCACCACCACACGTGCCTAATTTTTGTATATTTAGTAGAGATGGGGTTTTGTCATGTTGGCCAGGCTGGTCTTGAACTCCTGACCTCAAATGATCTGCCTGCCTCGGCCTCCCAGAGTGCTGGGATTATAGGCCTGAGCCACCGCACCCAGCCCCTTTTGGGCTTCTTGAAGTCCCTTTGCTCTACCCACCCAAACAATGCCCTGTTCCCCAAACTCCCACAACACCTGACAATCTATAGGCTTTTATTGGATCAATTTCCATTTTCTGACATGCTTTCCCTCCCACTCCCTCCCCACGGCCACTTTCTGGGAGGCCAAGCTCAAGTCTCATCACCCTCCAAAGCCTCCCCTGATGCTCCTAGTTCCTCCAGCCATGCCCCACGACCCCCCAACCTGAATTCCCTCTGGTTGCGCAGCTGTTCCTTGTGTCTGTGTCAGGTGTGTCCACCAGAGGGCGACAGACACTGCGGGCAAAAGCAAAATGGCCCCAGGATTGGCTGCGTTCCCCTCCCCCCACCCCACCCCCTCCACACCCGTCCTGCCTCTGCTATGCTGTCGCCTGGACTTCCAGCCTGGCATCCTCACCGCTGGACTTCAGGGCTGGAGGACTTGGGGACAGGGCATGTTGTGTCCCTTTTCTGCAGAGCTGCCATCCCTGGAGATTTGGGTGAAATGACAGAACCAGCTGCTCTTGTTTGTGTAGTGCGTCAGTTTCCCAGTCAGTGTTGACGTTCTGGGTCCCCAGGGCAGGGTTGAGTGGTTTTTTTGTTTGTTTGTTTTGAGATGGAGTCTAGCTCTGTTGCCAGGCTGGAGTGCAGTGGCGTGATCTCGGCTCACTGCAAACTCTACCTCCCGAGTTCAAGTGATTCTCCTGCCTCAGCCTCCTGAGTAGCTGGGATTACAGGCGCCCACCACTACATCCGGCTAATTTTTGAATTTTCAGTAGAGACGGGTTTCACCATGTTGACAGGCTGATCTCGAACTCCTGACCTCAAGTGATCCACCTGCCTCGGCCTCCCAAAGTGCTGGGATTACAGGTGTGAGTCACTGCACCCAACCGAGTTGGCTCATTTTACAGATGGGGAAGCACACCTTGATCATGGCTGTGTCTTTCAGAGACTGGAAAGTCACGGGTGCAGAATGCTCTGGACAGACTGAGGCTTATGGCAAATTTGCTGAGGGTGACGTGGCCTGTAAGGGGAAGGGTTGGCACTCAAACCCAGGGCTCTCTGACTGCCGGGTGAATGTGTTTTTCTCCACATCAGTTTTTCTGATTATTCAAGATGTAGGTTTCATTCTGTCATCGTCACAGCCCCGACTCTGAGGCAACTGTAAATGGTGCCCCAGGCCTCGGACCCCAACCCCCAAACCCCAATAGGCTCCACATCTGGGGACAGGTCACCCGCCCCTCTGAGCCACAGCTTTGTGTGAAATGGTCAGGTGATGTGCAGCCTCTTCCTCACAGGGTTATTGTGGGACAGAATGAGATGATGCCCGCAGAGGCCCCTGTGCTCCAGGATGGATCCCCTGCGAACCTGGGCTGGGACATTTCCCCAGGGGCTCTTCGTCTGTCTCTTGGGGGCTAGGACGGGGAATGCAGACACCCGCAGGTCTCCTTCAGCCCCTCTTGGCGGAAGGAAAAGAGACTTGGGGTCTCCTTCCTCAGGATCCTGCAGCCCTTGCAGCTGCTGGAAGTGAATGGGCTCCGTCGCCATGGCAACATGGGCCAGCCGTCCGCAGGGCCGGTCCTGTGCCAGGCGCCGTTGACCTCACTTAGGATGATTACCTTTCGGCAAATAAAATAATTGTGTTAATAAAGAGGCCATTCGCCCCTCATTCCCCATCCCACTTTGCCTGTTTCCCATCCCCATCCAGTGGAAAGAGAAGATTCTCTCCACCTGGTTACCCCCGGCCTGTGGGATGCCTTACTCTTAAATTGTTGATGAGACCCTCACTGGGTTTTAATCTTGGCCAATATTAAACGTGTCCCACCATTCCCATCTTGCCTTCTGCCTCCTTGACTTGGTGTCTCTTTTGAAGTTGTGCAATTGAGATTCTACTACTCATCCTGTCTTCTTTGGACAATTTTTTTTTTTTTTTTGAGACCAGCTTAGTCCCCCAAGCTGGAGTGCAGTGGTGCAATCTCAGCCTACGCAACCTCCGCCTCCCAGATTCAAGCAATTCTCCTGCCTGAGCCTCCCGAGTAGCTGGGATTACAGGCACACGCCACCACACCCAGCTAATTTTTATTCTTTTTTTGTATTTTTGGTAGAGATAGGGTTTTGCCATGTTGTCCAGGCTGGTCTTGAACTCCTGACCTCAAGTGATCTGCCCACCTTGGCCTCTATAAGTGTTGGGATTACAGGCGTGAGCCACTGCACCCAGCCGGGACATATTTTTGAACATCAACAGGGCTTCCCAAGCTATTATAGTAATCAATTCTATTTTTTGAGGGTCTACTGTGTGTTATACTCTTTATGAATGCCTTTGCAAATGCTCTCTCTCTAATCCCTTTAACAATTGTGCAAGTCAGGAGCTTCAATACCATTTTACTGAGAGAGAAAATACGTATGTATATATTTTGAGTCTGGTTCCCCCTGTGTTGCTCAGGCTGGTCTCAAACTCCTGGCCTCAAGCAATCCTCTGGCCTTGGCCTCTCAAAATGCTAGCATTATAGGCATGAGCCACTGCACCTGGCCAAAATGTGTGTTTTGACAGGGCTAGAAACATGTTGGTTTAGCTCCTGGATTGCAGAACAGGCTTCTCTAATAGAGTGCCTGGGAACATTCAGTTCAGCTGCAGGCAGATACACACTTGCCATGGGCTCGAAACTGGGCTGGGCTTCCAGAGGAGAAGAAGAGAGAAACGGAGACCCTAGGAAGCTCTGAGTCAAGGATCAGGTGGGTGGGAGTAGACGGATATAACCATGGAAAATGGAGATGCAGGATGCAGTATGAGATGCGAGGCGCAGTGTGGCCAGTGCTCCGAGACCAAGAGAATGATGGAGACCCCATGCCAGGTGCTGCAGAAGCAGACCCCCAGAGAGAGACTGACGCAGCGATGGAGGCCCTGAGGGGGATGAGGAGGATGAGACTGGCAGTTACTGGGCCTCTGATAAGCAGCTGACACTTTGCTGAGTGCTTCAAATTTGTTATTTCACACAATGCTCATCACAGCCCCATTTTACAGATGGGGAAAGTAAGGCTTAGAAATTTTACGTGAATTTCTCAAGGTTACACAGCTTGTGTAGAGCCACGATTCAAACCCAGATCAGCCTGACCTCCCTGCCTGGACTCAGTGGTCTTTTGACTTCATCAGGCTGATCGAGAGAGAGAGAGAGAGAGAGAGAGAGAGAGAGAGAGAGAGAGAGAGAGAGAGCGCGAGCCATGAAACAGATTGAGCAAGGCACGGAGTGCAGGCTTCGTGCACAGGATGGGGCCTCTTCTGGATATGACAATGCCTTAACCCCTGTTCTTTGAGGCTCTTGTTTAAGATCTGCCAAAAAGAGGTCACCCAAATTATGGCCGATTTAGAAAGTTTACTTTTCACCAGTGCACATAAAATAGTGCAAAGAGATTAGGCTCTTCGAAAGGTCATTTTAAGTCTTTCAAAGAGTGATTAAGTCAGGGCCCTGCAGGCAGTGTCATCCTAAGTTCTCATACTGCAAGAGGACTGCCCTCGCTGGATTCCAAGGTCTTTCCATGACTAGAGGAAAAGTGTCATCCGGACACCGTGTCAGAAGTCTAGATTTGGCGCCCTCTGTGAGTCTGAGAGCGTCTCCCCTTCTGCACTCCGCCACCCCTGTGAGAGGTCCTGCCAAGTGAGTGAGCCTGCAGTGGCAGGCAGGGGCTGCGGTGCCCATTATGCACACTAGGTGGCGCTCTAACATTGGACAATCCTCTGAGCATGTGGCTGCATAGTGGCCAGAGGGCAGGGTGGCATGGCTTTGAGGGGAGGCTGGTCTCACCGGCCCTGACACTCCGACCTAGGTTAGGCCGAGGGGCGCTGGAGATGTCAGAAGCCAGGCTGGAGACCAGGAACTCTGCTCCTCCACCTGTGACTCCTGGTCATTCTTGGGTCAGGGCTGAAAGCAGAGCAGTGGGAGGAACAGAGGGACCAGAGGGCAGCTGGAAGGGTGGGGTTGGGGGGGCGGGCACACCAGCAGGCCCTGGCAGGGCAGCCCGGCACCCCTCAACCGGTAAGGGCCTGGGGAAGGCTGTCCTCTCACTGACCACTAAAGCCTAGAATTGTAGGCTTTAGTGTAGGGTCTCCCAGCAGTGGTTTGGTCATCTCCCTTGCCCTTGGACACAGGGCCAGGAAAGAAGCATGGGGGTTTGTTTATAATGCCTGCAGCTGGTAGGAAAGGAAGCCTTGGCAGATGTGACTGAAGGATCAGCTTTGCTCAGCGGGCAAGACCCAGGCACAGGACCCAAAGGCCTCAGGTTTGTGTCCCTGTTTAGGCATGTGACCTTGGGCAAGTCACTAAGACCTCTGCTTCCTTCTTCCTGAAAGCGGCTAATCACGTCTGCTTTCAGAGTTGGGAACCTTGAATGAGATCATGCACACAAAGGCACTCAGCACACCAAACACGGGGGGCGTCCGTCCTGTCCTGCCAGTTTGCAGAAGTGGCAGCTTGCATAATTTCCCTGCCTGTAGGCCCAGTAAACAGTGCTGTTGAGTGATTGGTGCCTGGGGGTGGAGGCAGCTGGAGTTGGCAATGTTCCAAAAGGGGCCTCCAAACCTTGTACTCAGGGGCCTATCCTTGAGAGACCCCGTCCTCAGATGTCCACATTTTCCCTGTTCGGAAATGCATGCCTTGGAGCTGGGCCTGACTGCTCCGCTTGCCCGCTCTTTGTCTCGTCCCTTGTCTGAGGCTCTGTGGGATCTAGAGAGAAAGAGAGAAAGGAAATTCCCAGCACTCGCTTGCAGGAGAAGAAAGCGGAGGGGTGGACTTGTCTGGGGATCTCTTCTCCAGCAGTCTGCTTGCCTATTTCCCTCACATCTGGTACAGGGGGGGAAACTGAGGCAAGGGAGAACCGTAAGAACAAACTACAAATCCCTGAATGCTAGTAGGGATAGGAGAGTGAGATGGTGAATTGACTTCCCAGCCCCATTTCAGGGACTGAGGGGGTCTGTTGCCCTTGACTCTTGGGGAAGAGGTCTCGAACAGTTCCCTAGAGACATTCGAGGAGTTAGGAGATGGGCAGGGAAAGGTCTGGGAGGAGGAAGTTGAGGGCAAGGGCATTGGGGGCAGATTTATTTGGTTAACAAATGTTCCACAAACGCTCAGTGAGAACCTCATGTGGGCTAGGCAACTGGTCTAGGTGCTGGGACTCGGGGGCCCAGGTGAATAAGATTCCCACCCTGGGCGAGTTTCCTGGAGTAAACATCAGGCTGGCTGGGGCTTGACTCTATGTGGCTGCCCGATATCATCTAACACCTCTAAGTCCCAGTTTCATCAGCTGTAAAATGGGGATAATGACAATGTCTCCCCCATGGGATGACTGTGAATGTTAGATGCATGGAAGGTGCTTAGCACCCAGCTCCTGCATTTAATAAACGTGAACAGAGGTGGAGTTTGTCAGCATTATTGTGATCGAAGCTCTGGAGAGTGTGACCTTGAGCAGATTGCTCACCCTCTTTGACCCTTGGGTTCCTTATCTGAGAAATGGGTTCATGACATCTGCCCTGCCTGCTACCATAGGACCCTGTTGTTAAACCAACTGAGATAAAGTGTGGGAGCACAGGGGCTTTGTAAACTACATCACACACAGAGGGGAATGGTCCATTTAAATGGTTTGGGGTACATGCGTGTGCATGCATTTGTGCACATGTGTGCGTGTGTGCGCCACTATCAGAGACCCCAGCATTTGTGCTCCATCTTTGTTGCAGGCCGTCTGAGCTCAGGTCAGCCGTCAGATGGATGGATATATGGTGTCCTGGCAGTTCATGTCAGGAGTCTGTCCCTGGAGCCCTGGGGCTGGAACTGAGGTGCTGGCGGAGGTGTGGAGATGAGGGCCAGGCCGAGAGTTGCAGCATTTCTCCAAAGACCTTAGGGAAGTGAAGAAATCAATCTTTCTCAGAGCTGGAGATGGGATCAACCTTTCCCCCCACCTCAACTCTGGGCTGGGCCAGGTTTTCTGCAGAGGTTGGGGGTCCTTGCTCCCCTCTCCCAACAACTTCTTCTCCATGCACCTCTCCACAACTGATCCCTTTCCTGGCAGTTCTAATTCCTGCTGCCAAGCTACAGAACAACCCAGAGAAAAATAACCACGCCCGGGTAATTTTTGTGTTTTTAGTAGAAAAGGGGTTTGCCATCTTGGCCAGGATGGTCTCGAACTCTTGACCTCAGGTGATCCACCAGCCTTGGCCTCCCAAAGTGCTGGGATTACAGCACCACACCTGGCCTGTCCTAGAGGTTTGTGATGTGCCCCTCCTGGCTCCTGGTACCCGCTCACCTGCATGAATACTTGTTAGTGCCCAGGGCTCTCCAGCCCCATCTGCCCAACCAGTTGACTGAGGGGTGGAGCCGGATAGGGTGCAGCTTAGGCAGAAGGATGAAGAAGCAAAGAGCCAGGAGAGCCAGCTCCTGGCCACATACCCATTTCTAACCTCTCTTCCCCAGGAAAGGTGCGGTGGGAAGCAGTGTGGTGGAGTGGAAAGAGAGTGGGTGTTGGACTTGGCCAGGCTGAGTTCAAATCCTCACTAGCTGGGGGTATCTGGGGCAAGATGGGATGGTAAGAGGACCTAGCCTGTGGGGTGGACATGCAACCTTCACGGGATAACCTGTGTCAGGTGCCTCCAACTGTGAGTCCAAGCCTGTCCAAGTCTCAGTTAACGAGGATTTGGGCAATTGAGTGCTCCCCCCAACAGCCATCTCCCCACCTCAATTGCTTTCTCAGCTCATTGATTGGTTGATTGGGTGAAAGGATGATGGGGAGGATGCCATCCAGTTGGGGAGATGGTGTGAGCCGAAAATCCCAGAGTATATGTCCTTTCCAGGGCAGCAGAGACAAAAAGAGCTTTTCTGGCTGCGAGATTCCAAGAAGGCTTTGTGAAGAAGGAACGGCATTAACCCGGGTTTCTCAGTGGGCTCAGACTTACAGGTGGAGAAGGGAAGGGGGTGCGGTGGGAGGAGTGGCATGGGCAGAGGCCTTCGGTGAGAAAGCTGGGCACACAGCCGCGAAGTGGCTGTGAATAGGCTGCTTTCCTAGAGCAAAGGGTAAAACGGAAAGGGCGTTGTTTGCAATTCCTGGCTTATTAAAACAAAAGTGGGATAGATTGGGAAAAGAGTAGGAGGCTGAATTATTTGGATAATTACAAAAACGTTCCTTTAAATCCCGATTTGTGTCGCTCACTGTGGGTGGCTTGCCGCCTTTCTCCTTCACCACGAGGATCACAGACTTCAGAAACACTGAGGGGAATGTCCCTGGAGAAGGGCCCCTCCTGTCTTCCTCTCTCCCTTGAGTCATCGCTTTGCCACCTTAACCCCACTCTCACTCCTCAAAGAAAGAAGGTGGTGTTGGAGGAAGGCTGGAGGGGGAGCCCCCTATCTGAGGTCCCCAGACTGTCTTCAGAGAAAGGGAGGAGCAGCCTCAGCTTGGCGTCTGGGGCCCTATTTCATCCTTGGGTCCATCAGGGAGGAGGATTCTGCTCCCTGCCAGAAACACTCCTGTGGAGTGATTTGCATTACATCCAGCTCACACCCTCTTCCTTCGAAGAACAGATACCAGGAGATGGTGTTTGCGCAGGGGGTTGGAGAAGGAGGGGGAGAGGAGAGGGAGGAGGAGGAAGAGGAAGAAGACGACAAAGAGGAGAAGAAGAGGAGGAAGAGGAAGAAGAGAAGGGGAGGAGGAAGAGGAGGGGAGAGCAGGAAAAGGAGGAGGAGGAGGAGGAAGGGGAGAAGGAGGAGGGGAGGAGAGGGAGGAGGCGTAGGCGGCCAGCTGTCAGAGCTGCTTATTTTATCTTTCTTGCTCCTGGAGTGGGCTGGCAGAGCAGTCCCCGACAGTGGGAGGACTCGAGAACATGGGCCAAAGGAGGAGATAATTTGGGCCTGTTTCCCTGGCTGATTCCGCTCTTTCTCCCTCTATCTCTCTGCCTCTGCTTCTCTCCCTCTCTGTCTCTCTCGTGGTCTCTGTCTGAAGGAGACGTATCCTAGGTGACTCCCTGGGCTCCATCGTGCTTCCGCGGAGCTGCGCTGTGGGGGTGATGTTCGTTCCTTCTCATTGTAGACTGAACTTGGGATTTCTCACCTCCCGGTTATGTAGATGTGGCTTTGGTCTTCTTTGGGGCCCTAGGGTGGGTGGGGAGCCCACATTTTCTCTCCTCACCATTCTTCTAGAGCCCAGCCAGCCTCCATGGGCCACCAACTACATACTCCGTGGAGAGTCCCTATTTCCAAACCATTTCCTATCTTTTTTGTTACATGGATTTACTCCAAAAAGTAGCAAAAGAACTTGTGTTTCTACACGTTTCCATTCTAATCAGTTCTTTCTGGATTTTCTGGGCATTTTTGTTACCAAGTGTCTGAAAGGTCCTGAGTGCTATGAACTGGCTTTCACATCTGCGACGTGCTGTAGCCCTCCCACGACACTGGGCCCAGGGGTGTTGATTTTCTTTTACAAATGAGGCAACTAAGGCATGTTAACAGCTGAGCCTAGGTTTGAACCTGGTTCCCCCTGTGCTGGTGCAGAGCTGTTTCCCCTGGGATGTGTGTCTCCAGTGTCACTGCCCTTCCACTGGGTTTCCTGCTTTTACCTAACATCGACTCACACGGTCATTTTCAGGGTGGCAGGGCCTCCTGTCTTGTCGTTTTAATGGCCACATAGCATTCCATCATGTTGATGGATCATTTTGTTTGGTGACTCCCTCATTGTTGGATATGTGCAAGGTGTCTAATTTCTTGCTATAATAAATGCAACTGCTGTATTTGTTCAAATTATTGTCATTATCTTCATCCCCAGTATGTTCCACGAGTAGGTTCAGGAATGGAAGCCAGGGCTCTTTGTCTCAACAGGGTCTGGGGTGGTGGTCAGTACCTGGTGTTTTGACCCAGAACATGACCAAAGCAGGGATGGGTGGCAGCCACCTTTTGGGGCTGCTTTGCATTCACCTCCAGCCAGAAGAAGCTACAATGCCCCCTTTAGGGGCTGGCATATTGATGCACTGTAAATTCTCCGTGTGCACATGTGGCAAAGTCTGGACTCACTTTACTGATACATAACATTGTTTATGTTATGTACTCAGAGCCGCCACCACCACAAAATCTGGGGGGCGAAAAGATCCATAGTATAAATCTGCACCAAACATTAGCCAGGGAATTTAACATTAGTCAAATGGCCAATGTTACCATTAACTGGCTTAACACAGAGCTGCTAATGGATTTCTCAAAACAAGTAACAAGGCTTAGAGAATAAACTAGTTAAATGTTATAACCATAAAGTGCAGTCTTTAGCCATAGCATCTCTGTTTGGTGGAAAGCGTACATTTTATGAACAAAGTGAGTAATTTGGGAAAAAGGATCAAAGACAGGAGGAGACCCTTGTTTCAGTTCCAGTGTAAAGGGAGGTTGGTGGCGCAGATGGCTAGTGGAGTTAGGAATTCAGATAGCCTTCTGGGGATGTGGGGCTCTACAAGCTGGCAGAGGAGGGAAGCAGAGGGGAGGGAAGTAGAGGGTCACTGAAGGGATGAAGAAGGAGCAGATCCTCCTGATTCAGGGGGAGGTGAAAGCACAGAGCAGGAAGGGACGCGCCTGGGGTCAGGATTGGATTCCTGTGGAGTTCCAAGCATCTGAGCCAAGCTGCCTCCTGGTTTTGCAAAGCATGGATATTAATAAGGGTGATTAGCAATCATGACGTGTGAATAATAAGAGGATGGTTAATTGTCCTGGTTATGATGAACAGCAGTCACTGCGAGAGGGTGGGTGAGCTGGGACCCCCAACACACACTTACACTGTATGAATCGTTCCTGGCTGCTGCTTATGAGGCAGCAGAACCAGCAAACTAGAAGGGGATCCGTATTTTTACATATATATATAAAACCTAATAAGGCAGAATTTAAAAATTCAGGTATAATTTCCTGGCTGGGTGCAGTGGCTCACACCTGTAATTCTGGTGCTTTGGGTGGCTGAGGTTGGGGATTGCTTGAGCCCAGGAGGTAGAAGCTGCAGTAAGCTATGATCACGCCACTGCACTCCAGCCTAGGCGACAGAGCCAGATCCCATCTCTAAAAACAGATAATAATAATAATTTCCTTTTATACCATTGTGAAAAGACATATTCACAGCAGAAACTCTGGAATATACCCAAATATATAAGGAAGAAAACAGAAACCACTGTAAACATTTTGTAAACAATGTAAACATTTTGCAAACACTATAAACAATGTATATTGTAAACAATATACATTGGAGGTATATATCCTTCAGCCTTTTCTTCTATACATACATAAATATAGGCATAAATGGTATTTATTTATTTATTTATTTTCGACAGAGTCTCATTCTGTCACCCAGGCTGGAGTGCAGTGGCAAGATCATGGCTGATTGCAGCCTCAACTTCCCAGGCTCAAGCAATCTTCCCACCTCAGCCTCCTGAGTATCTGGGACCACAGACACACACCACCACACCCGGCTGATTCTTTGATTTTTTGTAGAGATGGTTCTTCCCATGTTGCCCAGGCTGGTCTCAAACTCCTAGGCTCAAGAAATCCTCCCGTCCTGGCCTCCCCAGGTGCTGGGATTACAGGCGTGAGCTACTGTGTCCGGCCTATGAACTGTATTTGAAACAAAACATAATTAGGATGGTATTCTGCATGGCATTTGGTAACTTGTGGTTTTTTTTTTTTTTTTTCTAACTTACAGATACTTCGTGTGCTCTTCTCCATGGCATTAAATGGTCTTTGAGAATATGGCTTTTTAATGAGGGGAACGTTATTTGGGGCAATGGGGGCATGTTCTCACTCATAGGTGGGAACTGAACAATGAGATCACTTGGACTCGGGAAGGGGAACATCACACACTGGGGCCTATCATGGGGAGGGGGGAGGAGGGAGGGATTGCATTGGGGAGTTATACATGATATAAACGTTATGCACATGTACCCTAGAACTTAAAGTATAATAAAAAATAAAAAAATAAAAAAATAAAAAAAAAAGAAAGAAGTCCATCCTTTCTTGCCTCCCCCAGTTAGGAATGCTGTAGGGTCTTCGGGAAGGTGATGCTGGGGTGGGGCGGGGTAGCTCATGGGCCCCTGTGGTCAGGAAGTGGTGCAGAGAAGGAGTCAGGACTGCTTCAGAACCTGAGCTTGATGGAGGAAAATGTCTATTGAAAACAGTTTTTCCTCATACTCAGTTGAGGGTGGAAAGCAGCCAGAATCCTTTGGTGGGCATGGTTAGAGCCTGATACCGGTGTTAGTACCTGGTCCTAGAAACATCTTTGAGAACTTCTCAGCCTCAGTTTCCCCGTCTGTATGCAGAGGAAGCAGCACCTATCTCTTGCTCACCTCCTGGTGGGCTGTCATCAAGGACTGAGATACAAGCCCACTTATGAAGTCAAAAAATACTGAAGATGGAGCTCCCATCAGGTAGAAAGAAATGGGACAGACCTCAGGGTTACGGAAGAGAGGCCAAGAGACTTAGTTTTCCCGCTGGCCACCTGTGAGACCCAACGAAAATCCTGTCCTCTTGCCCGAGACTTGCATGTAAACTGCAGGGCTGCACTCGGCAATCCCTAAGTATCCTTAGAGCTTCCAGATCTGCACTTCTCTGATAGGCCAAGCTGGGTCTGGCTATGGACCTTCAGGACACCCGGCTGGTGCCGGGGTGAAGGAGGGTCAGTGCTGCTGCTGCCTCAGCACCCTGTTCTTGGGGAATAGGTCACAGCTGGAACCACAGACCCTCTGTGTCATGGTTGAGCCACTCTGGAGAGAACATCTTCTGGTTTTGGTGGTGGAGATGGGGGAGTGTGTGTGATTTCATCTTTCCTAAAAATGGGAAAGAAATCACATGACAGGAAAGGATGGTCTAACTTCAAGGGCTTTCCCACCAATACCAGGAAGATTCTGACTGCCTCCTACTAAGCCCACTTCCCCCTATCTCAGCATTGCTCAGCATCCCTCTGTATTCATGCACTGATGGCAGAGGGGGCACCATAGCATCAGTGGCACTTACATAGCTGTCACTTTGTCAGCATTCTTATGCAATTTTTTCTTCCACCCCACCTCTCTTATGCAATTTTTATCCATTCGTTTATTAATCCACTTGATACGTGAGAAGTATCTACTGTCTATTTCACGAATGGCAGTCCCCTGACCTACTAGCTCTGTGACCATGGGCAAAGTGCTTCAGCTTCCTATCTTCAATGTCCTCGTCTGTAAAATGGGTCTATTGTAATGGTCCCTATCTCATAGCGTTAATGTAACAAGTAAAATGAAATAGTAGGCTGGACACGGTGGCTCACGTCTATAATCCCAGCACTTTGGGAGGCCGAGGCGGGTGGATCACGATGTCAGAAGTTCGAGACCAGCCTGGTTAAGATGGTGAAACCCCGTCTCTACTAAAAATACAAAAATTAGCCAGATGTGGTGGCGAGCACCTATAATCCCAGCTACTCAGGAGGCTGAGGCAGGAGAATCGCTTGAACCTGGGAGGTGGAGGTTGCAGTGAACTGAGGTCGTGCTGCTGCACTCTAGCCTGGGCAACAGAGCAAGACTCTGTCTCAAAAGAAAAAAAAAAGAAAAAGAAAAAGAAATAGTAAATGTAGGGTGCTTTGAACAATGCTGGAAACATAGTAAGTGCTTGGTATCTATTAGCTCTCATCACCGCCATCATCATCATTACTGCTACTACTCCTGTTGTATGCCAGGCGCTGTGGGTAAAGTGATGGCTGAGACACAGTTCCTGCTCTCAGGGAGTGCATAATCAGGTGCTATCTCTGGGAGCTCCAAAGAAGGGAGTACAGTAGAATTTTGACAGGCGGACCCTCCACTTCATGCTGGCTCCCAGCTGTGGCTCCCCCAAGACGTGGCCCCTGCCACCAAGACCCAGGCCAGTGTGTGGCTTCATCCAGTCTTTAAAAAGAACCAGGCCAGGCCCTCCCCCCAGCTCCCTCTCTACTGCAGCAGCACGCAGGCTGCTTGGAGAGGTGACAAAAAATTTAAAATTAAAGCTAAATTAAAAAGAAGATTCCCATTTCCTCTCCCCATCGCACTTTCCACCTTAATTTTATCGCATCTTCCTTCTCATTTTATTGACTTTTAGAAGCATTGCCACAAGATTTAGTGTGGAGCAGGAGGGGAGGTAATAAACGTGGTGCTCCTCTTGCCTCCAATTAATTCTTCCAGGGGGTGGGGGTAGGTAGAGAAGAAGGGGGCTGCCTCTGGATGTGAAGCCCCAGGAAGAAGGATGCTTTAAGACCACCGAGGTGGGGGAGATACTCCATGGTGGAAGTGATACTGGCTTTGGTTTTTGTCCCCTTTCCTGGTGGCTGAGAGAAAGAGAATCAGTCCCAACCATGCTAATCAGGACAGAAAACAGAAATCAGAATTAACACTCTCCCTGATCTAGCTTTAAAAATAACTCCAGAAATCTCCTCTCCTCCCAAACTCCACTCATATTTCTTGGGATGAAGATTCCCCACCCACCAAACAGATCTTTACTTAATTTTATTTTATTTCATGCACTGTTGGTACAAGGCATTTTTTCTTTCCCCCATCCTCCCTTCCTCCTTCCTCTATTTTTTTGCTTCTCCCCTACTCACCCCCACCTCTAATATCATTTTCACCCACCCACAGAGACGCTATGTGTTTGTAATTTTCTTCTGACCCTAATGGCTCCGGTTTCCCCTCAGTATTTAAGCGGAACAAGACAGAGGTAAGTGGCAAATAAACAGCGGTTCCTATTTACACTGCCAATTTCGCTTGACGCTGGAAAGGCTGCCTTGAAATGAACTCTGCTGCTGTCTGATGCAGAGGAATGTCTGCCAGGCACGGAGAGCAGCCGGCTCCCTGCTGCCCAGTGCAGCCCCTCACCCTATTACCTGCCTGGGTTAGTTGGAGGATTGGGTGGTGTGTGGGTGTGAAGAGTTGGTGCCCAAAGTGGTTTATTTTTTTTTTTAAAACAGGCCTCTCCTCTCTTCCTGGCTTTGGTCTTTCACCGCTATAGGCCAGAGGTTCTCCAAGTATGGTTCCCTGGCCAGCAGCATCAGGGACATGTTAAACATGCAAATTCTCTAGCCACCCCAGACCTACTGAATCAGAAACTCTGGGGGTGGAATTCACCCATGGTGTTTTTTAAAAACAACTTTATTGAGGTATAATTTATATATCATAAAATTCCCCCGTTTTAAGCATACTAGTCAATGGTTTTTAGTAAAGGTATTGAGTTGTGCAACCATCACCACAACCCGGTTCTAGAACATTTCTGTCATCCCAATAAGATCCCAGGGGTCAGTTTACAGTCAATCCCCTCCCTGCTCCCTAGCCCTAGGCAACCACCAATCTACTTTCTGTCTGTATAGATTTGCCTTTACTGGATGATCTTTTGGGTCTGGCTTCTTTCACTTAGAATTAAGTTTTGTTAACAGCTTTATTGAGATGTAATTCATATACCACAGGATTCATCCATTTAACATGTACAATTCAATGGCTTTTATATTTACAGAGTTGTGTGGCCTTCATCACAACCAATTTTAGAACACTTTCAAAAGAAACGCTGCACCTCTTAGCTGTTTTTTCCAAACTCCCCTAACCCCCTCAATTCTAGGCAATCATGAATCTACTTTCTGTTTCTAGAGATTCTGGGCATTTCATATAAATGAGAAATCATATAACATGTGGTCTTTGGTGACTGACTCCTTTCACTTAGCAACATTTCAAGGTTCATCCATGTTGTAACAATACATCATCAGTTCAGTCCTTTTTGCTGCTGAGTAGTATTCCACTGTATGGATGTGCCACATTTTGCTTATCTATTCACCCCAAAGTTGTGGACTTTTGGGTTGCTCCACTTTTTGGCTATTATGAATAATACTGCTCTGAAAATTCTGTACAAGTCTTAGCAGGAACATACGAAATCTGTATTTCTTTTTCTTTTTCTTTTTTTTGAGACAGAGTTTTGCTTTGTCCCCCAGGCTGGAGTGCAGTGGCTCGATCTTGGCTCACTGCAACCTCCTTCTCCTGGGTTCAAGCAGTTCTACCTCAGCCTCTAGAGTAGCTGGGATTACAGGCGCTGGACACCACACCCGGCTATTTTGCATTTTTAGTAGAGACAGGGTTTCACCACGTTGACCAGGCTGGTCTTGAACTTCTGACCTCAGGTCTGGTGCTTCCCGGCGTCATTCCCATCTTCCTGAAGAGCCTCCCTGGCCTCACCACCTCAGTCAGTCAAATCACTCGTGCAAAGGCTCCTTCCCCTGGGCTCTGGACTCTGTAGGAATCTATCCTATTAACAGCTCCCCAGATAAACCCATTTTGAGACAGTTCCTTAAGCTCTGGGTACTCAGTTTTCCAGGCTGGTGAAGGCTGTGAGAATGCTGACCCTCAAGGATGCGTGGGGGGCGGGGGCGTCCCTGGCTGGTGCTCTCATTCCAGGCAGGCAGAGGTTAGGGAAGCTACCCCAGTAGGTCGCTGGGTGGACTTTAACCTCCTACTTCGACATCCCGCCCTGTCACCCGGCTCTTCTCCTTGGCCAGGCCTGACTTCCTCGCTGGAAACGGCCGCCTCCACAGCGCGTCTCCAATACCGCTGTCTCTGGCCTCCGACCCAGAGCGCTCCCGGCTTTCTTTCTCACCTTTCCCATGAGCGGAGCCGGGCCTGGGGCGCCTTAGGCCATGACGATCAGCAGAAGTCTTTGAAAATGCAAGATCTTTAAGAGCCCCCGGTCTGCCAGGGCCGAGTCCATCCAGGACGCCCCGCTCAGAACCCTTCCCAGCCTGGGGTGGGAGCCCGACTGCCCCCGCTCGGAGCCCAGACACCCTGCCCGAAGGTGAGAGTGCCGGTTTTCTCCGTCAGGTGAGAAGCCAGCCCACGTCCCGCTGGCCAGGCACGGTGTCTCTCGGGGCGTCCCACGGGACCCCCTGTGCCTCCATCGGTGCCCTCCGCGGCGGGGCAGTCTTGGCCCCCTCCCCTCGCCTCTAGCCCCGGCCCGGCTCGCGGGTGTAGCTCTTCCTCGGGCCCCCTCCCCTTTCCGGGCCGCGTGCCCGCCCCGCATCGCGGCAGCTCCTCGGCCGTGTTTGTTTTTATTGGACACACAGTGACCGTGACGGGCGCTGGGCGCGCGCTCTCATCACCACGATGGGTGTGCACTGCGCGGGGCGGGGGGCGCTGCCGGCCTCGAGCGAGGGAGGGGAGAGGAAGGGGTGCGCCCGTGCCCTGACCGCCCAGGGTTCCAGAGCCCGCGTGCCAGCACCGCCGCGAGCCTCCCTTCTGGGCCGCTCCTCTGTTTTCCTTTCCCGTCGGTTCCCTTTGCCTCGGCTGCTCAGAGACGTGTCTGGTGGCGATCGGGGACCCAGAGCCCCGCGGCCGCTCCTGTCCCCGTCCCCGCGATCCCTGTCCCTTCCCTTTGTCTCCCTGCGCAGCTCTCTCCGCCGCGGAAACTTCGCGTGACACAAACTCCTGGCGGGGACAGAGGAAAGGGGAGCGTGTACCTTGTGAATTAAGAGATTTAGTCACTTGTGGAATGACTTTATTTTATAGCGACTTCCTCCCCGACTGAGTGATGTTGCATGCATTGGTTGTATTTATAACTTAATAGCTTTTCTCAATTTTATTATACTTTTTATGATACTTGTGGCTTTATGGGACTTCATAATTTTTCTCAGATTCATTAAATTCAGCTGAGGGTGGAGCTCATGATGGGAGCAGGTACTCGACTCCAGGATGGCAGGGGGAGCAGGCGGGGTGCCACCCTCCCCACCCTCTGCCCCTCCTCAGGCCTTTTACTGACTGCTAGTGGCCGTGGTGGTGGTGGTGGTGACGGAGGCAGTGGTGGCGGTGGTGGGGGCGGAGGCACGGTGTCTCTGGGTGATCTTGGCTAGTTTTCTCATCTGGGATGTGGGATTTGCAGGGAAACCTGCCTCAGAGATTCTTGGTTGTTTCTCAGGCAGCAGCCCACTTTTGGTGATGGACTGTGTCTGATCTAGGCTTGTCCCCAGTTCCCTCCCTGCCTTCCTCTCTGGTTCTTTCCAGCACTAACTCCTAGAATCAGAAACGCTTCCAGATGTCTCAGTCCAGCCTTCTCACTCCACAGATGGGAAGACCGAGGCTCAGAGAGGTGCCATTCCACTCCAGAATCGGGGGCAGGCAGACCCACTTCTTTTCACTCCCACTCCACTGCTCTCTGCTGTCTCCAGGCAATGGCTACAGACTCTAGCTTTGCCTTCAGCTTCTTTCCTGTCTCCAAATTTAATGTCCTGTTATGGTCTCAGAGGGAAGAGTATCATCATCATAATAGTTAATGTTGATAGAACACACACAATTGTGTTCTTTAATCTTCACAACAGCCCTGCCAGAGTAGCTACTAGTGTTTACCATTCTACAGATGAGGCAGCAGAGGCACAAAGAGATGAAACCATTTGCAGAGTAAGTGGCAGTGCTGGGGTGGAGAGACTCAAGACTACTGTACTCTGTGGTGACCTCATCAATACAGTCACAGCTAAGTGGATTATTTGCACATTTTCCTGATGACTTCTCTCTCTCAGAATTCTTTTTTTGTTGGAAGGAGGTGGGTGGGAAGAGCAAATAGTCCAGAGGATAAATTAACAGAGCAGGGGCTCTTAATTCCAGAGCTGTGATCTTGGTTAACAGGGTGGGAGAAGGCAGAAGGGGATGTGGGTCAACTGTGGGTGGAGAGGATGGTGAGGGCAGTGGCACGAGTGTCTGCTGCCTTCAGGCTTTCTGGCACCCAGGATGGTAGTGATTACTGATAGATGGCAACTTTAATCAAGTGCCAGCCCCTGCCCTACTCAGAGCCTTCTAGGGGCTTGTAGATTTCTTTTATTTCTGAGGCTCCAATACATTTAAAAATGAAGAGATACCAGACAGGGTTGCAAAAGTGTCATCTGACTTACATTCCACAAGTTAACACTTTTAACTCACAATAGACAATGCATGTAGTTGTGCTGCTCACAGGATCATTTCAAGGCTTCGAACATTGCAAATGTGAAGGTAAGTTCCATGGCAGCAGGTGTTCTCATCCCCTGTCTTGGTCCCTGCTGTAGCTCCCGCATCTAGAGCAGTGCTTGGCATGCAGGAGGCACCCCACCATCTTGGCTGCTCCTCTGATGAGTGAATGGGTGCACTCTAGCACGGGTTGAGAGACTCCAGCTTAAACCTATAGGAGAAACACCTTCTTTCAAATCCGTTGGGGTAATCCCAGTGGCTGTCAACAGACCCCATTTGGAGATTATGGTAAAAGGATAAATTGGGGTCTTTGGTGGCTTTGAGGTCAGAGTGCTGTGGCCAGCCTGCCCCCTCCCTCCTAGCCTTTGCCCCACACAGGCCTTGGTGCTCCCCTTGCCAGCCTTTCCCAGGATTTGCCTCTCTAAGGGAGTCTTCCTGGGCCAACCTTGCCAACTCCATAACCCCCTGATCCTGTTACTTACAGGATCAGTCTCAATCAGAGGTTCCTCCACCCTTGCACTGCGGACCCTCATGCGGGAGGGGGCCCTGGAATTCTTGCGTGGAGGTCTTCCTACCAATAGGTCTGCCTAACTATATTTGGAGACCGACAGAAGCCCTGTCGTGTTTATGTCTGTGTTTTTAATTTTTTGTCCAAGACTATTGTGAAGAGTAAATTAAAATTCTTTAGAAGTGTTCCTGGATTTATAGTAGCTTTGGGTCATCAGGCATTTCCTCAATCAACAGATGTTAGAAGTACAACCACTAGTGTGCAGGTGAGTGCATGTGGCTGGTGGGGTGGTGAATAACTTGTGGATGCTAAAGAGGATCTTTGGAATCTGGAGAGTTGGACACTCCTGCTCAGAGGATGCTATCTTGGCGTGTTCACAACTGCCAGGTTAACCACTCACATGGTGTGGTGATGGTGTGTTGTATATGTGACCAGAAAGTATATTCAGTCTCTCAGATGAGACTGCAGGAAGGCAGTGGTGGAAAGGGTGTGGAGTCAGGGGGCCTAGGTTCGAACCCTTGCTCTACTTGTGAACTAGAGAGACATCTTGGGCCAAACCATGACCTCTTTTAAGTCTTTTTTTTTTTTGAGGCGGAGTCTCGCTTTGTCGCCCGGACTGGAGTGCAGTGGCCGGATCTCAGCTCACTGCAAGCTCCGCCTCCCGGGTTCACACCATTCTCCTGCCTCAGCCTCCCAAGTAGCTGGGACTACAGGCGCCTGCCACCTTGCCCGGCTAGTTTTTGTATTTTTAGTAGAGACGGGGTTTCACCGTGTTAGCCAGGATGGTCTCGATCTCCTGACCTCGTGATCCGCCCGTCTCGGCCTCCCAAAGTGCTGGGATTACAGGCTTGAGCCACCGCGCCCGGCCTCTTTTAAGTCTTATTTTCCTCACCTGTAAAAACCATCTCTGTCAAGGGGTGATGATGACCAGGAAAAAGCTTGTAAATCATCAAATGCCAAACCAGTTGTCACGATGGTAAGCATCAGCCATCCAGTTCTTTACATACATGCAATAAGCTCTCTGCAAGTCAACTGGCCCATCCCATCAGAAAATGTAACAGCCCCTGCTGGCTCCTACTTGGCCTGGCTCCCCAGCCTGGATGGGAACTGTGCCCCTTGCTTACTCTGCTCTGAGCCTCCATTATGGGCCTTGAGTGCGGGACCCTCAAGATGCATTTGTAATTTTTATTGTTATATCTTTTAATTTTATTTTGCTCTCTCTGCTGTCTTGAGCAGGGGAGATAGGGAGCTGGTATTTATTGCTGTTCCTGTGACCTACCTCTTGGAATGTATGTATCAGTTAATTTAATCTCTGGTTTTATTTAAACTGTTTTTCCTGATTCACTCTCTTCACTTCTCCATCCAGAGCCCCTCCTCCCCCATTTCCCCCCACCTTTGCCCCCTCCCCTCTGGTCCCACCCTCCTTTCTGTGTCTGCTTTGGGCTCTGTCCCTTTCCTCCTCCTTCTCCCTCTTCCTCCCCGTCTTTCCTCTTAGTCCTCCTCCTCCCTCCCTGCTCCCTCTTTCCTCCCTCCTCCCTCCCTCCTCCCAATCTCTCCTCCCTCCTCCCTGGCCTCTGGCTTGGGCCTTTCCATTCCTGGGTTAAGGGAAGATGAAGGGGCCTCTTGCACTGAGGTCGCTACAGTATTTTCCTGGCTTCCACTCCTCCCTCTTCTCTCTCTCCCTCTCTCTCTTTCTCTGCCCCGTTGCCTGATTGACATTTACAAATTACCCAGCTGAAAGTGTTCAATCCCTGACCCGCCTGTTTCTGTTCAGCAATGAGTGAGATTTGCAAGCATTTTGTCACATAATTACTGCAAATCCCTTGAAAATTTCCACAACAAGGCCAGATGAATGGTAATTTGGGGGCCTCCAGCCCCCAATCACCTCAACAGAAGAAATCTGAGGCCAGAAATGCAAACCAGCCCCCGATCCTTGGTATTTATTTATTTATTTGGAGGGTCAGGAGGGGCTCATTGGTCGTTTTGTTTATTTCCTCTAGAGATTTCTGGGGAAAACTTGAATGGTGCAGACATACACTTCTCCACCTCCTCCTTGTATGCATGCTGTAAAATATTTGGATTGGGAGATTTATTTGCCTTACACGAGTGTATTTGTGCTGATTTTATTGTATTGACTGGGTGCATTTTTTCTGCGTTCTACTACAGTTTTATTGTGTGCCAGTCGTGGGCATACATCACCCACATTGTTTTCCGCAAAAATTACGCCCCGTTTCGCTGTGTCTTGATAGGACTTACTGCATTAGTACCCGAGTGCGGAGACTTGCTGCTGCTATAGCTACGCTGCCGCCTAGGGCCGCCCCATCTGGGCAGTACCAGGCACACTGGGCCACAGACCTGGACACCTAGGTTTCTGTGGCCACCTCTGTGGCCCCTAATGTCTGGTAGTCTTGGCCTGTAGACCTGGGGAGGGGTATGGACATGGCGGAGGGGACTGCAGTTGGTCATAGGGTCAGTGGTCCTGGGGAAGAGGGTGGAAGAGGCCACAGCTGAGCAGTAGGTTGAGGAGGACACGGGGATCTGTTAATTTGTCTGCTTCCTGCCAGCATGTGAGGACATATCTACCCACAGGGATTCATCCCTGAGAAGCAGACACAGTCCTTTCACAGTCTCTCCTGGGGACTTGTAAGTATGATGGGAACCATGAATTTCACACTTACCACGGGCAGGGGGTGTGGCGGATAGCACAGTTGTTCTCTCAGTTTTACAGATGGGGAAATGGCAGCATGGAGAGACTTGGCCACTTGCCCTGGGTCACATCATTAGTGGGTGGCGATTGGAGTCCATGCTCCTCCGACCCCAGAACCTGCTTTTTTACTCTCTCAGGAAGAATAGGAGAAAGGAGGCAGGTAGTGAGGATGGTGATTTAAAGCAGAAGAGTTTAAAGCTGGAAAGGGTCTTAGAAACCATCTCACTCATCTCCCTGAAAGATGGGGAAACTGAGGCCCTGGGGAGGTCAGCAATTTGCCCAAAGCCAAGCAGCCTATGGGTGGTCAACTGAGCGAGCCTTATTTTGCTTCTTCTCCTGGGGCCATTTATAGGGTTGGGGTCTGGCTTTTGGGTGTCTGTCTGGCTTATGTGGCTACTCCTTGGTGTAAGTTTCTGTGAATGTGTGTGTGAGGTTGTGTGTGTATGTGTACATGTCAGGCAGAGGGTAGCACCATGAGTGTGCCATGGCTGATTTGGTGGATGAGATGGATCATCCGACGCAGGCCTGGGCCCCTGCTGCCCCTGAAGGTGGCAGTGAACTTTGCCTGTGGTCACCCCTCCAGGTTCTCTTGTCTTGTGGTTC
The DNA here is from genome assembly GCF_009764315.1 of Trachypithecus francoisi. NCBI lineage: Eukaryota > Metazoa > Chordata > Mammalia > Primates > Cercopithecidae > Trachypithecus > Trachypithecus francoisi. The sequence continues at coordinate 37,337,006 of NW_022681466.1, forward strand.
CTGAAGTCACCTTTCCTGTGACCACATTTTATGGGGGACTGGAAGATAGGTTTGGGACTGACCTGTTCTCAGGACTTCCCGAGTTGCCCTCCCATGTATAGCCATTTGTCCCGGGTGATCAGTGAGTACACAGGAAATGCAGTGGATTGATTTAAACATCTCAGCCCTTCCCCCTCTCCATATACTTTTTTTAAAAAGTCAAAGCTTATATAAATAAATTAAAAGAAAATGTGTCTAATAATAAACTGTATTTCCTCATGGTAAAGTCCCATTTTTGAAGCGAGGTTGTAATATCATATCATAGAAATGTTTTCCCTTGGGTATTAGCTGTCTCTTCCAGTTAATTGTTTCTATCATTACCTCAGGAGCTTGTAAGGGGTGGGGAGGCGGGGGGTGAAGTCCTGCCTCCTGCCTCAGCAGCGCCACCTCCAGGAGGATCCTCCAGAAGGCAGCTGCTCAGCATCAGAGGCTGGGCGTGTTTGAGGGTGTGGGGTCAACCTCAGGCCCACGTGGCTCAGCTGCCTCCTGAGGGCAGCTCTGGACACAGAGACCCCTGCAGGTGTGGCCAGGGAGGCATCTGCTCCTCAATCAGCCCCAAAGGCAGTAGCATGTGCCTGGCCTTTGGCACACACGTGCCTATGTGTGCGACCCACCCCCATGTGCACAGATGTGCTTGCTTGCACACACAGACATCACAAACCTGGAGGTGGACAAACTGCCACATGCAGACACCAACTCACTTGTGTGTAGAAATGCATGCAGACTTGTGCACGTTGTATGCACACTGCAGATCATGGGGTGTCGCAAGCTGATTTTTTTTTTTTTTGAGACAGAGTCTTGCTCTGTTGCCCAGGCTGGAGTGTAGTGGCATGACCTCAGCTCACCACAACCTCCCAGGATCAAGCCATCCTCCCACCTCAGCCCCCTGAGTAGCACAGAATACAGGGGCACGCCACCACACCAGGCTAATTTTTGTATTTTTTGCAGAGATGGGGGTTTACCACGTTGCCCAGGCTGGTCTTGAACTCCTGGGCTTAAGCAATCTTCCCTTAGCCTCCCAAAGTGCTGGGATTAGAGGCGTGAGCCACTGAGCCCAGCCACAAACTGATTTTATACTTGTATAAATACCACTCTTTCCCTCAAATTGAAGTCAGCCTGTGGCTTCAGAGTCAAGAGATCAGGTCCCAGCCTTCTCCCAGTGTGAATCTGTGTGACCTGAGGCAACTCCATGCCCTCTCTAGGCTTCGGGTCTCTCTCGGTAGAAGCTCTGATGGCCCCAAGTCTCTCTGAGTTCTACCTTCCCTTCTTGCGGTTATGGGCTTGTTTCTCACTCAGGGTTTCTTAGAAGGAGACATGAAGGGGATCTCTCCTTCTTCCTGACCTCTAGCCCCTGTTTTGTCTCCTGGCACTCAAGGTCCCCATGCTTCCTCTAACCACTTTCGGTCCAGAGGCCTTTCTTCACAATGCTAAGGTCCTGCAGTGTCCAGAGGCCAATGAAGTTCAGGCCACAAATACGGGAAGTAGGCAGCGGTGAGCGGTCATGGCTCTGCCCTCTTCTCAGCAAGCCTGGAATCTGGGTTTGCATGGGAAGCTTTAAGGGGTCTCCTGGGTAACCCCTGCAAATCCTAGACATCCTCTCCCTGCAGATCTCCATACACAATGGCAAAGATGGCTCATCCCAGTCAAACTGGAGCCATAAAGGTATGAGATCAGTAAAGTCCCAAGGGGCTGGCAGAAGGAGAGAAGCAGGAAGGAGGAGAAGGGCAGTGCCAAGGTGGCAGGACCAGTAGGAATGCTGGCATTCTTTTTCTTTTTTTTAGATGGAGTCTCACTCTGTTGCACAGGCTGGAGTGCAGTGGCAAGATCTCGGCTCACTGTAACCTCCGCCTTCTGGGTTCAAGCGATTCTCCTGCCTCAGCCTCTCAAGTAGCTGGGATTTCAGGCGTGCGCCACCAGGCCCAGCTAATTTTTGTATTTTTAGTAGAGATAGGGTTTCACCATGTTGCCCAGGCTGGTCTCGAACTCCTGACCTCAGGAGATCCACCCACCTTGGCCTCCCAAAGTCCTGGGATTACAGGCATGGGCCACTGCACCCAGCCAGAATGCTGGCATTCTTAACCCCAAGACCATCTGTCCCCCAGGACAAGGCTCCTGACTCAGTTTCCCCTGACAAAGCCAGAAATGGAAATAAAAAGTTTTGAGACAGGTGTTTGTATTTGTGTCCTAGATGGATTTCTACAACATCTCATTCTTCATTCCCCCTAAATGAACACCCTCAATGGTGGGGGTGGGGAAGAAGGGGGAGCAGGGTGGTAACCAGGGGCAACCCTCCTTTCTCTCCCTCATCCCGAGTTAATGCCACTGAAGAGCTCTCCAGGGCCAGCGAATCACCCACGTAATTATCCTTGGAGGTAATGGGCTTGGAGAGGTGGTTGGGGGGTGGGCGCTGAGGGGCAGAGGGGAGCTCAGGCCAAGGGATTTGTTGAGGAGGAGGAACAGAGGGATCTCCCCCACTGTGGGAGGTGGGCTGGGACAGAATGTGGGCGCTGGGCAGGTGTGGGTCTCAGCTGTCAATCCCGCATCCCAGGTCTGCTTTTCCTGCAGTGACATTGGAAGTCTGACCTGGGGGCTGGAGGAGGGGAAGGAAGGGATTCTGTGTGGCAGTTTTTCCTGGCTTGGAGTCTGATTTCTCTCCAGAATCCAACCTGAAGGCCAGTATTGTCTGGTTTGAAACTTGGGTGTGTGTGTCTGTGTGTGTGTGTGTGTGTGTGTGTGTGTGTATGTTTCTCACAGGTTTTCTAGTTTGGGGAGAGGTAGGTCAAAACCAGGTACCTGACTTCAGGTTCTTCTCCCTCTTCTAACTTTAGTTCTCTCATTGGAGGAGGGTATGTGGAGGAAGGGTGTGGTGTCAGACACCCCCACTTCCTAGACACAGGAGGGAAACTGCTATCGCGGCTATCATGGCTTACAGCTGCCAGCTCACCCCACAACACATTTCTACACAGAGGCTGGAGAGAGTGTGAGTGTGTGTGTGAGACAGACACACGCAGACAGAAGAGGTGGTGAGGGCTTAAACTGGAGGGGGCTTTGCAGAGAGTTGGGAGGGGGCGATCTTTGAGGATGAAGCTAACTTCCGGGAGCAGAATCCCAGCTTACAAGGCAAGTCGGGGAGCGGGGTCCAATGGCTGGTGTACATCATCAGTGTCTAGATGCTTCTCTGCCTCCTCCTGCCAACCCACCGCAGCTCCAGCACAAATTTGCATTTAAATAGAGATTTTTTTTTTTTTTAATGAGAAGGACCCAAGGGAGCCCCCAGACTATTAAGTTTCCTTCTGGGGGCTGTGCAGAGCCTTCTTCATTTGCCCCTCCACTCCAGCCTCCACCCCTCCTCCCCCAACCGTCATATTATTCTGCAGCCATATATTCTGAGGGCCAGATGAGGCCCTGGTTCTGACAATCTGGGGGCACTTGTGGGGACAATGGGGCCAGTGCTCCTGGGAAGACTGAGAATGTGCAGCCCTCGACCCTCTTTGTCTGCTGCGCCCAAGCACCCCAGCTTCAGCTCCTTTAGACCTGGACTGGCGGTCTTCTTGCTGGCTCCGGGCTGCAGGCGATAGTGGCAGAATCTGTGTTATCTCATCACATTGGGCAGTGTGTTAATTAAGAGGCAGGAGACCCTATTTGAGTCTTAGCTCTGCTATCTCAAGGCTGTGTAACCTTGGGCAAGTCGCTCAACCTCCCTGAGCCACAACTGTCCCATCTGTGGAATGGGGGTAATGAGAGAATCTTCCCCATAGGCGGGTGTGAGGTTGAATGAGATAATGTGGCATGGTGCTTAGCAGAGTGCCGGCACACTGTATGCCTTCTCAACCAAACTGAGAAGATTCGATAGAGCAAGATTTCAAGAAAAGCATCTGATGCTGTAGTGGAAAGAGCAGGATCTGCAGTCTAGATCCCAGGTTTCTTTTCCTGCAGCCTTAGTTACAAGTCATGAGGCTTTCTCATCTATGGCCTGAACTTTCCTCCTCTGTCAATTGGAGATTCTGAGTTAAAACTCACCTCAAAGGGTTTTTGTGAGCATCAAATGATATGGCCAGGGCTCAGGGTCCCTAGCGTGCAATTGGTGTTCAGAAAATGTTAGTTCTTCTCTCCTTCTTCTCCCACAGGGTGGGCAGGGCAGAAAAATGACCCAGACATTGGACACTCCAAAAACACTGGAGAATGTTTGGGAGGACTGGGGCCAGGGAAGGTGTGCAGGGATTTGCAGCTCAATGGGAGAGGGTATGAGTTGGTCCTAGGACCCCAAACCCTGGATGAGTGGGGACATGACATTGTGTGTGTTGGGGAGGTCATGGGAGATGAGGGTGTCAGCACACCCATGGCTGATGGCCAAGGAGCCTGGGAGGGAAACTGAAGGAGAAAAGGTCAGCTCAGGTGGTCCCCCCACCTGCCTCTCCCCCAGCTCCTCACCACTGGTTCTGGGAGAAGAAAATGAGACGTGACAGGTCCCTGGCCACCTGGAATAGACTGAGAATGGAGACAGGATGGGCATAGGAGGTGTGTGTGTGTGTGTGTGTGTGTGTGAGAGAGAGAGAGAGAGAGAGAGAGAGAGAGGAAAGTAGAGAGGAAAGGAGAGACCTGTTATTCCTGATTCACCTGCTCCACCACCCCCTGCCTTGGGACCCAGATTAGTCCTGGCATCTCAACTAGCAGAGTGACAGTGACAAGTTCTTTCTATGGTTTAATTTCTCTCTCCCTCCTCTTTCAAATCTTTTTCTCCTTTCCCTTTCTCTTTTTCTCTCTCCCTCTTTTTTCTCTTCTTCCTTCTCTTGTGTTTTAGTTTCTACTTCCGTTCATCTGTTTCTTTTACCTTTTTTTTTTTTTTTTGAGACAGGGTCTTGCTCTGTTGCCCAGGCTGGAGTGCAGTGGCACGATCTCAGTTCATTGCAGCATTGATCTCCCGGGCTCAAATGATTCTCCCACCTCAACCTCCCGAGTAGCTGGGACTACAGGCGCATGCCACTATGCCTGGCTAATTTTTAAATTTGTTGTAGAGACAGTGTTTTGCTACATTGCCCAAGATGCTCTTGAATTTCTGGGCTCAAGCGATCCTCCCACTTTGACCTCCCAAAGTACTGAGATTACAGGTATGAGCCACTGCACTGGGCCTCATTTATGTATTTATTTTATTTTATTTTATTTTATTTTATTTTATTTTATTTTTGTCTGAGACAGAATCTCACTGTGTCGCCCAGGCTGGAGTGCAGTGGTACCATCTCAGCTCACTGCAACCTCCACCTCCTGGGTTCAAGCAATTCTCCTGCCTTAGCCTCCTGGGTAGCTAGGGTTACGGGGGTTTGCCATCACGCCCGGCTAATATTTGTATTTTTTTTTTTTTTGAGACGGAGTCTCGCTCTGTGGCCCAGGCTGGAGTGCAGTGGCCAGATCTCAGCTCACTGCAAGCTCCGCCTCCCGGGTTTACGCCATTCTCCTGCCTCAGCCTCCGGAGTAGCTGGGACTACAGGCACCCGCCACCTCGCCCGGCTAGATTTTTGTATTTTTTTGTAGAGACGGGGTTTCACTGTGTTAGCCAGGATGGTCTCGATCTCCTGACCTCATGATCCGCCCGTCTCGGCCTCCCAAAGTGCTGGGATTACAGGCTTGAGCCACCGCGCCCGGCAATATTTGTATTTTTAGTAGAGATGGGGTTTCACCATATTGGCCAGACTGGTCTCTACCTCCTGACCTTGTGATCTGCCTGCCTCGGCCTCCCAAAGTGCTGAGACTGCAGGCATGAGCCACCGCGCCCTGCCCTCTTTTTTTATTTTTAAGGAAATAATGTCTTACAGACAGACTTCAAAGGCCTCCCCACACTGGCCTCCAGGGCCTAGCTAGCTCCTAAGGCACCGGTGTGAGAATTAGGACCCCACTGGAAGGACCTTGCCCTGTGGGTACAGGGTGTGGCTGGTTGATGGTGCTTTCTACGAACAATTAAAGGCATCTTTCCTTCTGATGGGGAAGCCTCATACCAGGGCATGAGTTAGCTGGTGGAGCAAAGGGTGGACTTTAGCCCTTGCTTTCCTCCTTGTGCAGTGAGCAACCTGCACACCCATATAGGGCAGTCCTCCACCCCTTTTCCTTCTTCTTCCTCCCACTGAGGGGCCATTCTATACTGATGCAGTTGTGTATCCTTCACATCCACGTGTGTATATTTCCCCCCTTTTCAATTCCTTTTACTTCTTTCTCCTCCTGTTCCCAGCACGCACTGTGACAAGTCTTACACACCAGTCTCTTTGCATGCCTTTGTATGTCTTTGTGTAGCAGCCTTAGTATGTGTGTACATTATTATTGCTACATGGGATGGGTGTTCTCGTGGCATTCTTTCAGGGATTGGCACATAATAGGTGCTCAAGATGGTGTGACTGGGTTGTGTGTCTATGTGTGTCTCTCTGTGCATCTCGGCTCTCTGGTACTCCCCAGCCATTCCCTCCCCAGAGCTTAGAAGGGAGAGGGAATTAGAAGGGAATCCCACAGGGCTGAGGGCTTATCTCCTCCAGTCTCCTCTTGGCCTTTTCCTGGTCCATGGCTCTTTCACCATGGTACTCAATCTTCCATGGAGACCCTGAAAAGGGCAAACTGAGGGCCAGCCTTGCCCTGCCCTATCCCACTGAGGTAGGGCCCCCTCTGCTTCCCTTCCTAGGCCTCCTAAGGCCTCCAAGCCAGAGCTGGTAGGGGAGGGCAGGGGAGAGGGGAGTGGGAGGAGGAGAGGGAGCCCAAGGAAACTGGGCAGGGGCTGGCGGCCCCTGGGACCCCTTTCTACAAGGACAGAGGCGGCACCAGCTGCTCCACAGAAGAAATATTCCCCAAAGTCAGAGTGGTCGTCTCGTATTTTAAGTGGCCCTTATTTATCACCATCCTCCTGGGCTCCCTATCGCTGCAAATGATGATAAAAGACAGTGGTGAGGGGGGCGCGGGGGCTGCTCCCGGCTGGCCCTGCCGCACCAGGGGAATGCATGCACAGCGACATACACGCAGACGCACCAACACACATGCACACATACACACACAGACGCAGACACAGACATGCAGTACCATCCGTGCCAACAGCTACACACACACACACACACACACAATGACATGCACACACAGACTGAGCGGCAACAGTGACATGCCCACAAATGCTAACCACAAACATACATGCTGGGTGACACCCAAAGCTGTGAACATACACATAGCCTGATACAGGCGCAGGGCCACATTCACTGCACACACATATACCAATATGCATGTACAGTGATAGACACACACCAGCACACACATGTGACAAACGTGTCACTCACCAAAACAAGCACGCACTCACATGCTCACCCCAGGCACTCACACCTCAGTGTATGACACCCACTCCTCGAGCCCACTGTTGTATCCACCATCTTCAGCGCGACTTTATGTGTGTCTGCCTCAGATGACCTCTGCATAGAGGCCACTGACTCTATGTGACAGCCAGCTCATAAGTGTGTAGTCTACTCCATCCACACCTAGCCAAACACGTGGATGTGCAAATGCATTCATAGTCCAACCAAAAAAATGAACACCAAACCTCACCTCTCACCATACACAGAAATTAATTCAAGATGTAAAAAATACGACTTCTGGAAGAAAATGTGGGGGAAGATTTTTGGGATCTTGAAGTAGGCAGAGATTTCTTGGGTAGAACATAGTCATAGGCTGGAATTGCATATCATTGAGCACAAACTCTGAAATCAGAAAACCTCTCTTTGATTCCTGTCTTATTATATAACTGGCTGCATTGACTTTAGGTAAGTTACTTGTTTTCTCTGAGCTCATATGCCTTCTTGTACAGTGAAGGTATAATACTACCTCTCTGGATGCCTGTAAAGTCCAGAGAACTAATGCATGTGAAATAGTCTTTATTTTTTATTTTTATTGTTTTTGAGACAGAGTCTCGCTCTGTCGCCCAGGCTGGAGTTCAGTGGTGCAATCTCCTTGCAACCTCCACTTCCCAGGCTCAAGCAATTCTCCCACCTCAGCCTCTTAAGTAGCTGGGACTACAGGCATGTGCCACCATGCTTAGCTAATGTTTGAATTTTATTTATTTATTTACTTTTTTGTAGAGACGAGATCTTGTTATATTGCTCAGGCTGGTCTCAATCTTCTGGGCTCATATGATCCTCCTGCCTTGGCCTCTCAAAGTGCTGGTATTACAGGTGTGAGTAATGGTGACTGGCCTGAAATATCCTTTGAAAGTTGTGATGCACTATATGAAGTTTGGCTAAAAAGAAAAAAAAGTTTTGTGTATTGTAATTACTCACACACATACCTAGGCATATCTCTTAAATAAGCAGTCCATAACCCACACACCTGCTTGCCTGCTTACTCATAGGAGCTGGGGTTGGGGCTGTCACATTGACCTTCCCCTTATTCAGGGAAGTCTCCCTGCACCCTAATCCCACACCCATTTCCACACCCAGTTGCCAATCAGCCTCCCTCCCCAGCCTCAGCCCATTAGTACAGCTCCCTGGGGGAATCTATTTTTTAAAGGTTATTAGCAGATTATTGGTTCTTTACCAACCTCAGGCCCCAATCTCCAATCTCCCAACGAAGCTATTGTCACCTAATAAGATGCACTTGATAATCTTGGCATGAAGGTGGTGGAGGACCTGGCAGGGTGGGGGCAGCTGGAAGGAGGGAAGGGTTAACAGCACCACCCCAGCCCCCACCCTCTCAGTCCTCAAATAGCTGAACTACTGTATGTTGTAGTTTTCAACTGCAAATCATCTTTAATAGCAGACATCACGGGATGGCTCATTACATTAAGCTATTTTTCATGCTATCTCCTGTAATATCCTCTAATCCAATGCGTTTCAAATCACCTCGGGCTAAAATAAGAGACATAGCGATGTAATAGCCTAGTGTATTAGTGGGTTAATTGCCCTGTTGTACTCTTTCTAGTAGCTATCTCTGGAATGACTTCTATATTAATTGTAAATTGCTTAATACATTTAACTCCTTGCCACCGCCCTATCCCCTAACGAAGGAGGCCACTACCCAGTTGCTTGTGTGTGTGTGTGTGTGTGTGTGTGTGTGTTTTGTGGGCACTCCTTTCCAACTCTGGTTCCCCTCTGTCTCCTTGGCCCAAGCTGGAAGAGCAGGTTTGGAATATACTTCTTTGTCTAATAAGGGAAAGGTAATGAGACATGCATTTATTGAACACCTACTATATGCCAGGCCCCGGGCTAGGCCTTTTCACCAAATGCTGTCTCATTGGAGCCTCGAAGACCCTGAGTAGTGGCAGCATTCAACCCAGAGGTCATGCAACTTGTTCAAGGTCACAGAGCTATGATATGATGAAGCTGTGGTCACACCCAGACCCGAGGGCTCCTAAACCACAGTGGCTGAGCGTGGGGCAGGACCCTGGGGTTTTGGACGTTAGGTCAGATGCAGTCAGCACGGTCCTGGGGCAGCTCCTGGTCTGCAGGGGAGAGACACAGCCCTTGAGAGACACAGCCTTGACCTGTGGGAGTCCCCAGTCTGTTGGGAGAGACACGAGCCCTGCACTAGGGGAGTTCCCAGTCTGATGAGGGAGCTCCAACCTCTAATCTGGGAAGCCCCTAGTCTGATGGGAAGACAGATCCTCTGCCAACGGAACCTCAGCAAGTGGGGGACACAGTTCCTGTTTTGGGAGCACCCACTCTGACGGGAGGAATACATCTTTGCTCTAGAGGGTCTCTGGTCTGATGAAGAAAACGTCACTTCTGTCCTGGAGGAACCCTCAGTCAGATGAGGGAGACACCGATTCACACAGGGAAAACAGAAATAAGGTGCAAATGAATGAGAGGCAGGCACAGCAAGTGCACATGGCAGACAGTGAGCTCAGAGCATGAGGGCAGAATCAGCCCTGGCCTGCGTGGGCCTCAGGGCCAGACAGGGGGTACTCCCTGTTCATTGCCTCTCTCTCCCTTCCTAGATGTGTGGTCTCTGCACTTCCCGGGGCTGCCCCTCTCCCAGCCTGCGGAGGGAAGCACCCTGGCGGGGGGCAGAGGTCGAGACCTCCTCCTCTTGGTGCTGACAGCCCCAGCCGGCTCCCCCTTTTGCACAGAAGCCTCCAGCGGCCTGTGGGACTGGGGCCTTGGGACTCTCTTTCCTCCTCTCTGGACAGGTGACAAGTGGGGGCCCCTGGGGGAGAGAAAGGAGAAAGACCAGGGAGGGAGAAGGAGCTGAAGGATGAGCATAGGGCCTGATGAAAGGGTGCCAAAGTAACAAGTCATAGGGACAGGCGAGTGTGTTTACCTTCTACAGAGTAATACTTTCCGCACACACACAGGCACACACACACATACTTGTGCACACACACGCATGCACACACATAGGTGCACACACACACACTCGCGCACACACATAGGTGCGCACACACCCGCTCACTGCGCACACACGCAGGCACACACACAGGTACACACGCATGCGCACACACACACACACGGTGCATTCTGCGTACCAGTCATACGGAAGTCACAGGATTGAAATAGTCTTGTCCCGCTTTCTCGGGGCACACAGCTGGGCAGAGGGACCCAAGTTCAAAGTTGCCTCACGGAGCCTTCTTTCCTCAGGGGCGGTCCTAACGACCTCAGTCTGGGACAGAAGCGGGCCTTTGAGGCTCTCGGTGAGTTTGAGCCCGGGACTGTGGCCTCCTTGCTCCCTGAGCTAAGTCCTTGGGCCCAGAAAAGAGAAAGAAGAAGAAGGAAAGGGAGGGGAGGGGAGGGACGCGGGGGCGGAGGGTGCAGCGGGGCGGCCTGCGGAGCCCGCCAGGCTCGGGGTGGGGGCTCGGCCGAAGTCCCCGCGGCTGCTCTGCGGCGGCCGGCTCGGGAGCAACCTTGAGCGCGGCCGCGGAGACAGTGATTTAGGTGCCGGCACCGGAGCGTGAAGGTAAATGGCCACATTTCACCGTCGGGAGGTGAGCCGGAGGCGCTCGCCCTGGCCCTTCCCCCAAGGCCCCGGGCTGGTGGGGCAGGAGTTTTGCTGCCCCTTTCTGACCCGCTCCGAAGCCCGTCTGGGAGGGCGGCGCCCCCAGGGTGCAGGACAGGAGGGCTGCGCCCAGCTGGGGGGGGGGTAAGCAAGATCCCCAGAGCTACCTTTCCCGACCCCTTCCTATTTGGGGGGCTGTTTCCCTCACCTCCCCGTCGCCCCGGCCTCTTCCCAAAGCTGCTTCCAGAGGGAAGCTGAGAAGCAAGGGCTTAAAGCCACTGGCACTTGGGGGCGCCACCTTCTCTCAGAAGTGGGTGGGCGGCGGCACCTCCTGGGTGCTAGTCCACGCACAGGGAGCTTCCCCAGGTCACCTCCTTTACTCCTTACGAGGGTCCAGTGAGGTGGGGCCTGCCTTGTCCCCACGGTGCAGATCAGGAGTTGAGGCCCAGGAGCTCAAGGGACCTGCAGAAGGCCTCGCGGCTGGAAGGGGTGGAGGAAGCTGGGGACGTAGGCCCCTGAGCCTCCTATGCTCTACTGCCTCTAAGAGGTTTGGAGTGGGATGAGGTGGGGGGTGCTTGTGGGTGTAGAAAATGTTGGCATCTGGCCGACCTCACTACTTTTGTGTGTGGAAGTCCTGGTTATAAAAATAATACAATGGCCAGGCATGGTGGCTTATGCCTGTAATTCCAGCACTTAGGGAGGAGGCAGGAGGATCATCTGAGCCCAGGAGGTGGAGGCTGTAGTGAGCCGTGATCATGCCACTGCATTCTAGCCTGGGCAACAGAGTGAGGCCCTGTCTCAAAAAAATAACAATAATACATATGCTCTTCACATTAAAAAAAATACAGAAATATGGTGTGATTTGAGAACCCTTCCTCTTTTGGGACAAAGCTTCCTTCCTGAGGCCCGGCCCCTCCTACCAGGTGCTGAGCCCCTTGACCCCTCCCATTCTAGGTAAAGTAGATGTGAGTGGAATGCTGAGATGAATCGTCAATTCATTTCGCTGTGTTGCTGATGAAGAGAGGAAAAAAGAGAGAGCCATGCCAGGGCACACAAAGATGGCCTGCACAGAGGCATAGCATGGCACGATAGCCCCCAGCCCATCCTTTTCCAAGGCTCCAGCAGGGTGGCAGAGCCAGGCAGGGTAGAGGGGCTCAGGGCACAAGGTCCTGGCCAGGGAAGCCTCCAGCCAGTTCCAGTCTACACGGAGGCCTGCAACAGGTGGAAGGGAAATCGTTCCCTGGCTTCACTGGGGCATCTTCGGTCATTGTTATTCACAATGGCTACTTTTATTGGAAGCCTACCATGTGGGTGGCATACCTCTAATCATGCCAGCAGCCCTATGAAGTATGTATTGCTGTCCTGTTTTATGGATAGGAACACTGAGGCCAGGCCCCTGGCCTAAGAGCCCATTGCTGAGAGGTAGTGGAGCTGGGATTGGACCCTGGTTCCACTGACCCTAAAGAGATTCTTCTTCCTGCAGCCACTGTCTCTCTACTCCACTGTCTGTGTCCTGGGGGACAAAAGGGGTCTGCTGAGGCCTGGGGGAGCCTGCTTGGAGTTGGATGGTGAAGGGGACTGGCCTTTACCACCCCAATGTGGTTTTCCTGGGACTGTTCTCCTGAGGAGTGGCGGCGGGACCCTGCTTAGAGAAGGGGGTGGTGGGTGAGGTAAGTGGAGGTCTAAGTTCTCAGTTGGCCTTCTAGTTTCAGGGGCTCTGTGGGCCCTTGGCTCAGTGTTACCCCCAAACGTGGGCAGAGAGGAGTTAAAGGCAGATGGAAGAGGGTCACTTTGTGGGCGATGACCTGAAGATTCCTGGGTTCTGAGGGTCCCAGAGGAGGGTGTCTGGGGTGGGAGAGAGGTCATCCTTCATGACCTGAAGAAACCTTGGCTGGGCCAGAGAAACTAAGTAGGGGTTGGAGGCAGGTATAGAGTCTCCCTTCCCCAGGACAGGGCCCCTGCATGGGAGCCAAACAGGCCACAGGGCTCAGTTGCCTAACAGGCTGAGTGGTGCAGAAAGCCTGAGTTCCTCACTTCTCATAGCTGACATTTATGGAATACCTACTATATGCCCCAGCTGTGCTAAGCCTTCTCTTAATGCTGACAGCTACCGTATCCAGTAGGAACTCTTATTAACCCCGTTTGACAGATGAATAAACAGAGGTGCAGGCTCCCATCAGCTGAGACTCTCCGAGGCCTGCTTCCGCCCGCCTGGGTCAGGAGAGCACAGCATTTGGGAAGGGGGCTCCACCCCTTTTAATCTCAGCTTGGGCCCGGCACCTGGAAGTCTTCAGCAGGTGGAAGCTCTTGTCATTATTCTTGGCTTTTAGTAGGTAGAGCTTCAGGCTGGGGCCACCTTGCCTTTCAACCCGTTGTCTCCTTGCTTGGCTCTGAGAGCCAGGGTCCCATCTCCTTACTTGGGGGCCTCAGGGTACACCTCCCTCACAGCTTCTTCCGAATCTGCCTTTCTGCCTCCATCTTGGCCCTTGATCTTGGAAAGATGCCTGTAGCGGCACATGTGTGTATGTGAACATGATCGAGGTGGAGTGGGTGACTTCAGAGATGTCTTGTTCTGTGATGAAGGCCCTGCAGAGAGCAGGGAAGGGTGTCCTAGGAAACCCCTCCCAGGACAGGCTCCCATCCCAGGTCAGGGATCTCTCCAGCCTTCACAGGAGTCGGGAGCTTCAGGTTCCTCACTCCCACCCTTTCTGAACTGGGACTGTCACATGGATAGAGGTGGGATGCGAACCTCTTTCCCTTTATCTGTCTTCACAGTGGTGACAACACCAGGGTAATATCCTCTTTCTGGGTCCTCAGCCGTCTGCTGCTCCTTTTCTTAGAATCATTGGTTCACCCAGTGCCATACTTGGCAGGGATCTCAGATTCCAGCTGTTCTGACCCCATCTTCTGATAGATAAGGAAAGGGAGGCACAGAGAAGGGGAGTGACTTGCACAAGGTCACACAGTCAGTTGGTGGCCGGCCTGCCATCTCCTGGTGATGCTGGGGAAGGCAGCCAGAGGAGCATCGCATAGAGCTCCCACGAGACTGGGGGGCCCTGAGAAGTGAGGGCTCCCTCCTCCCTTCTTTTTCCTGGGGTGTTGTCAGCTGAAGCATTGGCCACCCCCTCCCCATCCCCATGCACCTGGCAGAATTGTCTTAATGCAGCAAATTGTTCATACACATGTAAGCAAATATCTTCTCAAATTATCTCTTATCACCAAACAGGCTGCGATGCTCACCGGCTGGAGGGCTGAGGTTGTCTTTCAATCCACTGATGATGGGGAGGGGGCAGGGAAGTGGGGGCCGGCTGACACCAAAAATAAACCGGCAGAGCGGGGATGGTTGTCGCAAGGGGCAGAGCGAAGTTGTCAGGCGGCGAGAGCTTGTGAGGCGGCAGGACGATAATGTGGCATGACACTTCTGAAATGAGCGGCCCGTTGCCATGGTGAGCAGCCAGGAGGGACCGGCTCTCCCGAGGCTGAAATAAAACACGCTTTAAATGATGTTTGATTAGAATTTAGATCATGTAACCGAATACCTCAGTCCTCCTCTTCCCTGTGCTTTTCTTCTTTTCTTCTCTATTCTCCTTTTCTTCCCTCTGTCCCCACCTCTCCCCACCCTAGGGCAGACATAGATACACTCACACAGGCACACACCCACATACACACACATTCAAATGTGCATCCAGACACACACATGCACATGCATAAGCATAGGCACACACATGCAGATGTGCACCCAGACACACACATGTGCATGCATAGGCACACACACATGCACACACATGCAGATGGGCACACACATGTGCATGCATAGGCACACATGCACACACATGCAAATGTGCACCCACACACATGCACACACATAGACACACACATGCACACACATGTAAATGTGGACCCAGACACGCACATGTGCATGCAGAGGCACATACATGTATACACACATGCAAATGTGCACCCAGACACACACATGCACATGCATAAGCATAGGCACACACATGCAGATGTGCACCCAGACATACACATGTGCATTCATAGGCACACACACATGCACACACATGCAGATGGGCACACACACATGTGCATGCATAGGCACACACATGTGCACACACATGCAAATGTGCACCCACACACATGCACACACATGTAAATGTGGACCCACACACATGTGCATGCAGAGGCACACACATGTACACACACATGCAAATGTGCACCCAGATACACACATGCACATGCAGAGGCGTGCAAATGCACACCTGCACGGACACATACACATATACTCACCTACCTTTCTCCGCTCCTCACCCCAGTTGTTCCATGCCTCAGTTGGACTTTGAATCAAAAATTCCAGCTCAGACCCCTTAGAGGGCCACGGCACTGATCCAGGATCAAGGCCTTGAGTTTCTGTTCTTTCGCTCTAATAACAACAATAATATTAAAAAATACAAGGCCGGGTGCAGTGGCTCACGCCTCTAATCCCAGTACTTTGGGAGGCTGAGGCAGGTGAATCATGAGGTCAGGAGATCAAGAACATCCTGGCGAACATGGTGAAACTCCGTCTCTACTAAAAATACAAAAAAAATTAGCAGGGCATGGTGGCATGCACCTGTAGTCCCAGCTACTTGGGAGGCTGAGGCAGGAGATCACTTGAACCCGGGAGGCGAAGGTTGCAGTGAGCTGAGATCGTGCCACTGCACTCCAGCCTGGGTGGCAGAGCGAAACTCTGTCTCAAAACAAAACAAAACAAAATTTAAAAAAATGCAAATACTCCAAGTCCCTTGTTTGTGCAGCCCTTTATTCTTCATAAAGCTCTTCCAAATGTAAGTTCATATTTTGTTCTTACGCCCAATGCTTCCATAGTCTGCACTTTGGGCTCTTAGGGGAAGCCTCTGAAGGAGGAAAGGAGCACAGCCAGCTCTCTGTGCCCTGGATGCTCAGATATTTACTTGTCCAACATGTTTTGAACGCTCACTTGCCATTGGCTTTGACCTGAGTAAACCAACCAAGGAATGGGCAGAGAGACCCCAGCTTGCATCTAGAGGGCTTTGGGACACACATTGTGATGTTCTGGCTATATGCCCCCATTTTTTGGTGTAGTAACAGATTTGTGTTATGTTTGTGGTGTTTATCCAGGGCATACTGCCCAGGTGGGAAAGACAGCCAGTCCCAGTGATGGAGGGTGGTCCCATGATTCTTTGTTTTCTTTCCTTCCTTCCTTGCTTCCTTCCTTGCTTCCTTCCTTCCTTCCTTCCTCCCTCCCTCCCTCCCTCCCTTCCTTCCTTCCTTTCTTCCTTCCTTCCTTCCTTCTTTTTTTTTGATAGATGGGGTCTCACTATGTTGCCCAGGCTGGTCTCGAACTCCTGGGCTCAGATGATCCTCCTGCCTTGGCCTCCTAAAATATTGGGAGTACGGGTATAAGCCACCGTGCCTGGCTTCTGCTGTGATCATTGAGAGTGGGTAACAGAGGGCAGGCTGGCGCTGTGCAGGTTGGGAAGCAGGGGTGCTCCCTGGAATCCCCATTGTTCATGCCCCCCGAGCTTCTCTGAGGCCCTAGAGAGGTTGTCATCATCGTGTTCTGTGACGAAGAGACATAGCCTGTCCCAGTGTCCGTCTTCCCTAACAGACCAGTGTCTCCAGATTGTCTCTCTGTTTACCAGCCGGTCCATCCATTCATTCATCACTTCACCAGCACACTTGTTCTGCACGTGCTGTGCACCTGGCTCTCACCAGAGTCAGACCTGGTCTCCACCTGCACAAATGTGGGGTTTGTGGGTAGGTAGCCTGGAGACATGCACATGCAGACACACACAGTCTCCAGTGCAGACTGAGAAGCACTCTGATGGAGGAGGGAGCAAAGTGCTCTCGGAGTGTCAAGGATGGGAGACTTCCTGTGTCTGGTCGGGATTAAGGAAGTCTTCTTGGAGAAGGTGACATTTGAAGAAAAAGTAGGAAGTTTCCAGGTAGTCAAATAGGAAGAGGCAGCCTGGGAGGAGACACCTTGATGTGTGAGTTCACCCTTATACCCAACAGGCTGGAAGCTCCCTGGGTCAGGGAGGAGGGTGTGTCTCTCCCATCAGACTAAGCTTTGAAAGGCAGAAGCAGAGGCCCTGTGCACACCCACCTCCCAAGACTGGGGGTTCCTTGAGGGTGAGTTGATATCTTCTATTTCTCTCATCCTTTGTTCCAAATTACAAGGCATTTGTTTCTTTGCATGTCCTGTTAGTTCTGTGATAGCAGGGAACCTGGTTTATACGTTGTGTATCCCTAGTGTCTGGCACGGGACTTGTTTTTATACAAAGGAGTCAGTATTTATTGAGTACTTGCTGTGTGCCTGGAACTGTGCTAAAGGCTTCACATGTTATTAACTCCTTCAGTGCTTACAACAGCCCTTTGAGTGAGGAACTGCCATTGCCCCCATTGTACAGATGGAGAAACTGAGTCTGGGAGGTTAGTTTGTCTAAGGTCACACAATTAGCAGGTGGCAGAGTCAGGACCCAGTTATAGACGGTCTGGCTTTGAAGCCCGTGCTCTCACCCCTGAACTCTCATACATGCACCTTAATTACCTGTGAGTTGGGTGGGCTCAGCTTCCCCACATGACTTGGAGGGGCAGCAGCTTGTGGCCAACTCCGACAGCCTGGGCACCGCTGACTTTGGAGAAACTCCTTGGAGCTTTCAAGGCAGGAAAGAGTGAGTGTGGGGTGTGGTGAGGTGTGAGGCCACCGACAAGTACCCGGGGTCCCCAAGGGAGAGATGGAGGGTGGGAGGAGCACACAGGTCTGGAGGGTTTAGCCAGAGTTGGGAAAGGACTGAGGAAGTGGGGCCACAGAGGTTGACAGAGGCAGGTGGGCAGGGACAGTCATTGCCTAGAACCAGGTCTCCCCCTTCCCTTCCCCTCCTCTGTCCCTGTCTGGTCATGGTCAACACTTGAATCCAGCCCTTCACTTCCAGCCCCTCAGCCCTGCCCTCAGCTGGCATTCAGTCCCCTCGCCCGGCCTCCCACCTTCCTCCTCTGGCCACCAGTTAGCTTTCTACAGCAGATTCGATTGGTTATTGCTGTGCTCCACGACCTTCCATGGCTCCACATGACCCCCCGGGCAGCGGCCCAGATCTCAAGCCTGCTCTCCAGCTCCAATGTGATCTGATCCCAGCGATCCTTTCTGGCCTTGCCTCTCAGGTCAGTTCCTGGCGTTCTTTCTTATTTGCGTGTGCCCTCTCCATGAATCCCTTGCTCAACCCCCAGTCAAATGCCTACTGTGTGTGTGTGTGTGTGTGTGTGTGTGTGTGTGTGACTCAGCTCAAGTCTTTCCCAGCCTGGAGCACTTTCCCTGACCACTCCTTCCAGAGGCATGTCTGTTATGTGCAGTTCAGAGTTCCAAGTTGTCAAATTGTTTCAAGTTCTTTCCTCAACTTGATTGTAAGCTCCCGGAGGAGCAGATTGTGGACGGCGGCGATAAGTGTGTGTCTGTACCTGCTAATAACAACCACCTCTTCAGTACCAAAACAATTCACATCCAACGATTCCCAGCCTTTGTGCTGCGTCTCCCTCTGAGGAAGTTTCTTTGCGTTTGGTCCTCTTTAGGCCCCAGTTGCTGGGGAGGGACGAAAATGGAAAGAAGCTCCCAAATCTCAGATTAGTTTCCATCAGGCAAAGCAGAGTATTTCTCCCAGGTGAAAAGGATAGAAGTGGATAAAGGCAGAAGGGAGCGCAGGGAGAACCAGGCCGCTGTTGGGGCTGAGGCTGGTGAGGGTTGTGGGGAGACTGAGGCACCGTGGCCATGCTGCCGGAGGGAGCAGGAGATGGAAAAAGAGGACTCTAAGAAGTTGGGATTTGTCTTAAGAATTTAAATGGCCATTTACAGATGCTTTGGTCAGAACTGGAGCTGCATTTCAGTGTGCTGTGGTGATGGACTGATGTCTTCTCTGAATGTGGCACCGTATGGAGACTGGTCACAGGGTGACCCAGAACTACACTGGTTATGCTGTCACTTGAGGAATGCCTGCCCTGGGCCAGGATCTACATTTACATATAGGAAGGTAGATGCTATGGATGCCACCTGAACCGATGAGAAAACTAAGCCTCAGAGATTTTAGGAACACCAAAGGGAGAGAGTGAGGAGGAGGAAGAGAGGGAAGAAGGTAGATCTGGCCCTGACTCAGAACTTTAACCCTTGACCTCTAATCTGAGAGCTACATCTTAGCGTGGGCCACCATGGTCATTGAGCACTGTGCTGTGGGAGATGTAGCAGGCTCATTGGGCTAGAAAATGATTGTATCAGCTTAGCTCTGTCCTTGGGGTCAGAGGTGACCCAGGCCAAGGTCTCTGTAGCCGTTAGGAGCCAGATGACGGTTGGATTCGTTAGCTTGGGGAAGCCCTCTTGTGAAGCCTGAAATGGGAGGGAATGGGAGGGTCTGGGAGACGTGCAGCAGAGTGGGCCGGGGCCACTGGATTGCTGACCATGAGACCTTGTCACCATGGACAACCTCCTTTGCACAGCTCGCCATATCAGTGAGCCTCCTCCCGCTGGCATGGGTAGCCTCAGTGGGAAGTGGGCACCTTTATAACTAAGAATCACTTTATTTAGTGGGTGAGGGGTGAGGCTTGGCTCAGCACAATACGGCGGGAAGCAACCCAGGCCTGCAGGTCAGGAAACCTGGGTTCTAGGCCCCATTTGGCTGCAGAGGAGTCCCTGAACGTCACTGTGTGCCTCAGTTTCTCCACTCATAAGTTGTGGATGCAAATGCCCATTCTGCTCCTCTCAGAGGATGCTGCAGACGTGACAGTGATTCGAGGGTCAAGTTCACTGTTCAGATGCAAGCTGGAGGTGAGAATGGGGTCAGAAGCTCTTTAGTGAGATGAAGCCTGTGAGGACGGGCCAGTCACAGGCTCACTGACATAGTTTGGATATTTGTCCCTGCTGAAATCTCATGTTGAAGTGCAATCCCCAGTATTGAAGATGGGGCCTGGTAGAAAGTATTTGGATTATGGGGGTGGATACCTCATGAATGGCTTGGGCCATCCCCTTGGTGATAAGTGAACTCTGGATCGGTTAGTCCACGTGCAGTCTGGTCATTTATAAGTGTGTGGTGCCTCCCCCACCCCACTCTCACTCGCTCCTGCTTTCGCATGTGACGTGCCTGCTCCCCCTTCACCTTCCGCCACGGTTGTAAGTGTCCTGAGGCCTCCCTAGAAGCCGAGCAGATGCCAGCACCGTGCTTCCTGTACAGCCTGCAGATCTCTGAGCCAATTACATGGCTTTTCTTTATAAATTACCCCATCTCAGGTATTTTTAAAATAGCAGTTTGAGAATGGCTAATATGCTAGCGCTTGGTGTGGGCAGCCCCCATCAGGGTAGATGTCATTAGTGAGATCCCCATAGCTGAAGATGGGGGCTCAGGCAGGGCTGAAATCTGTGGAAGGACGGAGCCAGGAGACAGGATCCTGGCAGATAGGGACTGTCATGCCTGCTTTCCAGAACTCCTTGGGGAAAAGACTTTTTTGCTTCCCTATCTCCCATCAGTTGACTTGGGGCTCCGCACAGAATAGTAACAGAACTAATAACAACAGCTCACACGTATTGAGGATTTACCACGTGTCAGTCTCTATTCTAAGCATTTTACCTGCATTGACTCATTTCTGCCTCACAGTAACTCCATGTAAAGGTACTATTTTTATCCCCACTTTACTGATGCAGAAACCCAAGGAGTTAAGTGACTTTTCTGAAGCAGTTAAGTGACTTGTAAGTGGCAGAGTCATGCCTTGGTCCCCAGTGGCCCAGGGCTTGTGCTGTGTTATGCTCTCAGGAAGTAATCCTGAATCCTTTATGCTTCAGAGGGTGACTCCTTGGCTAAAGAGATTTCATTAGTCCCACATCCAACAGCAGGCAGGGGTCCACACCTCCCCCATCAAACAGCAAAACCTAGACTTGAATCCCAGCCCTGGCTGTTATACGCTGCTTATGCATTCCTGCCAAGTGAGTTCATCTGTAAAACAGGTGAACAAATATTGGTTGAATACCTGTTATGTGCCATGTGTATATATTTGAGACAGAGTTTAGCTTTGTCCCGCCTAGGCTGGAGTGCAGTGGCACGATCTCGGCTCACTGCAACCTCTACCTCCTGGGTTCAAGTGATTCTCCTGCCTCGGCCTCCAGAATAGCTGGGATTACAGGCGCCTGCCACCATGCCCGGCTAATTTTTGTATTTTTGGTAGAGACGGGGTTTCACCATGTTGACCAGGCTGGTCTCAAACTCCTGACCTCAAGTGAGCCGCCCACCTCAGCCTTCCAAAGTGGTGGGATTACAGGCACGAGTCACTGCACCTGGCCAATGTGCCAAATTTAATTGAAGCCTCGCCACAACCTTATGAGAGAGGCATTATTTCCTCCATTTTACAGCCAGGGAAGTTGAGGCACAGAGGGGTTAAACAAATTACCTAAGGCCACAGTGAAACAGGCTGAAACAGAACCCAGTCTGTCTGATTCGGGAGCTCATGCTGTCCTCCTCCTTCCTCAGAGTATGAGCCACAAAGTCTCAATTCCTGGGGTGATAATAAGTGTGAGAAAGGAAGTTTCTGTGATCAACTCTGCTTAGGGAAGGCTGCTTGCAACAAAGTGAAAAGATTCTTCGCTGCAGAACTTCTCAGAGCCTTTGTTGTACTTGTGTGCACTAGGTAGTCCCAAGAGAAGAGCAGAGTTAGTATAAACCAAATTTTTGCTGTGAATAAGTTAGTTGAGGAGAGAGAATCTTGGGGGAGAAGTGTTCCTTGGAGCTCACTTTAGGAAATGTACTTCATCCTGCTGCTTTTCTGACAACAACAATCATAAAGACAGCAGCAACGTCACTAACGTCATAAATGGGATCATCCACTGGTCGCAGTTTCTCATCCCTGTAATCCCAGCACTTTGGGAGGCCAAGGCGGGAGGATCGCCTAAGCCCAGGAGTTCAAGACCAGCCCGGGCAACATACGGAGACCCTGTCTGTACAAAAAATTTAAAAATTAGCCAGGCATAGTGGCACACATTTGTGGTCTCAACATCTCAGGATGCTGAGGTGGGAGGACTGATTGAGCCCAGGAGGTGGAGGCTGCAGTGAGCCAAGATCGCACCACTGCTCTCCAGCCTGGGTGACAGAATGAGATCCTGTCTTGAAAAAAAAAAAGAGTTGGGGGGCCAGGCGCAGTGGCTCATGCCTGTAATCCCAGCACTCTGGGAGGCCAAGGCAGGCAGATCACTTGAGGTCAGGAGTTTGAGACCAGGCTGGCCAACATGGCAAAACCCCGTCTCTACTAAAAATACAAAAATTAGCTGGGTATGGTGGTGGGCACCTGTAAACCCAGCTACTCGGGAGGCCAAGGCGGGAGAATCACTTGAACCCAGGAGGTGGAGGTTGCAGAGAGCTGAGATGGCGCCACTGCACTCCAGCCTAGGCGACAGAGTGAAACTTCATTTCAAAAATAAGTAAGTAAATAGATAAATAAATAAATAAATAAATAAATAAGGGATCGTCACTATCATTATAAGCTTTGTCTCAATTGCCATGGTACTTTCTGTCTATGTTATTTGGGAATTTTTTCAGGACATTGCAGTCCTCATTTTCCCCCGATGTTAAGTGCCCTAATTCCTTTCTTGTGATCAGGGCAGTTTAAAGTTTAAGCCTCTAGGGTTCACGTTACTCATGCCCGGAGCACCTCTGTTCTCTCCTCCAAGCCTTTGCCTGGGCTGTCCTCCTCCGGTTGTCCTCCCTTTCTCTCCTTCTCAGCCTTGTGCTTGGAGGAAAGTGAGAGAGGATTGGAGGGGAAACGATTTGGCCAGGGGCATGTGGTGTGCCCCGCCCCAGCCTCTCCTGCCTCCTCTCCCTCAGGGCTTGGCTCCACAGACCTCCCTTCTGAGAAGCTCTTTCTGATGGCCTGATCCCAGGGCAACCACTTAGCTACTCGGGGCCTCTCTTGGTCTTTTGATACCTAGTCTATATTATATACTGTGCAAAGCGTTGGTTTTTTTTTTTTTTTTGGTGTACTATATTTATTTTTTAAAACACAGCTTTATTGGGGTATAATTTGTGTACCATAAAATTCACCCATTATATTTATTTGAAAACTGTTTATTATAATCAATATTTTACATAAAGAGCACGAGTGAGTACACACAGAAGGATTAATTTTTACAAAGTAAAAACATCTGTGTTATTAGCACCTGTCTCAGAAACAGGACACCTTCAGAGAGATTTATTAAAAACATACAAACCAACCCACAAGACTTTCCCTTTCCTTCCTCCGTCCCGCCCTGCTCTTTCTTTCTCATTCCTTCCTCCTTCCCTCCCTTCCTTCCTCTTTCCTTCCCTCTTCTTTTTTTCTTTTTTGAGACAGAGTCTTACTCTGTCGCCCATACTGGAGTACAGTGGTGTGATCTCGGCTCACTGCAACCTCCATCTCCAAAGTTCAAGCAATTCTCCTGCCTCAGCCTCCTGAGTAGCTGGGATTACAGGTGCACCACCAAGCTTGGCTACCTCTTTCCTTCCCTCTCTCCCTTCCTCTTTTCTCTGACGACGTGCCCAGGCAGAGCCTTGAGCTGTAAAGGGTCAGATGTTGAGTGTGGGCAGTGCCCGGGCCTCCTGAAGCACAGATCATTTCTTCTCCCTCCCTCCTTCCTTCCTTCCTTCCTTCCTTCCTTCCTTCCTCTAACCCCTTTATGTCTTCCTTCTTTCCTATTGGTTCTCATTCCAAATACCATTTGAGGTTTATAGTGAGAGGCACAGCCGGAGTAAATGTAAACACCTGTCAAACAGTGCCCTGGGAGGCAAGGAGCGATGGGGTCAGGAGCTGAAAGACCCAAGTCCTGGCTTAGCTGCTGCCAGTTTCGAGCCTGCAGCTTGTGACCACACCTCCCTGTGCCTCAGTTTTTTTTCTTCTGTGAATGAGAATTATGACACGACTGACTTCAAAGGGTGCTGAGAAGATGAAATAAGGATTTTCCCCTTATGCCTGCCATGTGGTTACCATGTGCTTGCGTGCAGGAAGCTCTCAGTGGCACCTGGCAGACAATTGCATTTTTTACTAAGATAGACACAGATGGTGAGAATCATTACCATGTATTGAGCACATACTACCTGTGAGGGCTTTACCTTTCATCTGCACAACCATCCTGCAAGGAGAGGGTATTATCTCCAGTTTACAGATGAAGAACTGCAAGTCCTGAAGACATAGGTTGCTAAGGGTTGGAGCTGGAGCTTGAACCCAAGGAATCTGGCTCGAGTGCCCACGCCCTAATCACCAGACAAAGCTTACATTAATTTCTCCGGGACCCCTTGAGGTCTGGCTGTAGCTGTAAGCCAAGTATAGTTCTCTCCCAACTGCTGGGACAGGACCAGGCCAAACACAGGGCGGCCCCTTGGCATCCTGAAAAATCGCCTAGGGGCAGAGATGGGGTTTTGGGAAGGGGATGAGGTACCCAGGCAGAGTCTTGACCTGTAAAAGGTCAGATGTCGAGTGTGGGCAGTGCCCGCCTCCTGAAGCACAGACCTGCAGCTCCAGGGAGGATCTGGGGCTCTGCTGCAGGGCGCCCTGGAGGCAGGGGTGTGGCCCTGTGGGGTGGTCATAGCCCACACCCCTGGAGCATCAGTGAAGAGCAACCTGCCCCTTGCAGACCCTCCTCATCCTGCCAGGTCGGTGTCACCGGAATGGAGGGTGTAGAGCAGGCCCGGCAGGACATGGCTGGGCATGGGGGTGCTGGTGACACCCCTTCAGCTGGGGCAGGACTGAGGCAGAGTGACCTGTCCACTGCCCTTGCCAAGTGCTCAGGAAATCCTGGGGCATGGACTAGAGACTCCCACTGGTGGGGTCTGGTGGGGAATGTTGGGAGCATCCCCACTCTGGTGCCTCAGCCAGCCCCTCACTTCTTGGTGGGATTCTGCGGGAGCACAGACGTTACCTGCCCTTTTGCTGGCCTCGACCGTCCCTGCCCTGACCTCCAGGCTCGCTGGGGCCAGTCCAGACATCTGTATCCATCTTGCCCCAAACTCTGGAGATTCTGACAAATTTCCTTTCATTGCTTCCAGCCATGTTATTTAAAGTAATTAACCTTAATTTATAAATTTTTATATCAAACTGCCTTTTAACTTTTAGAACTGGCAGGAACAGCCTTATCCCTGGGCTCCTAATAGTTCTCCATTTAATCAAAATTCATCCATCAGGTTCCAGTGTTAAATCATCTTTTAATTGGGAGTTACATTCTGGTTAATAGTTTTATAATTCGCCTCCTCTAATAGTTTTTACCACAGGGATCTCGACTCCATTTTTCCTCACTCTATTATTGCTGGCGTGCGATTCTGCGGGGATGGCTTAACGCGGCCCCGCCTCTCTGGCCTCTGCTGGTCGCCTCTTTTGTTCTTGGTGGTCTCATTAATTTCTGAGAAGAGTTCTCCTTCCTCCTCATTACTAGGGCAGAGCTGCTGTCCTCGTGAGGGGCAGCCTTCTCATTTCTGCAGCCTTAGAGCTCTGGCCGGGAGATCTCCGAGAGAAAGCCGGAGCCAAAGAAAGGGACAGATGGAGACAGAGACAGAAAGACAGAAGAAATATGGAGAGGAAGGAGCACATGGGAAGCCAGCAGGCCGGGCCTGAAGAGAGAGCGATAGAGGCATCTGGAAGTGGACTGGCTCCTCTCCCAGCTCCTGCCACTGCCCCTCAGCTCCTGCCTTCCTGGGAGTGGAGGCCTGGGGCAAGGCAGGTGATATAGGAGGAAGGTGGCCCCACCTGAGAGCCCAGGTGGCCTGGAGGCGTGGCTGGGGCTGAGGACAAGCAGAGTGGGCCTGGAAAGTCCTTGGAGGTCAGCGGGCAGGGAGGTCCCAGTCCACTCCCTGGTCACTCTGAGTTGCTCCTGTGCCTGTTACAGCAACAGAATCATCACAGATGAGCTGAGGAGCCTCCTGGTGGCCAAGAGGATGAGGGTGTGAAGATCCCAAGATCAGAAAGGAGAGACCTGCGGGAAACAGAAAGAAAGGGAAGAGTCAAGAGTGAGAAAAGAAAGGAGAGGGAAGAGAAGGAGAGGGAGAGAAAGGTAAAGAAAGGAAGAGGCCAGGTGTAGTTGCTCACACCTGCAATCCCAGCATTTTGGGAGGCTGAGGTAGGTAGATGACTTGAGGTCAGGAGTTCAAGACCAGCCTGGCCAACATGGTAAAACCTTGTCTCTACTAAAAATACAAAAATTAGCTGGGTAGGGTGGCGAATGCTTGTAATCTCAGCTACTTGGGAGGCTGAGGCAGGAGGTGGACTTGAACCTGGGAGGTGGAGGTTGCAGTGAGCTGAGATCGCACCACTAAACTCCAGCCTGGATGACAGAGTGAGACTCCATCTCAAACAAAAAAAAAAAAAGGAAGAAGACAGAGGAGGGGTGAGGAGAAGAGAGGAGGATGTGGTCACCTTGTCAGGGAGCCCTGGCCTGTGAGGAGATGGTCCTGTGAGGGTACATGCACATACACGTGTGCATACATGGGCACTCACACAAACCCACACATGTGCACAGGCCTGAAACCGGTCCTAGGAACAGCTAGTGCAGGGGTGACGCTGGGCTGGGAGCTGGCCTGGAGCCTGGGGGTGAGGGTGTCTAAGAAGGCCTCCAAGAGACGTGAGCTGCGAGGGGTCAGGGAAGGGCCAGGGAAGCATGGAAGCTGGGCTGAGACCACTGAAGTGAGCTTCCCTGGGGATGGAGGGCCTGGGTGGCTGGCGTACCCTGAAGTCATCATGGCTTGCTGAATCTCTATTCTCCACCTCTGAGTGGTGATTTTGCATGACAGTAGGTCTCAGCCCTGGGTGCACGGTGGAGTCACCTGGGGGTGTTTAAAAATCCCAGTGCCCTGGCCTCACCTCACATCCTGTGATGGTTTTAAAGTAGATCCACAATCATTTGAGACTTCTCCCTTCTGAAGATGGAGTCTAATTCCCTTCCCCTAGAACGTGGGCTCCTTCTAAAACACAAACGCCGCGCAAGTGGTGTGACTTAGGAGGTTAGGGCAGGGAAGGCACTGAGGCTTCCTCTCTGCACTGCTTTGGGTCACTTGCTCAGAAGATAGCCAACTGCCAGGTCACGAAAACACTCAAGCAGCCCTGTGCAGAGGCCATGTGGCCAAGAAATGAAGCCTTCTTCTGGTGGCACTGAGTCATCTCGAAGTAAGTGCTCCAGCCTGGGCTAACATCTGAACTCCAACCTCAGGAGAGATCCTGAGTCAGGACCACCTGGCCCAGCTGCTCCTGGATTTCTGACCTCAGAAACCATGTGAGCTCCTAAATGCCCATCAACCAACGAGTGGATAAAGAAAATGTGATATCTATATATCTGTATCTATATGTATATACCATGGAACACTACTCAGCCATAAATACCATGGAATACTACTCAGCCATAAAAAGGAAAGAAATAATGGCATTCGCAGCAACCTGGATGGAATTGGAGACCACTCTTCTAAGTGAAGTAACTCAGGAGTGGAAAAACCTAACATCATATGTCCTCACTTATAAGTGGGAGCTAAGTTATGGGGACACAAAGGCATAAGAATGATCCAGTGGACTCTGGGGACTTGGAAAAGGGTGGGAGTAATGAGGGAGAAAAGACTACACACTGGGTGCGGTGTACACTGCTCAGGGTATGGGTGCACCAAAATCTCTGAAATCACCACTAAAGAAATTATCCGTGGAACCAAACACTACCTGTTCTGCCAAAACTATTGAAATAATTAAAAAAAAAAAAGAAAAAAAGGAAAAAAAAAGAAACCATGTAAGCTAATGTTTGTTGTTTTTTTAAGGTGCTAAATTTTGGGGGATTATTTGGTATGCAGCAATAGGTAACTGACACACATTCAATCCATCAGCATCCCAGGGGGTGGGGCTGGACACAGGTGTGTTTTAAAGCTCCACAGTAGTCTAGTGTGCATCCAGGTTGAGAACTGCTGCCCTAGTGCTTGTGTGTGCATGAGAGTGTGTGCCTGTGTACAGGCCACATGTGTGTGTATTGATGGATGCACCATGTTACACTTTTGTGTAACATTTGCCAGGGCACATAAGTACAAGCCCGCCCACCAAGCCCCGCCCACCTTGTGTGTTCCTCTCAGAGTGCATCAGTCCCTCTGTCCCAGATACTTGTGTCAGGGTGTGACTCAAGAAGGACTGGGGCATGGAAAGAGTCTTGGAAGTTTTATGGCCAGACCCACATAGGCTGTTCACCACTTCCTCTCTGTGTGCCCTCTCTGAGCCA
The DNA here is from genome assembly GCF_009764315.1 of Trachypithecus francoisi. Lineage (NCBI taxonomy): Eukaryota > Metazoa > Chordata > Mammalia > Primates > Cercopithecidae > Trachypithecus > Trachypithecus francoisi. The sequence goes on from NW_022681466.1 coordinate 37,365,231, forward strand.
TAAAGCTCCCATATGGGGACCTGCAGATCAGCATTCTTCCCGAGACTTCAAGGAGGCAGTATTGGAGCTGGTGGATGCCTCCTGGGCTGGTTTTGGCAACATTTTCGTAGCCCTGTCACTTTTGTTATAATGGCTCTTGCAGTTTGCAGTTTGACCTGCAGCTGTGCATACAGGAGAGCAATCAAATGTGTGGTTTCCTCTGCAGGACCTGACCTGAAGGAGGATGTGCACTGGGTGGAGGGTAATTTTAGTCATGGCTGGATTAGGGTTTAGGATTTAAGGTCAATTGTCTTGGCTTCTGAAATGCCAACTGGCTCAGATTGGCAGGATGAGGAGTTAGTCTTCCACACTGGAGAGTAAAGATGTTGATTCTGAAGCAGGAAGCACAAGAACTTACTTCTTTAGCTGAGGCAGGCTGGTGGCTCCAGCTGAGCCTAGACTCCCCCCAGCTGTGTGTCCTGGGCTGAGCCTCTTATTTTTGCTAGCCCTCAGCTTTCTCATCTATAAAGTGAAGGAGCAAATGATCTACCACCTCTGGCACGTGACATAATGTGTCTCCCCACCACAGCCTCTGGCAGGCTGCTGGGTAGCCTGGGAGAGGGACCCTCTGACCTTCAGACACAGCCCAATCCTCAAGACCGTGCCTTCCATTCCATTGGAACCAACTTCACCCTCAGTGACCCCCACCTAGGCCTCCAGGGAAAGTGGGAAGAAGAGGAAGGGTCACCACACACCTGCCTTTGCTCTCCCTAGCAGGGAGAGATCAGGGAGGATGTAGGGTGGAGGAGGAGCTTGATGCCCAAGGTGCTTGGGTTTGGAGTTTCTTGGTGGGTGAAATAAAATGGGAAGAGAAGGAGAAGGAGGTGGGGGAGGTGGAGGAAGAGGAGGAGGAGGGAGAGGAAAGCAGAGGAAAAGGAGAAGGAGGAGAGCAGCATTGGTTTCGATCCTGCCATGTGCTCCAGGAGCACTCTTCTCAGACCTTCCAGCGCATTGTGATGTCTAAGTTTCATGACAATAAGGATGATTGGTGCCATTTTACAGAGCAGGAAACCGAAGCTCAGGAAGGTGAAGGAATCTCCTTGCTCCGTGTCACATGGGCTAAGGAAGGCAGATGGAACCAGGGTGGGAGCTCCCACCCGGTAACTACAAAGCTTGGGCATTACTGTGGAGACTCGAGCGCAGGGAGTGGATAAAGAAAATGTGAGATATATATATATAAAATTTACCATGGAGTACTACCAGGCCTTGGACCAGGTACCTTCTCCCATTGGGGCCACTGGCCCCGTTTCTTAATCCTTTCAGAGGCTCTACTATTTTTGGGGTGGAAGACTAGAATGATGGTGGAAGTGAGAGGTCCCCAGGACTGCCCTGGAAGCGAAAGGATTTAGGTTAGACTGTGGGAAACATGTGGGTTCTGAAAGCCCAGGGTGGCAGGACTCAGGGAGCCCATGCTGCCTTCTTCCCCGGGACACTCAGGAGCTGGTCAGGAGCTGAGGCTCCCTTCACACACGGTCAGCCCGAGCCTGAGAAGGGTTGAGGGTCGGCCCTTCAGCAAGGCAGGGGGATTGGCAGGTTGACCTCTACAGGGACCCACCAGCCTGTGTTTGGATGGACGGACTACCTCTGATTCTGCTGGTGCAGTTAGAGATCAAGTTCACAGGCTTCAGATATCAGAGCTTATAGTTCAGCCCCCATCACTTGTGAGCAGAGTGACTTTGGACAAGCCCCTTAACGCCCTGTGCCTCAGTTTCCTTATCTGTAAAATGAGAGTGAGAGAAAAGCTGTTTCATAGGCAGTGAGCACGCTAAATGAGATAAGCGCTTTATAGCATTTAGCCAAGTGCTGGGCACAGAGACTCACCCAGTAAGCGGAGATTGCTATCATGAACTGTCTGGGAAGGCAGGAGGTGGCAGCTCGCTACAGAGCCTGGAGTCCCACCTGGGTGGCACTGAGTGGTCTGGGATTAGTTCTGTTACCAGAAAGGGGTCTCAATCCAGACCCCGAGAGGGTTCTTGGATCTCATGCAAGAAAGAATTTAGGGGGAGTCCATAAAGTCAAAGTAAGTTTATTAAGGAAGTAAAGGAATAAAAGAATGGCTACTCCAGGTTGGGCATGGTGGCTCACGCCTGTAATTCCAGCACTTTGGGAGGCCAGGGCGGGCGGATCACTGGAGGTCGGGAGTTCAAGACCAGCCTGACCAACATGGAGAAACCCTGTCTCTACTAAAAATATAAAATTACTCAGGCATGGTGGCACATGCCTGTAATCCCATCTACTCAGGAGGTTGAGGCAGGAGAATAGCTTGAACCTGGGAGGCGGAGGTTGCAGTGAGCCGAGATCGTGCCATTGCACTCCAGCCTGGGCAACAAGAGCAAAACTCCATCTCAAAAAAAAAAAGAATGGCTACTCCATAGACAGGGAAGCCCCAAGGACTGCTGGTTGTCCATTTTTATAGTTATTTCTTGATAATATGCTAAACAAGGGGTGGATTATTCATGCCTCCCCCTTTAGACCATATAGGGTAACTTCCTGATGTTACCATGGCATTTGTAAACTGTCATGGCGCTGGTAGGAATGTAGGAGTGAGGACTACCAGAGATCACTCTTGTCGCCATCTTGGATTTGGTTGATTTGGGCCGGCTCCTTTACTGCAACCTGTTTTATCAGCAAGGTCTTTATGACCTGTATCTTTTGTCAACCTCCTGTCTTGTCCTGTGACTTAGAATGCCTTAACCATCTGGGAATGCAGCCCAGTAGGTCTCAGCCTCCTTTTACCCAGCTCCTATTCAAGATGAAATTGCTCTGGTTCGCATGCCTCTAACATTTCTGACTCACCCTTTCTGGGAGACCTTGAAAAAGATTCACCAGACCTCTCTAGGCATCAGTTTCTTTAATTGCCAGATGGGGACCCAAGTCCCTGCTCTTCTCTGGGGACCTAGAAATGATCAGTGTCTACAAATGTGTTTGCAGATGTTCTCGGCCTGAGCAGATAGAGTCCACCCTTCACTATTCAGTTGGGTTTCCTCATGGGTCCCCCATGATAAACCTGTTCCCCATCAACCCCCATAATAAACTGGAAAAACATTTTATTTATTTATTTATTTATTTATTTATTTATTTATTTATGTTTTTGAGACAGAGTCTCACTCTGTTGCCCTGGCTGGAGTGCAGTGGCGCTATCTCGACTCACTGCAACCTCTGCCTCCTGGGTTCAAGCAATTCTCCTGTGTCAGCCCCCTGAGTAGTTGGGATTACAGGCATGTACCAACACGCCTGGCTGATTTTTGTATTTTTAGTAGAGACAGGGTTTCACCATATTGGTCAGGCTGGTCTCGAACTCCTGACCTCAGGAGATCCACCTGCCTTGGCCTCCCAAAGTGCTGGGATTACAGGTGTGAGCCACCACACCTGACCTGAGAAAACATTTATTGAACCCTTCTCTTGTGCCAGGCACTGTGCCCAGGCCATGGAAGTTACAAGGAACACTTGTTGGGTGCCACCTCTATATTCTAAAGGATGCACAACCATCTGTAACCTGCACAAACCTCCCTGTGAGAGAGACGTGACAATCACTCCCATGTTACAGATGGAGAAGATGCAGCTTTGAGCCATGAGGTAACTTGCTGAAGGTCATGTGGGAAGACAGCCAACCAGCCGCAGTGTGAATGCACCTTCTTCTGCCTCCAAAGACCTTCCTGTGCCTTCCATGCTGTCACTTGTTGGTGGCTCCACAGTGCACTCCTGAGAGCTCAGGTGTATTGTCATTTCTGCAATGGGCAGCTGAGATCCCCAGAGGTTAAACTCCTGGTCCAGTGCCCTTCCACTGGCAGGCGGCCACATCCCCTCCAAACTCAGGCTCCTCTGACCCCAGAACCCTGGCTCCCTCCTGCCTCAGTGACCCCCTCCCACCATGGGACACAGATGCCTTTGGGTCCTACTCTCTGTTTTCCTGTTTCCTTTGTGACTCTCTGTGTCCCCTGAATGAGGTCCTGATTGTCAGGGACTCTGCTAGCTGGGGAGCTTTGTAAGGTGTAGTCACCCTAGGAGGGTACTTGCTTGGGCCCACAATCTTGGGGACTGAGGTCTGTGCAGTGACAATAGAGGATTTAAATAAGTCACAATCCTCCAGCACATTGTCTAGTCGTGGCCTTTTCCTCTGACACGTAAACGCTTACGGAACCCATTTCACAGGTGAAACAGCTGATGCCTGAGTTGGGCCCTTTCTCTTTCATCAAGGGGCGGGAGCAGCTGAGACCAAGTCCCTGACATGGCCCCCTGGGCCTGGTTTGCTCTGTCTCTGGTAGAATAAGAGGTGAGATCAGGGACAGAGAAAGAGGGAGCAGGAAGCAGAGCTCAAAGGCAGAGCTGGCCTCAGGGTTGCGGAGCCTGTGTGTGTTTGCAGGGTCTGGCACAGGGAACAGAGAGATGGATTGGTGCTTCTGGTCCCCATCCCTCGGCTCCCAGAGCCAGTCTGGGGTTCACCCCGAAGTGCTGGACCCTAGTGGATGTCCTGCTCTGGGCCTGAGCCGGCCGCTGATCAGCTTCCTTCCCCACTTTACTACCTTCCCAGTAGGACTGTCAGTCACCCCAGGGGTGATGGAACAGCTGAGGGACAAAGCGGGGACCTGGCAGCAGAAAGGGGAGTAGCAGGGAGAGGTTGTTCCCTTGGAATCTCAGGACTTTCAGCGCTGCCAGTTGGTGGAACTGTGTTAGAACCCCTCTGGCCTTAGACAAGCAAGTGCTTGTTTTCCCCAGAGGGAAGCGGGTGGTGGGGAAGGAATAGAGGGGAAGAGGCAGAAGGACAGGAAACTCACTGAAGACAGACAGAGCAGGGAGTAGAGGAAGGAGCCCAGGGAGACAGGTTGAGCCTGAAGTTGCAGATCCTGACCGGGCTGCTCTGGAGTGGCAGCCAGCCTCAAGGGCCTCTGTTTCCGTCGGGGAAGAATTTGGACTCTGCTTCATGGGGAGCAAGCCTCTATGTCTCTTTTGGGGATGGAAAGGGGGCAGTTGGAGCTTCCCCAGGCCAGGGGCCCTCCCCTTCTCCCACCCCATGTCCAGGGAGTCTCATGCTTCACCCCAGCCCCTCCACCCTCTGACTCCTGACCTGGGAGAAGCTGCTGGTTCCTGGAACATGATTCCCAGGTCAGTGAACTGCCAGGCTTCAGCCTTAGAGGGAGTCATGCCTCTGTCTCACAGATGGGGAAACCGAGGTGCTGGCAGGGGCTTTGGCTCAGATTCGTATAGATGAGGCTTGGCTCCTCTCCTTCTGCCACAGTGCAATGAACAGTGGCACAGCCCCAGCCCGCTGATGCCAAATCCTGACTGGTTTTTGGTTTTCTGATTAATCCTGGGAGGAGGGGGGACAGGCCCAGGCCCCCTTTTCACTCCCAGCACCAGATAGATGATTATCTGGGGAGAAGTGAGGCTTAGAGGCAAAGAGGGAGCCGGGGGAGGGCAGGAAGCATCTATCAGGGGCCTCCTGGGAGTGGATATTTTATATCTGCTGTTCTTTTGACTCATTACCATCTGTGGGGCAGAAATTATGACTCTGATTTTACACGTGAGGAAAGCCAGACTCAGAAAGGTTAATTGAATTGTCTAGGGTCACTCAGCTGGTGAGTGGAGGAAACCAGGATTCGAATCCAGGTCTGGCCCCAAAGTCTGGGCTCTTTCCAAACTGCTGTGTGCATGGGGTGAGAGATGGACATGGGATGAGAGATGGAAGGAGAGCGGCTGTCATGTCCTGTTCCCCCAACCCCTCAAAGTAACCTGGAGAGAGGAGCACAGGCAGCCGGTGAGGGGATTGTGGGGCTCAGTGGGGCAGGATGGGCAGACACTGCTTGTTGTCAGACCTGGCGAATCTGGGCTGGAATCCTGGCTTTGCCAATCCGCATCTGCGTGATGTCGGGCAAGTCCCTTCTCTTCTCTTCACATAATAAAGCAAGTGGCTTCAAGGTGTCTCCCTGATGTTTGATGAGTGAATGAATGAAAAACAAAATGAAGGTGTCAGGAGGAAACCCACCTACTCTTTTTTTTTTTTTTTTTCTGAGACAGTCTTGCTCTGTTGCCCAGTGGCGCGCGATCTTGGCTCACTGTAAGCTCCGCTTCCCGAGTTCACGCCATTCTCCTGCCTCAACCTCCCGAGTAGCTAAGACTACAGGCGCCTGCCACCACGCCTGGCTAGTTTTTTGTATTTTTAGTAGAGATGGGGTTTCACCGTGTTAGCCAGGATGGTCTCGGTCTCCTGACCTTGTGATCTGCCCGCCTTGGCCTCCCGAAGTGCTGGGATTACAGGCGTGAGCCACTGTGTCTGGCCAGAAGCCCACCTATTCTAACTAGAGTCAAAGGCTGGAGTGCCAACGGTGCCTCAGGACAGGTCCTGCAGAGATGAGCCCCTGAACCTCTGCTTCTTTCAACCCACTTAAATGAAGCCCCGGTCTTCCCCAGACACCACGTGGAGGCCGAGAAACCCACTGATAGATGGTGGGTGCGTGTGGACATACCGGTGGCCCCAATTGACTTCCTGTCACACCAAGGCATCTCCTCCCCTATGAAGTCACCCTGAGATCTCTCTATCCCAGCTAGGTTACTTGCTGTTAATTAAACCAATTGTTGGACTTAATACCCATCCCATTAACATGTCTCCTAGATCTATTAATTATGACCAGTGGAGGAAGGGCATGGGGAACTTTGGGTGGGGATGCAGGGGTTTGAAAACCAAGCCAATCTGCCTCACGGAGAAGAGAAGGGGCAAGTTCATTCCTGGATATGAGTGCAATCTGATGGCAACATTTGTCACCCTGTTGATCGCCAGGGTTGATCTGGGCTATCTGGCTGGCTAGGCAGGTGTCCCCTTCCTCCTTCACTGCTCCATGTGTGTCCCTGCTGAGGCTGCACACTTGGTTGGGGAGGACGACCTTCCCTGATAGAGGAGGATCGTTCTTTGGTCAAGGGTATACCAGGAGCTGTACTCACCTGCTGGAACCTCTGAACAAGCTCTCAGGTTCATTCCTTGTTTCCTCCTGAGAATCTTGGAAACATTCATTACAGTCTCAGAATTCCTGGAAGCCTGTTGTGGCTGCACCCTGTGGGGTCTAACTGAGGCCCTCTGGCCACCATGACCCTTGGGACCCCTTTCCCATTCAGCTTTCTCAGAGCCACTGGGGCAGGGACAGGGGAGGCAGAGGTGACTGTCATTGGTGCAAGGTAGGGGCCAAGAACTCATCCGTGGGGTCAGAACGGAGGCTGAGTGGGAATGAGGATTACAGTTGGAGAGCTGGAGTTACCCCAACTCCACCCACACACACCTGTCCCAGGGATGTTCCCTCTGTAGCTCTTCGGGACCAGGTAGGGCTCCCTAAATCCCTCTGTTCTCTGATTAGGCCTTCCTGGAGGGTGGGTGGACTTAGAGGCAGCTGCTGGACCCACGCAGGGATGCTCAGACGATTAGTAGGCCCTCCCCTTGTGCCTTCTCCTTCCTCCTTCCCTCCCAACTGGGCCCTCCCCGCTGCCCCCAGTGTCAGGGGGCCAGCCAGGGCAGGAAGGGAACTAGGGTGGGGCCCTCAGAGGTGCATAAATCATTATTGGCGAAGACCTCAGCCCTGAGCCGCCGGGTGGAGGCTGCTGCTCATGGTTCAGGCCAGGGCATAAATCATAATTCCCCTACAATAGATCCTTTTGCAGCCGCCATCAGGAAAACTGTGTTGGTTTTATCGATTTTTTGACACGGGGGCCTAGGCAGCGGGCGGCTCCTGAATCATTATGAAATGAAACTGATTAGGAATTCATGGAATACTAAATAAACTTTACGAGCCCGTTGTAAGTTTTTTGATGCATGGGGAGCGGAAAATGAAAACTAATGATATAAAAATTACACAGCGTGCTGAGTATTATTATACCACTATTGATTTGTTTCAAACTGTACATCAAAATCGAAGAGGGCTGGGGCAGCGCCTGCAGCGAGGCTGGGGATATTTGGGCTCACCAGGGCTGGAGGGTTTTTTTTTTCCCCTTTCTATTTTTATTTATATATTTATTTTCTTTTTCTTTCTTCCAGCCTCCTGCTCTGTAATCGGACACCCTTTTCCCCACCTCTTCCAGGGAAGGCCCCAGGGAGCCGTCTCTTCATCCACTCGCAGGGCACTCCCTCCTCAGCTGGAACCTGGACCCTGGCTCAACCTGAATTCCTTGGCCTCCACTGGTTTCTCTCTGGAGCTGCATTTTCAACCTGTGAGTCTCTCTTTTCCCTTCCACCCCCGCACTGTTTCTCTGCGGAAGGACAGCATGCTTCAGGGAAATGAGGTGGAGATTGGTTTCTTGTGTAGCACCTTGCTGTGTGACCTTTGGCATGCTGCTGTGCCTCTTTGGACATTGTTCTGGATAGCAAAAACATTGGACTCATCAGATCAGGTCCTCTTAAAGCATGGTCTGTGGACAGGCCACTGTCGTCTTCAGAGCTTGTCAAAAATACTATTTCCTGGGCCTCATCCTTAGATGAACTGACTTCAATCTTAGAAGGGGGAATCTGGGCCCAGGTGCGATGGCTCACGCCTGTAATCCCAGCATTTTGGGAGGCTGAGGTGGGTGGGTCACCTGAGGTCAGGAGTTCAAGACTAGCCTGGCTAACAGGTGAAACCCTGTCTCTATTAAAAATACAAAAATTAGCCAGTCATGGTGCCTCACGCCTGTAGTCTGAGCTACTGGGGAGGCTGAGACAGGAGAATTGCTTGAACCCAGGAGGCAGAGGTTGCAGTGAGCTGAGATCGTGCCACTGCACTCCAGCCTAGGTGACAGAGTGAGACTCCATCTCAAGAAAAAAAGGAAAAAAAAGATGGGGGGGGTCTGTTTTATAAGTTCCCATGGGACTCCCGTGCAGTGGCTTATAGCAACAGAAGTTATTTTTTTTGTTCATCATACATATCTGCTGCAGGTTGTTTGTGACTCTGTTCTGTGTGTCTTCATTCTGGGGTTCGGGCTGAAAAAGCAGCCCCAGTCTGGTGGCAGAGGGAAAGAGCAAGAAAGATGGTGGAAACGTGAGGTCCAAAGGCTTTAGCTAGGGCATGGCCTATGTCCCTCCTGTTCCTATTCCATTTGCCGACAGGAGTCTTATCGCGAAGTCCAACATCAGTGGGATGGGAAGTACGATTCTCCCACAAGGATGAGTACCAGGGAGAGGCCCTGCAGGGACAGGTTGGGAGAGAGGGGAGTGGGTTTTGTGACACATCATGCCACACCCTTCTGGGCTTGGTCTTGGGTCCAAGCTGCCCCGGGATTTGGAGTCTGGGGTCTTGTACTTCCACTTGACACATCCCTGTGTCTCCATGGTAACTGTTTACTGACCCTTCCTCTACTCCCTCTGAGACCCTGGCCATCCTCCTGGGATCTTCAGTGGGCAAAGCTTCGGTCCTCTGGCTCAAAGTGTCTCTGTTTCCTGCATTTCTGCCTCCATGCTGGGGAGGCCTGGAAACACTCACCCTGGCTGCTCAATGGAACTGCTGTGACAATTAGAATTCTTTTGTCAAACTGTTCTTTATCCTCTAAATTCAGAGAGTAAATTTAGCTTTTGCGCATTGGATTGTCTTAAAGTGGAATGCATTCAGTAGCGTTCCTTTTAGCATTCCTCTTGTGAAAAAGTAAAACACAGTAGTGGTTTACTTTTTCACAAGAGATGGTTCACACCAGTTATCTCTTTTTTTCTGGTATTCTTTTTCATCAGGTTCAACTTCACATCAGCCTGAGTCCCAGAAAGGTTGAAGTCTTCCCCTGGACACACAGCATGGCATTCCCAGAGCCACGTTGCTGCCCAGATCTGGACATGCCAGGGCGGCCTCCTCTGGAAGCCCATTTATGCTTGAAGTCCAGGGACCACTTGTGGGGGACCCACTGCTCTTACTTGGATTTGGGAGATGTCAGGGACGTCGGTGGCACAAGCCTGACCCAAGGGGACTTCAGTATCTCTCTGAGGACATAGAAACCCACTCACACTGACACTCAGATACTCTGCATACAAATCTTTTCAGAATCAGACAAAGTGGATAACACAATGATCCAGAAGGGATGCAGAGTGCAGGTCTTAAGGTTTGAGTTCAAATTTCAGTCCTGCCCCTAACTGGCTGTGTGGTCTTGCATAAGTTACTTCTTTTATCTGGGACTCAATTTTCTTCCACTGTCAAAGATGAATTTAAACTCAAGCTATCTGGGATTGGAGTGGGCAGGGGTGAACACACTGGCACAATTCCCACCAGATGTTGAGGCCTATACAGTCCTAACTCTTCAGTTTGGAGAAAGATGCTGATGGAAACCCAGACTCAAACTGGCTTAAGCCAAAAGGAGAATTATTGAAGGGGCTCTAAGTCACATCTGGAACTTTGGAGACAGCTGAGATAAAGCCCAAAGCTGGCGATGAGGGGCCCTTCACATGTCAGGGGAGCTTGGAGACAGCCGTGTAGCCTCGAAGCTGCCCCAGGCGAAGGGAAAGAGTGTCCACTCCACTGTCAGCATCCCATTTCTACAAGAGCCTGGCTGGTGAAGTTTCAACTAGGTGAGCCATGAGTAAAGCTGGTTTCTGAAGGTACAGACATGGGTTCACAGCCAGTTCCACCCTTTCCCAGCTGTGTGGCCATGAGCCAGTCCCCCACTGTTTCTGAGCAGAGTTTCTGAGGATCGAGTGTGATAATGTAAGTGCTGGCTCTACCCTGGCTTCCAGAGAGCACTCAGGCAAGACTCACATGCCCTGAGGCTAGAACCTACCCTGGCATGCAAAGCTTATCCCCTGAACCAGTATGTCAGCTGTGTCTTCCCCTCTAGTCTTTGATCAAGGACAGGGCCACGTCGTATTTGCAGTTGTTCCCAGTCTTGGCACTGTGCCTACTGCGTGTCTGTGTAATCCACGAATGGCTGTGGAATGGAGGTACAGGGAGCAGCTGATGGGATCCTCCACACAGCGTGGCTGCCCACGTGGGACCTGAACACAGCTGGTCCCCTTCAGACTCTGTGCTAGCCCTGCGCCCACTCTATAGCCATGCAGCACATACATGGCCAGTTCCCAACATGTGGGTGAACAGTGCGGGTTTCACTGAAGTTTTTCTGGGAAACCAAGGGAGCAGATGGCATCACACAGCACACTCCAGCCTAATCACAGCAGCCCTGGGTTTCTCCCTTCTCTCCTTCCTCATCTCTCTTCCAGGCAGTGCTCTTCCCCTCCTCTCCAATCCCAGTTTCTTTAACAAAACCAAACCCTCATTTTACATCCCTAATGAAGCAAACAAAGCAGGATAGGACACAGACCACCGGGCTCCTGTGCCACCAGTATCTCATTCAACCTCCTTCATCCCCATCTTTTAATTACGACCAACCGTTTTATCCCTGTGCAGGCCTCTGTGCCCTGCACACACAACAGCTTCCCCAAGCTGCCCTCCACGTGGGTGCCCTGAGGCTCCGAGAGGAGACAGGACTTGCCCCATGCCACCCAGCCCCTGGGCAGGGCTCCTCCCTGCTGTGCCCCCAGAGGCCTAGGTTAGGTCCCCTCCCCAAGCCCATTTGGCCCTGTGGTTGGGCATGGGGCATGATGGCACCTGGCTGGCTGATTCTCCTCATAGAGCTTAGGGTGCTACACACTGAATTCAGATGTGGCTCTGAGCAGGCCGTTCATTCATTCCTGACCGTATCGACTACAGAATTGAGTGCTACAAGCAAGGAGTTTAGCTCTTATTCTCCTACTGATTTGATTTAATGTTTGGTTTATTCCTGTCCCTCTCTCTCCTCCTCTCCTCATCAGTTTGACATTTGCATAGTGTTTCCCTGCAGTTTTGTCGAACACACATGGGGGTTTTGCTGGTAACTCCCTGCTTTGGCTTGAATGGTTTTCTTTGGGGGAGTTTTGAACCCACTGAGGCATCTTCTTCCTCCCTCAGGAAGAACACAAACTCCCTCACACTGGAGTTTGTGGTCTTCCCCCAGCTGGGGAGAGGACCACATAAATAACGAGACTTCCGTGGCTCTCACCACCCCACTCCCCCGGAGCCTGTGAGATTCCTGTTGCGATATGGCCTTCAAGTATTCCTGAGTGTCCGGGGTGGGTGTGGGCCTCAGGTGCCCATGAATAAGTCTGTCCCTACAGGTGGGTAACCTCAGCCTGCCCACCAAGCCCCTCTGCCAACGGCTTGGAATCCTGAGGTGCTGGCGCTGCTCAGCCGTGAAGCTTAGCGGCACCCCCGGCAGGTGTCTAGGCCTCAGGGCTTTCAGACACCTGATTGTCTTAGTGTGATGTCCCCCAGAAGCAGACCTGAGACAAGGATTCAAGGGAGGTGGTTTATTTGGGAGATGAAAGAAAGTCCAGGAAGGAATGGGAAGTGAGACCGGGAAGGTTACCACTGTGAGTGGTCGAGCTCGATCCTGCCCCAGTTCTCCAGGTTACTCAACATGCCTGAATGCCCAGGGTGAGAGAGGATCAAGTTGGGGCCCCTTCTCCTATTACAAGGCTGCTGAGTCAGCAGAGGCAGGGCTGGGTGGAGACAGGGAGAGAAATCTGCAGATTGCTGAGTCCTGACTCCTGCACCTGGGTCTCTTTCTCCAGCTTGCTCTAGAGCAGAGCTAGAACCAGTGGGACAAGGTTTCAGGGTGCAGCTAGATGCTGGAGAGGAAGCCGCACACGGGCAAACGCACCAACAGAACTGGCAGGAGATGGTCAAGTGATTAAAGTAACCAAGCGGAGGTTGAATCATTGCCTATCCAGGGATGCTGCAGGCAGAAGGCAGGGAGCTAGCCAATATTAAACACCTTCTGTGTAGCAGTACTGGATATATGGAACTAGAATGCAAGCTCCTTAAGGACTGGGGCCCACATTTTATTTACCTTTTTTTTTGAGACAGAGTCTCACTCTGTTGCCCAAGCTGGAGTGCAGTGGCGCAATCTTGGCTCACTGCAACCTCCGCCTCCCGGGTTCAAATGATTCTCCTGCCTCAGCTTCCCAAGTAGCTGGGATTACAGGCATGCGCCACCACGCCCTGCTAATATTTGTATTTTTAGTAGAAACGGGATATACATGTTGGCCAGGTAGGTCTTGAACTCCTGACCTCAAATGATCCGTCCACCTCGGCTTCCCAAAGTGCTGGGATTATAGGTGTGAGCCACCGCGCCCCGCCTGTTTACCTTTGGATTCTCAGTGCCTAGTGCTGTGCTTGGCTCCTGGTTATAAAACCTAAAATAACAGGAAAAATAGTGACCATTGACAGCCACTTACTGTATTTGTTGTAATGAATCCTGACAACAATCGTTCATGGCACATACTATAATCTCCACTTTACAGATGAGGAAACTGAGGTTCGGTGGGGTTGAATGACTTGCTCCCGGCCATACACTTCCTAAGCAGCAAAGCCAGGGTTGGGACTCAGGTTTTTCTGCCTTCCTGGTTCCCTGATTTTTCTCCTCCTTGTGGCATGTCACTGCATCGGGAGGGTGGTTGCACTACGGATGTCCCTGGAAGGCCCTCTTGCTTCTGAGGTTCTATCTTGTTAGCTGCACCTCCCTCCACCCCTGGCCAACCGCAAAGAAAAGGAAAAGTCCTTTCCTCCTCCTCAGGTGGCTTGTGGCGGATTACTTAGCACTTGACACGGCGTGTCTGTGTGTCACTGTTCCCGGGCGGAATTAAATCAGGGCAGGAAAATATTAATTTGGAGTTGGGGATGGAGGCCGCTCCTTTCCAATTATTCTCCACCCCGTCAGGCTTATCCTGGCGCAAACAAGGAAGGAGGCTGGATTAATTGCTTTGGACTCTGCCCCACTCTGGTCCCAATTACTGGGCCGGCTTGGCTCCCAGCATTATGAAGCACACTGCTGTGCAGGAAATTGTGTGAAATTTTAACGGATTTTCAGATGCAATAATGGAGCACAGGATTCAAGGCCAGCATTTGTGGGGCAGCCAGGCCTTCCATGCTTTGGCTGAGGTTAAGCTGTTTGGGGTTTCTTTGTATATTAAAGGATCATCTGGTTAACCCCAAAGCCCAGGGCCCCTAGAACTCTTCTGACTCTGACCCCACAGAGGCAGGGTGGGCTCCTGGAGTGCAAGGAAACCCATTGCCTCCATGATAATAATAACAACACCATTTTTTGAACCTCCACAACGTCCCGGGTACTTACCCCAAACATCTTTAAGCCTGAGCTTTTGAAGTTCTTCTTATTTTTATCCCCCTATCTTATAAGGGAAGAAAAGGGGACTCAAAGAGGTTAAGTGATTTGCATAAGGTTTTCTGGCTACACAGTGCTGAAGCCAAAATTGGAACCCAGGTCTGTCCCAAAGCGACCCTATTTTCTGTACCACTTTGGCTCCTCCCTCATCTTCTATTTCTTCTTCTTAAGGATGCATTATTACAAATGTGGCTTCCCTACCACACAGGATATCTAGAGTAGAGTCCTTTCTTGTTCTGTCTCTGCATCTTCAGCCACTGTCAGGGTACCCAGCATCAACAGGGGTCCAGGAGAGGCTTGATGTTCTGCAGTCAACCTGACCCAGCCCCTGGACCCCAGGATTTATAAATGGAATGAGGGGATGGGCTGCTGCAACCCACAGACATCTCTGGGTCCTTGAGGTGAACCCCATTTGAGCCATGTGGAACCCACAGAGAGGGTGAGGAGGGGGATCATGTCCCCAGCCTGTAACGGGCTGTCCAGATGCTCCCCATATATCGTCTCTGTCAATCTTTACCATGACCCTAAGAGATTGCCAGTTATTAGGAAGTAGGTGTCTAAGAGGGGAAATCTCTCCTATTGTCAAAGGCAAGAGGTGGCTGGTGGCTTGGTGGGCAGTGGGGGCTTTGATCTCTGCATGGCCAGCTCTGGAGGCTATGGTATTGTAAAAATGCATTGAGAGAATTCCATAAAATCTGCCCAACAGAGATAGGCGGCTGGAGAGGAGGCAAAAGCCATGGAACATGGAGTGGAGTGGCCAGTGATCACGGAATATGAGAACCCCTGCCTTGGGGGCTAGGCATGACTGGGACAAATTAAGCTACTAGGGATGTATCTGGGGAGAGTGGTTGGATTTGCATTCTGGCCTCGCTTTAACAACTGGAAGAAAATTCCTTGGAGGAATTCCTCTGAGGGAATCACAGTGTGGCTCCTTGGCCCCCAACTTGAGGCATGACACAGCGAAGGTCTATGATGGCTGCAGAGGAGCGGGAGGATAGGGATAGAGCTGGCAAGAGGGGTGCCTGACTTGGGGGAGGGGGAAGTGAGCGCTATGTAGCTCACGAATTTTAGACTCTGGTGGGGCCACCACATGGAAAGAGAACAAGGTATTCATGGTGGGCCCAAAGACAAGGACACTGGAGGCAATGCCGGCGGAGGAATGCGGGTGAGGCACACGGTGACCATCATTAGCTGTCCAGTTCGTATCCGCCCCTTTCAGCAAAAGGAGAATTAATTATGTGCAGGGGATGCCCCCTTAATGGCCATCATTTAGTTTAATTTAAGAAACAGATCCCTCTGCACACCCCCCTCGGTCAGCAGCACCACCATTGGCAGCTGTATTGATTAATGGCCTCCTCTTGGATACAGGAGAGCAGTGGTTCTCAAAGTGGAGCGTGCCTGAGAAATGCCTTAAGGGTTCCTTTACACATGGATTGCAAGGCTCCATACCTGGGTAGTGTCTGATAATTTGGATTTCTGACAGGTTTGCAGGTAATCTTGATGCTAGTCGTTCCGGGAACACACTTTGGAAATCACTGTAGTAGAGACAGGATTTCCTATAATCCTCCCACCCACAGGACTCGGGAACTCTTCCCTTCACTGCCCCCTCTCCCAAGGGTCCTCTAATCCAATGGGGACGGGCATAGCCATCTCTGCCACTCTACTATCCTCAAGTGCACCCATCTCTCCAGTGGTGTGTAAGAAACGTGCATTCTCTGAGCATTATGGTGATCCTGCCCCTGGGCATTTCTATTCCAAAGAGGGATGGATGAGTGCCAAGGACCCGATTCCTTGACCCCTCTGCCTAGATGCAGTCCCTCCTGGGCTGGATCCTGGGGGACCCACCTGATGCACCCTCAGCACCAAGCCCAGAGGTGTCCCAGGAGGCTGGTCCCCTATTCTGCAGGGCCTCTGCTCCTATGCACCAGGTGAGAGAGGTCAGACAGCTAGCATCTCTGGCAGCCTGGCAGTGGCAGGAGGGGGCCCACAATTACAGACCTAATTGTGTGACCACAGGCAGGTCCCGCCCCCCCATTGATTCAGAGCTGGCACTGCGGGCTTTGCCAGGGCTACCATCCAGAGAGCCTGTTTGCACCTGTGTCAAGGCGAGCTCAGGAAACCTAATTAGCTAGTTTGGTGTTTTATAATTAGGTCCTTTAAAAGAATTCATAGGTGGTGATAATAAGCCCATTTAGAAATCTATTAAGCTTTGGGGGAAGTTGAATAGAAACCTTGTAACTATGTGCACACTTGCTTTCTCTTTCCCCTCAGTGTCTCCTTTCTCCACTTTTTTCTCTTCTCCAGAGTCCTTCCTCCTGCTCTCTTTCCCTCTCTGTATCTCCGGAGTTACTGACTCCTGCACCCATGCTAAATGCAATCCTCTTTTATTGCTTAGGAAGTCTTGCACAAGTACTGAAGCATTTAATCCTCCCCACAACCCTCAGAGGTGAGTACTGTGCTGATACCCATTTTATAGATGAGGAAACTGGAGTGCAAAGAGGTCAAGACACCCATCTGAAGCGACATGTCCTTAAGTTGCTGAGCCAGAAATGGAACCCACTCATTGTGGCCTTATCCCTCAGCAAAACTCACTTTGCTCCGCCTACATTGCCCTAGTCACCCACAGCCCTGTGCTCCTGGCTCCAGTGCTCCTACCAAGCTGGCTGAGTTGACATTTTACATATCAAATTCCTGTTTTCTCAGAGACCTTGTACCAGGGCTTCAGTGCTAACTTCAGATGGGTCTGTAATGGACAATGGCTTCTAATAAATTTTGCTTCTCTGGCAACTCTTCCCACCTTGATTTCTGACAAGGTAGTATGGTAGAAGAGCAGGCTGGATGCTCCCCTCCCTCCCTTCCTCCTTCCTCCCGTCCTTCCCCCCACTCCCTACCTCTCTAAACTGGGACTGAGAAGGCAGAGATGAAGTTGGTCAGTTTCTAACTGAAGGGCTCAAGGGATCCGCAGATACTTCCAGATCTACATTAGAAACCCTAGCCCTCTCTTATCACCCCATTTATTTCCTTCTAAGCACTTATAACATGACATTCTCTCAAAGATTTGTTCATTTATTCATTCACTTGTTGATTACCTATCTCTCCTCATGAGAATGCAAGCGCTGTCAGGGCAAGGACTTTATTTGTATATATCTGATTCCCTGGAGCCTGCATTAGTTCCTAGCACAGAACAGGACTCAATAAATAGTGTTGAATGAGCAAATGTGTGGGACCTGATACTCAGTTTCCTTATCTATAAAATGGGATAATACCATCTGCTCCGCAGGGTCGTAAAGAGCTTGGTACACAGCAGGTGACCCACAAATGGTGTTACCCTCACTCCACCCCCTGCAGACCCCATTAAATTAAGTACTGAAATGCCCAGAGAAGCTCTCCTACTTTAAAAAGCCCTTGGATGAATCCCCTTTTCTAGAGGGCAAAGAATTTTTCTTTTTTAAAAATACAATTGTAAAAATTTTAAAAGAGATGCAGTCTCTCTATGTTGCACAGGCTGGTCTTGAACTTCTCAGCTCAAGCCATCTGCCTGCCTCGGCCTCCCAAAGTGCTGGGATTATAGGCATGAGCCATAGTGCCTGGTCAAGACTTTTTCTGTAAAGCAAATGAGCCCTCCTAGATTTGTCTGCTTTGGAAATTTGGGGCTTTTGTTTATATTGGTCTTCCCCAAAGTGGACTGACTGAGTGCATATAACTATAGAAGTGCATATATTAGTGTCTTGTTATAATAGTTAATGATTATGCAGATTCTGAGAGCGTAAGTTCAAATTGTGCCTCCTTGAAGCGTAACAATGACTGTAGAAACATGAAAGTCAGACATAGGGCTGCTGCTCTTTAGCACTGTTGGTAGAGAGCTTGCACTCTGACAGCTGTGTTTGGAGCTAGGATCCTCCACTTGCTAGTTGCAATGACCAGTGGCATGACTAGTTGCATGACTGAACCTCTCCAAGGCTGCATTGTTTCTTCTGTAGAGTGAGGGACAGTGGGGTGATAGTCATAATATTTGTACCTATTTTATAGCATAACAACCCTATTAAATGAGGACATGGGAGCATTCATTCAAAACAAGCTTATTGAACACCTACTATGTGCCAAGCACTGTTTTGAACTCTAGTAATTCAGTAATAAGACATTTGATGCTGCATGAAGCTTACATTCTTTTTTTTTTTTTTTTTTTTTTTTTTTTGAGACGGAGTTTCACTCTTGTTGCTGAGGCTGGAGTGCAGTGGCATGATCTTGGCTCACTGCAACCTCTGCCTCCTGGGTTCAAATGATTCTCTTGCCTCAGCCTCCCGAATAGATGGGATTACAGGCATGCACCACCACATCCAGCTAATTTTCTATTTTTAGCAGAGACAGGGTTTCTCCATGTTGGTCAGTCTGGTCTCGAACTCCCAACCTCAGGTGATCTGCCCTCCTCAGCCTCCCAAAGTGCTGGGATTACAGGCATGAGCCACCATGCCTGGCCTGAGGCTTACATTCTAGTGGGAAATAATGCATGTAAAGCTCTCAGAACTGTGCTCAATGAATGCTGGCTAGAAGGGTGACTGTGGCTGTACAGTGACATGGCTTATGGATATAGGCTCTTACCTCCATAGCCTCTTCAATGGGAGAAGATGTACATATGGCTGGACACATCTCCACGAAATTAATCTGTGGTGAGATTAAACCCGCTCCACTCTTTTATGAGGCTGGAATTCTTTGCACATGTGTGTACATGCGTGTGTGTTTTGGAAATGGGTGGGTGTGGGTGAATGTCAGGCCTTTTCAACCTGACATTCAGTGGTCAGGTGTCAACTTCATCTTTCCTTGTACAACTTATTGCACTATCTTATGCGTTCGCCTTCCATAGTCTGCTTTTGCTCACCCTGTTCCCTCCTCCCGGACTGCTTTCTTCCTGTTTCTGCAAGCTCTACCCATCCTTCAAGGTCTTCCTTCATGAAGCTGTCCCTGAACCTCTCCACTGGGAGAAATCTCTCCCTTCACTCTCCATCTTCCTCCTCTCTTACGCTTGTGTCCCTTCCTCCCCATTCCCTTGATCTGTTTCTGTTCCCCTGCTGAACCATGGACTCCTTCAGGACTAGATCCTGTTCTGTCCATCTCTGTGTCCTTTGCACTGCATTGCTTTACTTGAAATAGATTCTCAACAAACATTTCTTAGGCAATTAAACAAATTCATGGCTCAGAGGATTTATTAACTCATCAGACTTTACTTTTTCTGGGGTGAGAGATATGAGGCAGGAACCTGGTCTGGAGCAATAATGGCCTTTTTTGCATTGGCTGTTCTGGCTGTGTGCAGATGCTCCCATTTGTACACCAAAACCTGTACCTGCCTCTCTGCACACTTTCACAGGCATCCATGAGGCCTGGGTGGTTGTCTTGGGTGTGTATTTGTGGGGGGGGGGGCATTACGGTGGCAGCCCAGTGCCCAGTGATGGATGAGGGGGGTGGAGGTGACTTTCCCAGGGGAAGATTAGCGCCTGGCAGCTATGATTTGTCTCGTGCCCTCCTGTCCTTTTGCTGGGCCCCACTGCAGAGT
This sequence comes from Trachypithecus francoisi, assembly GCF_009764315.1. Lineage (NCBI taxonomy): Eukaryota > Metazoa > Chordata > Mammalia > Primates > Cercopithecidae > Trachypithecus > Trachypithecus francoisi. The sequence goes on from NW_022681466.1 coordinate 37,384,963, forward strand.
CATTCATTACAGAGGCTGCTGTCACAGACTGGGGGCAGGGGCTGAGCAATGTGTGCATGTGTGGGGGGTGGCAGGCAGGACCCCTTCCTTAGGAGAGACTCTCATGCCAGAGACCAGAGACCACTCTGACTATACAGCAGCTTTCTGGAGTTCTGAGAAAGAGGACCAAGTTGTAATTCACCTTGTAAGACATACCACTGCACTCAGGGGCAACACTGTGTGATAGGGTGGGGAGGGGCATTTAGTTATTCATTCATTCACTTGGCAAAACATTCTACTGAGTGCCCACCAGATCTGCTCTGTCCCTTCCAGGAACTCATAATTGCTGAAGGAAGATGGGCATGTACACATACAGTGTCAGGAGGGAACAGGGGCTGGTGTGACAGGTGCCCTCCGACCTGGGGCACTTGAAGGCAAGTGAAAGGCCATAGAGGATGGTGGAAAGAGCATTGAACTTGGAGTCTGAAAACTTAGGGTCCTGGCTGCACTACTTACTAGTATTGTGGCTTTGGGCCAGTCACTTGAAACTTGCTGATGCCTTGGTGTCCACATCTATGAAATGGGGCTGTGTTAAAAGTGAAAAAGCTGTCAATGTGCTTTTTTATTTTTATATTATTTATTTATTTTTTAATTTATTTTTGAGACAGAGTCTTGCTCTGTCACCCAGGCTGGAGTGCAGTGGCGCAATCTCGGCTCACTGCAACCTCTGACTCCCTGGTTCAGGCGATTCTCTTGCCTCAGCCTGCCAAGTAGCTGGGATTGCAGGCATGTGCCACCACACCCAGCTAATTTTTTTTTTTTTTTTAATAGAGATGGGATTTCACCATGTTGGCCTGGATGGTCTCGATCTCCTGACCTCGTGATCCTCCTGCCTTGGCCTCCCGAAGTGCTGGGATTACAGGCGTGAGCCACCGTGCCCAGCACAATGTGCTTTTTTAAGCTGGAAGGTACTGTATAGGTGGATGGGATCACTGCTTTGTCAATTCTGTTGCAGGGAGGGGATGGGGGTAGGGCAGCCAGATGAGATTCTGGAAAAAAAATACAACCCCTTCCTCCCAATCCCCACGTATTTATACAGTCCTCTGCAGTTTACAATTCACTTTCACACTCTGTATTTCTTGTTCCTTACAACAACTTTGCAAGCCAGGTCAAGGCAGGCATTATTAAATCCCATGTTGTAGGGGAAGAAGAAGCTCAAAGAGGATAAATGACTTGCCCAGGGTTAGTGAGCCCAGTTAGTGGGTGAGCTAAGACTGGAATTTGGTTCTTTTGTTTTTGTTTTTGAGACGGAGTCTCACTCTGTCGCCCGGGCTGGAGTGCAGTGGCACGATCTCAGCTCACTGCAAGCTCCGCCTCCTGGGTTCACGCCATTCTCCTGCCTCAGCCTCCCGAGTAGCTGGGACTACAGGCGCCCGCCACCTCGCCTGGCTAGTTTTTTTGTATTTTTTTAGTAGAGACAGGGTTTCACCGTGTTAGCCAGGATGGTCTCGATCTCCTGACCTCGTGATCCGCCCGTCTCGGCCTCCCAAAGTGCTGGGATTACAGGCGTGAGCCACCGCGCCCGGCTGGAATTTGGTTCTTTCTGATACCCAGGCCCAGTGCTCTTTCCCTGCTTCTACACACCAGAGTTCCTCCTCTCTGATGAGCCCCTCTCTCCCTGCTCTGGTCTGGATGACATTGCCCCCAACCCCCTGGGGCTCCCGTCCCATAATGGATGCGGTACCTTCCCCAGTCCATGCACCTTCACTGTGCCAACTCATGACCATTTTTGGACACAATAATGTCCAAAAGTAGCCATGAGAGCAGAGAGAGCCCTGTAGGTTAAGAGTGCTCGATGGAAAGAGGAGACCAAGTGGAGATTTCCCAAGGGCTCTCACCCAAAACTGGCAGGCCAGCTGATAAATTAGTATGATAAGATGAGGAGAAAACTGAAAGAGAGGAAGGAAAGAAAAGAGAAGGCAATAAAGAAAGACAGAAATAGAAGGAAAGAAAAGAAGAAAGAAAGAAAAGAAAGAAAGAGAGGAAAGAAGGAAGAGAAAGGAAGAAAAGGAGAAAGAAATGGAAGTTGGGTGAAGAGCATGGAAAGGGAGTAAGAGAAAGGGGAAAATAAAAGAGAATGGGAATGAGACGGAAAGGAATCCAGGAGAGATAAGTAAAGAGAGAAAAGGGGAAGGAAGGAGGCCAAAGAGGCTGGGGAGGGCGCTGGGGGGAGGGCCAACTCCACTCTGGCAAGGGGTGGGAGATTGAAGGCTGAATCGCAGCAGGCAGTGGAGGAGAGGAATAAGTCATAAACGCTGCCAGGGCAAAGGTCAAATATAGACTGATGGCTCCATTGTTTCCCAGCCGGTGAGGAGGACCCTGTTGGGGGCTGCTGAGATGCTTAACCCTTCCCTACCCAGCCCTTTGATGGTGAGGCAGGTGTGGGGATGCAGAGTGAGAAAAGCACCTGTGTGTCCAGGGTGAGGATTAGGGGGTTAGAGTTGGGATTGGATGGGGGGACAGGGTGGGGACTGGGTCTTGGACAAAGGGACTCAAAAGTCCTCTCCACTTCAACTCATAGGAGGTAGAATAAAATGAAAACATGCCACCTCTCTTTTTCTAATAGTGGTAGTCCTCTTTCGCATCTCTGTAGAGATTTCCTAGGGAAGAAGGAAGTTCTTGGGAAATGGTTGAGTAACACCTATCAACAATAATAATAAATAATATTAACAATATAAATAAATGTTTACTGAAGAATAAAATGAAATTCATATTAATTAATGTTTATTAACCATTAATACATGCTATTATTATACAGTGCTTATGGATTTGAAAATAACTTTAACAAATATGTTATTAAATCTAACAATCCTGTGTGATAGGTATTATCAGCATCATTTTATCAGTGAAGAAATTGATGCTCAGACTTGTCCAAATTGTGCCAGTTAGCAGCTTTCTGAATCCTAATCCACAGATCTTTGCACTACCTAGAATTTTCCTTGGGCGGTATCATATTCACCATAGAGGAAAAACAGAGACTGTCAGGAAGTGTTTTGTTATGAAATGATGCTTGCCAGTCGAGAAAGCCAGATGTAGTTAGAGAGGGGATGAGAGGATGACGTCCGTCCGTGGAACAGGTCTTCAGAACCACGGACAGTTCTCAGACCCCCCTTTTCCACATCCCCTCTTTGCCAGACTATGAAGCCTTGGGTGGGTGGGGAGGTGGTGCGGGGGTAATACCACCAGACTCCTTGAGCCCTCCCCTGGGGAGAGCTGGGGGGCTGGAGGATGGGATGTCTACTCCTTGTGGGCTGTAACTCCACCCCCCACCCCATGATGTATAGACTGACAAAGGACTTAATGCTGTGAATACATAAAGCGGCAGAGGCCTGGGCGGTGGAGGGTGACAGCTGCCCTTTAATGCTTGGCTTTTTAAAGATCATGGTAGAGTTCAGAAAGTATAGTCATGAGGTTTAATGATTTAATGGGGACGACTGGGGAGCAAAAATAGTTACTGCGCCCTGGGGAAAAGTGACTCCTCATACATATTACTTTAGCCTAATGGCCTATAACGCCCTCCCCCCGTGCCCGCAGGGGGAGTCACGCTACATAGCCGCTGTAATACCGAATGGCCTGATTAAATGCATATTAAACAATACTAAATTGGGAAAAAAAAGGCGGAGGCGGTGCTAAATGTATTTATTCTGTGAGAGGAAGATATGACTCCTCCTCTGGCATTGGATGCAGGAAGTCCTCCTGCCTAGCTAGTTCCCCAAAAGCTGTGGTGTCCCAGTGAGATTCAGAGAGAGGTAGGAACCTCATTTCTTTGGGAAGAACTTATGGGGGAAGGCACCTCCAAAATTAGAGGGAAATGCTATACAACCAAGGATCTGGAATGCCAGGAGTAAGAAGGATCCACAAGATCTACTGTCCCAAGAGGCCCCAGGTTTTCCCAGCTTGGAGTTCTGTCCACAGATATGTGGTTTGATTCTAATCAGTCATTTTTGAGAGGTTGCTTTTCTGTAAAATCAGGGGCTACTTTGGGATTCTTGGGTCCACTGTACTGGTCTCCTTACCTGGAAACCACTCCCTTCCCTCAACATGGTCCTGGTCATCAGTTTCTAAGATCACTGATGAGGCTACAATGAGAATGAAGCCTTAGTTCTTCAATGCACCTGGGTTCTATAGACCATGAATATATGCTAGAATCACCTGGGTAGGTTTTTAAAATACCAGTGTCTGGATTATTCTCCCTAAGAGATTCTGATTCACTTGGCTTGGTGTGCATCCCAGGTGTTGGTGTTTTTTAAAAGATACCCAGGTGAGTCCAATGTGCATCCAAAGTTGAGAATCACTTCAGTAGAGTGTCAGAGCTCGCAGAGACTTTAGAAAGCACCCAGTTTAAGTTCTTTATTTCAGAGATGAGGAGTTGAGTCTCAGGCCATGGCTTCTCCAAGATCCATAGAGATGGACTGGACTCTTGACTCCCAGCCCTGTTTCCTTTCCATTGCACCTCTTCCTTTTTGGTGGTAGAATGAACAAGGTCAGATCAGAACCAGTGACTATGAAACATCAGAATCGTGGCACTGCAGCTCCCCGTCTCAGACTAGGCAGACCCAAGATAGCATTTTTTCCCTGGACTTAGGTAAGAGGGATTCTTTGGTCACTCAGCTCTGTCTGAGATGTCAACACATGTTTTCTTACCCCAAGAACCTTCCAGACCACCTCTCTGGCCCCTAATGCCCTAGGCCCTGGCTGACCTATGGCCTCACATAGTGAAACATTTTAAGAGCACGGGCTCTGGAGCCAAGCTACGTGGATTTAAAGCTTGGACCTACCACTTATTACTAATATAACTTTGGGGAAGTTAGTTAACACCTATGTGCTTCAGTTTTCTTATCTGTAAAAGGGAGATAATAACAACACTCACCTCATAAGACTGATGTGAGGGTGAAATGAGTTAATATATGTAAAAGTACTTAGAACAGTGTCTAACATGTAGTAATTGCCATGTAATAATAACTATTGTTGATTTAACATTTTAAACATGCCTCCCTATCGAAGACTGCAATGCATTAAGTTGTTCATATATTTATATTTGCCTTCCAACTCCAAGATCCTTAAGGAGAGATTCTAGGGTTCACACGTCAGAGATTTTGGCTCTCTCAGATCCTGAATCGCCTCAGGTTCTAGTCAGGATCCAGGTAGGTTCAGACATTGCCTTCCACAAAGTGGAGGAGAAAAAGCCTTCCAAAGCTTGGATAGGGAGAGAGTAAGGAGGACAGGAGCATGGTTATGTAGAAGCTCAGCTCCAGGCAGAGTGCCAAGATGAAAGTTCTACCTGTCCTCTGGAGATGTTTGAAATGCTTAAAGATACCTAAGTAGGTGGTGATGGCTGCTAGACCCAGAAAAGCCCACTGGCAAGTGAAATTAAACAGAGAGGAGTGCTGCTTCTGGTTTTCTCATGGGAATAGTGGTGGCCTGTGAGTGTCCTTTCACCTTTTTACATACTCATAACCTGACTTCGTTGAGGCACAATCTGATTTCCAAACTGAGCTTCCTGTTTGCTTAGCCACTGACTGGGATGCAGTGGAACAGGCCCCCAAACCATCCAAGGTGCATTCCATAGTGCTCTTCCCTGTTCCTGGCAAGCACCTGTCCATGTATCGTGGGGAGAATGAGACAGCAGTATGGGCTTCAAGGAGGCACCATTTTCTCACACTAGTTTCTGAACTTTTAGATGCTTTTAGTATAGAACTTTTAGTATAGGACTGTGCAAGAGTTGCCTTCCTAACATCATCGCCAATGACTACCCTTCTCAAGCCTTCTATCCTGGAACACAGCCCTACCGTCCCCAATTCATGTTGCTCCTTTTGACACTCCAGTCTTGGCTCATCCTGCTTTCTTCATCTGAATTGCCTTTCTTCATTATTCCATGCCCAACTTCTGCCCATCCTTCAAAGGCCAGGTTAGAAGCCATCACCTCTAGCAAGTTGCCTCTGATTCACCCAGTGGATTGGTCTCTCTCTGTCTTGAGCACTTTACAGTCTTTATATTTCCCTTCCTCACTGACCTGATCACAAATGGCCTGGCGCCACCATTACCTAGATTCCCCATGGCTCAACCACTAGACTCTGAGCTTCTGAAAGTTATGGGCCCTTGTCTAACCAATCTGCATGTGCCCCACACTGTACAGTCTAACACCAGGCTTGCCCAGAGTCGGTGTGTATTCTTGAACAGACGGGTGGAGGGTTGAGTGAATGAGTGAGCATCCTCACCTACCCTGAAGATCAAACCTCACATTAAGTAAGAAGGTAAGAGTTAGGCTTCCCTAGACCTAGTCAGAAAGACTTAAAAGGGGTAGAAGACATCCTACTAGAGGAGTCAGTGGCAGAACCCCTCAATTCCAACCCCAGACCATCTGCTCGGAGGAGCAGGGAGAGAAGGAGAACTGTGATTGATTCCTCTTTTCTGTTCCACCAGATACCCCTCCACACACTCACACACAGCGTCACACACACAGACCTCACTGCCTACTCTCCTCCCTTCCTCTTCCTTCAACTGCATTTAATATAAATTCCCATTAAAAAAAATTCTCCCCTCCCTGTCACTGCATGGGCCAGACCCTCCCACCCCCAGGTCCCTGACGCTCTTAGATTTTCCTGCTGCCACGTTCCACCCTGAGCCATGTCTTCTAGTATTTTGCTTTCAAATTGTGTCTCCTGCCATTTGTGCCACATTTAAAATGCTAACAGTACAGAATGTCATTTACAGAACCGGGGCGTTTGCTCCGGAAAATTAATTTGACTTATTCCTTCTGCCTGTTCCTATCTCCAGGCCAATATTATGCTACTCATTCTACAAGAGTAATACTTAATGAATAGGACTATTAATAATGTCAAGGTCCGCAGGGGCCTGGCGGCTAACGGATAGGCGTAGACGGAAGGAACCCATCACCTGACTCCTGGTTTAATGTCCCATGAAAATATCAGGCACTGCAGTGTAATTATGGAGCAGGGAGAAGCGAGTGGATGACGACCCAGAGTTTCTTAAATATTTTTCAAATTAGTTGATGCTTTTCCTTTTGGGGGAGGAGGATGTTTATCACCCCACCCCACTCCATTTTAGTTCTGGTCTGGAAGAGGAGGTAGACCTATTTTCATTAAACACACTCAAGCATGCACGCGCGTGCACACACACACACACACACAGTGAGAGAGAGAGAGAGAACAATATATAACACAGAGATGGTAATAGCTACTCTTACCCCAACACGTTGAGATACTGTGTTGGGTATGAGAAGGGGGAAGTGGAGAGCATAGGTTTACATTTAACAAAAGAGAAAGGCACAAAGAAGGAAAAGAAAAAGTGGAATTAAAAGATCTGATTTACAGAGTATCCCAGTGATCCTCCTTTCTTCAGTGCACTTCCTCCTTTCCCAGTGCATGTAGAATTACCAAGGTAACAGGGCTTCTGGAGAAAACAAGAGGTCCTTCATTATCTGCTGCCCCAGCCCTCATCATCCCCTTCCCACAGTCCTGAATACCCAAGGAGAGGAAGAGTGGCCATTGCTTGAAGCCTGATTCCTTTCAAGCCCTGAGATTATGGCCCTGGGTTGGCCCATATGGCTGCTTTTATAGGAATGGAGCAGCAGGATTGGGCAGGAACCATGGGAGAGAGAAGAGGGGAGGGATGGGGGAGGCCAGGACGGGGGGCAAAGGAGTTGGAGTCGGAGTCCTGTGTGTCAGTCTCATCTCGTGTGCAGAAAAGTGGATAAGGATATCTGCTTTGCAGAACGGTGGTGAGGCCATGAGATAATGGGTGTGAAGGGCCTGGGGCTGGGGCTGGCACACAGAGGGGATGATAATGTTAGTCCCTTTTGTCCAGTTCACAGATGGTGCAATCAGGCTCCACCATAGCAGGAACCAGGCATCTCTTCCTGGTGCAGAGTTGAACAAAGGATACTTGCCTCTCGCACTGGGTGATGTGTGGGAGCTTCCAGTGTACTGGGGGAGCCTCTGCTCTGAGGGGCCCTCAGACTCCCATGAAGGAGTCGTGTTCCTACCTGAGGCCCCCAGTCTTATGGAAGAGACTCAGTTTCTGATCTGAGAGGGGCTTCTGGTCTGGTGGTGGGACCCCTGTCCTTGGAGGGTTCCCTGTATTTATTTATGTATTTATTTATTCATTCATTCATTCATTCATTCATTCATTTTGAGACAGAGTCTCTCTCTGTCGCCCAGGCTGGAGTGCAGTAGCGTGATCTCAGCTCACTGCAAGCTCCGCCTCCGTGGTTCACGCCATTCTCCTGACTCAGCCTCCCGAGTAACTGGGACAACGGTGCCCGCTACCACGCCTGGCTAATTTTTTTGTATTTTTAGTAGAGACGGGGTTTCACCGTGTTAGCCAGGATGGTCTTGATCTCCTGACCTCGTGATCCACCCGCCTTGGTCTCCCAAAGTGCTGTGATTACAGGCATGAGCCACCGCACCCAGCCGGAGGGTTCCCATACTTATGGAGTAACCACAGTGCCTTCCACCAGGGAGATCTCCAGTCTTATGGGAGTTCCAGCCCCCTGGTCTGAGAGGCATTTTAGTCTTATGGGAGAAATCCAGCTTCCGATCAGGATGGGGGCCTTCTAATCTGGTTGGGGAAACTGGGCCCTTACCCTGGCAGAAAATCCAGTCTGATAGAGGAGACACAGCCTCTGTTCTGGAAGGCCTCCCAGTTTGATGGTAGAGACAAATTCTTGCTCCATGGGAGCCTAAATATGGGGAGGGATGTATAACATTTGGCATAGCAAAATCCAAGTCTAATGAGGGAGACAGAGTCTGCCTTTTGAGAGATTTCAGTCTGCTGAGAGAACAAGGTGGCCTAAAGAAGGCCCATCTGATGGAAGAGACCAGAGCCTGCCCATCAGGGAGCTCCCAGACCCCTGGGGAAGACAGACCCCTTGGTCTCAGGGGATGCCAGTGTGATCGGGGAGGCTTTCTCTGCAGTGGCAGATCCCCTGGTCTTATGGTCTTGTTGGGGAGACATGGTAGCCACGGTGGGGCAGCTTCCACCCTTTACAAGGATGGTAGGGCAAGTAAAGGCAGGCAGACTGCAGAAACCCCGAAAGAGGGGAGGCACAAACCGTTCAGCTCAGCTGGGAAGAAATCGGCTCAAGCCTATCAGAGTGACAGATACCCGGGGAGGCTGGGCGTGCTAAGCTGGACTGGTCCGGCCAGGCTGGAAGCCTAGCCGCCCCCTTTTTCTCAGTGCCTGGAGACCACCCGCCTTTTCAGCACCACGGTCAGCGGCCTCTTGGCAGGCGCGCGCCCTAGCACCGCCCGGAGTTGGGCTGGCATCCAGCCTCCCGGCCCTTCTGCGTGCCCCTCGGCCCATGGGGATCCCGGGCTGGAGGCGTGGGTGGGGCAGGCGGCCGGGACGTGAGAGGCGGTGGGGCGCCTCCTCCGCGCGTCTCCGCGAGTATCTGTCTCCCCCATGCGTCCGCTGCTCCTCACAGAGGCGTCGGGAGTGCGTGTTCGCGTCTTTCTCGCTCAGCGGCTGCGCCCGCGCCTGACCCTGCCAAGAGAGGGAACACTTCCTCCACCTCATCCCCTCCTCCAGGGTCAGGGAAAGGGGTCAAGGCTTCCTCTTGGGGTCAGGTCAGCGGGAGCAGGTCAGGTGTCTCTGAAGGCAGGGGGGTGTGTGTGTGCCTGTGCACGCGCCACGTGTGCGTTTGGGGATGTCGCAGGGAAGAGATCATCTTACTACCATGTCTTCTTGGGGCACTGCAGTACAGAATGATCACGAGAGGAAATCTTCCTTCTGGCTCTGGATGCCCTGCTCACCACCTGTGTGGGTCAGGCCTGGGTCTGTAACTGATCTTGCATTCCCTTCCCCAATCTTGAACTGCTTGTGTGAGAGAGTCTGTGCAGGGACATCTGGGTTCTGCTGGGGACCCTGAGGAGCCCATCCCATGCCAGCTGAAGGTGGGGAGATCAGGGGCCCTACAGACATTCTGCCCAGCCCTTCCTCCTTTCTCTCCAACACCTGGTTTGGGCCCCTTAACACCTGAACCCTAACAGATCCAGGTGGTTCAACCAGACCCTGCTCATTCCACTCTTCGTACCCCCATCTCCCAGAAGCAAGGTAGAGGGGTTGAAGGGCCTAGACATAGAGAGACACCCCATCTCTACCCCCACCTCCATCCTCATAAAAGGCAAATATGGAATCAGCAAAAAGAAAAAAAGGCCAAATAAAAAGTCATAAAATCATCCAATTAATAATTATTCTGGTGGACTCATCAGAATTCACAGCTGGGCCAAGAAAAGGGTGGAAGGAGGGGGTCAGAGAGGGCAAACGTGGGGGGCGCCTTCTTGTCCCTCACCCTCAGGTGAGAGTGAAGGCGCCTCCTGCCAAGTTCTCGTTTTCTCATTCGCTGCTTCTTCTTTTTTTTTTTTTTATGGGGCATCCTGAGTGTAAAAAATATGACTTGCCTTTATGGTGCTCCAACAGGAATGAAGCTATAAAATTATGAACAGTTTTTATGACGGCTATTCGGGGGATGCTTTTATATTGATGGTATACAGCCTGAATCTGTCTTTTTTGCATCCCACCCCCCTTCCCTGGGCAGGGAGGGGAAGTCTGTGTAACTATTTTTCATGCATTTAATATATTAATTATCCGGTAAATGCTCCCCAGGCTGTGCTCGGGACATTGGAGAGTGACAGGTTCTCAGCGAGCCTCCGAAGGCAGCGCATCAGCCTGCAGTGTATTATGTCGGCGAGGTCAGGGTGGGGTTAATGTAACTTTTTATTTGCTGATTTTTCATAGGCGGGAGCAAAGCCGGGATGGAGGGAGGGAGAGAGAAGGAGGGAGAGAGGGAGGAGGGGAGGGAGGAGAAGGTGCCACGAGAGCAGAGATAATGGTGAGGCAGATCTCTCCACCCCCAATTCACCTCTGTCAATGCCAGGAGGTTTGATTAGGTAGGAAAGGAGCAGTGGCCTCTCCCACTGGCTCCGGCACCCAAAGCCACACACTCCTGGTGACACTCCTGGGCATGAGGCTTTCCCTTGCTGCATCTTGCACCCTTGAATGCAGGCACAGTGTCACCTTCTGACTCCTTCTCACTCGCTGAAACTGAAACCCCGGCTCTTGGGTCTGGAAGAAAAACCTGTAAGATTACCGTGGGAGTGTCTGGCCAGCTTCCCTTTGTATACTCCCAGATAGGTGCTTACACACAGCCACGTGGACTTGTGCACACACGAGCCGGCTTTGTCACTCGAGTTCGCATTGTGCCTCCTGCACGACACATCAGATTCTGATTCCTTGCCCATTCGCAAAGCACAGCTTCTGGCGATTAAACAAGGGAAGTGATGAACAGATCTCACTGGCCACAGTTTCTCTTCTCTGTCAATGATACCAAGAGCTCTCATGCCTAGAGCCGAGACCCTGTCCACGCTGCAAGAAAGGAAATCTGTCAGCCAGCCCATCTCTGTCTGGAAAGTCTGGGGAGGGGGCTGTTCAGGGGGCCCAATGCCCAGGTCACCACTGGGCCTACATGTGCTCCAAGTCTTGAGAGAATAAAGGCTATTGCTTAGATCAGACTGGTACCTCTCTGTTCCTGGCCTCTTGCCCCCGCCCCGCCATCTGCCGGCCCCAAGAGGGCAGCACAGGTGGGTCTTCTCCGCTTTGACGGTTAGTGATCATGAATACCTGAATCCTGGCTCCCTAATCCTTTGAAGCCTTTATTTTGGTTTTTGTATAGTTTTTTTTTCTTTACTGTAAAAATGTGTAATCATTCAGAAAAGTAGAAATATTGTTAGCATTATTATTTTAGGATTGGGATAGACACTTTTGTGTGTTTAGCCAGGAAAAAGGCAGCTCCTGCTGAACCAGGAGCACAGACCGCTGGGTTCAGGGCCTCAGCTCTGCCTAGACATGCTGTGTGATGCCTCTTTGTTCTTCACCAAAGAAGACAAAGTAGGGGCAGGATAATCCTGAGGTGCTGCAGACCCACCTACCTTTGCTGACTGAGGACTCAGGAGTGTGTGCGCACATGCACATGTCCTATCCCCCTCCAACGAGAGAAGTTAGGAGCTTGAGTTCTAGAAACAAGGTCTTTGCTTTGCCATTTCCTGCTGTGTGATCTTGAGAGAGTTCCTTTCTTGCTTTCAGATTCAGTTTCCCCATCTGTAAATTGGGGCTCATTATGTTAGGGGTACAGCCTTATAGGAATGTTGTAAAGAATAAAGCAGTTGAGCTGTGTAAGGTGCTTAGCTCAGTGCCTGGTACAACACTATTGCTGTTGCTATTGTGATTACTACTATTATTATTTTGATTCTACCCATTCCTACCTGCCTTTTTTTTTTTCATGGAGTGTTGCTCCATCACCCAGGCTGGAGTGCAGTGGCGTGATCTCAGCTCTTTGCAACCTCTGCCTTCCAGGTCTAAGCAATTTTCCCACCTCAGCCTCCCAAGTAGCTGGAATTACAGGCGCTTGCCACCATACCCGGCTAATTTTTGTATTTTTAGTAGAGACAGGGTTTCACCATGTTGGCTAGACCGGTCCCAAACTCCTGATCTCAGGTGATCCATCCACCTTGGCTTCCCAAAGTGCTGGGATTACAGGCATGAGCCACCACACCCAGCCACCAGCCCATGTTTTATACAAACCAAACCCTGTGGAGTTATCATTCTTCTACAAGTTTGCAAATTCTGCATTCCAAGTGGCTATTTCCTCTTAGGCATTTGGCCTGAGTTGTGGCATACCATGTGATAGGTGTGCAGTGATGTGTAATTGTAGTCCAAACAGCAGAGCTTAGTAGGCAAATGTCACATTGCCATCTCTATTAAGTCAGAATGGGGCGTATCATTAAGGACACAACATTATTGGGCACCTATAGAGGGCTGGGGGTGTCATGTACCTTACCTCATTTGTCTTTCTTAATGGCCTTATGAGGTGGATACTGTTATTAAACCATCTCACTGGTGAGGATCTTGAGGATCAGGGAGATTCACTCAATGACATGCCAGCCTGAGGTTATCAGGTGATAAGAACCAGGGCTGGGATTTAAGGCCACTGACTGCACAGCTCGTGGGCTTCCTGTTTCTTCAGGCTGGCTCTGGTTCCATTTTTTAAATGATACCAACTAAAGCAGTGAGAGCAACCTTGTGAAAATCTAAGTGCCTACTATCTGTCAGACACTGGTGAGGGGCTCATGGGGGCTCACAACAATGAGGTGTTTTTGCTGGTCTGGAGGAGTCTGGAGGCCACTTTGGGGAGATAAGACATTTAGTAATAGTAGGAGTAGTAGTGCCACTACTCATAATATCAGTAACGTCAGCCACAATAGTTAATGCTTACTCTGTGTCAGGCACTTTTCCAAGAACATTATTCCACAGCCCCATAAGACAGGTATTGTTATTACCCACTGGTCTGTAAATAAAATTCTGAGGTCCAGAGAAGTTAAGGTGTGCAGAACTTGCACAACTTGCTAGTGGAAGATTCTGTGTCAGGACCAAGACTGACTCCAGGGGTGACACCCTCAAACTTGTCATCTGCTGTGTGCCAGGTGCCCACTTTTCACAATTCCCTTCCAAGTTTGGGATTCTCATGCTCACTTAGGTGTATGTAAATGTGTTGGCACTTTTGTAATTTTTATTTTTGCACAAGTATTTAATGAGAGTATTTTAAGTGCTGTGTTACTAGCCATAATGATAGTAACTACTAAATGTCTTGGTAGTGAGGTTTGAGGGCGTACTATGTGCCAGTGTTAAATGCTTTGTTTGCATTACCTCATCTTTTTTTTTTTTTTTGAGACAGAGTCTTGTTCTATCGCCCAGGCTGGAATGCAGTGGCACAATCTCAGCTCACTGCAGCCTCTGCCCTCCGGGCTCAAGTGACTCTCTTGCCTCAGCCTCCCTAGTAGCTGGGATTACAGGCATGCATCACCACGCCTAACTAATTTTCGTATTTTTAGTGGAGACGGGGTTTTACCATATTGGCCAGGCTGGTCTTGAACTCCTGACCTCAAGTGATCTGCCCACCTCAGCCTCCCAAAGTGCCGGGATTACAGGTGTGAGCCACCATACCCAGCCTCTCATTTTCTCAACATCCTTACAAGGCAGGTAATATTATTGTCACCTCTGTTTACCACATGAGGAAACTGAAATTTTCAGTTGCTTGAAGTCACACAATAAATGGTGAAACCAGGAAAATGGTTTAAGTCCAGGCAGTCTGTCTCCAGAGTTTGAGCTCTTCACGTAAAGCTCTTCATGAGAGAGAAGCTTATGGAATCCGAGGGAGAAGTTCCCTATCACCTCCCTGCACCCCACTCACACTCTCCTCCTCTGTCTCAAAGAGCTTCGAGGTAGAATTTTCCCAGAACCTTTATATATGTATGACAATGTATAGAAGGATTTTTCCTCATAAACGTGATCATTCTGTTGTATTGCTCTGCAGATTTTCCTCCTTTCATGTTGATATATGTAGACCTAGTTCATTCTTTTAACTTCTACCTAATATTCCACAGAATGGACTTACTATAATTCACTCATTGACAGACATGTGGATTATTTCTGATTTTTTGATATTGAATGCAATGAGCAATGCTTCCTCGGGTATTCTAATACAGGCTTTTCATGCACCTGTGCTCAGCAGCTAGCCGTGGAATTACTGAATGGAACAGAATGTGCCTTTAATATTTTTCTAGTTGTTGCCAAACTGTCCTCCAAAAGGGCTGCATGCTCCCCGCAAGGCATATGGGAGGACCCCCATTTCCTGATCTGTTTGCCATTAACGGCTATTATGCATATTTTTTCCATTTTTGCTAAACTCGTATATGAAAAAAAGTCTTCGTTGTTTTAAGTTCCCTGGTTACTACTGAGACTGGGGATCTTTACATTTATTTTCCTTTTTTTCTGTCTTCTTTACTCTTTTTATATCCCATTGATGCATATGCTTTGCCCATTTCTTGATTGGGTTGATTAATTTCCTGATGATTAAAGTAATACGTGTTAAACAAAGAACATCAGAAAATACAAAAAATAATAAAGAAAATGAATATCACGCATAATCTCACCACCCGGAAATAACACTTGGCATCATATTGGTGCGTTTTTGCCACTCTTTTTCTCTGTGCAAATATATGTACTTTCTTTCTTTTTTCTTTTTTTTTTTGAGATGGGATTTTGTTCTTGTTGCCCAGGCTGGAGTGCAATGGCGTGATCTCAGCTCACTGCAACCTCCACCTCCCAGGTTCAAGCCATTCTACTGCCTCAGCCTCCTGAGTGGCTAGGATTACAGGCATGTGCCACCATGCCCAGCTAATTTTGTATTTTTATTAGTGATGGGGTTTCTCCATGTTGGTCAGGCTAGTCTTGAACTCCTGCCCTCAGGCAATCCACCTGCCTTGGCTTCCCAAAGTGCTGGGATTACAGGTGTGAGCCACCACGCCTGGCCCAATATATGTACTTTCAACCTCCATTCCTAGCATTGCCTGGCATATGACCTTGGACCAAGGCCATATGCCAGGCAATGCTAGGAATGGAGGTTGAAAGTACATATATTGCTAGGAATATAGTACATATAATGCTAGGAATGTCACTATAAAGGGGACATTTTCCTATGTTATTAAATATTTTAAACACTATTTTTATATTTGCTTAGTATTGATCCAATTGATGTGTTAAAATGTAATAATTATTCTATTTGCTAGACATAAATAGGCTGTTTCCAGTTTTCCACTATTATATAATAAATAATGCTACAGTGAACATCTTTGTATATAAATCTCTGTCCACATCTCTGATTATTTCCTTAGGATAGATTTCTTCAAGTGGAATTGCTAGATCAAAGGGTATACATTTTTAAAGATTTTGATCCATATTGCCAAATTGCTTTCTAGAAGGGATATATTGATTTCCATCCCCATTCACCATGTATGGGACATATATTTAACTGCACACTTTACAATGTAAAAAAAAAAAACACTTTTCAGTTGGGAGGTAAATGTATCTCTTTATTGTCTTAATCTTCATTGTCCCTTGCAGGGAATTTAAACATATTTTCCACATCTCTTGGCCATTTGTATTCTATGAATTGTCTCTCCATGTTTTCTGCCCACTTTCTACTGGACTTATCCTCATGTTTTAGACAAAGAACCTGAGGTTCAGAGTAGCTGAGTAACCTACCCACAGTTACACAGTTGGCAACAGCCACAACCAGAATCCAAACCTCTCTTACTCCAAATTCTGAGCTCTTGCCCTGTGCTGCTTCTCTATGACTCTAGAGCAAGAATCAGCAAACTACTACTCAGCCTGCTGTTTCATAAATAAAATTTATTGGATCCTGGCCACACCCATTTGTTTACTATCATCTATGGCTGTTCTTGCACCATGGCAGAGGTGAGCAGTTGTGACTATTTACAATTGGTTTTATAGATTTTTTTTTTTTTTTTTTTTTTTTTTAAGACGGGGTCTGGCTGTATCACCCGGGCTGGAGTGCAGAGGCGTGATCTCAGCTCACTGCAACTTCTGCCTCCCAGGCTCAAGCGATCCTCCCGCCTCAGCCTCTCGAGTAGCTGGGACCACAGACACGTACCACCATGCCCGGCTAATTTTTTGTATTTTTTATAGAGACAGAGTTTCACTATGTTGCTCAGGTTGGTCTCAAACTCATGAGCTCAAACAATCTGCCTGCCTTGGCCTCCCAAAGTGGTGAGATTGCAGGTGTGAGCCACTGTGCCCAGCCCCAGTTTTACAGAAATGTTTTATGGAAAACATTTGTCGGCCTATGCACCCACTGCTCTGGAGTAGCACTAGTGTAGCATTTCAAATGTCCTAGTAGCCCTCTTTTAAAAAGTAAAAAGAAACAAGTGAAATTAATTTAAGAGTATATTTTATTTTCTTAATAATATCAAGATATTAACATATAAGCACGTAATCGGTATAAAGGTTATTAATGAGATTTTTGCATTTTGGGAAGGGACACTATCTTTGAAGTCTGTTGTATATTTTGCACTTAGAGCTCGTCTCAATTTGGACTAGCCAAGTTCAAGTGTTCAATTGCTACATATGCCTAGTGGATTACCTTAAGAAACAATACAGGCTGGGTGCTTTGGCTCATGCCTGTAATCCCAACACTTTGGGAGGTTGAGGCAGGTGGATCACAATGTCAGGAGTTCGAGACCAGCCTGACCAACATGGTGAAACCTCATCTCTACTAAAAATAAAAAAAATTAGCTGGGCATAGTGGTGTGTGCCTATAATCCCAGCTACTCAGGAGGCTGAGGCAGGAGAATCGCTTGAACCTAAGAGGCGGAGATTGCAGTGAGCAGAGATCACACCAGTGCACTCAAGTGTGGGTGACAGAGTGAGACTCTGTCTCAAAAAAAAAAAAAAAAAAAAGAAACAATACAGCTCAAGAGCCCCAAGTTTTTCACCTGTGAAATGGGGACAGTGCTAATACCACTCACTTTGCAGGATTGTTGCAAGAATTGAATGGGAAGCTGTGTGTGTATACAGTTTGTAAAGCACTGCATACAGGCAATGGCAATGATTATAACTATGGGCTGGGGGATCCAGGGTGACTTGCCTTTCACTCTGAAGATGAGTAAAAATTTGATAGACAGAGTGTAGTTATTGCTGAGAATAACTGCATTGGTCACACACACATATACTCATACCACGTTTTTGTTTCTTCTCTTCACTGGTTCAGTGTCTTCTGAATAGCATTCAGGCTTAGAGAGGGCGGGAGTAAGTCTTGCTCACTCAGTGCAGAAGAGATGGTTCCATTAATTCTTCAAATGCCCCATTTCCTGTGGGCTGTGCCTATGGCCACTGGGGGTGTCTGTCTCTGAACTGCCCTGCTTGGCTGCCAAGCAGAATTAAAATTTGTCTTTTTAATTTACCACTTTATTCTTCTATCAAATACTTACTGAATAATTATTGTTCAACAGCCTCTGAGATGCGAGTTATTTTCATAAAGGATTTTCTCAAAACATGTAACTACAACAAAGTAACTGAAATTAAAATGAAAAACAATGAGAAAGAGGTAAAGATGTTTAGGCATAGAACCTGTGTAACATGAAATTAGGCTCTGAGCTTCTTGGCAACCAGGGCAAAAAGGGAAATAGATTACATAATTTCCACTATCTGGGAGAAAACTGTGTGCTACTTTTTTTTTTTAATTTAATTTTTTATTTTTTAAGAGAGACAAACTGTTCCTTGGTACTACATTCAAACAGGCCATCATCACACAAGGCAGTCACACAGGGACTCTGAGCAGCATGATAGACAAAGCCTCTAATTGCAGATTTACAGCAAGTGCAGCCGTGGTCTTCCTGTGCTTGTTTCTTGTGTCTGCCCTCAATAAAAGCTGAGGGCACCATGTTAAAGCTCAAACTCAATGGAGGCAATCCTACAGGAGTTCAACCTATGTAATCCAGGTATGTGGCTTTCTAGGGATTTAGCTTGAAGCAAGGAAGGGGTTTAGAATACCCATGGGAAGGTCTGCCCCAGCTGTCTCTGAAATCCAGTCCATCCTCTTCTTTGCCACTGCCACCACCTAGGGTAAGTCCTTGTCCTTTCCTGCCTCCTCCCTGGTCTGTCTCCTGGACTCTCTTCCATTGAGAGCCAGCGATCTCTCTATTACATAGACCTGATCATCACCCCAACACTCCACCAGTTCAAAATCCATCAGTGATCTAAGTGGTGGGATTTGGGGTGAATTTGTTTGCTCTCAGCTTGGAATTTTTAATCATTGCTTGAATTCTTTATAATAAGTATGGATCATACTTGCAAAAGCAGTAGGATGATTTTACTTTAGAAAAAAAATCTGGGCTGAGATGCCCAGCTGTGCCAAGATGGTAATAGTGGTTAATTCTAGGTGGTGGGACTATGGGTGTTTGCTACTTTTTTCTCTATATTTAAGTATATGTTTAAAGTTTAAAAAATCATTTAGTCTTTCTTTTTTGCTTTTGTGTATCCTGAAAGCTACTCACTCCTCTGAGCTCTCACTGTTTCTTTTGCATAATGACATCATTTATTAGGCACCTACTGTGTACAAGTCACTCTTAAAACATATTACTGGATTTAAACCATATGTTGAACCCATTTCATGGATGAAGGAACTAAAGTTTGAGAGTTTATGGAGGAATTTGCCTGGGGTCACAGGGCGGGAGTGACAGAGATGTGATTAGGACCAGCAGTCTGCAGCCAAACTTCCAGTTTTCCTTTTCACTCCAGTCTCCTACTCAGCACATTGGGGTTTTGTTTGTTTGTTTTGTTTTGTTTTGTTTTGTTTTGAGACAAAGTCTTGCTCTGTCACCTAGGCTGTAGTAGTTTACTGCAGCCTCGACCTCCTGGGCTCAAGTGATCCTCCCGCCTCAGCCTCCTGAGTAGCTGGCATGACAGGCAGGCACTACCATGCCCAGCTAATTTTTGAATTTTTTGTAGAGATGAGGTCTCGCTATGTTGCCCAGGTTGGTCTCAAACTCCTGGGCTCAAGTGATCCTCAATCTCACCCTCCTAAAATGTTGGGATTACAGACATGAGCCATGGTGCCTGGCCTCACTGGCTCTTTTATTTCTTCTTCTTCTTCTTTTTTTAATACTTCTTTCTTTACTTTTTTCTTTTCTTTTCTTTTCTTTTTTTGAGACAAGGTCTTGCTCCATCACCCAGGCTTGAGTGCAGTGGCGTGATCACAGCTCACTGCAGCCTTGACCTCCTGGGCTCAAGCAATCCTCCTGCCTCAGCCTCCCAAGCAGCTGCGATTACAGGCATGTATCACCACACCCTGTTATTTATTTTTATTTTTATTTGTGTAGAGACTAGGACTTGTAATGTTGCTCAGGCTCATCTCAAACTGCTAGACTCAAGTGGTTCTCCTGCCTTGGTCTCCCAAAGTGCTGGGAATGGGCATGAGCCACCGTGCTGTCCTCTTTTCTTTTATCTTTCTTTTCTTTTCTTTTCTTTTTTGAGGCAGAGTCTCACTCTGTCACCCAGGCTGGAGTACAGTGGCAGGATCATAGCTCACTGAGCCTCGACCTCCTGAGCTCAAGCACGCCTTCTCACCTCAGCCTCCCAAGTAGCTGGGACCACAGGTGTGTGCCATTGTGCCTGGCTAATTTTTTTTCTTTTTTTGTAGAGATAAGGTCTCCCTGTGTTGTCCAGGCTGGTCTTGAACTCCTGAGTTCAAGCCATCCACCTACCTCAGCCTCCCAAAGTGCTGGGATTACAAGCATGAGCCACCACGCCTGGCCCTCTTTTATTTCTTTACACCAGCATAGTACTTGGCATATACTAAGTGTTCAATAAATGTTTATTATTATATACAAGTGCTTCCTAAATATCACTTCTATGGTGGGAAATTTTTGAAATACTGATTTTTTTCTTCCTTCATAACATCCCTTCCTTTGACCCCATCAGTATCGTTGCCTCAAAGGACCTCAGAGGATGAGGCCTGAGCCCAGGCAGACCCCTGAGAGCCAAGAGGGTGTGGCTGAGAGGTGGCATCTAGATAGCTTCGTGGAGAATCCAGTGCCCCGACAGGAGGAGCAGACCCCTTAACATGCCTTCCATCATGACCTGGAAGGACACAGAACTGAAAGTGTCACTTGGACAAGGGAGAACGTCCTCTTAGAGGCGCCTGGGTGAACAGATCACATGGAGGATCACGTGATACTCTCCCCACCCAGCCCTCAGCACTACAGATGCCCTCCCAGAACTTAGATGGAAGTCTAGGGAAAGGACAAGAACTCTGAGGAAATTCAAAAATCACTGAGACTGAATTTTTTTCCACTGCCAGTGGCGCAAGGACTCAGAATGGAAATTAAATTGCATTAAAGAAAAAAATGTTTTATCACAAGAATCTCTGGACTGAGACTTTCACTACACTGCCCCTAGCTGGGCGTTTGCTCGGCTGGAGAAACACATTTCAGGGTGGCACTGGCCTCTGAGCATGTGGAAGGAAGTGTAGAATTCTAAGCCACCTACTGAGGGCAGGGAGGTACTCAGAGTTCAGAGCAGGGAAAAACAGACAAACATCCTGAGGCCAAAGTTACAGAGACTGATAGGTGTTCTCCCCACCGGGAAGGTCTCCCCTTCTGTGTGTGGAGGTGGCCGGGAGGGGTCCCTTGTTGGCAAACTTAGAGCTTCCTTCCAAGGTATTTTTGGACCCATTACGCTCTCAAACAGGACCCTAATTACATTTTTTTTTCTTTTTTTTTTAGGGATGGGGTCTCACCATGTTGCCCAGGCTAATCTCAAACTCCTGGGCTCAAGCTGTCCCTCCTGCCACAACCGCCCAAAGTGCTGAGATTACAGGTGTGAACCACTGCACCTGGCTCAGGAACCCAATTTAGACCCAGAATTCCACACCATCGACCATGGCAAGAATGATCTTGGCCTGAAAAACTTTTAGAGCAGATATGACGAGATGCCCATGTCTGCATCATTAGTGTCTTGGTGGACTCTCTCATTCTAAGCAGCACAGCTCCCTCGGGGACCTTCAAAAGGAGTGAGCCATGAAATGGCCCCCCAGGGCATAAAAAAGAAGGGGGTGTGCTGAATGAAGTTACTTACCAGTGACTCTGCCAATTTGAGCCTCTGCCTGGCAAGGACAGTGAATTTGGCTTTACTATGGTTGGTGCTGTCAGAGACAGCTTGGGCGGTGGGGTAGGGAGGGGCCACATTAGTGGACCAGCCGGGTGGCTGAGATGTGGTGGGCACATCACCGTGCTCGGGTTGCAAAGTCTGGTGCCAGTTTTCACTCTGCCCTTACCAGCCTGGCCTGAGAAACCCGCGGCCCCTTTCTGAGGGTTGGTGTCCTCCGTTAGACATGCCTGCCTCACACGGTTGTAGGGAGGGCACTTGGTAAGCTCTTGGTGACTTCCCCTAAGGATCCGTCATCCTATTTCACTAGCAGCAGCCTCATCCAGTCTTAGCGGCAACCCCATGTCACCCGTGGAAATCCCGTTATCCCATGAAAATGGTGTGATTCAATGCAATTAGAATAAGGAGGGACCTGGGGGCAGCCACCAGTGGTTACGCTGCAGCTGGAAAGCAAGTGGCCTCTTTACTACCAGGAAGCGCGGGGTGTCCTTCAGCCTAGTCAGTCCCGACGCTGGTTCTGGGCCTCCTGGATGACCCTATGCCTTCTTTAAAGCCAGCTAGCCCATACTGCCAGCAAACACTTTCATTATGCTCTTCCTTCGGAGTGTGCTGAGGTTGGTGTTAATCGTGGGGCTGTTCATAACAAATTAGCTCTAAGCCTGGAATTTTTGTTTTTGTTTATTTATTTTATTTTATATTATTTTATTTTATTTTATATTTTTGAGACAGAGTCTCACTCTCTTGCCCAGGCTGGAGTGCAGTGACACGATCTCGGCTCACTACAACTTCCACCTCCCAAGTTTAAACAATTCTCCTGCCTCAGTCTGCCAAGTAGCTGGGATTACAGGCGCCCGCCACCATGCCCAGATAATTTTTTTTGTATTTTTAGTAGAGACCATTTAGTGAAACCACTTAGGTTTCACCATGTTGGCCAGGTTGGTCTCGAACTCCTGACCTCAAGTGATCCACCCACCTTGGCCTCCCAAAGTGCTGGAATTACAGATGTGAGCCAAGGTACCCGGCCAATTTATTATTATTATTTTAGAGCCAGGGTCTCACTCTGCCACCCAGGCTGACTGGTACTGCTACCATCATAGCTCACTGCAGCCTCAACTTCCTGGTCCCACCTCAGCCTCCCAAGTAGCTGGGACTACAGGCATATGTCACCATGCCTGGCTAATTTTTGTGGGGTTTTTTTGTTTATTTTTTGTAGAGATGGTTCTTGGTATGTTGCCCAAGCTGATCTCAGACTCTTGGGCTCAGGCAATCCTCCCACCTCGGCCTCCGAAAGTGCCGGGATTACAGACATGAGCCACCACAGCCGGCCATTTTTGTTTTAGTTGGAATATTCACAGCAAGAAAGCCACTGGGGTGTCAGCCTTTCCTGTACATTACCTCATTCCATCCTTAGTACGCTCTGCTGAGGCAAGGTAGGCAAGCATTGTTTTACCTTTTCAAATCCATTTTGTATCTCCCCATCACCTCTGCCATCTTCCTAGTCCAAGCCACTGTCAATTCTTTTTATTAAGCTTTTCTAAGATATAGTTTATATTTAGTGAAGTGCACAAATCCTAAGCATACAGCTGGATGAAGTTTTACACCCAGGTAACCACTGCTGAGATCAAGCTATACATTCCCAGCTTTATAGCAGGCTTCCTCTATCTACCTACAGTCATTATCCCTCCCAAGGATAATAGCTATCCTGACTGCTATTCTTACAGACTTCTTCTGCCTGATTTTGGATTTCATACAAATAGCACTATGCAGCATGTCCTCCCTTGTGTTGTGAGATTCACCCATGTAGCATGCATCAATCAGTAGTTTGTTCTTTTTAACTGCTGCATAATGTTCCATTATGTGAATAGACCATAATTTATTTGTTCATTCTATAACTGGTGGACATTTGAGTTGTTCCAGCTTTTGGCTATTACAAATAAATCTTGTGTCTTTTAGTGGACATTATGCTAGGATATAGAGTACATTTATTTTTAGCTTTAAAAGATAGTACCAAATATTCTTTTCCAAAGTAGTTACATTGATTTACATTCCCCCCAGCAGTGTATGTGAGTTCCAGGTGCTTCATATCCTCATCAACACTTCTTGGTATTCTTGGTCAGTCTTGTAAAATATAACCACTCTTGATGGGTCCGTAGTAGAATCTCATGGGGATTGTACCTTGCATTTCTCTGATGATAAATGATGTTGAGCATCCTTTCATTTGTTTATTGCAAGCCACTGTTAATGCTCTTATGGGTCACTGTGCAGAACTCCCACCCAACCTCCCTCTTCCTGCTCTGGGCCTCTCCAATCCCTTCTGTCCAGTACAGCTGCAGCAAAGAGTATTCCTAACATAGCATTTGGGTCCTGTTGCTCTCCTGCTTAAAACCCTTTTGTAGCTTTCTCTTGCCCTTTGAATCAAGGGCCAAATCCTTAACCTGTTCCTGCTTTCCCAGGACTCTTGCCTGCCTCTCCAGCTTCATCTAAGACCATTCTGTCCCTTGTACTTCAGTCACTCTGATCTCTTTTGGGCATGTGAGTTGTTTCCAGGTTTTGGCTATTACAAAAGCTCATGTCTTCTCCTTCCCAGCATTTATCTTATCTTCTGTAATTATATGCTGATTGATTGATGTCTGTCTCTGCTACTAGATGGTAACATCCATAGGAGCAAGCCTTATACTTGTCTTGCTCATTTTGCATCTTTAGTGCCTAATGTAGTGCCTGACACATAGTAGATACACAGTACACATTTGTTGAATAAGTAAATACACTGATATGGTGTGTCCCCACCCAAATCTCATGTCAAGTTGTAATCTCCACATGTTGAAGGAGGGGCCTGGTGGGAGGTGATTGGATCATGAAGGCAGTTTCTAGTGGTTTAGCACCATTAGTGCTGTCTCGTGGTAGAGTTCTCATGAAATCTGATAGTTTAAAAGTGTGTAGCACTTCCAAGCCGGGCGCAGTGGCTCACGCCTGTAATCCCAGCACTTTGGGAGGCTGAGGCAGGTGGATCATGAGGTCAGGAGTTCCAGACTAGCCTGACCAACATGGTGAAACCCTGTCTCTACTAAAAATACAAAAATTAGCCGGGCGTGGTGGCATGCACCTGTAATCCCAGCTACTCAGGAGGCTGAGGCAGAAGAATCGCTTGAACCCGGGAGGCGGAGGTTGCATTGAGCCGAGATTGCACCATTGCACTCCAGCCTGGGCGACAGAGTGAGACTCTGTCTTAAAAAAAAAAAAAAAAGTGTGTAGCAGTTTCTCTTTTGCTTTCTCTCTCCTGATCTGCCATGTGCCTGCTTCCATTTCACCTTCATGATTTTAAGTTTGCTGAGGCCTCCCAGTTATGCTTCATGTACAGCCTACAGAACTGTGAGTCAATTAAACTGCTCCATAAATTACCCAGTCTCAGGTAGTTCTTTATAGCAGTGTAAGAACGAACTAATATGTACACCTTCAGTTTACAAATTAAGAAACTGAGGCTCTGAGAGGGAAGGGGCCCTCAGGTTGCAGACCTGGAGCTAGAAGCCACATTTCCTGATTCTTCAGTGCTCTTTTCACTGTACCCCAATGCCTCTGATGAGATGATGAGTGAAAACATTTTACTGTTGCTTTTACACAATTCTAGTGTAAGGATTGCTGTGTTATGATTATTGTCGTTGTTATTATTATCGGGTGGCCATCAGAATGTCAGCTCCAGGAGAGCAGCAATGGTGTTTCATTTTCCACTGGATCCCAGCTTCTCAGTACAGTGCTTGGAACAGAGGAGACACATTGGATGGATTGACAGTTAACTATTGGTGGAACTGCAGCATTGTTGGTATAGACTAGTATACAGAAAAATGTCAGCTCCTTTTAAAAGCAGATGCTATGGAACTGTTCATATGTTTTCGGAATTGTTCATGTGTTTTCATTTTGCTGGGACTTGGTGGGACTGATTATTGTTTAAATTAAGAAGCTAGTGACTGGTACCTGGAAATCTGTCACATGCTAAATGGTATTCACTGAAACTCAGTAATCCCAAACTTCCTCTGGTTGCACTTAGGCAGGTCGACTTTCATTTGCCCCCTTGGGAAAAAGTTAGCTTGAATCATGAAGGATGGAAAAAAGAGGACACTCAAAAGGCCACAAGGAACCTACCAAAGAGAATTAGGGCTTTGCTCATTGTTGGCAGGCAAATTGCTGCTGCTCATTGCAAATGAATCTGATTTGTCCACCATCAAGTCTTATCTGCTCATCGTGGCGGGTCCTGCTGCTGCGCTGCTTGGCAGCAGATGGGTTCCAGGGATGGCAGCTCCATGGAAGTAATAAAATGGCATTTCTTTTCCAATTGTCTCTCACTGAGACCTGTTGGTAATTCAGATTGATTGTCGTGCAGTCCAGCACAGGGACTGACTGAGTGAGGTTTGTCTGGGCCCAGGCTTTTATTGCTGTCTCAGAAACTGAATGATATACACAGCCAGATTGTTTTCCAGCTGCCCAAGGGTTCTGTCCTTTCCAGTCAGGGGCAAGCCCTGAAGGTGGGTGAGGCGAGGAGGCTCCGTCAAGTCTGGAACCAGGCTTCTGGACTCCTGGCCCAGTGCTCTGTTTAGGACAGCCGATGCATTGCCAGGAACAGGCCTATGATAGTCTTCATCACCTGCCTTGACCGGGACCACGGTGCCTCAGCATTCCCAGTGGCTTCAGGCTTTGTCTGTGGTGGGAATGGCTTTTCCATCCCCTAAGATCTATCCATCTGGGAGTCCCAAGATGCTCCCAGGGGTGTAGCCCCACACCCTTCCTGTGGCCCTGCCTAAGCTCTTGGTGCCTGAGGGAACAGACAGAATCCGCTTAGAGCTGTTTATCAGTTTTTTTGTTTTGTTTTTGAGATGGAGTCCTTGCTTTGTCGTCCAGGCTGGAGTGCAGTGGTGCAATCTCAGCTCACTGCAAATTCTGCCTCCTGGGTTCAAGTGATTCTCCCGCCTCAGTGTCCCGAGTAACTGGGACTACAGGTGCATGCTACTACGCCCGGCTGATTTTTGTGTTTTTAGTAGAGACAGGGTTTCACCATGTTGAGCAGGCTGGTCTTGAGCTCCTGACCTCAGGTGGTCCACCTGCTTCAGCCTCCCAAAGTGTTGGGATTACAGGCGTGAGCCACCATGCCCAGCCTGTTTTGTTTTTATGAGCAGGGAGAGTCAGAGGTTCTGGGGTGCTGAGAGTGAAGCTGGGGTCTGGCAGGGCACTATACACCCCCTCACCCCAACAGCTAAACCAGCGGCTAGAGTCTCTGCGTTGGAGGCTCTTGAGTCCCCAGTTCCTGGGAGCAAGGCCAACCTGGGAGCAAGGGTGCCCCCTTTTGCACCCTCTCCTTTCCATTTCTGTAAATGTTTTAGTTCTCCTCCTGGTCCTGTCTCCTCTCTCCCCCATTTCTGCATCCCCATCCCCTCAGACCCATCTACCCCTCAACCCCATCCAACTGCCAATTGAAAAGGCCTGAAAATAATGTGAAATAATATAGTATCACCCAGAGGCTGCTGACAGGCAGTGCGGCCACCTCTGAAAACAGACAGGGAGGCAGGGAGGGCAAGGAAATTATAGGCTGCACAAAGGAGAAAAAGTTAAAGTGAGCGCTCCATAAAAGAAAGTGGAACTATTATGCTGCAAAATGCCAACTCATTACAAAGCGGCCAAATAAGAGAGAAATACGGCGCTGCCTGTAATAGCAGTTTACAAGGGAACATTGTACAGCAACAGAAGAGACGCTGCTATAATTTGCTCTAACAACTCCAATTATCCCTTTTATGGATTTGGCAACACATTTAATAGGAGTAGCCACACCTCTTCTGTTACAAATCATTAAAGGTGTTGAACGGTGTAATTTTAAAATTGTCCTCCTACAGTTGTCAGTATGACAGCATAATTCCCCCTGATTTTGGCTATGTAAACACCGAGGCACAGTCATTTCCCCCTTACAAGGCCAGAGATGTTGTCAGCCTGGGGTTTTTGTGCAGAAACATCCATTTAATGCATATCTGTTTTTTTCCCCCAGCCGGCTCTCCTAATTGCAGTGAGGTTTCGTTTACTTTTTTTTTTTTCCTTTCTCTCTTACTCTTTCCCTCTTTTCTTCCAACTAAGAGGTGTGTGTGATGGGGGAGGTCAGGGAGGGAAATAAACAGGCGGTTTGGTCTTCTCTTTCTTCCCTGGCAGCCTTAATTGCTACTTAAGCGTGGGCCCTGCACTTAACATCCGGGGGGCAGGCCCGGTGCGTGATGCACGCCCCGGCGCTGGGTGCACAGTCTTGGGAGGCCGCCCGTGCGCCCCCGCCCCATCCGCGCGCCCCCGCCCGGAGGGCCCCAGCGCGCACGCGCTCTCGGCAGGGCGGCCTGTGGGGCTGGGGATCCGAGGCCAGCGCCTAGGGGCTGGGCGGTCAGCGGGGTCAAGGGACAGCCACGCTGGGACGGGGACTGGGGAGCCCCTGCGTCGCGGCTTCTTCTCTGAGTCCTGTTTGCCCTTGATGGAGCCATTGGTGCGGTTACTTGGTGGGGCTCGGCCACCTTCGCCCCTCCCTCGCCAGCCCGCCAGCTCCCTACGGTTTTGTGTTTTTTTTTGTCACCGCCACACCTCAGTGTTGAGCTAAGTGAGGAGGTCCCCCCAGCAAATGTATTGGACGGAGGGAAACGGTGTGCGGGAGGAGGCGGAGGAAAGTAGGCCACCCGGGGCTCAGGTGGTGAGAAGAGGCAGCCGGGCAGGGAGGCAGGTGGGGCGTGGCCAGCTTGTTGGGTGTCCCACCCTGTGCTGTTGGCAGCGTGGAGGGTAGTGCGGGGTGGCCAGGACAGGCGTTACGTACCCATCCCCCTCGCCTTTCCCAGGCCCACACCCAAACCCTCTTCAGCCCCCTGTGTGTGGGCTGTGGCAGGGGTCAACCTCTTGTGTTCAGGTCCCGTAGAGGCCCACCCCACTCTACTAGGAACCAGGGGTCGGGTGCTGTCGGGGGAAGCCCTGTGGCTTGAGGAGTCGAGACCTTTTCCAAATCCAGCCGTGTGGAATCGTGAGCAAATCCCCGCACCCAAATTAGCTTCAGTGTGGTGGAGGTGGGCCCAGCGCCTCTCTGAGGGAGTGCTGCTCTAGGCACCTTCCAGCAGGCCAGGCCCCTGAGCTGGGATCACGATGAAGCTGGCATCTCTCCTGGTAGCACCTATTCTGGGGCCTTGAGCTCTGACACTCTTACACTGGAGTTGAACTTAACGCTGCAGCGGGAGGGATTTAAGCTAGACCCAAAGAATTTGAGCTCTAAGGACTTGCTTAAGATTGGGAGAGTTACCTTCCTCTGCAAGGGGGCCAGCGGAGGGGCTCTTGGGTTGAGGGAGGGCGATGCTGGCCCAAGCATTGCCATCATAGCCACAGCTGGGCTCCGCCTCAGAGTCTGCAGGAGCAGGGCCCTTGGCCTCGGCTCCCAGGACAGTTGGGAGATGGAGGGCAGCCCCAGTAGCTGCCATCTCCTGTTCATCTACTCACATGTCTCCAGATCTGTTTGCCTGCATCAGGGCCTGACTCCTGCCCCACATGGGCCTGTGTACCACTCAAGAAGAAAGCTTAGCTATCTCCATCTCCGGCATCCCCGCTTGAGATCTGCTGAGGGAGGGTCCTGGGAAGGGGCCTTCTTCTCTACTCCTGTACAGCAGAGGTGTTGGCATGTGCACGTGTGTGTCTGCACGTGTGCACATCTGTGAACATCTGTCTGTGGTTCTCGTTCTGAGCACCTGTGTGTCTCTGCTTCTGCCTTGTTCTGTCTCGGCATCTCTGGGTGTCTGTGTGTCTTTTTCTAATCCTGGCTCTCTTTTTGCGCTTCTCTGGGCCTCGTCTTTTCATCTTTGTGTTTTTTGCTTATTGTATTGTAATATCCATTTCCACGCTGGCATTCTCCTACCAGACCACGGGCTCTGTGAGGTCAAAGACTGTCTTTTATCTTCCCATGCGTGCATATAGTAGGAGCCTAGTACATTTCTGTGGAGTAAATGAATGGAGATCTGACTCTGCCTAAGAATCCCTTAGTATTTGTGTCTCTGGCTGCCTGACTTTCTGGGTCTCTGTGACTCTCAGAAGCTGGTTTTGTGGTTCTGTGTAGGGGTATACCTGGTTTATTCCCATGCATATGTGTATTTCTTGTGGTAGTTTTTCTCTCCTTGTCTATGTCCGTTTCAGATTTGTTGATCTGCCTGAATGTCTCTGCATGTGGCCCCACATCTCTCCCCATGCCTGCTGGTCTCAGAGTATAATGGGTGCTGAATCCAAAGCAGGTGTTTTCCTGGGCATTCATGGCAGGGGAATTGGACTTCCAAATCTGCCCCCTCTCCATGTGGGTGAGCTTCTTCCAGACTCTCCATCATGAAGAGGCTGTGAGCACCCAAAACTGATCACCTTCTCCGCCTAGAATGGGAGTGAGCTGTGGTCCTCTCACTCTCTTCCTCTCACTGTGACCCCAATCACAGCACCTGCCCTTCTCTAATTGGCTGATGGCAATGGAAGGGGGAAGGGAAGGCTGATGTCCAAGGAGGAAATCCCATTAGATGAGCCAGAGCCAAGTTATTAGTGGTTAAGATGTAATTGGAGTTGGTGAATAATCTCATTCAATTCATTACATATTTATGGCGCATCCAGCTGTGTGACCTTGGGTGCGGTGCTTCACCTCTCTGATGAAATAAGACCTTAATGTTTGCCAAGGACCCTGGATTTCTGAGATTCTGAGTCCCTGAAGCTGGAAGGAATCTCTCTCTACCGAATTCTGAACACTTGCTTCTACCTCTCTCCTTGCCTCTGAGTTATTTGTGCATTGCCTGCGTTCCCTCCTAAACTCTGCACTCCTTCCGGCCAGGGTCTTATATAACTATCCCCCACAGTTTAGTGCCTTGCACACAGTGGGTGATTTATCAGTTTTTCTGAATAGATAACTAAATGATTGAATGCTAAGCCCTGTGATGAATAACAAAGAATTAGAAGCCCTGTGCTTAGGCAATATACAATTTTGGGGGAACGGGGGGAGGGGAGATGGCCTTTGCACTTTGTATTATAGCTTTGGGAACTTATGTGAGCTCTTCAGCCTCTTTGTGCCTCATTAATAACATGCAAATAGTAATGGCTACCAACTAAGGATTTTGTGAGGATTAAATGTGATCATATGTATAGTTAAATCCTTAGTGTAGTGTTTGGCACTTAGTAGATCCTTAATTAATGTGAGTTCCTGCTCTATTCCCAACCAGAGAACAAGCACCAAGCCCTGTGGATTTCAGAAGGGGAGAAATCACTGATGGGTGGGGTTTTTGGATTGAGGCTGGGGAGTGGTGATCCAGAGTGAGTTTCTATAGATGGCTTTATTGTGCCCTATGAGTTTTTCAGCTTCTTCTTTTTTTTAAGCTCCCCTTACTTCCTCCCCTCCCAACACACATGAAGACAAACAGCAGGTGCCCAGAAACTACTTATTGAATTAATGCAGAAAATGAAGTCCATTTCTTTGTGGCTAAAGATAGCGGGTCCCAAACCAGGCTTCTCAGTGGAATCACCTGGGATCTTTTTAGAAATCTACTTTCTTGCCCCTCAAATCCAGAGTTCACTCTGTCTCACACTCACACATACTGATCAGAATCTCCAGGCTTGGGTTCAGAACGAATGTTTTCTAAAGCTGCCCAAGTGACTCTGACGTGGACAATTTGGGATATTCTGGCTTAGGATATGACCAAGATGATAAATATTTAATGTACTTTGAAAATAATTGATATCAGATTATAGGATATAAATGTTAAGCATTCGACTGTAATTTAAATATTGTTTATAAAAGCCTGTGTTCATACCCATGTTCCACTCCCATGTTTGCTTAACCACATGAGGGAAATATTGGAGTTGGGGGTGAGGAAGGATGCATGTCTCGGTGGGGCTTGGAATTGGCACTGGAAGGAGAGCTTGGCCCAGTTCATAGACATGAAGCAACCAAAAGGGAAAGAGAGAAGGCCGGGCATGACCTGCAAAGCTATAGAAAGAGCTAGTTACTACATCCACTTCCTTTGGCCAGAACTCCACCTCCATGGAGTCTTCAAAGAGTTTCTCCTGAACTCCCCACTCCCCAACCTTGAGAGGAGACACAGGAGCTGGAGGAAGCAGCTTTATCCCTCAGTTTGTGGTTCAGCCCAGCCTGTTTTCCAAGGAGTAAAGGGCAGTGGAAGGATAACTAAGAAAATAATAACAAATGAAAACATCTCTGTGGAACTTTGAGATGGTTTTGTGGTTTTGACATCCTTAGTTTATTGTGTCTGCTGTGCTTCTCATTACAAGGAACTACATCGTCTCTTTAGTGTGACCAACACGTGCTGGGTCCCTGCTATGTGCCAATCCAAGCCTGTAAGGTGGAAGTCATGATTGTTTCCATTTTACAGATGGGGAACTGTGGCTCAGTGAGCCCAGATCCTTTGACCCCAAGGCTCATGGTTTTCCCCCATGCCTTCCTGGGAATGGCTCCAGCTGATGGAGCCTGGGGTGAAGGGACCAACCAGCTCCCTGGACCACAGCCCATCCTTCTCCTTGTGGTCCCTCAGCTCTCCTTTCTTGTTGCTTCTGCCCCCATCCTTTTCCTGAATGGTCCCGTCCCTCCTCAAGTGTGTGTCTGGTGTCACAGGAAGCTCCTCTTTCACCCACCCCTCTACCACATGCCCTGTTTGATTTGACTTCATTCCTTCGCTTGTCTATTCATCTACCAGATCACCTAGCAAGCACTCGGCAGGCTTGGCCAGGCATTGTGCTGGATTCAGGTGTCCAGAGGTAAGGAAGAGCTTTTGGAGCTCCCAAGCAAGAGATGGCAGGACATTCAAGGCCAATACATTGGGATCAGTGCTCCAAGGGCAGAGAAGAGAAACCAGCCTCCAACTTGGCCCTGTGAAAAGTGGACTTTTCATGTTGCACATGACAAGGGTCCAGCCAGAATGGCTAAAACCACCCACACTCTGGGGGTACCTCAAGCACTGGGGGCAGAAGCTACCCTGAGGATGCCCAGCAGATCCGTTGCATGGGCCACGGGCCTTCCTGGGTTGGAAGCGTGCGCTTTCCTCTAATACTCTATCTGCAGGGCACCTCAGGAGGCTTCTTTATTCTGGTTAACTTTCAGTTCCCTCCACATGATCTGTCTTTTCAGAAGGGCTCCGCCCCCTTCTAAGTCGTGTTTTTCCCTCGAGTTCTGTCGATCCCATTGTGTGTGTGTAAGACAGCAAGAGAGATGGAGGCACACATGCATGCTTATATCCCATCTCAGCCTTTCTCTGTGGCTGGTCTTGGGCAGTAACTGAAGAGCTAGAGCCCCCATTCTATGCAGTGAGCCCCACCCTTGCCCTGTGTAGGGAGCATGTGGGTAGAGTCACCACAGGAGTCCCTATCCTGGTGGGGAAGAGAAGGCATGCTCATTGTGCATGACTTGAGAGCTCTCACCAGAGCCTAGGCTCAGGAGAAGAGCAAGCCAGCGGGACAGGAAGGAAGAGGAGGAGAAAAAAGGACAGACCTTGACAGTAGGATGACCAAGGGAAGAATCCTGGGACAGCCAACAGCTGCCACCTCCCAGGAAGACAGGAACCAGGGCCCTTTGACAGGAACAAGACTCCCACCCCTAGTGGCTGAGCCTCCTGCCCGGGAGGTTGGCTGGATCCAACCAGGCCAGGGTTGTGTGTGTCCCCCAGCGGGGACAGTGTTGGCAGTTCTAAGGTCTCAAGGGCCAAGGGGTTAAGCGGGCAGCAGGAAAGTTTGTGGTGTCAGCGCTTTTCTCCCCTCTCTCTCCCTCATCCCGCACCCTGCCCCCCGACAAGCCCCCAACCCAATCCTCCTCCTCCTGTCCTGCTCCTCCTCCCTTTTCCATTTGGAAGAAGGAGGCTTGCTGTCTTTGTATTTTAACTGTAGCAAAAAGATTAAATTGTTTACGAGCCGGGAGCCTCTGCTGGTTGGATGAGCCGGAAGAGACAAAGATAGACATTCTAATTCTCCCCTGTTCTCCAGGCCTCCGTCCCCCTGGCTGCTGCTAATTCTTTTATCTGCCCCCAACACTCCAGGCATTATGTGCATTCATAAAAAAGGGGGGGGAGTGGAGAGAGCCCTCGCCGAAGCCAGCAAAATTACTGTTCTCTGCGCGGTTTCTCCGATAGCAATCTCTTGAATGCTGATTACTTTTTTTCCCCTCTCCTCTGCCCCCTCCCCCCTCTCCCAGCACCCAACATAAGTTGGTCTTTAACCCTTTATCTTTAGCAAGCAGAAAGACACGGAAAACATCTCACTCAGTGGGTGGAAAAAAAAAAAAAAGCAAGGGGGGGGGCAGGGAAAGAAAGAAAAAAAAAAACCAGCACAGAGAAGAATTACTGTTATCTCCTCACCAGAAGAGGAACAGCAGAGATAAGGGAAGCCTGAAGAATTAAAAGAAACGTAGCGTTGGGGCTCTAAATTCATGCCGAAGCTGGTTGTATTTGTCTGTCACGGGGGTTCATAATTTTCCGAGGTTGTTTTGATAGACTTATTGTGCGGACTGCATAGAAAACTCATCAGCATTTGTTGCCTCTGAGCGTTATTGTCAGAGGTAACTGCGTGTCTATAGACTGGGGGAGATAATGGCTGAAGTAGAAAGCAGATAAAGCCCAGGCTCTTCTCATTAAGGACTATCTCTACCTCCGCAGACCGGCCTCCGCAGACCGGCCGGGAATGAGTGACTGGGGCGGCAGCACGGGGCATACATTATGCCAGCAAAAGCAAAAGGCGGCGGCATGAGTGCGGGCAGCTGGAGGACCCCGCGGCCCTGGATGAATGGCCGAGAGGAGTGCTTGGATGGTGTCCGCAGCATGGTCGGCTGCAGGGGTGCCAGTCGGGGGCACCCAGGGGCTCCCTGAGCTCTGGGGGTTTGTGGCAGAGCAATGGGGAGGGTGCAGTGCAGGCAGTTTTTTGGTTCCATTCTGACATTTCACAGAGGGGGAAATTGAGGTCTGAAGAAGGGAAGAGATGTGTCTGAGGCCTCCCACTGAGGGAGGGCAGAGCAGGTTCCTATGATTCTGGGGTCTTTATCCAGATCCATGCCTCCCCTGTGCAGTGGCTGAGAGATGGGAGCCTCCCATAACCCAGCCCACTGTCCACGTGGAGATGTGGAGGGGTCATATACTGTTAACACCAGCTACCTATGGCCCCTCCCTCCCTCCCTTCCTCCAGCACATTTTCATGGAGTGCACATGAGAAACCAGGCACTGGGGAATGTGCGGGCACTCTGATTGGGGTGCTCTGTGTGTAACCCCCGCAGCCATCCTCCTCCCTCCATCTACTGTGGAACCACCCTCTCCAGCAAAGGGGGCAGGCAGACCTGGGCAGAGAGGCTCACAGTGTCCTCAAGCCAAGCCTAAGGCCAGATGGGGACAAGCTGTGCAGTGAAAGACTAGAGGCTGGGTCAGTAGAACTGGGCTTTGTGTAGCCTGGGAGGAGGACCCTTCTCTGACCCCTTTTCCATCTGTGAAATGGGAAGAATAACGTAGCCCACTTAATAGGGTGGTTGAAAGGACTGATGACATAGTTTATAGAAGAAGGTTTGTTAGCATGTTGCCTGGACACACTAAGTGCTCGATAAGCCTGTTATTATCTTTATAATGATCGTTCCTCTGGTGGCCGTAAGGACCTTCTGGACTGCCCAGCACTGCTTCCTTCATCTGACCCAGGGTGGGGCCTCCAGGGAAAGGCGTCTGAGCTGTAAGTGAACGTTTTATCCTTGTCACATGCTCCCATAAAGGGGAGGCCTTGATGTTGTCTGAGTCCGTTCCTCTCGGTTGGTTGATGAGAACTGAGCCCAGGGAAGAAAGGGCCCAGCTCAGGGCACACCGCAGGCTCCAGGCAGAACTGGACAAAAGACTGGGTCTCACAGCCATGGGAAAACCTTGGATGCTTTCTTTGGCAGCATCCTGCCTTCTGGGTTGCTTCTGCCTGGGAAGCTGGCCAGGCGGGAGAGTGCTGGTGCATGCTCGCAGCCATCAGGGGAAGAGGGGACCCAAGGCCCTGCCACCAGCCCAGGGCCCCTGAGCCCATATCTGAGGCTGTTCTGGTCTCTTGCCTCCTCAGAATGACCTGGGCCAGGCTTGGGAGTGCCAGTGCTTTTAGCAGTTGATTGATCTGCATTTGGTTTGGCTCAGGCCAACTGAGAAGGGCAGCATCAACAGCATGGGGATTTAGTGATTGAGGGGGAGATGGACTACAGACTGGAAGAGGGGCTCCAGACAGACACTGGGGAGTCTAGAGGGTCAGCCTGGGGGTCGCTGACCACAGAGTCTGCAGTATGAGCAATCAGGAGCCACTGTGGCCCTCTAGGACTAGTGGGGAAAACCAACATAATGTAAGTTCTTACAACCAGTGCAGTGAGTGAGAAAACTACAGGAGTACAGACGAGGGAGGAGCCAGCCTGGTCCAGGGTGGGGAATGGAGAGTCCAGGGGACAGTTGAGTCAAGACTCGAAGATTAGATAGTGGACACGGTGAGGAAGGGCATTCCAAGCAGAGGGAACAGCCTGTGCAAAGACCTGGAGGCAAAGAAGAGCGTGGGATGAATGGGAACAGTGAGGAGGAGGGTGTGTGCATAGGGGAGGGGGAGGCATGTTGGGAAGAACCTCAAATGCCAGAGGAAGAAGACAGGGCTTTATCCAGTGCATCAGTGGGAGCCCTTGAGTGTTCCAAATAGCTGGAAACACTCACCTCCTGGAAAATTGGGCTCTACCCGTGACCACTGCCCTCATCAACTCCCTGCCCCCCACTGTCCCCAGCTGTCACTAACTTAATAAGGGGCTAACTGATGGCAGAGTCTGGCAGGAGTGGCAGAATGTGGAGCAGAAAGAGCATAGACTCTGGAATGCCTGCATCTCATGGATTTAAATGAGTTAAATCTCTGCTTCAAGTTGTGTGATTTTGGGGGCTAGGCATGTAACCTCCCTGGACTCAGTTTTCTAATCTATAAAGTGGAGACAGCATCTGTCTCCCAGCATAACTGTGAGAGTTATCTGGGGATGGTGTGAAGTGCCTGGCATATCGCAGCCTTGAAACAAATGTCACTTCTCCCTCTGCCACCCACCACACGCTGCCAGCATTCCAGCTGGGGCAGTGTGTGTTTCCTGGTACCTTGTCCTTGCCCTCCTCAGGCAGTGCTCACCTGCAGGCAGCCCTGTGGGCTGTCACTCATCATCTGCCCTGTGCCTAAGCACTGTCTCCCTTGCTTTTGCTGACGATGATGTCCTGGCATTGGTCCCAGCCTGTCTTCCTTGGCAGAACACCTGGCATTTCACTCCACCCTCGCCCCCAACCGGTAATACCTGTCAGCCCAGCCTTGCCAACATCCCTAGATGTGCCTACACCTGCCTAGACCCACAGACTGTTCCCTAGACCCTTTTGGCTGTCCAGGCCAGACGTGTCCCTAGTCCACATGTCAGTTCTGCCCCGTGTAACACAGCTAGCTACTGGGAGGTCCTGGACCCTGGAAGGTCTCAGGGTTCCCCTGCAGCTTGGGTTGGGTGCAGGGGTAGATTCAAGGTGGCAGGCTCAGCTCAACCTCACAGAGAGTTATGGCTGACAGTCAGGAACTTGGCTGAACCCTGGCTAATGGGCTGTGTGACTGTGGGCAATACACTGGCCCTCTCTGGGCCTCAGATTTTTAACCAATAATTGGAGAGCATCCATCTCTAAGGCCTGTTCTGGCTCTAATGGTCTTGGATTCTAGGAGGAAAGGGCCAGAGGTCCGCAGCAAAGGTCTGTAACCCCCTTCCTTGTGCCCTGAAAGGGGCAGCAGGAAAGCCTCGCATCCCAGCGCAGCCCCGCCCCCGCTGTCTTGGCGAGGCCCGCACCCTCTCCTCGGGATTTACAATGGGCTGAATTCATTTGCATGACAAAATTGGCTCGGGTATCCAAGTGTTGCAGGAAGACAAGTGTAACATTACGCAGAACAAGCAGCTGGGAGGAAGGTTACTGCCGACAACGAGGGAACAAGACGCCCACCCACCCGCTGCCTCTGCCAACCTTTCATCCACAGGCATGGGGGGCTGCCCAGGGGCGGTGTCAGGGGTGGGGGAGCAGAGATCTGCAGGCCTGGGAGATGGCTGCCTGCCCAGGGATCTGGGCCGGGTGGATGGGTCAGATGGGAGGGGGAACTCCCGCTCCTAGGGTCTTCTCAATGTTAGGGTGAAGAGGCTTCCTTTGCTATTTCTAAATGCCTCCACCATTTAAATGGTCCCAAAGTTACCTCCCCACTCTCAGGACTTGATAACACAAAAACTTAACCACTCATCCACTCACCGGTCCACTCGTCTACTCTTTCATCCATTCACTGGCTCATCGCATATCTGCCATTTGTCCACCTGCCACCATCCATCCATCCATTCATGCATTCACTCATCAATTCACCCATCCACTCATCCCCCCATCCATCTGCCTATCCACTCATTCATCCTTCCCACACACCTTCCCACTCCCACCCACTCACCTATACACTCATCTATTTACTAATCCCTCTGCCCACCCATGTGTCCATCCATCTATCCTTCCAGCCACCCACTCCTCCACACACTCATCCACCAGTCCCCTCATTAATTCACCCATCCACCCTTGCATCCATCTAACAAAACCAGATGTTGGACATGTGTTATGTGCCAGGTACAGTACTGGGGATTTCTCTATGTCTCAGCTTCCTCATCTATAAAATAAAGGTAATAATGGGATCTACTTCACAAGCTTGACCCCAGCCCAGACTAAGTGCTATATAAGTGTTTTCTGATGTTAATCTTATTAGGCACTGGGGAATCTAAAGGTAAATAAAACAGAGTTGCTGCCCCCCCAAAAATCACACACTTCCCAGGGAAAAACGCAAGAAAACTGGCATTAGGGTCCCTCGTGGGATGTGCTTATCTGTAGGGAAATATTAAGGGTTGAAGGAGGGCCAGAGCTTGGGCATCCTGTCTCATTCCAGGCTCTGCTTGGAAGGTAGGAGGGGATAAGAAGTATTGTTATTGATCTTTGTATATTACAGATGAGGAAACTGAGGCCTAGGAGAGTTAAAGGACTGCCCAAGACCACACCAGTGCACAGAGACACCAGGACTGAACGCTGTGTCTTCTGACTTGTGGCTTCCAGCAGCCTGGATCGTGCTCTTCTTACCTCATTTATGTAGCAAGAGAAGGCTGCTCCAAAGCTACCATACTCCCAGGTTGCAGGAGCAGAACCAAGATGTTCAAATCCCTTGAGGAAGAGAATGGCTCAGCACAAGGGGACCTCACCCAGAGCCCTGGGTCTGCTCTGAGCCCCTTACTTAAAGAGGGAAGTTGACCAAATGAGGTGGGCCTGCTCAGGGGACTAGGGTTGGGGGAAGGTGGACATCCATTTGGTCTTTGGAACTGAGGCCTGAGCAATGCATTCTGGCTGTGCTATGGGGGGCACCATGGAGCTTGACCTCAGAATAGAATGTGAACTCTGCTTAACACGCCTGAGGGCTGCCTGGGGCACAGGATGGAGATGTGCTGTATGCAATCCTAAGCAGTGGAGCCAAGATCAACCCATGAAAGCTACAGGAAAATGTGCCTACATAAAATGTACAGAAAGGCATATTTGATCATTTCTAACTATAATAATCAGTTCCCACCTCACAGAACTGTTCCAGGCAAAGTGGTCATGTCCTTGTCACTAAAATCACTAAGATGCTAGAGGGGGCACAGTGTGGTAGAAGAATTGTGGCCTTTGGAGCATGTCAGACCTGAGTTCAAATCCAGATGTTGCCTGATGCTATCTGTGTGACCTCAGGCAAGTCACAGAACTTCTCTGAGGCTAGTCTGAAAAATGGGAATTAGAAATCTCCATCACAATAGTTTGTGAAAATCCAGTAACAATTCCCAGTGCTTAACAGTGTGCTGGCCGGGCGTGGTGGCTCACACCTGTAATCCTGGCACTTTGGGAGGCTGAGTGGGGTAGATCACTTGAGGTCAGGAGTTTGAGAGCAGCCTGGCCAACATGGTGAAACCACATCTCTACTAAAAACACAAAAATTAGCAGGGTGTGGTGGCGCGTACCTGTAATCCCAGCTACTCGGGAGGCTGAGGCAGGAGAATTGCTTGAACCTGGGAGGCAGAGGTTGCAGTGAGCCAAGATTGTGCCACTGCACTCCAGCCTGGGCAAAAAAAGTGAGACTCTGGGCTGGACGCAGTGACTCACGCCTGTAATTCCAGCACTTTGGGAGGCCAAGGTGGGCAGATCACCTGAGTCAGGAGTTTCAGACCAGCCTGGCTAACATGGTGAAATCCCGTCTCTACTAAAAATACAAAAAATTAGCTGGGCCTGGTGGCGCGCACCTGTAATCCCAGCTACGTGGGAGGCTGAGGGAGGAGAATCACTTGAACCCAGGAACAGGAGGTTGTAGTGAGCCGAGATTGCACCATTGCACTCCAGCCTGGGCAACGGAGCGAGACTCCATCTCAAAAACAAAACCAAACAAAACGACAGTGTTCTGAGTAAGTCTTCCTCACAACCAATGTGTCAGACAGGTCCTTTAATTGTTTAAATAAACTTTTCACTTTAGAATAATTTCAGATATATGGAAAAGTTACAGAGATAGTGCAGAGAGTTCCCATAAGCTCCCCACCCAGCTTCCCCTACTGTTAACATCTTATGTCAGCAGTCAGCATAGTATTTTTTGCCAAAACTAAGAAACCAACATTGGTACATTAGGTCCTTTAATTTTTAATGATCTCCACCTTACTAATGCGGTTTCAGAGGGACCAAGAAGCTGAGCTTCCAGCCCACAATCACAATGCGTTATGACACATTCAATGAAATGCAATGTAGGAGAATGCCCAGCACTGATGTCTTTCCCATTCCAGAAAACCTAGGTGGGCCTGGGCTCCACTGTCTGTCTTATTAAGAAGCCCTGGCAGGCTGGGCCTCATCTCTGCACCTGTGTCCATCTTCCCTGCAGTGTCACAGCAACAGAGTAAGTGGCACCAGAGAGAGCACCCACGGAGAGCACGGAGAGATTGGCTCTGACCAGTGCTTATCAGCAGGCACACAGTAGGTGCTCTATAAGGATTTGTTGCATAAATTGACAAATGATCAGTGAAGTAATGAAGTAGAGAGCATTTCACTTTGTGTCGAAGACTGAATTCAGGCACTTTCAGGAGCTTTTCCAAATGTAAAGTTCTGGGAGCCTGAGATGACCAGTCTCCTCCCTTGCTGGGCTCTGTTCCTCCCCTGAGAAACTGGAAGCACCAATTTGCATCCTGCGTATAGCAGGCGCTCAATGCATAATGCCGATATTAGTATCTCCACCCACATTTTCCCTTGGTCCCAATTTCACCTCCACGTATTTAAATTTTATTTTACCCTGTTGTGCATTTTCTGCAAGCTGCCTCCAATCCTTGAAGGGGTTGTGTGTGTGCATGTGTGTATCCATGCTGGTACATAAAGAAACCAAGAGGCTGGGTGAGGTGGCTCATGCTGGTAATCCCAACATATTGGGAGGCCAAAGTAGGAAGATCGCTTAGCCTAGGAGTTCAAGACCAGCCTGGGCAACATAGGGAGACCCCATCTCTATAAAAAATATAAAATTAGCTGGGTGGGTGGCACATGCCCGTAGTCCCAGCTACTTGGGAGGCTGAGGTGGGAGGATCACCTGAGCCTGGGAGGTCGAGGCTGCAGTGAGCCATGATCGTGCCACCGCACTCCAGCCTGGGCAAAACCCTATCAAAAACAACAACAAACAACAACAACAACAAACACAAGCATGAAAAGAAAGACACTGTGGAGTCCGTGACTGATGGTAATAATGGGTAAAAATGGGGTAATAATGTGTTGGAGGTGAGATTGGGGGGTGGTCCTCTACTTTCAGGTTCCCCAGGGGCATGCCAGGCCTCTTGCTGGGGCTGCTGTGATGGAATGCCTAGCTTCTGTTTTCAGGAGCTCAGCGCCTGGCAGAGGGGTCAGCCAAGGACGCAGCCCATGACACCGGATGTGGTAAGAATCCCCTGGGGTCAGCCTGGGCGCTCCAATGGAGGGTCCTACAGGCACCTGTCCCTAGCATCACACAGGCTGCAGCATTTCTCTGAACCAAGGGCTCTTAGGTTCACATGGGAACCTCCTCACATGGGAACCTACTCCCCACTTCTCTCCTTCAAAATCCTTCTCTTCACTTCCTGGCCCTCCCTCATCTCCTCCTTGTCCCCTCAGCAGCCCCACAGCTTTGTGGTGGCCTCTGCCCCGCAGTCTCAGGCCTCCTTGTGGAAGTTTGGGTTTCGCTCCCTCGGGAGACTGTGAGAGCCTCAGAAAGAGGAACTCGGCTTCTCCCCAGAATCCAGCATAGTGCCCCTCAAGTGGGAAGACGCGAAAACGTCCCTCAAAGACTTGGCACTCCAATACACATCTGGTCTTGGCCCCAGTGGCAGGAGCCAGCAGCAGGTCTGAGTTTACTCATCTGCAGGGCGGGAATGAGAAAGGAGGGCACACCCCGGCCTGGGAAGATAGGCCATCACCGAGAGGGTCGCCTCTGAGGCTGCTACTGCTCTCCCCTCCTCCATGGTGACCCTGGGATCTCTCGGAGCAGGTTCAACTGTGTTCCTCAAAAGATATGGCCAACACCTAAATCCCAGTGCCTGTGATGTGACCTTATTTAGAATAGAGTCTTTGCAGATGTAATTAAGGATTTTGAGATGAGATCATCCTGAATTCAGGGTGGGTCTAAATCCAATAGCTGGTTTCCTTATGAGAGACAAAAGCGGGAGATTTGAGACACAGAGAAACATAGAGAAAAAGGCTATGTGAAGTCAGAGGCAGAGATTGGAATGACGCCCAGCTACAAGCCCAGGAACACCAAGATTGCTGGCAGCCTCCAGAAGGTGGGAGAAAGACATGGAATAGATTCTCCTTCAGAACTCCAGAAGGAAGCAGCCCTGCCGACACCTTGATTTCAGACTTCTGGACTCTGAAACTGTGAGAGAATACATTCCTGTCTCTTGAAGCCACCAAGCTTGTGGCAATTTGTTGCAGCAGTGCTAGGAAACGAATGCCACCCCTTTCTCAGTATCTTGGTTCACCTGTCCCCAGCATGATTTTTTGGCAACCTCTTAGAACAATGAGAGGACATCACCCATCCTTGCCCCTCAATTCAAGGACTGTGCTGGGAGATCTCGCCAGCAACACTGCCACCTAAATGCTGGTAACTTCCAGCACACCCCTCCCTGTGCCTCAGTTTCTCCATCTGGATAGTGAAGAGTCGGGTAAGTTGATTTCTAAGGGCCTTTCTATCTTTAAGAGTCCGTGTGACCCCAAACTATAAAGCTACTAGAAGAAAACATGGGGGAAATGCCTTACGACATTGGTCTGGGAAAGGGTCTTTTGGATAAGACCTCATAAGCACAGGCAACAAAAGCAGAAGAAGAAAGTGGGATGACATCAAACTGAAAAACTTCTGCCCAGCAAAGAAAACAATCGGCAGAGTGAGGTACAGAATAGGAGAAAGTAATTTCAAACTATGCATCTGATAAAGGGTTACTCTCCAGAAGACGTAAGGAACTCAAACAACTCAGTAGCAGAAAACTACTCAGGAGACTGAGGAGGGAGGATTGCTTGAGTCCAGGAAGTTGAGGCTACAGTGAGCCATGGTCATGCCACCGCACTCCAGCTTGGGACCCTGTCTCCAAAAAACAAAAAACAAATTATTTGATTAAAAATCAAGCAACAGACCTGAATAAACATTTCTCTAAAGAAGAAATGAAAATGACCAACAAGTATATGAAAAAATGTTTAACATCACTTTTTTTTTTTTTTTTTGAGACAGGATCTGGCTCATCACCCAGGCTAGAGTGCAGTGGTGCAATCTGGACTCACTGCAGCCTCCACCTCTCAGGCTCAAGCCATCCTTCCACCTCAACCTCCTGAGTAGCTGAGACCACAGATGTGTGCCACCATGCCTGACTAATTTTTGTATTTTTTGTAGAGACAGGGTTTCACCATGTCGCCCAGGCTGGTCTCAAACTCCTGAGTTCAAGTGATCTGCCCACCTCAGCCTCCCAAAGTGCTGGGATTGCAGACATGAGCCATTTCATTTGGCCCTAACATCACTAATCATCAGGAAGATGCAAATCAAAACTACAATGAGATATCATTTTGCCCTAGTTAGAGTGGCTATTATCAAAAAGACAAAAAAATAACAAGTGCTGGTGTTGATGTGGAGAAAGGGGAAGTCTTACACACTGTTGGTGGGAACGTACATTTGTATTGCCACTATGGGAAACAGTATGGCGGTTCCTCAAAAAATAAAAAAATAGCTTGTAATCCAAGCACTTTGAGAGGCTGAGATGGGAGGATTGCTTGAGCCCAGGAGTTCAAGGTTGTGATGAGCTATGATTACACCACTGCACTCTAGCCTGGACAACAGAGAGAGACCCTATCTCAAAAGAGAAAGAAAAGAACAGAAAGACAGGAAGGAAAGTGGGAGGGAGGGGGAAGGAAGGAAGGAAGGAAGGAAGGAAGGAAAGAAGGAAGGAAGGGAAGGAAGGAAATGAAAAAGGAAAAAGGAAAGGAAAGTACTATGATCCAGGAAGGAATAGAACTACTACGATCCAGTAATCCCACTACTGGGTATATATCCAAAGGCAATGAAATCAGTATGTCAAAGAGACATCTGCAGTCCTATGTTTATTGCAGGGCTATTCACAATAATCAAGATATGGAATCAGCCTAAGTGTCCATGGTGAATGAGTGAAAAAATGTGGTACATAGAAACAATGGAATCCTATTAATCCATGAAAATACGAAATCCTGTCATTTGTGGCAACATGGATGGACTTGGAGGACATTATGTTATGTGAAATAAGCAAGGCACAGAAATTCAAATACTGCGTGATCTTATTCTTATGTAAAATCTAAGAAAATTGTTCTCGCAGAAGTAGAGAGTAAAATAGTGGTTACCAGAAGTAGGGAGCTGGGGGTGAGGAGTTGGGATAGGGAGAGATTAGTTAACAGATACAAAGTTATGGTTAGATAGGAGGTGTTCTATTG
This sequence comes from Trachypithecus francoisi, assembly GCF_009764315.1. Taxonomy (NCBI): domain Eukaryota; kingdom Metazoa; phylum Chordata; class Mammalia; order Primates; family Cercopithecidae; genus Trachypithecus; species Trachypithecus francoisi. Next base: position 37,429,581 of record NW_022681466.1, read on the forward strand.
CACAGTAGGAGGGCTGTAATTAATAGTATTGTGCCAGGCACAGTGACTCATGCCTGTAATCCCAGCACTTCGGGAGGCTGAGGCAGGAGGATGGTTTGAGCCCAGGAGTTCAAGACCAACCTAAGCAACATAGGGAGACCCTGTCTCTACAAAAAATTAAAAGTTAGCTGAGGTGGAGCATGCCTGTAGTCGCAGCTACCTCCCACCTCAGCCTCCTACAATGCTGGGATTACAGGCTTGAGCCGCTGCTCCCGGCCTCGCTTTGGGCTTTTCTTTCTTTCTTTTCTTCACTCTGTTGCCCAGGCTGGAGTGCAATGGCTCTATCTTGGCTCACTGCAACCTCCGCCTCCCAGGTTCAAGTGATTCTCCTGCCTCAGCTTCCTAAGTAGGTGGGATTACAGGCGCCTGCCACCAAGCCCGGCTAAGTTTTGTATTTTTAGTAGAGATAGGGTTCCACCATGCTGGCCAGGCTGGTCTCAAACTCCCGACCTCAGGTGATCCACATGCCTCAGCCTCCCAAAGTTCTGGGATTACAGGTGTGAGCCACCGTGTCTGGCTCGTGCTGGCTTTTCTAGGCTCTCTCCATTAGTCCTTACAACAACCTTGTGAATTAGGACTCAATACCCCAATTCTGCAAAGGAGGAAACGAAGAAGTTGCGGGGGTTGGCTTCCTTGGGCTGGGCCAGGGATTCTGCAGAAGTGGCAGAGGTATCCCCGTGTGCCGTCCAGCTTGGAGAACGGGGCAGGGTAGGGGCACACTCTTGGTGAGGGTGAGAGATCGCTTACAAGGAACTGAAACATTCAAACTTATTTAAGGGGAAAGGAAAGAGGGAAGAGAGAGAGGGAAGGAGGAAGAAGGGATAAAAGAAAGACGATATGGGGGGATTTATGGGAGGATTCAGGGATCTCTGCCACCGAGAGTCCACTCAGGCCCCCCAGTCCCCATGCCGTCCCAGTCAGCTGCAGATGCTAAATTCTCCTCAGCAGCCTGATCTGGGGGAGGGCACTCTAGGAACACGAGATTGGGCCTGTGATGTTGGGCACGTGACCAGGCAGTGCCCAGAGCTCTGCTGACCGCAGGGGTGACCTCAGTGAGGAGCTGCCCCACTTAGGTCCTCATGCCTGTCTTCTGCCAAGTGAGGGCTCTGGCTCTCGGCTGAGAAGATCTGTGATTCATCCGCTCTCTCTAATTAATAATGACAGCAGCACCGCTTCCGGAGCACTGCACTGTGGCCCTGAGATCAGCGCAGAGCCGGCTGCCTGGGCTCCAATCCCCACGCCACCACTTTCTAGCTCTGTGGCCTGAATGAGTTTCTTAATGTCTCCAAACCTTCATTTCCCATCTGTGAAATCGGGATATTCTAGCTCTCACATAGACTTTCGAGGATCAGCCGAGCTCATGCGTCAGTGGAGAGCTGGGGACACAGTAAGCCCTCTTTCTACAGACAGTTTTTGCCATCCTCAGCATCATGGTTCTGTTCATTATTCTTATTCCTACAACACTAGCAACACTGAGGACATATCAAGCACAGTACTAAATGCCTTCTTAACTCGTTAGTCCTCATGGCCCCAGAGAGGAGGAGACTGAGGCTCCGAGAAAGCACTCGGCTGCCCACATCAGACCCCTGGTCCAAGGCAGAGCCCTGCCCACCCGCCGAGCTGTGCGACTCCCAGACCTCACTAAGCCAGAGCCCAGCAGTATTCCATGACAACAGAATCTTTCCACGTTCAGTGGGAGGAAGGAGGAAGTATTTATTGGGCACCTACTGTGTTCTCATGATGAACTTTAAGCTTTACACCTGACATAGGTGGTTGGTCTAATTATTTTCAAGGTGGAGATGAGGAAACTGAGGCAGAGAGGTTCTGTAGCTTACCTACTGCTGCATGGTAGCACCACGCTGCCCACACTGGGCGTCTGGCATCTGACACCAGAGCCAGGAGCTTCCCAGACTGGAGCGCTGTGGTGTGACTGTGTGCGGGTGGGAGCGTATCAGTAGGGGGTCAATGTTTGTCTCCTCCTTCCTCCCACTGAACTGACCGCAGGGTGTGGGCACACATGTGTGAGAGTGTGTCCTGGTGTGTGTATGTGTGTGTAAGAGAGTGTGTGCTGGTGCGTGTGTAAGAAAGTGTGTGCTGGGGTGTGTGCGTGTAAGAGTGTGTGCTGGTGTGTATGTGTGTGTTAAGAGTGTGTGCTGGTGTGTGTGTATGTGTGTAAGAGAGGGTGTGCTGGGGTGTGTGTAAGAGAGGGTGTGCTGGGGAGTATGTAAGTGTGTGTGCTGGGGTGTGTGTGTGTAAGAGAGTATGTGCTGAGTATGTAAGAAAGTGTGTGCTGGTGTGTGTAAGAGTGTGTGCTGGTGTGTGTATGTGAGAGAGATAGTGTGTGTGTATGTGAGAGGAAGAGCGTGTGTGAGAGAATGTGTGCTTGCGGGTGTGTGAGAGGGAGGGAGAGACGGGAGAGAATGTGTGTGCCTGTGAGAAAGGTATACTGTGTATGTGTGTGTGAGTGTGTATGTGTGAGTATGAGAATGTGTAGTGTGTGTGCATGAGTGTGTGTTCGTGTGTGTGTGTGCATTTGTGGGAGAGTCGTGTGTGTGTGGTGTGTGAGTGTGTGCTGGGTGTGTGTGTGTGAGAGAGACCGGGAGCGTTAGTGTGTGTGTGTGAGAGAGAGGAAGAGTGTGTGAGAGAATGTGAGAGACTGTGTGCTTGCGGTTGTGTATGTGAGAGAGAGGGAGAGAGACGGGGGAGAGTGTGAGTGTGTGAGCCTGTGAGAGAGAAAGGTACACTTCTGTGTGTGTATGTGTTGAGTGTGTGTGTGAGACAGAGTGTGAGCGTGTATGTGTATGTGTGAGAGGAAGAGAGTTTGAGAGAGAGAATGTGTGTGTGGTGTATGTGAGTGTGTGGCCACGGATGGGGGTCCCTGTCTCCTGGGTTCCTTATATCAGGGACAGTGTCTGTGGGGTGTGGGTGGGAGTCACGGGGAGGCCTGGGAGCTGGGAGCAGGCACCAGCCTATTAATGCCGCCCTCCTGAGGTGGGTGCAGATAAGTGGCCCCAGGGGGACGGGCTGAGGCCCCTCTAACTGGTTTGTTGCCATGGGGATGCTAGCTGTGAATAGAGGCCTAGAAGTCCAGCTCAAGCCTCCCCTTCCTGGCAGGAGAAGACCCCCAGCTGGGATGTGTTTGTCTGGAAAGGGAACTGAAAGGCCATCCCGTCCACGCCCCCCCGCCATTATTTAAAGCAAAGGCCTCCGTTCCTTCCATTTTCCCTCAGGAGGGCTGTCCTGGGTCAAGGGAGAAAATGGCTGTCTTGATGGTCCCGACATTGGGGAACGGTGGGTCCCCTTGCGGTTGGGTGACCAGAGCAGGCAGGGAAACACATGTGGTTACGCAGCCACACCTGTGTTCTAGACCATACAGCCAACCCCATCCAGAGACCAGACCCCTGCTGGCATCGGGGACGCTGAGAGGTTCGGGTGGGTTCCCCAGCAGGGGCCAGTTTATATGAAAACCACCAGCTCTCCCGAGGTGGGCGCCCTGGAGTCAGGACACCCGAGGGTTTTCGTTCATGTTTTCTTGTGAAAATTTTCAAACATGAAAAGCCGGAGAGAGCATTTAATGAACCCCGAGTACCCACCACTCAGTTGCAACAATTATTAGCTTTGTCCATCTCGTTTCATCTGTCGCCTCTTTTTTCTTGTTCTTTTTTTTGCCAGGGAAGTTGAAAGCAAATCCCAGGTATCAGATGATTTCATGTGGAATGACTTCAGTAAGTACCTCTCAGTAACTGGCCGTGCCAGGATCATACCTGAGGAAAGGGACAGTAATCCCATGGTGAGTGTCAGCTGATGCTCAGTCCCTCTTTACCTGCACCCGCCTCCCCCCGTAAATATGTAAACCCACACTGCAAGAGTCGATGTAGGGCCATGTGGTGGAGCAGCTTCTGTGTTTTAGCTTTGGAGCCTTAAGAGGGTGAGGGTTGAACACCTGTGGCTTTGGGTGGGTGGTTTGCTTTACGGGGCCTCCCTTTCCTTCTATGCCAAAGGTACTGACCTCTCCCAAGGCCGTCGGGAGGATTGAATGAAATCGTATGGTACAGTACTGGGTACATGGTAGGGACTCAATGAGTGGTGGCAGTGCTTAACGATGTTTTCTACTTTGCATATAAGGAAACTGAAGTTCAGAGCAGGAGAGTGACTTGCTCAAGCTCACACAGCTCAGAGTGGTCAAGCTAGGATGGAAGTGTAGGTCTTCTAAGTGCTCTGGGATGTGCATTCAACACAGCCCCCTTACCCCCTCTAATACTGGCCTTGTCTGCCACAATGGAAATGACACAGAGGGTGACATCAACAGGTCCCTTTTTCTCCATAGCCACTGGATCGTGGTGCTGTGGGCTGAGCAGATGATTGATAGAACATCACTGGGCCTGGCTCCAGGAGACTTGGAACAAGATCTTGCCCCTCTCTGGGCCTCAGTTTCCTTATCTGTACCACAAGGGCGTTGACCTCCACGTGGTCTCTGAGACCTCTTCCAGTTCTGCTTTGTTCTGCTTTGTTTGCACCAGGGTTAGTAACCCTGGGAATGGGAGAGAGGGAGATACTTGAGGCTGATGGGGAGTTTCACAGCAGCCCGAGACCTCAGGCTGCAGGACAGTATGGCGGTGAGGGCGATCCTCCCGTACTGGAAATCAGGGATGGGGTGGCCCAGCTGGGTAGACATGAAGCTCCCCCACCCCCACTGGATTGTGAACCTCCTGAAATTAGGGCTGTGACTTGTACATTATAAGTATCACATCCCACTGATGTAATGGATAGAACATTAGCTAGGAGATCAGGAAGGAAACAGAAGACTTGAAAACACTGTAAACCAGCTAGACCTAACAGACACTGCTTTCTAACGGCGATCTAAGAGCACATTCCACCCAACAACAGCAGAACACACGTTCTTCTCAAGTGCACATGGACCATTCTCTAGCATAGATTGCATCTTAGGCCATGAATCAAATCTCAATAAACTGAGAACAATTGAAATTACACAAAATACATTTTCTGACAACAGAGGAATGAAATTAGAAGGTCAAAAACAGAAGGAAATTTGAAAATTCACAAATATGTAAAAATGAAACAGCACATTCCTAACTAACCAAAGGGCCAAAAAATAACAAGGGAAATTAGAAAATACTCTGAGATGAATGAAAACAAAAACACAACATACCAAAACTTATGGGATGCAGTCAAAGCAGTGCTCAGAGGGAAATTTATAGCTGTAAACACTTACATTAAAATAGAGGATCTCAAATCAATAACCTAACCTTCCACCTTACTAAAAATACAAGGGCAAACTAAATCCAAAGCAAGCAAATTAAAAAATTAGAGCAGAGATAAATGAAAGAGAATAGAAAAATGATAGAGAAAAATCAGCAAAACCAAAAGTTGGTTTTCTGAAATGATCGACAGAATTGACAAACCTTTAGTTAAATTGACCGAGAGGAAAAAAAAAAAAGAGAGAGAAAACGGAAATTACTAAAGTCAGGAATGGAAGTGGAGACCTTACTACTGACCTTACAGAAATAAAAAGGATTTTACAATTTCACTGACATAGAGATTTGAAAGAAACTCCACAACATTTCTAGAGATTAGAGAGAACATCCGGAAATGGTTACCAGTAGTTACCTTCAGAGAAACAGGGCTGGGGAGGGTGGAGCTGGGGCGCCTACTTTTTATTGTAAGTCCTTAAGGGCTATTTTTGTAAATGCTTTGATTGTAAAATATAAGACACATACAGAAAAGTGGATTTTTTTTTTAAAAGTACTGCTCAGTAATTTATCACCAAGTGAATATCCATGAAACCACCACTTGTTCAAGAAGAATATTACCATCTCCCCAGAAGCCCCTCCTGTACTCTGTCCAATCCTCCTCCCCAGAGAGAACCACCATTCTGACTTTTATGGCAAATACTCTTGCTTTCCTTGATAGTTTTGCCATCTCTACACACAATAGTTGGGTTCAGTTCATGCTCTGGACTTGATAAATCCAGTCATGTAGCAGGTCCTCTTTTGGGTCTGGCTTCTTGCATTTTACATTCTGTTTGTGAGATTCCCCTTGTTGTAGGAAGCAATCGTTGGCTCAGATTTTCTTTGCTGTATCATATTCCATTTTATGAATACACCATCATTTATGTGTCCATTCAACTATTGATGGAATGGGCTTTTTAAAAAGCTGTGTACCTAAAGGTAGGTTGATTAAAATATTTTCAGTAAAATGCACCTTTAAAATGCAGTTCAACACATAAAGTTCATCCCTCGGACCCTCATTCCCTTTTCTGCTCCAATAAGTCATGAAGACAGCTTGGGTCTCAGAAGAAAATAGGCCGTTTAAGCAGGAGCCCAGAAGGAACATATCTGAGAGATGCCCACACCCCCATCAGCCCTTCTCCCCAAATTTTCAGCCTCAAATGGGGGAGGTCACACAGATGGAGAGAAACCACTCTCTCCCTTCCACCTGAGGTCTGCAGATTCCTCACACACATACGAGTGCACACTCAGGCAGACAGGCAAGAGAATGCCCCCCACACATGAACACACGCACGCACCTACACATATCCCAGAAGTGGCAGTGCCTGCTGGCACCTGACCAGCAGGCGAGGTCTGTGCACGGAGAAGTTGGTGAAAGAAGAGGAGGGGAAGGAGTGGGGGAAAAATCCCCTCATTTCTGAAGAAATGTCCCAGATTAGATTTGTAAATCAAAAACCAATATATAACATGCAAGAATTGATCTGTTTTATATTCCTCAGTTACATTTTTGTGAAGCACATTTAGAAGATTTAGAACGTATTTGCGCCTGCTGGTTGGGCCATTATATGCTTGAGTTCATACATCTATTTGTGAGGCTATAAAACAGGCATCGACTACCATGTAAATTGTGTTCTCCACAATAAATTATATGCATACTTGCAAAAATACATAACTGCCGTGCCTGGGCCAACGCGGCCAGAATACTAATGAGGGCGAAAGTTGCTTTGTCCCTCTTCTCTGGCCTAATTTAGCCTCTACATCAAAAATTATGTAGGAAAAATCACTTTATCCTCTCACTGAGAAATAAAATAGCACTCATGGGCACCCTCATCTCTTCCCACCCCCCTTCCTTTTAACCGAACACTACCATTTTCATACTAATTTTAGCTGCTCCAGGTTTACAGGGAAGAAGCCTGGCTGAGCTGAAGCTGGGGCGCCAGTGGGCTGCCCGCATGTATGAGAAGGCTGCGGGAGCGGGCACGTGCACGCACACACACACACACATGCATACACACGTATGCACAGTCCCACCATGTGGTTTGAATTTGCTTGTGCCAGGGCACGTTCACAGCATGCACACAGACCTGCATGTAAATGTGAAGACTCACCCCAGACACGCATGCACAGACACTCCACGAGCATTTGCCCACGTGGCACAGAGTCATTCCCTCTCCCCAGTACAGACTCCTATGCACAGAGACAAACTGGGGAAATTCAGTTCAGTTCGGTTCAATTCAATTCAATCCAGGTCAGTCCAGCAAACACTGACTGAGCACCTACTCTATGCCATGGGCTGCACTTGGCATTAGGACTACTGAGATTTTTTTTAAAAAAGACAGAATCTCAGCTTATAGCTCAGGGGAAGAGGCAGCTTTAGGAACAAATGCAGACAAGTCAGTGTGCTGAGGGCTATGGCAGAGGCAGAGAGCATACAGGTACACACACTCACACCCTGCTCACTGTCAGTGTGCATATTTTCCAGTACTCATATGTGCACACAGAGTCTCTGCACTTACACAGGCACACACCTCACACCACGCAGACTCACGTGTGCATGCACAACACACACATACACACACTGGTACACTCAAGCATCAGCATAGCCACCCTCCCCCTGGCACCACACCGCATGCTGGTGCCTGCCTCACTCTGTCTTTCCTGCAAGCCCAAGTTAACCTCACACCCTGTCTGGCTTGCCCTGCCTTGGGTTCTGTTGCTCTCTGTCTATCCTGGAAGCAGAGCCACTTCCAACACCAGGCTAGTTAGTGTTGCTCCCATTTCTCCAGGGACCTGTCCAAGGTTCCATCTTTCTGGGAGCTTCCGCGGGCTCACAAAAGGAAGGAGAAGTAGACACAGGAAGATCTCGTTTCCATGACCTCAGGCCAGTCTCTGCCCTCTCCCGGGCCTCAGTTTACCCTTTTTTTTTTTGAGATAGAGTCTCACTCTGTCACCCAGGCTGGAGTGCAGTGGCATGATCTCGGCTCACTGCAACCTCCGCCTCCCAGGTTCAAGCGATTCTCGTGCCTCAGCCTCCCAAGTAGCTGGAACTACAGGTGTGCACCACTACACCTAGCTACTTTTTCATATTTTTAGTAGAGATGGGGGTTTCCCCATGTTCACCAGGCTGGTCTCGAACTCCTGACCTCAGGTGATCTGCCGGCATTGGCCTCCCAAAGTGCTGGGATTACAGGCGTGAGCCACTGTGCGCCCAGCCTACCCATTTTTTAAAATGTGGGAATTGGACAGTCTCTGAGGCCATCAGGCTCCAGAGGTCCACAGTTTGTGCTGAAGAAGGTGGCGCCTCTGTCCAAGTCAGAGAGTGTGAGACAACTACGCAGACGGCCCCAACCTGGATTCATCTCGGCCCCACTCTGAGCTCCCAGCCTAAGAGGAGCGTTTGACCTCAGGGGCAGGCCTCACGAGGGCAGGAGAAGCCATGTCCTGGAGAAAAGGAGTGGCAAGATGTGGTGGGGGAGAGAAGTCACTGTGAGAGGGCCAGCTCGGATATTTATAGGTACCAGCCACAGTTCTAGGGGAATTTCATTCTATCTTCAAACACCTGAAGGGCTGCCATGGGGCAGAGGGAAAGGACTTCTCTGCATGACCCAGTTGGTGGAACTAGGACAGTGGGAAAGTGGGAAGCTGCAAGGAGACAGACAGCCTTTGGTTGAATATAGAGATCAGTGTGATTTCTCCGTGCGTATGCCCACCCACCAGCATGCGTGGTGTACATTCTGCTATTGCGTCTTCCGTCTCCTTGCAGCCCTTTCTTTCCTCTATTTCCGATAGCTCATCCTATGGCTTTTTCACACCATACTATTTTCTCTTTATCTCAGCTTGTTCTTGGAGTAGAAAATATGTTCTTTTTAAAAACGAAAATCGGATTTTTATTGAGGAAAAAATATTAAGTGCACATGATGAAAAATTCAAATTGGTCAAAGGGTGTACCATGAAAAGTAGGTCTCTCTCTCTCTGGCTGCCCAGGCTCCTCCGGTTCGTCGTCATCCAGCTTCCTTCTCCAGAAATAACCACTGTTACCAATTGTTATGTGTTTCTTCAGAAATATACTGTGCATGCAAGCAGCTCTGTCTGTTGGTCTGTCCTTTATTTAAGACAAATGTGAGCATAACATGTGCCCTGATCCTTATTTCCCCTCCCCTCCCCCAGTCCCAACCTCACTACATAGTTTGGAAGCTGTTTCTGAGGAAAAGTTCTCCACTGGGCAATATCTGACAATGAAATGGGCTAACGAGCTCTCAACACTGGGGACGTGGAGGCACAGGCTAGATTACCCCACTTGGGGAAAGAAAAATGGGAGACTTGGGCCCTTCCTTTGGGGAGGAAGGTTAGACTCATGCCGTCTAAGGCCCTTTCCATGAACCAGTTTCTTGGATACAAAGAGAACAGCTCTTTATCCCGCATTCTTCCCATTTCTCCCCACTCCCTCCCAGCGCCCCACAAGCTGGGCCAGGGTCACCAGTGCTTAAAGCCCCCCAGCCCTGGCTTCCAGCCCTTGTGTAATTGACAAGAATTCCCCTCCCTCAAGAGATGGCCTCTCTCTGTGCCAGCCACATGCCACTAAACTCCAAATTAAGAGGCCCAGCTGAGATTTCTGTCTTATTCCACCCATACTCCTGGGGCCAATCCTCTCTCATTTCAGGAGGGGAATGGAACTAGGAGTTTGGATTTGGGAAGGGGGGTAGAGGGGGCTCGCGACCAAAGCTGGTGCCTCTATGCTCCAGAGAGATGTGCGTGTCCTACCATGCGGCTTAAGACTTCTCCAAAACACCGTCCCCCCAAATCCAATAAAATTGCAAATTTCACTGTATTTCACAATATCCTAAATAAACATGAACAGCATGCGTTTCTCTTCCTTGCATCAAATATTAATCTGCCCGTGGCCAGCGCCCGCTCCCCCGCGTGTGTGCGCACGCTGGGTAAACACCGGGGAGATTGTGATGCCAGACCTTCCCTTCTCTTCCCCGAGTCGAGAGCATGACAAATTTTTCTCCTAATTACACCTGCCACTGTTTGCTTTCTAATACTGTAAATCCTCCATCACATAGTTTTTCAGATTTGGGATTAGGTTCTCTTCCTGTCGTACAAATGATTGGAGGGGGCAGGGATGGGGGAGGAGGCTGGGATGGCGTGGGCTGCATGGCCTTGCTTTACACGATTTCGCTGTGAGGAACCCTGAGCTGGGCTCCGGCAGTATGTCCAGGCACCTCGTCCTTCAGGGTGGGAAGGAGATGTCAAGAGGCAGAGGGGAGGAGAGAATGGAGAAAAGATACCTGCACAGGTGTACAGAACCTGCTCACCCCAGCTTCATCAGGAACCCTGGAGATAATAAAGGTTCTGAGATCCAAGGGAGAAGGTGAATGTGCAGCTTCTGGTGCAGTGCCCAGCACGGAGTTTGTGGACAGTGAACCGGAGCTCCCTTCCCCCTTGCTCTGTCTCCTGGCTGAAGCCATCCTCATCTCTCTCCTGGACTGTGAAACCTGGCTTCCCACTGGTTTCCACCTCGCCTCACCCCTCTCCAAAGAACCCATTGTCCCTAGCTGCCATAGGCTCTTTCTAAGCCCAGAGCCCTGCATCCAGACAGGCCCTGTCTCAGAACTCCTGCTGACTTCCCACCATGTTTGAGTAATGTCCGGCCCCATCCTCTACGGCGCTCCATCACCGGCCACCTCGATTCTCCTGCCTCATGCCCCGTCCTCAGGCTTCCTGTCCACCCACCATAGACTGAGCTCACCTTGCCCACCGCCTCACCCTTCCCCACATGAGCTGTGCAGATTGCTACCCCTCTTCTTTGCTCCCACTGCCTAGAATGGATGCCTGTTGAAATTTCAGCTTTCTTTCCAGGTGTTCACCCCCGATGACACCACCTCCTTGAAGCCCTCCTTTGTGATCCCATGGAGCTTCACATCTACCACGTTTGGGACTCAGACCTTTGCCTTATCTCTTCCAGTTCCCAAGTCTTCACACTGCAGAAGGGTGACACCTGGTGCGTGGTCGGGGGGAATGTCCTGCTGTTTCTAAATCTCATGACCAAGTCAACTGCCTACTCCAGCTGTGGGTGAGAATGGGTAGCTGCCCAGCCCAGCCAGCGCAAGAGGATCAACCCCTCCAGGCTATGGTGGCAGAGGGAGGAAGGGAGACACTGAAAAGACTAGAGCTCCCCTTCCCGCTGCAGCCTGTGCTGGTCTGATAGGGTCCCCTCCCAGTTACCTGTGTGTCTGGAGCATCCAAGCTGTGCAGAGGACACCCAAATCATTCTCCAGGGGTTTTGGCATATGCAGTATTATTGGCTATTTTAATTTGGTGAGGGAATGCAGGTAACAGCTTTGGTTTCTTATCACCCTGGGTTCCTAGGGGCCCTTCTGCCTCCAGGGCTGCCCCAGCCCATTGGCGCAGGAGGATCCCATCCCACTGTGTCTGAAACCTCGAGCTGCACTAAGGTGGGCAGTCTTGGGTGGGCTCCAGGCTACCCTGGTGAGGTCTCCATCCTTTCAAAGCTCTCCTGGAGTTGTTCTCGAAGCCTCCCAGAGTCAGCTTGTTCAGCTTGAATAATAACTGTCCCTGGCCCTGTCCCCTCCCCACACATTTCACCTTCAAAGGGCCGGGAGAAATTTCCCTAATTAATTAACTCCTCTGCAGCCTGCCCTCCATGTCATTGGGTGATTAATTGTCACTGTGACTTTAAATCCAGGGGCGGAGGGAAGTTGGCAGTGGTGGAGGCCAGAAGCAGGGATGCTGGGGGTTGGGGGAGGCAGCCTGAGGGCCTTTCCTGGGGTTGGAAGACCCCCACCTCATCCCCATTCTTGTCCTTGCCCAGGGCCTGGCCAAGAGGCCCCAGAGCCAGACCACAAATACATCCATCAATAATCAATCAATGAGTCTCAAATAGAGATGGTGAGAATTAGGCCATTCTGGGAAAGGCGGGGTGCTCCTGCCTATTCTAAAGTCTGCAAAATAGAGTAGCAGTTAAGAACATGGGCTTTGGAGTCAGAAGGAACTGAATTCTAATCCTGACTCTTTCTCTTTCCAGCCGTGTGGTCGAGGGCAGGTCACTTTGCCTTCCGGGGCCTCAGTGTTCTCACCTATACAATGGGGATGAGCAAATAGGACCTACCTCCCGGGACAGCTGAGAGGATGAAATGAGATCATGTGTGTGAAGCTCTTAGCATGGCGCGGGGGACACAGCAAGTGCAGGGGACGCAGCAATGGTGCAGCTGATGTTGCTACATCACGGAGGCTGTAAGACCAGACTCCTCGTCCCCAGTGCCCAGCTAGGTCCCCTCCCCCGCCCCCCCAGCTCTGTTGTCCTTAGTGGCTCTTCTTCCTCACCCACTGCTCTGTGCAGAGTCACACAGCCCAACCCAGCTGCTGCACTCACCTGCTGCATGACCCTGGGCAGCGTGCTTCCTTTCCTCATGTCTGCATTTCCTGATTTAGAAAATGGGGTAAAGCTGCCCTGACTGCATGCTTCCAAGGCTCTGGCACACACACAAGGATGTGGTGCAGCCCTTCCTCCAACGAGTTCCATGACAGGAAAGACAGAAGGGGAAAGAAATACTTGGAAATCTGGTGTGAGCTATGCCAGAGGTGCATGGACATTCAGCAGGAGGCGGGCAGCGGCATCGTGGGCTTAGAGTGCAGTGAGGTGAAAGAAGATGTAAACATCTTCTCCCCTCTCCAGCCTTGCTCTCTCCACATAGCCTAACTTTTTAGACTCAGCTGCTTTCCCCTCAGAATCCCAATTTCTGTCCTTTCTGCTGAGCTTGCAAAATCTGGAAGGAGGAATAGAAGACGGGCACCGTTGGGGAGCCCCTCCTATCATCACCAACCCTAGCTAACATTTGCCGTTTACGGGTTCCAGGCACTGGGCAGGTGTCGTGCATGGATTAATCCAATTGAATCCTCACAACCGCTCCATGGAACGTTTGTTAAGGCTGACCCAGAACCTAAGGGAGCCAGACCAGAGGGATAAACCCAGGTAGGCTTCCACTGGAGCTGCAGAGACTTAGGGTTTGAAAAGTGGGTGCGGCCAGAGAGGGGCGGTCTCATCCGAAAAAGCAAATGACCGGCCCTCAGACTCCTGGCAAGACTCCAGGAGGCCTGTGGTGCTCAGGTTTATTCACCTCATTCACTAGTTTAAGGAAGCCTCATTGACCTTGTGCCCTGTAGTGGGGAGTTCAGTAAGTCCAGGCCCATCTCATCTCAGCAGCTCTCCGCTGGAGTTCAGCCACCCCAGGCACTCTGCGAGACAGATACACTGGTGGGAGCCTGGGTGGAGGATAGGGCTTTGTCCTGCCTATAGAAGGTGTCTGGGACTTAAAGCAGGCTCAGAGGAATCTCTGGGATCTTCCAGTGCAGCTCCATGCTCCCAGTGAGTGTGTGGTGTGGAGTGGGCATAGGGCAGTGAGGTGTGAAGGCGTGTGGAGGGAGGGGGACCAGCCTTGCTCAAGGTCATAGGGGTTCTTAGTAATAGAACCCAGACCACTGGGCACCAGGGTTTTCCGGAACAGGATTCCCAGTGGGTGTGGTGTGGGTGGGGAAAGGGAGGGCTGTGATTGTTGCCACATGGAGGTAGGGGGAGAGCTGTCAGAAACAGCATTTGGGGGAACAATCAGGGTGGAAACAGTATCCAGCAGGTCAGGGTGCCAAAATTTTGTAGGCAGCGCAGGGTAAATTAAACAGGTTTTGAAGCAAACACACACATCTTACTGCCCCGCCCCTTCTCAAGCTGTGCAACCACGGGCAAGTTACTTCACCTCTCTGGGCATCAGTCTGCTGAATGTGAAGTGCTTAGTTCACAGAAAGGCTAAGACAAATGTCAATTTTCTTTTTCCTTTCGCCACTTGCCGCCTCCCTAGGAGCTTCACCCTCACTGTAGTTCCTGGTGGACTCATTCATTCATTCATTCAACAGAGGACCGATTTAGTACCAGGTACGGTTCTAAGCACTGGAGATAAGGAGTGAACAGACAAAAACATCTACCCTCGGGGGTTTACACTCTAGTGGAGGGAGACAGACAGCAAATTACATCAGTTATTTAAGTGACTGAGTGCTTGTATAAGTGCTATACAGAAGGAAGCAGAAAGGGGACGTAGAGGGTGTTGTGGGAATGGGTTCAATTTTAAAGAGAATAGTCAAGGAGGGCCTCATTGAGAAGGTGACATTTGAGCAAAGACCTGATTGAGGTGAACCCTGCTGATTTTGGGGGAAGGGACTCCTGGGCAGAGGAAACAGCCAGCAGAAAGGCCCTGAGGAAGGACTGGCTTGGCCGGTTCAGGGAGAGGCGAGGAGGCCAGAGAGGCCAGTGAAAGGAGGGAGGCTGGCGAGGTAGGAGGTGAGGTCACAGGGAGGAGGCCAAGGGAGTCAGGAGGGGCGGTGCTCACAGACCGCTGCAAGGGCTTCGACTCTGAAGGAAGCTGAGAGCCAGGCAGGGTTTGAACAGAGCAGGGAAACGGTATGACTTAGAATGAGGTTCCTCTGCTACTGGTCAAGAGCAGGCTGTGGGGGAACAAGGGTAGAAGCCTATTTGGAGGCTGCTGCAGTCACCCAGGTGAGAGGCAGTGGTGGAGAGCAGTGGTCAGATTCCGGAGGAATTTTGCAGGCAGAGCTACCTAGGTTAGCTGTTGGATTGGCTGCCGGGTTGAGTGAGAAAGAAAGGAGTCAAGGGCGATGAGGCCCAGAGGGTTTAGGGTGGGCTGCTTCTGAGTGTGCTGTGAGCCGGTGCCTTTCGCTTGTACAGAACATATCCAGACTGCTGTTTCCAATGGCCTACACCCTCCAGTTCCCTTCTCTCCTGCTCCACAGGGCTCTGTGGCAGCCATTTCTACTATAGTGTGGGCCTCTCATGGGAGCTGTTAGGGAGGCATGTGCACACACACGTGCACACCATGGGCTGCCTCCAAGAGCTTCGATCCTATTTTATGTGATTGTATGCAGGCCTCCCTCCTCTGATGAAGAATTGTTAAGGAAGCCAGGTGTGGTGGCTCATGCCTGTAATCTCAGTACTTTGGGAGGCCGAGGTGGGCGGATCACTTGAGGTTGGGAGTTCGAGACCAGCCTGACCAACACGGTGAAACCCCGTCTCTACTAAAAATACAAAAATTAGCCGGGCATGGTGGTGTGTGCCTGTAATCCCAGCTACTCTGGAGGCTGAGGCAGGAGAATCGCTTGAATCTGGGAGGCAGAGGTTGCAGTGAGCCGAGATCACACCACTGCACTCTAACCTGGATGACAGAGCAAAACTCCATCTCAAAAGAAAAGAAAAGAAAAGAAAAAAAAGAAGCATTAAGAAGCTGAAGCCCTTCCATATGTCTGAGACTCAGTGTATTCATCTGAGAAGTGGGAATGAAGATTGTGGAACTACCCTGGGCTGGGCTGAGGGCTGGGCAGGTAGGAGCTAGAAGGCCTGGATGTTGTTGCCATGAAGCTTGGAGAGGGCTGGAGGTTCAAGAAGGCTTCTGGAATCCTGGGTTGGGGGAGGGAGTGCAGAGGGAGCGGGGTCAAGGTATGGGGCATGTGTCAAGGGTGTGGGGTTGGAGGGTGGGGTGTGAGAGGTGGGCCCTGGGAAGAGCTGAGGGATGGGTCTGGGAAGGGTGAGGTGCTTGGTAGGTACTTGATAGCGGGTGCAGCAGGTACTCCAGCGAGGCGCTGGTTACTGCAGCATCTATGCTGGGTGCATGATGAGCCCTCTAGGTGTTCAGGGCCCTCTGGTGAACGCGCATCATCTTGTTTACCTCCTCTCCTATTCCTATCCCCTTCGCCAGCGCCACAGTGCCCCCTGGCAGTGCCTCGCGTGCACCAGAAGCGTGTCCTCCCTGGGATCTTGGCATTCTAGCCTGTGCAACACTCTAGGACTGCGCAATCCAGGATTGCTTATCCTGGATGTCCACATGCTATCTTGTCCACGGCTCTGCTCCACAGGTCCTCCCCAGCCAGGCCTTCCCTGACCGTATCCAATCTGCAGCCCCACCCAGCACTCCCTCTTCTCTTCTCTGACTTCATTTCTTCCATAGCGTGTGTCACCATCTTTCATCTATTTCACTGATTTTGCTTATTGTATCCTTCCTCTAGAAGCTAAGCTCCATGTGGGTAGGGACTTCTGCTTTTTTTGTTTGTTTTGTTTTGTTTTTGAGACAGAGTGATGCTCTGTCGCTAGGCTGGAGTGCAGTGGCATGATCTCAGCTCACTGCAACCTCTGCCTCCCAGGTTCAAGCGATTCTCGTGCCTCAGCCTCCTGAGTGGCTGGGGTTACAGGTGTACAACACCATGCCCAGCTAGTTTTTTGTATTTTTAGTATAGAGGGGGTTTCACCATGGTGGCCAGGTTGGTCTCTAACTCCTGACCTCAAGTGATCTGCCCACCTTGGCCCCCCAAAGTGCTTGGATTACAGGTATGAGTCACTGCACCTGGCCTGTTGTTGGTTTTTAACGGTGGTAAAATATACATACAGTACTTATTATTTCAATCATTTGTAAGTGTACAATTCAGTGGCATTAAATGCATTCTACTGTTGTGTAAGCATCCCAGTCTATACCCTATACTTTTTCATCATTTCCAAAATAAACTTCGAGCCCATTAAACAATAACTTCCCCATCCCTCCTCCCCCCAGCTCCTGGTAACCTCTATTCTATTTTCTGTCTCTAAATTTGCCTATATAGATGGAATCCTACAATATTTGTCCTTCCATGTTTGGCTAACTGTACTTAGCATAGTATTTTCAAGTTTGATCTATGTTGTACTATATATCAAAATTCCAGTTTTTATGACCGAATACTATTCCATCACCTGTAGACACAATATTTTGGTTACAACTGCATGCTCTGTGCCTGGCATAGTGCCTGACTCATGGTCAGTGCTCAATAAATATTTGTTGAATGAGTGAGTGAATGAATGACTGAGTGAATGAATGAATGAGTGGAAGGGGTGACGAGTCTTTACGGTTTTGCTTTTGTTTTAGAGCCATTGCATTTGAGATCCTAGAGAAGTGTTTGCATAGAGATGACAATGAGTGCCCCTGGGTGTTGAGGAGGAAGAGGGGTAAACGGTGTGTGAGCAAGGGTATGAAGAGGCGGTACAGCTGGTCTCCACCAAAGGGGTTCCTTCCGGCCCTGGGCAGAGCACCTCCACCTTCCCTTCCTCACTCCAGAGGAGGCTGGGGTGGGAAGTCTTTTGCAGGAATCCAGTCTCAGGCTCCCTGCCCCTGGCCTGCTTTGGCTTCTCCTCTCCCTTTGGGGTGCCTGGAGTGTATATGGGGTGCTCAGAGTGTATGTGCGGTGCTCTGTGCCTCGGGAGGGGGCCCCAGGTCTGGCAGGCTGGAGACGATGTCCCTGCCGGGCAGCTGTCCTCAACCTGAGATTGCTGAGGGTCTGAACTCACCCATGAGAGGGTCCAGATGTCCAGCCTCATCCCTGCTAATTAGTGCAATTAATTAGCAAGTGGCTTCATGGCTCTGGGAGTCCTGAGCTCCTTTGGCACTCTGGAACAGTACTGCAAACAGGTGTTGGGGGAGTTATGGGGGTCAGTGAAGGAGACAGACTGTAGCCTGACCCTTCCCTGGACAGAGGGCCCCCTGCCCAAGAGTGATTGCAGTGGCTTTTCTCTCTTCTGTCTGGCTGGGCCCAGGAAAGCCATGCCCGGGAAATGGTGGGATGAAGGGAGGAGGCCCAAGTCCCATGGCCAGAGCTGCAGAAGGAATGGCGTCACCTATTCCAGGTTGTTTCAGAAAACCTGGGCTCTGCCGGAAGAACCCCTGGGTCCTGGAGGAGATACAACTCCTGTCCTGGGAGATGTCCCCAGTCTGATTTTGCAGACACAATCACTGCCCTGGGGGAGCTCCTGGTCACATGGGGGAATTAAGTAGAAGACACAAATTTGAGGCTGAGTGCAGCAGCTCACACTTGTAATCCCAGCACTTTGGGAGGCCAAGGTGGGTGGATCACTTGAGGTCGGGAGTTTGAGACCAGCCTGGCCAACATGGTGAAACCTGTCTCTGCTAAAAATACAGAAACCATTAGTTGGGTGTTGTGGCGCACACCTGTAATCCCAGCTACTCAGGAGGCTGAGACAGGAGAATCGCTTGAACCCAGGAGGTGGAGGTTGCAGTGAGCCAAGGTCGTGCCACTGCACTCTAGCCTGGGTGACAGACTGACTCTGTCTATGAAAAAACAAAAAAAAAAGGGACACAAATTTGAGAAAACAGTAACACAGAGATAAGTGCCAAAGGAGGAGGTCCAGAGAAGGGAAGGCGGAGCCTAGGGGGAGGAGCTGTCCTGCTGACCTTGAAGGAGTAGAGGGCAGATCTTAGCAGGATACACTTGAACTTCTTGGAAACAGTGAGCTGCAGCACTGAGCTGGGACTCATTTGAGGGAGAGGTTGGCCAAGACACAGTACAGACAAGGCAGGCAAGAGCCTTCGGACTTCAAGCTAGAGATGAGGGGCACCCACTCAAGGTTGGGGAGGAAAACTGCCATTGACCTCAATGAATAGGGGCTGGAGGGGTATGGGCCCAGCTTGGGGGATAGAACTAGAGAAGCAGCAAGCTCCCACCACCTAGGGAAGATGTTCCTGGTGAACGTCATTGCTACCAACTGGGCATGGGCAAGAGAAAGAGGATGGCTGGGGAGAATCACTGTCTGGAGAGAGGTGTTTGGGATGAAGGGATGAGTATTTTCCATTTTGCCTTAGCTTTTTGAAAAGTCCCAGAGGGGCATTCACATAGAGATGACAAGCTATCAGGAGGGGGTCTGGGGCTGAGGAAGGCGGTCAGGCCAGAGGTGAAAGACTCAAGGCAGCCTCAACACCTTTACCTAGGACTCATGAGATGTTAATAAAGATGCCCCTATTCTTCTATGTGTGGTCTATGGAACAGCGACATCAACACCACTTGGGAGTTTGTCAGAAATGTAA
The DNA here is from genome assembly GCF_009764315.1 of Trachypithecus francoisi. Taxonomy (NCBI): domain Eukaryota; kingdom Metazoa; phylum Chordata; class Mammalia; order Primates; family Cercopithecidae; genus Trachypithecus; species Trachypithecus francoisi. The sequence goes on from NW_022681466.1 coordinate 37,448,794, forward strand.
AATCTTGGGTCCCGTCCTGAACTGGCCGCTGTGGTTTCAATGTCTGTGTCTCCTCAAAATTCGTGTTGAAACTGAATCCCCAGTGCAACAGTATTAGGAGGTGGGGCCTGTAGGAGATGATTAAGTCATGAGGCCTCCACCCTCATGATTAGTACCCTTATAAAAGGGCTTGAAGGAACTAACCAGGCCCTTTTTGCCCCTCTGCTTTCTGCCATGTGTGGACACAGTAGCAATGTGCTGTGCTGGAAGCAGAGAGCAGCCCTCCCAGACACAGAATCTACCAGTGCCTTGATCTTGGACTTCCCAGCCTCTAGAACTGCAAAAAATAAATTTGTTTTTTGCAATATATACTTATGCAAAAATATATTTATGCAAAAAATAAATATATACTATTTATATATTACCCAGTCTGTGATATTTTCCTTATAGCAGCACAAGTGGACTAAGACGCGGACTAATCAGAATCTGCATCTTAACAGGATCCTCCAGTGATTCATGTGCACACTGAAGTTCAAGAGGCTCTGCTCCAGATGCTATCATTATTCTCCTAATTTTATGGTTGAGGAAGCTGAGGCTCCGATGGGGAAGAAGATGGCAAGGCATTGGCTGGAGGAGAGAGTTCAGGTACTTAAGGTAACCTGGGTTTAAAGTTCAAGGGGCATATGTTTCCCAGTGGGGAGCAGGGAACATGTTGCGCAGTGCTGTGCTAGTAAATGTTTAACAATTGATTTGAGGAATGGGAGGAGTCCTGATTTGAAGTGTTTGCCAATTTCCATGGTATAACTACTCCCACCATGGTGAATTTCAGATTACTAACCTGAACATGGCCTTTGAAAGAGACAACCATGATTGGCTCCAACACACCATTGATCTATATGTGTACATGTATTTTCTTAGCTTAAGAGAAAAATCAGAAGAAACAGACCCAACCCCTCCCTGACCAGCTTTAACCTCTGTTCACTCCCTCTGCACCCCTAAATGTGGACAGGCAGACAGAAAGATAGATAGATGGTGCTGTGCTAGTACCTCTGCATATGGTTAGCCTACGGTGTTGCATGTGTCTGTCCCCTTTTTTGGGGACAAGATCAGTGACATGTTGGCCTCTGTCCCCTATCCTAACTAAATGTCACCTTCAGCCAGACTGTTCCAGCAGGTTCGCCTCAGAGAGTGAGCGCTGGGAGTTTGGAGCCCAGGCCTGGGTAGATACCAGTGGTCAGACAGGCCTAGTTTACTCTTTTCACCTGGAAACTTGATTTCTCCTAAGCCTGAGACCACTGTGTGGGTGGGGCCTGAGTAAGCAGCCCCGCGCCATGACCAGCCCCAGCTATAGCCTGTTCTTCCCGTATTACTTAGAACCTTCCGGGTCTGGGCTGCTGCCCCGTCTTTCTTTTGAAAAGTTGACCATGGGATGCCTGGGCAGAGCCCAAAGCTCTAGGTTCTAGTCTTCCATTGCTGCTTATTTACAGGTGGTCCTGGGAACCCATTTATGACATTTACACATTTGTGTAGGGTGCTTTCGCATTCATAAAATGCTTGGAGGTACATTGTCTCATTTCATCCTGGTAAGAATCTTGCAGGACAGGTGCTATTATACTTTTTTTTTCTTTTTAAATTCATTAAAATATTGAACTTTTTTTGTTAGCAGAGGAAGCAGGGCCTTCGTGGCCTTAAGAACACTGTGTGACGTCACCAGGCTGGGAAGGGCCGGGCTGCACTGCAGCTGAGGTTGTCTACCTACCGGTAAGTGAGATGGGCAGACTCGGTTCTCTTTAAAGTCTCTTCCAGCTCTGACATTCTGGACATTCAAAAGGTCAGGGGAAAAAATGCCAGGAGCGCTTTTATTTTTTTAAACAAACAGGGACATTCTGCAGAGTGGACTGGGTGTCCGCGAGTGCATGGATATGTGTGTGCATGTGTGTGGATGGGTAGACACAGAGTGGGAATGCAGCTGTATTGAGGGTACATGAGTGTGGACGTGTGTGTAGGTGCCAAGGTGTGCCTCTGGGTGTTGGTATTGTGAGTGTGTACAAGTGTTGCATCTGTGTGTGCACAGTATGTAGGTGCATAGACGCTGTGGATGCAGGGTGCTGTATGACAGTGAGTGTGCCAGTGTGTGATGGAGTGTGAGTGTGGATGTGTGGATAGGTGTGTATAGTGAGTGTGCTGGTGTGTGACGGAGTGTGAGTGTGGATGTGTGAATAGGGGTGTATAGTGACTGTGCTGGTGTGTGACAGAGTGTGAGTGTAGATATGTGAATAGGTGTGTATAGTGAGTGTGCTGGTGACAGAGTGTGAGTGTGGATATGTGGATAGGTGTGTATAGTGAGTGTGCTGGTGACAGAGTGTGAGTGTGGATATGTGGATAGGTGTGTATATGTGAGTATGCCAGTCTGTGACGGATGTGTGGATTTGTGAATAGGTGTGATAGTGTGCCAATGTGTGATGGAGTGTGAGTGTGCATGTGTGAATAGGTGTGTATAGTGACTGTGCCAGTGTGTGATGGAGTGTGAGTGTGCATGTGTGAATAGGTGTGTATAGTGACTGAGCTGGTGTGTGATGGAGTGTGAATGTGGATGTGTGAATAGGTATGTATAGTGAGTGTGCCAGTGTGTGATGGAGTGTGAGTGTGCATGTGTGAATAGGTATGTATGTATAGTGACTGTGCTGGTGTGTGATAGAGTGTGAACATGGATGTATGAATAGATGTGTATATGTGAGTGTGCATGTGTGAATAGGTGTATGTAGTGTGCTGGTGTGTGACAGAGTGTGAGTGTGGATATGTGAATAGGTGAGTATAGTGAGCATGGTGGTGTGTGACAGAGTGTGAGTGTGGATATGTGAATAGGTGTGTATAGTGAGTGTGGCAGTGTGTGATGGAGCATGAGCATGCATGTGTGAATATGTGTGCATAGTGAGTGTGCCAGTGTGTGATGGAGTGTGGGTGTGTGAATATGTGTGTATAATGACTGTGATGGAGTGTGAACGTGGATGTATGAAAAGGTGTGTATATGTGAGTGTGGATGTGTGAATAGGTGTATGTAGTGTGCCGATGTGTGATGGAGTGTAAGCATGCATGTGTTAATAGGTGTGTATAGTGAGTGTGCTGGTGTGTGATGGAGTGTGAGTGTGCATGTGTGAATAGGTGTGTATAGTGACTGACTCTGCTGGTGTGTGATGGAGTGTGAATGTGGATGTATGAATAGGTGTGTATATGTGAGTGTGGATGTGTGAATAGGTGTATATAGTGTGCTGGTGTGTGACAGTGTGTGTGGATGAATGAATAGGTGTGTATAGTGAGTGTGCTGGTGTGTGACGGAATGTGTGTGGATGTGTGACTAGGTGTGTATAGGTGTATATGTGAGCGTGATGGTGTATGATGGAGTGTGTGTATGTGTGAATAGGTGTGAATAGTGAGTGTGGCGATGTGTGATGGAGCACACGCATGCATGTGTGAATAGGTGTGTATAGTGACTGTGCCAGTGTGTGACAGAGTGTGGATATGTGAATAGGTGTGTATAGTGAGTGTGGCAGTGTGTGATGGAGCACGAGCATGCATGTGTGAATAGGTGTGTATAGTGACTGTGCTGGTGTGTGATGGAGTGTGAGTGTGCATGTGTGAATAGGTGTATATAGTGAGTGTGCCGGTAGGTGATGGAGTGTGAGTGTGCATGTGTGAATAGGTGTGTATAGTGCCTGTGCTGGTGTGTGATGGAGTGTGAACGTGGATGTATGAATAGGTGTGTATATTTGAGTGTGGATGTGTGAATAGGTGTATATGGTGTGCTGATGTGTGACAGAGTGTGAGTGTGCATGTGTGAATAGGTGTGTATAGTGAGTGTGCCAGTGTGTGATGGAGTGTGAGTGTGCTTGTGTGAATAGGTATGTATAGTGACTGTGCTGGTGTGTGATGGAGTGTGAACATGGATGTATGAATAGGTGTGTATATGTGAGTGTGGATGTGTGAATAGGTGTGTATATGTGTATATGTGAGCATGCTGGTGTGTGATGGAGTGTGTGTGGATGTGTGAGTAGGTATGTATAGTGAGTGTGGCGATGTGTGATGGAGCATGCACATGCATGTGTGAATGGTGTGTACAGTGACTGTGCCGGTGTGTGACAGAGTGTGAGTGTGGATGTGTGAAGAGATGTGTATAGTGAGTGTGCTGGTGTGTGACGGAGTGTGAGTGTGGATGTGTGAATAGATGTGTATAGTGAGTGTATACTGTGAGAGAAAACGCGCACAGCACGGATTGACGTCTGTCTGTCCTTCCACCTCTCCCAAGACCCTCGCCCCCTCCTCCCCACTCTGTGGTCCCTTCATCCTGATCCTCAAAGGCTCTGTGGGGGTTCTGGGGCTGAACGCCTGCCTGCCTCCTCCTGCTCGCCTACTGAGGGCCAGGACACACTCCCAGGCCAGAGCGGGTGGCCACAGCCCCTTTCCCCTGGGCCAGTGCCTGCGACGGGTGCTGGATTAGCCGAGGAGTGATACAATGGCACATATGGTCCTGAGTGCCGGGTGCGGCCCTGGGCCCCCTTACTCAGTGCCATCGGGATTAGAGCTAATGAGTTGGAAGGAGTTAACAATGCTTCGGGCCAGCAGAGGCCCAGGAGGCCTCTCAGGCCCCGCGCTGCGGCCGCCTTTCACCACTGAGGTGTAATCCGCTTTGAAATCAAAGGTGGTACAAAGTATGAATTTAAATTTGACATTTACGGCTCCGGTGAGATGACGTATTCTGGAAAGGTCTCTTCTTCTTTAAGGGGGCTGGGGGTGGGGGAGAAAGCGGGGGAGGGGAGTAGAGTGAAGCCATCTGCTCTGAGAGGAAGGCCCAGGCTTGTCCAGGCCTGGCCAACTTTCCCCCCATGGCTTAGGCTGGGGGAAAGGGGTGGGGTAGGAGTTTTGGGGGCAGACGGGGTGGCATCATTCTTCCTCCCAGCCTCAATTCAGAGGGTCCCCCTAGTATAGGGCTCCTTGATCCCTAGGAAGGAGTCCCTAAGAAGACAATTAAAGCAGAATTCTTGCCAAAAAGATCTTTAGCACCATTTTTTCCTGTTGGATTTTCAAAGTTTTTTTAAACGTTGTGGTAAAACATATATAACTTATACCATTTTAACCATTTTTAAGGCTACAATTCAGTGGCATTAATTACATTTCACAGTGTTGTACAACCACGACCACTCTGTTTCTGAAACTTTTCACGTCCCCAAACAGAAACCCTGCACCCATTAAGCAATAACTTCAATTCTCTTCTTCCCACAGCCCCTGGTAACATCTACTTTCTGTCTCTATGAATTTGCCTTTTCTAGATATTTCTTGTAAGTGAAATTATACAATATGTGTCCTTTTGTGCCTGGCTTATTTCACTTAGCATTGTGTCCTCAAGGTTTATCCATGTTGTAGCTTGTGTCATAACTTAATTCTTCTTAATGGTGCATAGTATTCCATCCTATGTCTGTGTCACATTTTGTTTCACATTTTGTGTTTCCATTCATTGGTTGATGTACACTTCAGTTTGGCCGTCGTGAACAATGCTGCAATGAACATGGGTATATACAAGTATCTGTTTGAGTCCCTGTTTTCAGTTCCTTTGGCTCTATACCTAGGAACAGACTTGCTATCATATGGTAATTTTAGGTTTCACTTTCTGAGGAATCTCCAAATTGTTTTCCACAGTGGCTGCACCATGTTACAGTCCCACCAGCAATACAAGGTTTCCAGTATTGCCACATCCTCTCCAATGCTTATTTTCTGTGTGTTTCTGTTTTAATTATAGCCATTTCAGTATGATGGAGTGATAGCTTCCTGTGGTTGGTTGGTTTGTTTTGAGACAGAGTCTCCCTCTATCGCCCAGGCTGGAGTGCAGTGACGTGATCCCGGCTCACGGCAACCTCTGCCTCCTGAGTTCAAGCGATTCTCCTGCCTCAGTCTTCCGAGTAGCTAGGATCACATGCCTGTTTGCTAATTTTTGTGTTTTTAGTAGAGATGGGGTTTTGCCATGTTGGCCAGGCTGGTCTCCAATTCCTGATCTCAAGTGATCCGCCTGCCTCAGCCTCCCAAAGTGCTGGGATTACAGGCGTGAACCACCGGGCCCGTCCCACCTTCCTGTGGTTTTGATTTGCATTTGCCTGTGCTTAGGGAGGCGGAGCTTCGTTTCCTGTGCTTGTTTGCCATGTGTGCCTCTTCTTTGGAACCTGGCCCCATTTGATACACCCAGAAGCTGAGGCTCTCACTCCCCAGCGTACTGTGGTATCCTGGGCCCTTCTCCATTTGGCTCCAGCCCCTCTAGGCTTTTATCCTGCCCGCCCCCACCCTCACACTCCCAGCAGCCTCTGAGACTCCCATGTTTCCCAGGTGTCTTCTGGACTCTGCTGACTCTGGAGTGGGTGGAAGAAGGGGAGGCATCAGTCTTGGGGCACCAGGACTCCCTCAGCCTATCTTGCTGAGTCCCTTTCCTCATATCCCACCACCATGTCTCCTACTCACTCTTCCAAGCCAGACAGCGCCCCCTCTGGGCTCCCTGAGAACCCAGTCCGTGTCCCAGCATTGAGCTCCTCATAGCGGATGGTAACTGTGAGCTCCATTTTCAGGGTCTTCTCCAAGAGCAGGAGCTGTGCTCCCCCCATCCCCAGGGGCCCTCAGCAAGGAGCCCTGGGTCAGGCAGGTGCTCCATGCATTTTATTTGATCCTTACTCTGACACATCTCTGTAAACATTGATTTGGGAGAGGGAGAAGGGATGGGAGAACACTGACCCTTGCTGACATGTATTGGACACTTACTATGTCCCAGGCCATGCTAAGTCCTTTGCTGGCATTGTCTGTCTCAACTTCACAGTAACTTCCACAAAGTAGGCACCTTTGTTATCTTCTTTTTTTTTGAGATGGAGTCTCGCTCTTTTGCCCAGGCTGGAGTGCAGTGGTGTGATCTCCGCTCACTGCAACTTCCACCTGCCAGGTTCAAGCAGTTCTCCTGCCTCAGTCTTCCAAGTAGCTGGAATTACAAACACCTGCCATCATGCCTGGCTAATTTTTGTATTTTTGTGGAGACAGGGGTTTCACCATGTTGGCCAGGCTGGTTTCGAACTCCTGACCTCAGGTGATCCACTCACCTCAGCCTCCCAACGTGCTGGGATTACAGGTGTGAACCACCGTGCCAGGCCTGTTATGTCCGTTTTTTACGGAAAGACTGGACTCACAGGTGGGCCCAAGGAGGCTGTTTTCCAGCCCCACCCTCCCATCTGTTTTGTTTGTTTGTTTTTTGAGATGGAGTCTCACTCTGTTGCCCAGTCTGGAGTGCAGTGGTGCAATCTTGGCTTACTGCAACCTCTGCCTCCCAGGTTCAAGCAATTCTCCTGCCTCAGCCTCCCGAGTAGCTGGGATTACAGGTGCGTACTACCATGCCTAGCTAATTTTTGTATTTTTAGTAGAGATGGGGGCGTTTCACCATGTTGGCCAGGCTGGTCTGGAACTCCTGATCTCAAGTGATCTGCCTGCCTTGGCCTCCCAAAGTGCTGGGATTATAGGTGTGAGCCACCACCCCTGGCCCCTGCCCTTCTATCTTTGATGGACACTCTTGGGCCCTCCCAAGCCTTCCCTTCTGGATTTTCATACCATTTCATCCCATATCTTGCCCCAAAGTTGGGTACGGGTGATGAGCAGAAAATAACATCTGACCCCTTACCCAAGCGTAGGCCTTAGGGAGCCCAAGCTCCTCCACAAGAGTGTGTGACTCCTGTATGTGGTAAGGAAAGGGTGAGGGATTCTTCTCCCTCTGCTACAGATGAGGGAACAGAGCCTCGGAGACATTAAGTAACTTGTCTGATGTTACACAGACAGTGGGGATGGAGACAGGGCTTAGTCTCAGATCTTCTGCTCTCAAATCCAGAGCTCTTTGCTTTAATCAAGTTGCCTCCTTAGAAGCAGAGCTGGTTTCATCAACCTGTAGCAGGCATTTAAAAACACAACCCCAACCTTAGTCAACCTTGGGTTGACTTTCCTCCACCCCTGAATTTTCTCATCCCTAAAATGGGAATCAGGAAGCCTACCTCCCCTGGTTGCTGTGAGAGGTTATAAGGAATGAGAAGCACCTAGCTCAGTGCCCGGCACATGGAAGGTGCTCCATAAATTACTTTCCCTTTGCTCTTTTAGTACAATCCCTCCCCACTTTTCTTGGGGGTCTGCCATGGTGGGAAATGAGAATTTCTGGTTTGGGAGGTAGTTGACCGCGTTTGAAGTGACAGAGACAGATGGGAGGGTGGCTCTCCCAGGCACCCAGCCAGCCCCACGGTGCGCGTCCACCAGTCCCTGGACATTCCCTCCCTCTTCCTGGCCCACGATAAGGTGTCATTTGCCGCCTGTCCCTTCTCGTCATCGATTTCTAAGTCGTTAATTAACGGGGCTTGTCAGCTGGGAAGATGAATTTTGTCCTCGGCTCTCGGGGTCTTTTGTTTTGGGATTGTAAACGTTATAGATCTCCCATGATGGAAGGCCATGAGGTCAGGGGGTGCTGGGCTGCCCAGTGGGGGTGGAAGGCAGTGAGAGGAGCTTGTGGGCCTGGCTGGACCTCACTAGTCTGGGACAGGCCCCCAGGAGCCTTCACAGCAGCCTCTATTGGTTTGGCTTCCTGGGGATGGGGTGGGAGGGAGAGGGGAGTTTTCCTGCCATCTGAAGCTTTCTTCTGTGAGAAGCTGCCCTGTGCCAAATGGTATAGATTCAGCCATGCCCAGGGTGGGGACTGACTGGAGGGGATATAGACACTACTCGGTCTGATGGGGGAGATACCATTATCCTCAGGTGTTAGCTAATCTGATGGGGGAGACAGTGTTATCCTTGGGGAATAACCAGTTTAATGAAGGAGTCACACCTCTGGCCTGGGAGAGCCCTCAGTCTCATAGGGGAGATCGAATTCCTGTTTTAGGAGAACCCATAATCAGATGGGAGAGGTACAAGTCTGCCTTGGGAACCCCCTAGTCTGATGGAAAATAAACAGACTCTGTCCTTGTGCGCTTATAGGCATTGAGAAAATAAGATATTTGCAGGCAAAAGTTCACTCATAACTTGACTTAAGTGGATTTGGATCCTCTATGTTCCGGTACCTGAGGCAAACCACTTCCTGAGTCAGCGGGTCCCCTACCCTCAGGGGATCCAGGCCATCCGCCTGCCTCTCATGCAAGATAAGATCTCAGGGAAGGGAAGTGATTTCACCATCAGCTGAGCTGAATTCCAGGAGGGTAAAACTGATGCCTAAGAACACAGATTGATATAAAAATGAAAAATTATATGCTTGGCTTTTGATGACTTGAACCGCGAATGTGTGTGTGTTACAGGAAGAGCTTACAGACCACTGACAAACAGCCATGGAGTGGCCACATACATGAAGGAGACCTGGCTTCTCTATGCAAAGGCAAGCTGGGGGTGGGGAGGGGAGGACACGCTGTTGGTTTTCTGGGTGCTGGGAGCCACTCTATCCTAAGGCTGAGTAGGGTCTGGCTGCACGCGGACTAGAATCCAGGATAGGCCCTCAGGAAACTGGGTTTGGGCATCAAGATTGCTTCTATCTTGCTGTGCACACTTGGGCATTTTTTTCCCTGTCTCTGGGCCTCTGTATTGCAAAAGGAGTAGATCGAAGGTGTGGGCCCCCAACCTGCAACTCTCAGAAGCAGCATGGGTGGAGCTCGGGCTTCCACGGCAGACCTAGGATTTGAATTTGGTTGTGATCTATTGCTTTGGCCAAGTAGCTCAACCTATTTGAACTTCATTTCCTTATCTGTACATTGGAGATGACAGCAGCACACCATTTTTAAGGTTGTTGTGATATTGTGGGTAAAGTGCATACAGCAGGGCTGGGCTCAGTAGGTGTGGCTGTCATTATTATTATTTAGGAGAACCCACAATCTGATGGCAGAGATAAGCTCTGCCTTGGGAACTCCTCAGTCTGATGGAAAAAGACAGACTGTCCTGGGGAGTTTGGGCATTGAAAGAATAAGATATTTGCCAGCAAAAATCCATTCATAACTTGGCTGAAGTACATTTGGATCCTCTGTGTCCTGGTACTGATGACATTACTAGTAAACAAGGGCCTTTGAGAACCCTCGGCTCACAGGGACCAGCAGGCCCAGTGTGCTGCCCTGAGCCCTGTGGCCAGAAGAACTGCTTTCAGTTCATTGAACGTTTACAGGAACTTCAGGGCTTGTCCCCCTACCTTGGTCATTTTATCACCCAGTCCTCTTTTTGATCCCTGGGACCCTGATCTAGGGAGTAACCTTGATGCCTACCTGCTGCTGGGGGTGGGCAGAGGAGATGTGCCCCCAGCCCAGACCTCTCAGAAGTTGCCTGGCTCCCAGGTTCCTGCCGGAGCTGGAGGAAACCTAGCCTGGTTTGGGCAGTGGTTCGTGGGGAGGGGGGTGGCTTCAGCCTTGGGGTAGATTTGGGAGGGAACAAGGAGGCAGAGGCAAAGTCTTGCTGCTGGTGGTGGTAGGAGGCCTTCCAGGAGCCTGTGCTTTCAGGCTGAGGTGGGGAGGGGACCTTTGCTGTGAGACAGCCCCAGGAGTGACAGGGACACCGTGTCAGCCACCACCCATGCCCTTTACCTTATGAATGAATGGGTCTAGGACAGCAGGCCCCGTTCTTGGCCTCCTCCAGAAGTGGGGAGTAGGACAGGGGAATATAACATGACTCGAATGCAGAGTGCTACTTGTGGAGCCAGACAATGAGTGTCAGCCCCAGATATGAGGCCGAGTCCAGGGGGCACAGGTGTGGAGAGGTGTCCCCTTAGGTTCATCCTAAACCCTCAGGTGCCACCTGACCCAAGCCCCCATTTTACAGATGGAGGAACTGACACCTGGAAAGGGCCAGACATTTACCCAGAGCTGGGACCAGAATCCAGACTTCTGGGCTTTTGCCCAGTGCTCTTTCCCCATCACCACGTGGTGGGATAAGGCCAGGACTTCACAGCCCCCTTTCTGTGCAATCTGTGTCCCCATGGCTGTGAGTGAGTAAGTGAGTGAGTGAGTGAGTAAATGAATGAATGAATGAATGGAAAAGAAAGAACAAATTCTGTGTTTCTCTCCTGTCCTCCAGCAGGGCCCCTGGCTGGAGTCACCCCCGTTTTAGTCATCCCCTAATGTCCCATTGGACAGATGGAAAACTGGAGGTCAAGGCGAGTGGCTGTGAAATGAGCTGCTGTGGGAGGTGCAGCTTCCTAGCTTCCCCTTCCGGAGGTCTCAGGGTTCAGGAAAGCCACGGTGTGGTGGGCAGGGTGATGGGGACTGCAGCAGAGGATGCCAGCTGAGAGGCAGAAGAGCTGTGCCCTGGGGGCAGGGGATGAGGGGTGTTGGTGAACGTCTGGGGTCCCCACCCCAGGCCTGGGGTGAGATGACTCCTCCGTGCAGGCTGCAGGTGCCTGCTTTCCTCCTGCAGAGGAGGCCACCGAGGCTCCTGCTATAAATCATGAGCTAAGGGGCTGGAATCAGGGAGGAGGAACTGGGCGGGGCGCTGTTGGGGAAATTTACAGCGGTGATTTTCTCCTCCACACTGGGAGCTGAGGGAGCTGTAGTAACTCTGCCATGGCTCCTGGTCCATATTAACCAATGCCTCCCTCCAGAGGTTCCATTGACCTCAGAGGAGCAGGGGTGAGGCTACCACAGGGAGGATGCAGGAGAGACTTCAGCCAGAAGGTCCCAGACACTGGGATGGTCTGAGTATACAGAAATGGGTGAGTGCTGGAGGCAGTAGTGTGCGGAGGCCACGGTGAATGGGAAAGCCTATAGGGTACCAGTTAGCCATTTGACAAATAGTGGCGCCTTGCATGTACCAGCTGTGCCTATGCCAGGTGCTGCCAAGCATGACAGATGTGAGCCAAACCCTCTGGAGCCCAGGGGCAAGATGAACTTTAATGGAATAAACTGCAAACACATCCTCCCTGGGGATGGAGAGCCTCCTTGCTGATTGCTTACAGCCAGAGGGAATCTGGAGGAATCACTGCCCTCCAGTGTCTGGGCCAGGTCTGAGGTCCGGGAGCTGCCTTCCTGGCCCACGCTGACCTCCATCGAGGTCTTAATTACAGCTGCCTTTCCTGTTCTGGCCTCTCATGGTGACATCTTCATACGGCTCTGGGACCATCGAGTTTCCTGATCTCTTCTCCTGGTCTCTTCCAACCAAGTCTCAGGGGCTTCAGCTTTCTCTGGGGTAAAGCCTGGCCCTAGTCTGGACTATGGAGAAAGCCGTATCGCCCTCTCTTCCCTGACTTCTCAGAATACCCAGGTTTCCAGGGCAAGGGCTCAGAAAAGACGCTACTGGAGTAACAGAGGTGAGGGGAGAAGCGTAAGGGGCAGAGGCACCTCTGTGGCACTCAGAATAATTTAAGATGCCAAACAAAGATTCCAGACCCAGAGGTAGCTTGGGGAGGAAGAAAGAGTGCCACAGACATCTGGAGGCCTGATTCTTGGCTTGGCAACCTATCAGCTGGGTAACCTTGGGCAAGCCACGGAGCCTCAGTTTCTTATCTATAAAATGGGGTTAAAAACACCCAACATTGTGGCCAGATGCAGTGACTCAGGCCTGTAATCCCAGCACTTTGGGAAGCCAAGGCAGGAGGATTGCTTGAGCTCAGGAGTTTGAGACATCATGAGACCACCGTCTCTATAAAAAATTTAAAAAACAATGAGCTGGGAGTGGTGGTGCACGCCTACAGTCTCAGCTGCTAGGGAAGCTGAGGTGGGAGGATCACTTGATCCAGGGGTGTGGAGGCTGCAGATTGTGCCATTGCACTCCAGCCTGCGTGACAGAGTGAGACCTTGTCTCCCTAAAAAAGAAAGATAAAAAAGGCCAGGTGTGGTGGCTCATGCCTGTAATCTCAGCACTTTGGGAGGGCGAGGTGGGCAGATCACCTGAAGTCAGGAGTTTGAGACCAGCCTGGCCAACATGGCGAAACCCCTTCTCTACTGAAAATACAAAAATTTCCCAGTAATGGTAAAGCACGCCTGCAATCTCAGCTACTCTGGAGGCTGAATTGCTTGAACCTGGGAGTACAGAGGTTATAGCCAGCCAAGATTGTGCCACTGCACTAGAGTGCGGTCTGAGTGACAGAGCAAGACTGTGTCTCAAAAAAATTAAAAAGAAAAATAGAAATATTAGCTGGGCATGGTGGCACATGCCTATAGTCCCAGCTACTTGGAAGGCTGAGGCGGGAGGATCGCTTGAACCCAGGAGTTTTGAGGCTGCAGTGAGCTGTGATTTTGCCACTACTCCAGCTGGGTGACAGAGTGAGACCCTGTCTAAGAAAAAACAAACAAACAAAAAAACCCCCAACACTGCCCTTCATGAGAGTTAAATAGAATAGTTTGTAAATCAAAAGGTATACCTATGCAAGCAAAATAAGGAGACAAGATTAAATAACAATAATTAAACTTTATTACACAACTACGTATTCTGAGCCAGACATTACCTTACTGAAAACTCACAGTAACCCAGCAGGCAGACATTGTTAGTCTCACATCTTATAAGCAAAGAAACCTTGCTGCAGAGAAGATATGCAATTTGCAACTGTCTCACAAGTACTGACAGAGGGGGATGGAGGCTCAAACATCTGTCTTCAAAGCCTTATTCTCACCCAAGTCAAGCGGGTGGTCTGGTGGTTGAGGTATGGCCAAGGAGGGTAAGAACTAGAACTTTTGCCTGCCTGCCTGCCTGCCTTCCTTCCTTCCTTCCTTCCTTCCTTCCTTCCTTCCTCCCTCCCTCCCTCCTTCCCTTCCCTTCCCTTCCCTTCCCTTCCCTTCCCTTCCCTCCCTCCTTCCTTCTCTCCCTCCCTCCCTTCCTCTCTCCCTCCTCTCTCTTTCTTTCCTTTTTGGCAGGATCTTGCTCTGTCACCCAGGTTGGAGTGCAGTGGCACAATCACAGCTCACTGTAACCTTGAATTCCTGGGCTCAAGTGAGCATCTTGCTTCAGCCTCCCAAACTGCTGGAACTACAGGTGTGAGCCACCATGCCTGGCCAGAGCTTTTTTTCAGACATCTTCTGTCTACTTTCACTAGGTAATGTTCTCACATAATACAAAATTCAAAAGGTGCAAATGGGTCAGAGTGGAGAGTACATCTTGCTTCTTTTATTGTATAGCCTTCCAGAGAGAACTTATCTATGCATAGTAGGCATATATGTATTTATATATTTATATACATATTTATATATTTAGATCGATTGGTAGATGGTAGATCATTTAATTTTTTTTTTTTGCAAAAATGGGTCCATACTAGCTGCCCTTATTTCTAGGAAGCACTTTCCATCAGCCAGAGGTGAGCGCCCTGTGACAGCAGGTGTTTAGACAGAGGTTGAGTAACTGCCTGGGGTGTTGCAGAAGGGAACCCACTATTGGAAGGGCTGGTCTGTGCTTCTAGCCGAGTGGTTCCTGAATCCTCTCTGTTCCTACACTTTGCAGAGATAGAAATGAGGTGTGGGGAGGTAAAAGGAAGTGACCTGTTCCACACTGAATCTGCAGAAGAGCCAGTGAAGACCAGGTGGATGAAAATGAGGCTGGGGCCAAGCCCATGGGGAGATGTTAGATGACGCTTGACTGCAAGATGGCAGCAGGCCAGGAGAGGCCCAGGAGGAAACTCACCACGCTGTGGGGGTGAGCAGTGGGGGAGACAGCAGCATGTGCATCCCCAAAGGCCTCCAGTTTGTTTGTAAAGGCTCAGGCAGGAATCTGCCCTCGTGATCCTGAGGCCTCATGTTTCAGGGCTCAAAGCTGGCCCTGGGGACGGGGTGGCAACTGGTGTCTGACCCCCTAAACCTGGTGCCTCCACTGATCAACAGGCCAGATAAGGAACAGGTCACCCCCTGACCTTAGGGCCTTGAGGCCCAGGGTGGGGAGTGGGTGGTGGTGCTGCAGTTAGAGGATCTCATTCTCAGGACAGTAAACCCTTGAAAGAACTTCTCACCCACTGTTTTCCAAGCTTTAGTCATTTACATTCTGCTCTCACAATGTTGGCCATTTCTAAGTTCCCTTGTATTTTTAAACTTAAAATAAAGTACATATTTCTTAAGCGTACAGCTTCATCAATTTTCACTTGTGTATTCACCCGTGCAGTCTGCCCCATCACAATATGAAATATTTTCAGCACCCAGAAGCCTCCCTCATAGCCCCTCCCACTCAGTGCCACACAAAAGTAACCATAGATTAGTTTCATGTGTTCGAACTTCCCATACACTGACTCATCCAGAAGGTCCTCTTCTTTGTCTTGCTTCCCTCACTCAACATCATATCTGTGAGCTGCACCCATGTTGTTGGGCAAGGCAGTAGTTTTTCCTCATTCATGCTGCCTAGTACTCAGTGGTATGAGTACACCACAATGTGTTTATCCATTCTCCTGTTGGTAGACATTTGAATTATTTCTGGTTTGAGGCTATTAACAGTGCCACTGTGGACAGTCCTGTTTGTGTATTTTGGTGGACACATGACCACATTTCTGTTGGGCATACATTTTAATAAATGTATAATTTCATGGGTCCACCATTATAATATCACATAGAATAGTTTCACTGCCTTAAAAATATGCTGTTCATCCCTCTCCCCACCCCTCCAAACCCCTAGCCGCTACTGATCTTTTTACTATCTCGACAGTTTTGCTTTTTGCAAAATGCCATATAATTGGAATATAGCATGTGGTCTTTTAGACTAGCTTCTTTCACTTAACAATATCATCTTAGTTTGCCTACCATGTCCTCTCTACCGTATCCTACATGTCCTCTCATAGCTTGGTAGCTCCTTTCTTTTTAACACCAAAAAATACTCCATTGTGTGGATTTACAACAGTTTGTTTATCCATTCGCCTATTGAAGGACATCTTGGCTGGCTCCAAGTTTTGGCAATTATGAATAAAGCTGCTGTAAACATTTGTGTGCAGTTTTTTTTTTTTTTTTTGTGAGGACATAAGGTTTCAACTGAGTTGAGTAAATACCTAGGAGTGCAATTACTAGATTATATGGCGAGATTATGTTTCCCTTTGTAAGAAGCTACCAAACTGTATTCCAAAGTGGCCATACCATTCCACATTCCCACTAGCAGTGAACAAGAGTTGCTCTCCATCCTCGCCAGCATTTAGTGTTGTTAGTATTTGGGGTTTTAGACATTCTGATAGGTGTGTGTGCCATCTCATTGTTGTTTTAATTTGCAGTTCCTTAATGACTTGGGGTGTCAAGCATCTTTTCATATGCTTATTTGCCATCTGGATATCTTCTCTGAAGAGGTAACTGTTCAAATCTTTCGCCCAGTTTTTAATTGGGTTGTTTGTTTTCTTATTGTTGAATTTTAAGAGTTCATTGTACATTTTGGAAACAAGCCCTTTATCAGATAAGTGTTTTGCAAGTACTTTCTCCCAGTCTGTGGCTTGTCTGTTCATTCTCTTAAAATATACTGTATTCTTGTTCAAATGAAACTTCATATCACGGCGGTAATGGGGAAAGCAGAATAATTTGCCATGAAAGAAGGTAACCATAAAAA
This sequence comes from Trachypithecus francoisi, assembly GCF_009764315.1. NCBI lineage: Eukaryota > Metazoa > Chordata > Mammalia > Primates > Cercopithecidae > Trachypithecus > Trachypithecus francoisi. The sequence continues at coordinate 37,465,282 of NW_022681466.1, forward strand.
TTTAAAAATACAACACCCAATGTTTCAAGTTCTTCTGCTCTGACAAAAAAAAAAAAAGAAAAAGAAAGAAAGAAAAAAACTCCCAGTGTTATTCCTTCTTGGCTGAGTCCTGCCACCTGCTTCTGAGCTCTGAGCCTGAGGCTGAATGTCTATTGTTAGAAAAAGAACTAACAAGTGGCAAAGAGGTATGCAAGCTGCACCAGCCTCCAACCAAGACCTTCTCCTAGTCAAAATCAGAAAGCTTAAGAAATAATTTAAGGAGTAACTTTTTTTTGCCCGTAAGCAATCTTATTGAATGCTGGTCAATGTAGCACCTGAAAGAAACTTTGGGAATTACTGATCTAGTCCACTCCCTTGCCCTTGCCTCTACCTTGGTGCTAAAATCCTTTGATCTTTCACCCAGTGTGTGCACACTTCCAGTGACCAGGAAATCACCCCTTTCCAAGACAGCCTGTATCTCTGGAGGAAGTTCTAGTAGGAAGTTCTTTATTGCATCAAGCCGAGTCTCCCTGCATCCTCCCCCGCTTGTCCTACCTTCCCACTTTGGGGATCCCAGGATCAAGGCTAATCTGTTTGTTCCAAAGAGTCATTAACCTTTTACAGCCTCAGTTTCTTCATCTGAAAAAAATGGGGATAATAATACCCACTTTCCAGAGAGATTTTTGTGATGAAATGAGATACAGCATGTAAGTAAGGTGCTCAGCCCCATGCCTGCTTCCCAGGTGGGTGAGAAAAAAGGAGGTCTTTTGTTGATTCAGCTTGAACTTGCCCACAGGAGGAAGTGGACATGGTGGGTCTGCACCATTTTTTCTGGGTAATGTCTCAGCATTGTTGACAGGGGCCAAGATCTGAAAGTCTAGGAAGGAACTGGATCTATGTTCTGATGGACCCCTAGGGATAATCTGATTCAAGCTCTTTATTTCATAGCTTAAGTATCTGGAGGTTAGAGGGGCTGAGAGATGTATCCAAAGTCAGAGAGCAAGAGGCACAAAGGCAAAGCAGAGACCTGTGGAGCAGGCAGTGGTTTCTTAGGGCTGAAAGGAGCGCTGGACCTGGAGACCCGAGCTCTAGCTATGGGCCATGCAGCTATTAATATATAGATACTGTACTATGTGGCCTTGGGCAAGTATTTTTCCCTCTCTGGGCCTCAGTTTCTTCACTTATAAAATGAATCATTGACCTAAATGTGTTTTTTTGTTTGTTTTATAGAGACAGGGTCTTGCTGTGTTGCCCAGGCTGGCCTTGAACTCCTGGCCTTAAGCATTCCTCCTGCCTCTGCCTCCCACAGTAGATTACAAGCACGAGTCACTGCACCCGACTGACCTAAATGTTTTTGAGGCTCTTTCTGCTCTAAAATTCTATGATCAAGGAGGTAGTTCTTGAGCTTAAGGAAAGGGTGGGACCAACTCATCCAAAGACAAAGGCATTCCAGGCAGAGGACACAGCACAAGCAAAGGCTGGGAAGTAACTGGATTAGACTGGGCATCTGGGTGATGAGACCCAAGGGTGTTTTAAGTGTACAGGAAAATACTAAGCATGGTGTCTGACTCAATAAATTCTCTTTCCCTGAGCAAAATTTCCCACTTCCACATCTCTACCTCATCCATTAAATAGAGGATAATGTTTGTGGTGGACTTGCTGAACCAAAGTAGTGAAGTCATAGCCCAGCACGTGGCTGCCCAGCTAGGGACTAGATTTCCCAGCCCCGGACAGGAACAGACACTTTTCAAAAGAAGACATACACATCGCCAACAAGCATACAAAAAAAATGCGCAGCGTCACTAATCATTAGAGAAATGCAAATCTAAACCACAATGAGATACCATCTCACACCAGCCAGAATGGCTATTATTAAAAGTCAAGGCCGGGCGCGGTGGCTCAAGCCTGTAATCCCAGCACTTTGGGAGGCCGAGACGGGCGGATCACGAGGTCAGGAGATCAAGACCATCCTGGCTAACACGGTGAAACCCCGTCTCTACTAAAAAAAAAAATACAAAAAACTAGCCGGGCGAGGTGGCGGGCGCCTGTAGTCCCAGCTACTCGGAGGCTGAGGCAGGAGAATGGCGGGAACCCGGGAGGCGGAGCTTGCAGTGAGCTGAGATCCGGCCACTGCACTCCAGCCTGGGCGACAGAGCGAAACTCCGTCTCAAAAAAAAAAAAAAAAAGTCAAAAAGTAGAGATGCTGGCAAGGTTGTGGAGAAAAGGAAACACTTATACACAGCTGGTGGGAATGCAAGTTTAGTTCATCCATTGTGGAAAGCAGTTTAGCGATTTCTCAAAGAAGTTAAAACGGAATTACCATTCAACCCAGCAATCCCATTATTAAGTATACACCCAAAGGAAAAATCATTTTATCACAAGTACACATGCCCACATATGCTTATTCCAACACTATTCACAATAGCAAAGACACGGAATCAACCTAAACAACCATCAACAGTAGACTGGATAGAAAATATAGACCGGGCGTGGTGACTCACACCTGTAATCCCAGCACTTTGGAGGCTGAGGCGGACAGATCACTTGAGGTCAGGAGTTTGAGACCAGCCTGACCAACATGGCAAAACACTGTCTCTACTAAAAATACAGAAAAATTAGCTGGTTGTGGTGGCGGGTGCCTGTAGTTCCAGCTACTCGGGAGGCTGAGGCAGGAGAATTGCTTGAGCGCGGGAGGCAGAGGTTGCCATGAGCCAAGATCACACCACTGCACTCCAGCCTGGTACATATACACCATGGAGTACTACTCAGTCATAAAAAGAAAGACATCATGTACTTTGCAGCAACATGGATGGAGCTGGAGGCCATTATCCTAAATGAACTAACGCAGGAGCAGAAAACCAAATACTGCATGTTCTCACTTGTAAGAGGGAGATAAACATTGCATAGACATGAACACAAAGAAGGGAACAACAGACACCGGGGCCTGCTGGAGGGTGGAGGTTGGGAGGAGGGAGAGGACTGAAAAACTCTCCATCAGGTACTATGCTTATTACCTGGGCAAGGAAATAATCTGTACACCAAAGTCATGTGACACGCAATTTACCTACATAACAAACCTGCACAAGTACCTGTGAACCCAAAATAAAAGTCAAAATTAAATAAATAAATAAAATTTCCAGCCCCTCTGTGGCTCAAGGTGGCCACATGACAAAGTCCTCACCAATGGAATGGGAGCAGAAGTGATGTGCTGCAACTTCCAGGCCTGGCCCTTAAAACACAACTCACACGCTCCTCCCACTTTTGATTCTTTCTGAAGACATGATGTGGGCAAGCCTGTGGGTCACAGAGCTGTAGGAAGTCTTACAGATGACCTTGTCCACCTCCAATCCTCCCAGTTACCTCCCCCATCCCCCCTTTATATATATATATATATATTTTTTTTTTTTAGTAGAGATGGAGTTTCACCATGTTGGTCAGGCTGGTCTCGAACTCCTGACCTCAAGTGATCCAACCATGTCAGCCTCCCAAAGTGCTGGGATTACAAGTGTGAGCCTCCATGCCCAGCACTCACCCTGTCCTTTTTATGGAAGAGGAAAACAAGTCTCCGAGAGGTGTTGTCATAACATAAACGAAATGTTTGGGGGTTGGGGAAACAAGGTGAGGGCATGTGTGCTCTTGTCCATGGTCCTGAAACTTCTCACACTCCGAGTCATTATTATTTTTCTTTCTCTGGGACCTTGATGATTCCTGTTTGTTCTCTTCCAGGAATTCTGAATCAAGGAAGAGGAGAGGGGGTTATGGGGCAGAAGAGAGGTTACTGACAGAGAGGGGCACGGGGCAGAAGCTGTCCAGAGGCATAGCTGTGACAAGTTGTCAGGGAGAAGAAGAGAGACTTTTGTTTTGACGTTATGTTCAAACAATGGTGGTTGCCTGGAAAGAAACCAACCACTCTACAACTATAGCCTAAATACTAAATAACTGAGGAAGAATAAGAAACGTGTGTCTCAAATGATACAAAGCTGTGCATGTGTCAACATGAGCAAACTAATTCAGATGGGCACGTAGAACACAAATGGGAGGGGGGATGGGGTTGACTGTAGTTATTATTTGTTTTTGTTTTCTTGCCCGATGAAAAATTTGCAATTTTTACACTGTCAGAAAGCAATCAAAACTGTGATTATGGTTCACAATTTTGACAGCTAGTTTCATGTACTTTAAGTAGTTCTATTCTGTTTTAGACAATTTGAACAATTTGCTTTTCCCTTGGAAGTTGAGGAAAGACTGCACATGCCTTTAATTCCCACGAAACCTGTGTGGAGAGCAAACCATACAGCTGGCATTTGTTGAACTCTGCTCTAAGCAAGCATGTTGTGCATAAGAACTCATTTATTCCCCATAACAAAACCAGGTAGGTAAGTAGATAGGTGTCATCACAGTAGATGAGGAAATGGAGTGTCAAAGTAGTAGATACCTGGTCCAAGGTGGCCTGGCTCCACATCCTGCATTTTCAGTCCCTGGCTAGTCCAATTCTTGGTATCTTACTTGGCCACAGCAGAACCAGACATAGGTTTCCTGGTTCCCAGGGGAGACCCTTTCCTTCCTGCCATCTTCATGCAGTACATCTCAGAACTGGGATGTGTTTACCAAAGGGATATGCAATGCTAAGGAGTTGCACAGATCTGCTCTGTGACTGAGGCACAGTACTGGTCTCAGAGGGGAAACCACAGGGAGGAAAGGGTGGGTTTCTCTTGAGACCCGAGCTCCAGCCCCACTTCATGGCCCAGAGAGCTCTGGCCAGGGAGGAATATCCAATTTCCAGGCATGGTTGAAACCGGAGCTAGGTGCCCCCACCAGCTTGCCTCCTGTGTTCCTCCTCCGTGTGTGCTAATGTGGAATAGGCTGAGGGCACAAGGGGAAGCATTGTTCCTGCCCCCACCTTGTGCAACGCAGCTCTCAGTGGAGCATGGAGGAATTTTTGTAACTTTCCTGGAGGTTAAGAGCAGGTCAGTGCAGGGCTGCAGCCCAGGCTACTCTCCCAGCAAAGGGAGCCTCGGGCTAAGCCAGGCGGCCCCGTGGGAACAGAAGCACATACCTGCTGTCCATGCCCTGAAACGGGAGGGCAGCCTGAGCTGCTGGGCGTGAAGATGCAGATCCCAAATCCCCCAGCTGCCCTCCTCCAGCACAGAGGCAGATCATAGAAGCCTGAACTGACAGGGAACCTTGAAACAGGCAACCAAATGCCCACATCTGCCAGGTGGGCACACTCAGGCTCAGAGAAGAAAGAGGCACTTTCATGAATCATGTACCTTCCTGAGTGCCATTCATTCATTCATTCATTCACTCACCATTCATTCATTCATTTAGCAAACACTTGTGGTGGAATGTCAAGGGCAGACACTATCACTATCTTAGGAGGTTAGATATATTTCTTATTCTGGTTGGCATTCGGGAGAGATAATAGAGACTCAAAGAGGGCATGAGATCTTTACAAGGTCACACAGCTGGTTTGAGGCAGTTCTGCTAAGTGTCAGCCTAAGCCTCTTTCCCCTGCACCAAACATGCAAGTATGTATATATGGCGTATGAAAAGTCAGACAGAAAAGTGGGTCCTAAGTCATTGGATCAACTCTCTTGTCTCCTGGCAAATGATATGACAGAGTCAATTCCACTCAACAATTGATTTGGTGTCTACTCTGGGCAAAATACTTAATTGATTCTCTTCTTCTGGGAAGATTTCCAGGAACCAACTAGCCTCCTGCATTGGGAAGTTAGTCCTGATCAAATCTTTCCTCCTTTAATTTAAGCCATTTTCCTATTTGTCATAGACAGGATGTGAAGATAGCTTGTGTTCCAAGCAAAGTTCTTCCTCATGACAGGAAGGCAGCAAGGCTGAAATGGACTGTGAATGTGGTAGTACAAAGGTGTATTCACACTCTGGCACCTATAAAGAGTCAGAGCCCAACAGAGATGGGTGGGATGAATGAGTATACACAAAATTCAACGTTTAAATGGCACTCCAAAGGTTTGCAGATGTTCACGTACAATCTTTCAGTCCACAAAGCAATCCTGGAAAGGAGGCACCTTATCCCCATGTCACAGATGGGAAAATCGAGGCTCAGAAAGCATAAATAGATTGCTGAGGGCCACAGAGCTCATGGGCAGCCATGATGGAATCCATACCTAAACCTCCCAACTCCTAGTCCAATGCTGCTTCTGTGACGCCACATGGCTGAGGTACATGTACGTGGTTCTAGTGGGCAATATTAATAAAATGACGATGGCAGGTGTGTTTCTGTGACCTTTCTGCAGGGGGGGAAATGCTTAGCTGGTCTGAAAGCCATTTCTTCCTACCCTTAAGTCGGGGGCGGAAGTAGAGAAGGGACATCTATCCGGCCAGATGTGTTGGAAGGGAGGGTGAGTCCATGGCTTGGGTTAATGATACTTACCACCCACATCACTGGGTGGTGGGAACAGGTGGCCAAGACTGAGCTGACCAGTGGGACTAGGCTGAGCTAGGAGACACCAGCTGCTGTCCAGATACAAATGACCTTTCTTAGCCACTGCTCCCACAGGGAGAGAGCTATGGAGTATCTCATCCATGGTCTCCACCTTAGTGCAGACCCCCATCAATGCTCAACCAGGCCATTACAACTGCCTCCCAAACTGCTTCTGTACCTAACTTCATCCAGTCCCATGCCAGCTTCGCACTGCTGGCAGAGCTGTGTTTATATGGCACAAATTTGTTGGTGTCATTTATCTTCAGAGAAGCCTTCAATCCTCTCCCTGCTGGTATACAGACTAAAGTCCCAAAGAGGCACTCACTATTTGTCCTCAACTTACCCTCCTAAATCTGACCACAAAACTCCCCTTAAAGTGCCCATACCTCAAAGACATTTCCCACCTCGACTCCATTGTTCTTGCTGTTCCCTTTGCCTGGGATGGTCGGGTACAGTGACTCATGCCTGTAATCTCAGCGTTTTGAAGGCCGAGGTGGGAGGATCACATGAGGCCAGGAGTTCGAGACCAGCCTGAGAAACAGAGCAAGACCTTATCTCTATTTTAAAAAAGGAAATATTGCCCCCGGGCACGGTGGCTCACACCTGTAATCCCAGCACTTTGGGAGGCCGAGGTGGGTGGATCACCTGAGGTCAGGAGTTTGAGACCAGCCTGGCCAACATGGCAAAACCCTGTCTCTACTAAAAATACGAAAATTAGCTGGGCATGGTGGCATGCACCTGTAATCCCAGCTCCTCAGGAGGCAGAGGCAGGAGAATCACTTGAACCTGGGAGATGGTGGTTTCAGTGAGCCGAGATCATGCCCTTGCACTGCAGCCTAGGCAACAAGAGTGAAACTCCATCTCGGGGAAAAAAAAAAAGATTGCCTTTGCCTGGGATGCCCACCCCGCACCCTGTTGGTCTCTGACATTGATCTCTCCTTCTTCTCAACTTGCAACTCAGTTTTTCTTTTGTGACATTTACCCCCTTTTTACCTTGTGTTTCTGTGCCTTTAATCTCCTGCCCTGGACCACGAGCTCCTTGAGTATCTCATTTAGTATCTCATTTAGGAATTCAGAGGGAGATCCCTAGGAAGTGGTCCCTGGAAGGAGGCACACCTCTGTCTCCTCACAGGCCAGCTCCCCTACCCAGTCCCTCACAAGGCCCAGTTCTCCAAGGAGTAGGGGGCTGGTGCTGAAGTTGAGGGGGGGTTGCCAGGGTTGGGGGCATTTCCTGACTTCCTTGGATCCTCCCCTCTTCCTCTCCTGCAGCAGCTGAGCCAGGGCTGTCTCTTGGGTTCAGTCTGGTTGGCTCCAGGCCAATTCCAGACGTCACATCAGGCCTTGGCTTTCAGAAGGCTGCAGGGGGTTCCTCCAGGAAGGGCAGTGCTTCCTCCAGGGGCCACCATGGAGGTGCCACTGTGCCACTTGGGAAAGCAGGAGCTCGTGGGAGCCTAACCCACCAATGCTGGGATCCTGGCCTTGGCACCCCTCAGCTGGTCTCAGGCAAGATATTTCAGGGCAAAGGGACTCAGTTTCCCCATATGCAAAAGGGGAATAATTTTTATTCCCCAGCTTGCCATGAGCATTAGTTAAGATTGAGGACTTAAAGCTCCAGGCCTGGTGCTTACTAGATGCTCAGTAAACACTAGTTTCCTGCTTCCTCCACATCCTCCCCCTGGAGCTCCCTTGGGACTGTCCTTTGAAGGCCTTCTCTTATGTTTTTCAGGAGATCTACTTGAAAACGTCCACCTACTCCACCCAGGGCAGCAGAAACTACTCAGGGAGGCTGTACTGGGCCCCTTCTTCCAGCTGAGGTCCTGGTCACTTTGGCCTCTCCCTCTAGGTATGGGCTGAAGGGAGGAATTTGCGCTGCCTCCAGCCCTGGGGCCTTGTTCCTTCTGACTTGATACTATAGCTGCTGGGATCAGAGGTGACTGGGAGACTGGTTTGGTTAAGAAGGAGGGTAAAGAGTAGTGCCTAGCTTGCCTGGACCACTTTCCCATCCCCAGAGGGTGCCATTTAACTCTTGCTGCAGGTGCCATGAGCCCCAGACCCTGCACTGGCTTGGGGAGAGGGTGCACTGGGCCCCAATTTGTCTTGTCTCTTGGCCAAATTCCAGGCATTCCCACTGTGCATCTCAGGAACTGAACTTATCCTTGCCTCTCTCAGGTCTAGGGATCTGCATCCCCTCTCCTGGCCCTTGACAATACACCTCAGTGAGGCCTGGCCCGGACCTAGTCAGCTGCCTCATCAGCTCTGTGCTCTAGAGCTCCTGTAAGGGTGACATGCTTCTCCGTGCTTTATAGATGGATAACCTGATGCACAGAGACATCAAATAGGCCACACAGCTGGAAGTGCCAGGAACAGAGCCCAAGTTTATCCAGCTCCAAAGCACATGGTCTTTCTCCCATACACACTTACCTCCCTGCCTCCTAGTCTGAAGAGGAAACACTCAACAAAGAAAGCTCCCTCACCACCTAATTGATGTGGCATTGGAAACAGCCTTGTTCTTCCTCGCCTAGAATAGACTTCCTTTGCTCCATTCCAGAGAGGGGAGAAGAAACAATGAACCGCCTGGGGGAGGCAGTTCTGCAGAAAGAATCTGAAGGCCACTGTGGAAGGAATTGGCCACGGATGCTGAGTGATGACAACAGTGCTGGGCTTGTCCTGACCTGGCCTCACTCAGGCCAGTTTTCCCTAATCAACATGGCCCTGGGGAGGGAGCAAGTTGCCTGGAATAGGAGTGAAGAAAGACAGATTAGGAGTCAGTATCCTGGCTTTAACTTGCATGGGCTTGCTGGGTTCCTTTAGATCCCTGCATGAACCATTCAATGCACACCATACATGTCTATTAGGACTCTTGGTTGCAAGTGACAGAAAACCTTCCTCAGCTTCAGAAATAGGGAGAGTTTATTGATTCTCATAATGGAATAGTTCAGGGGTAGGTCTGGCTTCGGGTAAAGTTTGATACAAGGCCCAAATGACATCACCAGAATCCATCTCTCAACTCAGTTGCTTGTGTTTATCTCTATTCTTCAGCTTTGTGGCTGGCAAAAATAGCTATGCCACACTAAGATACATACTCGCCTAATCCAGTGGAAAAGAGGGAATTTCCCTTCCCAGAAGTCTCAGCATTTCACTGGCTGTGATTGGTTTATATGCTCTGGAGCACTCAGTATGACTGGAGGAGAGGGTGGAGGACACAAAGATTGAATAAACCCAGAGCCCATCCCTGGAGCTGTGGGTGGTATAATCCCACCAGATCACCTAGGGAATGGAGAAGGAGTAGTTTCCCAAAGGGAATTTGGGCTTCAGTTTTTAGTAGACGGGGCAGTGAGTGCTGGGCAATCTACAATATCCCTCCTACCCCAACAAGGAGAGCCCCAGTCCCCATTCAAATAGCCCAGCTCTGGCTCCAAATCACCCTCTCTGCCCCTCTCCTTTCATCTCATCCCATCCTGCTCCTGAACTTGCAGCTTGGGCTCCATCATAGGACAGGGTCCCTAGAAGCAGAGTCTGAGACAAGGATTAGGGCACATGTGATTCATCAGGGGTGTGGTCCCAGGAGAAAGGGTATGAAAGAAGCAGAATTAAGCAAGGGCAGAGATGAGAAAGGATACAGCCTTAGCCAGATTCAACCTGGTATCACAGGGAGCTCTGGAGCATCAGCTGCGCCAGAGAGTTGGTCCCTCCTTGAGGCAAGGGGCCAGCCTTTTGCACCCTCTCCTCCCCTCGTGTCAATCAGTCATTGGTTATGGGCTTCCCAGGAATGTGTAACCTTTCAGGGTAGGCAGCTCCCATTCAGCCAGTGCAATTCTCCAGAGATGGGGGCAGCTGAGAGCCATTACAGCTAACACATCCAGCAGCAAGGAGAGTTTGGGCAGAATGTCGGCTACAGGCTCCTTGCCTTGCCCTTCAGACCGAACACTCAGTCCCACTGTTTCCTTGGCAATGGCCTGACTCCCTCCATGATCCCAGGGCTAAATCACCTTTATAGCCCTCTGGCTGCTTAGCAATGCCTCTCCAAGCTTGGAGGACCCTAAGAGCCTCCTACCTCTAGCACTGCTCCCAAGGGTGCCCCTGCTCCCACAGGGCCTCTAGAGCAGGAGCCAACCAGAGAGAGCTGCCTTGCATTGGGATGGAGCCTGGGGCTGTCTTGGACAATGGCAGAGTCCCTGGCCTCCTGGTTTCTTCTGCCTCACTCCTCCCCAGTTCTGACTTTTGTCTGCTACTTTGGCATTTGGCTTCCTGGGACATCTGCCTCCTTTGGTGTAGGTATTGGAGCCTCTTCTCAGGATGGTCAATTCTGTTGGCCTTTCCAGTTCCCCCACCCTGGATTCTTCTCTAGGTGGCTGCTGATGCCCTCTGACAAGAATGGTTTAAGTCTCTTGCCAGGTACCAACTACTTTTGAAGGCTTAGATTCTGTCTTGTTTGGGAGCTTTGCTTATTAGTTTAAGAGTGCTGGGCTGGGCACGGTGGCTCACACCTGTATTCCCAGCACTTTGGGAGGCCAAGGCGGGTGGATCATGAGGTCAGGAGTTCGACACCAGCCTGGGCAACATGGTGAAACACTGTCTCTACTAAAAATACAAAAATTAGCTGGATGTGGTGGCACGCGCCTGTAGTCCTAGCTACTCAGGAGGCTAAGGCAGGAGAATCGCTTGAACCCGGGAGGTAGAGGTTGCAGTGAGGTGAGATCGCGCCACTGCACTCCAGCCTGGGTGACGGAGCAAAACTTTATCTCAAAAAAAAAAAAAAAAAAAGAGTGCCTCCCCCATACAAACTTATAGGACAAACAAATGTTTCTAAGACACATGAGCAACAAAAGTTAACATTCTAATGTATAAAAAGTTTTTATGAGTCAACAATAAAATACATGAACACTGCAACAACAACAAAATTGGTCAAAGGACATGAACAGGCAATATTACAAAAGAAGAAATAGATATGAGAAGGTACTTGACCTCACTAGTAATCAAAGAAATTCAAATTAAAGCATCAATGAGGAATCATTTGTTCACTTTTCCCATTGGCAAATATTTCATGTTACTGAGGATGTGGAGAAATGGCCACTCTTGTGCTTTGTTGGTGGGACAACAGCAGTGTAAAAAAGTACACTTCTGGGCCAGGCACAGTGACTCATGCCTATAATCCCAACATTTTAGGAGGCAGAGGTGGGAGGATCATTTGAGCCCAGGAGTTTGAGACCAGCCTGGGCAACACAGTGAGACCCCATCTCTACAAAACATTTAAAAATTAACCAGGCATGGTAGTGCACACCTGTAGTTCCAGCTACTCAGGAGGCTGTGATGGGAGGATCACTTTAGCCCAGGAGGCTGAGGCTTCGGTGAGCCATAATTGCACCACTGTACTCCAGCCTGGGCAACAGAGTGAGACCCTGTCTCATAAAGAAAGAAAAAGAGAGAGGAGGGGAGGAAGGAAGGAAGGAAGGAAGGAAGGAAGGAAGGAAAAAAAGAAAGAAAAAGAAAGAGAAAAAGCAAGAAAGAAGAAGAAAGAAGAAAGGAAGGAAGGAAGAAAGAGAAAGAAAGTAAAGAAAGAGAGAAAGAAAAAGAAAAAGAGGAAGGAAGGAAGGAAAGAAGGAAAGAAGGAAGGAAAAGAAAGGGAAAGGAAAGGAATTAAGGAAAGAAAGATATTTCTGGAAGGCAATTTAGAAACCCTTGGCAAGCCTGGAAAATATGTATAACCTTAAAATCTACAATTCACCTTCTTGGAATTTATCCTAAGGAAACACTGAAAGATGTGCCCAAGGGTGTACATGCAATGGTGTTTATCTCAGTACTATTTATAATAGCAAAAAAATGGAGATGAGTTAATGATCCGTAAATAGAGAGCTGGTTAAATCAATTATACTTCATTCATATAATGAAATCATATGCAGCTATTAAAAATGATGCCTGGGGCATGGTGGCTCACACCTGTAATCCCAGAGCTTTGGGAAGCTGAAGCAGGAGGATCATTTGAGGCCAGGGGTTCAAGACCAGCTTGGGCAATATAGTGAGACCCTGTATCTGCAAAAAATAAAAATAGAAAAATTAGCCAGGCATGGTGGTATATGCCTGGAGTCCCAGCTCCTCAGGAGGCTAAGGTAGGAGGATCATTTGAGCCCAGGAGTTTGAGGCTGTAGTGAGCTATGATTGCACCACTACACTCCAGCCTGGGCAACAGAGCAAGACCCTGTCTCAAAAAAAAAAAAAAAAAAAAAAGATGTATGTATCCATTGACATCAGCAGAGTCCCATTATCCATTGAATTTTAAAAAGGTTACAAAAGATCATGGAGAGTATGCTTCATTTGTGCTAAATTGTGGTAGGAAGTGGATTCTGTGGTTTGTGCCTTCTATGGGTAACCAGGGCCCAGTGACCATCTGGGCATGCCCAGTGGCCCCATTTCTCATTCTGATGGAGCTGACTTGCCTGGAATTAGGATGACTGACTGTGCCCTTGGATAGGCTAAGGGGATTAACCAGGGGACATCAGCATGGATTATTCTAGAGATCCTGAGAGAGACTGTGTTGCATAGCAAAGCTCTCTAAAATGTACGTGGTGTAAAACAACAACCATTTTATAACCAATTCTGTTGTCAGGAATTTGGAGAAGGCACAACTGGAATGCCTTATCTCTGCCCCATGATATCCAGGGCCTCAGCTGGGAAGTTGCAGCTTCCAGCTACAAATGACTTGACCAGAAATCAGCTGGAGAGCTCTTCAGACCTGGAGTCACTGGAAGGCTGGGCTTAGCTGGAGCTGTCTACTGGAGTACCTACACACGGGCTGCGTGTAGCTTGGACTTCTGACAGCTTGGCATCTGGTTCTCAGGGGCAGCGTCTTTAAGAGGGAAGACTCTGGAGGATATTTTAAGAGGCCAAGGCAAAAGCGGCGAGGCTTCTGCCTTAGCCTCAGAAACCATGTCAGCACCACTTTGCCACATTCTCTTGGTTGCAAATGAGTCACTAAAGCCAGCTCACCAGCTCAGATCCAAGAGGAGGGGAATTAGACCTCACCTCTTGATGGGGAAGTTGCAAGGTCACATTGCAGAAGAGCATGTGAGATGGAGATATCATGTGACCTTCTACAGAAAAGACAATCTGTCGTAGACAGTCTTTCTTCCCTGCTGGACCCTAAGCTTAGAGATGAGAGATTTGGAATAGATGTAGCTGCCCTGGAATCACAAAGCGGAAGCCTGCCTATAAAGCCAGCATGGAGGAGAGCCAAGGGATGCCAGAGAGTGAGAGTGAGACAGTGAGAGAGAGAGAGCAGGTCCAGAGGGCATCATTTGAGCCTGACCACACTCCTCTGTGCCAAGAGCCAATAATCCCCTTACACTTAAGCTAGTTTGAGCTGTTTTCTACCATGGCTAGTAGAAATAGTTCTAATCAATACAAGATGATTTTAAGAGAATTTTTACTACCTTTTTATACTTTTTTCATTTTTAAACTTTTAAAATTCTTCTTTCTTCTCTCTCTCTCTTTCTTTCTTTCTTTTCTTTTCTTTCCTTTTGAGACACGGTCTTACTCTGTTAACCAGGCTTGAGTACAGTGGCATGACCAATTATAGCTCACTGTAGCCTCAGCCTCTCAAAGTGCTAGATTACAGGCATGAGCCACTTAATCTGACCTACTTTTCCATATTGCTTGAATTTTCCATAATAAGTATGTTGTATTTTCAGTGTTAAGAAAATTTTTTTTTTGAGACAGAGTCTTGCCCTGTCACTCAGGCTGGAGTGCAGTGGCACGATCTCAGCTCACAGCAGCCTTGACCTCTCAGGCTCAAACCATCCTTGCACCTCAGCCTCCTGAGTTGCTGAGACCACAGGCATGCATCACCAAGCCTGGCTAATTTTTAAATTTTTTTGTAGAGATGGAGTCTCACTATGTTGCCCAGGCTGGTCTTGAACTCCTGGGCTCAAACAATCCTCCCATCTCAGTCTCTCAAAAAAGTGTTGAGTGGCATGAGCCACCAGACCTGGCAAACATTTTAATTGAGCAGCTATTTGTGAGTCACTGATGGCAAACCCCCTGACTTTAATCACTTCACATTTTGATCAACCTGAAAACTACTTTGTCTACCATTGTCTTTTGTTAAAGCCCAGCAGCTCTCATTCCCATGCCACCACCCCTCACCACTTCCTAAGTTTTCTCTAAGATTCAAGCACTTTCCAAATATTCCATTCAGTACACAGTTATCTGGTGTGATGGCCTCTGCACAATGTGGTTCCTGGCCTTCAGAGCCCTCAATCGAGACAGGAGACAGAAGTGAACAGAATCATTCTGACCAAGGGCTGTAAGTACTAGAACGGAAGAACAGTGTGCTCTGGGAAGAAATAGAGAAAGAAAGGAGAATTCCTACTAAAATGGAGGCGAAGAGGGCATTTCAGATAGAGGAACTAGCTTGAGCAAAAGCCAGGTAGTAGAGCCACACAGGATGTATGATTTGTGTGGTTAGCATGATGCAAAACAGGTGACTCTGGGGTGGCCTTGAACGCTGGTATAAAATGTTTTTGCTCTATCCTAGAGAAAATGAGGAGCCACTGAAGGGATCCAGACAGAGAAGTGTCATGATCAGATCTGAGGTGGGACAGTCAACCTGATGGTGGTGTAGACAGTGGATGGGAGAGACCCGAGACCAGGTAGGTGGCTACTGCAATAGTCCAAGCAATCAGTACTGAGTCCTACATAGCCTTGTATCTTTGTAGCTACTCAGTCTAAGCCCCATCTGGGAGCAGGCATTCTCTGCTGTCTATGCCCAGGGCCCGTGCTTGAGGAGAGAGGTCATTCTGGTCTTCTCCAGAGCCATGCTCTGACTTTGGTCAGAGGCCTCGTCCTGCCAGAGCCCCATTTATTTGGCTTCCCCACTACACCCAGGTTGTGGTTCTATTTAGGGTGTGTGGGAAGTAGGAGCTGTCTCTCTCCACCCTCATTTAGTCAGCCTAACTGAGGAATCTCCAGATTGGAAGCAAGTCTTCAAATATTAACAGCTAAAAAGAATAAAAACAAGAACAGCCACATGTATGACAAGACAGTATCAACACTTTGCATGGATTATCCCATGTAATACTCTTGGCAACCCCATGAGGTGGATGCCATTGCCGTGTCCATTTCACAGATGAGAAAATGGAGTCTCTGAGTCGTTCATGCAATGGCTGCTCACTCTGGGGCCTCCAATAAGGCATAGCCTAAAGAGACCACACCACAGGCTGGATGAGGTCCTTGGTCTCTACAGCCTGGAATGCAGTGGCCCTCTTTCTACTGCTGCTTATTTGTCCAAGCTCAACAAGGGTGTCCCCTCCTCTAGTGATCCCAATGTTCCCCCCAACCAACCCTTGTTGCCACTCCAGGTTTCCCCACTCCCTTCTCTCCTCTGCCTCAGCATGCATCCATCTGGCTGCCCTGCCACAGTTTGCTCGCCTGTCCTACAGGGTGAGCTCCCCAAGGACAAGCAGACAGATCTCACTCGCCCTGTGGTCCCGTGCCAGCACAGAGAGGCTCTCACTGAAGGTGTCAGATGTTGAAGTGGGAGGAGGGGGCGCCCTGCTGCCCTCCCTGCTTTGGGGCTTCCCAGCTTTCCAGAGGGGTGGGCTGCCTCCCCAACCTCCCTCTGAAACTTGCCCCCACCCCTGCATGGGAGACCGATAGGGGCTTTCCCAAACTGTGTGTCCCCTGCCATTGAGATCACGTCCCCACCTTCTGTCTTTCCTTTTCCAAATAAGCATCCAAATTCAAAGGCTGTGATAAGCTCTAGCTAAAGGCTAGAAACCAGTTCAGACTCACATACCAGGGTGTCCAACCCATGCTCAACCAGGAAAAAGGAAGAAGATTGAAGGAGAAAAAGGGACAGAGATGGTCACCAAGCTGAAGGCAGATGAAGAAGTGAGAGAGAGCAAAGTGCCTTCTTGCTGGGGGCATCCCTTGTGTCTGGAATGATCAGAAATGGTACAGCCTTCAGCAGATGAAATTGAGCGGTTGTGCTGTGAGGCGGGCTGTGGTACTTAAATGCAATAGCTGATCTAATCACTAGTCTCGTTCTCTGGGAAGCTTTGTGCTGCATTTTAGCACAGAAAAGTGTTGTCTTTCTCTCTTTTGTGGCTTGAGCTGCTATTTAAGAAAGCAAAAAAAAAAAAAAAAAAAATCGATATGCCTTCTCTGGCTTTCACTCTTTTTTCCCCCAAAAGGTGTTTCTTTGGGGAGGGGGAAAAGGTAGAGGGGGGAGTCGAGGAGCGTTTTTGTCATTCATAAGCCATGGTGACAAATCCTTGACATCATTCGCGGTTCCTATCGATCAGCTCCGTCCGCGGCACCAGAGGACAAATAGAAATCATTTGTCTGTCTTGGCTCCCAAACAGCCTGAGACAAAGGGCTCGGCCAGCAATCAGCAGCTGGAGGTATTAGCAGCGGGTCAAGTTCGGAGGTCAGAGGTCAAACAGGTTGTCATCAGTTTCTCACAGCTATCAGAGCAAGGGCAGGGGAGGGGCAGAGTAAAACCCACCAACAACACAGCTGGTTCTTATTAGCCAAATCCTGCCAATCCTGCCTCCCTGTAAAGAGAGATGGGCCACTGTCCCCCCAAGGGACGCCCCGGGGTGCAGGATTTCATGGGTTGGCGGCAGGGCTGGGGGTGTGAGAGGCCAAGGAAGAAAAGAAGCAAGATCTGAGCTCTGCCTCTCACTGTGTGCCCTGTGCACCCTCCCAAGGGAAGCTCTGAGTTATTCTGTCCTGGGCCGTGAAAAAGAGAGAGAGGGAGGAAGAGAGAGAGACAGAGACAGAGACAGAGAGAGAGACACACACAGAGAGAGACAGAGACAGAGAGAGAGACAGAGAGAGAGACACACAGAGAGAGACAGAGACAGAGAGAGAGAGACAGAGACAGAGAGAGAGACAGAGACCGGGACCTCAGGTTTCTCTGGGAGTCCTAGCAAGCAAGTTAATCTTGTATAATTGGAAGTGGCTTAAATGGCCTGGGAAACAGGGGATGCAGCCAGGGTATAGTTGAGTCACATTAAGTCCATAATTACACATCACCTGTTTTGGTTTCTCCTCCCACCCTCAAGATGAGACCCAATTCTTAGGACAATTAATCTAGAGAAAGATATGGAAGGATGAGGATGGCATATCCAGCCCCCATGGAGTGACATGTACGGCCAGTGACTGGGGAGTGAGGAGAAGCATGACAAATAGGGTGGCATCTGACAGCTCTTTTCACTGAGCACTTGCCACCAAGGCTCTGAGCCTGCTGCAGCCATTATCTCACTGAAGCATCAATGAGAGCCCTGGGAGGGCCTGTTGGTTCAATGTCACAGATGGGAAGACTGAGGCCCAGAGAGAATAGATCACCAGTATCATTGAGGCCACAAAGCACATATCTGAAAAGTGGATCCCAGGGAACAAAGAAAGGGGCACTTTGATGGGATCCACTTTTCACTTTTCAGTGAGCACAAGTCCAACTGCTGGGAACATGTTGAGAGTTCTGGGTCCCTGACCTTGCCAGCTGCTCCTTTGGCACAACCCCAAACACCCAAGGACTGTATTGCCTTATAAGGATGAAACAACCCAGAACTGGAATTTGCAGCTCCAAGGAAGACGCCCGCAAAGGGAAAGAAAGGTAATTCAGGAGGTTTGGAGCTCACCAAGGTGGGAACGCTTTGAGCCCACACTGGCCCAGGCTGGAACGCAGGATCTTACCACACTAATCAGGTGGTAAATCCAGCTCTCAGGAGCCGACTGGACCTCAAATAAGTTAATAGGAATGATGGCTTCTCTTCAGTGCCACTGGGTCATGGTGAAATGGGAGGGGCAGGTGTAGTGCATGTCTGAAGACACGTGGGTGACCTGTCACCCAAAGGCCTCTGCTGGAATTGGGGCCCTTCTCAAGTCTAGGGGGCTCCAGGGGACGTAGGACACATTTTAATGAAGATGAGTAGGGAATTATCTGATGCACCCATTACTTGTTCCAACTCTCTCTCTCTCTCTCTCTCTCTCTCTCTCTCTTTTTCCCCTAAGTCGTGGGAAAGGTGCCCAGGCTGGTTTTAAACTCCTGGGCTCAAGTGATCCTCCCACCTGGGCCTCCCAACGTCCTGGGATTACAGGCATGAGTCACCACTCCTGGCCTGTTCCTGCTCTCTAAGGAACCTTTAAGATATGGAAGAAAAAGAAAGATAAAGGCAGTAGTGGAGCTGTGAAGATTGGAGTCTTTGAAGGAAACCTCAGTGATGCATGTAGGATAAATATCCTTCTGAAACAGGAGCCCTTAAACAGAACTAAGACCTGTGGCTCTAAAAGGATAGCCTGAGGATCTACACATCTGCACGTGGGATAAAACTGCATAGAACTCAACACACACACACACACACACACACACAAACACATGTGAATGTAAAACTGGTGAAACCTGAATAAGGTCAATGGGTTGTACCCCTGTCAATCTCTGGCTGTGCCATTGTACTATAGCTAGCTATGCAAGATGTTACCACTGGGGGAAACTGGATGAAGGGTATATGGAATTTCTCTGTATTACTTCTTACAACTGCGTGTGAGTTTACAATGATCTCAAAAGACAAAAGTTATAAAAAGGAAAAATAAACGAAAAAGCATTCTGTTCCCTCAGCAGAGTTCTCTCTGCCTCCTGACATAGAGATAGGAAAAGGCACAGTCAGGAGAGGAATAAGCGCTCGATCCACAGCTCTCTCCATGTAGAAAACAGATAAGAATGGTCTGCATTATGTATAGTTTTCACCAAACCCATCCTTCTGAAGAACCACATTGTATTTAAGCACACATTATTATCTCATTTTTTGGTGAAGAAAACTGAGGCCAGGGTGGTGCACTTATTTGCCTGAAGCCACAGTGGCTGAGCTGGCATTTCAATCCCAGTCAGCTCAAAGCCTGAGCTCTTTCCACCACATCACAGTGGTCAAGTTGGCAGTGTTCCTATTTCCAGAGCCCCAGAAAGTATGCTCTCCAAGTAGATTTAGCCTAGGAAATTAAATATGCCAACATCAAGCATTCATTAAATACTTTGCCATCCAGGAGTATGGAGGTGTAGTTTTTGTTGTTGTTGTTGTTGTTTGTTTGTTAAAAATAAATAAATAAAAGAGGCCTGTCCTCAAGGATCTGAGTCTGTGGTTTTGCCAGGAAACTAACATGCCTGGAGATGGGCTGAACTTTCCTAACAGCAACACAAGGTCAGAGAAGAGAGAGATGTGTGGGAAGGGGGCCTCTTGGAAGGGAGCAACTATGCCTCTTTCTTTTCCTTTTTTTTTTTTTGCTTTGAAACGGAGCCTCACTCTGCCACCCAGGCTGGAGTGCACCAGCTCACTGCAACCTCTGCCTCCCAGGTTCAAGTGATTCTCCTGCCTCAACCTCCCAAGTAGCTGGGATTACAGGGACCTGCCACCATGCCTGGCTAATTTTTGTATTTTTAGTAGAGATGAGGTTTCATTATGTTGGCCAGGCTGATCTCAAACTCCTGACCTCAGGTGATCTGCCTGCCTCAGCCTCCCAAAGTGCTGGGATTACAGGTGTGAGCCACTGCACCTGGCCTCTTTTTCAATTTTTTTGTCGTGGCAAAATTACACATAACATAAAATTTACCATCTTAACCATTTTTAAGCGTATAATTCAGTGATACTGAGTAAATTCATATTAGGTAAAACCATCATCATCATCCATCCATAGAACTCTTTTCATCTTCCCAAACTGCAACTTTGTACCCATTAAACAACTCCCCATTCCCCACCCTCCTCGCAGGCCCTGGCAACTCATTCTACTTTCTTTCTATGAATTTGACTACTCTAAGTACCTCATATAAATGGAATCATACAGTATTTGTCCTTTTGGGACAGACTTACTTCACTAGCATAATGTCCTCAAGGCTCATCCATGTTGTAGCACGTGTCAGGATTTCCTTCCTTTTTCAGGCTGAATACTATTCCATCATATGCACGTACCACATTTTGCTTATCCGCTCGTCTTTTGATAGATGCCTGCATTGCTTCCACGTTTTAGCTATTATGACTAATGCCACCATGAACATGGGTGTACAAATACCTTTTCTTTCTTTTTTTTTTTTTTTTCAAGGTGGAGCCTTGCTCTGTCATCCAGGCTGGAGTGCAGTGGCGTAATCTCAACTCACTGCAACCTCCGCCTCCCAGATTCAAGCGATTCTTCTGCCTCAGCCTCCTGAGCAGCTGGGACTATAGGTGCTCGCCATCATGCCCGGCTAACTTTTGTGTTTTGAGTAGAGACGGAGTTTCACCATGTTGGCCAGGCTGGTCTCTAACTCCTGGCCTCAAGTTGTCTGCCCGCCTTGGCCTCCCAAAGTGCTGGGATTACCGGCATGAGCTACTGTGCCCTGCCACAAATATCTTTTCGGGACTCTGCTTTCCATTCTTTTGAGTATATACTCAGAAGCAGAATTGCTGCAGCACATGGTAATTCTATTTTTAATTTTTTGAGGAAAGGGGATGACTTTCACTTAAGGATCATACAGTTTGGTTTCATTTTTAGTTTGTTTGACTTGTT
Organism: Trachypithecus francoisi; assembly: GCF_009764315.1. NCBI lineage: Eukaryota > Metazoa > Chordata > Mammalia > Primates > Cercopithecidae > Trachypithecus > Trachypithecus francoisi. The sequence goes on from NW_022681466.1 coordinate 37,486,250, forward strand.
CTTTAAAGAAAAAAAAGTAATCTATGTACATAATTCACAATTCAAAAGGTGAAATCTCCCTCGCACCTCTATCCTCCAGTCAGTCACCCGGTTCACCTCCCTGGAGTAACCAATGTTATCAGCTTCTTGCTTATTCTTCAAGAGAGATTCCAGGCATGTACAAATACATCTACCTATTAGAAGGGTTTTGATAGGTGGAGAAGGGAAGAAATAAAGGGCACCAAAGAGGATAGACTTATCATGGGGAGAGTCATCCTACTAGGTTAAATTTTCTCTGTCGCTGTTTTAGGGGTGTCTCTTATGAATAGCACACGATTTGACTTTAGTTTTTTGACTCAATCTTTAAGTCTTTGTTTTTTTAATATGTAGGTTTTCCTCCATTTACATTTTTTCCTGTATTTAACTGTTTTTGCCTTATTGATAGACAGAGACAGAAACAAATGATCCTTAGTTTTACCTCCTGGTTGACTTTTAATCTTGCTTTCAAAGATTCTAAGATCTTCTAATCTTTGCTGTCCCTTTTACCTTTCTTCCCTAGTGTTTTGGAAGAAGTTTTTTGTTTTGTTTTGTTTTGTTTTGTTTTTGAGATGGATTCTTGCTCTGTCATCCAGGCAGAAGTGCAGTGGCGTGATCTCAGCTCACTGCAACCTCTGCCTCCCAGGTTCAAGCGATTTTCCTGCCTCAGCCACCCAAGTAGCTGGTACTACAGGAGTGTGCCACCACACTTGGTTTATTTTTGTATTTTTAGTAGAGACAAGGTTTCACCATGTTGGCCGGGCTGGCCTTGAACTCCTGACCTCAAGTGATCCGCCTGCCTCAGCCTCTTAAAGTGTTGGGATTACAGGTGTGAGCCACCATGCCCAGCCTGGAAGAAGTTTTTATTCCATTACTGGTTAACTTTTTAACCAGTAAGAATATTTTTTAAAAATATTCTTTAACTTGTAATCATTTAACATTTTATTTTGAGAGTCTTGAGCTCTAAAGAAATAAAGAATAATACAAGCAACACCTATATTCTTACCATTTATCATTAATGTGCCAGTAATCAGTGTATTGCCTCTTGGCACCAAACCTGCCATTATTTGCCTGCTTCATGTTACTGCAGCTGGACCCTGTAAACACTTCTCCTCTACACACACTGGTTTTGTGGATAGAGGGCGCTAGAGGAACATCATGAGGCATAGCAGAAGAATGGGCTTCTCTTCCTGGTTCTTGAGTTCAATTCCTGCTCCCAGGACACAGCTGCCAGCAGCGTATGGGAGACCCAGCGGTGCTTATGCTCTGGCAATTTACACTGGCACCCCTTGGCTTTCTGCTTGCCAGCCCTGGCCCGTCAGCTGTGGCCCAGCTTTGGCTTGAAGCACCTCGGTGAACCTCTCCACATGATCCACAGCCCCACCCTCTCTAAGGTCTGACTCCCAGGCATGGGTTGGGGGTTTCTCCCAAGTGCATTGGTTCCTTGGGTGTGCTTCCGGAACCCTAGAGGTAGTAACTGGCCCCCATGTCTGCTACCCTTCTTTAAAGGTACCTTTTCCCCTCTTGGTTGGTAACCACCTTTTATTAGTTAATTTTTTCAGTTAATTGCTTTTTATATTACTTTTTTTTCCATGCGGTTTCTGTCTCCTGACTGGACCTTGACTGATACATTTAACAAAGTTAATATTTTTTGTCACCTATGCTTGCTGGTTTTTTTTTTCTTTTTAAGGAAATTACACATTACAGATATAGCTAAAGTCCCTTCTAATAGCCATCCCTGGTTCTATACCCTTTCTCCAAGAGGGAACCATTATTATGAGTTTGAGGTAAATCCTTATATTTTAAAAATGTTTCCATCCATTCATATGTATCCACAAATAACGCATGCTGTTTTTACATTTTAAAATGTATGTGAATGATAAGATTTTGATATCATTCTGAATCTTTTTTCTATCTACCTAACATTATATAACTTAAAACTATGCATGTGGATATGTGTAGATCTAGTTAATTCCTCTTAAACTGTTGTATAATTTCCCATCATATAAACATATCATATGTTATTAATTCATTCCCCTATAAATGGTCATTTGGATTGTTTTCAATATTTGGCCAGTTGCAAACAATGATGCAATGTACATCTTGCATATGCATATGACAGAATTTCTCCAGGGAATATATTTAGAAATGGGATTTTCTGAATAGCTCATAGAGGATGTACTTTCTTTCTTTCTTTTTTTTCTTTTTTTTTTTTTTAGAGACAGGGTCTCACTCTGTTGCACAGGCAGGAATGCAGTGGCATGATCATGGCAAGGATGTACATTTTTAAATGTTATTAGATTCTGCTTATTTGTAATAATGCTATCATTTTCTTCATACCCTCATCAACACTTTATTTTATTTATTTATTCTTTAGAGACATGGTCTTGCTCTGTTGCCCAGCCTGGCATACAATGGTGCAATCAATCATAGCTCACTGCAGCCTTGACCACCTGGGTCAAACAATCCTCCCATCTCGGCCTCCCAAAGTGCTGGGATTACAGGTATGAACCCCTGCATCTGTCAACCCTTTGTATTGTTAGACCTCTTAATTTTTCCCAATCTGGTGGGTAAAAAATAATACCTCACTTTTCTTTTCATGGCTTTAGTGGCTATTTGAATATTCCTTTGTATGAATTGTCTGTTCATATGTTTCTCACTTTTCTGTTGGGTTGTCTTTTTCTTACAGATTATAGAAATTCTTTGTATATTCTGATAGATACATTACATGTTGCAAATATCTCCCAGTAAATTGTTCACCTTTTAATCTTGCACAGGGCATATTTTGCCTGAGACAAGATTTAATTTTAGTAAAGTTAAATAATCTTTTTTTTTTTTTTTAATTTTATGGGATGTTCTTACTGTGTCTTTCTTGTTTGAGAAATCATTCTCTACCCTGGGTCACGAAAAATATTTTCCTATAATTTCTTCTAACTGTTTTTCATGTTTAGGTCACTAAAACATCTATATTTTACTTTTGTTAATGACATGTCACAGCTCTGTTATTAAATAGTCTTTCTTTTCTCTAATGATTAGTGGTGACACCTCTAACATATGCTATGTTCTTATATATAGATAGGAATCTGTTCTTGGGTTCTCTGATCTGTTTTATTGGTTTGTTTATCTATTCCTGTGTTAATTAGGATGGTAAGAACCCAGGCTGCTATTATGAGAGTTCCAACAATCATGTGACTTAAAAAACTAAGTTTATGTTTTATGCATATAACCTTGCAAGGTGAGCGCTGCTCCATGGAGCCTCTCCTTCATGCTGCTGGCCCATCATAGGTCGGTCAGGGGTTGTGCTCTTTCTCATGTCCATGCTAGGACCTCAGCTAATGGAGCAGCCACTATCTGAAATGATGATGATGGCCATGGCAGAGAGAAAGAGAGTGCTGGATGGTCTTGTACCGATCATTAAATCTGTCCTCCTAGAAGTGACACACATCACTTCAGCTCACAACTCATTGGCCCCATGTAACTGAAAGAGACCAGGAAGTGCAGGCCTATCATGTGCCAGAAGGCAAAGAGCCGGGTATGTTTGGGGAACAGCATTAATGACTATAACACACATGCATTTTAAATTTATAAATTTCCCTCAAAATACAGCTTTAACTGCTCCTTAGAAATTTTACCCAAGACTTTCATTATCATTTCAAAATAAGCATCTCATTTTAGGATAGTTTTAGATTTAAAGAAAAATTGTGAAGATAGGAACTGGAAAGTTTCCATATAATCCCTCTCAATTTCCCTTACTTAACATTTTATATTAGTGTGATATATTTGTCATTATTAATGAACCACGATACATTATTATTATTACTCTGTTACCCAGGCTGAAGTGCAGTGGTGCAATCATGTCTCACTACAGCCTTGACCTCCTGGGCTCAAGTGATCCTCCTACCTCAGCCTCCCGAGTAACTGGGACCACAGGCACACGTCACCACACCTGGCTAAGAGATGGGGGGTCTCTTTATGTTGCCCAGGCTGGTCTTGAACTCCTGGACTCAAGTAGTTCTTCTACCTCAGCCTCTCAAAGTGTTGGGATTACAGGTGTGAGCCACTACATCCAGCTCCAATAAATTATTATTAATTAAAGCCCATACTTTAATTCAGATTTTAATTCAGATTTCCTCTGTTTTTACCTGATGTCCTTTTCCTTTTTCTTTTTGGAATATTTATTATTTTATTTATTATATGAGATCCAGGAGAGAAAGGAGAAATGTAAAATCCAGCAATCCCTAGTGGTATATATCCAAAAGAAAGAAAATCAGTATTTTGAAGAGACAGCCATACTCGCATGTTTATTGTAGCACCATTGGCAATAGCCAAGACATGGACTCAACCTAAGTGTCTATCAACAGATGAATGGATAAAGAAAATGTATTATGTATACACAATGGAACATTATTCAGCCACAAAAAAGAATGATCCTCCTGCCTCAGGTAGATCCTGTCAATTGCAACAAAATGGATGGGATTGAAGGAATACAATGTCCTTTCTTGATTCCAGGATCCCATCCAGGATGCTGCATTACATTTAATCATCATGTCTCCTGAACCCCTTTTGTCTGTGAGAGTATCTCCAGTGTTTCTTGTTTTTCATGACCTTAACAGTTTTAAGGAGTACTGGTCAGGTATTTTGTAGAATGTTCCTCGACTGGGATTCATCTGATATTCTTCTCATGTTTACACTGAGGTTATATTTGTTTGTTTGTTTGTTTGTTTGTTTGTTTTTTGAGATGGAGTCTTGCTCTGTCACCCAGGCTGGAGTGTAATTGCATGATCTCGGCTCACTGCAACCTCTGCCTCCCAGATTCAAGTGATTCTCCTGCCTCAGCCTCCCGAGTAGCTGGGATTACAGGCGCTGGCCATCACGCCCAGCTAATTTTTGTATTTTTGTAGAGACAGGGTTTCACCATGTTGGCCAGGCTGGTCTTGAACTCCTGACCTCAGGTGATCCACCTACCTTGGCCTCCCAAAGTGCTGGGATTACAGGCGTGAGCCACGAGGTTATGGTTCTTTTGAGAGGGAGATCACAGAAGTAAAGTGCCATTCTCATGACATCATACCAAGGGCTTATACTATCGATAGGATATCACTGTTGATGTTAACCTTGATCACACAGCTGAGGCAGTGCTTGGTAGGTTTTTCTACTGTAAAGTTACTCCTCCTCCATCACCCTTATCACCCTTTCCATAGTGTACTTTTTTTTTTTTTTTTTTTGAGACGGAGTCTCGCTCTGTCGCCCAGGCTGGAGTGCAATGGCGCGATCTCGGCTCACTGCAAGCTCCGCCTCCTGGGTTCACGCCACTCTCCTGCCTCAGCCTCCCAAGTAGCTGGGACTACAAGCACTCACCGCCACGCCCGGCTAATTTTTTTGCATTTTTAGTAGAGATGGGGTTTCACCGTGTTAGCCAGGATGGTCTCGATCTCCTGACCTCGTGATCCGCCCGTCTCGGCCTCCCAAAGTGCTGGGATTACAGGCTTGAGCCACCGCGCCCGGCCTTTTTTTTTTTTTTAAAGACAGAGTCTTGCTCTGTCACCCAGGCTGGAGTGCAGTGGCGCAATGTCAGCTCACTGCAACCTCCATCTGCTGGATTCAAGCAATTCTCCTGCCTCAGCCTCCCAAGGAGCTGGGATTACAGGAACCTGCCACCAGGCGCGGTTAATTTTTGCATTTTTAGTAGAGAGGGGGTTTTGCAGTGTTGACCAGGCTGGTCTTGAACTCCTGACTCAAGGGATCCACCCACCTCAGCCTCCCAAAGTGCTAGGATTACAGGCATAAGCCACCACGCCCGGCCCATAATGTACTCTTCGGAAGAAGATCACTATGCTAAGTCCATACATAAGGAATAGGAAGTTATGTTCCACCTCCTGGAAGGCAGAACCTTTACATAATTAAAATTCCTCTGCAGAGGAGGCTTGTCTATTCTCCCCATTTATTTATTCAACCATGTATTTATATCAGTATGGATTCGTGGATATTTATTTACTTTGGATTATAATCCAATACTGTGTTATTTATTTTGTTGCTCAAATTATTCCAGCCTTGGCCACTGGGAGCACTTTCGGTGGGCTCCTATGTGTCTTAGGCATATCCTCATCATTGTGAGTTGTTTTATATCCGAGCATTTCCTTATTTTTTGGCACGAAAAGATGCTCCAGGCTCATCTTGTATGTTTCCTGTCTGGTCCTAGAATCAGATGTTTCTCCAAGAACCCTGGTTCTTTTCATTGGAGAGTGGTATTAGAAACCAAGATCTGAGCACTAGATGTGATCGTTGCTACTGGTGGTCATTGCTTCTAGGCCCTCAGAGGGCAAGGCAAAGAAATATATGTGTGCATACTGACCATTTATCCACACATATCTATACAAAATTCTATATGTAATCATTTGTATTTCTATTAAGCTAAACGTAAGTTCATCCGATATCTCCAACTCTCATCCATTACCACATGGGTCATTCAAGTTCAAGTTCAATGCTTTGCTTGTATATAACCTCCCATTACAACCACTCACTGGGAGCAGTGAAACCCTGGGTCCCATTCATTTACTTAAATGTTCAATTCAACACACCCCATAACATGGGTTTCCCTGTATTACAGATCTGCACATGTACCCCTGAACCTAAAATAAAGGTTAAAAAAAGTTCAATTCCAGTATACATATATAGTGGTTTTGAATTTCTAACCTTTTTGTTATTATTATTATTATTATTATTTGAGACGGGGTCTCACTCTGTCACCCAGGCTGAAGTGCAATGGTGTGATCTCAGGTCACTGCAACCTCCGCCTCCCAGGTTCAAGCAATTCTCCTGCCTCAGCCTCCTGAGTAGCTAGAATTACAGGTGCACACCATCATGCCTGGCTAATTTTTGTAATATTAGAAGAGATGAGGTTTCTCCATGTTGGCCAGGCTGGTCTTGAACTTCTGGCCTCAGGTGATCCACCCGCCTCGGCCTCCCAAAATACTGGGATTACAGGCGTGAACCACCACTCCTGGCCTCATTATCATTTAATTCTAAATATTTAATTAATTGTCATTGGTTTACTCTTTAACCATGAATTATTTAGAAATCTGGGGGGTTTTTGTTTCGTAACGTAGAAGGTTTTGTTAGCTTGCTTTCTCTGTGGTTGATTTCTAATTTTATTGCATTGTGGTCTGAAAACATGTTCTGTATAATGTTGATTCTCTGGAATGTTTTGAGAGTTCCTCTGTGATCTAATATATAATTCTAGTAATAGTTTCATGTGTGATTGGGGAAAAACATATAAATTTTGGGACATCTACTCTATGCCGTTAAAAACATCATTATGAAAATGTAGAAAGTACACAAATGTTTGAGATAATGTGAAATAGAAAAAAAGAACACGAAACACATGTGTTATTAGCACAATGTAAAATCTTCAGGCATAAAAACAAAGACTGGAAAAGAATAAACAAGAATGAAAATAAGCATTGACTACTAGTGGTAGGATTCTAGATAATTTTTTTTCTCACCTCAAAATTGTATTTAATGTTGTTTTACTGTTTCTGTAATTCACAAATCTCTAAAAAAATGTTTGTACTAGAAAATAATGGTTTGGATAAATTAACAAAGGCTTAAGAGCATTTAGTACTGCAGCTTTTTTTTTTTTTTTTTTTTTTTTGAGACAGGGTCTCACTCTGTTGCCCAGGCTGGAGTGCAATGGCATGATCACAGCTCACTGCAGCCTCAAGTTCCTGAGCTCAAGCAATCCTCCTGCCTCAGCCTCTCAAGTAGCTAGAACTATTGATGTAGGCCACCACACCTGGTCAAATTTTTATATTTTTTTGCAGAGATGAGATCTCACTATGTTTCCCAGGTTGGTCTTAAAGTCTTGACCTCAAGCAATCCTCTTGCCTCAGCCTCCCAAAGTTCCAGGATTACAGACTCAAGCCACCACACTCGGCCATCAGACATTTTTTGAGCTCTTGCTATGTGTAGGGCACCATGCTAGATCTTAGGGATCCAGAAATGCTAAGTTGAGGTCACTTTCTTCAGTTTCTAACTCTAAATGTCATGGATGTGTAGTTCAGACAGGGCAGACTAAGCACAAGGAATTCCTATACAGGGCATTGAGTGAGAGGGCCCCAGAGAGTAGCTGGACGGGCCCCTTACATGGTGCGGCTGGAAGACACCATTGGGAGAAATTAATTTAGACTCAACTAGGGGAGAGAAGGGTATGCAAAGTTTATGGTGAGATTCATAAAGGATCTCAAGGGAGTGGACACAGGGAGGAACTACAGGCAAAGGGGAGACCTTGAATAATACCAAAATTTGATATTTGTGTAAGATTTTATAGTTTACACACCCTCCTAGCATGCACACACACAAGTTCATTGCTTTTTACCTATAATTATGCTATTTACCCTGTGAGGCAAATATTATTCTTCTTATACCCATTTTTAGATTAGAAAACTGAGGTTCAGAGAGGGAAAGCAACTTGTCCAAAGTTACCCAACTGGACAGTGACAGAGCCAGGATTCCAATACTAGTTTTCTCACTCCAGATGGAGGTTTCTTCATATAAACCCCTCTTTGAAAATAACTCTTTGGCAATGCACTTAAAAAGAGCCATAAAAATGGCTCATCAAAGCTGTCCCACTCAGTGAGAAGAATAGTATCAAGTGTACTCTCAAGAAGGAGCTATTACGAACACAGAAATTGAGGACCAGAAAGTCAAGCTAGGTGGACGGTTGAGCCGAACTAAAACTGAATTGGGTGTTTTGTGGAACAAGCTAGGTGGACGGTTGAGCCGAACTAAAACTGAATTGGGTGTTTTGTGGAACTAGACTCTTGTCCTTTGCTAAACACAGAAGGGGCCCGTCCAGCTACCCCAGAGGGCACCAGATCTTGGTGCTGGGAGCTCAAACCAATGCAACCACTGGTCCATTCTAACCCAGCTCTGCAGCCCCTATTCACATAGTCCCTCAGACTGTGGAATGAATGAATGAATGAATGAACAAAAAGGTTCTACCTCTCACCTCCACCTTTTTCCCCACCACCCACCTACTTGGTATGAGAGCCCTGTTCTACACTCCCAAAGGCCAACCCCCAACATCCCTCCTCTACTAAGGGAATCTACTCAACCTCTTCAGTCTGACTTCTCAACCAGTCCCTTATCTCCCTCTTCCTGCCACCTTCTCAACTGCCCCCAAGCCTGGCCCTGGGAGGAGTGAAGGTTACCTGGGAACTAGCATCCCCAATGCTGCCCCTCACAAGACACACTCAATTACTGACTCTCCCCCTTCTTCTCCCAAGTTTCTCATCCCGCTGCTAAGCTGTCCTTTTAATGTTCTTTCAACTGACATCCTATGTGGTTTTTTTTTTTTTTTTGAAATGGAATCTTGCTCTGTCACCCAGGCTGGAGTGCAGTGGTGCAATCTCAGCTCACTGCAGCCTCCACCTCCTGAGTTCAAGTGACTCTCCTGCCTCAGTCTCCCAAGTGGCTGGGATTACAGGCGCCTGCCACCATGCCTGGCTAATTTTTGTATTTGTAGTAGAGATGGGGTTTTGCCATGTTGGCCAGGTTTGGTTTTGAACTCCTAACCTCAGGTGATCTGCCTGCCTCGGCCTCCCAAAGTGCTGGGATTACAGGCGTGAGCCAACGTGCCTGGCCTAACATGTTATATGTATTTATTACAGACAATCTCAAATCCATTTTTAAAGAGAATAGGGTGTGACTTCATTAATGATAAACACATATTTCTTGGACAAACACATATTTAACAAATATTTATTCGACACCTACTATCTGTCATGCTTACAATGGCTCACGCCTGTAATCGCAGCACTTTGGGAAGCTGAGGTAGGCAGATCACCTGAGGTCAGGAGTCCAAAACCAACCCGGCCAACATGGTAAAACCCTGTCTCTAGTAAAAACACAAAAAAATTAGCCAGGCATGGTGGTGTGCACCTGTAATCCCAACTAGTGGGGTGGTTGAGGCAGGAGAATCGCTCGAACCTGGGAGGTGTAGGTTGCAGGAAGCCAAGATCGCGCCACTGCACTCCAGCCTGGGCGACAGAGTGAAACTCTGTCTCAAAAATAAGTAAATAAAAATAATACAGCAATAAAAAAACAATGTAATATAACAACTATTTACACAGCATTTACATTGTATTGGGTGTTATAGGTAGTCAGACTTGATTTAAAGTCTAAGGGAAGGGACTTGAGCATCCTTGAATTTTGGTATCCGAGGGGAGTCCTAGAACCAACCTCTCACAGATACCGAGGGGCAATTGTACGTGTGACAAGAGCTTTGAAAGAAAAAAAAAAAGATAACAGAAGAAGCCTACTCTAGATCTGCACAGAATGCAGAGCTAGTAACAGCTCTAATGATCACAACACACGCAGTTAAGTCTATACATTTCCCTGTAAGCCCTGCTTTAACTGCACCCTGTAAATGTTGACATTAAGTGCATTCATTATCATTCAGTTCTAAATATTGAATAATTTTTGTTGATTTCTTTTTAACCGACAGATAATGTCAAAGTGAAGCTTTTCATTTCAAAACATGTAGGGTTTTGGTAACTCTCTTTTGGTGGTTGATTTCTAATTTTATTGCATTATGGGCTGAGAACCATAACGTTCTGTATATGGTAATTCTCTGGAATGTTTTTAAGACGTCTCTTGTGACCTAATAATTGTCCACACTGAGTTACCATTCCATGTCCAACTAAATAAAAATAAAGTCTATACATTTTAGTATATCAATGTATATCAGTGCCATTAAAAGGATTATTAAAAAGATCATGAGAATGGAGAGATGAAAAAGCTGCACAGGAGAGAAGCTGAAGGCAGAAAACGTGTGAAGGCTTTGCGGCAGAAAGGAGCCATTGAAAGCCTAGACTGGCGGTGAGGCTGTAGCCAGAGGCAGGAGCGGGCAGACACTGATAGGGGTGAGGTAGGCAGGGGCCAATTTATAAATAAATAAAATGGAAAATAATATACGTGAATAATAACCGAATAGCATTACAAGAGCCAGTCATCACCTTCAGGCCCCCAATGGCCTCCCTCAGGAAAGTACAGCGCAGCAGAGACTCCATCCCGAGCTGATTTGGACTTTGGGGGTCAGAAAGATTAACTCAGCGGGCCAGTGCAGTCTGCCTCCCCTGGTTCCCAGCTCGATTGCCTCCACCCGCTCCTCAGCCCCAGGTTCCTCACCTGGGAGAAAGATCCACCTCTCAGGCGGTTCTGAGCTCAGGGGACAGACCATTTAATGGCTGCAAGGCCTGCGTCCTAACGGGCTTGCAGAACTGCCAGCACCCCGCCCCGCTTCTGTGTCATCTCTGCCTATTCGGGGCGCTCCCAAGTGCGGGTTAGTTTGGTGGTGACGCACCGCAGCTGCAGTGTGCCAGAGCCTGGGTGCGAATGCAGCCATTCTGCTAGCTGTCCCTGGGCCGGCTGAGATTCTGGGTCTCCAAGTCAGCACGCGTAAAATTGGAAGCAATCACTCGATCCACCTCATATGGTGGGGGGAGGGGTAACTGAGCGCATAACTCACTTTAAACACCTGGCGCCGAGCCTGGCACTTAATAAGCGCTCATTAAACGAGGGTGTCCTTGCCTTGCCGTCTCCCGCATTCGGGTCGCTCCCTGCATTTCCACCCCGCTCCCACTGCTGGGTAAATGTTCATCGAGAAACGCCGGGTAGGGGCTCTGCGCGGGGGCGTCCTCCCCTCCCCGCCCAGCTCTCCCGTTCCATCCCCGCGGCCTGGCCAAGGGCAGCGCCAAGGGCGCCCGCGGAGGGCGCAGCTGCCCCGGACGGAGCCCCCGCCACCCCCACCGCCGCGCGGGTGCTCCAGAGCATCCAACTTCATTTCCACTTCAATTTTATCAGCGGCCGGGGAGCCGGGCGGGAGATAGGAGGCCAGCCCTGACACGAATTAGCCCGGAGATTGCCTGATACGCCTCGGCCCGGGCGCCAGCGCCGCGCGCTCGCCTCCCTCGCCTCTCCTTTGTGTCCGCCTCGCCTCTCGGCCTCGCTGCCCTCCATTCCCGCGGCGCTGACCCGGGCCGAGCGAAGTGCTTTGGCTTTGGCCACGTTGAGCGCACCGAGGCGGCCGGGGGCCTGAGGCTCCAGGACCCGTGTGCTGCTGGTGCCCCCAGCCCCGCAGGGTCCGGCCGGGTCACCTGGGCCGATCCTGGCGCGCAGGGGCCTCGCTGCTCCTCCCCCGCAGCCCCTCTCGCCCTCTCGGGGACGTGTGCGGGGAGCAGCTGGGAGCCACGTCTGGAGGGGCTGTCCGACTGGGGAACTTGTGCTGTGCCTTGTCCATGCCATTGCATTCATCCTCCCAAGAACCCTGAGAAATGAGGAGATCATCAGAGAAGGTGAAACTGAGGCTCAGAGAGGCGACAATACTCGCTCAGGGTCACACTGCGAGTAAGTGGTCATCTGTCCATTCCCTAGAGCCTCGGTGAGGGGGGTTGTCGGGCATATTTACACAGTTGGCATTTCCCCTTTACCTACTATGGGAAGTTGCGAGAATTGACTATTCCCCAAATTTATTGCAAGAAGGAGGTCAAGTATGATGAGGATGATGGAGGCACTTAGAGCTTCCAAAGAGAGGAGCATGACTTCCTTCCACACCCTCTTCTCCCAGGTGCCCTCCCAGGACACACCCCCTCCCAAGCTTCCTCCCCACTTCCCCCTACAAGCCCCCACCCCAATCCAGGCTTGACCCAAAGACATGGTTTTGCTATGTTCCAGCTAGACTAATGGTGGAGGCCCAAGGACCCTCTCTGGGACCCAGGGGAGTCTCTCCCCAGCCCCTCCCTAGAGCTTGGGGTGAGGAATGCTAGCCCTGCCTGGCTCCTCGCCTCTGTTTTGGGGTGCTGCTGAGGAAAATTTATATCCCTCTCAGGTTTGGGAACCAATCCCACACTAAAAAGAAAGAAGAAAGAGAGAAGGAAATGATTTTAATTTTTTTAGGTCCAGAAATGAAGCAGAAGTGAGTAAATTTTAATGAAACGGTGCAAAAATGACATCATTTACTCAGAAATCATTAATTTGTCAGCATTAATATTTCAGCTACAACATTGCCTGTCATTTTGTGCCTGCAATGACTGATAAATCTATAAAAGCGTGCTGCTAATTTACTGAATATTTATGTGCAGTGTCATTTGCAGAGTAAGAATGGAATTTATTTCATGCCGAGTTCTGCGGGAGAACATTCCCCACAAACCTTCACCCTGGTAGGTGGGGGAGGGCAGAGGGAGACTCCAAACTTCCTGGAACACTGGTAACAGAATGAGAAGAAAGGGGGTCCCTCGGGGCTCAGTCCCCCAGCCCCAGAGCACAGGGAGGGAACACCTCACTTTTGCTCAGGTGGTGCAAAGGCACTCTTGGGATCCCCTCTGGGCCCCCATCGCGGCCAGTTCACATTTGACCTCTGCTGCAGCATTCTCCTCAAAGCTGTCTGCTCCCAGGAAGGCGCCCTGGATTCTGCTGCCCTCTCACTGCAGTGGGAAGGTGCAGTTACTGGCTGGCTAGATTGGGGCAGGCCCTAGAGAGGATGGCAGGGCAGGTGGGCTGCAGGTCCTAGATAGGTTATCAGAAGAGGGGACCTGAGGCCAGGCGTAGTGGCTCATGCCTGTAATTCCAGTGCTTTAGGAGACCAAGGCAGGAGGATCACCTGAGGTCAGGAGTTCGAGAGCAGCCCCACCAACATGGTGAAATACTAAAAATATATTAGCCAGGCATGGTGGCAGGCACCTGTAATCCCAGCTACTCAGGAAGCTGAGGCAGGAGAATTGCTTGAACCTGTGAGGCTGAGGTTGCAGTGAACTGAGATCACACCACTGCACTCCAGCCTGGGTGACAGAGGGAGACTCTGTCCCCCACCCCCTCAAGAAAAAGAAGAAGGGATCTGAGAAGAGCTAATGTGCCTAACGTGGAGTCGGGCAGCCTGAGTTCCATTTCTGGCTCTGTGAATATTCTCAGCAGTCTGGGTCTCAGTGTCCTCGTCTGGAACATGGGAATGCTATCAGCACCTGCTTCCAGAGACATAGTGAGGATTGGCTGACCTAATGCATGTAACAGATCCGGGAAACATTAGCTACTGCTGCTGCTGCTGTCGTTGAAGGAATCACTGCCAGATTCCCTGCTCCTGGGTGTTCTTTTTCCGGGTCTTTTTCCCCAGGTGGGAAGTGGGAGGCCCTGAGACCCCATCCCCACAATCCTGAGAGGAACATGACACCCAACAAGACTCCTCCCTCCCCTATGTGGGTCTGCTTCCCCAGCCTCGAAGGGGAGCCCCATTCTCCTCACCCACTGCCTTCTCATTTCCACAGGCTGAGTCCCCAGAATTCCTCGGTGGTATCTATCCAGAAGCACACCTTCCTGAAGCACCCAGCCCAGCCAGTGTTTCCCTGGCCCTCAGAGCCATCCATTTCACAGAGGGCAAAATCAAGGCTCTGAGAGTGGTGCCAGCTGCCCAACGAGCCCTCGCCCCCACTTCCCCTTCCCCCAATCCCAACAAGAGCACAAATCACCAGCGTTCAGGTTTTGCACAGTTTTGCTCAATTTCCTGCCTGAATGGCATAGGGCCTGACCCTCTGCAGGTGCTCAGGAAATGTTCGTGGAATCAATAAAGGACAGCTAAATCTCCCATCTTCTGAAAGCTCTTTGTCTCCTCCCTCCCTCCTGCTCCCCACACTCCATCAGGACAGCTGGTGGCCTCCTCCTCTGGAAAGCCTCTCGAATGGCTCCTTTCTCTTCTTTGCCCCTGCTGCTGCTTTAGTGGAGCCCTTGCTAGCACTTACCCAGGCCACTGCACTAGGCTGCTCAGAGGGCTGTCTACCTCCATTTCCCGCCTCTGATGCGGTCACCCTGAGCTGCCAGCACTCTCTCAGGAGCATCCTGCCAGCACCACTCCCTGACTTAGAGCTCCAGCGGCCCCCACTGCTGGAGAAACAGCGTCCACCTGCCCTTCCAGATCTGGTGTGCTGGCTTCTTCTTCCTCTCTGAGAGCCCCGCCTGCTATTTAACATGCAGGTCAACACTTGTCTGTCTCTAGGGCTTTGCTGTCCCTTCTGCCCAGTGTCCTTCCATTCCTCACAGCCAAATCACATCTATCCTTCAAGGCCCATCACAGTCGTTCCTGGTCCCCTCAGAATTCCTCTTCATCCAAGCAAGGCCATGGGGGACAGGGAGCTGCCTTCTCTCCCAAGCAAGCCCTAGTGTGGGAGAAAATGTCAGGCAAAGGAAAAGAAGGGCACCCATTGTCTGCATCTTGGGGAGAACACTGGATTGGTGGTCAGGGGCCTGGGTTCTCTTTCTGGTCAGCACTATGTGGCCTTCACCTTGCCTATCTATGAAATGGGCTGGTCCAGATCTCTCCAGTCCACACTCTGAGTCTATCATGTTCACGGCTGCATCTTGCACCAAGCATAGCAGAAGGCACATAGTTCCTCAATAAATATTCACTGAATGACAGACTTCTAAAGTCCTGCTCTCTGTCAGGGTTCTGAGGTTCTGCAACTTGGTACTGTCCAGGCAGACATTTGGGGGATTACCCAGGGACAGGCAGAAGGAACCGCTTCACTACTAACATTGAAGAGTGACAAACTTTCACATAAATGATGTTATTTAATCCTCGCAACAGCCCTGTGGCCTGTAGTTCCCCATCCCCATTTCACAGATGAGGAAACGGAGGCTAGAAGGTTAAGTGACCTTATCAGGCTCACACCCAGGTCCTTGGCTCCAAATCCAGTGCTCTTTCTGCTGCCCCCAAATGCTTTCCTTTGCTCTTAGAATAAACCCCAAGCCTTTTGTGGCCTGTGAGACTGTGTGATCATGCCCCTGAGATCTTCCTGAAACTCACTCACCCTCCTGGATCAGAGCCACACTGGACTCTGGCTGCCCCTTGAACCCTGCAAGCTCATTCCCTCCTCCAGGCCTTTGCACTGCTATTTCCTCCACCTGAAAAGTTTGTCTTTGCCATCTAGATCTCAGCTCCCATGCCACCTTTTCAGAGGCCTTCCTTGCCCACCAAGCTAAAATAGATATTTCGTTTCCCTCAGACGCCACCGGACACGGTCTCATATGTCTGTGGCCTGTTGGTCACCTGTGTTCTCCCTGAGGGGTTCCTGGCTGCCTGTCCGACCCTGTAAGCCAGGTCTCTGGAACGCACCTGGCTGAGAGTGACTATTGGATGGATGGATCCATGCCTTGCAGCTCTGCCTGAGTGTGTTAGAGAGGAAAACTATGAACCTGCCATCTTCCAGGAGAAGAGATGGGGTGGTTGGAAGGCAGGGATGTAGTAGGTTGGGGGCACCAGGAATGCAAGGTGCAGCCCAGTCCCAGAAGCTGGATTCCAGAGAAGGGAGGCTGGGAGATGCTGCCCACCCTTGTCCTGGCCGCCCCGCCACCCCCACACCTCACACTCATTTCCTTCCCGGAGTCAGTCTCATTTGCTTTCCCTAAAAGCCGCTGGAGGAGCCAATATGTACGTGATGAATATTTCATCTCCTGAGCATGGGTTTGCAGGAGAGCTGTGATCCCCCGGGGAAGGAGCGCTGCCCAGCCGTGCCTGGGAAGAAGGGGGGCTAAGAGGGGCACTGGCAATAGGCTCTGAAGGAGGCAGGTTTTAGGGTCCATCCACCTGCTTCTGCTGACACCTTTGGCCTTGGGAGGCTCAGAGGGGCCGGGGTAGCCTGAATCTGAGGCACAAATACTTCGTGCCCCATGGGGCTGCCAGTCCTTCGTTGGGGTTCGCCTGTGGCAAGGGGCAGATGTTTTGCCCCATGAAAAATGGGGGAAATGAGGCTTAGGGGTTAAGAGGGAGAGGAAAATGAGGCTTAGGGAAGTTAAGAGGGAGAGGGGAGAGAACTATGCCAGGGTTCTGAGGTTCTGAGGTTTTGCGCACCCACGAACCCACACTCAGGAGATGTCCAGGCTGAAGGTGCCACTGGCATGACTATGGCTGAAGGTGTGGAGCACGGCCTGGTTCTCACATATAGTGGCCTCTCAAATAGGAGTCCTGGAAACTGCTCCCCCTGGGGACAGGAAGCTACAGCCTGAGAAGGGAAGGGAGGGACAGGTAAGCACGGAGGAAGAGGAAGGAATAAGGAGTATGAGGCTCACTTCTCTCCTGCCCGGTGCCCATCCCCAGCCCAGCGTTGTGCTCTCCGCCCTTCCCCTTCCTGGCCACAAGAGCCAATGACAGCCAAGGCAAGCTTCTCCAGCTCTGGAGGCTGCCAGTCCTGGTTGCCAGTCCTCTGCTCCCACACCAGTTGACTAACCTTTGAACCTACCAAAGCCTCAGTTTCCCCATTTGAAAAATAGCATTAGTTATACCACCTGGCCGGGTAATTCTGAAGGGCCAGCAGAATGCCTGGCACATGATAAAGACTCAGGGGATTTAGTGTCTACACCACACACACGCACACAGGCACTCACACGCCCCAGCATCACCTCTCCTCTGTCGTCCACCTCTGGTTTGAAAACAAAGGAGCACCCGTTGCCTCCTCCTTCACCCAGGTTTTCTCACCTCTCCCTCTACCCTGTCCACCCCCTCACCACACACCCCACTCCACAACCCTGAGCCTCTGCTCCCTGAGGAACGGAGGGGTGTTGGGCAGGAAGGGGAGGTATCTGATCTCCTGGGCCTCAGCCAGCCCTGGGTCAAGATGACCCCTTGCCGCCATGTCCCCCAGCCCTCTGTAGCCAGACCTGCCCCTCCCCCAGCGGCCAGGCTCAATCCCGTCCCTCCGTCCCCACCCACCACATTACCCTCTGAATACTCTCATTATACCATTACTAATTAGGGCTGCTCAGCAAATTGGCGGCTGCATTCGAGGGAGACAGTGTGCGGAGCATATGGCATAATATCGTATTAATGAACACTCTAAATTCAAACCCGGGTCAGCTGCTCGCTTCTCGCCAGTGTCACCCACGCTAAACGAGGGAGGGGAAAAAAACAGTCAACCTTTCCCTCCCTTTCCTTGCCTCTCTCCAAACACACATTCCGCAGCGTGGGCTGGGCTGGGCTGGCATCGCACTGTGGACCTGCATGGCCCGAAGAAGGGCCTCCCTCCCGCCATGTGCAAGTGGACGCTTCTACGATTAGAACTAATTAATAATAAACCGGAGCCATGGCCGGGCTTTCCCCCTACATTATCTCGGTGGTTCCCAACATCCCTGAGGAGGGGGCTTCAGCACAGGGGGGCAAACTGAGAGCCTCTGAGGTCACGGTGCTTTTTCCGGGTGACAGGGTGGCTGGGCTGGATATCAACCTAGGCTTTTTGCTCTCCAGTCCTGCTTGTCCTGCTCTGTCCAGCCCACAGGTGGAGAATTTGGCTTGTCAAGTTCTACCCGGCACACCTGGGTGGACGAGCGCCTTCCTCTTTCTCATCTTCTCTCCCTCGCCTCTCTCCCACGTTCTACAGAAGACGCGAAGAAGATGATGAATTCACGCATGGCCTGGGAGTCTTGATGGTACCCCTGGCGTCCCTGCATCCTGGGAGGAGGAAACGAAGCAGAAACGTGGGTGGGGGGCGGATTCTGGGGTCAGTCTGAGGAGGCCTTGGGGAAGAAATGAGCGCCAAGCAAGGCTCCCAAGAGGAATGGAAGGGCCAGAACCGAAGCTGGCTTGCCCTCAGCCAGGGGCAGTACCCACAGATGTCCTGGATGGAGCCTGTCCAAGGCGTCCTGTCTCTGCTAGTCTGAGCCAGGGATGAGCCTGAACGGGCTTCCCATGCCATCCATCTTGCTGTCTGATGTGCTGTTGTCAGTGATCTTCAACAGGATCACAGGTTTCTTAAGCTTCCAATTCCTCATTTCACATCAAGGTGAGAGGCTGCTTCATGCCTCCTGCCTGCTGAGCCCAGAGACTGCGGAAAGCGGGGGGCCGGCCACTTGTGCACACATTTCCTATCTCTGCCCAGGCTTGTCCCTGCCCTGATCAAAGCATCCTTCAATTTTGCCTCCCCCGGGAAGCCTTCCCTGATTAAGACCACAGAGTCCTTGGCATCTGAGAGTGTCTTAGAGATTGATCTTAGGTGGTGTCCCCAAATTGAGGACTGGGCCTATCACAGAAGGGAGGGTGGCCAGATCCTTGCCAAAGCAAACAAACAAAAACCTCTCCTGCCTGTGCCTGCCTCCACTCCCAACTCGGGGAGCTGAGCTTCCTAAACTGGGTCATCCTCCGGGTGTCTCAGGTCGGGGAGTGCTCTGGGCTGGGAGTCAAGGTGGATTTCACCTCCAATTAAGTCACAGTGCAAACCCCTTCAGGCCCCTTCTCTGGCTGCAATCTTCATGAATTCCGTTCCTGACATCCTCCCAGTCCTCTCACCCAGGGGTTGTGAAGATCAGCAGTTGTTCCTGGCCCACAAAAGGGTTTATCAGGACACATTGTTAGGGGGAATCTTATCAAAGAATTGGAGTTCGCAGGCTGAGTCCCTCCTCTCCCAAGTCTAACAGGAACAAGGAGTTCCTGTCCACCTCTTGGGTGTATGTGATGAGTCCGTGGGGGAGGACTGGGGATGATTTGGGGTGTTTACTTTCTTAGCAGGGTCCCAATCTGGAATCAGGGAGGAGTCACTTGGGTTTTAACCTGCATTTTACTGTAGGTCTCCAGGGAGTGAGTGCCTTCTCTCTTTACTTTTCCGTCTGTGGAATGGGTGTATTCACAGTAGCTTAGCCAGGACTGAGAGATGCTTCTGTGAAAGACCCACTCGGTGAGGCTTGAGACTCTGGCCTAGCTGAGCATCCACCACCTCCCTCCTCCTGCGTTGGCACCCTCAAGATGGAAGAGCTGCCTGACCAAGTGACTGCTCCTCTCCTGGGCTGTCAGACAAGAAGGGAGGCTGGAGTGCCCTCTGCCACCACCCAGAGACCTCTGCTGTGGGCAGCCTTGAGGTAGCCTGCTGCGGGGCCCTTGCCGCCACCCAAGGTGTGAGAGGCCCCCTTGGCGACAGACCTTCAGCCCCCCACCGCATGACAGGTGCCCTCGTTTGTGTCTGCGGCACTAGGACCCAGCCTTGGCCACTTGGGGGCTCTGTCTGTGCACGCCGCCCCCCGGCCCTGCGCCCCCAGCCACCCTGCCTGGTATCCAGGCCACACTGTCTCATCCTTGGGCCCTGCCCCACTCGCCACCACTCACACCATGGTCATAGGATCATTTTCCTTTGTCTCCAGAACCCGCAGACCCTCCCCTCTTCCCCATAGCTCTACCAGCAGGGGAGCCCAGGAGAAGCAAATAATTGTCGCCCCTCCCAGCCCAGACCAGCCAGGCGGAACGCAGGGGTGTCAGTGAGCCCTGGATGACAATTATTTATCTCCCCCCACCAAGCCATTACCTACCCCCGCCCCACCCCGCTGTGGGACCCCCATCCCCTCCCTCTCCTCTAGTAGAGGAGTAAACAAACCCACTCACGGAGAGGTGTTGGCTGGTCTCTGGATTTTAGAAGCTGCTTGTGAGGACTTGTCCGGGGGTGGGGACACCGCCACTCCATCTCTCCAGAGGCAATAATGCAACTTTGTGTTGCAGATTTGGCTCCATTGTGTGTGTGTGAGCATGTGTGTGTGCGTGTGTGCGTGTGCGTGCATGTGCATGTGTGGGTGTGTGCGTGAGCGCGTGTGTGCGTGCACATGGGTGTGTGCGTGTGTGTGTGTGTGTGTGTGAACCAAGGTTCCAAGGAGGTCTGGACTCTTCCCAGGGAGGAGTGGCTGAGCTAGAAGGGAGCTGAAAGGCCATCTCCTTGGAAGCCTGAACCTGGGGCCCAGGGAGGTGAGGGACCTTCCCCAGGTGACAAAGCCAGCAAGAGGAACCCTCAGGTCTGCGTAAAGTGTACTTTCCACAAGTGACCCCTATTGCTAGATCTCTGTTCAGAGACCCTGTAAACACCACAACCCCACATCCACATTTTTCACACAGCCTTCTTCCTTTGACCCTATGTCTGGGGTGAGAGTGGGACCAGCTACACTACTTGTAGTGCCCAATGCAAAATGAAAGTGCAGGTCCCTTATTCAGACATTATTAAGGCTTTCAAGATAGCGACAGAAGAGCATTAAACCATTAAACCTTCTAACCACAGGGCTCTGTACACAGATCACCAGCCCATGAACCTGGCCCTGGGCTAGGACCTTGTCAATCTATTTCCTCTGCAGCTGTGAAGACCTTGGGTAAAATCCCCACACACATTCTAGAAGTCTCCCTGTCTGGAACCAGGGTTCCATAGTCACTGCCACCCCCACCACAGCAGTCAGCCCAGTGACTGCAGCCTGGGGAGGAGAAACTGAGTCAGCATTCTGGACCTGGGCTGATCCCCAGAATCAGATGGGGAGCTGGCCTGGGGATCAGACTGCATCTGTCTCTTGCAGAGGGCAGTGGGCGTAGGCCCTAGCATGCAAGAGAGAAGCTGCTCAGAGTCAAGGCTCTGCAGATTTAGAAGAGGCAGGACCCAGGGTTTTCTGGGAGCTGTACTTCCTCCGTGTTTCCGTGTGTCTTGTAGAGGGCCTGTGTTGTTCACTTTTGTGGGTATGTAATGTTGTGTATGCAAAGAAGGCCTGTGCTGGGTGCTTCATGTGTACACTCACAGCCCAAGTGCAAGGTAGGCTGGCTTACTGCCCACTCCGCTCCCCACCTGGTGCCACCCCCGTGGGTGTCCAGGCCCCCATGCCCATGGAGGGCATGTTCCTATCCTCAGGCATTCTGCATTGGAATTCAGGCCCTTGCCAGCCTGTTCCATGCTCGCTAACTATAAACTATCTGATTTATATTCATTAACCAGTACTAGACAGCGACAGGCACAGCTAACTTCAGTGGGGGACAGGCCTCCATCGACAGGCGGACTGCATTTCAGTTAATTAAGGGGCTGTAATTGTTGTCCAGGACAAGGGTCCCCAGGGCACAGGCTTTGTAAATAACTACCCTCCACTGCCCCCACCTTTCACCCCACTCCTCTCTGCCTACTTTCCTCCTTCCCAGGTCTCAGAAGCCAGGTAAAGTAGCTGGGGCAGGAAAGGAGGCTGTGGAGAGGTGGGAGTGAAGACCTGGCTGGTGGGGGATGCCCCTCCCACATCCTTGCAAGGTCACAATTCCCTAGGGTGGGCTGGGGGTGGGCTGGGGGAGCCCTGGGCAGAGCATGGTGGGCTGGGTCATAGAAAATGATTTTACTGCCCAAACTGGCTGAGTCCAGGAAGGCAGGACCCACATCCACACATGCACTCTTGCACGCAAGAACACACAGACACACAAATGTACACATGTACACCTCTCCAGATCGAGTTATTTATGCCGTTTTCCCCTCACCTGCCTACATACCCACCCTGTGAGCTCAGCCCTGGCACCTGGGCACTGGTCAGGCTTTCTGGCATCTGTTGGGCACAGGGGGACTTCAGGGGGTCAGGTAGAAACTAAACAAGTAGGAGCTGTCATCTTACCAACCCAGAAAAATGAACGGAGGCACTTACCTCTCATAAGAATTGATGAGGGAGGCTTGTGGCCTTTGGAACTCTCAAATAGGGGGACCTCTGGTCTGCTAGGGCATGGGAGGGCCATCCAGGGACTACCACTTTGATAGGGAAGAGGGTCCCTCCTCTAAAGAAATACGTGACATAGAGTGAGGGACGGGAGGTGGTCTGGGAAGACAGGAGTCTGATGACGGAGGTACACACTAAAGACACCCACAGCCACCAGTGTGAACAGATATCATTCAAGTGTGTGGATGGTCCTGGAGAATGCCACAGAGCAGGCAGGCCCTCTGAGGAGATGCGAATCTTGAGCGGAGCTTTAAATTAAGGCATCATACAACCATGGTAGAGGAGGAGATGGCTTTGCTCCAGGCCTGTTGCTTCCAGCTCTTCTTTGCACAGATGCCTCCAAGTGCCTGCCCACTATGTGTCAGAGACAAGTGGCAAATAAAACTGCCAGGTTCCCTGCCCTCCCAGAGAGCAAAGAGTGGGAGACCACATGTACGAGCATGTGTATACACACCTGTCTGTGTGCAGGTCATGTGTATGTATGCCTATGTGCTCTGAGCATATTTTCCAAATATCAATTGAGAGTCTGCTACATTTCAAACACCCTATGGACACAGGACAAAACAGCAAGCATGACATTCACCTGTGTACATGTGTGCGGGTGTGTGATACGTGTCTGTGTCATGTGCACATGTGTCTGTGTGTGTGTAGGCCCCTGCAAGGGAGCTTTCGCCAGCCCACTTGGGACTTGAGCCAAGTCTCCTACCTTGCAATCATTCTCCTAGAATTATTATCCTTGGATATTTTTGAACCTGTGACTACTTCTGCTTGCACTCCCCACCTCCACCCCTTGCTGTGGGCCATGGGAGCCTATATGTGTTTTGTTTTCTGCCTGAAAAGGTATCTGCTGATCCTGAGTCACTGAATAGTCACCCTAAGTCAAATCCGAATTGAGTTTTGTTAGGCCCAAGTGGGTAAATCGCTTGAGCTCAGGAGTTCAAGACCAGCCAGGGTAGCATGGTGAAACCCCATCTTGAACAGAAATACAAAAAAGTAGCCGGGCTTGGTGGTGCATGCCTGTGTTCCCAGCTACCCAGGAGGCTGAAGTGGGAGGATCACTTGAGCCTGGGAGGTGGAGGTTGCAGTGAGCTAAGATCACACCATTGCACTCCAGATTGAATGAGTGAGACCGTATCTCGAAAAAAAGAGAAAGAAAAAAGAATTGATTTTTGTGAACTTCACTCGCAGTTCAGGATATCTGCACCCATCCTCCACCCTGGCCCCCACCCACGGCCCATCCCAGGCATAAATCTCAAAGTTGGCTACAACCCTTATAGCGATTTTCGACAAGGTGCTCTGGAAGTAGGCATTTAACTTGGATCTATCTAGACAGAGTCTAGCAAAGAAGAGAAAATAAGTTTCCGTGTCTATCCCCCGCCCCACCCCCATTTCCACCTATCAGCCCTTATCTAAAAGAAAAATTAGAGAGTTATTAGGAGTTTGATTAGGGGTGAGCAGGTTGGTAATGAAATTACATTTCAGCTCTTTCTCAGCCCCTGTAAGTATTAAGTGGTTTGATCAATGGTGTTCACACAATTAATTCTGCCTGATTGCAGAGAGTGACTGTATCGACAGCCAGGTTTCCCACCTCGAACTTTGTCTCTTAGCCAAACGTGCCTTCGGGAAGCTTGGAGGGTGCGGGTGGGGGCCTCTGTCAGTGAAGCCCTTTGCCGAATGCCACCTTCAAGCTCATGTGGATTATTTTTTCTTTAAGCTTAAAGGAAATTTAGGAATCACTTCAAAATTAAATTACTGAGTTCTAGACTAGGAGCGATGAGATCGCACACCCTCCTGCACCAGTTTCTTCATTTGACCAGCATTTCTTGAGCACCCACGCCAACTCTGAGACCTAATCCTCTCCAGGCCCCCTTCCTGGGACAGGGCAACACAGCCGTCTTCCCCTAGCCTCTCTTGCGTGTTATCCTGGGCTATCAAGAGAGCCTTCCCTGTATCCCACTGAAATCTCTGCTGCTTTAATTTAATCCACCGACTCTTGCTGGGTCTTTTAGGGATGCAGAAGGCTGCTTCATATGGCCCTTCATGAAACAACACTCCTGACAACAAAGGTTGTATTCTTGAAGCTGGGGAACCTCCAGTTTCTGGGACTCTGCCCACTGTGACATATTTCTTTCCATCACCCCACCCTGTGTCCCTGTGGCCTCTGGACACATTGCTTCAGCAGGGGTGGGGTGGCTCTTTGTAGGTTTGTGGCCACTCTTTACATAATTGGAGAGTAAGCCCTGCTGCTCAGGAAGCGTCCCTGGAGAGGTTACATTTTCTGGAGAGGAAGGTTCTAGGGGTGTGGGTGACCATGAGATGCTGGGAAGGCTAAAGGGGCAAAGAGAGGACACAGACAGACTGAGACTGGAAACCACAACACTTTCTAATATTGTATTATTTGAACCTTCACTGAAGGACATGTGCTGTTTTTTATTTGTCTGTTTGTTTTCTGAGATGGAGTTTTGCTCTTGTTGCCCGGGCTGGAGTGCAATGGCAGGATCTTGGCTCACTGCAACCTCTACCTCCCAGGTTCAAGCGATTCTCCTGCCTCAGCCAGTAGCTGGGATTATAGGCATGGGCCACCATACCCAGATAATTTTTCCATTCTTGGTAGAGTTAGGGTTTCACCATGTTGACCAGGCTGATCTTGAACTCCTGACCTAAAGTGAGGCGGTGGGTCACCGCGCCCAGCCAGCATATGCTGTTTTAAGATGTGGATTCATGAAATTCTCCCAACTGCCCAATGAAATAGATGCTCTTTTATGCCCCTATAGCATATAAGAAAACTGGCGGATAGATGAGCTAAGGTCTCCTCCAACCTAGTAAGTGGTGGGACTTCCTGAGAGGAAGAGTGGAAAGGGAACCTGCCTTCCTTGTTCAGCTGGGGCTCACCCTAATGCCCCAAAGACCTCCTCCACCTTTGGGCAGCCCTCCTCTGGCAGAAACAGAAGTGAGGGCTTGCCAGCAGCCCTGGGGCACCCCGGTCACTCATCCTTACCTGCACTTTTTTCTCAATGTCAAGAAGGCCTTCGTGCTAGCATATCTGCCTCAGTATTCCAAGAATACCTGTTGGGTCACTTGTCCAGTTCTGACAGCAATGGGCAAATTGTAACATCCAATGCCAGCATGCAGTGCCAGGTGTTCACAGAGGAACCCCTTAAAGGAACGGGATTCTGTGCTCCTAACTAGCAGGATGTGCTGAGTGAAGAGGCCAGCTGGCCGAAGCCTTGGGTGAGGGGCTCGTGGGCCAGGGAGGCGGCCTTTTATCTGTATGGCCAAAAAGGAGGGAAAGGAAATGATGATTGGGCCCTCCTTCTTTTTGTAAATGTTTACTCCAGACCCTCAGCCCAGCAACCATAATGACCAACAATGAAGCATGTAGTCCACTAATTTTCATCCATTCATCTGATAGGATATATGCATCAACCATACACAACAACATGACAACATGTCCGTGATCTAGTGTTAAAGGGGAAAAGCAGTATGAGCCCAACTTGGAGTGTGTGTGTGTGTGTGTGTGGCCCTGTGCTGAGCAGTAGCCACACGTAATCTTGTGTACCCCTCTTTGTAATCCTGTGGGGTGATAGTATAATTATCCTCTTTTTATAAATAGGGAAACTGAGGCTCACAGCAGTTAGGTCACTCACCCAACACAGCTGATACCTGGTGAAGTCAGGATTCACCTGTGCCCTTAATCATTGCCTTATAATGATCCTATATCCTTGGCTAATCCTTTTCACCTTACAAAGGATATTTGTGTGTATGATTTCAAATAAAAATATTCACAGCCACTCTAACAAGCATCTAATAATGAACCCATTTTAGACATTAAGAAACTGAGACTCAAAGAAGTTAAGAGACTTGCCCAAAGTCACAGAGCTAATCAACTGTGGCAGAAGAAGGACTCCAACTCAGGTCTGTACAGATGCAAAGCTCTGCACTATTTCAAGGGAGAAATAGAAACAGAGATAAGAGAAGCCAACATGGACAGACATCAAAACAGACACAACAGAGACAGAGTGATGCACAGCCCTGAAAAAGGGAGGAAAAGCATTTCCCTCCCCTCCTCTGCCTGTCTCTACGCAAATGTAGAGGGAAAAAAAATCATTTTAAGCAGGTGCCTTGCAGCCTTGCATTTAAGAAAAATGCATGGAATTAAGTTCCTAAAAAGCTAGGAAAGCTGAACCAAACCATCACTGGGGCTTGAAATGAGATTTTACGTTTTCCCCATTCTGGGCACTGAGCCGTCAAGGGTGCCACGTGCCAGGCTGGTGAGGACCACTTGTTCGTTAGGGGTACCAAGGGATGGTGGCTGTCTGCCCAGCCTGGCCCAGCCTGGTCCTACCCTGGTGGGTGCCAGCTGCTTGCCAGGCCCATGAGAGGGTTGGGCTCCGAGAACATCCGTGTAGGTGTTCTAGCTCCTTGCTGCCCAAAGTGTGGTCCACAGACCAGCAGTATAGCACCCCAGGGCAGCCTGCTAGGGATGCAGTGTCAGGCCCTGCCTTCTGAACCAGAAATGGTTGGAACAGGAGCTGGGGGTGGTGTGTCTACCCATCACAGTTTGAGAAACCCTGCTCCAGCTGAAATCTGAAAAGAGGAGGGACAGGCCCAGGTCTCAAAGGCCCCTTCTTCCCATTGCCTGGGGCCCCCAAATCTAAGCAGTTCACACAGACTCTGGGAGAGCTGAGGCCTGACAGGTTGTGGCTGTGGGTACAGGGGAAGGCGGGAGGGAGGGGCCCTCCCTGACCTGAACCGCTTGAGGCACCTGCCAGCCTCAGCCAGAGAGGGTGGGGGTGGGGGTTTGTCTCTGTCAGCAGATCTTTCTGGAAGGAGAGTCAAGGTGCCCCTAGTTCCCTCCCCTCCCACGTGAGTGTGAGAACGCTGTGTGCAGGGATGGAGGGCAGGTGGCCAAGGGCACCAGGTTCACCTTCCCCAGAGGCACCATGGTCTTGACGCCCGTCCCTGCCGCTGCTGGCCCCAAAGGGTCAAACCAAGGAGCTGCTTCTCTCCAGAATAGGGAGGACCTCAGTCCCTCTGCTCCCTGCCCCAGGCCTGACAGAGTTTCCCTTCCTCCTTCCTCCCCCGACTCCTACTAAAGAACCTGCTCCCGCCAGCCTCCTCCAGGCCACCTGGCTCACAGGGCCGGTCCCTCTGACCATCAGAACCTAGCAGGTGTGGCCCTTAGCTGGCTCCCAGCACGCAACTCCTTAAAGAGACCCTGAGAACAGAGACTCAGAGGCCATGGGTGGCTGTGATGGTGAAGAGTTGTGCCCATGGCCTCAAGCCTGGGGAAGGGGCTGGGCTGCCACTTTTAGCTCACCGAAGTAGACATCATGTAGTTTGAGAGGTTCTCAATCCTGGCTGCATACTTAACTCATTTAGAGAACTTTCTAAAGTACAGAGGCATGCGGCCTAGCCCAGACCAATAGAATCAGAATTTCTTGGGATAGGTGGGAATGGTAGGAGAAGAGGCATTCATATTTTTTAAATACTCAAGTGCAGCCACCTAATCAGTCTACCTACCTCACTGCTGATGAGGAAGTGTGACCCAGGTAACAACGACACAGCTGCACCCCATAGGAAGGGCTCGCTCTGTCTCACAGCACAGCCCAGACTAGCACCTGCCCAGGCAGCACAACAGACTCCAGGCACTAACAGGTCTACCAAGCTCAGGCGCAGGTGCAGGGGGAGTACAAAGGCCCCTTTCCAGCTGGGCTGGGAGAGCCCTCCTCCCTCACCCTCCAGCTGGGAGTTGGGGGGGCAGGGGCAAAAACCGGTGCAAAGAGCTCTGCCTCTCAGCCGCTATGTGACCTCGGCCAAGTTGTTTAACCTCCTGGACTCTCCATTTCCTCAAGTATTTAAAATGCCTAGGCTGGGCACTGTGACTCATGTTTGTAACCCCATCACTTTGGGAAGCTGAGGCAGATGGATCGCTTGAGCCTCAAGAGTTCAAGACCAGCCAGGCCAACATGGTGAGACCCCATTTAAAAAAAAAAGTAAAAAATTAAAAAAAAAAAAAGCCTAAATTGCAGACTTCTGGTAAGGATGCCTAACACATGGAGGTGTTCAGTAAAATGTTGCTGAATGAATGAATGAATGAATGTACACCTGGTGCTCTACTTTGAAACCTAAGATCTGGAAACCACACCCAGGAGAGTCCTGGGCATCCAAGGTTCCTGGGCTTTTGAAACTTCTGGGAAGGGTGGAGGCAGGTGAGGCGGTGGAGGCTTTTCTTCAAGGGGCAGAGTTTATCCGCATGGTTGAGGCCCCAGGATTTCAGGCCAAGGTGTGGGCAACTCGACAAGAATAAGCACATCATTCATCTTCCAGCGGCTTCCTGCCCCGGCCTGTTCCACTGGAACAGCTTTAGCTCCACTGTGGGAGGGGCTGGACTACTCCCCTTCCTTCAACCCTCTGCCCTGTCAGGGCCCAGCCAAGGCACGGGAGGGAGTGGGCGGGGTGTGGGGGGGTCACTGAGATGCAGTGTTGAGCTTTGCTGAGATCACGCAGGGCCCCCCATCCCAGGCCAGCAGGGGTGAGTCTAACCAGCAGAGGGAGGTGGGATCCTCTCGGACTGGTGACGGGTAAGTGGCCTACTCTGAGAGCTGGAGGAAGGAAGAGGGTGAGGGGAGTCCCTCTCGGCCTCCCCACTGCCTGCAGGCTCCAGCAGCACCTGCGGGCACCGCCCACACCACATTCCCAGTCAATTTCCTGAACCTCAAACTTCTCCCAGCCAGCTCTGCTTCACCGCCGCTGCCGCTCCCCTTTCCATGAAAGCTGCACCTCCTGGACTTCCTTCTCTCATTCCTCCCCCCACCCCATGTCACCATAACCTCCGGTGCTAGTGCCGGCTCCCCACCGTGGGGTGCACTGGGCCACAGGTGACACCAGGCAGGGCCCACCACAATCGGCTCCTTTATCACTGCTTTGATGAGACAAAAACCCTGTGGATGGAGAGATCAAACTAACCGTCCTGGGGCAGGAAGGCGGGGTAGGGAATATCTCCCAGGATCTGAGCTGCCATCCTGGGGCAGGAGGGGGCACTGGCTTGTTTTCCTCCCTTGAGCAGGTACAAAAGAAGCCACATTCAGGTAACCCTGCCTTTGAAGCTTGCCTTTGAAATCTGGACTCCTGGGTCTGTGCCAATCAGGCCCAGACGCCAGTGCCCCCACCCTGCCCAGCCCACTCAGCCCTCCACTGATGCTGCTGTTGGGAGATCAAAGGGTCCTGGCCCCCTCCTCACCATGAAGTCTAGGACCCTGGGCTGGGGACAACTGTCAGGGCCAGGGCACAAACACAGATTTCAGAGGACTCCCAGACATGCATCGGGCGTCTATTATCTGCCAGATGCCTTCACACATAGGGACAGCCTCATTCTTCCTCAGTCGTCATTGTGCCCTGGGTCCCCTTTTTCAGATGAGGACACAGAGGCTTTGAGAAGTTAAATAACGTATCCCAGCAGTTAGGATTGGAAACCTTCTGATCCCATATCCAGGGCAGTCTCCCGACTGGAGAGTCCTACCACCCTAAAGAGAGAAGACAATTCCCAATTGCTGGCCACTAATCCAGTGATATGCTTCAGTCCTCAAAGCCAGCATCTCATAAAAGGCCGCCCCTTTCTTATTTCAAAGTGCGCTAATTTCCTTCCTCCCCTCCGCTTCACAGGTAGGATGGACAGGCAGCCAGGTGTCTGCCAGGGAGTCCAGTTTTTCTTCTCCTCCAGGCACATCAACCCTCACTTTGCCTTTGAATTTCTGGCAGCAAGGACTGGAGAACCCGCAGAGCAGGAATACCCCTGTCTCAACGCTGAGTTCCCCCTTAGAACAGTGGAGGAGTGGCAGGGGCCAGCCCCCATGCACTCCTTCCCAGGTGGAGACAGGCAGAGCGGAAGACCTCCCCCATTCCACCGCAGGCCGATGCCTCTCTCACCTGACCCCTCACCTGGCCCTCTACTTCCTCTCAGCACCCCATCTCCTGGCTGCTTACCTCGCTCCAGACAACCTGATCAAAGGCAAGAACATGGGAGCCATTAATGATCTCCTCCTCTCCTCCTCCGCCTCTCTCCCCTCTCCACCCCTTCCCCTGCTCTTCCTGCCAGGACATAAATAAGCAATTCTCCCGGGCGGAACAGGCTGGGCAGAGGCGGAAGGGCCCTTCTACATCAGCTCCCTCATTTTATAGACGAGCAAGCTGAGGCCCAGAGAGATGGTGATTTTCTTATGGCCACACAACAAATTAGTGGCTGGGCTGAGACCAGGGTAATACTTAGACCTTTGGAAGCCTAAACAATGAAGAAATTTTGTTTTCTCCCCTGATATAGGTGTTTCAAAATAGAAACAATATGAAGCTGTGAAACAGAGCTAATAGACATCAGCTCTGTCCAATAGAACTTTCTAATTTGTTCGTGTGTGTGTGTGTGGTGTGTGTGTGTGTGTGTGGACAGGGTTTAACCATGTTGCCCAGGCTGTTCTCAAACTCCTGGCCTCCCAAATGGCTGGGACTACAGACATGAATGCCACTGTTCCTGGCCCAATAGAACGCTCTGCAGTGATGGAACTATTCTCTATGTGTACTGTCCAATATGATAGTAACTAGCCACATGTGGCTATGAAGCACTTCAATCGTGCCCAGTGTGACTCAGGAGATAAACTTAATTTCATTTCATTTTTATTGACATTTATATAGCCGCATGATATGTGATCATGCTATGTCGACATCACTTCTTTCTAGATTTTCTGCTTGCAAAATTGTGGTTAAGTTTATCAAAACTGAACTTTTGGGTTTGGGTTTTGTTTTTTGGGGGGAGGGACCCTAAACCACTAAGCCTATCTATTGAGAAAACGTGTCCCATCTAGAACCCAAATTTGGGTCTGTAAAAAGGAACAAATACAAAGAAAAATCCTATGGGATGATGTCAAAAGAGAGATAGATTACACCATGGTAGGCATGGGAGGGCCACCTAAGGGGGACTTTCATGGAGAGGCCAGTGAAGTAGACCTTGGAGGATCCGTGCAGGGAGGTTAGTGAGAGGTAGGGGCATCCAGGTAGTGGGAACAGCATAAACAAAGGCACAGAGGCAGGAAAGGCAGGGGTATGCTCAGGGTCAATGTCTGGTGCACAGGATATATGCAGGATCCACAGGACATGAAGATTTCCCAGTTTTCCGAGCTGCAAAGATCTTCCAGTTTTCTTTCACCTTGTGCTCAGACCATTGTCCAGTTTTCCCAGGGGACCAATGGTGGCTGTCTCTGCTGGTAGAAAAGAAGACCCATCTGTAGCCATGGGAAGGGAAGGGGCAAGAAAGGAAGACAGCCAGTGTCAATGGCCATGGTGATGGAGGGGCTCTGGGTCTCCCTATCTGCATTCTAACTCTGGGAGAGACACCCAGAGGGTAGGACAGATGCTGAGGCCAGTAGAATCAGAACCCAAAGGACTTTAGAGCCCCAAATTCCCCACCTAAGTCTGTGCCCCAAGGTCCTCAATAACAGCATCCTATTCCAGGTGGTTGGGAGTGAGAAGACATCCCCTCCATGGTCAGGTTAAACATTTATAAATTAGGGATCCGAAAAACACAAAGTATAATATAAGAAAGAAAAAATAGTGACTGCAATATGGGCAAAAGATAGGAACAGGCAATTCAAAAAGAGGAAACCCAAATAAATGATCAACAAATAGAAAAAGATGATCGACTCCACTAGTTCAGGACAGTGCAATTAAAACAACAGTGTGAGGCCAGGCACAGTGGCTTATGCTTGTAATCCCAGGACTCTGGGAGGCCGAGGCAGGAGGATCACTTGAACCCAGGAGTTTGAGACCAGTCTGGGCAACAAAGGGAGATTCCATCTCTACAAAAACTCGAAAAATTACATGGGTGTGGTGGCATGCACCTGTGGTCCCAGCTACATAGGAAGCTGAAGCAGGAGGACCACTTGAGCCCAGAAGGTTGAGGCTGCAGTGAGCCATGATGGCATCACTGTACTCCTTTCTGGGTGACAGAGTAAGATTCCGGCTCAAAAAAAAAAAAAACAACAAAAAAAAATGAGAATGACAACCAACAGTGTGACATCATTTCAGATCCGTTAGACTGGCAAAAATGAAAGTCTGACGATACCCATGTATATGTGAGGACATAGAACAACCTAACACTGTTGGGGAAGGAGATTATTCATGAGTTGGGAGATTAGGCTGGGTGAAATCCCAGCACTTTGGGAGGCCTACGTGGGTGGATCACCTGAGGTCAGGAGTTCGAGACCAGCCTGGCCAACATAGTGAAACCCGTCTCCACTAAAAATTAAAAAAAACTTTATTTTTATTATGGTGGCGTGCACCTGTAATCCCAGCTACCTGGGAGACTGAGGAAGGAGAATTGCTTGAACCCGAGAGGCAGAGGTTGCTGTGAGCCATGATTGTGCCATCGCACTCCAGCCTAGGCGACAGAGTCAGACTCCATCTCCAAAAAAAAAAAAAAAAAAAAACAGAGTTGGGAGATTGTAAATGGATACTCCCTCTTTGGAGAACCATTTGGCAACATCTCAGAAACTGTTAATGTTTGTACCTATTGTATTGTTAGTTTCCATGACTCACACCTTCCAGTATCCACATCCTCACACATTGACTCTAGGGCTGGCCATTGACTTCCTTTGGCCAATAGGTTATTAGCAAGAGTAAGGCAAGCAGTGGCTTAATAAGCACTTTGCAAAGGGTGGCTTGTTCTCTGGGACACTCCATCTTAGAATCCTGAGGCCACCATGCTGTGAGAAAGCCCAAGCTAGCCTCATGGAGAGGTTATCGAAAAGAAAACTGAGGAACATGTCTGACAGCTAGAACCACGGGCCCACACACCAGGTCCCAGTTGAGCTGTCCCAGATGTTTAAGTCACCCAGGATGCAACCTCAGACATTGTGGAAAGAGACAAGCTGTCCCCACTGTGCCCTGCCTGAATTCCTAATGCATAGAATTGTGAGCAAATAAAAGGGATGTTGTTTTAAGCCACTAAGTTTGGGGAGGTTTATGGTGCAGCAATAGATAACTGATAGACCTGTCACCCAGCAATTTCATTCCTAGTTATATGCCCCAGAGAAACCCTTGTATGTGTGCACAAGGAGAAATATACAAGGATGCTTATTATAGCCTATCAATAAATGAAGGACAGATAGAGGCATATTTCTTCATTCAATAAATATGGCACAGAGATACATGTAGGAACAAGAATAAAACCCAAAAACATACTGAACAAAACACCCAAGGTGCAGAAGTTTATATATGGGATGCCACTTATATAAAGTTTAGAAGTATGCAAACTCATACAATATAATGCTTAGGTATTTATAATCTGTAGTTGAAACTTGCATTGAAAGAATAAATCCTAAATTCAGGAGGGTGATTACCTCTGGGAAGGGAGGGAGGAGAATGAGTCTTGGGGGAACATACAGGGGGTTTCCATTATACATATAATGTTTTGTTTCTTTAAAAAGATATATATCTGAAGCAAATATAGCAAAATGCTAAGATTTAACAAAGCTGAGTAGAAGATACATGGGTGATCATTATATTATTGTTTATAGTTTTCTTTGTATGAGAAATATTTCATAATAAAAAAGCTAATTTAGAAAATAAAAATGAGGTGGGAGGCTCTGAACGGTGACAGATAATTTAAGAAGATATAGAGACCGGGCATGGTGGCTCATGCCTGTAATCCCAGTATTTTAAGGGGTCAAGGCAGGAGAATTGCTTGAGGCCAGGAGTTTGAGAGCAGCCTGGGCAATATAGTGAGACCCCATCTTGATAAAAAATAAAAAAAAATTTGCTGGGCACAGTGGTGTATACCTGTAGTTCCAGCTACTCAGGAGGCTGAGGCAGGAGGATCCCTTGATCCTGGGTGGTCAAGGCTGCAGTGACCTATGATTACACCACTGCACCCCAGCCTAGGCAACAGAGAACAGTGCCAGACCGTGCCCCCCAGAAAAAGAGAGAGAGAGGGCGAGAGATAGAAATGGAGAGAAGGTTGTAATGCCTTCTAGGCCTGGACCCAGGCACCACCCCCCGAGGCCAGCTGCATTCCTGCCCTTGTTTTCTTTTTCTTTTCTTTTTTTTTTTTTTTTTTTTTTTTGAGACAGAGTCTCACTCTGTTGCTCAGGCTGGAGTGCAGTGGCACAATCTTGGCTCACTGCAAGCTCTGCCTCCCAGGTTCACGTCATTCTCCTGCCTCAGCCTCAGCCTCCCGAGTAACTGGGGCTACAGGCGCCCACCACCATGCCTGGCTAATTTTTTCTATTTTTTTTTTTAATTTATTTTTTTTGAGACAGTCTCACTCTGTCGCCCAGGCTGGGGTGCAGTGGCCGGATCTCAGCTCACTGCAAGCTCCGCCTCCCGGGTTCACGCCATTCTCCTGCCCTCAGCCTCCCGAGTAGCTGGGACTACAGGCGCCCGCCACCTTGCCCGGCTAATTTTTTGTATTTTTTAGTAGAGACAGGGTTTCACCGTGTTAGCCAGGATGGTCTCGATCTGCTGACCTCGTGATCTGCCCGTCTCGGCCTCCCAAAGTGCTGGGATTACAGGCTTGAGCCACCGCGCCCGGCCAATTTTTTCTATTTTTTAGTAGAGACGGAGTTTCATCGTGTTAGCCAGGATGGTCTTCATCTCCTGACCTCGTGATTTGCCCGCCTTGGCCTCCCAAAGCCATGGTTTCTTAAGTCTTCTGTGTATCCTTATCATAGAAACCCCCTTTTTGTTTAAAAAAATTTTTTTTTAATTTTTTAAGGCTGGGCTCAGTGGCTCACGCCTGTAGTCCTAGCACTTTGGGAGGCCGAGATGGAAGGATCACTTGAACTCAGGAGTTCCAGACCAGTCTGTGTAACATAGTGAGACCCCGTCTTTACAAAAAAAGAAAAAATGATCTGGGCATGGTGGTGCACACCTGCAGTCTGAGCTACTTGGGAGTCTGAGGTGGGAGGATAGCTTGAGCCAGGGAGTTTGAGGCTGCAGTGAGCTGTGATCATGCCACTGCACTCCAGCCTCGGCAGTGGAGAAAGGCCCCATCTCTAAACAAATAAATAAATAAATTTTTAAAAAGACTGTCAATAGTCAAGTTGCTTCAGCCTGGTGGAGAGGCTGCAGAGAAGTGGAGCGGTACTAGAGCAGGTAACCAGGACTTAGAAGATCTGAGCGCAAGTCATTTCCTTCACAACTCCCTGCAGGACCTTTTGCAAATTGCTGTCTTTCTCCGACCCTCCATTTCCCCATTTCCTCCTTTGAAATCTGAGGCTGGTGGATTAGATGAAGGAGAGTTGACAGACAGAGCTATCAGAGCTAACAAGGAGCTCCTCCACACCCAGCCAAGGTGACTTCATCTCCATAAGGGAAGGGAGAGTAGGCATTTGAAGAAACCCCTGGGGACTGTGCTACCCACACCTAGCTGAGAAGATCTCTCAGGACCCTCCACTCCCAGCATTCTAGGAGTCCGTGATATGGCAGGGTCTACCTAAATTCTGTTAACATGGTTAGCAAAATTAATAGGACACAACTGAGGGATCTGATGGACACACTATCCCTGCCTCTCAGGCTAGCCAGTCCATCCATCCATCCATGCATCCACCATCCATCCACCCATCCATCCACCATCCATCCATCTATCCATCCACCATCCATCCATCCATCCATCCACCCATCCATCCACCATCCATCCACCCATCCATCCACCATCCATCCATCCATCCATCCATCCTCCATCAATCCATCCATCCATCCATCCATCCATCCATTCAGGAAACATTTATTGAGTGCCTACTATAGGCAGGTACTGTGCAAAGTACTGGAAATTCAGCAGTGAACAAAATAGACATAACAGTTATTAACACATTAATCTCAGGCTCACTTCTAAGCACTTTACTTATTTATTCTGAAAACACTTATACAAAGTAACCACTCTAAGGCTGGGTACAGTGGCTCATGCCTGTAATCCCAGCACTTTGGGAGGTCAAGGGGGTAGATTGTCTCAGCTCAGGAGTCCAGGACCAGCCTGGGCAACACGGTGAAACTCTGTCTCTACCAAGAATGTAAAAAAATTAGCTGGGTGTGGTGATGCACACCTGTAATCCCAGCTACTCGGGAGACTAAGGAACGAGAAATACTTGAACCCAGGAGATGGAGGCTGCAGTGAGACAAGATCATGCCACTGCACTTCAGCCTGGGTGACACAGTGAGACCCCATCTCAAACAAATAAATAAATAATAAAGTAGCCACACTATAAATAGTCATCTGTGTTATAGATGGGGAAACTGAGGCACAGAATGGTTAAATATCTTGTCCAAGACCACCAGAGTAAGTGGCAGAGCCAGGCTAGGAATCCCAAGTTCCCACACGACTAAGCCCTTTGCAGGCAGCTGTCCACTCTTCAGGCCTCTTTTCCCGGGCCTTCTCCCCCACAGCTATCTGTGCAGATATGGGCCTTTCTCTCATCTCCTACCTCCACCTCCCACCAAACCAAGGCCTTTCCTTGTGGCAGGGAGAAGGGACTGTGAACCACACAGGAGCCAGGAGGGTCCGCCACGTGCTGGAGGGAAAGAACGTGGTCCCTCATGTTTGTGAAGTTAGAGAGGGCCACTTAGCTCCTGCACAGAGGTGGGAAGGGCGGAGCCATGATTTCCAATTGGCAGAGCCTGGTGGGAAGGGCGGGGAGATATGTCTTCCTGGGAGGTGGGCGGGATGGGACCACATAAGACCCGGAAGTCATCAGTGAGAGTAACTACCACTTATTGAGTGTCCAGCACTGATTCAAGGAAGTTCTTGACAAATATCTCATTTAATCTTCATAAAACTCCCTTAAAGTAAGGGTAAATATTACTACTCCCATTTTATAGACGAGAAAACTGAGTTTAGAGAGACTAGGTAATTTGCCCAAGTTGCTAAGCTGAAATTTGAACCCAGGTTTTTTAACTTATTTAATCACTCAACTAATGTTAATATTTGTGGGAGCCAGGTGCTGCTCTAGGTGTTGAGGACAGCAGTGAGCAAGGCAGCAAGGTTCCTGCCCTCATGGAGCTTCCATTCCAGTGGGAGGAGGCAGAGAGTAAAAAAGTAAACAAATGACAATCATCATCTCGAGTATGACAAGTGTTATGAAAACAATAGAAGTGGGACTTATGATTGAGAATGCCTGAGAGACCTCTATTCCTTAGCAATACGATGGACTGGACACCCTGCAGACAACCTTCCAATACAAAACACCTAGAAACGCTGGTAAAATACAACACACGTCTCACCACAGGAAGAGTCAAGGTGGCAAAAAATTGAGGGAAATCTCCAGGAGTCAAAACCAAAGAATACTGCTCCTGTCTTCACCTGGACTTGAGTGAAAATGAAAAAAGCCACCAGGCGTGGTGGCATGTGCCACTGTAGTTCCAGATACTCAGGAGGCTGAGGCAGGAGGATCTCTCTCTCTTTATCCTTTTATTAAAAAAAAATATATAGAGATGGCGTCTTACTATGTTTCCCAGGCTAGTCTCCAACTCCCGGACTTAAGCAATCCTATCTTGGCCTCCCAAAGTGTTGAGATTATAAGCGTGAACCACTGCACCTGGCAAGGAGGGTCATTTGATTCCAGGTCAAGGCTGCAGTGAGTTATGATTGCACCACTGCACTCCAGTCTGGATGACACAGCAAGACTACATCCCTAAAATGAATTTTTTTTTTTTTTTTAAGAAAACATAGCCCCGGGCACGGTGGCTCACACCTGTAATCCCAGCACTTTGGGAGGCAGAGGCGGATGGATCACGAGGTCAGAAGTTTGAGACCAGCCTGGCCAACATGGTGAAACCCTGTCTCTATTAAAAATATAAAAATTAGCCAGGCATAGTGGTGGTGGGTGCCCATAGTCCCAGCTACTCAGGAGGTTGAGGCAGGAGAATCGCTTGAACCCGAGAGGCAGAGGTTGCAGTGAGCCGAGATCACACCACTGTACTGTAGCCTGGGCAACAGAGCAAGATTGTCTCAAAAAAAAAAATATATATATATATATATATAAAGAAAATGTGGCTGGGTGTGGTGGCTCACGCCTGTAATCCCAGCACTTTGGGAGGCTGAGGCAGGCGGATCATGAAGAGTCAGGTGTTCGAGACCAGCCTGGCCAATATGGTGAAACCCTGTCTCTACTAAAAATACAAAAATTATCTGGGCATGGTGGCAGGCACCTGTAGTCTCAGCTACTCGGGGGGCTGAGGCAGGAGAATTGCTTGAATCTGGGGGGGCGGAGGTTGCAGTGAGCTGAGATTGTGCCACTTCACTCCAGCCTGGGTGAAAGAGCGAAACTCCATTTCAAAAAAGAAAAAGAAAATGTAAAAGCCTCTCCTGGGAATTCTATAACCATCAGTCTGTCTTCATATGGTGTGGTCTCAGCTGTACACCACCCACGGAGAGCAGAAAAACCCAAGGCAATAAATGAACTAAAACAGACCTACATTGGTAACAGCCTTAGGGTTGAGATAAATACACATCCTCTCTGAAGAGACAAACCTTCAATCCAGGCGTCTACGACTCCCCTACATAAAGTTCTTTGAGCCTAAGCTCGCATTTCAAAACCACACATCACCCAAGGAAATACACAACCATGAGTGAGCGTCTGCCAAAACAGTGAGCACCTGATGGGGAGCCCTGTGGATTTCATATTGTGGAGTCATCAAACAGAGAACCCCCAAAATGTGTCTATCTCTCATGTTAAAAAAAGAAATGACATGAGATTGGTGGTCAGGGAAGAGATCTGGAGGAAGACTCTTGAGATAGGACTTGAATGAGGAGATGGAGCCAGCCATGCAAAGAGACGGAGAAGAGTATCCCAGGCAGAAGACACAGCAAGTGCAAAGGCCAAGGCCAGACTGAACTTGGCCTGTTGGGGAACAGAAGGAAAACAGTGTTCTGGGCAGTGCAGGTGACTTTAACGGAGTGCAATACAGGATGAGATGCAAGAGATAGGAATGGGACTGACCACAGTGATAGGCCCTTCAGGCCCCGTGAGAGGCTTTTATGGGAAGTGGCTTGGGGGACTTTAATCAGGAACTTGACATAAGTTGATCTGCATTTTTATGTATTTTTATTATTATTATTTTGAGACAGAGTCACTTTCTGTCACCCAGGCTGGAGTGCAGTGACGTGATCTCGGCTCACTGCAACCTCCGCCTCCCAGGTTCAAGTGATTCTTGTGCCTCAGCCTCCCAAGTAGCTGGGACTACAGGCACCTGCCACCACACCCTACCTATTTTTGTATTTTTAGTTGAGATGGGGTTTCACTGCATTGGCCAAGCTGTTCTCGAACTCCTGACCTCAAGTGATCTGCCCGCCTCAGCCTCCCAAAGTGCTGGGATTACAGGCATGAGCCACTGCGCCCAGCCCTTAATCTGCATTTGGTCACCATGTGGGGATGGATTGTAAGGAGGAAGCATGGTGGCAGGGTCCCTGTTAGGATCCAAGATTCCAACTCTTCCAATCATTTCTGGAAGAAGACCCTCTTTGCCCAGAGACGGGTCCCTGAGGAGTGTGTGTGTGAGGTGGGGGTTAGGGGTTAGATGGGAATAAACTGTTGATCAGCGAACTCAGCCAGAGAGGAAGAAATAAGAAGCTGAGCCTGGTTAGCCCACTGTGACCCAGCCCTATTGCCCAAATTAATGATTTCATTGATTCACTGATTCATTCAGTAAAATGCTATTGAGTGTCTCCCAAGGTACCAGGTTCTAGGGACACACTGAGGCTGGAGGGTGAGAGGACTGGTCCCTGTCCTGAAGGGATTTGCAGTCATCAACAATGACAACCCGTGGGGAAAGTTCTGGGCTAGTGGGAGCCCAGAGGAAAGGCGAGTGCCCATTTTCAGGGAGGGAGCAGCGTCAGGAACAGCTTCTTAGACGGTGACAGGAACTGCTCCTCCCCTGGATCTCAGGGACTCAGCTCATCTCCAGCTGAACCTCCTTGTGCCCCTCCCTGTAGAAAGGCAGAGTGTGGGCTGGGCATGGTGGCTCACACCTATAATCCCAGCACTTTGGGAGGCTGAGGCGGGTGGATCACCTGAGGTCAGGAGTTTGAGACCAGCCTGGCCAATACGGTAAAACTCCATCTTTACTAAAAATAAAAATAAAAAATAAAAAATTAGCCGGGTGTGGTGGCGTGCACCTGTAGTCCCAGCTACTCGGGAGGCTGAGATAGGAGAATCTCTTGAACCTGGAAGGCAGAGGTTGTAGTGATCACCAAGATCGTGCCACTGCACTCCAGCCTGGGTGACAGAGTGAGACTCCATCTCAAAAAAAAAAAAAAAAAAGAAAAAAGGCAGAGTGTGGGTGGTGGCCCCTCTCACACAGAGCTCCCAGCTGGAAGGAGAACTTCTCTGTGGTGCCCTGAGGAAGGAAGAGCAGAGACAGCAGCTGATGGAAACAGTCACAAGCCTGATATCAGGACCTCCCTTCACTTCGGTTCTCTTGTTTGATCATCACAGCAATCTGAGAGTGTCAGCAGGGTGGGGACCACCACCCCATGTCACAGATGAAGAAACTGAGGCTCAGCGAAGCTGAGGGCCTTACCCAAGGCCTCACAGATAAGGTGTGGCTGGGCCCACACCAGAAATGTCCTCTGTTCCAGTGCTGTTGAGAGGAACATTCGTGTGCAGCCTTCCTCCCGTGCCCACTGCCCTCAATCCCACTCCTGCGCAGGCCCAACGCCCCTTGGCCATCAGGGCGCTGGCAGCAGAGGGAGTGGCAGTCAAGACAAGGCCAGGAGCAGAGCAGCTCAGGGCAGCCGTGCCAGCTTCCCAGGCTGGGCTCCCCAACTTCTCTGCAAGTTTCCTAGGAAGAGTCCCCTGGAATGGGGCACCAGGAACGAACTTTATAAAATTCTCCACAACCAGCCAAGCAGAACCTATTTTCCCTCACAATGCAATTAACGGCACCAACATTTACAAAATATGATTACAAGCGCTTTGGTTAAGTAGAGGAAAGTATATTAGATAGCAGCGAGGGGTTGATCTTAATGTGCATTTTTTCGAGAGACTTGCATTTTCTTTGTGCAAATAAAGAGGCCCTAAATTCTCCATAGGCACTAAAATCAATGCAGTGGAACCATGATAACAAACACAGGCTCCACTTTTTGCTACATCCCCCAATTAATTAAGCCTTTCACGGGCATGTAATTAGGAACATTAGCAAGTCATAAAATTGCCGTGAGTCTTTAAATTATGTGCTGGCCCTCAGCAATTTGTTTTTAATTCCTTCTGAAGACAATGGCACTGCGGGGCCCAATAGATCTTCATAGCGCCTACTGTGCTCTTCCTAACAGCCCTGCCCCGGCTCCCCTCCTGGCAGCTCCGGTGCCCGCATTTCAGCTCCCAGGGCCCAGGAAGTGCCTGGCAGCTTTGCTTCTCCCTTCTCTCTCTCTCTCTCCCATTTCAATTCCTCCTCTTCCTCTTTCCTTGTGCTTTTCTCTGTCTCCTTTCACCTTTATTTTTATTCTCCGTTTCCTCAGCCTCTTCCTCCTCCTTTAATTCATCCTCCGCTCTTTCTTTTTCCTTACCTTCTTTTCTCAGCTTCCTCCTTCTCCATCACACTCTTCCTCCTCCCTTCTTCCTTTCTTGCCCCTTGACTTGCTCGTCTTTGTTTTTACTTCCTCTTTTTTTTCCATCTTCCCTTTATTTGTCCTTTTCTCCTCCCTGCTCTTTTTCCTTCTCCACTGTTTTCTTGTTTTTGTTTGAGACACGGTCTCACTCTGTTGCCCAGGCTGGAGTGCAGTGGTGCAATCACAGCTCACTGGAGCCTCAAACTTCTGAGTTCAAGCCATCCTCCTGCCTCAGCCTCCTGAGTAGCTGGGACGATACATAGGTGTGCCCCACCACACCTGGTCAACTTTTTAAAATTATCTTGTATGTCAGGCATGGTGGCTCACGCCTGTAATCGCAGCACTTTGGGAGGCTGAGGTGGGCGGATCACTTGAGGTCAGGAGTTGGAGACCAGCTTGGCCAACATGGTGAAACCCTGTCTCTACTAAAACTACAAAACTTAGGCCGGGTACAGTGGCTCAGGCCTGCAATCCCAGCACTTTTGGAGGCTGAGGCGGGCAGATCACGCGGTCAGACGTTCGAGACCAGCCTGCCCAACATAGTGAAGCCCCATCTCTACTAAAAATACAAAAACTTAGCCAGGCATGGTGGCAGGCACCTGTAATCCCAGCTACTCGGGAGGCTGAGGCAGGAGAATCACTTGAACCTGGGAAGTGGAGGTTGCAGTGAGCCGAGATCGTGCCATTGCACTCTAGCCTGGGCGACAGAGTGTGGCTCTCTCTCAAAAGTAAATAAGTAAATAAAGAAATAAACAAACACACTACAAAAATTAGCCAGGCATGGTGGCAGGTGCCTGTAGTCCCAGCTCATCAAGAGGCTGAGGCA
Organism: Trachypithecus francoisi; assembly: GCF_009764315.1. Lineage (NCBI taxonomy): Eukaryota > Metazoa > Chordata > Mammalia > Primates > Cercopithecidae > Trachypithecus > Trachypithecus francoisi. The sequence continues at coordinate 37,529,182 of NW_022681466.1, forward strand.
CGAGAATTGCTTGAAACCAAGAGATGGAGGTTGCAGTAAGATCATATCACTGCACTCCAGCCTGGGCAACAGAGCAAGACTCTGCCTCAAAAGAAAATAAGTAAATAAATAAAAAATAAAAATTGCTTTGTAGAGACAAGGACTCACTGTGTTGCCCAGCTGTGTTACTTGAACTCCTGGCCTCAGGTGACCCACCCGCCTTGGCATCCCAAAGCACTGGGATGAGCGGTATGAGCCACCACACCTGGCCCTCCTTCACTGTTTTCTTGTCTCTCTTCCTCCTCTGTCCCCTCTTCTTTCTCTGCTTCCCCCACCCCCAGCACAAGGCTCCTCCCTGCCCTCCCTGTGACCCCTCAAGAGTGAGCTGGGCACAGGGGCTGCTCCCCCTCCCTCACCCTCCCACCAGACCCCACTCCTGGCTCCTCGATTCCCATTCCCATTGTAAAGAACTAGCCTGACCTGCCACCCTGACCTGCCACCCTGTGATTTGTGGCATCAGTTATATCCCTAGGGAGCCAAACCCTGAAGCAATCTGGAGGTGTCTGAGGGGATGAGGGGTCAGGGTGATGACCCCTGTTCCCACCACCCTTCCTCCTCTGCAGGCCAAGCAGAGGACTGTAGTATTTTCCTTGCTGGCCAAATGCCCTAGAAAGGATCTATGTCTGCCTTGCACTCATCTGCCAGGGCCCCAGCACCCATGGGAGTGGGAGAATCCTGGCCCTGACTGCTATTTGTGGCCCTTCCAAGCCTGTTGCCACCGGCTTCAGGCTTCAGGGGAATTAAGTCTTTGGGCTCAGGCCTTCTAAACCCAGCCCCGCCCTTGCATCTTCCACCCACACCTCCGTTTTCTACCATCCAGAGGTTTCTTTTATTTTATTCCTTTATTTTTTATTTATTTTTTTTTCAGACAGAGTTTCACTCTGTTGGCCAGGCTGGAGTGCAGCAGCATGATCTCGACTCACTGCAACCTCTGCCTCCCAGGCTCAAGCGATTCTCCTGCCTCGGCCTCCTGAGTAGCTGGGATTACAAGCTTGTGTCACCACAGCCAGCTAATTTTTGTATTTTTTTTTTTTAGTAGAGACAGGGTTTCACTGTGTTGGCCAGGCTGGTCTCGAAATCCTGACCTCAGGTAATCCGCCCACCTTGGCCTCCCAAAGTGCTGGGATTATAGGCGTGAGCCACCGCGCCCAGCCCCATCCAGAGGTTTCTAACATGAATCAAGATCTACTGGAAGATGTTGACCCGAGCCTGGAATAGCATCCCTGTCCCGCACTACCAGCCCCATTGGCCAATCAAACCCTTTTCCAAGGTGTACTGAAATTTTGGTTAGAGAAGGACCGACTTCCGTCTAGGCCGCTGTCCCCTTCCTTGGTACCACCAGTATTCCACCCCACTCCTAGAGGTCACAAGACTTCTGTAAAATCTTAGAATCTCCAAGTTTTAGAGCTGGGAGGAACATTACAAAAGAGTGCAGTGGTGCAATCACAGCTCACTGCAGCCTCAAACTCCTGGGTTCAAGCCATCCTCCTGCCTCAGCCTCCTGAGTATGTACCTATGGAAACTCTCCTTCTCAGTATCTTCTCGGCTTCTTCTCCCAGTGAAAACCAGCTCTTTCTGTACTTCCCAAGGGTGATAGGCATTACAAGCACTGGATGCTATTTTGAGTTCTACTTGCCTTCTGGGCACACAGCAAGATTGTCTTCTCCACCCCACTGAGGTTAGTCATGGCCTTTGTGTTTTGTGTGCACCAATGAAATGTGAGCAGAAGTGGTATGTGTCACTCCAGTGGGAGTATTGATGAGCCGAGGTACAATTCTCCATGTCTCCTCCTGGCTACCATGGAAACACATGTTGATATGAAGATATCATGGTGGAGGTGACCTGGAATCTCTGTCATTGCATGGAGGCAGCTTCCCTGGAAAGCTGCCCAGACTCACAGAGGATTTTTTATAAGCAAAAAGTAGCAAAAAATATTTTTGTTGTGTTAAGCCCCTGAGATTTTGATGTTTGTTACCACAACATAATCTGTCCTGTCCTGACTAATCCACCAAAAAAGAGCCTCTGATTGGTCCAGCTTCTCTTTTTGCCCAGGCTTATCATGTGAACTTGTTTTCTCCTTGACTATTCACTGAGCCAGTGTGGGGATTAGTGGCCTTTAGGTCAGGTGCCTACATTACCCCAATCAGGAAAAACAGTTCTTCAATGTGTAAGCTTCCCCTACTCACCAGAATAAATGTAACTTAACTTCTTCTTAAATGCAACGTAACTTCTTAGGTTGGCCTACAAGGCCCTCAGTGAGCTCATGCTCTCTGTCTACCTCTCTCCAACCACCTTTTCTTCTTCTCCCAACACTCTTTCACATCTCAGGTCCTAGAGACACTGAGCTTCTCTTCATCCCCTTATCACGTCAGCTTTGTCACAAGCCATCTCTTTATACATGCTGTTCCCTTTGTCTAAAACGCTGTTCCACTCATGTCTCCTCCTGGGGGGATACTGATTTTAAAATGTTTTAAAATGTTATTGTGTATATTTAAGGCCTACATCATCATACATATAAATATACAGTGGCTTAACACAACAAAAATCTGCTTTTTGCTTTCTGTATATATATGTGTATTTATATACATATGTGTGTGTGTATGTGTACATATATATACACACACCACTGTTTCTTTATTCATCTGTTCATTGAAGGACATGGGCTGTTTCCACATCTTGGCTATTGTGAATAGTGCTGCTGCAGTGAGCATGGGAGTGCAGATGTCTTTACAAGGTGGTGGTCTCATTTCCTTTAAGTATATACCCGGAAGAGAAATGGATGGGTTATATGCTTGTTCTATGGTGATCTCATTTCCTTTAAGTATGTACCTGGAAGAGGAATGGCTGGGTTATATGCTTGTTCTATGTTTCATTTCTTTAGGAACCTCCATACTGTTTTCCATAATGGCTGCACCAATCTACTCTTCTGTTTTTTAGAGTCCCAGGTCAAAACACTGCATGTTCTCACTTATAAGGGGGAGCTGAACGATGAGAACACAGGGACACATGGGGGAGAACCACACACACGGGGCAGTGTCGGGGGTTGTGGGGGGAGGGAGGGCGTCAGAAAGAACAGCTAATAGGTGCTGGGTGATGGGTTGATCTGTGCAGCAAATCACCATGGCACAGGTTTACCTATGTAACAAACCTGCACATCCTGCAAATGTACCCCAGAACATAAAAGTTGATTAAATTAAAAGCCCCAGGCCAAATATTACCCACTCTTTCTAGCCGTCCATGGTCAACCCCAATCTGTGCCCTCACAGCACTCTGCACATACGGCTAGTGTAGACTTACCATGTGCACTTGCGCTTCTTTGCTTATCTGTCTGCCCGCCTGGTCTTTCCAAGACTGCAAGGATCTCATGAGATGAGCAGCATCTTTGTCATCTTTCCATCTCTCTTCTCACCCCAACACGTTGCCTAACAACAATGATGATGAGAAGGCCAATATTTATTGACTGCCTACTACTGCCCTGCACTGGGTGAAACACCATTCAGAGCTGATCTCTTTGAACAATCACTATTACTGTCCTATTCTATATCCTCCAGAACCTCTATACTCGATTGCCTCTCTATAGTCCTGCAGAGGGTCTTAGTAATACTCTGTTGAATGAATGAAAGTTGCCTTCATGAAATTCCTAAATGAATAAATGAATTCTGACTTATCCACAATGAAGAGACCAGGAATTCACATAACACATCCATAAAAAAGCTAAAGATTACCTCCTCCCTCATTCACATAGGCCTGCTTTGTCAACTGCCTAGGCAGCTGTGAGCCTGTCTTCAGGGAGTCTGGACAGTCAGGGTGTCCCCAGTGAAAACAACACACATTCCCCCTCTTGCTGGCACATGCAGGCATTCCCTGACCCTGGCCAACAGCCCCCTTCCAGCCTCAACCAGGACCGACTTGCAGTCTTGACGCCAAGGCAGGCGGGTGCCCCAGGAGCACAGCCTGGAGGCAGCTGCATTCCCTCAGGACAGAGAGCTGTGATTGGAAGCCTGGCGAACAGAGTCTAACCTTGAGTAAGTGTTTTCTTGTTGTCATCCGCAGATCTAACGCGAAGCCTGCAGAGAATGCGCGCTGGAGACATATATTATACCCAGAGCTTTTTATCTCGCACATGTGACCCTGCCCATCATGAGCTGTGCGTTTTATTCTTGCTGGTGGGACAAAAACCACCTCCCACTGCAGCATATATCAAGGGAAAGAATGTTGAACTTTCTTTGCATTAATATAAATAGCTGTTTAGGCCTCATTCCCCAGCCTGGGACCCTCTGTGCACCTGTCCTTCATCTACTCTATTTGGCATCTGGTTCAAGTTTGGTTTATTTAGAGCTCAGGTCGGCGGGCTTTTACATATTAAAGGTGCATTTTAAAAGAGCATTTTCTATTCTAATTTGGGGGAGCCAAGCTCTTTAGGGCTTTCGGGAGCGGTGTCCACCTGATTTACATTTCCCCCATTGGAGCTGAGCCACAGACGCACATTAGAATGTAAATAATAGTGATGGATACATGTATCTTTAAAGATTCATTTTTCTCTCCATTTTTTCTTTCTTTGAGGGGAGGGGACAGGCCAGGGAGGAACTGAAGTATTCAGGCTGTGGGGGCAGAGGAAAGAAAGAGGAGGGAGGATGTACTGGGTTTCCCAGGAAGGCTGCAGTTCCCAGGGGACAGAAGGCAGCAGTCCAGATAGCTGGGGTGCCAGGGTCTCTGCAGGAGGCAAAGCCAGTTCCTGCTTTTTCCGGGAGAGGCTACTGCACTGCGATTGAGCCAGTGTTTCAATATTGGCTCCAGGCCGGGCACGGTGGCTCACGCCTGTAATCCTAGCACTTTGGGAGTGGAAGGCAGAGGCAGGTGGATCACTTGATGTCAGGAGTTCCAAACTAGCCTGGCCAACATGGTGCAATCCCATCTCTACTAAAAATATTTTAAATATTAGCAGAGGCTGGTGGTGGACACCTATAATCCCTGCTATTTGGGAGGCTGAGACAGGAGAGTCGCTTGAACCCAGGAGGTGGGGGTTGCAGTGAGTCGACATGGTGCTGTTGCACTCCAGCCTGGGCAACAAGAGTGAAACTCTGTCTCAAAAAAAAAAAAAACAAAAAAAAAAAACCATGGTTCCAGCATGGCTTTGGGAAGTTCCCTTCACCTCTCTGAGCCCACCAGGCCAAGGGATCATAGAAATCATTCCACACAGGGTGGCCATGAGGAATAAATGAAGTGACACCTAGGAAACCCTGGCACAGTGCTTGACCTACAACCTGTGAGTGGCTTTATTCATGTTGGCTTTTGTTCATAATTATTATCCTTGTAAATCTTGCCTTCTGTCCCAAGCGCTGGTGCCCTGCACATGGCAGGCACTTGATGAGTGTGTGTAAACTGGACTCCATTCATTCAATGACAAGAAATTTACCTGAGCCTTGTGCAGTGGCACACGCCTATAATCTCAGCTATTTGGAGGCTGAGGTGGGAGGACTGCTTGAGCCCAGGAGTTCAAGACTGTGGTGAGCTGTGATCATGCCACTGCACTCAGCCTGGATGATAGAGCGAGACCCTATCTCTAAAAAAGAAAGAAAGAAAGACATTAACCCAGCTCCTACTGTGGGTTGGAGGAAGATGATGATTCGGACATGGTTCCTCACCTCTACCCACCTGCCACTCCTGCCAAAGGCAGGTCTTACCCACCTCCTGGTGGCCTCCATGTAAGCCATGTTCTCTCATACTTTCCATGCCCTAAGCCCAGGACCTCCTCTCCCCTCTGCTTCACCTGAATAGATCCCATTCAGCCCCATTCCAGGAAGCCTCTCCAACCCTCCGAGCTGGGTCAGGTGCACTCCCTGAGGGTCCGGAGTGTCCATTACTTCCTCCCATCACACCACTTACCATCCTACATGGTAACCAGTATGTCTGTATCTCCTACTAAAGTCCAAGCCCCAGGAGAAGAGGAATTGTGTCTGTTTTGGTCACCTTTATATCCCCAGCCTGGCAGATATTAGGTGCTCAATACATGCTTGTTGAACGAATGAATCTCTGTATAACCAAACCAACACATAGCACACACTAGGTGCTCAATACATGTTTGTAAAATAAAATGATGAAGTTGATGCTTTCAAGGAATTCACAGTCTCATCAGGGATCAACACATGTGCTGCTATTTTGTGCAAATGGAGCTCAGAAGGAGCAGCTGGGAGAGTCAGGAGACCTTCCTAGAGGAGGCAGCAGGTCAGTAGAGTCTTGAAGAATAAGTAGGGATTGTTCCAGAGGAAGAGTGAGAGATGTTGAACAGAGTGGAGATTTTGACAGGGGAGACCCTGTCAAGACCCTGAATGGGAACACCAAGAGACAGAATTCTTTCCTGGATCTTGGGCCAGGATGCTGTTGTTAAGCAATTTGGGATGGGATTCATCTGGGATGTGTTTTCAAATGTGGGCACAGGTAGAGCTAATTGTGGGGAGCGGGGAGAGGCTGGAGCAGTGCGGTGGGGAGATGTCTGGCCTCAGCTGTAGCTGAGAAGTGGGAGGGAGAGTAAGGGTAAGGAGAGAATGCCCACCCCTTATCCCTGAAAGGAGACCCAGCTTAGGTGCTCACAGCCAGGCAGGGACCAGGCCTGGTTCCCAGAGCCCCTGAGGGGCTGGGATAGTAAGGATGGAGGAGGAGATAAGATGAAGGTGCCCTCCTGGCCTCGATTTCCCCAGCAAGAAGCTTGGGCTGATATGATTGCTTCAGAAATCCAAGGGAGAAAGCCTAGAGCCATCACTCAGGAGCCATGGTGGGGAGCAGTGGTGATGTCAGAAGCAATGACAGTGCAGAAGGGAAAACAAGAGGGGGAGAAGGAAAGAGAATCAGGGACCAGAGAAACAGGAAGTTAGGGTGGGGGGAGTGGGAAATGGGTGTTGGGACAGCAGAGGCACAGGGGTGCAGAATGGTGGGGGGCAGGGGAGCGCCTCCCAGGAAGGGAGGTTCAGAGCTCAGCTATAGCAGTGCTGGGAAGAGGAAGGCAGTGGGGACTCTGGAGGCAGAGGGCAGATGAAGATGTTCTTTCATCTTCTTCCTGGCAAGAAGGGGTCAGGCCGTGATAGGGAGAATGACGGAAAGTCTCATCGGAGCTGTTGGTTTGAAAGAATTTGTCTTTGGAACAAGCTTTTTATCAGTCAGCTTTAAAGATCAGCATTCCTTAGAGGCCGCTCCATCTTTCTCTCTCTCTGTTTCTCTCCCGCATCCCCTCCTTCTCCTGGTCCCTCTGTCTCCCTTCACATCTCACAGTCCCTTTTTTGGTCCCGCATTTGTCCGTGTGGTTTTTCTGCTCCTGGAAGTCCCTCGCCCTCTTCTTCTGCTTCACTACTCAGTGACAACAGGCCAGGCCCTGCTCCATGTCTCCAGGTGGCCGTGGGGACCGAGAGGGGAGAGGGCAGGGGCAAGACTGGCAAAGCCAGGGCTGTGAGGCCCTGGGTCCCATGGAGGAAAAGGGGTGAGGAGAGCTGCAGGCCATGGGGTCCCTTGCCCCCACCACAGCCCCCCTCTCCTAGTCAAAGTACCTCTGCTCATCATGGCCAACTGCCCAGGTATGGGCCTCACCTGTCCCGTGTCCACAGCACAGCCAGGTTCAAGGAGCCAAGGGAGAGAGGCTGGTGCTTACAGGGTGTCAGACTGTCTCCCATGTTAGCCAGAGAGGAGTCTGGGCCTCATTTTCCCCAGGGAAACCTGAGGCATCGCATTCTCATGAGGCAAGTGAGGGAAGTGCAGATGGAGCCGATAGCAAGGAGGGGCCAGCTTTAAGGTCAGAAGGAAGTCAAGCCAGAAAAAGTTGGGGGCGGGGTCACCCTCCTTTTCCAGTCCCTCTCCTTTCTCATTAGCATTTTATGTTCCCCACCATCAGCTGAGATAGCCTAGGCCTTATCTCGTCTCCTGCCCTGGCTGGGATGGCCTGGAGAATTCTCATTTCCCGCCCCTGGGTGTTCAAGCTGAAAAGTTAATGATTTGTTTTTCTTGGAGGGGATAGGGCTGGGGGGCGGGCATGGGGTCACCGGTTTCCTTGGAACCACCAGGAGCTTCCTTCTTTCTTTCTAGTCCAGGAGGGGTCATGAGCTAGGGAGGAGGAGAGTGCATTGTTGGCCTGGGTGTCAGGCCTGAGCTGCGGCTCCAAGAAGCCCCAACCTGGGGCCAGCAACTCTAAGCCATTTCTGAGGTGCCTCATGAGCACCCCACCCTCCAGAGCTTGGGGGTGACCCTCTGGGGCACCAGGCTCCCTCCCCATGCCAGGCCCTGCTATTCCCAGTGTCTGGAATGGGAGGGGTCTGTGCTCCGTGAGAAGCAGGGAGCGAGCCAGGCCGTGTGTACAGAGAGGCATCAATTTCACAGGGCTTGCTCCTGAGTGGGTTTCACATAAAAGGATTAAAGTGAGAGGAAGTGCAGAGGAAATGGATGTTGGACACCTTGTTAAACGGGCTGTCAGGGCTCCCAGAGCGTGGGTGCTAACTCTATTCCCTGTCTCCACAGACAGCAGGCCAGGCCATTACCTGAGCGATCAAAGATAGGGCGTGTGAGTCCAGAGAGTTCTGACAGCACCTGGAGGACCCACATCAGGTCCCACTCTTCCCTGCAGGGCCAGGTAGGAAGATGGGGCCTGGACTAGACCCACTGCCACCTCTCAGGCCTCGTTCCTGAGGGGTCAAGGAAATGGAGGCTCAAAGCTTCCACTCACCTGTGCCTGGGGAGCTCCTGGCCCTGGGATTAAATCACAGCACGATTTGGGTGTGGGGAGGGAGGTGGGAGGGCATTTGACCTAATGATGTGTAGATTACCATTTCCTTCCTTATCTTAACACCGAGGGACATTCTTTTTCCTGAGCCCGGAATTGGCTCGGTTTGTGAATGAGTCTGATGGGATCAGTACTTTTCCTGGAGAGATAAGGGGGTTATCAGGGTGGAGGGAGGTCTTCCTCTGAGAGGAGCAGCTGAGAGAAGGACCTGCGGGTGGGGGGGCATGCCGTGGGGAGAGTCTGAGTGACCTACTAGCCGGGTAGCTCACCCATCTGTACCGGGACCCCTGGCCATTCCCCTGGCTGTCCCTCCTCTGTCTGGACTGCTTCCTGCCCACTTCACTCAGCCAATTCTTGCTCATTCTTTTTATTTATTTATTTATTTATTTATTTATTTATTTTTGAGTCTTGCTCTGTCACCCAGGCTGGAGTGCAGTGGTGCGATCTCACTGCAACCTCCGCCTCCACCAGGTTCAAGCGATTCTCCTGCCTCAGACTCCCAAGTAGCTGGAATTACAGGTGTGCATCACCATGCCCAGCTAATTTTTGTATTTTTAGTAGAGACAGGGTTTCGCCATGTTGGCCAGACTGGTCTTGGACTACTAACCGCAGGTGATCTGTCCGCTTCGGCCTCCCAAAGTGCTATGATTACAGGCGTGAGCCACTGTGCCTGGTCAATTCCTGCTAATTCTTTAGATGCTTTACAGCCCTGGCTGAATGTTCAGATCCCCTGGGAAACTCTACACACTTTCCCAAGCTAGGACCCACGGCAGAAGATGAAGCCAGAATCTCTGGGAGCTCTAGGCCGGGTCTTCAAAGTCCTCTTACAGGTGCCCCAGGAGGCTTTCCCTAATGCCTCAGGCTGTTAGAGACCCGTCCCCTCTGTTGCCTCAGCTCCTGAGGCAGATCTCCACAGATCACACCTACCACAGGACAGGGCAGTTTTCTGTTTACCTTTCTGTCTAGACCTCCCAGCCCAGACTGTGAACGCCCTGAACGTAGGGCCAGGGGCACTCACCATTGCTTCCTGGGCTTAACCCTGCACTTGGTGGACTGTGGGAGGTTGGGAATGAGAGCAGGTCTTAAGTCATCTTCCCATCTCCTCTACCTACAGCAGAGGCTGTATAGAGCTGGTGCTGGTGTGCACATTGAATGTGTGATGATTGCATTTCATTTCACCCTCTGAGATGTGGGGATGGGAGGAGAGTTAGCAGAGGTCCCCTCATCTTGCCTAGTTGGGGTGCAAATAGGGTTTCAGGACAACTCCTCCCCTGTCCCCACCCTAACGCCTTTGATTTTTTTATTTTTAATTTTCCTTTTTAGAGACAGGGTCTCACTCTGTCACCCAGACTGCAGTGAGGTGATGCAATCGTAGCTCACTGCAGCCTCAGAACTCTGGGCTTAGCCTCCCAAAGCTCTGGAAATATAGGAATGAGCCACCGCACTCAGCCACCCACTGATTTTTTTAAAAATATTTATTTATTTATTTTTGAGATGGAGTCTTGCTCTGTCACTCAGGCTGGAGTGCAGTAGTGCAATCTTGGCTCACTGCAACGTCCACCTCCCGGGTTCAAGTGATTCTCTTCTCATGCCTCAGGCTCCCAAGTAGCTGGAATTATAGGTGAGCATTACCACGCCCAGCTAACTTTTGTATTTTTGGTAGAGATGGGATTTCACCATGTTGGCCCAGCTGGGTCTCAAACTCCTGACCTCAAGTGATCCTCCTGCTTGTGCTCCCAAAGTGCTGAGATTACAGACATGAGCCACTGTGCCTGGCCCACCCACTGATTTTTAAATGCTTTCAACATGGGGAGATGAGAGTTTAGATCAGACATCAGCAAACTTTTTCTGCAAAGAACCAGGGTAGGCCAGGCACAGTGGCTCATGCCTGTAATCCCCACACTTTGGGAGGCCAAGGCGGGTGGATCACCTGAGGTCAGGAGTTCCAGACCAGCCTGGCAAACATGGTGAAACCCTGTCTCTACTAAAAATACCAAAACTAGCCGGGTGTGGTGGCACGTGCCTGTAATCCCAGCGACTCGGGGGGCTGAGATAGGGGAATCACTTGAACCTGGGTGGTGGAGGTTGCAGTGAGTCAAGATGGTGCCACTGCACTCCAGCCTGGGCGACAGAGTGAGACTCCATTAAAAAAAAAAAAAAAAAGAGCCAGGGTAGTAAATATTTTGGGATTTGGGCCATAAGCTCTTTGTCTCAACTACTCAACTCTGCTGTGGTTGTTCAAAAACAGCCAGAGACATAACATAAATGAGTGGGCGTGGCTGTGCTCCATAAGTGTTTTATTTATGGATGCTGAAACCTGAATTTCCTACAAGTTTCACATGTCACAACATTTCTTCTGTTGATTTTTTTCAACCTTTAAAAATGTCATCCTTCACTCATGGTCACACACAAACAGGGGCAGGCCACCTGGAACAGGCCAATGGGCCATCATTTGCAGATTCCTGGTTTAGGCAAAATTGTTTATGAAAGTTCCCAATTCCAAGCTTGCAGCCCAGCTCTGCTCTCCCTCGTCCCCTCCACCCCCACGCACTCCTGAGGTTACCAGGGACCTGGGCCACACCAGCTGTCCCTCGATAAGATAGAGGTATGTGTGTGAAGGGACTGGAGCAAGTGAGCGGAAACCCTGATCCCTCCAGGGATGGGGGCGGGAGCGTGAAGGCTGTGAATTTGAGAGACGTGCTGATAAGTAATGTAGTTTCACTTCAGGTCATTTCCTGAAAGTCAGATCCACTTTGCACGTGAGGACAAGAGTGGGCGCTTCCCAATTCACTCTCGGGGCCTCCAAATTAGAAGCCAAATAGGATGTAGCTTTTGCCTGGGCTGCGTCTTCATCTGTCAAGAGCAGTTATCTTCAGCGTGCCACTGGGGCCTGCTACTGTCTGTCACTCACCCCCACCCAGTGCCTGCATTGTTGCTGTGGGGGCATGCACACCCCAGCAGGGGGAGGTGTCCAGTAACGGGTCCAAGATGCCACTGGTTATTCCAACAAGGAGGGAGGTGAGATGGGGCCCCAGAGGGAGGACTTACCCAGCCAGGTCTTTAGAGGAACCTGCTACTTCTGGCCCAAACTTCTAGCCACAGTCTTGCCACTTAGAGCCTAGGCTAGACTCCTGGAGGTTCTCTCTGGAAAAGGGTTGAGAATGCTCTATAAAGGCCCAGTTATCTAGAGAGGAAGGAAAATAGCAGAGTCTGATGCTCAGAAACTGCCAGCTTCAGGCCTTGCACTGTGGCTCTCATCTGTAATCCCAGTACTCTGGGAGGCTGAGGCGGGAGGACTGCTTGAAGCCAGAAGTTTGAGACCAGCCTGGGCAATATAGTGAGACCCCGTCTCTACAAAAAACATAAAAAGTTAGCCAACATGGTGGCGTATGCCTGTAGTCCCTGCTACTCAGGAGGCTAAAGCAAAGAGGATCACTTGAGCCCCAGAGATCAAGGCTGCAGTGAGCTGAGATTGCGCCATTGCACTCCATCCCAGGCTAGAGTGAGACTCCATCTCTAAGGAAAAAAAAAAAACAAACATGCAACAAAACTGCCAGCCCCAGCTGGCAGAGATGCGGGGAGAGATGGGAAAGAAGGCAGGAAGATGGATGGTGACTCAGAGAAAACCCAGACAGAAAGGGCCTCTGAGTCACATATTCAGATTCCTAATCTCAGCCCAGACCTTGACTTGCTGTGTGACCTTGGGCCAATTGCTTTGTCTCTTTGAGTTTAAATGTCCTCAACATGGAGAGTCTTACCAACTTTGGCCCATCTCAAGCCTGTACAGTTTAAGGCCCACAGGAAACCCAAGAGAGCATCTTCTAGGCCCCAGATGTCATTCCTGTGCAAGGCTGAAAGTCAGTGTGTCCCGGAAGACAGCCTGGGTGCAGTGTGTTCTGCAGTAGGACCACTGAACTCATGGCACCCTATTCTTTCCTTGCTCTCCCCCGCAGCAGCAGTCTGGGGGTCTAGAAGTTGAGTTGACCTGTTTCTTTGTCCTCCTTGCCCCCAAAAACTCCATAGGAAAAGACACTCTTTGTAATCAGAAGACTTAGGTTAAGACTCAGCTCATCACCAGTCACGTGATGACTGGCAAATGACCTCTCTGAACTTCGGGGTTCTCATCTATAAAATGAGTCTAACAATATCTCATTGGACTGTGGTGACAAGTTGTCTTAGGAATGTGAAAGTGCTTTGTAAACATAACGGCCACACCTGATACATATGTACATCTTTCCCTCTGCCCACAGCCAGTCACAAGGGTCTCACTATGCCCTAATGCCATCCCAGCCATGCTGCAGAGATAGAACCAGAGTGGGCAAGGACTCTGTTGACACCCTGCCCCATCCCCATCCCCCGATTTGGCAATGCTGGAGGCTGCAATGCTGGACTCCTAGAGTTGATTTATTGGAGAATGGGGCTTTCATTCCCATTTGCTTCAACCAGCCCTGACTGGGTCCCCACACCCTGGGTAGTTGAGCCAGGCTGGGATGTGGCCTCCTAGCCATGCTCTCTGGGCCCCATGGCCCTGGCCTATCACCTCTGTTCCCACCCAAATCATCCAAGGCCGTGAACCTAGCCTCCCTGCCTTGCTCTCTGAGAATCAATGGTCCCACACCTCCCAAGATGACTGAAAAGGGGAACACTTCTACCCCACCTTCTCCCATGTATGGGTGCCATGCCTTCTCTGCAAAAACAATCCAGTATTGTTTGAAAAATTACAAGAGCAAAATATGCTCCTTAGAAAACACTTAAATACAGGAATATACAGGAAAAAGAAAAGGAAGAAAGAAATGTGGTCTAATATCCATAATTTATAAGGAACTTAAACAAATTTATAAGAAAAAAAAAGCCAAACAACCCCATCAAAAAGTGGGCAAAGGATATGAACAGACACTTCTCAAAAGAAGACATTTAAGCAGCCAACAAACATGAAAAAAAGCTCAACATCACTGATCATTAGAGAAATGCTAATCAAAATCACAATGAGATACCATCTCTCACCAGTTAGAATGGCAATCATTAAAAAGTCAAGAAACACAGTTAGAATGGCAATCATTAAAAAGTCAAGAAACAATAGATGCTGGCGAGGCTGTGGAGAAATAGGAACGCTTTTACACTGTTGGTGGGATTGTAAATTATTTCAACCATTGTGGAAGACAGTTTGTGGATTCTTCAAGGATCTAGAACCAGAAATACCATTTGACTCAACAATTCCATTCCTGGGTATATACCCAAAGGAATATAAATCATTGTACTATAAAGACACATGCACACCTATGTTTACTGCAGCACCATTTACAATAGCAAAGGCATGGAACCAACCCAAATCCCCATCAATGACAGACTGGATAAAGAAAATGTGGTACATATACACCATGGAATACTATGCAGTCATAAAAAGGAATGAGATTATCATGTCCTTTGCAGGGACATGGATGAAGCTGGAAGCCATAATTCTAAGCAAAGTAACACAGGAGCAGAAAACCAAATACCGCATGTTCTCACTCATAAGTGGGAGTTGAAGAATCAGAACACGTGAGCACAGGGAGGGGAATGTCACACAACAGGGTGTGTTAGGGGATGGGGGGTGAGGGGAGGGAACTTAGAGGGGTCAATAGGTGCAGCAAACCACCATGGCACATGTATACCTATGTAACAAAGCTGCGTGTTCTGTACATGTATCCTGGAACTTAAAATAAAAATACAATGAAAGAAAGAAGAGAGAGAGAAAGAAGAAAAAAGGAAAAGAAAGAGAAAGAAAGAAAGAGAGAGAGAGAAAGAGAGAGAGAGAAGGAAGGAAGGAAGGAAAGAAGGAAGGAAGGAAGGAAGGAAGAAAGGAAGGAAGGAAGGAGGGAAGGAAGGAAAGAAAGAGGAGAAAAGGAAGGAAAGAAGGAAGGAAGGAAGGAAAGAAGAAAGAAAGAAAGAAAGAGAGAGAAAGGCTTGCTCTTGGCCTTCCTTTCCTGTGCCTGTGCCCTTCTTTAGGAAACCCTGTGGACTTGCCCCTACTGGAGCCTATGTGGCTCAGCCCCTCCAGGCTCGTAAGCAGTCAGGGCAGTGATAGTGATCGGGCCTCCCTGTCTGTGGCCCTCCTAGTAACAAGCCCTGTATACAATGGGTGCTCAATAAATGTCGTGGTTGACCAGGTGAGGGTATATTTCCTGGGATGTTATTACAGTCTTGTTGAGGGCAAGAGGAGGTAGTTGGTTGCCTTGTTCTTGTGAGGGCAGGAAGAGTGACATAACATTAGGTCAGAAATTAAGATTTGGGGCAGAATGGCGAGGTACCAGCAAAATAACGATCCTTTTAATGACAGGATGAAGATGGGAACTCTAAGGCTCTGTTTCTCTGCTATGGGGTGGAAAGCGATATCAACTTTGAATGGAATTTTTTTTCATTCAATCATGCAGTCAGCTAGTACTCACTGAATTCCTTCTGTGTGTCAGCCGCCGGGCTCAGACATGAGCAAGGAAGGCACCCAAATGAAGAAAAGAGTAAGAACATTTTGTCTGTCAATGGATGAATGGATAAAGAAATGTGAGATATAGATATAGGTATAGATAATATTCATTAGCCTTTAAAAATTAGAAAATCCTCCCTTTGCAGCAACATGAGTAAACCTGGAGGAGGTTATGCTAGGTGAAATAAGCCAGACACAGAAAGACAAATACTGCACGACCTCTCTTACATGTGAAATCTGCAATAGTCAAACTCATGGAAATGGAGGTAGGTGGAATGGTGTTTACCAGGGACTAGAGGAAGGTGGAAATGCGAGATGCCGATCTTGGGGTATGAGGTTTCAGTTACAAAAGCTGAATAAATTCTGGAGAGCTAAGGTACAACAATGTGACTCCAGTGAACAATATTGCATTGTACACTTGAAATTTGCTAAGAGGATAGATCTTAAGTGTTCTTACCACCAAAAGAAAAGAAAGAGAAGAAAATTGTACCTGTGAGGTGATGGATGTGTTAGCTTGATTATGGTGAATATTTCACAATGTATACATCTATCAAATCATCAAATTAGACACCTCAAATATATGCTTTTTTTTTTTTTTTTTTTTTTTTTGAGACAGTCTCGCTCTGTTGTCCAGGCTGGAGTGTAGTGGTGTGATCTTGGCTCACTGCAACCTCTGCCTCCTGGGTTCAGGCAAATCTGCTGCCTCAGCCTCCTTAGTAGCTGGGACTACAGGTATGCACCACTGCACCTGGCTAATTTTTGTATTTTTAGTAGAAACAGGGGTTTCATCATTATGGCCAGGCTGGTCTCAAACTCCTGACCTCAAGTGATCTGCCCACCTTGGCCTCCCAAAGTGCTGGGATTACAGGTGTAAGCCACTGAGCCCAGCCAAATACATGCAATTTTAAATGGCCAACGTATCCCACTAAAACTAGGGGAAAAGAAGGACATTTTCCTGGAGGAAAAGGACTGGAGGTGGGGGAGGCGGGGAAGGGAAGGGAGGGAGGTGAGAAGAGGAGGAGGGAGCTGAGTGGTTGCCTGTTTCCAGGAGGTTGGGAGAACAGTGTGGCCTGAGTCCTAGATGCCCTGGCAGTCCACAGTGAGTGTAGGCGGTGTCCTGCCCCCCATGCCCTTTGCTGGTCTCCTACAGATGGAAGCCGCCCTAGCAATGGGAGGAGGGCTGGCCAGGGGATCCCTTGGCATCCTCCCCCAGGTAAAGGAAGCTGTTTCTGTCTCTGAGCCTGCACACCACCTGTAAATGCCATCATCTTAGATCAAACTTAGATCAGACTAGTCTCCCCATCCCCCTAAGCAATTGGCAGGGACCGGTTTGATTTAAGTTACCCATGGTGGGCCTGGAGGTGGGTAGGGAGAGAAGGGAATGTAGTTTAAGTTAAAACAAAACAAAACCAAAAAACGTTTGTGGTTGAGAGCTCTCAACTGGAACAGCCTGACTGGCTGGGCCCAAAGCCAGAAGACAGGTCCCAGGATCAGGTGACCCTGCCATGCACTTGGGAAGGCCCTGGGGGGTTGAGGGGTTAATGCCACTTCCTCCCCAGGCCACCCTCCAGAGCTCTGCCTTTTCCTATCTTCCTCCAGCCTCATCTCCCATCAGGCTACTTAGTTTGAGGTCTGAAGGGAGGGAGGGCCTAGGCCCAAGGACTTCAGAATGAAGAGGAGGTGAGGGTTCTTGATGGTTGAGTAGGAGTTTGCCAGACAGAGAAGTGATTGGAGGGCATTTTCAGCAGAAGCAACGCATGAACAGATCACGCAGGGTGAGGAAGGCTGGGTGTAAGAAACAGCGGGCTGCTGTGCGGGAGTGGAGCCAGAATGCCTGGTTTGCATCCAGCATTCTAGTTCCTCTCTTTCTTTCTCTCTTTCTCCCTTTCTCTCCCTCTTTCTTTCTTTTTCTTTTTTTAAATTTTTATTTATTTATTTATTTTATTGTTGAGATGAAGTCTCACTCTGTCACCCAGGCTGGAGTGCAGTGGTGCAATCTCCACTCTGCAACCTCCACCTCCCAGATGCAAGCCATTCTCCTGCCTCAGCCTCCCGAGTAGCTGGGACTACAGGCATGTAGCAAAAAATTGCCACCACGCCAGGCAATTTTTTTTTTTTTAGTACAGACAGGGTTTCACTACATTGGCCAGGATGGTTTCAGTCTCCTGACCTCGTGATCCACCCACCTCAGCCTCCTAAAGTGCTGGGATTACAGGCATGAGCCACTGCGCCCAGCCTGTGTAGCTATCTTTAGATACACAAATACTATTGTATTACAACTGTCTACAGTATTCAGTATAGTAACGTGCTGTACAGATTTGTAGCCTAGGAGCATAGGCTATGCCATACAGCCAGGGTGTGTCATAGGCACTGCCAGGTAGGTTTGTGTAAACACACTCTCTGATGCTCACAGAGTGATGAAATCGCCTAACAACGCATTTCTCAGAACATATCCCCATCGTTAATCAACACACAACTGTGTATAATAAAGCACATAGAGCAGTGCCTGGCACACAGTGAGCGTTGATCAATGTTAGCTGCTATCATTATTATTATTATCAGAGGTGGAGGGGAGTGGCCACAGAACAAGCTAGAAAGGGAGGCGGAAGCCTGCCTGGGAAGGGCCTTGAACATCGGGCTCAGAAGCTTGGGGTTGACACTGAAAGCAGCAGGGAAACATGAAATGTTTTTTTTTTTTTTTTTTTTGAGACAGAGTCTTGCTCTGTCACCCAGGCTGGAGTGCAGTGGCCTGATCTCAGCTCACTGCAAGCTCCGCCTCCCGGGTTCACGCCATTCTCCCGCCTCAGCCTCCGGAGTAGCTGGGACTACAGGCGCCTGCCACCTCGCCCGGCTAGTTTTTTGTATTTTTTGTAGAGACGGGGTTTCACCGTGTTAGCCAGGATGGTCTCGATCTCCTGACCTCGTGATCCACCCGTCTCGGCCTCCCAAAGTGCTGGGATTACAGGCTTGAGCCACCGCGCCCGGCCGAAATGTTTTTTAAATAGAAGAATGATACACTTTACAGACAGTTTACTCCAGGACCTGGCAAACAGCAGGCATTTAATAAATACCTCTGGAATGAATTAATGCATCGAGATTGGAGGAGGAGAGACCAATTAGGCGGACACTTCCGCGACCCACGTATCCCATCATGAGGGCTGAACCCAGGGCAGCTGCCATGGAGTTTTGGGGGGACCCTCAGCCAGGCACTGGGCTTCCCTGCCCACCCCCACCTGCCCACCCCCCGCCTAACCCAGACAGGCGGCTTCATGGTCCCTGTTGCTCGTGCGCAGCGCACAACACCGCCTCATAACTCACTGTGCTTATGATGAAGCGGAGCGGTTGTTTGGGAAGACAGCCACTCTGATACCCAACAGCCCCCAGGGCCGTTCCTGATGTTTCTCTTCCACCATCCACTGCTTAACATGCCAACTCTCCCTCCCACACCCTGCTCCCCATGCACCTCCAATGGCACCGATCTCTTCCCCCATTCACACACACCCCTCCGCCTGCCTCTCCAGTGCAGCAGCCTGGAGGAAATTTATTGCAGCTCCAGACTGCTATGGGCAAATACTAATAAAATGCTGTTTTGCTGCAATTTGTTTAATTGGCCACAGAAGAGACGTCGTGAGCACGTGCAGCCTTTACCCGCGACTGCCTGCCTTCCCGCCTGCCCAGCTCACAGATGCTCTCTCCTCCCTCCGCCTTGTCTCCCCGGCTGTGGCTACCGAGAATGGGATGATGCAGAGAGGAGGGATAAGAGCGGAGGTCGAATGAGCCCATCTCCATCTATTCTTACAGCATTTTACTGAGTGAACCTTTCACCCATGAACCTTGGGATCCTGTGAACAGCCAGACAGCCTGAGTTCAAATCGCACCACTTATTTCCTCCTCTTACTGATGTCACCTTAGGCAAGTCATGCAACCTCTCTGTGCCCCAGTTTCCTCATCTGTAAAACGGGAACGATAGCAACACTGTTGTGAGGATTAAATGAGCTACTTTATGTAAAACACTCAGAACAATGCTTGGTCCACAGGAGGCGCAAAATCAATGTGAAGGACTTGGACTGCTTGGGTTCTAATCCCAGCTCTGCCACTTAGCAGTTGTGTGCCTTGGGCATGTTACTTAAGCACTTTGTAGCTCCGTTTTGCCATCTGTGAAATGGGATAGTGATTACATCTATCTCATAGAGTTGGGTGAAGATTAAAGGGATCAATCAACAGAAAGGGATGAGAACAGATCCTGCCATAAAGTAAGAGCTGCAAAAGCATAAACCGTTGTGCTAAACAGACAGTGGCAGTGGCGGGAGCTAAGTGCTCCGGGTGGGGGTGCTTGGGAAGACTTTGCACCCCACGTTCCTTCACTGGAGTGAGTTATGGGGCAGGGGTGAGTCCCCAGAGATGAGAATTCCCAATGGTACACAGTTCGAGCTGCTTCCTTGTGTCTTAAGGCCAGTGAAAGACCCTCGCAGTGTGTCTCTCGTGGGTTAGGAGGTGCAGTCACCCTGCTGCAGCTCCCCAGACAGAGCCTGGGGCTGTGCTGCTGCTCATGGGGTCAGCTCAGCCTCCCAGCTGCTCCCCTCTTGGCCCCTGGCACCCACTCCCCGGGGGTGGGCATCTTGCCACCTGCCAGATGGCACTAGCAGAGGCTGGGGCGTGGGGGTGGGTGGGGAGCATTAGGCCAGGCTGCAGGAGCTGGGCACAGGGGTCTTGGGACAGATGGGCTTGTGTCTGTCCCAAGAATAGCATGCCTGGGGCAGGGCAGGGACAGCCCTGTGAGGCTTTTGGGAGCTGGCTGAGGCCTGTAAGATACAGTGCACACGAGCATTCATACATTTACACACATCCATGCACAAAAATGTGTGGCGTGTTTCCGGCAACCTTGACTTAGCTGGCTCAGGCACTTTTGTCCAAAGGAAACTCACCACTGCTAAAGAAACCTTACACCCTGACCTCTAGGTCACGAATGCTAGAGCGTGCCACAGGTTGCAGGAAGCACTTACACCACTCCCACTCCAGGCTTTGCTTCCCACATCTGCAAAATGTGGAGATAGCTTCCCTGCCTCCCCGGGAGGAGGTCAGTGGAGCAGGCCTGAGAAGAGCACCTTGGAGCCAGCTGCTCAGGTTTGGATTCAGGCTTTTGTCCTGGGGATTAAACTGTGTGCCCTTGGGCAAGTAACTTCACCTCTCCGTGTCTCACTTTCCTTATCCATAAAATGGGGATGAAGACAATAGCACATACCTCAGAGGGATGTCATGAGGGTTAGAAAGGAGCTAATGCCATGAGTGCAGGAAATGGGGTGTGGAAACCGGGCCTGGCACTGCAGGCTTACCCTCTCCCTGGGCCACTTCATGACTGCTGCCCAGCGGCAGTTCCTGTTGCTGTGCTGGACTCTCTGATGACCAAGGGTAGGGACTTGTCTCTTGTCTGGCACATGGTAGCATTCAGCAAATACTCTTGGCTTGTTGGCAGGATGAGTGGCCTGTGTGGGGGTCCCAGCCTGCTAGGGTGAGCAGGTTGCTGGGCAGCTCCCCCAGCCGACCCTCGGAGGCCCTCAGCCCTGCCGCTTCATCTAGAATGGTACCATCCGCAGACACAAGCAGCCCCATGCTACCCCTACAGCCCTAGGCCGGGTGCTCTGAGTCTCCCTCCTCTACACTCCACCCACAAATTGAAGCCCGCCCTGCCTCTGACTGCTCCCCTTCCCAGTTCAGGCATAATCTCCCCCAAGCAGGGCTTTGATCCCGCCTCCCCCACCTGGAGCCTCTCTCACAGCTCCCTGGGCTGCTCAGCGAAGTGCACACATCCTTGCTGTACTTTCTAGGCTCTTCCTCGAAAGGTGAGGGCCTTCCCAAAGCAGTCTATCTTCCATTGTACAGAAGAGAAAGCCGAGGCCCCAGAAGGGAGAACGGTGCCACCTCTCACAGTCCTGAGGGGAGCAGCCAGGAGAGCCGGGGCTTGGGGTGTCCAACAAGGAAGGGATCATGTAAGTCGGGGGCTGGCACTAAACACCTATGTCCTGCCCTCACCCATGAATGACCCCACATTCTGTTAACTCTCTTCCAATCTTGGGCATTCAATGGAGCAGGTGGATCGGGGTCTGGGAGTGGGGTTGGGAGTGGAGGAATGAGGGAGGTGGGATGGTGGAGGGCAGAGCGTGCCCTCCCTGGCTCTGCTGAGGCCAGTGCAGCCAGCTGTGGCGAGCAGCAGCTGGATATACACACCAGGATGCACAGTCCCACGCTCTCTGCCAGGGCCCAGCAGTCAGGGGAGAGGGAGGCCAGGGAAGGCAGTGAAGTGGCTGGTGAAGCTCCCAGGATGGGGGTGGGAAAAAGGAGAGGCTTGGGGAATGCTCAGCCGGCCCCAGGGCCCCAGGTTTCCCCCAGGAGGCCTCTGAGATTCCTCACCCTGACTCCACCAGGAAGTGGAGTGACTTTAGGGTTTCTGTAGAGGCAGACTCAGCCAGAGCCTTGTTGCCCACTCCATCTCTGGGGAGCGGGCTGCACTGTGGTCGTAGGAGGGTGGTAGGAGCGGACAGGGTAGCCACAGGCCCCAGGACTGGGAAGGGAAGATCATCGTTCAGAACAATCCAAAGACACTGGCCTTCCAAAACAAACCCTATGACCTTGGCAGAGTGGACCCCAGTCCCTTTCAAAGGAGTGGCACATAACATTCTCAGAGACTGGGTCTGTTCACTCTACAGTTCCATGCCAGACTGGGAGATCGGGAGTGTCAGATCTCCCGATCTGCCAGAGGGGCAGAGGGGTGGGCTCCATGCCCTCTGTTCCCCAGCACCAGGGACTCTCTGTTTGAGTTCCTTTGAGGGATTAAAGGAATCAGGAAAGAGAGGCGATGTCAAGCACTTGCTCCTTCCCAAACGCTAACTGAGAAGCAGCCTCAGTGAACAGGAGCACAGCCCTTGCCTGCATGAAATGTGGAGTTTAATGGAAGAGACAGAGGACAAGTTCACAGACACTTCCCCATCCATGTTTTCAGGTCCATAATGGGTTGGTGCAAAAGCTGGCTTGGACAAGTGGGCATGTACCTCAGTAGGGGATAGGGGAGGCTTCCTGGAGGAGGTGACGCCAAGCGAGACCAGGAAGAGGAGGAGTTGGCCAGTGAGGGGAGCCCAGGCAGGGAGGACTGTTCCTCCCGCTGACAGAACAGCATGTGCCATGGCCCAGGGCAAGGTGTGGGGGTCATTTTGAAGAACCCAGAGTTCAGAGTGGCCAAGCGCACCAGCGGTAAGGCTGGAGAGATGGGCTAGGACCAGGTCATAGGACAGTGAGGACCCAGGAGCATTTATTTATTTATTATTTTTTTTTGAGACAGAGTCTTGCTCTGTCACCCAGGCTAGAGTGCCATGGTGCAATCTCAGCTCACTGCAACCCCCACCTCACAGGTTCAAGTGAGTCTTGTGCCTCAGCCTCCGGGGTAGCTGGGATTATACGCATGTGACGCCACACCCAGCTAATTTTTTTGTATTTTAAGTAGAGATGGGGTTTCACCATGTTGCCCAGGCTGGTCTCACGCTCCTGGCCTCAAGTGATCCACCCACCTCAGCCTCCCAAAGCACTGGGATTACAGGCTCAGGCTGCGATGCACTCAGGAACGTTTAAGTAGGGGAGGAACAAGCTGAAGTTTGCATTTTCAGATCACTCTTATTGCAAGTGAAGAGTAGATCAGAGGCAAGGAGGCCAATCAGGAGGCAAGGAGGCCAATCAAGAGGCAGGGAGGCCAATCAGGAGGCTGGTGCAGTAGTCCAGGGTGCGCAGCTAGTGGCCTGACCGAAAAGAAGTATTTCAGATGCAGAACTGATGGGAGCTGGAAATGACCGGTTGGAGGAGTGAGAGAGGAGGAGGTGCCAAGTGGCTGTGGTGCCAGTCACCAACATATAGGATGCCAGGGTTGGTCAGTGGGGCTGGGCCAGGCCTTGGGTTTAACCTTGGTCCTCTAGAGTGTGAGGAGCCAGCTCCTCCCGTGTCCCTTCCCCTGTGGTTCCTCCTCGGCCAATGTGCCAAGCACTCACTCACCAAACCCCCTCAGCATGGCAGCAGTGCAGGGAGAACATGGAAACCTCTAGCCACCTGGTTCTTGCTCTCTGAGCTCTTCTAGTCAATACAGGAGGTGGGCCATGTGCACAAATAGCAGCCACATGAGGTCTGATCTGTCCAAGTCCGAACTTTATTGCTTTTGACCGCAGGCTGTTTGCAAGGGCAGTAAATGATTAAGGGCCACATGAGTGGTATGGACTGTAATTGCCTCAGAGTCTGAAGA
Source organism: Trachypithecus francoisi (assembly GCF_009764315.1). Classification (NCBI taxonomy): domain Eukaryota; kingdom Metazoa; phylum Chordata; class Mammalia; order Primates; family Cercopithecidae; genus Trachypithecus; species Trachypithecus francoisi. Next base: position 37,552,720 of record NW_022681466.1, read on the forward strand.
GTGGGAAAGCCCTTCCGGATGTACAGAAGAGAATTCTGGTCAGGGCTTGGGGGTGGAGAGGGACAGGGCTGCAGGCAGATTGGGAGCTGGGAGACTCGGTTCAAAGTCCCAGCTATGTTCCAACTTGACTGACTGTGGCCAAGGACTGTATCTCTCCGGGCCTCTGTTTCCTCATCTATAAAATGGGGGGAAAGATAAAGCTTAATTAAACTCCTGATCTCCCAGTCTGGCGTGGGATTGTAGAGTGAACAGACCCAAACAGTCTCTGAGAATGTTATGTGCCACTCCTTTGAAAGGGATTGGGGTCCACTCTGCCAAGGTCATAGGATTTGTTTTGGAAGGCCAGTGTTTGGAGTTAGGCAGATCAGAGTTCAAATCCTGGCTCTGCCATTTACTGGCTGGGTGCCTTTAGCCAAGTAACACGACCTGTGCAGGACTCATTGTCTGTAGAATAGGATGGCTCCCCCGGGTCCACCGGGTGAATAAGATTACTGATCCCCACTGGCATGGGCATGACACCGAATCTCTTGGGCAAGTTCATACCAGCTCCAAATGCCCCAGAGTAAGGAAGCCTGGGCCTGAGGCCTGCGAGGACGTTGGCCATTCTTCACCACAAATCTTCCCAGCTGAACAAGAGGCCCTCATTGCCTACCTCCCTCCCCATCCTAAAGTTTCCTACTGACTGTGCCCGGTGGGGGAGTGGGGCCCAAATCTCCCACCGCTCCCGCTCTGGCCCAGATAACACGCACACCAGTGGGGACCCTGGCCTGCGGAAACTGCCCAGATAAACACTGCCTGCCTCAGATAACCAAGGCCCTATCGGTGTGGCATCTTGTTCTCCAAACCACAGGCGCTGGTGATAAAGGGATTGTGTACCGGGCTGCATCTGCTGGGGCCCAGGTGGGAGCTTTTTGCAGGTTTTTTGTTTTTGTTTTCCTTCCTCTTGCTATTATTTACAACAAATGTTTGGCCCCTTCAGGGACAAGTCAGTCCTCTGGCAGCCAGGGTCTCCCAGCTAGCCCCCACTCCCTCTCTCATCAAAAGCCAGGTGGCCATTTGTCCCCCCTGATGGACTTCCAAGGGAGGGAGAGGAAGGCATTGGAGATGGGATTAGGGGGTGGCAGACAGGCAAATTCTGTTCAGGGCTTTTGGTGCTTATAAAAATCTTGGGAGGGACGGTTGCTCCTTCAGGGATACCTGATACTAACCAACATTTATTGAGCACTGTATGAGGTGCAGCTTATTTGATCCAGTGGGAGTGCTAACTATCCCCTTCGTTTCCATTTTGCAGGCAAGACAACTGAGGTTCAAAAGGTCACAATACAACTGGTAAGGAAGACTAGAATCAAAGGCCAGGTTTGAAGCAAACCCTCTGCTCTTGCCCTCTGCACCCTGTTCCCAGGGGCCGCTCCTGCTTCTGGCCCTTTCTGGGGCATGGAAAGGAAACAGGTGGCTGCTCTCCTAGGCACAGAAAAGTCTGAGCCACACCTGGAAGCTGGCTTTGGGCCAGAGCTGGGATGCTGGGCCGGGAACCTGGGCCCAGGGGGGTCTTGCTGGCTCCCCGGCTCTAGGGTTGTCACTTCCTGGGTGGCCTTGGAGGTCATCTAGACCAAAGGTCTCCTGGGACAGACAGGGAAGCTGAGATGAAGATAGACATGTGACAGGCCTGGGATCAGCCAGAGAGTGGCTGCTGCTTGAAGACCTTGGCTTCAGGCGATCCCAGCTCACTGATTTTACAGATGAGGAAACTGAGGCCCAGAGCAGGGAAACAACTTGCCAAAAGGCTACATAGCTAAAGTCAGTAGAGCTGACACTCGGGAGGCTGAGACAGGAGGATCGCTTGAGCCCAGAGGTTCGAGGCCAACATGGGAGGCTCTATAAAAAAAAAAGATTAAAATAAAGTTGAGCTAGGAATCAAACCCAGGCATCTTGATTTGCAGTGCAGGGCTATTTTCACTCTCCCATATTAGACATACACCACCAGATACAGACACACAAAACCACAGCCACAGAGGCTCATGCACAAGGGGCCAATGGGGGGGCACAAGACATGTGCACACTTCCAAGTATATGTGCTCACACCTGGCACTCCCACGACACTGTGTGGGACCTGCTGTCCATCCCCCCACCCTAGGACCTGAAGGAGACCCAGCTGGACTTGCTCTCTCCTCCCCTCCCCATCACCCCCCACCTCTAGAACAGCACCAAGCCAGGGAGCTCCACGCTGTGCTTAAAAAGGGCACTTAATTTTTCATTCTTAAATGCTGGGATGCTCTTGTCTTCCAGCTTCGCCCAAACCCCTTGGTGGAGATGGATGGAGACGCGGAACACAGTTATCAGAAAGATTAAGCCAGGACTTGTCATTTTTTTATATCACAGAGCAGTCAGCCCGACGACTGATGTCCTCCACTCCGCCAGGATGAGTCCAGAACCTTTAGTGCCAGTAGTAAAAAAGACTATAAAAAACACCATCGGAGAAAGGGTAATGATGAAATTTAACTGCTCCCGATCACACACCTGGGGTCTACTCGCCGTGGAACCGGGGGGTTCGGCCACATCATCCTTTACTGCTGTGTCCTTGCCTGTGCGTTTAAGGTCCTTCCACTGAACCAGAACATGTGTCCACAGTGGGGAGCCTGGGGCTGTCTGCCCCACCCCACCCTGCATGGTGCAGAGCACAGAGAGCGGGAGGGACCAGGGCAGACTCTGTCCTAGGAGGCCTTCAGGCCTGTTGGACCTGGAGAAGGGGCCACAGGGCTGGACACCCCAGGAGTGTTGCTGAGCTGCAGGGTTACAGAGGAGCTCCAGACACAGGGCTACTGAAAACAGCATGGGGCTAGACTGTGGTTGGCTAGAATCTTCCTTCCTTCCTTCCATTTTCCCTCCCTCCCTCCCTCCTTCCCTCCCTCCCTCCCTCCCTCCTTCCCTCCCTTCCTTCCTTTCTTCCTTCCTTCCTTCTTTCCTTCCTTCCCCCTCCCTCCCTCCTTCCATCTCACTTTATGTGCCAGGTACTGTTACCTACATGATTGTCATCTGAATATTCTCACTGCTCTTAGAATGCAGCACTCTGCTTACCTAATTTCTAGCCATGTCTCCCCACCCCAACCCCTCTTGTCTCATGACCCCATACCACTCTGCCCACTCGACCCTCCCAATGCTCTGTTCTAGCTGTATTGAAACATTCAAAATAATTTGCTCTCTCCAGCCTCTGGGCTTTCACACATGCTGTTCCCTCTGCCTGGAACCCCTGTCTGGCTAAATCCTACTCATTAGCAGGTCACAGCCACAGCTTTCTCCAGGAAGCTCTCCCTGACATTCTCCAATCGGCTGGCTCCCTTGCCAAGAGCTCTCTACATCTCCCCTTTGATGTATGTTTCATCACAGTATATTGTAACTGTTGGTTTAATTGTAAGGCGTGTGAAGGCCTCTGTTGAGGACACTATTCTGGGTCTGGGAATTTAGCAATGAACAAAACAGACAAAATCCCTGGCCCTCATGAAGCTTATATCCCAGTGAAGGTGGGCAGACAAGGACCATCTGTCTCATTCAACCTTTGTGGACATGTCACTAAAGGTATGGCTGAGTTTAAACCTGAAAAGGGGCCAGGTGCAGCGGCTCACACCTGTAATGCCAGCTGTTTGGGAGGCCAAGGCAGGTGATCACTTGAGCTCAGGAGTTCAAGACCAGCCTAGGCAACATGGCGAAATCCCATCTCTACCAAAAATATAAAAAGTAGCCAGGCATGGTGGTGATTGCCTGTGGTCCCAGCTCCTCAGGATGCCGAGGTGGGAGGGTGGCTGGAGCTTGGAAAGCAGAGGCTGCAGTGAGCTAAGATTGCACCACTGCACTCCAGCCTGAGTGACAGAGGGAGACACAGGCTCAAATTTTTAAAAAAGCCTGAAAAGGACTTTCAAGGTAGGTGGGATTATCCTCCCTTAGGAACAGAGAGCCCTCAGGTCACTGGTTAGGGAATAGCAGGACCAGGGTTCAAACCAAGGCCAGATGGGCCCCCGAGCTTGAACTTCCTTCTTGCTCGGCCTGCCTGGCCTCACTGGCCCCTTCGCTATTCCTAACATGCCACGCGTGCTCTCTCGTCCAAGCCTTTGAACACTCTGTTCCCTCTGCCTGGAATACTCTTCTTACTGACAACCTTAGGCTCCCCCCGGTCTCCTTCAAGTCTTTGCTCAAATGTCATTCTCTTAATAAAGTCTTCCCTGACACAACTACACACACACCCACTCCTATGCACATCATATTCTATATGTTACTTGTTTTATTGTGTCTACCTCTACTAGAGCATTAATTCCCTAAGGGCAGGGTCTTTGTCTTTTCTGTTCGTTGTCATATCACCAGTGCCTACCATAGGTGCTCAGTAAATATTTGCTGAGTGAACGGATGGACAAAAGAAACACAGAGCTGAATCAGGCCAGGTCCCTTCCTTGAAAGGCCTGAGTCTGGCCAAGGGAGACAGACATTGTCATCTGAGTGAGAGTCATGTTCTAACACAGCAAAATTCCTCCAAACCTTGTCCCCTTACCACCTCAGGACACAGCCCTCTCCCAAGACTTAGCCTTTTTCTGACACTCAGACCTTCTGTCTGTGGGCAGAGAGTGCCCCGATCGGCCCCAGGGAGGGTAAGCTGGGAGTGGTGGGGCGAGCGGGACCCACAGTGGCTGACCTGGCACAGCCGGCATGGTCTCAGTGCTGGAGCAGCCCTGGGGGGAGCTGGGGAGAGTAGGGGCAAGCAGAGTGCAGGAAATGGAGCCCCAACCCCAGCCTGTTGATAGCATCAGCTCCCATTCCCACAGTGCCTGTCAAGGGCCATTCCTTGGGACCCAGGGGTCCCAAATGCCAGTCCAAAACTCTACCCCTGACCCACCAAGGGACCTTGAGCAAGTCACCTTCCCTCCCTGAGTCCCAGTGTTTTCTCCCCTATAGATTAGAACTGGCCGGGCAATCCTGTAAAAGGCTGTAATCCCAGAGCTTTGGGAGGTGGGCAGATCACCCGAGGTCAGGAGTTCAAGACCAGCCTGGCCAACATGGTAAAAACCCATCTCTACAAAAATACAAAAATTAGCCAGGCATGATGGCAGGTGCCTGTAATCCCAGCTACTTGAGAGGCTGAGGTGGGAGAATTGCTTGAACCCAGGAGGTGGAGGTTGCAGTGAGCTGAGATCATGCCATTGCACTCCAGCCTGGGTGACAGAGCTAGACTCTGTCTCAAAAACAACAACAAAAACTACACAGACGGCTCCAAACCTTTTCAAGGATGAGGACCCTTCTTTAAAATTTTTTTACTGAAGCATCATAAACATACATAACAGTGATTTTTCACAAAGTTCCTCAGCATCTTGACCAAGAAATAAAACATTACTGACTCCCAAGAAGTCTCCTTATGGCCCTTCCCAGTCCCTACTTCCCCAAAAGGTCAAGATTGTTCTGACTGTTAACACTGTTTTCTGAACCTTGAGGCTCCCTTCGTAAACTCTACAAAACGCTCTTTTGATTTTAGTATCTGTGGGAGCCAGCCCCCAAGATGATGCCCACCAGCTGGAGTTCACGCCGTTGTTAATTCCCTCCCACATCGAATCAAGGTGATCTTTGTGACCAGCAAAGTATGGCAGAGGTGACAGTGTATGGCTTCTGAGGCTAAGTCATCAATGGCAGGTGGCTTCTGCTTTGCTGTATTGGATCACAGCTCTCAGGGAGCTGGGTGCCCTATATGAGCCATCCTATGGAGCACTCCACATAAAAAGGAACCGAGGCCTCCCACCAGCAGCAGGTGGCAATATGCCAACCACGCAAGTGTGCCATCTTGGAAGCAGATCTTCCAGCCCCAGTCAGGCCTTCAGATGACTGCAGTTTCCGCCAACATATGACCGTAACGTCACAGGAGACCCTAAACCAGAGCTGCTGGCCAACCTACTCCTGAATTCCAGACCCATGAAAACTGTGAGAAATAGTAAATATTTATTGTTGTTTTAAGTTACTAAGTTTTGGGATAATTTGCTACACAGTAATAGATAAGTAATACAGTATTCATTGATTGAGCAAATACTCAATGAACCAAGCCCCTCTGGCGTTCAGTCAGCCTTTAAAGGAATTCATTTTTAAATTATCTGAATAGTATCAACTTACACTTGAATAAAGGACTTTCATTTTGGTCCTTTTGACAAAGACTTGGTTCAGGCTAAGGACTGGTAATAACTTCAAGGTCCCTGCAGGATCTGAGGCCCCAAATCTGGGCCAGAGTGTGGAACTAATGTTGACTCCGTTGACCTCTAAGGCTCTTTTTGTATGAAAACCCTGGAATCAGAGACTTTCAGGGACCTGTCTGCCAGTCCTCGCTCCTTCCATATGGTTGGGCAGCAGAATGTGATAGTGAGGAACCCAGGCTTTGGGGTCAAGCAGGTCTGTGTTCAAAGCCTGGCTCCTCCTCTTCCCAATCCGTGTGACCTCCTCAAACAAGTAGCTTCAAATAAGTATACTTCTCTGAATCTCAGTTTCCTCATCAGAAAAATTGGAGAACAGACGCCTGGCTCCCAGGCTGCCGTATGAAGAGGAAATAACACATAGCTTGTCCTTATGATGAGGCAGCTGCGATGGAGATCAGACCACAGGCTGGCTGGGTGCTCTCAGGGGTGTCGGGGGACTGTTCCCCTCTCACCCGGCCCGGCCTCCCGGCGGGTGGCTGCACCCCTCCTTTGTGAGTCTGAAGGGCCAGGTGAGCATATGGCCACATGGCAGGACTTGGATGGAGTGGAGCCTGCTTCCTCTCCCTCGTTAGCGTCGCCCGGGGGCCTGCTCTCTCCTTAGCAAAGGCCTGGATAACGAAGGCCACAGCCTATTAATTGCGGTGACAGTGATAAAGGAAGAGGGGGAGGCTGCTATTTGTCTTGCCCATAACCTCTTGCATCATTCCAAGATGAATGAAAACTCATTTTCTGCTTTGATTCAGTCTAATTTCTCTGGGCCCCCTGGGCCTCATGGGGGAAGGGACTCACAGCCCCTGCTGAGGAGGAATCGAGGCGGGGAGGAGAAGGGGTCAGAGGTCACAGAGGGAGGAGGATGGGCTCCACTGGGGAACCAAGACCTTGGTGGGGGCAGTGATTAGAGCATTCAGTCATTAGGCAGACGGCGGGCTGGGGCTTACACAGGTGCTGGCTGAGTGCATCCACAAACTAATCTCGTGAAGAGGGGAGTGTGCTGCCCACTTCACAGATGAGACAATGGTGGCACTTGGGAGAAAATGGCTGGCACAAGGTCACACAGCGAGTGAGGGCCAACGCCCAGCTTCAGCAGGGAGGAGAGCCTGGCCAGGGCCTTCACTGGCTCTTTCCCGGTCAGTCAGTCACTCACAGCATGGTGTCCCGCCTGGATGAATGACTTCATCAGCACGGAAGTCCCATGGATGGGAAAGGACCATGCAGTAGGGAAGCTGCTGGCCTGCCTGTCCTTTCTCCCTCAGAGGACTGGGAAAGGAGAGGGGCCAGGGGATGGGGAATGGACCGTTCTGTCCATCAAAGAACAAAGACAGGCCAAGTAGGGCCTTGTTGGAATTGCCATTTTCTCTGCTGTAAGATGGAGTCAACAGTCCCTGTCTCCCAGGACCACATGGTGACTGGAGAGGGGGTGATGGGCATCTGTGTGAAGGCGCTTCACCCCCACTACTTCCGCTCTGTCGAAAGGGAGAAGCAAAGCAGTCGTCCCCAGATATTTGACCTGCTTTGTCCTAGGCTAAACATCTCCAGTGGTCAATCTGCCCCTAAGTCCCTGCACCTGCCAGTCCTGATCTATCATTTGGGTCTCCTTTGATGGTCCAGAGGTCCCCTCACCACCTCAGGACACAGCCCTCTTCCAAGACTCAGTCTTTCTCTGACACCCCGGCCATCAGCCTGTGGGCAGGGTGTGCCCCGATCGGCCCCAGGGATGGCGAACTGGGAGGGGCAAGACGAGCAGGACCCACAGTGGCTGACCTGGCACAGCCAGCACGGTCTCAGTTCTGGAGCAGCCCCAGAGGAGCTGGGGAGAGGAGGGGCAAAAGACTCAGAGACCCAGAGAGTGGGAGGGGCCTGGGTCTGTGACTTACCTGCTAAGGTGGCCTAGCAGCCCCAGGGGAGCTGCATGGACTGTGAAGAAAGTGGGAGATACCCCCAGGCCAGCTGCAGGTTCACAGGAGAAACTCAGCTATGTGTGTCCAACACGCATCACATAACATCTTCCCAGGGCTTTGGGCCACAAGGTGGAAGCGCTGTAACTGGGAGGGATTTTCTGATGGTGCAATGCGTGAGTTAGCACGGGCCCTGGAGCCTGGCAGCCTGATGTGAGCCACAGCTCTACTGTGTGACCTTGGGTAAGTTGCTTTGCCTCTCTGGACTTCACTTTTGCTATCTGTAAAATAATCTTCCTTATATGGTTATCAATTCACTTATGTAAAGCACTTAGAGCATGTGTCTAAGTGGGTTGGGATGGGCCTGAGCCTGGGTTGTGCTCTGAGGGGCTGCAGCCAGGCTAGGAAGGGCTGGTGGAGGATGTGCGTGAGAAGTAAGGCAGCTGACTCTACTCGAGTCCCCCTCACCCCCCACCAATCTATGGCATCCTCCCATCTGCCCCAGATCTGAATTGCAAATGACCTTCCTTTCCCCACCACTCCAGCTGGAGACAGCTGAGCCCAAAGACGATGTGTCCCTGCCCCGTAGGGCGCCCTAGCCTTGTTGTGTCTCAAAGGGTCTGCAGGCGGAGCCCTCAGACCAGGGCCCCTTTCCAGGATCCTGAGAGAGTAGGCAAGGCCAGTTAGAGCCACCTAGCCTGGCATTCAAGGCCTTCACAGCCTGGCCTCATCTTCTTTCTCTGCTCCCATCTCCATCCCCATCCCCTACCTCCCATCCTACCCCCTTCTCCATAGGCTCAGTGTTAACTCCTATACTAATGTAGGGAAGGTAGATGATCTTTGTTGAGAGCTTACAGGTGTTTGCAAGTGCTGACAGGTGCCAGGCTCTGGGTGCTGTATTATAAGCATCAGCTTGGATGCAGTTTCTACAGCTCCTTGAGGTACGTACTGTTGAGAATCCCATTCTACAGATGGAGGGACTGAGACTCAGAGAGGTTATATACCTCTAGCAGGTGGCAGAGCTGGGACGTGCAATCACATCTTGCTCCCTCCAGAGTCCAGCTCTGAAACATTGCTCTGTCCTGCCATGAAGCCGACCCTGCATAAAATATATAGGAGAAATGAAGTCAGGGAGCCAGGATCTGTAACGAAGAAATAAAAGGAGCTTCTAGAGGTAGTCATTCATTCACTGATTTGATATTTACTGAGCATCTACTAGATGCTGGGCACTCAGAGATAATTATAATGATGATGAGAATAACACCAGTGGTAAAAACATTAGTGATGGTGGTAGGGTAAAAACTATTGCTGACATCTTCTGAGCTCCTACAATGTGTTTGGCACTGTGCTACGTCTTCTGTTGCAGAACTCTAATCCTTACAGCAGCCCTGCAAGCCAGTTATCATTATTATTATTGCCACTTTGTAGATGAGTCCATTGAGGCTCAGAGAGCCTGTGTCTAAAGTCACTTAGATTTCAAGCATCTGAGCGAGAATTTGAACCCCCAGCCTGTCTTTGAATACAATAACAACAACACTCATGAGACTGTCTAGCATTTATTGGGTACTTTCCAGACAGTGTGCTAAGCACTCAAAATGATCCTGTAAACCAGGTGTCGTTATCATCTCCATCTTAGTAATGAGGAAACTGTGGCTTGGAGGTCAAGTAAACTGCTCAAGGTAATGGACTGAGGACAGTGCAGCCAGGATTTGGAGCCAGGTCCACCAATCTGTGTGCCTTCTCTTTCCCCACAATGCCCCTCAAGGAGAGGGTTGTCTAGAGTAAGCAGTTTAAGTACAAGGACTTTATTCTCTTTCTTCTGGGCTAATGCAACAGCCTCCTACTGGGACTTCTCTAGTTGTTTCTCCTCCAAACCTTCATTCATAGTCCATTGTTACTCTACTGACAGAGGTACTGTCCTAAAATTCAACCAGTGGCAGAGGCAGCTAACTGTCCACCAAAAGTTCATGCTGCACCTTTCAAAGGGGGCACTTATCTCTGGAAGGCACCAATTAGCCAGGTCCTACATTTCCCAGAGCACTTTGCAACTGCTTGAGACTGTGTAATTACTTCTCGAGGGTGGAATGCAGGCAGAATGGATGTGTGTTGCTTCTGGGCCAAGTGATTAAGAAGCAACTGTGCCTTCTCCACCCTCTCTCTTTCCCTGTCCACCAGCTGGAAGTGGGAGATTCCAAGACCTTCCAAGATTCCTCACTCTTAGGGATTGTTGTGGACTGAAGTTTGTGCCCCCCCAAAAAATTGATATTTATAATTCATATTCATAATCAAATTCAAAATTCATATGTTGAAACCTTAACCCAATGTGATAGTATCTGGAGATGGGCCCTTTGAGAGATAATTATGCGTAGATATCAGGTTATGAGGGTGGGACCCTCATGAATGGAATTATTGCCCTTATGAAAAGAGGAGACACAGTCTCCCCTGTCCCACTCTGCTCTCTGTGGTGTGAGGATACAATGAGAAGACAGCTGTCTGTAAACCAGGAAATGGGCCCTCACCAGACACCAGATCTGCAGCAGCTTGATCTTGGACTTCCCAGTCCCTAGAACTATGAGAAATAAGTGTTTGTTGTTTAAGTCACCCAGTCTATCTATGCTTGGTTGGTATCACAGCCCAAATTGACTAAGACAGAGGTGTAAGGAGGCTGGCTCCTAAATCACCATGTGGAAGAAGTGACCCAGCAGTCTGGAGTACCCATATTGGGCTGCTGTGTAAGTGAGAAAGACACCTTTTGAGGAAAGCCACTGAAATTTGGGGGTTTACTTATTACAGCTGCCAGGCTTACCTAAAGAATAATATATTCACTCCTGGTTAATTTTTTTTTCTTTTTTTTTTGAGACAGAGTCTCACTCTGTCACCCAGGGTGGAATGCAGTAGTGATCTTGGCTCACTGCAACCTCCATGTCCTGGGTTCAAGTGATTCCCATGCCTCAGCCTCCTGAGTCGCTGGGACTAACAGGCGTGCACCATCATACCCAGCTAGTTCTTTTTATTTTTAGTAGAGGCAGGATTTTGCCATGTTGGCCAGGCTGATTTCAAACTCCTGACCTCAGGTGATCAATCCCAAAGTGCTGGGATTACAGGCATGAGCCACTGCGCCCATCCCTGGCTCTCCATCTGAAGAAAAAAGCCCAATCTCCTGGCCATGGTCTATAAGACCTTTCACAATCTGGGTTCCACCATCTTTCCAGTCCCATCTCCCACCCCCACCTTTAAAAAGAAAATGTGTTCAATCACAGAACTGCTCTATTCCTTGGCGCAGTACAGTCTTCATACTCGTAGGTGTTTACACATGCTGACTGTCTGTCTGGAACACTATCCCGCTCTTTAGAAAATGTTGATTCACCTTTCAAGACCCATTTTCCATATTACCCCCTCATTGAAATCTTCCCTTTCTGTAGCAGAGGATGTTGCACCCACCGAAACCTCCACAGATGCACTTATCACAGTGCATTGTAATGATTTGTTCTGATACCTGATTCTCTGACCAGACTGTGGACTCCTCTGGGGCTGGTCTTATGGCCCATCAATTTTTGTATCACCAATGCCTTACAACACAGAAGGTGCTCAGTGAAGGCGTGGATTTATGGATAAACTGGTAAACAACCACAAAGTCTAAAGTGTATACCCCAAGTTCTTCAGGGCTTAGCGTCAGGCATAAATCCCTCCACAGAGATGAAACTGGGAAGTCTGTTTCCTGCCCTTCAAAGACAAAGTGAGTCCTGGCACAGTGGCTCACACCTGTAATCCCAGCACTTTGGGAGGCCAAGAGAGGTGGATCACTTGAGGCCAGGAGTTCAAGACCAGCCTGGCCAACATGGTGAAACCCTGTCTGTACTAAAACAAAAACAAAAACAAAAAAAAACAACAAAAAAAATTAGCCAGGCATGGTGGTGTGTGCCTGTAATCCCAGCTACTTGGGAGGCTAAGGCACAAGAATTGCTTGAATCCAGGAGGCAGAAGTTGCAGTAAGCCAAGATTGCGCCACTGCACTCCAGCCTGGGTGACAGAGCAAGACTCTGTCTCAAAAAAAAAAAAAAAAAAAAAAAAAAGGTAATACAAGCCCAGGACCCCAGAGGGAGAAGCAATCCTGTGTCCTCTCTTGTCTAAAGTCCCTGAAAATTCCTCCCATGGCCTGAACCCAGGTGACCCCTTAGGGCTCATTCTTAAGACAGGGAAGAGGATTGAGGAGAAATGACAGATTCTAGACTTAAGCTGATTCATTCACCTGCTTCAAGGCCTACTGAGAGCAGAAGGCCTGGCCTCAGCCTCCTCCTGTATAATCATGGGCTGTCTCCAGGGTCAAACAGGCCTGGGTTTGAGTCCTGGTCCTGCCATTACTCATGAGACTTGGACATGTTGATCATATCCTTGTTTGAAAACAGGAAAATACCACTCTCAGGGTTGTTGTGAAGACCTACAACATTTCTTATGGGTTAGGTCTGACATTTTCTAACCTAAGGATGGGTCTCCCAGCCAGGACCTGGGATCCAGGGCATCACAGTCCCAAGACATCCTGTCCTCCTCCCTCCTATCTCCACCTCCACCACTGCTGAGGCCCTCTGTCTTCCCAAGAATCTCAGCTGCTTCTGCAATGAGTTCGTGCTGGATTTTTTTTTCTTTCACCAAGTTGTGAGTGGGGACATAGCTGAGACTGGAGTTTCAAGTAAAGAAAGAGTCTGAGCCTTGGAGAGATAGGGAAGGGAGGGATGACCAAGAAAGAAGGGAAACAAAGGTAAGACAGGAAAATTTAAAGACAGAGCTGGCCGGGCAGGGTGGCTCACGCCTGTAATCCTGGCACTTTGGCAGGCCAAGGAGGGCAGACTGCTTGAGCCCAGGAGTTTGAGACCAGCCTGGTAACATGGTGAAACCCCATCTGTCCAAAAAGTACACAAAAAAGTACATGGTGGCATATGCCTGTAGTCCCAGCTACTCCCAGCTGAGGTGGGAGGATTGCTTGGGCCCAGGAGGTTAAGGCTACAATGAGTTGTGATCATGTCACTGCACTCCAGCCTGGGCGATAGAGCAAGACCCTGTCTCAAAACAACAACAACAACAACAACAACCAGAACCAAAGACCAAGACACTAAGGAACACAACAGAGACAGAAAGATGAAGACAAAACAGAGAAAGAGCAAGAAAGAGAGAAGCAGAAGTGGAAAGGTGCAGCCACGGAGAAAGTGAGTCAGAGGGGAAGGGGAAGGGGCTGTTGACCAGCCAGGCAAGGACAGGGACAAAGTGAAGGCCCCTCGGCCCCCAGCTGAACACAGCTTTCAGCCTCAGAGGCTTCTGCTGCTGAGAAAGCAAAGCCTCTTCTCCCTCATTCGAATGAATTTGATATTCAATCAATGAAGATTAACTCGCCCAAGGTAAGGGGGTTTTTACATCTGTAAGGAAGTCAAAGACGATTATGCAGATGAGAAAATTACCCTGAGATGAGGAGCCTCTCGTATATGATAATTATGTGAAGGGTGGACTCCCACACTGATTAGCATATCTCCAAGACCAGACCCAGATGGAGGAGGCAGGAGGAGCAGAGGTCACCAGGAATCCCCCTCGGAGAGGTGGGTTGGAGATGTCCCAGCCCCTAATGGTCGTCTTTGGAGAAGAGGACACATCGCCACCGTCAGTAAAGACTAACTGGAGCCTTGTTCCCACAGTGTCCATTGAAGCTGCCTGGGCCAGAGCAGGGCCGCTCAAGCTTTAATATGAGTACAAAGCCCTGGAGATCCTCCTCGGACGCAGGCTCTGATCTGGGGAGTCTGAGTGAAGTTCTGCCTTTTTTTTTAGACGACGTTTCACTCCTGTTACCCCGGCTGGAGCGTAATGGCACAGTCTTGGCTCACTGCAACCTCTGTCTCTCAGGTTCAAGCGATTCTCGTGCCTAAGCCTCCTGAGTAGCTGGGATTACAGTCGCCTGCCACCACACTTGGCTAATTTTTGTATTTTTAGTAGAGATGGTTTTTCACCATGTTGGCCAGGCTGGTCTCGAATACTGACCTCAGGTGATCCTCCCACCTTGGCCTGCCAAAGTGCTGGGATTACAGGCATGAGCCACCTCGCCTGGCCTCTTTTTTTTTTTTTTTTTTTTTTTTTTTTTTTTGAGACAGAGTCTCACTCTGTCGCCCAGGCTGGAATGCAGTGGTGCGATCTCGGCTCACTGCAACCTCCACCTCCTAGGTTCAAGCAACTCTCCTGCCTCAGTCTCCTGAGTAGCTAGGACTACAGGTGCCCGCAACCACGCCTGGCTAATTGTATTTTTAGTAGAGACAGGGTTTCACCGTGTGAGCCAGGATAGTCTCGGTCTTGTGACCTCATGATCTACCCGCCTCGGCCTCCCAAAGTGCTGGGATTATAGGCGTGAGCCACCGTGCCTGGCCAGGTTCTACATTTCTAAGAAGCTCCCAGCTGATGCCAACGCTGCCAGTCCACAGGCCACACTTTAGAGGTCCTGGCTCTGTGGTTCTCACCCCTGGTTGCACCCTAGTCACCTGGGGACCATAAAAAGTGGACTAATGCCTGGAGCTCACCCCAAACCAAATCAATTAGAACCTTTGCAAGAAAAGCCTGAACACTGGATTTGTTTTTTAAACAATGATTCTAATGTACAGCCAGGATTGACAGCCCCTGACTTGAATGGTGCCTGGAATCCTGAGAAGTCCATGGATCGATTCCAAGTTCTCCAGGGACTCTCAGGCCCCAAGACCCTCAGAAGCCAGAAGCCTGGGCCGGGGCCAGGGCAGGGGCTATAAAACAGGCAGGGAAGAGCCAAAATTGGAATGAGTAACCCAGCTTGGGAATGGACTGAAGACACTGCACTGGGTGTGCTGGGGAGACTTGAACCACAAAAACCAGCTCTGGTATACGAAATACCCACTGTGGACTAAGCCCTGCACATGTATTCTCTCTGACTCTTAAATGGAGTTATTTTTAATCCCAATTTGATAGATGAGGAAGTTAGGCTCAGACAAGCAAAGTGATTTCCCCAAGGCTGTAGAGTTGGGATTTGAATCCAGCTGGGTCTGACCCGCAGAGCTCAAGCCATTGCCTCCCACCCACTGGGGAGGGGCCCTGGGTGTAAGCTTATCCAAGGAAGTTAGTGGCTGGCCCTGGACCCTAAGGCCTGACTGAGCTAGGGGGTCCCTCCGGCCTGCTATGCCAGAGGAAGGCTGGCCTCAGCTGATGGAGGGGAGTGAGCAAGGGCTTGGAAGTCAAACAGCCTTGGGTTTAAATCCTGGGTCTTATGAGCCATGTAACCTTGAGCCAGTCATTACCCTCTCTGAGCATCTGACAGGTTCCTCCGTGGCCAACAGGGATGGTAGGACCAACTTCAGAGTGTTGCTGAGAGAAGGAGATGAGGTCAGGTGTCTCATGTGTGTGCCATGGACTTTGGGCAGGGTTTCCCCTTTTGAGGGAATGGAGGTTGGCTGAGCCAAGGTCAAAGGCTCTAGGAATCATCAGAGCCCACCTCTTCAGGGCTTTGGCAGGGTTGCCACAGGCTCCTCCTCTACTCTGGTGCGACACTGATGGTAACCTAGTGCTTTCCGAATGATGCACCGGGCCTGGGCCCAAGCCTGTCTGAGTCTGGTCTGGGCTCATCACCAATGTCCCACCATACAGACAGCAATGAGTGTGGCCCCTCTGTGTGGGAGACCTTGGGGTGCGGGCCCTAGCACCTCTCTCATAGCAGATCCCCCATTACTTGTTGGTGGGCAGGGGTGGAGAGGCAGTGGGCTTGGAACCTTCCAGCACTAACCAGCCTTCCTGTCCTCTCCCAGGAATTCCCTTTGGAGAACCATCCTGTCTCCATGGCTGCTGAGTAAGGGTGTACCCCACACATGTGGCCCCTGTCCACTCACCGAAGTGTGCACTCTGCCTGGAAGGGGCTTCTTTGGTTAATTGCCGTGAAAGCACCTTGTGTGGCATCAGTGAGGAACTTGCCTTCTGAGGGCCTCAGTCTCCAACTCTGTAAAATGGGGACAGTAATGGGTGCTCAGTGAAGGTTCGAGCCCTTCTCCCTCTGAACACACAACCTCCCCTCACCAACAATCCCAACCCCAGCACCCTTTTGGCTACCATTCACTCAAACAAACAGAAACCAGGGTCTGGAGTGTACTGACTCAGAGGTTGGGGGCACCCCAGTCCTCACCCTGTGTTTCTATTTCCATATTTTTCCCCAGAATCTTCCCCTCCTAGCCAGGCCAATGGAGGATGAGGACGAGGAGAGAAAGAAGGGAAAAGAAAAGGGGGCTACAGTGGTGGAAGCTGGGAGCTGCACCCATGCCCCCATGTCTCTGTGACTGCATTTCTCTGTTTTCTGTATCTGTGACTCTGTCCTGTCTCCCTCCCTCCCTCCCTCTCTCTGTCGTATACTTGTCTGGGCATCTGTGTGTGTGTAGAAGCATATATCACTGTAACTTTGTGCGTGTGCATGCTGTAGCTGTGTGTGTCTCCTGCTCTGTGTGTGTGTGGGTGTGTCTCTGCATGGATGTGTGTATAGGTCTGAGTGTGTGTGTGTGAAGCAGGGGGTTGTGTCTGTGTACACGTGTGTCTGGACTGGAGTCTATCGAGGTGTGTATGTTTGAACGTATGTCAGCATCTATGGGTGTATCTGAGTGTGTGTCTGCATGGGTGCATATCAATGGTGTATGAAGATCTGAGTGTGTCTAGGTTAGTGTGTATCAGTGTGGAGGGGTGAACGCCTGGGAAGGGATGAGTCAGCAGTGTGTATGTGTATCTGCAAGCACCTGTGTGGGCGTGCGACAGTGTGTGGGTGTCTAGGTGTGTCAGCATTTGGGAGAGAGGGGTTATCAGCATGGAGGGTGAGTGTGTGCAGATGACTGTGCGTATCTTCTCAGTACATGGGATGTAGGGTGTGTGTGTGTATCTGTGTCTGGGAGGAGTGTGTTGGTGCGGGGCGATGTGTATCCTATGTGAGACTGGCGAGTATATAGTAGTGTTCTGGGTATGAGTATGTGTGTGTCTGCACGGGGGTGTCAGTGTGTGGAGTATGTGTGTGTATCTCTGTGTGGGTCTGAATGGGTGTGTGTCAGTGTTTGAGGAGTGTGCATATGTGTGCATAAATCACTGTGAGCATGTCTCAGTATCCTAAAGTAAGGCCGATGTGTGTCTGCTCAGGGTGTATGGGAGTGTGCGGCCGTGTCTGTGTGTGTGTCTCTGTCTCTGTATCTGTGTAAGTCTGCACCTCTCCAGCTTGGCTGGGCCCCGGCACTGTAAATCCATCAACTCCACATGATTTTGTCAATTCTGACAGCTAACTTCAACATGACGACAAATCTGGCCCCAGAGGATATTAAGCAAAGACACATGAGCCTATAATTTTCTGCTTCCACGTGTGAGATGCTATAATAATCAAAAGAAAATGAGTTTCTAACTACCCCAGCTCTTTGTGCTGTTGCCTTCATGCCGGCTGCACTAATTGAATCACCCGGCACCACTGTATCAATGGTAACTTGGGTATTGGGGGGTAATCAGGCGTGTGGGGGGGACCAGCTTGGAGAGGTGCGGGGGCTTTTGTGAAGGTCCCATCTGCCTCATGCACCAAAGCCGCCAGCCGCCCGCCCGCATTTGGCTGGACAACGGAGTGACTGAAGGGCAGCCCCTCACCCAGGGGAAGGCCTGGGAGGGGATGCCTGGGGGAGGAGGCACCTGTACCCAGATGCTGCAGCTCAGGCCCCTTGGTCCCGGAAGGCGAATTATACAAAAATAATAAAGATCCAGCTTTGGAGATCGGCCTACCTGGGCTCAACCCTGGCTGATGGTTTCTGTATGTCATTTGATTTCTGGGGCTTAGTGTCCTCATGTAGAAAGTAGAACAGCCAATCTACCTCACAGGAGCATAAACACAGATTCAGCACCTTCAGTTGCCTTGCAGAGAGGAGGCACTTGGAAGTTGTCATTATTTTTACTGTTACCAAATGTTGACAGTGCTTTCCCATGCTTTATCTGCTTGTCTCTTCACAGTGTGAAATAAGGCTCATTATCCCATTTTTTTTCCTGAAGAAACAGAGGCTCAGAGAAATTAAGTAACTTGGCCACTTGAGAGAGACACATCTCTCTCTACCTACAGTTGCAGGGGCTTGATCAGGAAGTGTGTGTGTTTTCAAAAAAGGAGGAGGAACAGTCCCTTATAACTTCTAGAAGTCCCCCTGACAGTCCTGTGACTCATTAAAAATCATAATCACTCACCTTGAGATAGCAGTTGCCAGGGGTACTTACTGTGTACTAACTCATGTAACCCACACAATGAGTTTATGAGGTAGAAACACAATTATCCCTGTTTTACAGGTGAGAAGAATGAAGCACAGGGAAGCTAAGTAACTTTCCCAAAGGTCACGTGGTTTGTAGGTGGTAGAATTGGGCTTCAAGCCTGGCAAGTCAGTCTCCACAGTCCTCATTTTGATCTATCATTTGTCTTTCCTCTTAAAGATCCAGTTGTGCCCCACACTCGCTTTTGCCCCTCAAAGTCTTCTAAACTGAATCCCACATTTGTCTCTAAGAGCTGTCCTCTCTGTACCCAAGGGACCATTCCTCCTGACGTCAGGCTGCAGAGTGGAATGGAAATCCCTCCATCCCCAACCTCACTGTGCACCCCCACATCAAGGCAGAAGATTACCCCATATTGCTCTCTAGCTCATGCCTTCTACTCTAGCTCACTACTTCCAATCAAACAGCAAGTGTTCGCCAAGCAGCCGTTTATATTCCTGGAGCTGGTTAGAGAACTGAGGGCTTCAAAGAGGAAATTATTTTAACTCCATACTTTTGTACAACAAAGCTTGAAGCAGTAGAAAGAGCACAGGCTTTGGAGACAAGCAGATATGAGCTCTGATTTTGGCACTGGCACTCACTAGCTGGGTTCCCTTGGGCTTGTGGCTGAACATCTCTGTGGCTCAATTTTCTCAACTATAAAATGAAAACATATTTCCCCCTAAGATCAGAAAAAGGGCAAGTATGTTTGTTCTTATCACTCCTATTTTACACTGACCTGGAGATCCTGCCCAGTGCAATAAGACAGGAAAAAGAAATAAAAGACATACAGATTGGAAAGGAAAAATAGAAACCATCTTTATTCACAGACAACAGGATTGTCTTCATAGAAAACTCTAAGAATCAATCAAAAATAAAACTAGAACTATTAAGTTTAGTAAAATTTCATAATAGGTCAATATACAAAAATCAATTATATCTCTACATGCTAACAATAAACAATTGGAAGTTGAAATTAAAATAAGAACATTAATCCCACCTCACAAGATTCCTGGAAGGAGTCAAATGAAGTAATATTTATCTAGAAGTATTTTGCTTGTGTGCTTCCTGATAAGCTTTCTTGAGAGGTGAACAAAGACTGAAAGAGAATCACACTCAACATCCATCCCCTTCTGTCTGCACCAAAACTACAGAGAGGGAGTATTTCTGATGCATCCTCAACAGTTGTGCCTATTACAAATCTTAGGGCTTTATTTATCCACAATCTGGGAGAGGCAAGACCTGGGGAGATGGTTCATCAAAATCTGGGGCTCCCTGGGGAACATGTTGTCATCAACACATGAACATTGTCCACCAAGGTGGTCTGCCCAGAGAGGGACAGAGAGCCACAGCCAGTGTGCACTCCTCTTCCTATCCCTCCACCTACTTTTTTGTCTCATCTTTATATTATCCTGCATACCTGCTGAACTTGGTCCAAAATGTACAATGCAACTTGAACAAATCTTAGGCCATTTGAAGCCTGGGTCACATCAGAAGAAACCCTGATAGTCTCCAAAAGCACTGTTTGGCAATGAAGCCTTTGCAAAACTCCTAAATAAGTGGCAAGGTGGGAAAAGAAACTATGTCATACAACAGACAGCAAAACTCTCTCCAAATCCTCTTCAGGCCTGTCTTTCCCCAAAGTGTCATAGGTCACTACAGTCCCCCACCCCCTTTTTCCTTTGTCTCTCCTAAAACTCCAGCTCTGCTCTCTCTTGCCTCCACCTCTAGCTGACTGGATCGATTCTATTCCGATCCAGCATATTTTTTTTTTGACAGAGTTGCTCTGTCACCCAGGCTGGAGCGCAGTGGCACGACCTCCGCTCACTGCAAGCTCTGCCTCCCGGGTTCACACCATTCTCCTACCTCAGCCTCCCAAGTAGCTGGGACTACAGTGCCCGCCACCACACCTGGCTAATTTTTGTTATTTTTTAGTAGAGACGGGGTTTCACTGTGTTTGCCAAGATGGTCTCGATCTCCTGACCTCGTGATTCACCTGCCTCGGCCTCCCAAAGTGCTAGGATTACAGGCGTGAGCCACTGTGCCCAGCCTGATCCAGCTTTTGCTGCTAACTTTATGCTCTTTCTTCAGTGAAGCATCTTCCACTTTGTATCCATATCTATCACCTTGATCAGCTCAGCTGTGGGAACATGGCTGGAGAAGAATGTAAACATTCACATCTTAATATTTTGGCTCCTGCCTCATCAGAAGCCTTCAAGTGGCTCTCAGCCTTGTAGGGGGAGGACAAGTATAGATGGCTATACCACACCACAGTGACATTCTCCTCAAGGCTGGTCTGAAGCACTATAGATGCAAAGTGGAGGTTCAATTCCTTCAGTAGCCGGGCGTCAGGAGGAGGGAACATTGAACCGGGGCTTGAAGGATGAGTAGGCATTTCCCTAATGGAGGGACAGAGAGGAAAGGGGAGAGGAGGGAGCAGCTACACTTTACCTCCTCACTTTGCATCCAGTATCTTCTTTTATTTTTGAGATGGAGTTTCGCTCTTGTTTCCCAGGCTGGAGTGCAATGGTGTGAGCTCGGCTCACCACAACCTCTGCTTCCCCGGTTCAAGAGATTCTCTTGCCTCAACCTCCCAAGTAGCTAGGATTACAGGCATGCACCACTATGCCCAGCTAATTTTGTATTTTTAGTAGAAATGAGGTTTCTCTAAGTTGGCCAGGCTGGTCTCGAACTCCCGACTTCAGGTGATCCACCCGCCTCCGCCTCCCAAAGTGCTGGAATTACAGGCATGAGCCACTGCACCTGGCCCAGTATCTTCTTTACTACCCACCCTCCCAACAATAGTCTTGCGAGGTGGGTATACATGAATATTCCCATTTTACTGAATTGGAGACTGAGGCCCAAGAGGAAATGAACTCGTCAAGGTCACCCAGAGAATAGTTGGAGCTGGTAGGACTTGAATTCTGGACTCTGTGGCTTCAAAGCCCTTCTGGTGGGCAGGTGAAGGGAGAGGAGAGAGAACTTCAAATAGCCCCTGTGGTGGGGGCGGTGGTGGAGTGAGGAGGCTCTAGTCACCGGGACGTACAGGTGAGACCAGTGAGGTGCAGTCAGTGTGTACAGCATGTCACCATTTGTGGCAGAGGCAGGAAAGACTATACATATTTGCTGATTATTGGATAAAAAGTATCTGGAAGGACACCCCAGAATCTGGGGACACTGGTTTCCCTTGGGATAGGAACTGGGAGTTGAAAGGGAGAACCAGGACACTGGAGTAGAGGTGGGGGGAAACATTCCACCCTCCCTTTTATGCTTTTTGAAATTTGTAGTAGTTGTTGTTGTTCTTGTTTTGAGATGGAGTCTTACTCTGTCGCTCAGGCTGGAGTGCAGTGGCATGGTCTCGGTTCACTGCAACCTCCGTCTCCTGGGTTCAAGCGATTCTCCTGCCTCAACCTCCAGAGGAGTTGGAATTACAGGTGCCTGCCACTATGCCTGGCTAATTTTTGTGTTTTTAGTAGAGACGGGGTTTTACCATGTTGTCCAGGCTAGTCTTGACTCCTGACCTCAAGTGATCTGCCTGCTTTGACCTCCCAAAGTGCTGCGATTACAGGCGTGAGCCACCAAGCCCAGCCTGTTTTTGTGTATTTGTTTGTTTTGGTTTTTTTGTTTGTTTGTTTTTGAGACAGAGTCTCACTCTGTTGCCCAGGCTGGAGTGCAGTGGCACTATCTCAGCTCACTGCAACCTCCGCCTCCAGGGTTCAAGCGATTCTCCTGCCTCAGCCTCCTGAATAACTGAGATTACAGGCGTGTGCCACCATGCCCGGCCAATTTTTTGTATTTTTAGTAGAGACGGGGTTTCATCATGTTGGTCAGGCTGGTCCTGAACTCCCGACCTGAAGTGATTCACCCTCTTTAGCCTCCCAAAGTGCTGGGATTACAAACGTGAGCCACCATGCCTGGCCACTTTTTGAAATTTGCATCATGTGAATGTGCTACTTATTCAAAAAAATAAACTAATTGTTCTTAAAAGAAGGTAAATTTTAAAATAAACATTACACAGTCACATTAAAATCCAAACTAAAACAGTCCCCAGCCGCTGACCATGCACTGGAGGGTCACCTGGGGTCTCGGCTGTAGTCCCCGTTGGGTCCTGGTTCCGCTGCAGAAGGGATATGTGTGGCGTCTAAGTCAGTGGCAGGGCCCTCGGCTGGCTGCCACCACGGCCCGCTCCCCCTCGAGTCTGATGGGTGAGGAGCTGTCAGACGGAGGAGTAGGGGGGCTGCAGGAGAGACGTCCGAGATGGGACGGGACATTTGGGCAGTTGGGGCCGATTTGTCGCCATTTTCACGGGCAGACTTGTGAATTAAGTGGCATGAAATTGAGCACAGACCAGGATCCCCCCCAGAGACGGGGCAGCCCCCGCCCAGGAGGGGAGAAGGCAAGGGGGCGGGAGCGGGAGGGGTGGCCCGCTCCACGCTCAGCTGCTTCTGGGTGCAGATGGAGAGAATGGAAGGGGGAGGGGCTCAGCTCCTCCTCCCGGGCCCCTCCTCACCCTCAGCTTTCCTCCGACAAGCAGAGGGTCTGCCGGACCCCAGCGATGGGCTGAGCCTGGACTGGCTCCCTTGTGCCCAAGCACCCCTAGGAGTCAAGGCTGGGGTGGCAGCCCCACCAGACACCCATTCAGGGGGCACCTCAGCATCTCTCTGTTTATCTCTGCATCTCTCTGCTGCCATTTTTGCTCAGTACCAAGAAATGGCGACTAAAGAGAAGCAGGGCCTGACGGTGCTTCTCTGGATGGATAGAGAAGCTTTTGTGCCAGGAAGAGTTGGAGGCGGCAAAGCATCCAGGGGAGATATGAGGCTCCTGGGTTCCGGTTTGGATTCTAACCGGGTGGCTTTGAGTGAGTTCCTTATCCTTTCCTCAGCTTCCCTCTCCTTATCTGTAATAATAATGATAGCAACCTTGGGCCTGGTGTTGTTCTAAGTGTCTTGTGTACTCTGCAGCAATTCATTCCATCGTGATAATACCTTATCGGGTAGCACTGTTATCGGTTACACCCCCATTTTACAGATGAGAAAACAGATCATCTGGCGAGTGAGTGGTGAAAATGGGATTTTTGTTTAACACGCTGTCACCTCGGGGAGTCGAGGGGAAGATTAAATGAGATAATGAACGTGTATAGTTTATCCACGGTGCGTGTGTAACGAATGAGAGCTGCTGTCATCACTGCTCTGTCTGCCCCTAGGCAGGGGACAGGTAGCTCAAATGCAAAATGTTTTCAGATCGCCCAGTTCACATTTCATGGACTTGACAGATGGAAGACGATAGCCCAGGGAAGAAAAGTGACTTGCACAAGGTCACTTGAGCTGGACTAGGACTGGACAGACAGCTCAGTGACCTGAGCCTTTGCTCTCCAAGCCCCTAAGGACATCTCGGGGCTCTGCTGGTGAGCGAGGGCATACTTTACTTGTCCATGAGGAGAGGCACAGCCTGGCATTTCCGTTCTCCTGGGCACCGCAGCCTCCGAGTTCCTCCCTGGCGGGGAGTGGGACCTAGCCCCAGCCTGGGTGGGGATAACGAGAGAAGACAGCCTTGTTCTGCCAACCTGGGCACCTCCCGCTGGGCAGAGCTTTGTCCCACAATTAAGAGGGATGTATTTGCCTCAGCGCCAGGCCCAATGAGCCCACGAAAGCCACAAGGAGCCCTGCAGGTGGCCAGGGGGAGGACAGGCCCCACGGTGCTTAATAGGACCTAATCTCCACCAGTGTTGTCGGAAATGAAAATGAAAAACAGCCGCGATTTTGTGGTTTAAAAATTAGCATGTGTGCCTACATCGTAAGCCCCTGGACTGCATTACCATACAGATTTATCCCAGGCCCAGCACGCGGCCAAAATATGTAATTACACACAGGCTCGGGGTAGAAAAGTTGCTCTCCTCATTGCTATCTATATAATATGGATTTTTAAAAATGAGAGCTGGGTCTGAAATGTTGTGAGGGGCTTACTTCATGAGGTATGCTGCCCATGGCATTTGAGGAGAGGGAAGGTCTCACCCCCTCAGCAGTATGTGATAGGGGGGCACATGGATATGCCAAGTTCAGAGCCATCTCCCCAGGCTGGGGGAAGAGAACAAGGAAGGGAAAGCCTTGCTATGATGGTCGGTGCTCTCTATGCCTGGGTCCCATTTAGTGCTCTCATTTACATTCCCTCCTCCAGTCTGCACAGGAAACCTGAAAAGTAGGTATCCTTGTCCTCACTTGAAAGATGAAGACACTTTGGGAGGCTGATGTGGGTGGATCACTTGAGGCCAGGACTTTGAGACCAGCCTGGCCAACATGGTGAAACCCTGTCTCTACTAAATATACAAAAGTTGTCTTGGTGTGGTGGTGCACACCTGTAATCCCAGCTACTCAGGAGGTTGAGGCATGAGAATCACTTGAACCTGGGAGGCAGAGGCTGCAGTGAGCAGAGATCAAGCCACTGCACTGCATCACAGGTGACAAATTGAGACTCTGTCTTGAAAGAAAGAGAAAAAAAGAAGAAGGAAAGAAAGAGAAAAAAAAGAAAAGAAAAGAGAAGAAAGAAAAGAAAGAGAAAGCGAGAAAAAGGAAAGGAAAGAAAAGAGAAGGAAGGAAGGAAGGAGAAAGAGAAAGAGAGAGAGAAATAAAGAAGAGGAAACTGAGGCTGGCAAGTGGCGAAGCCCAAAATTCAAACTGATGACTCCAAAGACTGTGCACTTTCCAATATGGTTCCCAACTTCAGCTGATGAACAGAGACTTTAGCTGAAGTCACTGGGGGAGGTTGAAGGGGGGTGATGGATGCAGGAGGTTTGTATCAGTGTTCAAATATGAAGACTGAAGACAATTGGGGTCTTCACATAGGGATCGATGGTAGGAAGGAAAAGAAAAACAGAGATCCCAACCATTAGCACAAAACTGACACATACTATAGGAAATGAATGATTGGTGGAATGAATGAACCGAAGCCCTAAAATAAAAATCAGCATCCTTGTTCCCGGTTGGGCGGAGGATAGTAGCCAGATAGAGAGAGGAATAAATCAATGTCCCAATGTGGGATCAATGTCCCAATCCAGAGTTGGACAGGAAAGGGAGTTCCAGTGTAGAAATCAATAACCCAGTGAAGATTTGGTTGAGGTCATCAGCATCTCA
The DNA here is from genome assembly GCF_009764315.1 of Trachypithecus francoisi. Taxonomy (NCBI): domain Eukaryota; kingdom Metazoa; phylum Chordata; class Mammalia; order Primates; family Cercopithecidae; genus Trachypithecus; species Trachypithecus francoisi. The sequence continues at coordinate 37,578,244 of NW_022681466.1, forward strand.
TGTGGGGATCAATGTCCCAATAGAGAGTTGGTTGAGAGGAATTGATGCCCCCCACCATAGGGATGGGTAAGAAAGTCAACATCCCAATGTAGACATCAATGCCCCAATTCAGAGTTGGTTAAGGAAAATCGATGTTCCAATGTGGGGAGCACTGTCCCAATATTGGGATCGATGGCAGTCAATGATATACAAAAGTGGTGGTAACAGTGTTCCAATGTGATATCAATGATAGCCAAAGTCCCACTATAGAGATGGATGGGAGTTCGTGTTCCAGTGGAGACACCAGCTTGCCAATATGAAGATCAATAGGACACCTATCTGTGACTTCTAGGCTTCTCTTGGAGCTTTTCTACTATTTGCTCTAAAGGAGTGACAGTTCCCAGGGTCCCTACTCTGGCTCAGTCCTCTACTGCAGAAAATTTGGGCATCTGCCCCAACACACCCCAGCCTGGTTATCCACAGTAGTTCCTCTTGGAGTTCCCCTTGGACTTCTGTAGCCCGTCTCCAGACACAGCTTGCAAATGAGTCCAAAAGATCCCAGCAGCCTGGAAGAGGCTACTTACTTTCCAGGGATTATTTCCTGCAGGGAGACCAGGCCTCTAGCTCCTCCAGACTCAGCCCAAACCAGTAGCAAGTGAGATACCATCACAACCAGTCACATTCTCACCCCTTGGCTTGATATGTCTAAAAACCAGTTATCCATGTTACTTAACATTGCATCTGTCATTTGAGCAATTGCTTCCCCACATTTTACAGCTGAGAAAAGCAAGGCCCAGAAGAATAAGTAGGTGGCCACAGAGAAGTGGCAGAGATGAAACTAGAAGCCTGATCCCCACCTGCCAGTTCAGCCCTTTTCCAGCTGATCTAGGTTGATGTGGCAGAACACACCCCCGCCCCCAACCTAAGTGGGTTCTGGGAGTGCATCACGCAGTTTCGGCAGACAGGTTCAAAGGATCTCTCCCCCAAACCTTCACTTTCTTGAATCTTTCCCATCACCGCTCAAATGCCCCAAAGTTGGGAGACAGGAAAAAGGCCCCTGTTGCTCTCCAGGGTTGGCGATGGAGTTGAGGGGTAAGATGACTAAAGCCTCCCAGCTTCAGCTGCCCCAGGGGCTTAAGGGGAGGGTGTGATTTTTCCCTTGCTCAGACAAAGGCTGAGGCTGTGGCATCTGTCACCGACTCTTGTGTCTTGCAGCTGCTCTGACAGTCAGACCCAAGGCAGGTGCCAGTTTGGGGAGGGAGGGGCATGAGCGCCCTCAACATGCACTCAAACTTCACTTCTTCCCCTCACCCTCACGTGTAAATGCAGTGTCTCCTGCCGCCCTTCCCCACCCCAACAAGCCCACCTTGTCCCTCCAAGACCTAGGATTTGAGGGATAAGACCCGCATTCCCCATGGCTCTACTACCCCTTCCCCAAGCACTTGTCCTGCCAAGCTCTGCTGCCATCGCCCTTGGGTACCTTTGCCCAGCCAAGGAGGAGCTGGGGAGAGGGGCTGTCTGGCAGGAGATAGGGGACCCTTTGCCTGCTGGGATGTCTCTTTACTCAAGCTTCTCTTCTGGGACCAGAGAGCTTTCTGCAGGCCTCCTGAGAGGCTGGATCCTCCAGTTCTTCACCCTTGGAAGGGGAGAGGCAAGGTATACAAACTCACAGAGATGACCAGACACTGCTGGAAGGGCAGAGAGAGCCTGGAGTATTGTCAGACTAGGTGCGAGTGTGAGAGAACATGAGAACACATCCCCCCACACTCAGGGATATTCATGCACATTTTTGCAGACACACATGGGTACATGTGCACGCGTGCACGCACTCTCCTGAAGCCGTGTGACAAGTTGGAAAAGTGTTTCAAATACCCAATCAGAACTCTGTGTTCTCCATCTTTTCAAAAATATTTATTTATTCACATATTTATTAAAATCACATTACAACCCCACCCCCACTTTCTTTTTAATGTGTAAAGAAAAGCTTAAGGCAAAAAAAAATGTTTAATTAAAAAGAAATGTAAAGTTGTCATTTAAAAAGAAAAAAGAAAATGTCTAAGGCAGCCGAGACTCCTCCATTTAGGCGACTAATTGTAAAATCTATGATCTTCCATGTATTTTCCTTTTAATTCTACAAGCAGGGAGAATATGGTCAGTGCAGTAGTGGAGCCAGGTGGAGGAAGATGGGGGTGGTGGTGAGAATGTCCCTATGAAGAAGATGATACAGGGGAAAAAGAATATTTCTGTGCAAGCTGCTTGGTGGGAAAAAAATGTAAATTTTATACAAAGATGCTCCCAAGCTCCCTCCCCAGTGCAAACCTCTAGACTTCTTGCTCCCATTCCCAACCTCCCAGCCACCTCCCTCTTCTCCTCCCTGCCTGTCCCAGGCCTCTTCTTCCCTCCCTCCCTTGCAGCCCCCGCCCCTCCCCAGGGCCCCCTCCTCAGATGCAATCCCCCTGCTGTAATTTCTGGGGGAATTGCTTCATCTCGGGTGCAGATATATTTGTGTCAAGGTGCAGCTGCACAGATAGCCTTCCTCTATGCATAGTAAGAGGGTTTCAGAGAGAGAGGTTGTGCCCAGAGCAAGGCCTTATCAGAGCAAGCTGCCTGCCATTTATCTGATTCCCCATCAAATAGGAAAACGGGCCTCAGGCTGCTGCTTCCACTTTCCTTGGGAAAGCCACGGGGGGAATAATAATTTACTCCAATCTTTTTGTTTCCAGCGCTCACCTTCAGCCTGACACAGCCCCTCCACCACTCCCCGCTTCCAGCAATGCCAGCCTGGGGGTACAAAGTTGAGCCCTAGCCCCCAAGGGCCCACCCCAGGGACACCCCCAGAAATGCCCTTGCTGGTTGAGTGGACCTTCATAATGGATTGGCATGAGCTGGAGAAGATCCCCTTTGGCATCAGGGAGTGTAGGCACAGGAGAAAGGAGGCAGAGACCCGGTGGGGAGCTGGGGAGGCTTGGCCTGGCTGCAGGGGGCCTGGCTTCCTTCCCAGCCCCCACACATATGCAGATCCCCCACGAACTCTCATTGTGTGTGTGTATGTGTGAGTGCTCACGCGCCCAGATGCACATGCAGTCCTTGTACGAGGACCTGTCGATACCTTTATCTGTGTGTCTGTCCATCTGTCTGTCTGTCTGTGTCTGAGGAGGAGATGAGTGGGGGACTGGGGGCGGTTTCTGTTCTATGTCACAGACTCTGACCTCTCATCTCAGTTCACAATCCCAACAGCCATGAACAAGACCAAGACAGGATGACAGAGACTGTCTGAAAGGGAATGAGCAGTGGGCAAGGGAGGGGTCCCAGCCAGGCCTGGCGGTGGGTCGTCTTGCGTCACCCTCCCTGGCGAAGGCTGCTCCAGGGAGCAGCAGGCAGCCCATCTGGTGCAGGAGCTGCAGAGAGGTGGGCAGTGGGGAGAGGGCTGCTCCCCACAGGCCAGCCATAAATCACAGTTATGTGGCCAGGGGGCAGGGGGCAGCCGTAGCAGCACACGCAGGACAAGGCAGAGAGGCCAGGGTCAGGTGCAGCTGTAAATTGTTACCTAAATGCTTCCAAGTGAAGGCTAATCAGAGCACGGTGACAGAACACACCCGGCCCCACCCTGCCCCAGTGGGCACACTCATGTCTGTGCAAGCACAGACACACTCACAGATACAAAAGCACATCAGGACATGTTCTGCATATAAAGCTGCACACGCAAAGGTGTCACACCCATACCAGGATACACAAAGACATACATGCTTGCTACTGCAATGTGTGCATGTGTTCAGACACATACTCCCAGGCAGCCCTGTACCCATCGTGTTCACTCAGACCCAAGGACACAGATCTACCTAACGCCCCTGGGTGGATGCGCCCATGCACAGGTGGGCATGGAGAGTGGAGAGCAGACACTGTCCGATGCCCAGGGCTAGTATGATCTGGAGGTCAAATCCCCCACCGGGAAGATGCAGGAATGAAAAGAGATAGACGTGCTGAGTGGAACTGGGCCACCCCAGCCCTGGAATCCCGGTGACTATGCTCTCCTCCCAACCTCTCCCTGGCTGGGCCTTCATGCCATTCACCAGCCTTTCTCTAGAAGGTCATTCCTCAAATGTGAAGAGTTCACACTGCACCCATGCTGGAGTAAGATGGAGTTTGGTCTCTCCCTGCACCCATGCTGGAGTAAGGCTCTTTCACTCATTCACTGCCATCTACTAGGCATTGTGCTAGGCTCTGGCAATAGAATGCCCTGCCCTCAAATGTAAAACCTAGCAGAGGCAAATGAGCAGATGCTTACCGCACATGGAGATCCTTGCTGCAAGCAAGGTTAGCCCAGGGCAGTGAGGACATGGCAGAGGGGAACAAGGAAGGCATTCTGGAGGAAACTATGCCCAAGCTGAGGCCTGACACATGGGAGCCAGCCAGGTGGAGAAGCAGAGTGAAAGAGAGAAGTGCCCAACCCTCCCAGAGAATGTCCATGGCAGCAGGTAACGAAGGCAGGTGATAGGATGGCCCTTGGCATGTGCTGAGGCACCCCAGAAGGTATCCACCTCTGAGCCTTGAAACCAGCAGTGAGACTGCTATACTCCCTTACCTGGACCCCTCAGGGGACACCCAGCTTGCATCTCCTAGGGCTTCCCTGGCTACTCTTGTACCCTGTTCTCCATGCAAAGGCAACCTGAGCAGAGGGAGAACTGATAGCTGGACCCAGCCTCCAGCAGGTGGCATCATCATTGGTCAATGGAACAAGGATGAGGAGCCCTGAGGGGCAGTGAGAACAAAATCACTAAGCCTCCTTCCCCAGCCCTCTTCTCTCAGGCTTCCTGGAAATCCGCAGAGATTCAGCGAAGTCTTCTCTGATTCATTCTCCACGCAGAGGCTTTCCAAAGGCACTCAGGGTAGCTCTGTGAATTCCGTGGAGCGCCTGGGATTGAGGGTGATGAGGATGGGTTGAAAAGCAGGACTCTGGGACCCCAGCCTCAGTTCTGCCCTTCATCTTCTTGCTCTATTGGGCTTCCTAACAGGACTGCATTTGAACAAAAGACTCAGTGTGAGAAAAGCGCCAACCCATAGGACAAAGTCCAAAGGCAGCTTGGCATTCAGCAACCCCCAAACTTCACCCTCTCTGCCCTTACTCCTGTGACTCAGCCCAGGGGTCTCTCCACAGCCCTCAACACTCCCCTGCTCCCTCATCCTGCCAGCCCTCCCATACACACCGGTCCCTTTATCCCTCCCGCCCCCGCCCTACCCTGACCCTCTCACCAAGCCAAACTCCAACTCTGCGTTTTCATTTCCAAATACTCCGTGAGTACTTGCAACATACACGCACTATATCTTGTGAGTCTCCTCCAGAGCAGTCTGGGAGATGTAGCTTCATTTTACAAATGAGAAAACCGAGGCTCGAGAGCTGAAATGATCTGCTCAAGGTCACTGTGACCTTAGGAAAGCTGCAGGAAAGCTCCTTCTGGGCCTGACCTAAGCCTCCAGGCACAGAATTGATCCCCCTCTCTTCCCTCCCACCCAGAATGGCCATGGAGCAGGGGCTCTCCTCTCCTCATTCTTGCACCAAGGCTTAGAAGAAGGCGCAGGTTTCTGGGGGCCAGTGGTCAGAGATGAGAAAGAGGAAGAAGAGGACCCAGGCATCCTCAGGAGCAAAGAGTAGGCGCAGGGAGCCATGCCATGGACCAGACAGCCCCAGGGGAAGGGGTGCCAGTGGGTCACATGTTCACAAAGTGAGGCCTGGCCTGGCCACCATGGCCATGGACATCTTCAGGTGCGAGTGTCCTTTTTTTTTTTTTTTTTTTTTTTTTTTGAGACAGAGTCTCACTCTGTTGCCCAGGCTGGAGTGCAGTGGTATGATCTTGGCTCACTGCAACCTCTACTTCCCGGTTCAAGCGATTCTCCTGCCTCAGCCTCCTGAGTAGCTAGGATTACAGGCGCATACCACCATGCCCAGCCAATTTTTGTATTTTTAGTAGAGACAGGGTTTCGTCATGTTAGCCAGGCTGCTCTCGAACTCCTGACCTCTGGTGATCCACCCACCTCGGCCTCCCAAAGTGCTGGAATTACAGGCATGAGCCACCATGCCCAGCCAAGTGTCCTGTCTCTCTTAAGGGGGTGGCTCCTTCTGGTCAGGTAGAACAAGAGAGAAGAGAGCAGAGGCTCGGGCTCTCAGGCATGCTTCCGAAACTTTTGGAGCCCCGGTTTTCTCATCTCCTCAATGGTACGAGTAATATTAAATAGCATCTGTCCAGGATTGTTGAGAGAACTCAGTGTGACTGTGCCAGGAGCCTGTGCAGTGCAGGCTCTCCACACATGCCCGTGGCTTCCTCCTGCTCTGAAGCATGAGGGTGGGCTACATGCTTGTTAATGGATGGATATGCCTGGGTTAAGGACATTACATCTTGAGGTAGCTGGAACTGCAAAGGGCCTCTGCTCTGCGCCTGGCCTGCACGTGACATGGTGTGAGCGAGGAGTCCTTTTTTTTTCTTCCCCTACCCACTGCCTGTCCTCTCTTGCCCTGAGGAAGGACCAGCCCCCACAGAGCTTAAACAGATAAAGAGCATGGAGCAGCCCCTTCCCAGCCGGTTCAGGAGGTTTTTCTCCTAGGTAGGGCTGCCCCTTGACCCACAGCCCAGCCCAGCCTCACAGAGGCCTCTGATCCCCCTCACAGATCACTGTAAATGGGCCCAATGCTTTCCATCACCACTGCAGACAACAGCCTGATACAAATTGGCAGGCAAAGGAGGGGACAGTCGATACGGATTAGACGGAAGGTCCTCCCCTGGCCTGGAGCCTGGGGCTCCCATTGATCAGCATCTTCACCGAGGAAGCCAGCTTGGCCAGCGGCCAGTGGGCACCCAGGTGGGGGCCATGGCCTCAGTCTGCCACCTTACCCCGCCAAAGGGTCCTGAAGAACTGGAGACCCCCGAGTGCACTTTGTAGAGGGGGAAACAAAACATCAAGGAGAAATCGGGGAGAAGCAATCAGGCAACCCAGCCTGAGCCCTAGCCCCAGCCAACCCTGCACTTCCAGCCGAGCCAGTTTTTCTTGGTGTTGAGAAAATGGTCAGCAGCTTGTCACAGTCCAGTAAGTCTAAACAGCCCTCTGGAAATGTTGTTGAATTTCAGTCCCAATGCGGAGATACCCATATACATGCCTGCCTCTCCTCCTGCCCCTTCCTGAAACACAAACAGTTCTCTCATGGCTGCATACATGCCATGCAATCCAATTCTGTTCAAGAGCATTTGTTGAGTACCCATGTGTGCTAGGCACTGCAACTATAGACAGCTTCATGCCCTAAGGAATATACATCTAAGAGAAAAGACTAACGTGGCAAGAGGTCATCACAGGGCTGGGGGAAAGTGCACCTACAGAAGTACAAGCAATGTATAGAGGAAGGAGCGATCAGCTCGAGTTGGGGATGGCGCTCTTCAGGAGATGTCTCAGCAGGGTTTCTAAGGATGAACAGGAGTTTGCCAGGTAAACATGGTGACACATGGATTGTTATCATTTTGCTTCCCACCAACATCTGGCCACACACGGGGCTGTCCTCCCTTTGCTGCCTGTGCACTTTCCATTACGAGCTTCTTGAACTCACAACACCCTCTATGCTGTTCCACTTGCCTGAAATGTTCTTTCCCTTCATCCCTGACTATTCTCTATTCAATCTTCAAGGCTCAGCTTAAAGAACTATCTCTCAGGCCGGGCGTGGTGGCTCAAGCCTATAATCCCAGCACTTTGGGAGGCCGAGACGGGCGGATCACGAGGTCAGGAGATTGAGACCATGCTGGCTAACCCGGTGAAACCCCGTCTCTAGTAAAAAATATAAAAACCTAGCCGGGCGAGGTGGCAGGCGCCTGTAGTCCCAGCTACTCGGGAGGCTGAGGCAGGAGAATGGCGTAAACCCGGGAGGCGGAGCTTGCAGTGAGCTGACATCTGGCCGCTGCACACCAGCCTGGGCGACAGAGCCAGACTCCGTCTCAAAAAAAAAAAAAAAAAAAAAAAAAAAGGACTATCTCTCCTCAGAGACAGCTATGGCCCCCCCTAATTAGAGGTAACCATAGCATCCTACATCTTCCATTTCCTAGCTCTAACACACTTGTATTTGCTTGTTTGCTCCATGAGGGCAAGGACTATATTGTACCTTACCACACCTGGGACAGTGCCTGACATTATTTCAAAAGCTCACTGGTTGGTTGATTTGCTGGCTGGTTGGTTGCTTGGTTGGGTGGGTGGATGGATGAATGGATGGATGGATGGATGGATGGATGGATGGATGGATGGACAGACGGATGGATGGATGCATGGATGGATACATGGGTGGATGCATGGATGGATGGGTGGGTGGACGGTTTGTTCAAGAAGCTAAGGCAAAGAGAAATTAGAACTGCAGAGATATATAGAGTACAAGGGAGTGGGATAACAGTGGTAGAATCATGGGAGATGAAACCGAAGAGTCTGCCAGGAGTGGGATTGTGGAAGGTCCTGTAGCCATGCCTAGTACACATTGACATACAAAGTGAATCCTAGAACCTTAGCAGTATGTTCTGGAGATAACAGCATCTTTGAAGGGATAGAAAAGAGATGATACCTTCCCTCCCCATCATAAGGGTCACAGCCAACATTTCTATAACAAAAATCAAGTTAATAAGAGAAAAGCATTAAATGTATTTAAGCAAAGTTTTATGTGACACGGGAGCCTTCAGAAATGAAAACCCAAAGCCTCAGAAAAAACTGTCTATTTGTATGTTTAGGTTCAATGAAGAATGGACAGCCATATAGAAATGTGATTAGACAGAAAAGATATGACCTAACAGTAACAGACTGAGTGGGGGAGCCCAGCAAGGCCTGTCTGTTCAGATTCTTCTTGGCCTCTCTGCGTAGCATTCCTTCCTCCCTGGCATAGGGCAGGGCCCCTTCTGGAATGAGGGTCTTATGACCTACTATCAGACAAGATAGGTCAGAGAATTTCTTTATGGCCAACTCCTACACAGAAAGGTGGGGGAGGGGGAGAGTAATATTTCTAGTTTCTATGACCCGTCTTGGAGAAGAGGAATTCTAGTTTCCATGGCCTGCCCTGGGGGAGAAAAGGGAGCAGGAGAAAAAAGGCCAGGAGAAGGTCAGAGAGAGACTTTGTTTCTGAGGTCCCACCAATGTCCTCCAGTTCAAAATACTCAGCATGCCAAAGCGCCAAACTGTAGGGTATCATTTTCTAATCCCCAATACCTTCATTTTACAAATGAGGCAGCTGAGGTCCAGAGAAGCGGGGCTTGCTACAAATCCGCCAGAGGGCAGAAGCAATGGCTCTGCTAAGATTATACCCCTGGGCTTGCGCTCCTGGTCCATGGGCACACTCAGCTTCCTATATCCCCGGAGGGATTAGATGTGATAAGATATGCCCTTACTTTTCATGGGCCTCCTAGGTTGGGCCTTCCTCTCTGGATATACTGCCAAAGGCTATGTGCTGTGCTCCTATGCACATAGCACCTGTATCCTTCAGAGCAAGTGACTGAAACCCAACTTAATCTAGTTTCATCCAAAAGGGGAGAATTGGCCTGTGTAACTGGGAAAGGCAGGTGCAGCTGACTTCAGGTACAGCTGGATCCAGGCACTCAAACAATATTGCCAAATCTTACAATTCTGTGTCTGTCTTTGTGTTGGCTACATCCTCTCCTCCTGATGGGCTTCCTTCATCTGGGGTAAGAAGGATGGGTGAGGACAGATGGCATGACCTCACGGAACTGGTAAGGTAGAGAGAGGGAAAACTTGCCTCTGTATATACAATCCCAGCTAAATCTTCCAGTGGCTCCAGTTCAGGTTCAGTCCCTGTGATTAGAAAAATGGGGCACTATGATTGGGCAATCCTACATTTCTGGATCTCATGTCTGTGTTAGAGGCCAGGAGAGGGCATGGCACGGTGATTGACAGCTCATCCATTGGAAAGGAGAGGACAATTGCTTCTCAGCCTTTTGGCTAAGATCAAGTGAAAGGAGAGGACATTACTTCAAAGGGAAGGGGTGCTGTTCAGAGCAAGGGAGGGATGCTGAGCAGTCAAAAATGACAGATGGCCACAGCAGTCCTATTCCAGTGCTGGATAACAGGGCAACACCTGGATGAGTCCTTGAATATAATAATAATAATAATAATAATAATAATAATAGGCTGGGCATGGTGGCTCACGCCTATAATCCCAGCACTTTGGGAGGCCAAGGCGGGCAGATCACCTGAGATGTTCGAGACCAACCTGGCCAACATGGTGAAATCCCATCTCCACAAAAGTTAGATGGGTGTGGTGGCACCTGCCTGTAATCCCAGCTACTCGGGAGGCTCAGGCAGGAGAATTGCTTGAACTCAGGAGGCGTAGGTTGCAGTGAACTGAGATCGCACCACTGCACTCCAGCCTGGGTGACAGAGCAAGACTTCATCTCAATAATAGTAATAATAATAGTAGTAGTAGTAGTAATAATAATAATAATAATAGCTTTTAGAGTATCATATGCAAGTACTCTGCATACATTGCCTTATTTAATCTCATTTAAATTTGGAGTGAGCAGGTTTGAGTCCCAGCTCTGCCATTTTTCAGACCCTGGGCTTGTTACTGAAACGTTTTGAACCTGTTTCCAATCTGTAAAATGGGAAGAATACAGCCCATCTTCCTGGAGATGTAGGGAGGGTTCCCTGGCAACTGTGAAAGGATACACAACGTTAGGAGTAGGAAAGGCTCCCAATAATGCTTGCTCACTGATCTCGGGTGCAGACAAGGAACCAGGAGACACTTTGAGCAAACCAAAAGGCGTTCAGGCCAAAGAAGCGATGGGCTGACTTCCAGCCCGATTCCCTGGGAGCCCTGGGCTGGGTGGGGCTCTCCTGGCCTGGCCACTCTCCACACAGGTGAGAAGGGTGGAAAGAGGAGTTAATGGATCACAGGGCTGGGCAGGAAGAGAGGATTTTTCATTTTAAAATGTTCTGAAATAATTCATATTTGCTTTGCGGGATGGTGTTGTGCGCTGTCAGCTCTGTAATAACTTTTAGGCCTTTATTTATTGTTTTGCCTTAATGATTTCATGTTGCTCCAGTGTTGAGAATTCTCAGTGTCTTGTAACACATAATGTCAGAGAAGACTCAGGCCATGGCAGGCATGGAAGGAGGGGGTCATGCTCCCCCACAGACCCCACTGGTCTCCAGGAGATGGCAGAGCCTAGAGCAGAAAGTGGAGGCTGTCAACCTCTGTGCAAAGTTATCTGCGAGCACCAATTCTCAACAACACCCTAGGGAGCTGGTACTATTATCCCATTTTATAGAAGTGAAAACTGAGCCTTGAAACAATCACAAGACTCGTCGTCTGATCTTGTGTGATCAAGCCAGGATTTAAACACAGGCCTGTTGGTGGGTCTTCAACTAGGGCCGGGTGCAGTGGCTCATGCCTGTAATCCCAGCACTTTGGGAGGCCGAAGCAGGTGGATCACAAGGTCAGGAGTTCAAGACCAGCCTGGCCAATATGGTGAAACTCCGTCTCTACTAAAAATACAAAAATTAGCCAGGTGTGGTGACAGGCACCTATAGTCCCAGCTACTCGGAAGGCTGAGACAGGAGAATCACTTGAACCCAGGGAGGCGGAGGTTGCAGTGAGCCGAGATCCTGCCACTGAAGGGATCCCACTCCTGGGTGACAGAGCAAGACAAAAGAAAGGAAGAAAGAAAGAGAGAGAGAGAAAGAGAAAGAGAGAGAAAGAAAGAGAGAAAGAGAGAAAGAAAGAAAGAAGAAAGAAAAAGAAAAGAAAGAAAGAAAGAAAGAAAGAAAGAAAAAGAAAGGAAGGAAGGAAGGAAAGAAAAAGAAAAGAAAAGAAAAGAAAAGGAAAGAAAAGAAAAGAAAGAAAGAAAGAAAGTCACCTAGAGAGAATCTGAAATATGGGTGCCTAGGACCCAACTGTGGAGATGGAATTCGGTAGGTCTAGGATGGGGGCTGAAGCTCTGCATTTAATAAGGTGCCCAGATGAGTCAGAGCCATAGGAACTCAGCTGGTGGCTGGGACCACACTAGTCACATAATCAGTGGGACCCAGTTCCTCAAGAATTATGGTCCCAGGACTGGCCCATTTCTCTCACAAATGTCCCATCAGCTACTCCTGTTCCTCTGCCATTCTCCATCCTGTATCCCCGAGGACTTGAACTGCCCCCCACCCACAGACCTCTAGCCCCTTCTGTGAAGCTGGGAAAGGAAGGGGAGGGGAAGGGAGGAAGGGGAGGCTTTCTTGGTTGCCATGGTGATTCTCCACCTCCCAGTCTGTGGGGGGAGGCAGCTTCATTGTGAGCCTCCAGCCAAGGCCTGGAGGGCAGCAAGCTGTCCTGGGCTAGGAAGATGCAGAGGGGTGGGAAGAGGACTCTAGTCACTGGGGAGAGGGGAACGGGGAAGATGGGCTGGGGAACAAGGAGGAGGACCCTCGGCCCAGGGCAGCCAGAGCAGAGAGCCAGCCTCTCCAGATGCTGGGGCTGCCAGCCTTCAGCCCAGGGGGCGGAGAGGGGTGTGTGCAGGAGCTAAGGCTGACAGGGCCTGATGCTCCCTGAGCCCAGAGCTGGCAGAAGACCCGGGGCAGGTGGTGGCAGAGATGCAGGGACCGGTGAGACAGCTAGAGAGGCTGGCGGAGGACAGAGTCAGAGCCACAAGGGCTGGGAAAGACCAGGGCTCAGAAAGCAAAGGAGAGATAAAGAAAAATAAAACAAAGCAAGAGAACCCCTCAAGGACCCCAGGCCATGGCCCACTCCCACCCCCAGCGGGGCCAGAGCTGGCACGGCCTGGGGTCCCAGCCTGCTGGGCTGGGCTGGCAAACCGGATGGCACAGGCTGTGGCAGAGGCAGATGGAGCAAGGAGGGGCCTGACCCATGGCCCGCTGGGGAATGGCTGGGATTGTCTGTTCTTTGGAGCCCTCCCACTGTCCCCCAAACCTCCTGCCTCTGGGAGCATGCTGGGGAAACAGGGAGAAAAAAAGAAGCAAAATTTCGGAGCCAGCGTCTCCACCTCCTCCTGCTCCATGTTGGCCTTCTTTCCCTGCCAGTGGCACGTGCTGCCTGCTCCCAACATGGCTCTGGCAAAGACCAGGACATTGTTGGGGGGCTGGAGAGTGATGTAGGGGAGAGGGAGAGAGGAGGCAAAGAGGCTAGGAGGCGACAACTCAGAGGGGAGGAAGAGGAAGGAAAGGAGAGCCCTCCAGATGGCAGAGGCCATCCCTCTCCACCAGTGTTTTTGAAGCAAGCACTTACTTGGTACCAGGCCCCACTGAGTAGTTCATGTGTATTCACACTCACTTACTTCTCCCAACAGCCCTATTTCGTAGGTGCTGTTGTTCTAATCCCCATTTCATAGGTGAGAAACTGAGGCAGAGAGGGGTTGAGTGACCTGCCCAAGCGACAAGCTGGGAATCAGCAGGAAGAGGGTCTGAACCTAGGAGAGGTTCAGAGGTTGCACTCTTCGCCACCACACTCTCTTGTCCTTCGTGCGCCTCACCCACATGTTGAGTATTTCAGTATTTTTTTTCTTCTTACCCATTTTTTCTCAGCGTTTCTCCGGCCAGCCTTTACTCCTTCTGGTGGCGTGTCCCAGTTTGCCTGGGCCTCCAGGCCAGCATCAGGACATGAATGGCCGGGAGCAAACACATCACATGTGTGGACGTATGGACACACAGACACACATGCATGACTACTGCGGAGTCCACCAACATGTGAATGTATGTACACATCTGTACAGAACAGGTGCGCACACCCGTGTGTCTGTGTACATGCACACGGGTCCATTCGCGCATGTGAGGCCATCATTCATACCACACCCTGGGTGGGTCTTGAGTTCTCACCCACAGAGCATTAACTGTGGCAAAATAATCCCAAACAATGGTTGAGCCAAAAAAAATCTGTTTGGCTTTGTACTAAAGTGCTGCTTGGCATATGGGGTTTTTGGCAATACATTTACCTTTCTAGGTTTAGCTCAGGCTGATGTGGCTTCCTGCATGTCAACCTCTGAGAACCTGCCAGATGCCAGGCCCTCGGCAAGGCACCACCCAGACAGTCTCTCCATGCCTCATGGCAGCCACGAGGCAGGGCTTGCCATCCCCGTCTTACAGAACCCTGAGACTGAGTGAGTTCCCGTTTGCACAGACTCACAGGAGAGTGAGGATTCGAACCCCAGGGCAGCTCAAGGGTCGGTAAAGCTTGAGTGCCTGCAGGTGGGTTGTGAGCCAGACACGTGACCTCCCAGGCGTGCCTCATCCGTCTGGAATGTGGCTGCCTCACCGTCTGGTCACGTCTGGGCCCCTCTTCTGCAGCCAGGCTGGTGGGTATGCAGGGGCTGTGGTGGCTCACGCGGAGCTGCTCTACAGAAGGCCCCACATAGGGCCGGGTGCAGTGAGGTATGAAAAAGCCTTTTCCCCAGCGATGACGAACACGATAGTGATGGCTCAGACTACACAAAGAACAGGCAGACTCATCACCACCACCTAGACACAGGCATATCCATTCCTTCAGTATTTCTCAACCACCTACTATGTGCCCGGCATTTACTGGGCTCTGAGAACCATGCAAATAGGAATCAAGCTTGGACCCTGCCTTCCTTCCAATAGCTTAGGAGAACAGTGATCAGGTGTGGAAACAGCTTTCATTACAAGGCTGAAAAAACCTGAATGCTGTAAGAGAAATGCAGATGAAAAATGAGAGTCTATTTCCCACTGGGGACATCATGGTAGCCCTCCTGGAGAAAGAGGCTCCTGATGGGTCTGGAAGAGTGGGTATGATTTAATGCAGTAATGCAAGTGAAGGGGTTCTTGGTTATCTAAAGAGCACAGTTCAAGACATAGGACAGGACATTGGTGGGTGGACACAGGGAGAGCAAGTAGCTCCATTTGTCTGTGGCAAAACTGTGTGAAGGGAGTGGTGGGAGGTAGGTTAGGGTCAGATGACAGAAGATCTTGAGATGCTGGACTAAGAGTTTGGATTTTATAGATAAGAGGGAGCCATCAAAGATTGTTGAACAGGGGAAATCCTTGGGACCTGTTTTATTTCGTCCAAACTAATCTGCAGTTGTGAACAAAGTAATAGATTGGAAATATACATGCATGCACACATACATGACATGTACGTCTTCAGAAATGTGCAGACGTGGCAGACCCAGTGGCTCACACCTATAATCCCAGCACTTTGGGAGGCTGAGGTGGGGGCATTGCTTGAGCCCAATTTGAGACCAGCCTAGGAACATGTGAGACCTTATCTCTACAAAAAATGAGGATCACTTGAGCCCAGGAGGTCGAGGCTGCAGTGAGCCATGATCGTGCCACTGCACTTCCACCTGGGTGACAGAGCAAGACCCTGCCTCAAAAAAAACCATGTACAGACACACGTGTATACGAATGTACACTTCAAAAGCAAAGGATTAATTCCTGAACCCAGCTATTTTAAAATTCTGAATTGTATTTATTTAAACAAGGCCGGGTGCGGTGCCTCATGTCTGTAATCCCAGCACTTTGGGAGACCAACGCAGGCAGATCACCTAAGGCCAGGAGTTTGAGACCAGCTTAGCCAACATGGTAAAACCTTGTCTCTACTAAACATACAAAAATCAGCCAGGCATGGTGGTGTGAGTCCATAGTCCCAGCTACTTAGGAGGCTGAGGCAGGAGCATCGCTTGAATCTAGGAGGCAGAGGTTGCAATGAGCCCAGATTGTGCCACTGCACTCTGGCCTGGGCGACAGAGGGAGACTCTGCCTCATAAATAAATAAATAAATGTAATACATTCACAGTGTCTAAAATCTAAATGAAATATAAGCAAATGGCCAGGTGTGGCGGCTCACACCTGTAATCCCAGCACTTTGGGAGACCAAGGTGGGCAGATCACATGAGGCCAAGAGTTCCAGACCAGACTGGCCAACATGGCGAAACCCCGTCTCTACTAAAAGCATACAAAATTAGCTGGGAGTGGCGGTGGGAGCCTGTAATCATAGCTACACAGAGGCTGAGGCAGGAGAATTGCTTGAACCCGGGAGGCAGAGGCTGCAGTGAGCCAAGATCATGCCATTGCACTCCAGCCTGGGCAATAAGACCAAACTCCGCCTCAAAAAAAAAAAATATATATATATGCAAATATGCTGAAAAATTAAGCTATCTCTCACCGCATGTTCCAGGCCCCCAGTTCGTTCTGCCTAAAAGCAAGTACAGTGGCCAGTTTGAGAGCTTCCTTCCAGAGACCTTCTGTGTTTAGACAAGCAAATACCCAGCTGCATTGTTATTACATACGTTTTTCTGCACCTTGGTTTTCTCATGTAATATACCTTGGAGATCCTTACACATCAGTACATGGAGGGTTATCCTGGTCTTTTTCACAGCAGTATACTCCTCCATAATAATGGGACATTTGCATTATTTCTGCTCTTTTGCTCTTACTAAAAATGTTGCAATGAAAAATATTGAACATATGTCATTTTGCTTAGTCATTCATTCAGACATTTATTGAGCACCTACTATGTGCTGGGCAGCATTCCAGGTGCTGGAGATAGAACAGTAAACAAAACAGGCAGAAGTCCCTGCCCTCATGGAACATGACATCTATTGTGAACGTGTGAGTACATCTTCAGGATACATTCCTACAGGTGAAATAGCTGAATCAAAGCATCTGTGCATTTTTAAAATGTAATAGATAAAGTCAAATCTCCATCCCGCCAAGACAGAGTCTATCAATTTACCCTCGCAGTGTATGAAAATGCCTATTTTCCCACACCTTTACCAACAAAATGTTATCAAATATTTTTATCTTTGCCAAGGTGACAGGTGAAAAACAACCGTGATTTTAATTTGCATTTCTCTTATGATGAGTGAGGTTAAGCATCTTCTCATCTATTTGAGAGCAATTTCAAGGCTGGGCATAGTGACTCATGTCTGTAATCTCTGCAATTTGGAAGGCAGAGGCGGAAGGATCGATGGAGCCCAGGAGTTAGAGACCAGCCTGAGCAACTTAGGGAGTCCCCATCTCTACAAAAAATAAGTACAAAAATTAGCCGGGCGTGGTGGTGTGCGCCTGTAGTCGCCTCAGGAGGCTGATGCAGGAGAATCCCTGGAGCCTGGGAGGACAAGGCTGCAGTTAGCCATGATCATGCCACTGTACTCCAACCTGGGAAACAGAGCAAGACTGTCTGAAACAAACAAAGCAATTTCAGGCCCTTTCCTGTCAACTTTCTTATATCCTTTGCTCATATTTTTACTAAATTGTGGATCTTTTTCACACTGAGCTGTGGATTTTTTTTTTTTTTTTTTTTTGTCCATTAAAGAAATTAGCTCTTTGCCTATGGTATGAGTTGCAAATATTTTTCCCCTAATTTGTCATTGGCTTTTGGACTTTGCATATGTTGGGTTTTTGTTTTTGTTTTGCTTTTTTAATGCAGACTTGTAAAATGTGAAATAAAATTTAAAAGAAATTCTGCTCATGCACTTTGCCTCCTTATGGTGAAATGTTTGTTAGGATTGAAAGAGATAAAGGCCAGTGCAGTGGCTCACACCTGTAATCCCAGGACTTTGGGAGGCCAAGGTGGGTGGGTCATTTGAGGTCATGAGTTCGTGACCAGCCCGGCCAACATGACGAAACTCTTCTACTAAAAATACAAAAATTAGCCAGGCATGGTGGTACGCTCCAGTAATCCCAGCTACTTGGGAGGCTGAGGCATGAGAATCACTTGAACCTGGGAGGCAGAGGTTGCAGTGAGCCCAGATTGTGCCACTGCATGCCAGCCTGGGCAGCAGAGTGAGACTCGTTCTAGAAAGAAAGAAAGAAAGAAAGAGAGAAAGAGAGAAAGGGAGAAAGGGAGAAAGGGAGAAAGGGAGAAAGGGAGAAAGGGAGAAAGGGAGAAAGGGAGAAAGGGAGAAAGGGAGAAAGGGAGGAAGGGAGGAAGGGAGGAAGGGAGGAAGGAAGGAAAGAAAGAAAAAAAGATACATAGATTCCAACAACATAATCCTAGGTTCCATTAATAAAAGCACACGTTCTGGCCAGGCATGGTGGCTCATACCTGTAATCCCAGCACTTTGGGAGGCTGAGGCGGGCAGATTTTCTGAGGTCAGGAGTTTGAGACCACTCTGGCCAACATGGTGAAACCTTGTCTCTACTAAAAATACAAAATTAGCTGGGCATAGTGATGCATGCCTATAGTCCCAGCTACTAGGGAGGCTGAGGCAGGATAATCGCTTGAACCCAGCAGGTAGAAGTTGTAGTGAGCCGAGATAGCGCCATTGCACTCCAGCCTGGGTGAGAAGAGTGAAACTCTGTCTCAGGAAAAAAACAAAACAAAACAAAACAAAACAAACCACACATTCTAGAAAAGGAAGGTGAGAGTCCTATCCTTTTCTGGTGCTCCATCTTAAGAGGGCTTTGGACAAAGTGGGGCAAACTCAGAGGAGGGTAGCCAAGATGGTGACTGGGTTTTTAATCAAGTCACATAAGGAATGGCCACAGAACTGGCATCTTTGAGCCTAGAGCAGATCGCTGTCTATGACCATCATCTGAGGCAATGGGACTAGCCTCATGATACAAAACTGGTCCGTATGGTAGAGATCCTGGGAAGCCAAGAGTCTGACAATAGAGCTCTTTTCAAGGCAGAGCTGCCTGAAGGTGGAATAGCCTATTTTGTGAGGAAGTAGTTCATCACCAGAGATGCACGAACCAGAACTGGATGACCACCTCCCAAAGATGCTAAGGGTTAGGCCACATCCCTTTCAAAACTCCTTCCAATCCTGAGACCTCATCATTCTACAAGAATACAAGGAATAGGCCGGGCATGGTGGCTCACCCTTGTAATCCCA
Source organism: Trachypithecus francoisi (assembly GCF_009764315.1). Classification (NCBI taxonomy): domain Eukaryota; kingdom Metazoa; phylum Chordata; class Mammalia; order Primates; family Cercopithecidae; genus Trachypithecus; species Trachypithecus francoisi. The sequence goes on from NW_022681466.1 coordinate 37,597,035, forward strand.
GCACTTCAGGAAGCCGAGGTGGGCAGATCTGGAGGTCAGGAGTTCAAGACCAGCCTGGCCAAAATGGTGAAATCCTGTCTCTACTAAAAATACAAAAATTAGCGGAGCATGGTGGCAGGTGCCTGTAGTCCCAGCTACTCGAGAGGCTGAGGCAGGAGAATGGCGTGAACCCAGGAGGCGGAGATTGCAGTGAGCCAAGATTGCACCACTGTACCCCAGCATGGGTGACAGAGCGAGACTCTATCTCAAAAAAAAAAAAAAATACAAGGAATATTAAAATTCCTAATTTCACAAATGAAGAAAAGGGGGAAACTGACATGCATTGAACACCTACTTTGTCCTAGGCACTTCAGCATATATGACTTGATTTTAAAGGATAAGAACCAGAGAAGTGGAGTGGTTCACCTAAGGCTGCACAGCAATGTAGAACTGGAACCCACATTCCCAGACTCCAACTCTAGAGCTCTCTCCACGGAACCTCCTGTCCCTGTTGAATAATTAAACATATGTTCATTGCATGTTTATTGCATACCTATTCTAAATGGACACTAACGTGGACAAGAAAAGCACATTATATGCCGGGTATTAGTAAAGTCACAGGGTCTTTGCTCTGCAGAAGATCACTGCCTAGTGGGCAAATACAGGTGCCATCTCTGCATTGCTTGATTTAATGTAAATTGTGTCCCCTGGAGTTGTGCAATGTGGTAACCCCAGATAGACCGATAAGGAAATAGGAGGCAATTTGGCAAGTTGTAATGAAATCACACACAAAGTGCCATGGGAATGCAGAAGGCATGATTAATTCTACCAGGGAAGTGAATCCAGGAAAGCTACACAAAGGAGGTGACACCCGAGCAGGGCCTTGAAGGGTATGTAAAAAAAAACAAAGGGCAGAAGAGAATAATATGTATATTCACACCACAAACATTTATTGAGCAGTTCCAGGTTTCCAGGGATAGACGAGTAATTCACTGTTGATAGAGGAGACAGACAAATCACCAATAAATTGCCATAACGTATAAGTGTAACCGTGAAAACGGACTTGCCAGGCAAAAGTGGTGATAGCTCCTTCTGGAATAAAGTGAGGCATCTGGGAAAGCTCCTGGAGAAGTGATATCTGAGATTTTAGGAACAGAAATAAATATTTTGCAGGCTGATGATAAGGCAGTTGGGAGAAAGGGAAAAGCATTCTCACCAGAGGGAAAGGCATGTGCAAAGTTTCTGACTCTTGAAAGATGATTCACTCTGTCTTCAGGTGCCCAAAGCAGAGCTGAAAGGCTTGAGTGGAAAATGTTGGCATGGTGGCAGCCAAGCAGGAGGTGGAACTGACAGGTGTTTGGGCAGGACCCACCAGGTTTCCAGATGAGTGGGGAAACGACATTGGTGTGCATCAGGATTTAGGAGGCTTAGCAACCTTCCCTTCAAAGCCAAGCCCCAGACTGAGAGCTGGAAGAGAAAAGTGTGAGCTGTAAATCCCCAGCTCCTCCTGCTGTGCCCAGTACTACAGAGCTAGGAGTCTCCACCAGCTCTCCAGTCCCACCGCTGCGACCCCGGCTAATCCAGCCTCCTGGCCCATCTGACACACACTTCCACTTAACATTTTGTTAGTGACTCTATAAACGAGCTCTCCCTGACCTTCAATCCCTGGCTAATTGCTGGTTTCATGTACAAGACTAGCTTAATTTTACGTGATAATTACCTGAGAGTGGCAATACATATGGCATTGCATGTTTGAAATGTCAGGCCTGGAAATCTACCAAGTGGCCATAGTCAGGGGCAAAGGGAGGAGGCAGCCAGGGGCCATGAGGAGAGACAAAAAATGCGGACACCCAATGCAGACAGAACTCCAGAGAAGTAGGGTCCTGGTCTACAGCAGGACTCAGAATCCTCGACTGGCACAGTACACCCAGGGGCACAGGCCAGAGGAGCAGCACGTGCCGCAGCCTCACGTGCACATGTGCCCATCTCTCAGAGAAACACCAGCCAGGTCAGGGGCATGGCTCATACACACTCTCAGTCACCCTTTCAACACGCACTCACTGAGCCCCTACTATGTGCCAGGCAGCGTACAGGTGATTGCACTAGTTTCAAACTCCCACCCCACCCAGGGAAGGTCGAAAGATGTGGAGGGTATGTTTGGGTTGTTACAATTATTTGGGGCATGCTACAGGCACTGAATAAGCAAGGCCAGGAATGCTAAATGGCCCATACAGTCCCGTTCAGTGAAGAATTGGCCTTCCTGTTGCTTGAGCCCAGGAGTTTGAGACCAGCCTGGGCAACATGGTGAGACTCCATTTCTACAAATAATGATAATAATAGCAAACCAATTAGCCGGGCATGGTGGTGTGCACCTGTAGTCCCAGCTACTCAGGAGGCTGAATCAGGAGGATCCCCTTGAGTTCAGGAGGTCAAGGCTGCAGTGAGCTGTGTTCTTGTCACTGCACTCCAGAGCGAGACCCTGTCTCAATTAAAAAAAAAAAAAAATGGCCTCCCCAAATACCTGTGGTGGCACCACTGTGAAACACCCTGTTGAAAACCATCACATCTAAGCCAGGACCCCAGCCTGGAAGAAACCAAGTGACCAAGTGTGCTCTGCCCTATTGGAGATTACAACTGGGGAAGGAAGACAATGGCAAGGACTTGTGCTGCATGAGAGAGTAATGGAAGGGTACCCAGGAACATGTGACAGGTGAACTGACAGAGTCTAGAGTTCAAAAAAGACCTCCCTTTAAAAGTGCTAGCCGGGCACAGTGGCTCAAGCCTGTAATCCCAACACTTTGGGAGGCCAGGGGCAGTAGATCACGAGGTCAGGGAGTTTGAGACCAGCCTGCCCAACATGGCAAAACCCCGTCTCTACTAAAAATACAAAAAATTAGCTGGGCATGGTGGTGGGTGCCTGTAATCCCAGCTACTCAGGAGGCTGAGGCAGGAGAATCACTCGAACCCGGGAGGTGGAGGTTGCAGTGAGCCAAGACCTCGCCACTGCACTCCAGCCTGGGTAACAAAAGAGAAACTCCATCTCAAAAAAAAAAGTGCCATTTCAGAACTAAGCTAGACACAAAAGGTTTAAAGTGGCAGAATTCCACTTCCATGAAGTACAAGACAACTGAAATTCATGGAGAAAGAAGGAAAAAGGTGGTTGCCAGAAGCTGGGGGAGGAAAGATAGGGACTTACTGCTTAACGAGTACAGTGTTTCAATTTGGGATGATGAGAAAGCTCTGGAGATGGACATTGGTGATAGTTGCGTAGCAATGTGAATGCACTTAATGCCACTGAACTGAACTCTTTAAAATGGTGGAAAATGGTAAATTTTATGTTATGTGTATTCTACCACAATTTTAAAAAACAGTGTTTACAAATCTTAGTTGTGCGTCGCCGTCCCCTGCCCAAAAAGTGTCATTTCAGCTGCATTGTGAAGGAGGGGCAGGACATAACTCATCCATTCATTTGCTGCACGATAGTTGAACAGTACCTGTAAGGCACAGGTTTGGAAGAATTTCTGTCTTCTGCATCTCAAGTTGGATAAATAAAGCAAGATCTCTGCTTCATGGTGCTTAAGTCCAGCTAGCAAGAGAAGCACGTCTCTCTGGTACACAGAAGAATGAATCCAGAGCGGGGACCAACACAGTGCGGTAGAAACACACCGAGGAGAAAGGCAGTGCATCTGGAGGATGCAGGGAATGAAAGCTCTTTGGAGAAGTGGCCACGACATGATCTTGAGAGGTAGAGGCACTTGTATAGGCTGAGATGGGGGACAAGCCAGCCCAGAAACTGCCTCTTTCCTGGATGGCCCCTGTCCCCAAGGCCATTTGGGGCAAAGGAGCTATTTACTATAGGAAGTGAAGACCCATTTTTCTCCCAGCACCTTTGGTGCCTAGAACAGCACTTGGCAAGAAAATAAGTGAATATGAAATGGTATCTGTTTGTGTCTGCACCACATGTCGCACACCTACAGAGGGACAGCTCAGGTTCATTTTTTCCTCATCACTCCAAGGAACAGGGCAAGGCAAGGAAGTTCTAGAGCTCTATGGTGGTGGGGCAGGGGGGCATGGGCAAAGAAGGAGAAAGGGTGCTCCTGGTCCCCTGGGGGGACCCTTCTGTGGGAAACGCATGTGCACACACACTCAAAGGCACACAGGTCACAGGATCAGGTAAGAGGCACAGTCCCCAGATGAAGGCAAATTCTAAAAACCCCTTTAGCCTCCTCACCCGTGGAACTGTGGACTCCTAAGCTGTGTTGGAGTAAATTACTTGCTTAATGAGATTTCAATTAACAAAAACAAATTAAAATCACTTTGGTAATTAAGCTGCTGTGAACCTCGCCAGTAGCTCTCCCTCAGACCTCAGATTTCCATGGGGGAGGAGCTGGGAACGGAGGTCCACTTGGACTCAGGCAGCAGTGCTGCTGGGACCTAGGCAGGGCAGGGAGTTCCCCGCCTTGGGGCTTCCACCCCAGGAGCCACAGCTTCCTCAAGCCAGAGGTGGGTGGAAGGGAGGGTGCAGGCAGCACGGGCTCTAAACTTCCATCCACATCGAAGCCCTGCCACTTGGTGGCTGTGTGACCTAGGGCATGGTAATTAGCCTGTCTGAGCCTCAGTTTCCTTGTCTGCAAAATGGGGTAATACTAGTAACCTGCATCATTGGGTTGTGAGAAGATTAAAGGAATGAATACATGAAAGAATTTAAAAGAGGGCCTGTCCCACAGCAGAGGATCTTAACTCACTTTACCCTGTGTGGTGCGATGGGGGGACTTTTCCAGCCTTTATGATTTGCCTGGTCCTGAACCCCAAACCCTTCCAGGGAAGCCCTATTTCTCTGAGTTAGGTCAATGAAGATCTACCCATAGAGGTTCTCTTGGAGGTGAGGTTTCTCCCAGTTCTGTCCCACCCAGGCCCCCATCCCTTTTCATCAGTGCCAGCAGCTCAAATCTGGGAGCAAGTCTCTGCAAGAACAAACACTCCTGTCTCTGGGTCACAAAATCACCCCCATTCTCCCACATGAGAGGCCGGGAGGGTTAAGTAGTGCTGATGTCACTGGCCCCATTCCGCAGATGAGTAAAAGGACTTAATGACTTACCTGGTGGCTCAAAGAGAGAAGCAGTGGCCCAGGGCTGGCTGGAATCCGAGGAGCCCACATTCTCATCCAGTACTAACGGAACTGTAAACAAGTTCAGCCTTTCTGGAGGGTGCAATGCTAAGTGTATAATAAATTGAAATGATTAAGGTTTTAGATGATTTTTTTGTTCTTAAAAGTTTGTAGCATTTACACTTTTGAAGTTATTTATTTATTTTTGTTTTATTTTATTTATTTATTTTTTGAGACGGAGCAATCTCGGCTCACTGCAAGCTCCACCTCCCGGGTTCACGCCATTCTCCTGCCTCAGCCTCCTGAGTAGCTGGAACTACACGCGCCCACCACCGCGCCTGCCTAATTTTTTGTATTTTTAGTAGAGACGAGGTTTCACTGAGGTCTCAATCTCCTGACCTTGTGATCCGCCCGCCTCGGCCTCCCAAAGTGCTGGGATTACAGGCATGAGCCACCATGCCTGGCCGCTTTTGAAGTTATTAAAGCAAAAACTACATTAAGCCTTTTGGGACAGCTGTGTGTGTGTAGGGGGGGGTGTATGCTTTACATATAACATGTTTTATATATAGATATTTATATACATATACACAAACTCATACACACACATATCCCAAATGCCAAATGTCATTTTTCTCTGTGGTGGTAGAAATTACAGATGGTTTTTGTTTTATGTGTTCATTCATTCATTTGCACAACAAATATTTTTATTTTTATTTATTTTTAATTTTATGAAGACAAGGTCTCACTGTTGCCCAAGCTGGAGTGCAGTGACATGATCTCAGTTCACTGCAGCCTTGACCTCCCAGGCTCAAGTGATCCTCCCACCTCAGCCTCCCGAGTAGCTGGGACCACAGGTATGCACCACTGCACCCAGCTGATTTTTTATTTTTTATAGTGATAAGTTCTCTCTATGTCACTCAGGCTGGTCTTGAGCTCCTGGACACAAGCAATCCTCCCGCCTCGGCCTCCCAAAGTGCTCAGATTACAGGCATGAGCCACTGCACCTAGCCAATAAGTATTTTTAGTGTCTGTGAAATAGCACAATGAACAAGACAGACTTAAACCCTGTCTTCGGGAAACTCACAGCCCATTGATGAAGATGGACACTGAACACAAAACGACAAGGCGAATATTAGAGAAGAGGAAGGGTAGGAAGGGTGGGGCCTCAGAAGCCCATTACAGAAGGAAGCCATGGAGAGGGTGAGGTCTGCAATAAGCATTTATTTCTTTTGTAATTAGACTAAAATAAAGCAATGTATATATTTTTTAAATGAATCCCAAGGGTCCCATAACTAGTTAGTAACAGAACTGAAAGTGGAAACTAAAAGCCTTCTGGCTCCTAGGCAAGTGATTTTTTTTTTTTTTTTTGACTGACACCCATACCCTAGTCTTCAGTAAAAAATATCTCAAAACTCTCAAAAGAGATGTCTGACGGAGGTGGTCCTATCATCTATGCACCTCGTGTCAGATGGAGGAGATATATCCCCATTCATACAACCATGTCAGATGGAGGAGGTTTTGTGTACACACACACACATACACACTCCTCTGACTCCTCCTGGCATGCCCTCCTTCATCTGTGTGGCCTTTCTGAGTGATGAGAGATGTCACTGGGATCCAAAAAGGGTCACTCCCATTGGCCACACACATACACCCCATGCCAGATGGTACTGGGTCAATGGGCAGTGGGTATCTCACCACTCCTCATCTCTGGAGGAGGAGTCCTAAACATTCCTTGCTCTCAGTGGCCCCAGTCTCCCCACCGGCTGACCTCCAGTCCTGTTTCAACCCACCCTGGCCTTGTCTGCCATCTGGGGGCCAGGCAAAAGGGAGAACATCTCAGCACCCAGAACCTCCCACCATCTGCTCCTTCACACTCCCTGAGAAGTGCTAATCTCACAGGGCTCTTCCCCGGCAGACCCCTTTGCCCTGGGGAAGGTGAGGGTGGTGCCATCCTCTAAGTGCCCAGCTTGGGTGAGGGCTGCTGGAGCCATGATGCCCTCCACTGGGAGATACCACCTGACTCCATGCGCTGTCCTCTCCTCCCCTCAGACTTCATGTATCATATTTTGTGCTGACTTCAGACAATCAAGGGAGGAGGACACAGAGTTGTACTTTCCAAGTAGCTGGCAATCCTTAATCAATGTTAATTGGCTCTAATTAGCATATGTTAATTAATGATATTTACCACAAATTAAAGGTATGAGTGCTCCCAGAGGGTTTCCTGTTCATCCAATTAGTGCCAATTAGTTGCAATTAACACGTGTAAATGAGATTCCATTGAACCCAAAACAAACAGCAGAGAATCTCAGATTCCCCCTTGCACCTTTTCAATCAGCCAGAGGAGGGGGTGGAGTGTGGAAGGTGAGGGAGAGACAGGAGAGAAAGAGAGACCCCCCCCAGGCTGATGTCTTGCAGCAAGCTGACCGTCACACCCACCTGGAATGAGAGCAGGCAGAGCCATACTGGGCAGAGCAAGCCCCTGAGCATGGTCTGCTGCCCCTGGCTCTCCCTAGGGAGGCCTCCCTAAGGATGCCCTTGAGATGGCCTTGAGATGCTCTTTAGAGCTGAGGGCCATCCGTTGGACATCTCTGAACCTGCCAGGGCTTAACCCAGTGCATGGCACATAGTAGGTGCTCAGTAAAAATAAAATTGTGGGCCAGGCACGGTGGCTTATGCCTGTAATCCCAGCACTTTGGGAGGCCAAGGTGGGCAGATCACCTGAGGTCAAGAGTTCAAGACCAGCCTGGCCAACATTGTGAAACCCTGTATCTACTATAAATACAAAAGTTAGCCAGGCGTGGTGGTGCGTGCCTGTGATCCCAGCTACTCTGGGGGCTGAAACAGGAGAATGGCTTGAACCTGGGAGGGGGAGGTTGCAGTGTGCCAAGATCATGCCACTGTACTCCAGCCTGGGCGACAGAGTGAGACTCTGTCTCAAAATCAATAAATAGATAAATAGACTGAATTAAAAGTTGGTTTTCTTGCATCAAGATCCAATATCTTTAAATATATAAAATCAAAATACATAAAATAAATAAAATTATATAAAAATATATATAATATATAAAATATATAAAATTAAAGGCTGTAATTTTTTTTTAAAGCATGCAATGTTCTCTTCTCCATAAGGTCTTCCCAAAGGGGCGTATCAAAGGGCAAAGTAGGATATGCCACTATGACGTAATTTTTTGGAGAGAAGTCTCTCTCTTGTCCCCCAGGCTTGAGTGCAATGGCTTGATCTTGGCTCACTGTGACCTCCGCCTCCCAGGTTCAAACGATTCCCCTGCCTCTGCCTCCCAAGTAGCTGGATTAAGGCGCCTGCCACCATGCCTGGCTAATTTTTGTATTTTTTAGTAGAGACAGGGTTTCACCATGTTGGCCAGGCTGGTCTCAAACTCCTGACCTCAGGTGATCTGCCTGTCTCAGCCTCCCAAAGAGCTGGGATTACAAGTGTGAGCCACCGTGCCCAGCCAATATGTACTATTTTAAAATACTGACTGTTGACAGTGTCAGGTGCTGCTTCAGCGGCTGGGGATTCAGGAGTGAACAAACCATCTATGAATCCCGGCCCTCATGTAGCTCACATTCCACCGTGTACTATTACCTCCCACCTTGGGATTCGGATCTATCTAGAGTCAGAGTGACTTGGGTTCATATCCCAGTGCTTCCTCTCAGCAGCTGTAGGGTAGGGTTATTTCATCTGTCTGGGCCTCAGTTTATTTATCTGTAACAAGGGTATGCTGATACCTATCTCAGAGGAATATTATTGGGGGGATTAAACTCCTTCCCTTGTCCCATTCCCTGATAGGGCAGAGTTTGGAGTTAAGCCACAAGGAAGGTAGAAAAGAGGGAGATAGGCCGGGCGCAGTGGCTCAAGCCTGTAATCCCAGCACTTTGGGAGGCCGAGATGGGTGGATCATGAGGTCAGGAGATCGAGACCATCCTGGCCTACACAGTGAAACCCCGTCTCTACTAAAAAATACAGAAAACTAGCCGGGCGAAGTGGCGGGCGCCTGTAGTCCCAGCTACTCAGGAGGCTGAGGCAGGAGAATGGCGTAAACCTGGGAGGCAGAGCTTGCAGTGAGCTGAGATCCGGCCACTGCACTCCAACCTGGGCGACAGAGTGAGACTCTGTCTCAAAAAAAAAAAAAGAGAGAAGAGGGAGGTAAAAGCCAGAAGCTCACTCTGGGCTCGCAAATGAATGTCTGATTAAGTCCTCCTCTCGATGTCTGGGTTGGCTATCCGGGCTGGCCACCATAGTCCCTCCTACCTGTGCAGCACTTCACAGTTTACAATGCTATTGCACGACTAGCCTCCCAGCAAATTCTCATCACCCACACACTGGGTTAGGAAAGTGGGTCAAGGAGGAAGCTGGTTTAGAAAGGGGGAGTGTTTCTACTATAAAGACACATGCACACGTATGTTTATTGCAGCCCTATTCACAAGAGCAAAGACCTGGAACCAACCCAAATGCCCATCAATGATAGACTGGATAAAGAAAATGTGGCACATATACACCATGGAATACTATGCAGCCATTAAAAAAAAAATGAGTTCATGTCGTTTGCAGAGACATGAATGAAGCTGGAAACCATCATTCTCAGCAAACTAACACAGGAACAGAAAACCAAACACTGCATGTTTTCACTCATAAGTGGAAGTTGAACAATGGGAACAGATGGACACAGGGAGGGGAACATCACACACCAGGGCCTGTCGGGGGGTAGGGGGCTAGGGGAGGGATAGCATTAGGAGAAATACCTAATGTAGATGACGGGTTGATGGGTGCAGCAAACTACCATGGCACGTGTATACCTATGTAACAAACCTTCACATTCTGCACATGTACCCCAGAACTTAAAGTATAAATAGTAATAATAATGAAAAAAAAGAAAGCAGGAGTGCTCCCTGCATCATGCAGGGCTAAAGCCCAGACCTCTGACTCCTCCCAGCATGTCTTCCTTTATCCATGTGGCCTTTCTGGGTGATGAGAGATGTCACTGGGATCCAGAAAGGGTCACTCCAACTGGCCAGAAGCAGGGATTGGCCCACTTATGCCAAGACTGAAGGTGGGTCTTTGCATATCGAGGCACCAGGGCCCCTTCAGCTAGAGCAAGATTGCCTCCAGGTCAGAGGCCACAGCACCCATAGCTCTTGTGTCCCCTCCTTTGCCATCTCAACACTGCTCCCACTCTGGGATGCTCACGCAGGGTGTTTGATCATTTCAGATTGCCTCAGCATCCCCTTCCACAAAGCAAGGGGGTATGCTGAGATGGCCCTAAAACCCTTTTGACCTGATGTTCTAGGATTTTGGAGGTCCTCTGCAGAGCACTGGCCCCACTTCTCCACTGATAGGCAACCATAGAAAGCCTTGGTTTTCCTCCTGCTTGGGGGCTCTGTCCCATCTGTGATGGCCTAACGGGTCCTGCTCACCTTCAGACCTTTCTCACTGATTCAGCGTCATCTTCCACTCCCACCCCAACCTTCCCTGGGATAATGATCCCCAAGAGACCCAGCCTCGGAAAAAGTTCTCCAACACACTGATCAGACCAAAGTTGATTTGGAGGCTGGGGGAGGACGGGAGCCAATGGCGTTTAGTAAGCAGAGCTCAAGTGGGTTATCTTCAGGGAGGGGCATGTGGCTGCAGAATGCATGTCTGTCCTGAGGACTCTTGGGGCTCGCTGTTTCTTCCCTACCACTGCACCCCACCCCAGGGCCAGCAGGGCATGTGGGAGGGAGTCTGGAAGCAAGTGAAAAGAACCCTCTGCTGAGTGCTCTTCCTCCCAGCAAAAACAAAACTACCATGGTTGGATGCCTCCCTGGGCCAGGCATAGTGCTAGGCCATTGACTTGCATGATTTCCATTTAAAGGGGGTGGCATTTGCTCCATTTTTATCTCTAAGTGCTGTGGGCATCTTGGGCTGGGCCTGGTCAGCTTTGGGAGTGATGATCAGCCAATTCTGGCCATGGAGCAGGAAGGTTGCAGTACATGGCGAGGAAAATGCTTCCCACTGTGTCCCACCAATCAGCACACACATGCACATGTGCACACACACACACGCACACACACAGACACACGCATCCCTCTCCTCTCTCTTGGCCAGGTGGATGTTGACTCCATCAGCTAGACCCAGGGAGAGGAGGCTACCACTGAGAAGGCTACAGATAAAAAGCTAAACGAATCAGAGATATGGGTGGGGCAAATTGTCAGCTTTCAATAACAAGAACATTGCCTCCAAACTAGCAATTCTGGGTGCCCATGAAACTCGAGGATGGAGAAAAGGGATGCTGGCGAAGTGTCTGCTTTTCATCCCACTAATGCCTCTTGAGAAGTGATATCTCTCTAAAGCCAAAGTTCCTTAGATGAGGTTTAACATGGCCACTTTGGAGGGAAGGAAAAAAAAAAAAACCCTCGGCTCCAGGAATGTAACAACAGAAAATAATTAAGGTCTAATAAGGTCAGTGTTCCACCTTAACACCTTTTCAGTTCTAGTTAAAACCTCTACTAATTTGCCAAGAAAAACCAGCCTCACTTGAGTCTTATTATTTGAATCACGTCCTGTCTCTTAATTTAAACGAGAGACTCACATAAGGATTTTTTTTAATTTTAAATTACAATGCCGACTTTCTTCCAGTTGATTACGGTATATGACTCTCTGTTGGAAGACCATTATTTTTTGCTATGATTTACAAAGCATTTAAAGCGAAATCAATGTAATAAATATCGAAGTATTGCAATAGATAATTCCATATATTTAACTGGAGACACAGCACAGCCCTGGTTCAGGCAGTCAGGAGATGGGCAGGGTGAAGATGGGGTTGGGGAGACACCTGGTATCCACTCTTTCCTTTTCTCCCCTTTTCTTTTCTCTGCATTCATTTAGCCAGGATTCACCCAGCCCTCCCTAAGATTCTGCACACTGGACTTGGGACTGTGGGGAGTTGTGGATGCTCAAGATGCATCCTCCAGGGACCATGGACTGTTTGAAGAAATTCCTCTGCAACAACCGGCTCATGAATATTGGAGGCCACTGTGGGCAGGAGGCCACGCTAGCACCCTCTAAGGAGCTGTGATGAGAGAAGATTTCTCATCACAGTGGAGGAGAGGTCTGGGTGGGGGGCAGGTCAGAAAAGGCTTTTGCTAGCATCTCCGCCTTTCTTCTCTCCCTCCTCCTCCCCTCCCTTGTTAACTTCTCCTTTCCCTCCTCTTCCCCTCCTCTGCCCTCCTCTCATTCCTGTGTCTTCCCTCCCTGGACTGAGCTGGCTCCAGGCCTCTGGTGGCAACCAGCACACACTGGCCTCTGACTGGACAAGCTCAGCTCAGGAAGATCAGCCAGTATTTGCAGCCATGAAAGCCAGCGAGGAGAAGTGTGAAGGTGGATAGGGTGCCCAGCCTCATCTGCCCTCTCAAGTGCGTGACCTTGTGTTCACCCCCAGTGACAGAGCCCACAGCAGTGTTTGCAGGGCCGGTCACTTTGAGCCTGCCTGCCCAGGGGTGGGGAGCAAATTTGAAGCTGCCCTCCTTCCTGTGCACCCCCATCTCAAAAAGGACCCAAAAGCAGGTTCCTTTCCAGCTAGCTCCTGACCTGTCACCCACGAGGAGCACCCCCAGCCCTGCCACTTCTTCCTGGCCTCAGGGCCATTGTGTGTGGGCCACACATCTGCTCCCAGGTGGGCTCTGCTCCCAGGTTCCTAGCTGGATTCACAAACTCCTGCCCACCAGTGAGGGGGCCACACATGGGCCACCAGCCTATGAGTGGGTCCAGATAACATATCTCCACAGCAGGTTATGTGCTCTGTCTGCAGAGCTATTCGAGTGTCGTGGAGATCTTAATAAGGGCTTTGTGGACACAGTGCTGCAGCTTGTGATGGGGTGTGGATAGCACACTTTTAGCGGATCCTAGAGAAGGAAGATGTATGGTCCCTTGCTGTACCACCCCAAGCCTGAACCCAAGCCCCAAGTCCCTAGCTCTGAACAGATTTCACCATAAATCCCAGGAGGTGACGTGCAGAGGGAAAGGGAGCAGAGAAAAGAGATTTACAGCGAACTTGTTTCCTGACACGTCTTTGGCCCATCCCATAAAATAACAGTATCACCAGATAAATCATATAGAGTCTCAGGGGACCTTCCCCTTGTCTTTGTGGGGTCTCTGAGGGGAGATGAGGAGACATGGTCAGGTCCACCCAGCTGTGTTCTCCCTGGCAATATCAGTTCCAGCTGCCATGAGGATATCTCAGATTTAATCCCTGGGCTATGTAGGGGGTGGTGAGGTAGGAATGAGGTAGGGAAGAAGAGTGTTGCCCAAGAGACAGCATGGCATAAGAGATTCAGCATGAACTTTGAGCAAACCCCAGCTCAAATTTCTAGCTGTGTGACCTCAGAAAAGTTACTTAACCTCTCTGGGCCTTGGTTTATTTCTCTGTAAATGCAGGGCATGGAATATCTACATGACAGGATACATGTGAGGAGTTATTGACAATAATGTATGCCAAATCTGGCATATCGTAGGTACTTAAAATACGGGAACTATCGTAGCCACAAATGTTTTCTCTCATCTAGGATAAAAAATGCTGTGGCTGTGTTCCCAGCAGAGGGAATCGAATGCCGAGCCATCTGCAGAGACACCACACTCCCTTGTCTTCTCTGGCTATTGTCTCAGCCTTGGTCTTCGAGCTTAGAAAGGCAGAGCTCCCCATTAACTCACAATGTGACTGTAAGCAAGTTTCTTCCCCTCGCCAGGCCTGTTTCGCATCTATAAAATGAGGAGGTGGAAAGTACTTGGTCTTTAAGACCCAGTCCATTGTAAGATAAAATCTCAAATCAGGAGAAATTTCTAACCATAACCAAAGAGATCAGGCAGGACCCAGACGCTGCAGGCGGTGAGGCCAGCTGAGACTGGCATGGTTAACGCAGCCTGGGGCATATGCTGTCGCCATCCTAGGAAGGGACTGTAGGGCTCCATCCAGCCAGTCCCACAACTCTGACCACTCCAAGTGAGAGATTCCTCTGCCTGTAGCCTGCGTGGCTGTGGACACGGTCTGTGGCATTGTACCGAGGGACATTCGTCCAGAGGGAGGACTGTGTTTCCAGAGCTGGGAGCTGGGTGGGTGAGGCTCCATCCAAGCTCATGCATCGTACCTGGAGCAACCTCGTACTTCCCTTCCCGCCTGTGCGTCTCCTCCTCCCATCAGTCCTCCCCAACCCTGTTTTTTCCCCTCCCTTTGGCATCTTCAGCTATTAAGGACGATGGCTTTGGGCTTGGGCTCCAGCCTTCCAGTCTCTGCCCTCTCTCTCTTCGTCCTTCCTTCTTTCCTTTCTCCTCCTGCTTTTCCATCTTCTCCTTGTACTTCATTTCCTCCCCTTTCCTTCCTTCTCCGGTGCCTCCCTTTTCCTCCTTCACTGTTTGATTTTTGGTCTCTCTGATTTTTTCTTCCTCTTCTCCACTCTTCATTTATTTCTTTTCATCCTCCTCCCGGTCCTTCTTTTTGCTTTGTTACCTCCTTCGTTTTCTTCTCCCTCTGGCCAACTCAGGGGAACCGAGATGGGCCTATCTGGGGGTAGTGAGTGAGTGTGTTGGGGGGTGAGGGTGGAGGGCTGGAGCGGGTCAGTGATCTGGCCTGAGCCTCTCCAGTATTGCTCCAGCCTCAGCCGCGCAGGAGGATCAGGAGTTCACCCGCAGGGCAGCTGTCAGCGGCTCAGTGGATGGATGAGTGAAAGTGTAGGGGGTGGGAAGGTGAAGTTGCTGGGGAGGGGGCCCTCTTTAAATAAAAATGAAAGGAGTTTGGTGGATGAAGTGACACAGACTGTTTCATAATAAGTCCCGCCCAAGGCACCTCTGCCAGGGGACCCAGCCCTGCTGTCCACCTCCCTCCAATCCTGTGCCCTGTCTCCATCCCCAAAGTTTCTTTCAGCACAGAGCCTGTTTGTTTCTCTGATCGTTTGGGCAGGCCAGAGAGCAGGCAATCCCCCACACTCAACTCCTGAGAAGGTTCCCCCCGTTCCCCGCAGCCTTCCCCATCTCCCACTGTGGGGTGGCTGGGATTGGAACCCTGGGCAACCTGCTCACAGAGTGATGTCTGGGTAGATTAGCACCCCAAAGCTGGCAGGCCTATTAGGAGGCCTTTGTGGGGGAGGGGGTCGGGGGAGGCAAAAGGGATTTTCCATTCTCTGAGCAACTGGATTACACAGTCAGGGGATCAGGGAAGAACTGCTACTTAAGCTGCCTCTGGACTGGCTCTCCGCCTCTCACGGGCTCAGCAGGGATCTTACCAAGCCCTGCCTTGCCTGCTTTTGAAGAATCTTTATGTAACTTGAGTCAGGTTTAGGGGCAAAACCAAGTCTCATCTCCTTCTGCCCGGCCCTGAGCTATTACACCAAACAGGAGCTCCAGAGGGCTCCGCTTGCCACCACCTCGGCCAAACCTCACCTTCCACAGAGCCCCCAGGTCTGGAGGTGGATCTGGAAGATGTGACTCAGAATGGTGAAGTGACTTGCTCTGAGTCACACTGCGAGTGAAAGACAACTAGGACAGCTACCTGACTGTGGACTGGATTTATGGGAGCATGTTCTCGGCAGAGTGAGGGACTTCCAGGGACTGGAAAGGGCCGAAGACTCTGCTGTTCCCCCTACAAGAAGGAAGTTTGCAGGCTGGGCACAGTGGCTCACGCCTGTAATCCCAGCACTTTGAGAGTCTATGGCAGGAGGATCGATTGAGCCCGGGAGTTCAAGACCAGCCTGGGTAACATAGGGAGACATCTCTATAAAAAAATTTAAAAATTAACCAGGTGTGGTGGTATGTGCCTGTGATCCCAGCTACTTGGGAGGCTGAGGTGGGAAGATAGGTTGGGCCCATGAGTTGGAGCCATGATAATGCCACTGCAGTCTAGCCTGGGTGACAGAGCAAGACTCTGTCTCAAAAAAATAAATAAATAAATAAAATAAAATAAAATCAGGAGGTTTGTTCCTGAGTTTTTTGTCAGCCCAACATACGCTTTAGAGGGAGGGAAACCTTACTCCCATTTGTTCTCTCAGGCGGCAGAAGACCAGATCACAGTGGACGGTGAAGAAGAGGAGAGATGTGGAGAAGATTAGGTTGAAAGAGTCCCAAGTCTTAAAGCCTACTCCCAGCCTTATCACTAACTTGCTGTGTGACCTTGGACAAACCACCTCTTCTCTCTGAGCTTCAGTTTTCTTATCTGCAAAATGGAGATGGAAACATCTCTTTCAAGCATTGTCTCAAAGGGTAAATAAGACAAGGTACTAGAAGAGCATCAGGCCCAGCCCCTGACACACACAGCTGCTCCATCAATAATAGTAGAGCAAAGTCTTTTCCCCAGGAGCTGCTGGAAGCAGAATCTTCCACCCAGGAGCTGTGCCCACTCCCTAGGATAGGAGGCTCTGCTACACAGCCAAGCAACTGGTTCTTCCCACCAGGAGGGCAAATCCATCAGATTCAGCAAGATTGGCCTCCCCGACCTGGCATAAGGTTACTGGGGGGTCATGACCCCATACCTTGGGTCCACTTTCTAGAAACAGTCCACACACAAGAGGCCCAAAGACCCCCACCCTAGCCTTGTGTGGCCCCTGATGGCCTTTTGCTGACAAAGTGGTCATCTCTGACCTTCCTGATGGCCTATGCTCCTTCCAGTCAGAAAATGTCTGTGATCCTGTGACCCCTAGAAGCCCTGCCTTGCTAATGGTTTTATGATCTTCCCTACAGAATTCTCTCTTTGCCCTCTATACCCCCCAGTCCCTTTCAGTAGGTCCTAGTCAAAATAAACAACATTTATGACCAGAGTAAGATTCAAGGTCTGCATTGCAAACAAATGCAGAACTCTTTGAAGGTGCCTGGGGAATCCATCACTTCCTGGGGTGTGATGTTCCCCAGGCCCAAGGGGAGGTGGGCCCTGGGAAGGGACTCAAGCCTGGGAAGCTGGGCCCTGGATCAGAGTTTAGAATCTGAGGATCCCCTGCTGCCTCTCCCTCCTCAGCACCAAACTCATCTTCTGTGCAAGAGGAGAGGGGAGGGGAGAAGAGGGACTGGTCATGGCATGAGAGGTCCGCTGTGCCCAGCAACCACTCCTACGCTATGTTCAAGGCCACCTTGGTGGCCAGGACTTGACTTCGTATGTCATCAGGGGAGAAGACAAAATGAAAGGGAGGGAGGAAAATAAAGAGATAAACAAAGAAACAGGCAGCAAACAGGAGTGAATGACAGGGTTAGAGATCAAACCCACGGGTCTCAGCCTTGATCCCTACTCTGGCACTAGACTGGACAGAAGAGCTGCCACCATGTCCACGTTGGGACAACTTTCTTTTTTTTTTTTTGAGACGGAGTCTCGCTCTGTCACCCGGGCTGGAGTGCAGTGGCCGCATCTCAGCTCACTGCAAGCTCTGCCTGCCAGGTTTACGCCATTCTCCTGCCTCAGCCTCACGTGTAGCTGGGACTACAGGCGCCCGCCACCTCGCCCGGCTAGTTTTTTGTATTATTTTTAGTAGAGACGGGGTTTCACCATGTTAGCCAGGATGGTCTCGATCTCCTGACCTCGTGATCCGCCCGTCTCGGCCTCCCAAAGTGCTGGGATTACAGGCTTGAGCCACCGCGCCCGGCCTGGACAACTTTCCTAAAGAGAAACTTCATCCCAAATTCTGCAGGCCAGTGTAGCTAAAGGGAGAGAGGGAAAGAGAGAACCAGCCTCCCGTCCGAGTTTCTCTCGGAGGCCTAAGTGAGTTATTACACAGAGGGAAAAGTAGAGGCCCTCCATGCAGAATGAAACCCCTTTCCTCCATCCCACCGCAGATGAGAGGCAGAAGCCCTCCCCCATACTCTCCTAAACATCCTCCAACACAGAAGAGGCCCACAGGCGGCAGCTCAGGCTGTCTTGTCTCAGCTTTGCCTTCTGCACGCTACTGTGGATGAGAGGCAGTCTTCTCCAGCAGGTGTAGTCACGGAGCAGGTTTATTTTCAAGGGAGACTGGCCCTGCCTGGGGAACTGTTAGTGGAGAATATTAATGTGGGATTCCCAAAGGCCCAGGTCTGAGAGCAGCTTTCTAGGACACGCAGCTCAATGCCTTCTTCAACACCATGCCAGCCTCCAGAACTGGGGCACGGGCCTGGGGGCTGGTGTTCTCTGACTCACAGCTGGGCTTGGGGGAACGGGGGGAGAAAACTTGCCTCCTGGAGCCTGTGCCTTATCATTTACCCTGCTAAAAAGATTATGCCATCCAACAGGTTGGGTGAGGAGCTAGCCACGAAATATGTGTGGGTAGCAAAGGTATCTATCACATTTACCAGATCCCCATGTATAGTATCTGTATATGTGGCATATAATTAATGTTTGATGAGTGAGTCAGAGAGAGATAAATTGGAAAGGAAACAAAGACACAAAAAGAGAGCTGGAAATGCAAGTATGAGTATTTCCGTTATAAATATACTTTGTTTGAAATTATTCTTTGCCTAAACTGAAAGAAGAATAATTTTTAATAACTTTTAATGACCTTATACAAGTAAATGTAGATGTTTCAGCAGGGTGCCCTGGTACCCAGCACAGTGCTTTTTGTATGGAAAGTCCTCCATAGCATAGAGCTTTTGGTCTAGAAGAGCCTTGGAGACCATCTCAGCCACTGGGTTTCAACCTTGGTTGAACATAGAATCACCTGGGGAGCTTTGAAAAAAAAAAAAAAAGATGCAAGGGACTCACCTTCCAGAGATGCTGATCTAACTGGTCTGGGGTGGAGCCCAGACACCTGTATTTCTTGAAAGCTCCCCAGATGATCCCTCTGTGCATCCAAGGTTGAGAACTGCCCATCCAGGCCCATTCTTTTTTTTTTTTTTTTTTTTTGAGACGGAGTGAAGTTGTGCGATCTTGGCTCACTGCAACCTCTGCCCTCCGAGTTCAAGCGATTCTCCTGCCTCAGCCTCCCAAGTAGCTGGGATTAAAGGTGCCCACTACCACGCCTGGCTAATGTTTGTATTTTTAGTAGAGACGGGGTTTCGCCATGT
Organism: Trachypithecus francoisi; assembly: GCF_009764315.1. Lineage (NCBI taxonomy): Eukaryota > Metazoa > Chordata > Mammalia > Primates > Cercopithecidae > Trachypithecus > Trachypithecus francoisi. Next base: position 37,616,126 of record NW_022681466.1, read on the forward strand.
TGGCCAGGCTGGTTTCAAACTCCTGATCTCAGATGATCCACCCACCTCGGCTTCCCAAAGTGCTTGGATTACAGGCGTGAGCCACCATGTCCACCCCAGGCCTGTTCTTTACAGATGTGGAAACTGAGGCCTAGAGAGCAGGTTGCATAGATCCACACAGCTAACTGGCAGCAGAATCAGGATCAGAGAAGCTGATCAGGCATCCTGACTCCTATATACCTCTCTGACATGTTTGTCAAATGAGCAAATAAAAGGTTGATCCTCTTTTGGAGGCATCTGTCTGCAGAGACCAGCTACCCAACCCCCTCTCCCACTCCTACATTTTCATATTATTTTCATCAGAGGCTGGACAGGCTGGCATCTTGACCCTGATCCTCCAGGCTTCCTATCCTGAAGGCCTCAGGGTTCATAGGGCAAACACACAGTTCCCAGGTCAAAAACTGTCCACCAGGCCTGGAGCCTCCAAGAGTAACAGGGCAGCTGCTGCTCCATGGCCATACGGAGCGTGTCAGTGAATGTTAGTGTACTCCCTAGAGCAGGGGTGGAGGAGTGTGCATGTGTGTGTGCAAATGTGCACATGCACACAGATGCACATTTCAGGAGGAAACTGGGCAGAACAGTCTCCTGCATGTGGGCACACATCCTTCTGGGCACATCAGCACTTGGCAGTGAGAGTACCAACATGTATACACATACATATCCACATGTGGGATGATATGTATGTTGGTGTTAGCATCAGTCTATGCAGCAGGGTAGGTAAGTGTGTGAGAAAATGTGTAAATGTAACAAAGACTTTGAAAAGCTGCCTGTGTGTGCTGCTACATGTATCTAGAATCGTGTGCCAGTACAGAAATTTGAATCTACATTTCTAAAATCTACATTTACATTTACCTGTGAAGGCATGTATATGAAAATATGTACATGGCTGGCTGGCCATTTGACTAAGTGTGACTGGCAGTCTGTGTTTGCAGGGTGCAGGTTTATGCGAGAGAGAAAGGTTTCTGCTGTTTCTATCACACTTCCCCTAAGTAATCACTGGGAAATATACGTGTTGGAAAACTGTATCTTTCATGCCTAAATATATCTCAGCATATATAAATGAAACATATTGTGCCGACCGAGATGCTACACATTAACGTTGTTTATCATTGATAGAATTAAATAACCCATGCAAGGCCCTGGTAGCATTTCTTACAATTTTATTTAACACTGTTTTGGCCAAGCAGCACTTGGCAAATACTCATACACACTGTGGCTCACTGTCACAAATGCGCGATTTGTAGGACATAATACACAACACACGAGAAGTATAACAAAACAATGTCATCTAAAAATTCCAAGTGACCCCCCTCTTTCTTTGGGGCTCCTCTTATTCCCCTTCCTTTCCCAAACCTGACGAAAACCCATCCCTTCACACTTCCCTAGGAGGTCTCTGCATTCATGCTAAAGACAGATAAAGTGGAGGGTGAGGATTTGAGGTAGGGGAAGAGATAACACTCCAAGACCTGGTCTCTGGAATGTGTCTACTCCTCCCCAGTCTGTCAGAGGCAGGCCCAAGCCCCAGCATGTGTTAAAACTGAGAGACCAAAGAAAGCATTTTTTATGGGTTCTGCAGACCCTCAGCGTTGACTGACATACTTACTTATTGAGAAGGAGGAAAAGGAGCTTCGTACTTATCAGATTGGTAAATCCTTCATTAAAAGATTCATAGAAATGGTTCCTTGCTTTTATTTCTTTCTTTCTTTCTTTCTTTTTTTTTTTCTTTTTTTTTTTTTTTTTTTTTTGAGATGGGGTCTCACTCTGTCACCCAAGCTGGAACGCAGTGAGTGGCATGGTTCTCAGCTCACTGCAACCTTTGCCTCCCGGACTCAAGTGACCTCCTACCTCAGCCTCTCACTCACTTTTCTTTCTTATGGGGAAACTATATCCCTCCTGGAGCCTAAATCAGAACAACCCTGCACACAGTTACAGGCTTGCCAGCTCACCTTTCAAAATGCGTGCTGGCCAATGGACTAGAATGTTAGCTAAATTATGAATGGCCTGAGGGAAAGAAAAACTAAGAGCTGGGAAGCTGGGGGCTTCATCTACAAGACCAAACTTGAACATGAGCAAGATGGTAGGACCACCAACGACCATCCTACAAGCTGAAAATGCAAAATGCTTCCTTTCTTACCCACCACTGGGCAGTGAAAAGAAATCACATTTAGTCCCCTGAATAGATGGCACTTGTAGGTCTTTTCAAACTTGCCAAGGACTTCTTCATCTCCCGAGAGTCAGGCCAAAATCCCATAGGGAACCTCAAAGCTCTGTTCCCTAGGATCTGTATTTTTGGGTTTTTAAAAATTTTTTTTAAGTTTTTATTTTTGGAGATGAGGTCTCACTATGCTGGCCAGGCAGGTCTCGAACTCCTAGCCTCAAGCAATCCTCCCATCTCGGTCTCCCAAAGTACTGGGATTACAAGCCTGAGCCAAGGTGCCCGGCCCCTAGGATCTGTCTTTAACCATCCCTGGGCTTCATTTTGGCACGGCAGTACCAAGATTGAGACAAGAAACTCTTCCCTATGCTTGCTTTCCTGCGTTCTAAGTTTCTCTCACTACTTTTTCTCCTATAGAGACCCATTAGGACTGTAAAATAAAGGAGGCCAAGTCCAACTGAAACTGTAATTGGACTTAACTCCACCCCTGTGCCCCAAATCCTCTGCCACCAGCAACGAAGCAGTCATCAGAACTGTCGTTTTAGACAGCCCCCGGTCCCTCTCCAAGGACTAGCAAAGCTATCAGCCAACCTGTTTGGGGGACAGCTGAATGTCAGAGCCCGAAAGTATTGTATCATCTTCGCACCGCTGGAGTCAGGAAGCGGGCTCTCCAGAGCCTGGTGCCAGGGGCTGTCTCCTGAGTGAATACAGAAGGAAAAAAAGTTTCCTAACATTTGGATTCAAAGTGAGAACGGTGAAAAGCACCCATCAGTGTCCGTGCAACCCCAACAAACGCGCGCGCGCGCGCACACACACACACACACACACCCTGTCCATGCAGACAAAATCATGAATCATCTCCATGGCTGAACGTTTTAGCGTTCAGTAATATTCTCAGAGGCCCAAGGTTTTCAGCCAAATCCCAAGTCTGTGCACAAGGACACTGCATAAATCCCTCCCCTTATGAAAGGCCAGTCTGAGCAGATGGGACCGCTCTTAAGTAAACTGTGGAGCCCTCCCTTCATCCATCTCGGAAGGAGCAGCGGGGGACTGGCCCTCTCAGCCCCGAGAGCAGAGAGCGGCAGAAGCTGTTAATTCTTGAGGCTAATGTTCACATCTCCAACTTAGCTCTCCGAGGGGAAGTGTCCATTTGACCACACAATCCTCCCTCCTCCCCTACCCTCCCTCAAGGGGAAATCAAATCTTGAAGTGAGACCGGAGGAGCTGCTGCGGAACAGGAGCACGGGAGAGCTGGCGGGGTAGGAGGCGGTGAGGGGCTGAAAGGCTCCTTAAACCCAGTTTCTTTCCATGCTAAGGCTGGGGAAATAACCTCATGGCAACTACACTTTCCGATAACTTGCCTCATTAATATTTATTAAGCAAAAGATTGTTTTAAAGAAGAAAGGGCCAGATAATTAAACACTCAGTGGAGGTAGATGGCATCAGTTGGGCTTCCTCCACCCTGTTCTCAGTGTGGCCCCACCCGCAGCCTAAGCCGAATGTGTACCCTGTACCATCAACCTCCCCAGCCCCTGCTCATCTCCCCAGGTGCGTCAGGAAGACACAAGGCAGGTGGAAGGAGAAAGAGACAGACTCGGGCACCCCAGGTGCTCACCAGGAAATGCACGGACTGTGAAATTATACCAGCGCTGGACAACTTACCACCACACTGGAACCCTTGGGGTACTGAAATAATTAACTTGCTAATCAGCTACACCTTGCTCTTTCTTTCTTCCTGGAAAAAAACAATTGCAAATCGCCTTCCCATCAGGTTCCCATGTCAGTCATTTGGAGACCAACAATGCTTTTGAAGAAATACACTCTGCCAACATGTAGACCGAAGAGGGTCATACCAAGTCAGGCCTCCTCCTCCCCAACCCTTCCCACTAGGCCCAGGGGGCACACAGAGACACAATGTTTCTGGAGATGTAGGGCTGTTTTTTTTTCCATCCACGGCACAGAGCTTTTCCATCTCCGCTAAGCTTTCTTGCTTTCACCCTCTTTAGCCTGCTTGCTGGCACTAAACAGCAAAGATCCATGTGGAGAAAAGAGGATTGATTAGAATCATAATAATGATCCCTGGCATTCGTCCGGTGTTAGTGTTCACAAAGTGTTTTCACACATTATCTCATTCGGCCAGAGGAGGTCGGAGCTGGAAGGGACCTCCGTAATCATCTAGCTGAATCCCCTCATATTACAGATGGGAAAACTGAGACCCGGAAAGGCTAAATGTCTTCCCCAATGGCCGGGGACAGTGTAGCCAGGTCTCCATGCTCCTTGTCTAGGAATCCTGTGGTGCCTCTGACCCTCTGCAAAGACGGAAAAAGCGTGGTCACGGTTTTGCTCCACAGTAGATATTAAACAAGTAGATATTAATACAAAATGAAAAGAGTAGGACATGAGAGTGAATAAAAGCAACTCCTGTAAGATATGGCTTGGGTGGGGGGGTGGCTGGAAGTGGGGAAGACAATTAGTCTAAGTCCTGAATGGAACATATTAATTAACAAAGTTCCCCCTCTTTTTGTCCCCCTTCATCTCTCCACTTCTCTCCAGGTTTAAACATATGAACATTATGCAGTTTTGAATCTAAGGCTTAATTCAGCTGCAGGTCCCGGGAGGAGAGGGAGTCTCTTCTTGGCTTCAGATCTGGCACCTATGCTCCCAAGGGTTGGCAGCATGACGGGCTTGTGTGTGCCTCTGTGTCCACTCAAGACATTGGATTTAGCAGTGAAAACCAGGCATCTTGATCCTTTCAGAGATCAGATGATTTGCAAATTAATGGCTCTTTTCCCCAAGGCTCTGAGGAGGTTAAAAAAGATTTCTGGTGAAGGAGCGTGGAAAAATGTAACACGGGGAAAGGGAAGGAAAGGAAACAGACATTGGATTTTGTGTCAGGAAAATACTTCCCTGTGAATGGCACTTGTGTGCGTGGACATGGGTCTCTGCATTTCCATGGGGCTGTCATGCCCCCCGTTGCCTGAGCATGTTGGAAGGTAAGCGGTTCCTTTGTGTGTTCGTTTATTACTAAGCCCAACTCTTTTCTCTCTAAAACTCTTTCTTCTCCCTGTTGAGCTGACCATGCTTCTGGATTTATGAAGAGAGATGTTTTAGCAGAAATCCCCCAGAGTGTCCCATCAGCCCTAAATCCCAGGCCCGCTCACCCCCCCAAGACCCCATGACACACAGCATGCCAACACGGCTTCCTCTTGCCTATGCATTAGCCATCCATTGTGGCAACCTGACATCTCTCACACATAAAACCGTAAGAGAGAAATAAAATATCTGTCTCTTGGCGAAAATAAAGCTTTGCCTCCCTCCTGATGTATAGGATATAAAATAAAGCCTCAGCTCCAATAGTGGGTTTTCCTTATGCCAGAGTTGCCTTTGCACACACGGAGACAATGAAGATGGATAGTTTGGGACGAGGCCCAGCCTCCTGGGGCCGCCTTCACCCTCTTTTATTATAGTCTCTCCCCCCTCCCCGCCTTTTTCTTTCTTCTTCACTTTCTTTCCTTTCTGGGCTGGATTTGCCTTTTATATGCCCTTCTCTTTCTTTCCCTGGAACTTTATTTCTCCTGCTCACTTTCTTTCTAAAGCTTGACAGAGACGGTGAGAAAGGAGCCAAGTTTCTCACCTTCCCAAACATGCCTGCCACCTCTCCTCACCTCCCCCTCTCCGATCCCCAGCTCTCTCTGGACCACCAGCCCCTCTGACTCATTTTGCTGCTACTGCTTTGAGATTTGCTTTGGTCAAATGTACAAATGTTCCCAAGGGACAATTAAAAATGTGTTTAGTGGTTGGGAGGGGGAGTGGATTTTTTTCTAGGGAGCTGCCCTTCCTGCCTCCTTCCTCTCTCTGGGCTGGGTGGTTTATAGATCCCAGCATTTCTTTATTTAGCCTCTGAGGAGGCCAACAGATCAAAGCCGCCACCTCACAGGGGTGAGAGTTGACATTCACCTCCCAAACCCAAGCCTCAAAGCTGCATCACCAGACGGACTGTGCGTGTTGTGCCCCTCCCAGCCAACTCAGCTACCAAGGGGACCATCAAGTCCCAGGCCAGTCCTCTGGCTCTTCTCCCCAGTCTGAAAACTGAGGGTGATATGAGGGAACATAGGGGGCCTTCCCCATGCTCACACAGAGAGACCAGAACGGTCACCATGATTGTCACAGAGACATGATCACCTTCCTGCCTCTCACACACTTGGCGCTCCTTCCCACAGTGCATAGAGCCCACCTTTCCCTCCTTTGTCCCTAGAAGCCTCACTCTTGCCTAGTGGCAGCTGTGCCCCTCTGCGCCTCTGTGTCTCTCAACCCAAGTCTGAGGAGGGTTGTCTCTGGAAGCCTCTCCCCATCCTTGCCCTGACCTCCCATCGCCCTCCTTCCATCAACCTCAGGCTGCTTCTCAGCCCATTCAAAACCCCACCTGCCCTAGGGGGCTGCAGGACACCGCCCAGGTCCTTGGAAGAGTTAGTACTGCCTGAAAGAAGGGGGTGCAAGGTCTGGGCCCCTGGGGGAACAACAGGGGAGGGGAGCTTTGGTATTGCAGGGAGGTAAGAAATGTCCCAGGGGCAGGGGCGGCTTTCAGCCTCTGAAACTAATCTCCCCAGGTGGAGGGTGGTAGAAGGGCTTCAGTATGTGTGACCCTAATCTGAGGAGATCTTTATTAATGCTGCCCAAAACCTGGAAGGGGAAGGAAGGCAGCAATATCTATGGAACTCTGCCCAAAAGTGGAGGTGGGGGCAGGGCTCAGAGCTGCCAAGTCCAGAAAAAACTCAATCCCAGTCCCAAAGGTCATTAGCTTTGGGGTTCCCTCTCTCTCTCTGTCTCCCCCCCACTTGGTATCTCTCCAGATATCGGCAGTGACCACCGCCATTAGGTAAGAGGAGAGAGTCAATTAGTGAGAGGATTGATTGCTGTGAGGCACGAGCCCCGTTTGTCTTCCTTACTGGGTGTGAGTGTGTTCAGACGGAGGAACACGGGCACGCACCCAAATACACATTGTTGTCACGCCGTCTTAGACGTTTTATTTATTTGTTGGATTCCTGCCCAGAGCCGCTTTTCCACGGGCGCAGAGTCTCCCACCAAATACGCTGCCTCCTTCCTCCGCACGCACTCGCCTGTCCCAAAACCGCACACCCGCTTCGTGCCTGCAGGACCCTCGGCTCCGCGCCCATCCCCGCGGCCTTCTTCGTGGCTGGGTCTCTTTTCTGTTTCTTTTCCTCCACTCATCCCCGCATTTCCCCGACAGATCTTTCCTTCCTTTATCCCCGCCTGCTTTTCCGTACTCCGTCTCGTCTTTTCTCTGGGTTTCTGCCTTTATTTTCTTTTCCTGTCCCTCTCTCCTCACTTCTGCCTCTATCTCTCTTTTCTGTTCTTCAGCTCAGCGTCTCCCTCCCGAGATTATCCACGCTCTGTCTTTGCTGCGGTGCGCGGAGCTGACTGGCAACTGGGATCTCCACGCTTGACCTCGCTGTTCCACCTGCCCCCTGCACCCGCTCCCCCCCGCCCCACCCCTGCTCCATGCCCAGGGTCCCTCCAGCGCTCGTGGGAAGCCCGAGTTGTTTATCCAGGCCAGGCGCACACCGTGACGCCCTGGCCTGCCGGATGCTGCCCTTTCCCAGTCCTGCGGTCCGTGCTCCCCCTTAACCAGCCCAAGCCCCCCTTGCTTAGAAAACATGGCCCGGCGCAAAGTGCACACTGGAGCAAGGTGCCAAGCCCCCCACCCAACTTCTCACCTTAAATAGTGCGCTGACCTAGGGATCTCGGGCAAGCCTCCTAACCTGGGCTCCCTGGCCGGGAAAGTGGAGATAGTACCCTTCTCTTCCACCCCCGACCACCCCCTTGCTATACGGTTCAGGGGAGACCCTGATACAAGCTGTAAAGTACTGCACACTAGTAGATCATTTCCATGAGAGAGTGATGGGTGAGATTAAGGCAATTTGAGTCTGGAGAGAACTAGAGGGGAAGGAGAGGCGGGAGACGTTGGCGCTCAGATCCGAGCGACCTTATCCACGCAGTTCCCTGAGTGGCATTACCGCGGCCTCACCGAGTCTGGGCGGAGTTTGCGTGGCCTCTGGGACCGGCAGAGTCCAGGGGTGTTCTTTCCTCCCTCCTCCGGAACGGGTGTAGCTGGGTGTGTACTCCCCATGGGGTAACCTCCTAGAGCCGGCTCCGCCCCAGATGCCTCCTTTCATGGCCTTATCACTCTTTTCTGCTCCTTGGGCTGTCCTGGAGCAGAAGGGAGAGGAAGGAAATGGCCAGGGGCGGCCACCATCCTCGGGATCAATAGCAGCCGGGGGTGACTGGGCAGGCTCTGTCCATGGGCCGAGCGTCATTCTGGAACCTCATGGGGAAAGAAGGGAGATGGAAGTTTGAGAGGGGCACCTTCAGGCTTCCCAAACTGCAAGGCATCTGGGGAGGGCTGACAGAACCCTCTCCAACCCGGGAGATCTGGTGATCGTCAAGGAGCTTCTCAAGAAAAGAAACCTGGACTGTGAAAGTCACCTCCTAGGCCCTCTGGGGCCATATCTGGGGGTGACTGGGAGGAGGGTGGAAAGGATTCTGCAGTCACCGAGCTATCAGCGAAAATGATCCCCACGGACCCTGGTCCAGAATGTACAGGTCCTGGGCGGTGTAAGTGGCTGTGGGTCTGTGGAGGACGTTGGGTAGGAAAGCGCTTGCGTAGTTGAGGATGCAGACAATAAGTGTGGCCTGGAAGGTGAGGAGGGAAGGTTGGTGCTCTTCGCTGAACGGACACTGGCTTAAATGCAGAGCTGAGCTGAGCGGCCTCGGAGACGGCGAAGTTAGAAAGCCTGGTCAGTTTTCTCTCCATGTCCCTGCGACCAATTATGTTTTAAAACAAAAGCTCAATGGAAACGAAAACAAAACAAAACCCACCATTAGTCTAATGTGCTGTCCCTGTGGAGGAGTTAAATCTGGACTCCAAACCTAGACTCTGGAGCCAAGAGGTGCACTTTGAGTTGCGCTCCCGACCCCCCCTTGTAGACGCCAGGGTTGGCTCCTGCGGACCTGTTTACTGAGCCATCTGGACACCAGGAAGAACAGAGCCTGACGCCCTAGAGCGACCGTCCTGTCCTCACCCTCAACTCCCCTGCCTTGCTGGTCTGTCTGTGGAGAGGGGCCTTCTTTCCCTTACACCTAGGTCCCAAGGTTCTTGAACCCCAAATGGATGGAGCAACCTCCTCCTGCCCACCGGAGGGATGTGACAGGCTTTGGGTTGGGGAAGGGCCGGCAGCTGGGTCCAGCTGTCGTCCGGTAGGTCCCACTGACCGCCCCACACTCCACCGTGACCCCTCTGCTTTGCATGAGAAGGAGCCCAGCTGGGGCAGGGGCGGAGGCGAGCCACCCGGGACTGGGGCCATTATAGATTCCAGAAAGGGGAGGTTGGGTCGAGGGCGCTGGCGGCGAGAACCGGGACAGATGCGGGGAGGGGAGGAGGGTGAGGACAGCAGGGCTGGATGGGCCCCCTCCCCGCAGGCCTCACGCAGCGCAGCAGGCTGGGAGGCGCCTGGGAGTCCGGGTGAAGGAAGTGAGGACCCAGTGCCACACGGCTCTTGGCGCTTTCGGGGGTGCCAGAATCCTACCGAGTACCAGTTGGCTTCCGCCGGGAAGTGCCGGGTCCGCAGGAGGAGCGCGAAGCCGAGTCGAGCCCGCGGAGCCCGCCCGCTAGGTCACAGAATCACCTTCTCCATCCTCTGCCCCGCCCTGCGTCTGGGCCTGGGAGAGACCGGCGGAGGCCGGCGGCGCGCAGGAGCTGACTCGTTCCCTGCGCTCCTCCTGCCGGCAGCCGGGAGCCCATATGTGTATGTGCAAGAAAGTGTGGAGAAGGCGTTAGGGTTCCGGCACCCAGGGGTCAGGGCAGAACGCCAACGAGTCGCACTGCGAGTCTCCGCGGCTTCGGTTTCCATGACATAGGGACGCCGGCGGCAAGGCGGGGGCTGCCGGTGGGCCTCGGGGTTGCTGGGCGGTGCGGGCGGAGTCAGCAAAGGGGCGTTGGCAGAGCCCTAAAACCCCACGGTTCCCCAGAGCGCAAGCCAGATTCGCTGTAGCAGCTTCCCCTTTCGTCCGAAGAGGGTATTCCATCTGTACAGCGGGATTCCCTGCCAGCCCAAGCTCAATGGGACTGCGCTTCCCCGAGCATTTCCCCCGTTTCAGCCTCCGCCTGGTCTGCGCATCGCGAGTAGGGGCCAAAGGCCAATTCCACAATACCAGCCAGCTCCAGAGGGACGCCCACCATCATGGTCTTCCATGCTCGGGTCAAATGAGCCTTCCTGGCACTCCTTCCCCCAAAGCACAAAAATAGGGAGCAAAAATGGGACCGCCCAGCCTAACCACCTTCAGACTCCACTTCAGGAGAAATCCTGGTTAAGCCCACCCAGAACAGGCGTGGTCGAAACGGAATTTAGGGTTTGACTTGAGTGCTCCGAAAAATTAGAGTAACTCTTCCAGGCGAAGGCACTCTAGACCAGGATCTGTCCGCCAAGTCTGGGCAAATGCGCCCCTGGGGGCGGCGGTCCCGAGTTCCTAGCCAGAGAGGGATTAGAGAGTTACGGGTTCCCTGAGGAGTGAACTATGGAGGGTGTGGTTTGCTGTTGTCTGGGGAAGCCGGTGCCAACCCGAAGCCTGGACAGAGGAGGACTGGAATCCGGGCACACGCTGCCCATACACTGCACGCCCATCTACTGCAGCCTCTTCGTGGCGTCCTGGCATCCCGCTCCTCCTTCCCTCTTCCCAACGCCACGACCATCACCCCCAGCCGCCGTTGGAGCCCCCGGTTTCCCGCCTAGTCGTTTGTTTTTGTACATAAAAGGTGTCTCCGGATCACAGTTTTCTCACAACTTTTTCGCCAGGGTTGCAACTCCTCACCCGTGGCGCTTCCCGGTCGACTCCTTACCGCGCGCCGGCGCCTCGCCTCCGGTCTCCCCGCCCCCATCAGGAAACCGCCCGAATCAACTTTGCGAGAGTGCTCTGTGGGAGACAGACACTCAGCTCGCCCGGACCCTGTGGACTTTGGATGGATTGGGGGAGGGGGCACAGAAAGAGGGACGGGAGGAGGGAGATTCTGCTGCTAAGCGCCCCCTCCCCCTCCAAAGATGTGCGCTGTGCCTGGAACAAACTTCCAGGTCTAGAAAGTAAGGTGGTACAATGCCAACAGCCGCTGATTTGCAAAGCCCAGCAGTGCAGCGGAGCCGCCTGGGATTCCGGACCCGGCTGCACCCCAATCTTCCACAAGGCTCGGTCTTGGACTACCCCCACTCCGCAGCAGAACTCTGGCCTCCACCTGCGCCTATTCCCGCTCTCTCTCTCTGTCCCTCCCATCGAAACCCACGCCTTACCGGAGCAGGAGGGGGCCCGGGCAAGGTGGTGCCCGCCGTCCGCGCAGCGCGGGGCCGCGGGTGCCGCCGCCACTGATCCTCTAAACGCGGTCTCCCCGCACTCTCCCGGGCCGGGGGATGCAGAATGGTTTACAGAGGGACCGCGAGGCGCTGATTGGTCGCAGGCCGCAGTGACGTCGGCGGGCGCTGCATTAAGGCGAGGGGGCTTCCAGAGCTCAGCCAACAGCCAGGAGCAGTGACCGAGCCGCCGGAGCTGGGGAGAGACGCACCAGGGCGGCGACTGGGCCAGGAGACCAGGGACTGAGGGACGCGCCCGGGGAGGGCCAGCAACTAGCCGCGGCCCGGGCGGCGACAGCGGCGGTCCGCGCCGAGCCGTTCCAGCCGCCGGCCTACTGTAGCCGCTGCGCCAGGACATTTTTTTTTTTAAAGCTCTCCAAGCTGTCCCCCTCCTCCCCGGCTCCTCCCGCTGCAAAAGAAAAACAAAAAAAAAACAAAAACAAAAAAAAAAAAAAAAGGAAGGAGGCTAGAAAGGAAACCCAGATTTGCCACCACAACGAAAAAAAGAAGGGGAAAAGGAGAGAAAGTCGAGCGACTGTGGGGTTAGACGGAGGCAGCCAGAGCGTGGGCCGAGCGATGCGGGGCTGTACGCCCAGGCGGCCGCGAGTTGTGACTGGAGCCACGATGCACGGCCAGGCGCGGTGAGAAGCCAGCCCGTAGTGCCTCCCGAAGGAGCCCGGGCGCAGGGAGGGTCGCCCTGAGGACACGGAGGCCGCCAGGCAGGCCAAGGGCCGAGGTGACTGGGCTGGGGCGGTAGGGAAGGAGCGAGTGCGCCTGGCTGCCTCTGCCCGGAGTTGTCCCTCTCTTTTCGATTGACACAAACACTTCCCCCAAAGCGGGGAAACCTAAGCAACAAGAGCAATCAACACCAAGATCTTCCTCCTACCCTCCCCGTCTCCCTCCCCCCTCGTTCAGCCCTCGCCCCCTCCCCCAGGCCCAGCGCGGGCGCTCGGCGGGTCCGGAAGCACGGCGCGTTGCCGGCAGTTTAGGATCCAAAGCTTCTCTGCTCCTTTTGTTCTTTCCTTTCCTTTTTTTAAAAAGAGGGGGGAAATCCCAGTGGTGGGCAGCCTGGCACGCACACACTCGCCCTCATACGCGGACAAAAGCAGATGCACTTTGACTTCTGACAGCTCTACCTCAAGCCCGGGAGAACTCAGCGGCGCTTTCCTCGCAACCCGAGCTCGCCGAGTCGTCGTCGTCTTCTTCGTCTCCGTTTTTATTTATTTATTTCCGTTCCCGCCGCCGTTCTCGCTGACCTTCACTCCTTCGCGGGCTCTGGGCAGAAGGGTCGCATTCTCGTCCGCCTGAGACTTCTTTTCCTCGCCCTTGGAGCTGAGGAGGCGCAGCTATAGCCCGGGGCCCCGGGACTCCCCGGCTGCACACTTCACTGAAGCGCCCCCAGGCCCCCATCAGCCTCGTTTTCTCCACCCTACTTTGATTTCCTGGTGCGGGTTTTGGCTTGCACGGCCGAGTGTGTGTCCTCTTTTTGGAGAGACTGGGGAGTTCGTGCCGGTTGTCTTCAGGAGCCCTGGGCTCTACTTTGCCCCGCTCTTTCTGGGCCTCTTCAGACCAAACCAAAGACCATGGTTCACTGTGCCGGCTGCAAAAGGCCCATCCTGGACCGCTTTCTCTTGAACGTGCTGGACAGGGCCTGGCACGTCAAGTGCGTCCAGTGCTGTGAATGTAAATGCAACCTGACCGAGAAGTGCTTCTCCAGGGAAGGCAAACTCTACTGCAAGAACGACTTCTTCCGGTGAGTACTTTCCTCCCACGCCTCTGCTGCTGCCTCCCCGCGGGCCCTTCCCGGCCAGCTTCGGATCAGAGGTTAGCGTGGCCTCGCAGCCCAGTTAGGAACTGCTTCTAGAGAGGGCAGCCAAGTCCCGCGGGCGCCAGCCTCTCCGCCAGCTGGCGCACTGGGAGCTCGGGACGCGGCCCTGCTTGCATCCTGGAAACTATGGGTCTGGGTTTGGCTGCACGTGCCTGGGAAGAAAGGGTCTGAGCCTGACTCTGCCCAGAAGCCCCTTCAAGCTTGGAAGAGACAGGGCAGCCTCGGGCGTTGTAGTCCGGACTGCTGTCTTTCCCGGAGCCAAGCTCTGCAGCAACTGCATTCTCCAGGCCTTCGGGGTTGTTTGCCTTCCAGGCTGAGCCCAGGCTCCCTCCCAGTCACTACCTTTTCCGACCCCGAGCAGTCTTGGTGGGAAGCTCCGAGCCTTTTGCGTTGAGTGTCTGGGCCACCTGCCCTGTCAGCGGCAGGAAAGAACTTGGCCTTAAGGCCGATCCTGCACGCCCGGGGGTCTTCCCCAAACCCGGACAGGCCTCCGAGTGCAGACCTGGCCAAACTGCCGCACTGTAGCCTGCGAAGTGCCCGGAGTTTTTCCCTGCTCTCCTGGCTGCCGAAGTTGTCTGGTGGTTCGGCTTCAGCCCCAGGCGACTCCGACTCCCACGGGCTCCGCTCAGTAGTCCTCGTAGGAAACTGCCAGCCACAGCCATCAACCTCCTTGCTGAAACCTGGGGGAAAGCCCACACCCCCAGCTTGCTGGTGGGGAGACTTCTCCCTACTCCCCTTATCCGTTTAGTATTTTAATTATATTATCTTACACTCACAATTTTGCCACTCCATCCACACAAACACACAAGTCAACAGAGAAGAACAGGAGCAAATGCGAATTGTAATTCTACCCTACGGATGTGAAATCTCGCAATTTACTCGGCTGACTTGGTCTGTGCTTTTCTAAGTTTGTGGTCATAGTTCAAACCAGGGAGCAGGGAGGCAGAGGGCCAAGACGCGATGTCCCCAGTGCCGCTCCAGGACTCCTGGCTGGGGTTGGGTTGCGTGGAATCATGAAGCAAAGCTCCGTGCTCGCTGGTATTTCGGGAGAACGCGCGGGCTGAGCCTCTGAGCCTCGGCGGGCTGCTCGGTTTTCCTCTGCAATGACTGGATCATAGCGGGAGGGTGGCAAACCGTACTCGTACCCCTTGCCAGTTGGTCCCTGAGGCCTGGCCTCCACAACCCGCGGCAGGGCGCCCAGAGCCAGCTCCCGCGGCTCCCGCTTTTGCCAACCTGCCCCGCTTCAGGCAAGAGTGTGGCGGCGGCCCCGCTGTGGCTACGGGGGGCTCTCCGCGGCTATGTTTGTTTACCAACAGCGGGACTAGACCTTGCCAACCCCACCCTGTGTGCGGGTCCTTTTGCGATGAAGGAGAGAAAAGCAGCGCTCCGCGCACGTTTATATAGAGCTCTAACTATAATTCGACTTTTCTGAATGTAATCGGAAAATAAGTGTCCCCTGTTCCCCCCCACCCCCACAGGCCACTGCCTTGCCACCTTCTTTAGACGATGCATCTTTCCTCTGGAATAACGCTGGGAGTGAGGCTGGGGCTTGGGGGGCAGCTTGGGCCCCTGGTTCCAACCGCGTGGCGTGTATCTCTTCCCGACTCTTCCCTGGTGCCGTGCTGTCTCTCCTGCTGCCTCCTCACCTGCTTAACCGGAATTCTGCCTCTCTTTATCTCTCTCTTTCCTTATTTCTCCCCTCCGTTTCTCCTCTCCTACTTCCTCCACTTTTTACATCTTCCCTCTCTCTCGTTGTCATCTTTCTCCCCGCCTGTCTCCCCGTTGCCCCTGGCTGACCCATCCCCGCCCCTCCCCCCGTCCCACCCCCGCAGGTGTTTCGGTACCAAATGCGCAGGCTGCGCGCAGGGCATCTCCCCTAGCGACCTGGTGCGGAGAGCGCGGAGCAAAGTGTTTCACCTGAACTGCTTCACCTGCATGATGTGTAACAAGCAGCTCTCCACTGGCGAGGAGCTCTACATCATCGATGAGAATAAGTTCGTCTGCAAAGAGGATTACCTAAGTAACAGCAGTGTTGCCAAAGAGAACAGCCTTCACTCGGGTGAGGCCCCAATTCTCGGCTGGCTAGGTGCAAGCGGGTCCTGGGGGAGAAAGGCTCGCCAAGGCCCCGGCTCATCTGTCCCTTCCCTCTTCTCAGCCACCACGGGCAGTGACCCCAGTTTGTCTCCGGATTCCCAAGACCCGTCGCAGGACGACGCCAAGGACTCGGAGAGCGCCAACGTGTCAGACAAGGAAGGGGGTAGCAACGAAAATGATGACCAGAACCTGGGCGCCAAGCGGCGGGGACCGCGCACCACCATCAAAGCCAAGCAGCTGGAGACCCTGAAGGCCGCCTTCGCTGCTACACCCAAGCCCACCCGCCACATCCGCGAGCAGCTGGCGCAGGAGACCGGCCTCAACATGCGCGTCATTCAGGTCAGGCCCCAGCGCGCCTCTCCATCCCACAGAGGCCCATATTGCCACTTTGGGCACTGAGACCGAGCCCAGGAGACCCCAGAATCCAGAGAGAAGTGAGAGATGGAGTCTGGAGGTGGGGTGCCTAGACACATCCCGAGCCTGCGGGACCTATGAAATGCCTGATGCCTTCGAGCATCTAGAAAGCCCTCTTCCCAGCCCAACAGAGGTGATCGGGGCAGTGGAGGGGGAGGGGCGGGAGCTCAGCCAGAGGCTGGAGGAGGGGAACTGTTGAACACTCTGGAGAGAGTGGGGAGCCCTCTTTCTGCACATACCCCACCCCCACCTCGGGTTCTCAGAGAAGTCTCAGTGTCCCCCAGAGTCAATCAGTGCCTCTACCTTCTGCACAAAGTCAACTCCTTCTAAGTCTGCAACTCCAAATTTGTGATCGTTGCTCCAATTAGACAAGCCCCAGATCAGGGACTTCCCCTCCAAAGAGAGGTGGTTCCGCCGGGAGTCAGCTCTGCTTCCAGTCAGTTGGAGTGAAATGGGGATGGGAGGCCACCTGGATGCAGCTGGGCCTGTGGGCGGAAAGGAGGTGAGACTGTGGAAGCTCCAGGCCAGGGGAATCTCTGGCTCAGCGCTAGGTGTCGGGTTAACCGGGCCTGGATGCCCTGCATGGGTGTGGGTGATGTACCTGCCTGGGAGGCTGGCCGTGCATGTGCACATGTGTGCAACACGGAAGGCCCTGAGGCCTGCAGGAGACTGTGAAACCTGCGTGCATGAATGAGAAGTTGTGCGTCTGTGTCACCATTGGCAAGAGGCTGTGGATAAGTATGTTTGGCACTGTGAGATTGTGCATGGGTGTGAAAAGGAGATTGTGGGTTTTGGTATTACAGGCTGTTTCTGTGTCTCTGTCATGGCTGAAGGAGGGTTGCTGCAAGAGACCGTGAAATGGAAGCCCGGTGTGTGTCTGACATTATTTTGGAGAGGCGTAGTCTCTATGTGTGTACAGCCCCAGAGAAGCTGTAACTGTGATAGTGTAACTGTTAGAAAAACCCCAGCTATACCACAACTGCCTCCCTCCAGACAGGGCGGCCTGTCCAGGTCCTTCTGTGGGATTCCTGCTCACCATTGATTGGCTCAGGGCCCTCCGTGAGTGGTCCTAGTCGGAGATCGCCCTGTCACCACTACCCTACACACACAGACACACACACGCGCGCGCGCGGAGTCGGCCAGCCGGGCGGTGGAGGGGTGTTAGCTAGGCCCGGAGAACCCCGGAGTCGGGGGTGGAGGCTCGGAGGGCTCACCCCGCCGCCATGTGCTGCAGGTCTGGTTCCAGAACCGGCGCTCCAAAGAGCGGAGGATGAAGCAGCTGAGCGCGCTGGGCGCCCGACGCCACGCCTTTTTCCGCAGTCCGCGCCGGATGCGGCCGCTGGTGGACCGCCTGGAGCCGGGCGAGCTCATCCCCAACGGCCCCTTCTCCTTCTACGGAGGTGGGTGCGCGTCGAGCGGCGGGGCGCGGCCAGGTCGGGGCGGGCTTCGTTAGAAGCGGGTGGCAGCGCGGGGGGCACGCCTCCCTCTCTGTAAGCCACTGGAGAGTCCGGGCGAGTAGGGCGAAGGCTGGGAGTAAATCAAGGGGAGGCGGCGAGACCGAGGGCCCAATTCCCGGCCCTGAATGACGGGTTTGGGTGGTAAGGAGCAGCTCCCGGGCTTGCGCCCAGCCTCTTCCCTGCACCCAGGCCCGCAAGGGCTCCCCGCGATCGGCGAGCTCCCCGCGTGGTCTTCCTCAGCCCGCCGAGGGCGCGCCTTCCCTCCCTTTCGGTCCCGCCGGCCCCCGGCCGGGCCCTGACGTCCGACTCCCTCCCCGCCGCTCCGCAGATTACCAGAGCGAGTACTACGGGCCCGGGGGCAACTACGACTTCTTCCCGCAAGGCCCCCCGTCCTCGCAGGCCCAGACGCCAGTGGACCTACCCTTCGTGCCGTCGTCTGGGCCGTCCGGGACGCCCCTGGGTGGCCTGGAGCACCCTCTGCCGGGCCACCACCCGTCGAGCGAGGCGCAGCGGTTCACCGACATCCTGGCGCACCCACCCGGGGACTCGCCCAGCCCCGAGCCCAGCCTGCCCGGGCCTCTGCACTCCATGTCGGCCGAGGTCTTCGGGCCTAGCCCGCCCTTCTCGTCGCTGTCGGTCAACGGTGGGGCAAGCTACGGGAATCACCTGTCCCACCCCCCCGAAATGAACGAGGCGGCCGTGTGGTAGCGGGGTCCTGCACGGTCTGCGGCGTTCGTGGTTGTACAGAAATGAACCGTTATTTAAGAAAAATAGAAAAAAGAAAAAAACATAAAAAGCAAGTCCCCACCCCCTTCCTCCAGCCTCGAGAACCATTCTCCTTCCGGATGGAAAAGGGGGACACGAAATAGCATCCAAATCGGCCTCGAGGTGGGATTGGGATCCGCGCACTGGCTCTCGACGTGCAGAACTGGAGCTCCCCAAGGGAAATGCAGACCTCTCCCCAACTCCCACCTGGACCCGGATCCGTGGACAGACCCCGCGGGCGTGTGCGCCTGGCAGGCGGGCGGCGAAAAGACGTCCAGGGCAGCCGCGGGTGCGCACAGCCATTGGCGATGCCAGGAGCCCTGAGGAGGGAGGCCGTGAGCACAACCGTGAGGGAGGTGAAGCGGCCCGGGGCGCTCCCGGGTCAGCCAAGAGGGTTCTAGCTCTGGGATATCCCTTATTAGTGTTGTCTCAGAGTTCAACAACAACGACAACAAACTCTTATAGCTTCAGAAACGCCGACCTGCCATGCATCAGGTGGGACTATATATATATTTTTTGTCTATCTGGATTTTTGGTTTTTGTTTTTGCCAAAATTGCAAAATTCTAAATGTAAAGCCCTCCGTATCAACTCTTCTACCTTCACAAAGCTACACACACACGCATAAACACGTACACGGACACACTCGGTAGGATGGTCTCCAGCCAGACCGCTCAGTAAAATGACTTGAACATCAGCTGTACAAGAAAAGTATTCTACCTTCACACACAAAAAAAGTTAAAAAAAAAAAAAAGACTATTGAACTAAAAACAGTCAACTGTTTACGTATAATGTTAAATTCAGGAGTTCAGTGTTTTACTAATATATCCTGTTTTCAAACCTCTTGTTCGAAAACAAAATGTTTTGAGCAATCAACCAAAATTGTTCCTTTTCTTTTCCTGTAGATGTTCTGACAGATTTGCAGGGCTTTCGGCTCACTGTGCTAGTATGTAAAAAGGTGTTGTTTACACGAGGCAAAGAGAAAACATGCTATTCAGACAGTTGCCAAATAGAATAATTATAGCACAAATACTGTAAAGGTGCCTGGCACCAGCAACCTGAGAAAGTGTTAAAAAAAAAAAAAAAAGTGTTACAAGGTTTAAAAAAGAAAACATCTTTGCTAATTTTTTGTCCTGTTGAACATTCATGCAATTGTTAATATGACTTATATAGACCCACACAGGTTTTATTTTTGTGTCTTTAAAATAAAAGTCCAAAATATTTAAATTTTATGGTCAAATATGCAGTCAACAGCTGCTACTTTTTCTTTATATATTAAATTTCTCATATGTCTTTTATTGTTCTAATAAACCTAAGCTTGTGTGACCTCCAGTGCATATTAGACCATTCACTGTATGAAAGAAAACATGTTGAATAAATTTGTGAGTTTTTAATAAAAATAGAAAATCTGATGTTTAGATAATTGGTGTGTTATTTGATGTCTTCAAAGGGGAGCCCTGATGGGGAGCTGAATGGGTCCTCAGAAGCCAGGTGGAAAAGAGAGGCAGGATTGGGGTGATATATCTGTCTTTGCCTTGGCTGTGGCTGAAACCTTTTGCTAATGCCAGCCAAGCTTTTCTCTGTGGCTTCCTGCTGTTATTAGCTACAGATTTGCATCCTGTGGATTTAACTGATATCATTGAAGAGATGTTTGCTGATAAGTTAATATAGAACTTGAAATAGAAATCAAATCCATGGCTAAAAAATGAGTGGTCCAGGTCTGTGATTAGACATGAGATCCAAGGCATTCCCTCTTTCACTCTCCCTGCACATGCAAAACGGGGCTTGTGAATATCAGATACTTGTAAATACATAGTTAGAGGTGGTCCTTTTCAGTTTCAATTCATTTCCCATAGATAATCTGGCTTTCTAATTTGGTGGTTTGAAAGATAATGTAAAGGCTTTCTAATTTGGTGGTTTGAAAGATAATATAAAATGAAGGTATAGTACAGCTAGAAATGAAATACTTTAATCCCTTTCACAGAACTGATATGAAATTGTTGTTTTATAGTATTTGTTACCTTTGAAGTTCCCCAGAAGGAAAACTATTTTGCCTGGCACAAGATACATATTAGCTTCTCTGAAAGATGAACAAAAATTACTAATATAGAAATCAAATTTCAACTGGGAGTTACCAAAAGGTCCTAAAAGTAGCTCAATTCTTTCCAATCCTTCATTAGACTTGGAAGAAATCTGAATATTTTATCTACTATGAAATACTCTTGTGGACTTTTGTGTTTCAGTATCAGATGCTATTAGAGTTCCAGGATTTCTTTTCCATATCACTGAGATTTCACTCTGGATTATTTATTTCCTTATTTAAAATGTCAAAGGTTTGACATTAAATGGTATATAATTTCTAGTGCTGTTTTCAAATTTTGTTAAGACACAGCCAAGTTTATTTTTCCTGCAGAGAAGGCTTTAAAATAAGCAATATTTCCCTGCATCCATATGATGGCTTATCTAATGGGAGAGGAGGCTATCCGGGAGGAATCTGGTAGTATTCTTTCAGAAATAAAAATATATGAAATACAAAGGAGACTTTTGAAACTCCCAGCCCCTGCATGCAGCACATTTCTTTATTTGCTTTATATGCAATCACTGGATCGGCTTGTTTTTACCTTTTTAGCATTTATATACATTATATCATAGCTAACATTCATTATTAGCCTCTACTTTCTAGCCCCCTTTAAAGAAATTCATTTAAATGAATGCGCTCATTGGGAAGCTGCTTTTTCCTATCAAGGC
The DNA here is from genome assembly GCF_009764315.1 of Trachypithecus francoisi. Taxonomy (NCBI): domain Eukaryota; kingdom Metazoa; phylum Chordata; class Mammalia; order Primates; family Cercopithecidae; genus Trachypithecus; species Trachypithecus francoisi. The sequence goes on from NW_022681466.1 coordinate 37,637,037, forward strand.
TGCTGAATTATTTAGCAGCTTTATTGTGGAATCGGGGTATTTGATAAGAAGCGTTTTCGAGTTGGGCACACGATGTGGATTCGATTCTTAACTCCGTGGCAGTGGCGCAGTCTCTCCCCTCAGCGCGGGATTCAGAATCCTGGCGAAAACCCGAACAGGTGGCAACGCTCAGCAGTCAAATTTGGAACCGAAGGCCCCGAGGAGGAGGCCTGGAAATGTCAGGGCCTGTTCTCCTTCCCATCAGTGCTGTGCTGCCCACCTCTGGCCCCGAGGTGCGGGGACGCGCGGCACCATCCCTAGGCGGAGCTCCCGCGGGAGGCGCGGCAGGAGGGAAGCGCCACTGCGGTCCCCTCTCGCCTGGAAGGGCAGCCTGGTTTCTCCCCGCGGCCATCTTAAAACCACCACCTCTGTGCCTCTCGCCACCTGCCTTCAGGGTTCCAGCAGCAGGGGGCCACCATCTGCTCTGGCGAGGGAGCTGAAGCTCACCCACCCAACTTCTCTGGGCTGGCTGCCGCTGGGGAGCTGCTCTGGGTAAGGCACTTGGGGAAGCATTACTCGCGGAGAGCCAGGACAGGCATTGCCAGGGCTGGGACTTGAGGGTGGACAGCATCTGAGGAGAGGCAAGGGGGAACTTGGTTTTCCTAAACTCTTGTAACTCCTCAAGTGAGCAGACAGTTGTTTGGGACAATTGGAAGGTGTCATCCCTTGCTCATCTTCTGCTGTGTCTAATCGCCCGCCACTTTGCAGCCCTTGGAGGGCAGGCAGAGGGACTGTGGACTGGGTGTCCCTCTGCCTTCTCCAGAGAAGGCTGTTCTGCTGTTCTGTTGGGGAACTGCTCACCCTTATTCTCCTCTCTCTGTTCCTCTCATCTGCTCTCATCTCTACAGCAGTCAAAGGTTGAATCTCCTTGCCACAGTCCACTCTCCATCTCCATCCCTACTCCATCAAGAAGCCCTTCCCCCACCATCTCAAGACACTGGAATGTGGGTAGGGAGAGGCCCCCAGAGGGAGTATTTGAGAATTTGCTCCCCCACCACCCTCCCCGCCACCCCGCCCCCGTCCCTTGCCTCAGCTGCTCTCAGTTGCATCTTAATTCCTAGAATTATTTCCTCTTCCCTCCATTCTTGGAGTCCTCTTTCTACCTTCAGTATAAGGTCAGGCAAGCATTTTGGGGGGCCCTGGGATGTGTGTGACAGTAGAGCGGTCTTGATTCCTTGCTAAAATGGCTTCCTAAGTCAGTAGGGACTGGGATAGAGAAGGGAGAGTAAGTAAACAGGTCTATGGCATTTTCTGCCGAGTGTGTGCCCAGCACAGTCCCCAAATTGGCCAGCAGTGTCCTGTTTGCATGACAGCCTAGAGGTGGTCTCTGCACTGACTCACCTCCCTTTCTCTTTCCTTCCTTCTCTTTACCTTGAAGGCCAGGTTTCCAAGCATTGTAAGTACCCAACATAGCAAGGGAATAGGATTGCAGGAGGTAGTTTCTTCAATGTGGGGTGGGAGAAACATTTTTGTCCTTTGAAGCCCCATGGCACCTTGCCAAGGACCAAGGAACACACTTTTGCTTGGGTGGCCCAGACGCAGGCACAAGACTGCAAGTACAGAAGAAAACAAAAAACTGTTCTCCTAGGCTAAGTTCTCTTATGGATGGTAAAAAGCAGTTTTCTTCTCCTGAGTCCCCTGCCTAGACTGGCATTCTTTTCCTTCCATGTCTGAGGGGGTTTACCCTCAGATAGGTTCTCCTTCTCCTCTGCAGCCCTAGTTGTCTTCATTCTTCAAGAGCCACTTGGCGGGGCGCGGTGGCTCAAGCCTGTAATCCCAGCACTTTGGGAGGCCGAGACGGGCGGATCACGAGGTCAGCAGATCGAGACCATCCTGGCTAACACGGTGAAACCCTGTCTCTACTAAAAAATACAAAAAATTAGCCGGGCGAGGTGGCAGGCGCCTGTAGTCCCAGCTACTCGGGAGGCTGAGGCAGGAGAATGGCGTGAACCCGGGAGGCGGAGTTTGCAGTGAGCCGAGATCCGGCCACTGCACTCCAGTCTGGGTGACAGAGCGAGACTCCGCCTCAAAAAAAAAAAAAAAAAAAAAGCCACTTTACAGGGACATGGAACAGACTCCACTAAAGTGTGTCCTCTTACTGCTCTTAACCTTGAGGACATATGATGATTGTGAAAGTCAGAGAGCCTCTCTTCCCTTGGTTTCCATGGGAGACGGTGGAGAGCTGGGGGTTCCCCAGTTGTTCAGCTGTGGGATCCAACTGGCTTGGGCTGTACCCAAGGGGCACTGCCACAGTGCACCACTAACATCTCTTTTCTGGATCCTTTTGAGGCAGATTCTGTTTAGAGGTGTCTAGGTCTCTACAAGCAACCTCCAACAGATACCATAAGAATAGACCACTTTGTAGTCACACTTATCATCCCTTATTGCAGTTTGTTTACATGTTTGTCTACCCTGCTAGGCTGATCACCGTGGGGAGAGAATCCAACTTATCTTGTATCTTATCTAGCAGTGCCTGCCACATAGTGGGCAGTCAGGGAATGCTTGAAAGAAAGAGGATGTAAAGCGATTGTGTCTTTCCGTGTGCCGGGTGCAATTACATTTATACCATTAAGTCTTTATATTTTGAGTCTGCTCCTCTAATGGTAGACCTGTATTTTTCTGCATTTCTGCACCTGCTTAAGGTGTCTGAGCATGTCCTCATCTCTGAACAGCAAAGATAATCAATACCGAGGGGTATGCAGTGGAGTAATCCACACCCCACCCCCTTTTTCTTGCTCAGGCAAGGATACTTGGAGACGCTACAGAAACTATCTTTAGCCACAGCGATTCCTAAGTATTTCCATTAATAGACGCCAGCAGTCCGCCACACACTTACATGTGCACATCCCCGACATAGGATTCCCAAATCCTGGCCGCTGAAGGGCGGGAGGCGTGCGTCCGGCCTCAGACTACTCTAAATCGCGAAATGCCAAACCTGTTTTGGTTCCCAGTCTCTGCGCGCCCGAGTGCGCACCTGCGGTTTGAGCAGCATAAGCTTTACTCTCTCCTCCTTTCCAAATCAGCCACCGTGGGCACGGCTAAGCTACGCTTTATTCCTAAGCGAATCTCGCACAAATCTCGAGGCATAGTTTGTACACGGGTACACTGGCCGCGCGCATCACAATCCCGTCCCAGCTACAGAAGCTGTTACGTGCCCTGGCGTGCTTCCGCACCGCCCCGTCCCGCGCACGCGCACGCGCACGCGCACACGCGCCCGCACGGCTCCAATTTCTTCAACCTTCTGCGCGCTTCCGCCTTCATCCTAGCAACGCCCGCAGTGACGCGCAGGCCCCGCCCCCTCCCGCGCGCCTCCCGGAAGTTGCCGGTCCCGAGCTGTCGGGTGGCCTCCGCGCGGTCTGTGGTGGTGTTGGGGAATCGGATTTGGGCGACGAGGACCCGGCCGGGAGGGAGCGTCGGGGCCGGGGTTTGGGCCGCACATTTAAGGGCGCGAAGCGGAGTGGACCGGAAGCTGGTGACGATGGCGGGGCCGCAGCCCCTGGCGCTGCAACTGGAACAGTTGTTGAACCCGCGACCGAGCGAGGCGGACCCTGAGGCGGACCCCGAGGAGGGTGAGACTGGACTGGGGCAGGCCACGTGCAGAGCGGTGGGCCAGGCCCTGTGGGGCCCGGGGGCGGCGTGGGAGGGGCGTGCGCGAGGCCGCCGGGCCTGCGTTCTTTCGCTTGGCGCAGAGGAATGTCGCCTCCCGCAAGGGTAGTCCCGGGCTGGGGAGGAGGGCTTCGGTTTCTTTTCACACGCACTCGAAACTTGGTCCCCGGCCGGATGGGCGGAACAGGTCGAGGGCTCAGGCCGAGAGGAGGTGGTCTTCGGGTTTACTTGCTCCAGGGCTGTTGGAGGGAGCCAGAGAGTCTGCTAGCAAGTTGGAAGTTAGCTTTGAGGATGCCCTTTCTGGTATTGCGTTAGAAAGGGGGAGAAGAAAGTCGCGTGTTTTTAACTCTGGTTGCTCTGAAAAACTAAGTTGGAGACTGATGGAAGGATTTTCTGGTGTTGTTTAAGCCTTTTGAAGTCTCAAGACACTTGTTCAGTGGCTGACGACTGAGACTGCTGTTCTGTAAGCTGATGTTCAGAGTCTAGCTGGGAGTAATCCTGCTTTAGACTTGAGTCAAAAGTGTGAGAAAGGGAGAATAAGGAGGGATAAATGCGAGTGCTGAGCCATGTCTTAGGAAGATCAGTTGAAGGAACCCGGGGCTGTTTAGCCAGAATAAGCAAAGAAAACTCCCCCAAAGAATGGGATAAAGTGAGGGGAGAACGTGATGGCTGATTTAAGATATTAGAGCGACTGTCACGCATTGAAGAGGAATTCAACTAGTTTGATAGGATCCAAGTCATAGAGATAGATCCCACTAGTAGATGCTGGGAGTCATCTCTCCGTTTAGAAACAGCAATAAGACAGTGTTCTACTTTGGGAAAGAATGAATTTCCTATTCCTGGAAGTTGGTGGGGATTTTGTAGAGGACATTCAAGTATGAGATGAATGGGTCGACCTGGGTTCCCATTAAAATTTCTGCTAACTTGGAGATTCTGTTTCCTTTTCCCCCTTCCCCAACAGCTACTGCTGCCAGAGTGATTGACAGGTTTGATGAAGGGGAAGATGGGGAAGGTGATTTCCTAGCAGTGGGTAGCATTAGAAAACTGGCATCAGCCTCCCTCTTGGACACAGACAAAAGGTATTGCGGCAGAACCACCTCTAGAAAAGCATGGAATGAAGACCACTGGGAACAGACTCTGCCAGGATCGTCTGGTGAGTAGACGTTTTTGCATGGAACTCTTTCTTCCCTAATTTTTTTAGGGTTAAAATCCTCCCACCACCCTCCATGATCTCTGCAAGACTAGTCTGCATACCCCTCTTTTTTTTTTTTTTTTTTTTTGAGACCGAGTTTCACTCTTGTTGCCAGTGCGATGGCGCAATCTCGGCTCACTGCAACCTCCACCTTAGGGGTTCAAGCGAGTCCCCTGCCTCAGCCTCCCGAGTAGCTGGGATTACAGGCATGCACCACCACGCCCGGCTAATTTTGTATTTTCAGTAGAGACAGGGTTTGTCCGTGTTGGTCAGGCACCCATACCTGTTATCTTAGGAGAGACCATTGATTTGGTATTAGAAAGGGTCTTAGAGATTACTTCATTTCACTTCATAAGGAATCTAAAGCCCAGAGTGATTCAGTTGCTGTACTCCTTATGTTCAGACTAATGACTCACCCTACAATGGAGTGACAGAGAAGGCAGTGCATATTGGCTATTGGAGAGGGTTATGAGCTGAAAAATCATTGTGTCTGATGAGCATGTTACCCTTGAATTGTGACCCCTGTCTTTTGGTTTTTCAGGTCTTGCATTGAAGCACTGTGTATTATTAGTTATTTGTGAAACTCATTTTTTGCCATTCTAAAAAGTCACCTAATCCTTCTCTTCCCTGCAAAAGAGTTAGGAGTCTGTGCGCTTATAGTTTTAAAGAACTGTAAGTTTCTCAGAGTGGAAGAAGGGGCTAGATATGGTGATTATTGAGAGAATGTCATTTGTTTTCCGTTAGAAAGGTCAGGGGCATCTTGTTGAGAATCCATAGATAATATACAAGGAACTATCATTTAGGTTATGATAGCTATGATTTAGTCCTTGATGTAGTTCTGGGAGCTCCTGATAAGCTCATTTCATATTTGCCTGGAGACTGATAAAGGGACCAATCATGAGACAAATATGATAATATTATTGAGTTCTCACCATGCGTCAGGCACTGAGTTTAGCTCTATAATTTAAGTTCTAAGAGCCTGGGACTCAGTAAGTCCTCAAAAAAAAAAAAATGTTGTAACATCACCTGGAATTAGACAAATTTTTATAAAAAATTATCACCATTATCACTACATGTATCACCTAATTTAATCCTCCCAATCGCCCAGAAAGTTATTACTACTTAGCCCTATTTTACAGATAAGGAAATTGAGGGAAAAGTTGGTTATGTAACTTTGCTCAAGGTCATATAGTTAGTAAGCGGAAGAAACAGGATTCAAATGAAGGCCGTCTGATTCCAAGATGTACACTGTAGTAAACTCTATGAATGTTTCTTAATCTGAGAAATGGCGTACATTCAAAGAATTTAAATAATAATTTCTGTTTACTGTTTTGGCACTGAGTTTCTGTATTTGTATTTTTGGCAGCTTTGTGTCTTAAGTTTGTATTTATATATACCTCTTTAAAGAAGCACTGAAGACCCATCATGCTTTCCTAAAATCTTTATTTTATTGAAGAAAGTTTTGAGAAACTGGTCTATCTTAGACTCATACTTGAAACACATGGGGCTTTTATGTTCTACCGTGGAACAGATTGGATAAACTGTAAAAACCTCTAAGTATCAGATGATACTCTAAGCATAAGTAAAACCAGGAGCCTTCACTAGCACTCTATCTACTATAGGATCAAGTTCAGAGTCCTCATCAAAGACGAGACCCTTCCTGATGTGGTCCCTGAGCAACTTTCTAGTCTCATCTCCCATCACTTCTTTGTGCATCTTGCACTCCAGTGCGGTTTCCTGTTTTTCTTCTCTCTTAATTCCCTTATGCTTCATAAGTAAAATTATAATGTGTCCTTCTCCACATGAAACCATCCCCCACCTTTCCAGGAGAGTTAGGTGGTTCCATCTCCATACACTGTGTACTAATGACGTTGTAATATAATTATTGGCGTGCATATCTACCCCTCCCACCAGACCATGAACTCCTCCCTGCAGGTATTAAATTATCTTTGTCTTTCCTTAGCCCCTGGCTCATAGTGAGTGCTTAATAAGTATTTAGTAAATAGGGCGCACGAGTGTGATAGATTGTACATTTTTTCAGATCATGTTTGGGAAAACTCGTAATTTTCTAACACCAGTTGAAATCTTACTGTTCTTCAAGGGCCGGACCAAATGCTAGCTCTTCCTTAGAGCTTAACTTAAATTCACTTGCCCCACAGTTAAAATTTCTTACTCTTCTGGGTTATTGAAATTTTGTCAAAGCACTTCTGATTCTTCCTTGAGTTGTAATTTTGTATCTGTCTTTCCCACTAGCTCCTTTTGTTAGGGTAGGACCCATGTTCTATTCATCTTTGCTTCTCCCTTAGCCATTTTAGAGATTGTAGATATGTAATAAATATATTGTTGAATTGAGTACAGTAAGATATTTTCCCCCCTGATGCCACAGTGCTTTAGTTGAAATGAATTCTATGGCTTGGTATTTTCTCCAGGTAACGCCCATTTTTCTCTTTCTTCCCTCTCTTCTTGTTTAGACGAGGAAATACCTGATGAGGAAGGGTCTGGAGATGAAGATTCAGAGGGACTGGATATGGAGGAATCTGATGAGGATGACCTGGGTGCTGCTGAGGAACAGGAGTGTGGTGGTCATAGGGAGAACAAGAGCAAGAAGAGCAGACGCCACTCTGCAAAAACACCGGGCTTCAGTGTCCAGAGCATCACTGACTTTGAGAAGTTTACTGAGGGAATGGATGACCTTGGGAGCAGTGAGGAGGAGGATGAAGATGAAGAGAGTGGCATGGAAGAAGGGGATGACGAGGAAGACTTCCAAGGCGAGAGTGAGGAAGACAGGGCTGGAGATAGAAGCAGTGAGGATGATGGTGTGGTGATGACCTTCTCCAGTATCAGAGTTTCTGAGGAAGTGGAGAAAGGAAGAGCTGTGAAGAACCAGATAGGTTTGTACATGGTTTTGCTGATTGCCTGTTTTTCAAAGTATCTGCATTTGGTCTACTTTTCATTTGTTTGTTTTTGGCTATTCTCTGTCTCCTGTGTCCTTTCAATTAGTTTGTGACATGCCCCACTTACCTAGAGGCCTAAAGCCCTATTCCTGTATGCTTAGCCAGCCATTTCTGCACTGATCTGCTTAACTGGTTCTGCTCTAGTACTGCCTGCAACTGGGGAAGATTGAAGAGAAGAGTGTTTTCTCCTCTCCTTGGGTTTTAGCGTTCCCACTCTGCTGTAGCAAATACTTGCTTCATGGATACTGAATTTATTTTTTATAATAGAGAATATTTGTTTCCATGGCATTAAAGTGCTAAAGCTGCAGTGCTTGGAGACTGGTGTGGTTTCCTGTTCTTCCCCGCCCCTACCATCTCACCCCCAGAGCATCTTATTATTGAGGAATGGGATTCTCTTTTCTTTTTCAGCACTGTGGGACCAGCTCTTGGAAGGAAGGATCAAACTACAAAAAGCTCTGTTGACCACCAACCAACTTCCTCAACCAGATGTTTTCCCATTGTTCAAGGACAAAGGTGGCCCAGAATTTTCCAGCGCCCTGAAAAATAGTAAGAATACTTATGTCCTGTTGGGATACTTAGAACCACTTTGTCAAATGAAGACAGCTTTGACTGAAGTGGACTGGGAGCTTGAGCCATGTTTATTGTGCTTTCTTCTCATCTGCCCTTGCTCTCCCCTCTCTATCCCCCTTGGCTTTCCAAGTTGCTTCTTTTTTTTTTTCTTTCTTTTTTTGAGACAGAGTCTTGCTCTTTTGCTCAGTTTCAAGTACAACGGCGCTATCACAGCTTACTGCAGCCTTGGCCTCCTAGGCTCAAGCGATCCTCCCACCTCAGTGATCCTCACACCTTAGCCTCCCAAGTAGCGGGGACCACAAGCATGTACCACCGTGCCTGTAGAGACAGAGTCTCACTGTGTTGTCCAGGCCGGTCTCAAACTCCTGGCCTTAAGCAGCCCTCCCACCTTTGCCTCCCAAAGTGCTAGGATTACAGATGTGACCTACTGAGCTTGGCCCTGAGTTAATTCTTTAAAGCTGTTTGAAAACCCACTGATGTAGAAAGGGAGAAAAAGAATGTCTAACTCAGCTCATTAAACTTGGTTGTATCTGTGTTTAAAAGATGCTTCCTATGTTTGAGAGGTTTTTAGAACAATGTGCTAAGATGATCTTATTTATATCTTTCTTCAAGTGGCATAGAGTGAGGAAGGATGATACTGCCAAGGGAGGAACACATTTTAGAGGAGAATTACTCAGCTATAAATAATTCTAGAAGAGAAAAGGAATTGAGAGACTATTTGGTTCCCAGTGTCTTCATATTACACATGAGAGAATTGAGACCTAGAATGACTTGCCCAAAGTTGCAGAGCTTATTTGTGTGGCAGAGATGAAGCTCCAGCTTTTCTGCCTTATGATGTAGGAATCTTCCCTCTGCACCACACTGCTTCCTGTGTGCTGCTTGCCTGTGTACCCAGTGGCACTGAAGGACTGGGGCACAGGGAGATTTAGGGTGAGTGCGCTGTGTTTGGGATCTATATCTATCTATCTATCTATCTATCTTATCTATCTATCTATCTGTCTATCTATATCTCTATTTTTTTTTTTTTTAAAGAGAGACAGTCTGTGTTGCCTAGGCTGGTCTAGAACTCCTGGGCTCAAGCAATCCACCCGCCTTGGCCTCCCAAAGTTTTGGGATTACAGGCGTGAGCTTCTGCGCTCAGCTGGGATCAATATGTCTTACTTGCATGCTGAGACTTTGTGTTTTCATTTGCTCTTTAAAACTTGTTTTTTTGGTTTCATGGAGTTAGAGATGGAAGTGACCTGAGGAGGATATCTAATTTGGAACGTTTCTCGTAGGTGAATATCTGATGTAATTAGGAATGGCTTCCTAGAGTCCAGTTTTTGGGTTTTGTGTCCTGTCACACTTGAAGTCTGCTTCTTCCCTTGTGGGAAGTCTGGGCAGTCCTTCCAGGAACCTTGTGTAGCCTGTGAGGGTGAGGTGGGCTGTTTATATCCCCTCCCCTGTCTTTGCCTCCTTTCGCTCTCAAATAGATGACAGATTGATGGTTTTCAAGTTTTTTGAGATTTTTGGAGCACTTCGCTGCTATGTGTAGTGCCCTAGTACCCTAATTCCTGATATGCCTTTGGAATGAAACCTAGACTGCTCTAGATTAAATGTTTTAAATGTTTCACGATAAGGCATTTTTCATTTTGTTACTCATTCTTTTTGCTTGAGCCTTTTTCATTTTAAAAAATTCATCTTAAAATACAGATATTTTAGGGGTTAGTCAGTATCCAGTATAATAGACCCATATTCTTGGATACCATTTAATTTCTTTTTGTTATGAGACAGGGTCTTGCTCTGTTGCCCAGGCTGGAGTGCAGTAGTGTGATCACAGCTCATTGCAACCTTGAACTCCTGGGTTCAAGCGATCTTCCCGCCTTAGCCCTCTGAGTAGCTGGTACTACAGGCATGAGCCACCATGCCTGACTAATTTTTTCCTTTTTTGTAGAAATAGGGTCTCACTATGTTGACCAGGCTGGTCTCAAAACTCCTGGTTTCTTCAAATGATCCTTCTGTGTCAGCCTCCCCAAAATGCTGGGATTATAGGTGTGAGCCACCATACCCAGCCCATTTAGTGTCTTTAATTACTGCAATGTTATTTCACTTTTATTTTGTTCTGATCTTTTTACTCTTTTTTGTACTTAACCAATTGCCTCTACCTCATTGATGAACCTCATTTAATCTGACAGCATCTATTAATCTGACAGGGTGGGTTGTGGTGGAGGAGGAAGAAGAAAGGAACTTTGGTATCACATATCCTAAGATGAGAGGGTAGGGAGTTTTCTAATAATGAGAATTTGTGTGCATTTGAAGAGTAGCTAATTTTTGTCTGTTTTGGTCTTCTTGTGGCAATATGACATAATATGTTGTATACTCCCCTGTTTTGATAAACAGAGTTTAAGAAAAATTCTTGGCCGGGTGTAATGGCTCACGCCTGTAATGCCAGCACTTTGGGAGGCTGAGGTGGGCTGATCACCTGAGGTCAGGAGTTCAAGACCAGCCTGGCCAACGTGGTGAAACCTCGTCTCTACTAAAAATACAAAAATTAGCCAAGTGTGATGGTGGGCGCCTGTAATCTCAGTTACTTGGGAGGCTGAGGCAGGAGAATCGCTTGAACCTGGGAGGCGGAGGCTGTAGTGAGTCAAGATTGTGCCATTGCACTCCAGCCTTGGCGAAAAGAGCGAAACTCCGTCTCAAAAAAAAAAAAAAAAATTCTTGGCCAGGCGTGGTGGCTTACGCTTATAATCCCAGCACTTTGGGAGGCTGAGGCAGGCGGATCACTTGAGGTCAGGAGTTTGAGACCAGCCTAGCCAGCATGGTGAAATACCATCTTTACTAAAAATACAAATATTAGCTAGGTATGGTGGTGTGCACTTGTAGTCCCAGCTACTTGGGAGGTTGAGGCAGGAGAATCACTTGAACCCGGGAGGCAAAGGTTGTAGTGAGCTGAGATCATGCCATTGCACTCCAGTCTAAGTGACAAGAGTGAAACTGTGTCCCCCCCCCCAAAAAAAAGAGAAAATTCTTGGTCACATTACTCTGGATGACCTATTTATACTGTGCTATATAGCTGATGTGGAACATAGGCTGAATTTGTACCAACCCCAGAACAAACACTGGAACTTATTGTCTTTAATTAAATCTCTATTCGATTTGCTTGGTCTTACAGAGTAGTTAAAGTCAGACCGGCTTGGTTTAGATTTCATCTCAGCAATGGATTAGCCATGTGACCTTGGGCAAGTTACTTAACTTCACAGTAAAATGGGGATAATATGGTTGTGAGGATTAAAGGACATAATCAATAGAAAGCATTAGCACAGTGTCTGGCACACATCTCACCATGAATGTTAGGTACTAGTATTATCTTCTGCGCAAAGAGGCATTTGGCAGTATTCGACCATGTGAGCAATCACTCAATAGTTATCAGTGTAACTGAGCATCACTAGTCTTCAGTGTTTTTTACTTTTTTATTAGTATTTGGATTCTTTATATAATTTAACTAATTGTTCTGTAAAGTGTTGTAGTTTACTAATACTTACAATGCAGTGTTGGCCTCTTACGACACTATGGAAAGATGGCTGCAGATTTCCTTATTGCCATAGCCAGCTACTACCTCCTTGAAGTGTTTAACTTTTCCTTGAAATACTTTAGTTTGGTGACACTACCTGTGCTGTTTGGGTTCTCCTACCTTTCTGATCTCTTCTCTAGCTCTTTTTGTATCCTCTCAACGTAAATTTCATTCCATTTAGAATGCCATCCTCAGGTTGTGTTTTCTCAATATAGTCTCTCCTTGGCACTGTCACTTACTCTGATAGCCCTAACTATTGCCTCTAAAATAACAGACTTCCAGCTGTATTCTAGCCCCAGTAAACTCCTGAGTACCATGCCTTTGTAGCTTCAGCACCCTAAACACTGCTTTTCAGAAACTAAATGAATATCTCCTTCCTCTCCACACGCCACCCCAAACATATAAACTTACTCCCCAGTCACCTGGTGTTACATGTTGGTAATTTAAACTTGAACTGTGGAAGTGATTTCAAAGACATTGTCTGATATGTTAGTGGCTGCATATGTGTTAAGTCATGGAGTAATCCTAACAAAATTAAGGGATTTTCTGTGCACAAAACCATTTCTCTAAAAAGGTTTGCTTTTTCTGTCTTTCTTTTTTCTTTTTTTTTTTTAGATGGAGTCTCACTCTGTCACCCAGGCTGGAGTGCAGTGGTGCGATCTCGACTCACTGCAGCCTCTGCCTCCCAGGTTCAAGCACTTCTTCTGTCTCTGCCTCCTGGGTAGCTGGGACTACAGGTGCGTGCCACCACACCCGGCTAATTTTTGTAATTTTTTTTTTAGTAGAGATGGGATTTTACCATACTGGCCAGGCTGGTCCTAAACTCCTGACCTCATGATCTGCCTGCCTTGGCCTCCCAAAGTGCTGGGATTACAGGTATGAGCCACCGCGCCCGGCCTTTTCTCTTTCTTTTAAAATGTTCTACTGTGTTAAGTGTCTTTTATGTTGGTGGCAATGATATGTAAGGAGGAAGGGAAGTTACTTAAGGAAATCTCACCATGAGTTATTTAAAACTTTTCATTATGGGATATATCAGACTTATATAAAAGTAGACAAATAGCACAATGAACCCCCACATGCCTTCACCAGCTTAAGCAATAATCAATTCGTGGTCAATCTTATTTCATCTGTAGCTATACCAACTTCGCTCACTTTCTGGATTATTTTGAAGCAAATAATACACATCCTTTCATCAGTAAAATTTTCAGCACGTATGTTCAAAAGATAAGGATTTTTAAAAATTATACCATAATGCCACATAAAAACATTAACAGTAATTTCTTAATGAACATAACTGGCCTGGCATGGTGGCTCATGCCTGTAATCCTAGCACTTTGGGAGGCCAAGGTGGGAGGATCACCTGAGGTCAGGCGTTGGACGCCAACCTGACTGACATTGTGAAACCCCATCTCTACTGAAAATACAAAAAATTAGCTGGGTGTGGTGGCGGGCGCCTATAATCCCAGCTACTCAGGCTGAACAGGAGAATCTCTTAAACTTGGGAGGTGGAGGTTGCAGTGAGGCAAGATTGCCCCACTGCACTCCAGCCTTGGGCAATAAGAGCAAAACTCTGTCTCAAAAAAAGAACAAACATACAGACCGGGCGTGGTGGCTCACGCCTTTAATCTCAGCACTTTGGGAGACCAAGGTGGGTGGATCACCTGAGGTCCGGAGGTCAAGACCAGCCTGGCCAACATAGTGAAACCCTGTCTCTACAAAAATACAAAAATTAGCCAGGCATGATGGTGGGTGCCTGTAATCCCATCTACCTGGGAGGCTGAGGTGGGAGAATCGCTTGAACCCAGGAGGCAGAGGTTATCAGTGAGTGGAGATCACGCTGTTGTGCTCCAGCCTGGGTGACAGAGCGAGACTCTCTCAAACAAACAAACCAACCAACCAACAAACAAAAAAAATGACTGGTTTGGATGGGTGGGAAAATTGTGAGTACGTGTCTTTTTTGTTTTTTTTCGGTCCTAGAGAGTGTTTCTGTAACAGGTACCCTACTGTCTTTTTCAGAGTTTGCTCTATAGCTTTAAATGAAGTGATTAAAGGAAAGCTAAACTTCAGTCATAATAAGTTGACCTTTTAGTGAAATGCATGTTATTAATGTATTTAATGAGATGCATTACAAACTGCAGTGAGCACCATGTTTCATTACAGGTCTAAAATGCAGTATCATTAAAGACTTTTAATAGAAACAATGGTTGACATTTTGATATTTCCCATAAGCAAAACATCCAAGAACACAGTATAATGTAATATAAATACAGAGGAAGTATTCAGATTTTTTACTTGCCTAAGAGTATGAAAACAAATTTCACTATTAATAAATTATATTTTGTTTGCACCCTGTCATCTTCCCACTTCATACTTACCCTCTTATATCTTTGTGGTCCTTCCCTAAGAGCCCCAATTATTTTGACTTGACTAAACTAAAATTTTGTTGTTGGTTTTTTTTTTCCGAGATGGAGTCCTGCTCTGTCACCCAGGCTGGAGTGCAGTGGCGCGACTTTGGCACACTGCAATCTCCGCCTCCTGGATTTAAGTGATTCTCCTGCCTCAGCCTCCAGAGTAGCTGGGAGTACAGGCATGTGGTACCACACCCAGCTAATTTTTGTATTTTTAGTAGAGATGGGGTTTCACCATATTGGCCAGGCTGGTCTCGAACTCCTGACCTCGAGATCTGCCTGCCTCAGCCTCCCAAAGTGCTGGGATTACAGGCATGAGCCACCGCTCCCGGCTAGACTAAAATTTTTAATGGTAATTTGTCCTTAACAATAATAGACACCTTAAAGAATAATGTTTTACATTTTGCATAAGCTATGGGCAATCATGGAATCTTGATAATGTTTTGTTTTTAAAGTTTTACTTATTTTTAAGTAGGCAGTACATTCACATGGTTCAAAAATGCTAAAGACTATACAGTGATAATCCTGTACCCCTGCAGCCCAGCACCCTGTCCCAGAGGCAACTAATTTTATCACCAAAATCCTCCCGTTTTAAATTACTTAGTTGCCTTAGGTGAAAAATCCATAAACACTTATTTCAGAGTTCTCTCAATTAACACTTTATGGGTTCATGGCAAAGTTCTCACAATGTTCTGTAGAACCTTGAAATATTTTTAATTACTTGGGATGGGTTTAAGTATTGCTTGGGACAAAGGCACTTGCAACCCCCACTAATTGTAACATTGTGTAGGCTTAAGGACCCTTATTGCTGCAGACTTCATCTAGCCAAGATGATGTAAGATTGATCTTTTTGCTTCAGTTGATGGCTATCATTTTTGAAAATAACTTCAGCATTCTAATTATAAAAGTATGTCATGCTTATTTCAAAGATCGGAAAATACATAGAAGCATAAAGAAGAAAATAAGGATTAGCTGTAATCCTACTGCCCAGAGATAACCATAGTTGTCATTTTGATGAATATCCTTCCAGACCTTTTTGCGTGCACACACACACACCACACACTTTTTAAAACAAAAAATGGAATCATATAAATATGTACTATTTTCAGGCTTGTTTTTCCTGCTTAATATTTCATGTCAGTATATTTAAATGTACATCAGCATTTTTAGGAGTTAAAGTATTCCTTTTTATAGATTTACTGCAATTTAGTTAGCCAATCTGTATTGATGGGTGCTTAGGTTTATTCTAGCTTTTCACTTGTATAAAACATGCTTTGATAAATATCTTTGTACATACATATTTGTGCAGTTTATCTAAAAATAGCACTGTCCAGTAGAAATATAATGCAAGCCACATGTAATTAAAAATTTTTAATAACCACATTTTAAAAAAGAAACAGGTAAAATTAATTTTAGACATTTTATTTAACCCAATATATCAAAAATATTATAATTTCAATGTGATCAATATAAAAATCTTAATGAGATATTTTACATTCCTTTTTTCATGTTAAGTCTTTGAAGTCCAGAGTATATCCTATAATCACAGTTCATTTCAATTGGGACTAGACACATTTTGAGTGCTTAGTAGCCATATGTAACTAGTGGATACTGTATCATATTGCGCAGATCTACATTCCCTGGAAATGTAGTTGCTGGGACAAAGGACTTGTACATTGATTTTTTTTTTTTTTTTGAGACGGAGTTTTCACTCTTGTCACCTAGGCTGGAGTGCAATGGTAGGATCTTGACTCACGGCAACCTCCACCTCCTGGGTTCAAGCAATTCTCCTGCCTCAGCCTCCTGAGTAGCTGGGATTACAGGCATCCGCCACCACGCCCGGCTAATTTTTGTATTTTTGGTAGAGACTGGGTTTCACTATGTTGGCCAGGCTGGTTTTGAACTCCTGACCTCAGGTAATCTGCCTGCCTCAGCCTCCCAAAATGCTGGGATTACAGGCATGAGCCACAGTGCCGGGCCTTGTACATTGTTTTTTTTAAAAAGGCTTTTGGAATATATTGCCTAACTAGCCCCTGGAAGAATTGTAACAATTTAAATTCTCATCTGTAATAGTTGTTTTCCTACACTCCTGCCTCCACAAGGTATTATTGATCTTTTTTTCCTAAACTGTAGGTGGGAAATGAAGGCAATCATTTCTTGATAAGTTTCTGTTTGATATTTATATAATACCTGTTAGCATTTAAATAACATATGCCATGTGTTATCCATTTATTAGAGAGTGAGTTCTGTGTAGGAAGACTTTTTGTCCCTTTTGAGCTACTACTTTGTCCAATTTAGTTAATTAGGCATTTATATAATGTTGAGAGTAAAGCTGGATCATAGAGCAAGAACTTTTCCAAAGTCACCAAGTGGTGGAATGAGGAGGGGAGTATCGTGTCAGATTCTTATGCACTGATTCTACCTACCTTGAGAGTATAAGCCCTAAATGGGTCACAGACCCATGGGAGCTAAGCGCAGCTTAAAAACTTCTGATACCAATCTAGCTAGAAAATGCATTTCACTGTTTTGGGGCTGGGTTTCTTAGGAGTGAGAGTTGTTTTGGGGTTGGGTTTCTTAGGAATGAGAGTTGTCTTCAGCACCAGAAAAAAAATTGTTTCTTTGACTGCTCCATAGACAGAGCAGGGCTATCCCATAGGCAGAGTGGCCCAGAGTAGCTCAGAAAAATAAATTTTAATAGTAATGAGTTAGATAAGAAAGTAGCCCTGACTTGGAGTAGCTAGTAGCTCCATAGTAGGATCACTGTGTCACTATATTCATGGTGAAGTTGTACTTATCATTGTACAATGGTGCCTCTTTATGTGTACATTTAATTAACTCAAACATAACTATATGCACCTGGCCAAAAGAAGATGGAGAGGCTGGGCATGGTGGCTCATCCTGTAATCCCAGTACTTTGGGAGGCCGAGATGGGCAAATCACCTGAAGTCAGGTGTTTGAGATCAGCCTGGCCAACATGGTGAAATCCCCCTCTCTATGAAATATACAAAACATGAGCTGGGAGTGGTGATGGACGCTTGTAATCCCAGGTACTGGGGAGGCTGAGGCAGGAGAATCGTTTGAACCCAGGAGGTAGAGGTTGCAGTGAGCCAAGATCGTGCCATTACACTCCAGCCTGGGTGACAAGAGCGAAACTCTGTCTCAAAATAAACAAAACAAAACAAAAACCAAGGAGAGAGAAACTGTTTATATAGTGCCAATAATTCTGCCTGCCACTTTATTCAGTGAGCGTAGAGTATGCACGAGATGGCAGGCGGATTCTTTTATTACCTTGGTTATTTTTTGTTCTTGGGTACCTCTTTAGTGAGCATCGATCAGCAGAATATCAATCTAGTGCTTAAAGTTACAGCATACAGTCTTTGTACAGGACGGTCCCTAAATGAAATCATCTGTGTTTAATTGACAAAGTGCTCTGTGGGCTAATGTTTGAGGGTAAGGACTGGCTGTGTTGAACTTATTGAAAGATAGCACAATGCTATCTTTCACACAATAATATCCATTATGTACAGTATAAGGCATTTTCACAATGGTTTTGTCAAAACTTGACTTTTTGCTTTATGCTCAGACTTTAGAACCCAACTGCTACATAAGATGATACTTTGTTGTTTATGTCTTAAAACCTGTTCTTAAATTGTTTTATTAAAATTACACAGGAGTAAGATAAATATACAGAAGCCTTCAGGAAGACAGTACTCCTTTGACTAACATTTTATTTGTTTTACTTCTGTAATTTTAGATATTTTGTTTATATCTTTGTCTTGACTTATTTATTCTCTGATATGAAAGGTGAGACTGCTGCTAACAGAAGTAAGATGAGAATTGAGAATTGACTTATCTAGCAACATGGTGGGCATCCTTGACCTTGATGAAGTTTGGCAGACTGGTAGGCTTACAGGCTTGACTGGAATGGGTTTAAGAGAGAATGGAGTGGAGCTCATGCCTATAACCCTAGCGCTTTGGGAGGCCCAGGTGGACAGATCACTTGAGCCCAGGAGTTCAGGACCAGCCTGGGCAACATAGTGAGACCTGCGTCTCAATTTTTAAAAATTAATTTTAAAAAAGAAAAAAAAAGGCCGGGCGCGGTGGCTCAAGCCTGTAATCCCAGCACTTTGGGAGGCCGAGACGGGCGGATCACGAGGTCAGGAGATCGAGACCATCCTGGCTAACACGGTGAAACCCCGTCTCTACTAAAAATACAAAAACTAGCCGGGCGAGGTGGCGGGCGCCTGTAGTCCCAGCTACTCGGGAGGCTGAGGCAGGAGAATGGCGTAAACCCGGGAGGCGGAGCTTGCAGTGAGCTGAGATCCGGCCACTGCACTCCAGTCCGGGCGACAGAGCGAGACTCCGCTTCAAAAAAGAAAAAAAAAGAGAGAGAATGGGGAAAATGAAACATTAAAGTATAGGCAACTCTTTGAAGGGTTGTTGCTTTAAAGGGGAGCAGAGAGATGGGACATCAGATGGTGAAGGATGTGGTCATGAGAGGGGTGTTTTGCTTGTTTTTTTTTTTTTTTTTAAGGTAAAATACTACCATGTTTGTATGTTGATAGGAGTGACCCAGCAGAGAGGGGTAAATTGATGCAGGAGAGGGGGACATCTGCTGTTACAACGTCCTATGGTGGGTGAGTGGGGATGGAGTGGATATGGGGCCAGTGCACAAGAGTGCCTTAGATAGCAATGTGGACCATCTCATGGTGGTGGGTGCCTGTAATCCCAGCTACTCAGGAGGCTGAGGCGGGAAAATCGCTTGAACCCAGAAGGCGGAGGTTGTGGTGGGCCAAGGTCGCGCCGTAGCACTCCAGCTTGGGTGAAAGAGCACGATTCTGTCTTTAAAACAAAACAAAACAAAACAAAAAAAACCAACAAACTGCATTTA
The DNA here is from genome assembly GCF_009764315.1 of Trachypithecus francoisi. Taxonomy (NCBI): domain Eukaryota; kingdom Metazoa; phylum Chordata; class Mammalia; order Primates; family Cercopithecidae; genus Trachypithecus; species Trachypithecus francoisi. The sequence continues at coordinate 37,656,250 of NW_022681466.1, forward strand.
CAGTGTAATTATGTAGATAAGGTAGACTGCTAGGACAGGGAAGAATTGGAAAATTGTATTTTGTTCCCTTTTTTTCAGTCATGGCTCCTAGTCCACTCAAAGGAGAATATTCCTAGTTTAGTTCAAGTTTTTAGTTGCTCTCCATTACCTGCTTAAAATCATGCTATTTTCTGTTTGCTTCCTATTAATTTATTGTTTTTTTCCCCTTAGTTTTGTAATTTTTTGCCCCCCACCCTTGTAGCTCAGTTTTATCATCTCAATCCTTTTTTTCCTAAACTTTACATCGTGCCATCCCTTGTGTTAAATTTTCCACTTTGAGCTGGTTGTTCTCTGGGAGTAATGCACAGCTGTACTCTTGGGCCTCTCTTTCATTGCTCTTCTGAAGAGAGCTACAGCTTTTGGGTTTTCAGGCTCTCTTCTGTTATCTCAGTTTACTCTGTCAATTTGCTGCCAAACATGCATCCAGAGTAAGTTATCTGAGTTCTCGTAGGTTTGAAAATACTCTGCTCTCATTCCTCCTTGATATATTCTTGTTTGATTGGGTAGACCTTTCTAGATTGAAAAGTACTTTCCCTCAGAATTAGAAAGTATTACCTGTTACCGGTTTCTTCTTGCTGCTGTAACAGATTACCGCAAGCTTGGTGACTTAACAGCATACACTGATATCATATCGTTCTGGAGGTCACAAGTCCTAAAATCAAGGTGTCAGCAGGGCTTTATTCCTGGAGGCTCTAGGGGAGAAATCTGTTTGCTTGCCTTTTCCAGCTTTTATAGGTGGCCACATTCTTTGCTCATGGTTCTCTTCCATCTTTAAAACCAGCAATTCCATCTCTCCAACCTCTCCTTTCCTGACTCTGACCCTATTGCCTTCCTCTTATAAGGACCCTTGAGATCACATTGGACCACCTGGCTTATCCAGGATAATCTCAAGATCCTTAACTTAATTATATCTGCAAAGTCCTTTTGACTTTTTTTTTTTTTTTTTTTGAGATGGAATCTCGCCCTGTCGCCCAGGCTGGAGTGCAGTGGCCCGATCTCGGCTCACTGCAAGCTCTGCCTCCTGGTTTCACGCCATTCTCCTGCCTCAGCCTCCCGAGTAGCTGGGACTACAGGTGTCCGCCACCTCGCCCGGCTAATTTTTTGTATTTTTAGTACAGGTGGGGTTTCACTGTGTTAGTCATGATGGTCTTGATCTCCTGACCTCGTGATCCGCCCGCCTCGGCCTCCCAAAGTGCTAGAATTACAGGCGTGAGCCACCGCGCCCAGCCCCTTTTGACTTTTTAATATGTTACTGACAAAGCCACATTCATATGTTCTGGGGTTTAGGATGTAGATATCTCTGGGGGACCATTATTCAGCCTACTATGTGCCTTATTGTCTTCTACCATCCCAGTGTTTTCCAGTGACAAGGTATGAATCTCATTCCTTTGTAGATGACTTATTTTTATTTCTGGACATGTTTGGGATCTTTTCTTGGTTATTTTTTCTTGTATTTTTATTTTTTATTGAGAGAGGGCCTTCATCTCTTGCCCAGGCTGGAGTGCAGTGGTGCAATCGTGGCTCACTGCAGCCTCGAACTCTTGGGCTCAAGTGACCCTCCCACTTCGGCCTCCCAAGTAGCTGGGCATCAGGTGCATGCCACCACGTCCAGCTAATTTTTTCCTTTTTTGTAGATATGGGGTCTTGCAGTGTTCCCCAGGCTGTCTTTATTCTTGAGTTTCTGAAATTACCTGAAGCGATGTCTAAGTATGGGTCATTTTTATTATGCTAAACATTTACCTTAGTAAGTATGAAGACTGGGGTCCTTCAGTTTTGGGAATATCTTTTCTAATATTTCTTTAATAATTTTCTTCCTTTCATTTTCTCTGTTCTCTTAGATTTTAAGCCTGGATTAGTGTGTCTCTTATGTGTTATTTTTCATTTTCCATCTTTTTGTGATTTTACCATGTTTATGTTCTGAAAGATTTTTGAAGCTGATTTCCAGATATTTTTAAGTTAATTTTTAAGTTATTTTTAAGCTGCTAAGTTCATATTTTATTTTATTTTATTTTATGACAGGGCCTTGCTGTGTTGCCCAGGCTGGAGTGTAGTAATGTGATCATAACTCACTGCAGCCTTGAATTCCTGGGCTCAAGAGATGCTCCTGCCTCAGCCTCCCAAGTAACTGGGACTACAGGTGTGTGCCTGGCAAATTTTTAAAAAATTTTTAGTAGAGATGAGGTCTCACTCTGTTGCCCAAGCTGGTCTTGAGCTCCTGGGCTCAAGTGATCCTCCTGCCTTAGCCTCCCAAAATGCTGGGATTACAGGCATGAACAGCCGTGCCCAGCCTGAAGTTTTCTTTTTAAATCATAGTTTTAGTCTTTAAGGGGTCTTTTGATTCCTGAGTGTTCCTTTTCTATATAACTAATAAGAGTATATTATGTAAATTTAAAGTTTTTTTGTTGTTTTTGTAGAGTCATTTTAATTCCTGGAATTGTTCCTGTCTCAACCAGATTTTTTGTTTGTCTTGGACATTTTCCTTTTTTTGCGGGGGAGGGGAGGAGGTAGAGATGGGGTTGCCCACCATGTTGCCCAGGCTGATCTCAAACTCCTGGCCTCAAGTGATCCTCCTGCCCTGGCCTCCCAAAATGCTAAGATTACAGGCATGAGCCGCTGTGCCCTCCTTTTAAACTTTGTATCCAATACATATATACAATTTAAATAGTCAGATAATTCTAGGAAGCTTGTTATGAAAACCAGTAGTCTGCTGCTTGTATCATGGCTGTGCCATAACCATTTCTGCTGAAGCAACAATTATATTTTAAGTTATTTTGTTGTACCTTTTTTGTTTTTGTTTTTGTTTTGAATCCATGGATTTCTCTAATTAACATGGTTTGTTTCTACTTGAGTTTTCAGTTTTAGGCATTTCCTGTTGACTGCCCTTTATAAAAATGAAGATTTAGCTCTTACTCCTGCTACACTCATGCATACTTTCTGGTTAGGTTGTTAATTTGCCGCTTTGTGGTTATATTGTAGTTTGGTTAGATCAGTGTTCAGTATTTATTATGTCTATAAATACTTTTCACAGCTGAGCCACGTAATAAATAATGATTATTTTCCTTTCCCACACATTGTTTTGTTTTCTAGAGTTGATTGTTACATTTTTGTTTGTTGAGTTTCTGTGTAGTAATTCAAGCCCAGACTTTTCTCCAGGTAGCTAAATCTCTTCTGAAGTCTTAAGTTGCATCAAATATTATGCTAGTTGATGTTCCTTAAGAAGTCCCTCCCAGAGCTTTTCGACCTGCTCTCATCTGGCCTGTTTACCTTTTCAGGTATCCAGCTGTCATGCTGGGATCTGCCGTCACCATCATACTGGGGGTTACCTTAACTTCTTGCTTCTGTGGATCTCCTGTTCCAAAGTCTTTCTTGGCTACTTCCAATTTGTTTTGCACATCCTCTCAGCTTGCTGAGAAGGGGTGTGTGGGAGGTAAATTTTTTTAGATTTCAGTTGTCTGAAAATACCTTTATTCTGTCATCACAATCGATCCTTTTTATGTAGAATTCTATAGAATGTTACATTGTATTTCAGCTTCTAAAGTTGCAATTGGTAAGCCAGAAGTTGTTCTGATTCTAGATCTTGCTTTTTTTTTTTTTTTTCCTTTTTGGAAACTGCAGACTTTGTCCACAGAATTCTGAAATTTCATAATGATGTACCATAGAATAGGTCTGTTTTTGTCTGTTGTCCGGAGCACTTGGAGGGCCTTTTTAATCTAGAAATTCATATCTTTCAGTCCTAGAAAATCCTCTTGAAATTATTTTGTTTTTTACTTTCTCCCCTGTGTTTCCTTTCTCTCTCTCCTCTCTTTCTGGAAGGCCTGTTATTTGGCATCAGACTGTCTCTGTGATTCTTTTTCTCTTCAATTTTTCATCCTTCCCTCTCTAAGACATTTCCTCAGCTTTATTTTCAATACTCTCTATTGAGTTTTTAAAATTTCTTCTATCTTTTTTTTCTTTTCTTTCTTTTTTTTTTTTTTTTTTGAGATAGGCTGTCACTTTGTCACCCAGGCTTGAGTCCAGTGGCTCGATCTCGGCTCACTGCAGCCTTGGCCTCCTGGGCTCAAGCAATCCACCTGCGTCAGCCCTACAAGTAGCTGGGACTACAGGTGCACACCACCAAACCTGGCTAATTTTTTGTAGATTTTGTAGAGATGAGGTTTTGCTGCATTGGCCACACTTGTCTTGAATACCTGAGCTCAGGTATCTACCTTCCTTGGCTTCTCAAAGCACTGGGATTATAGGCGTGAGCCACCATGCATGACCTTTTCTATCATATTTTTATTTTATTTTATTTTATTTATTGTTTGGGTTTTTCTCTTTTTTCTTTTTTCGAGACAAGATCCCACTCTGTCACCTAGGCTGGAGTACAGTGGTGTGATCATAGCTCACTGCAGCCTCAAACTCCTGGGCTCAGGTTATCTTCCCGCCTTAGCCTCCTGAGTAGCTAGGACTACAGGTGCATGCCATCCCTCCTGGCTGTTTTTTATTTTTAGTAGAGATGACGTCTTGCTGTGTTGCCCAGGCTGGTCTTGAACTCCTAGCTTCAAGTGGTCAAGTGATCCTTCTGCCTCAGCCTCCCAAAGCGCTGACGTTCCAGATGTGAGCCCCAGCGCCTGGCCTATGTATTTTCGTATGTGTTCTTCCTGCATAGTCTGTTTCCTCAAAGCTACTTTCTTTGTTTGTTTGTTTTTTGCTTTTGCTTTTGCTTTAACTCCTATATAACATGTTACATGTTTTTCTTGGATTTTTGGTGAACCTTTGAGCTCTCTGTTGATTTTTAAGTGTATCATACCAAAAAGTTGTTGGGGAACTTGTATGTTGGATGGGGCTTTTGTCTGTGGTCTCCATTGTAAAGCAATCTATCTGTGCCATCTTGGGAGAACTCCCAATGGCAGTATCTTTAGATCTTTGCTCTTTATGAGATCAAAATCTAGAGGACTTCCAGTTTCCTGCCTGGTGGCCAGCACTCTAGGAGGTGAGTAGGCTTGCGGATCTCGGCATTCAATCTGTAAGCTTCAGCTTAGTCCCCTGTTTTCTTTTTTTTTTTTTTTTGAGGCGGAGTCTCGCTCTGTCGCCCAGGCTGGAGTGCAGTGGCCGGATCTCAGCTCACTGCAAGCTCCGCCTCCTGGGTTTACGCCATTCTCCTGCCTCAGCCTCCCGAGTAGCTGGGACTACAGGCGCCCGCCACCTCGCCCGGCTAGTTTTTGTATTTTTTAGTAGAGACGGGGTTTCACTGTATTAGCCAGGAGGGTCTCGATCTCCTGACCTCATGATCCGCCCGTCTCGGCCTCCCAAAGTGCTGGGATTACAGGCTTGAGCCACCGCGCCCGGCCCCCTGTTTTCAATATTACTCCTTTGCCCTCAACTATGGTCTGGAATCTCCCTGTACAGAGACTGTCTCTTTAACTCTCTTCAAGGATAAACCTCTAAATTTTGCCTAAGTAAGAAGATACGATATTTTAAGTGCTCCAGTTGTTTTTAGGCCTGCTTTGATCTCCTTTTCTAGAAGTGCTGGGCACTGCCAGTTCCTGAATCCTCTGCATTCTGTTTCTGGACTGTAAGTGAGGTTGCATCTGATTCTTCATTGGTAGCACCCCAGTCGTCTTGCTCGGGTTAGCTAAGTCAGTTGTTATTTGTCCATTTGCTTTTTCAAAAACTGATTTGTTGAGATGTAATTGACATAATAAATTGCCCATATGTCCAGTGTACAATTTGACATTTGTATACACCCGGGAAACCATCACCAGTCAAGATAATGAACATATTCCTCATCTGCAGAAGTTTCCTCAGCCTCTTTACAATCTTTCCCTCCTGGCCTTCCCTGTTTGTCCCTAGGCAACCACTAAATCTGCTGTCAGTATAGGTTAGTTTGCGTTTTGTAGAATTCTATATAAATGGAATTATACAGTTTGTATCCTTTTTAGTCTGGCTTTTACTCAGCATCATTATTTTGAGCATCCTCCATATTTTTTTATGTGTTAGTAGTTCATTGCCTTTTTTTGCCGAGTAGTATCCTATTGTATGGGTGTACCACAATTTGTTTTGTTTCCAGTTTTTGGCTATTACAAATAAATCTGCTACAAACATTTATATAGATGTTTTTATATGGACATAGACTTTCATTTCTCTTGGGTAGCTAAGAATAGAATGGCCGAGTTGCATGGTAAATGCATGTTTAACTCCCAAAACTGCCAAGCTATTTTCCAAAGTGGTTGTACCATTTTACAGTCCCACCAGCAGCGTGTAAGATTTCTAGTTGCTCCACTTCCTCATAATGTGGTATGTTCTTAATTTTAAACATTCTAATAATTGTATAGGTAGGTTACAGAACTGAGTTGCTATCCTGTCTCTCATTCTTCGCCTTTCTTTTGTGGGTTTACTCCTTTTAAAAGTTACATTTTTAAAAAGTTTATTTAATCAGTGGAATAGAATAGAGAGTTCTGAAATAAATTCATACAGATAATGGGCAGTTGACTTTTAAAGGTGCCAAGTCAAGCCAGTGGAGAATGGATAGTTTATTTCTTTCTTTTCTTTTCTTTTTTTTTTTTTAGAGACAGGGTCTTCCTCTTTTGTGGAGGCTGAAGTGCAGTGGCTCACTGCAGCATTGAGCTCCTGGCTCATGCAATCTTTCCACCCTAGCCTCCTGAGTAGCTGGGACTACAGGTGTATGCCATCATGGCCTGCTAAATTTTCTTTATTTTTCTTAGAGATGAGGTCTTCCTACGTTACCCAGGCTGGTCTCGAACTCCTGCCCTCCTGCCTTAGCCTCCCAAAGTGCTAAGATTACAGGCATGTGCCACCATTCCCGGCCTGGATAGTCTTTTCAACAAATGGTTCTGGGACAGTTGTGCACTCATTTGCAAAAAAAATGAACTTCAACCTGTACCTCATACTTGATATAAAAATTAACACAAGTCAGTCAGTTTATATTGACTTAAACATAAATCATAAAGTGTTTTGAAAAATACATGGGTTAGGCAAAGAGTTTTTAAATACAATATCAAAAACATAATCCATAAAAGAACAAATTGATAATTGGGCTAAATCAGTAATAAAATATTTTGCTCTGTGAAAGATATGTTAAAGTAATGAAAAGATAAGCTACAGACCAAGAGGAAATGTTTGCAAATCACATAATTAACAATCAGCTTGTGTCCAGAGTGTATAAAGAACTCCCAAGACTCAACAATAAAAAATACCCATTCAAAAAAAAAAATGGGCAAAAGATTTGGACACTTTACCAAAGACAATATATGATGGCAAATAAGCACATGAAAAGATATTTAACTTAATCTTTAATGTTCAGTGAGATGCAAATTAAAACTACAAGGAGTTACCTCTACATACCTATTAGGCAAAACACAAATACACACCTGACAACACCAAGTGCTGACAAGAATGTAGAACAGCTGGAACTTTTGTACATTGCTGATGGGAATGCAAAATAGTACAGCCACTTTGGAAAAACAGTTTGACAGTTTTTAAATAAAGCTAAACATATATTCATCATATGAGCCTGATCCTGTAGTCCTTCTCTTAGATATCTGCCCTAGGGAAATGAAGACATACATTCACGCAAAGTCTTGTACATGCATATTCATAGCAGCATTATTTATAATCACCAAAAACTGGAAAGAGCCCAAATGTCCAAATGTACAACAAATTGTACATTAGTCAGCAATAAAAGGGAATAAACTAGTGATACAGGCAAAAATGTGGATGAACCTCAAGGGTATTATACTAAGTGAAATATGCCAGCCTCAAAAGGTTATATACTTGGAAATTCCATTTATATGACATTCTGGAAAAGGTAAAATTATTGGGACAGATCAGTGGCTACCATGGGTTAGGGATGGGAGAAAGGTCTGAGTACAAAGAGGCAGCCCAGCTTTCTTCTTTGTTTTCTATGAGTTTCTATTTTCCTCTCCACTAATCTTGTTTCCTTGGAGTATTTTCCACCTGTTTTCCACAGTGGCTCACTGTTGAACCCTTCAGCCTGGCTTGATTATTGTGTACGTTTTGCTTGGATTGAGGGAGTGGGTATACGTGTGCTTATTCCCAGATAACTCTGGGAATATTTCTTATAGTAACGGATACATGATACAGTACTTCTAGGGATAGAGGAATGGGCTACATCAACCTATAGTGTCATTTTTGCTTGAAATATATATCCTTGGTACTAAAACCTTACCCAGAAGAGAATAATAGATTACACAGAGCTTCTAGATTTTGATGTGGGTTAGAACTGAAAAATGAGATGTCTTTAAACTCTTTTTGCTTCTCTCTTTGATAAGTGATATAATGTGGTTTGGACACTCAGAGATTCCTGAGATTCCAGGTTCTGGTTGATGATTTACTGCAAAATTGCTTATAAATTGAAGTAGAAAATGTTTTGCAGACCTGGCAGCTTTCTGGCTTCACACCCATTTGTCACCCAGCATTTCCCTTTGTGTATAGAACAAGAATTAATTAGGCTGCACTGCAGGAAAAGTTTATGGCTATAATTTATATAGGATGAATTTTTTTTAAAGAGACAGCATTGTTTTGTTACACCTATATACATATAAGTATGTGTGTATAGAAAAAATTTTTTTTCCCTGTTAAAGCAGTGTCTGTAAGCTTCCAGAGTAAACATTCTTTTTTTTTTTTTTTTTTTTTTTGCTTAATGCAAGATGGTAATGTAATAGATGCATTTATCGTGATTGCTGTCTGATGAAACTGTTGGGGGTTTTGTTTGTTTCTCGTTTTTTAATTCATTGTGTAGTAGTGAGAACACTCAGTTTTAGGTTTACATTTTAGACATTGGTCAGACTTGTCTGGTTTCCAGAGCTTTGTATTCTTTCTGTCTCTTGGAAGACTTGGGATTCTGTCTTTTTTAGGTCTTGCTCATTCAATTAATGTTTTCATAATCAATGCAAGTCAGAACTTGCAATTTGTTCCTGATTTGCACATTAAAGAGCTCCATTAATTAAGAATCCTGGTGTTTGGCATGTTCCCGCAGGATCTGTGCATTATTTACATGGTGAAAGTGCAAGATGCAAGTTTCTCAGTTGTAGGGGCAATTGCAGTTAATCCTTTTTCTTTCTTTCTTCTTTATTTCTTTTTTTTCTTTCCTTTTGCTTGTGAGTAACAGTTATTTCACAACTCATTGAAACTCCTTAAGGATATATTGTACCAAAATAGGAAGAAATTATTCAAAAGAGGGGGCTATGGTGAAAAAGTAGAAAGTAAATCCTTTGTTTAAAGGAAAACATTTTCCTAGAAGACATATAACATTTATGGGGTGGCCCCTACTTGGCTAAATGTTTTTTAAAAGGTATAATAATGTTGAGTTGTAATTCTCTATATTCTGAATTTGTAGATTATTCCCCCTTGATAATAGTAGTTGTACTGATAAATGAAGTTGCCTTTCATAACCCAAATAATCCCAGAAATGGAGACAAGTATAACCCTATGCTTATGTCAAACAGCTGTTTTGTAATATTCCTGTTCAGTTGCTTTTGCATGAAATGACTTTTCAAGAGTATTTGAATTGTTATCATTTCTTTTGGAAGCCTTTGTCTAAGCCAGTGGTGGTCTTCATCTTGATACGTAGGAGAGTGTAAAAAGCAGTTGGAAGCATGAAATCAGATCAATAGTTCAGCAGGTTCCTCCTTTCCAGTTTTAACCATCACTAATGCTTATCTACTCATAATGTATTTTCCTAATACTAGCTAGTGTATCCCTAAAAGTATCACGAGAAGCTGCAAAGCATTTTCCAAAATAATGGAGACATTTTTTCTGCCTGGTATTTATGAAACTTGCTAAGGGTTTTATGGGACTTAGTTTAATTTGTCCATATGTTCTTCTATTAATTATGTTAAAACGTATATACAGCAGTACATCTTCACTGTGAAAAAAATGTAAATAGTATAGATGTATATAAAGGAAAAAGTAAAAGCTCTCCTAGTTTTCCAAATTCCCACGTCTACTTCTCAGAGAAAACATTACTAACAATTTCCAGATATTTTAATATGTATATATTTTCCTCCACTTATGTTTTCTTCTGTGAAATTTGAATGGCAGTTTGACAAGGAGAGGATGCTGGGGATGGTGGGGTGAGGAAAAAAGACGTAACCTAGGCTATAATGTTACTTTTGAATTATCTGGCAGGTAAGGTGGCACACATGCACCTGTACTCCTAGCTGCTTGGGAGACTGAGGTTAGAAGATTGCTTGAACCCAGGAATTCGAGGCCGCAGTGAGCAATAATCATGCCACTGTACTCCAGCTTGGGCAGCAGAGTGAGACCCTGCCTCTTAAAAAAAAAGAATTATCTTAGAGAAAGTCTATATATCATGACACCTTGAGACATAATTATTTCTTGATAATTGTTATATTTATAACCTGTCCCCAAATAAGTTTGCTCATGTGACCTGCTTTGAGAGTTTATTATACATGGACACTCTTAACTTCAGCTTGAGTTCTTTGGTAATTTTTAATGCCTTTCATGTAGTGTTAATTGTTTTGCTTGGTGTTTAATCTCAAATCTACCAGTTCCTATTTTTCTTGGGAAAGTTGAGTAAATTTGCCTCTGAAAAAAATCCAAAAGGCTACTATTTTAAGAAATTTATACCAGCTGTTCCCAGTTTCATAACAAGGAAAATGTTTACAGTTAGAGAAGCTGCTCAGACAATCTCTTAAGGATTCTTTTTTTTTTTTTTTTTTTTTTTTTGAGACGGAGTCTTGCTCTGTCGCCCGGGCTGGACTGCAGTGGCCGGATCTCAGCTCACTGCAAGCTCCGCCTCCCGGGTTCACGCCATTCTCCTGCCTCAGCCTCCCGAGTAGCTGGGACTACAGGCGCCCCCCACCTCGCCCGGCTCGTTTTTTGTATTTTTTAGTAGAGACGGGGTTTCACCATGTTAGCCAGGATGGTCTTGATCTCCTGACCTCGTGATCCGCCCGTCTCAGCCTCCCAAAGTGCTGGGATTACAGGCTTGAGCCACCACGCCCGGCCTCTTAAGGATTCTTACATGCTAAAGATGAGGCATAGTGTATGCTACACATATGTCAACAGTGGTGAGGGTTGAGGTCAAGGGCAAGGGCAAGAGTGACCTAATTTAACTCAACAAATTTTTTCTTTCTTTTCTTTCTTTTTTGAGACAGAGTCTCGCTCTGTGGCCTAGGCTGGAGTGCCGTGGCATGATGTCTGCTCACTGCAACCTCCGCCTCTTCAGGTTCAAGCAGTTCTCCTGCCTCAGCTTCCAGAGTAGCTGGGACTACAGGCACCCACCACCACGCCTGGCTAATTTTTGTATTTTCAGTAGAGACAGAGTTTCACCATATTGGCCAGGCTGGTCTCAAACTCCTGACCTTGTGATCCGCCCACCTCAGCCTCCCAAAGTGCTGGGATTAGAGGTGTGAGCCACTGTGCCCAGCTAACTCAACAGATTAAAAAGCATTTCTGGTGTCCCTAGTCAGATGCATAAGATAGAATAACATGAGTAAAAAGAAAGGAAAAAAGATGACATTTTGAGAATAGGAATTAATTTACTTCTCTCTTGGTGTTTTTATTGTGCAAATACAATGCTAGATGCCAGTATACTCAAAAATACCAAAAACCTCCTATTGTTAATTGTGCACCACTTCCCATGTACTGTATTAATCCTGTACAAAGGTCTCATTTAGCTCTCACAGCAGCCTGTGCAGTAGGCTCTAGAAACTGTGTTGTACAGATGAGGAAATCAAGGCTTAGAAAGGTTAGGTAGCTGTTTTTTTGGTCACACGATTGGTGAGAGGGAAATCCAGTGTAGAAACTGAGGTCTGCTGTGCCTCAGAAACGTTGCTCTTGGCCACACTGCCCAATTACTACGCATATGGTTTAACTTAACTCTTTCATCTGAGGGTCTTCTCCCCTTTTCAAAAAAAGTATGAGGAAACATAGATATGGAATAAATGTCATAGCTTAAAGCAATTAAGGCAGGAGAAATATAGAGATGAATTTGTTGTAGGACAGAAGGCTTAGAGCACAAGAAGTAGACATGTCCTTCAGTTTTTCTAAAGATGCTATTTCCTGGATGCTGTTTCATTCAGTAAGAGTTAGACTTTCAGGGGGTCAGCTGATGTAGTTCCTTCTCCTTTAGGCAGGTAAGACCATTTTTTAGGTGATAAATAATGATTTTTTTCTTATGATAAATTATAAATGTATAATATGTATTCATTGTATAAAATTTAGAAAATAGCCAAGCAGGCTGGGCCCAGTGCCTCACGCCTGTAATCCCAGACCTTTGGGAGGCTGAGGCAGGTGGATCACCAGAGGTTAAGAGTTTGAGACCAGCCTGGCCAACATGGTGAAACCCTGTCTCTACTAAAAATACAGAAATTAGCTGGGCATGGGGGCGCATGCCTGTAATCCCCGCCTCAGGAGGCTGAGGCAGAAGAATCACTTGAGCCTGGGAGGTGGAGGTTGCAGTGAGCTGAGATTGTGCGACTGCACTCCAGCCTGGGCGACAGAGCGAGAGTCCGTCTCAAAAAAAAAAAAAGAAAAAAGAAAGAAAGAAAAGAAAAAAAAGAAAATAGCCAAGCAAAATTAAGGAAATATTTCTTCCCTAATCCTAGCAGCTAAGAGTTAAGTATTTTTAATATTTTGGTACATGGTAAATATCTTTTCTAGGTTTTTTTCTTAGTGAGTATGTACTTAGAACAAAAATGGGACCCTATTCTGTAATTTGTTTTGCAATTCATTTCTTTCTATTTAACAGATTATGAATATATTTCCCTGTCTTTAAATATCGTTCTATAGCATTATTTTTAATGATAGCATAGAGTTTCCATTGTGTGGATAGTTTAACCAGTTCTTTATTGTTGGACATTTGGATTGTTTCCAGGTTTTCATTTTTATAAATAATGTAGTAAACATCATTATTAGTAAGTCTTTACTCATATGCATGCTTACTTTGTTGCATAAATTTCTAAATGTGGAATTAGTACATTTTCTAAGAATATGCACAATTTTAAGGCTCTTTATCTATATGGCCAAGTTGCCTTCCAGAAAAGTTGTATTTGTACATTTTCGCCTTTTTATATGAGTCAGTTTTCCTTATCCTTGTCAACATCAGATATAATGATTTTGTTTCATCTTTGTCACTTTGACAAGTGGTATCTGGGAAATGGTATCTGTTATTTTAACTTATATTTCCCAATGTTTAATGAAGATAAACATTTTTGCTCCCTTACATTTATTGGTCCTTGCTATTTCTTTTGTGAATCAAACAGGGAAAATTTTGAACTGGTTCTAGGGATAGATGATCTCCTTGTCAGTCAACCTTAATGCCACTCTAATTCTCCTATTTTTACTTTAATCTGTTTCTTCTTGTTTGGTTTTCTGGAATTATATCTACCTCAGAAGACCTCTTTGTATTGTTGAAGTTTAATCTTAATTGCCTTAAAAAATAATAAAAGTAAAACTTGTTTGTTATGCAATGTTATTTTCTTTCAGACAATAGTGAGTATTCCTCCCCGCTCACCAAACAATACTTAATGAAATATGTAACGTAGATTGTGAAAGTATTCTTTTTCCTACTCATAAAAGTGTCCTCTAGAGATAACCATTTTAAATAATCTATCTGTCTTCCAGATACTTTATGTCAATATAAACTTTTTTCAAAACATAAGTGAAATTATGCTTTACGTCTTCCCATGTCAATGCCTGCAGGTCTACTTTTTTTTTTCTTTAAAATTAATATTCATTATATATATTTTTTTTAATTTTTAAGTGTTTTAAAGTAAATTACAATCATCATGCCATTTGCCTCTAAATATTTCTGTTTATGGCTCTAAAAAATGAGGATGTTTCTTAGTAACACTGTCATCTCACCTAACTAAATTAATATTCCTAGTACTGTATGTGTACTTAATATTCAGATTACTTTGTTTACCCCAAAAAAGTTTTTTATGGTTTGGTTTGCTTAAGCCAAATTCCATTTTATACTAATCCTTTTCGACAGCTGCACAAAAAGTTACCTGGCTAAACTAAAATTAATTTAAGTAGTTCCCTATAAATGGACACTTAAGATGTTTGCAGTTTCTACCTGTTATAAACAATGCTGAAAATAACATTATTGTACCTACCTCTTTGCTTTACAATTATTTCCTGAGGGTTAGTTTCTAGAAGAATAGTAGGGTCAGGAACTGGGCATGTGTAAAACTTTGATACATTTTGCCAGATTGCTTTCTGGCTATGTCATGCTAACTAAACTCATCAGTTGTGTTCGCAGAGTGCCCCTTTCCACACGTCCTTGCCAGCATCAAGCATTATCAGAAAAATATCCCATTGTTTTAAGTTTTTCTTTAAAAAATTATTTTTATTAGTAAGGCTAAGCATCTTCTCTGATGTATGTGGGCATTTGAATTTTGGAGACTATTAATCCATTTGTTAACATTCTTCTTTCAAATTCAGCAATTATTGCTTTATCTTGCCTTACTGGACTTGCTTTCCATCCATGTGATGTGGGCTTCCTTTAGTTTCTCCACTTTGTTTTTTCAAGTGTGGGAATCAAATTTGGACATGACATTTTAACAGAATCTCACTAGTGTTTTTTATCATGTGATGGTATTGGGGAGGGAAGTTTTGTCATTTTTTTAGTGATTGAAAATTTCATTACACTCTGTTTCCCAAATAGTTTTGATACATAGCCCTCAAGGGTACATTGATCTAGAAAATGAAAACTGCGCAATTGTTTTTTAAGCTTATAGTAGTGTTTCAATTTCTGTATCTGTAAAATGGTGATGCAATAATAGTATCTACCTCAAAGGGTTGTTATGAGGACTTAAATGAATGAATACATATAAAGTGCTTAGGCGAGTGTGTGGTACTTAGCAGGTCCTTACTGAGTATTAACTATTAATCTGAATAGTGATAGTACAGTCTTTTAAGGATATAGCACTTGGGCCACAGTATTTGTTTTCCTCTTCTTGAAAGGATTTTGTGAATAAAGACAGTACTATACATACAGTTAGTTCTTTGAAGACTTGAAATGCATGTGTAAAAAGTACATACCAAGGAAGATATTAGGATTTTTTTTTCAGTTATTCATTCAATAACATTTGCCAACACCAAACATACCCAAGTGAATAGTTAACAGTTTCTGCTCTCAAGGAGCTCATAGTAAGGTGTAGTTATAGGGAAGCTGCTTTTAAAGCATCATTTAAGTGTTTTTACATAAACACCGCCTCTCAAAGTGTTTCATTTTGAGTTGGAGAATAAACAACCCTTAGCCTTACTAGTATTAAAAGAAACACAATTAAAACAATCTTTTATTTTCTGAGTCTCAGTGTTTCCATTTAAGCGATGGTAATTACTGAATTTTTAGGAGAATGCATTGTAATATGCCTAGCAAAAATTGCTAATTGTTTTTGTTTTTCAATTTCTGTCTGGCAAAATGGCTACTCCCGATTATCTTATAGTTGGTATATTAAAATAAAGAAAATGTTGTTTGACTGCTTGCTTAACAAAAGGTCAGTTTGTTGAAGATACATACTTGATATTAAAGTTAGGAAGTATGTAGTCTACATTTTGTTTGCTTGTCAACATTTAGATTTGGAAGTGGTAGTGTGATCATATTCTGCCGTGCGACTTAGGCAACATCTCTCTAAATGAAGAAAACATTTGTAGAATACCTTTTATGGCCCAGGTGATGTGTTGGATGCTGGATGACAGGCTGAAGCTGCCCTGAAGCAGCTTTAAGGTGGGGAAATCAGACTCACAGTACAAAATGGGTAAGTGTTGTAACGATATGAAGGATCCTGAGAGAGGACTAATTAATTCTGCATGGAATCTCTGTTTTAGAAAGGTATTTTCTGAATCTCCATTTTCATCAGTTTTTTCCAGACCCATACTATATAGAGAGAATTTGGGCATTTGGTTAGAGACAGTTTCACCACAGCAGAGGCTGTTTTTTTAAAGATGTTATAATATGAAAGAGTCAGACTTCTTAAAAATCAGAGGGGGTTACTTGGATTGTGGTTCTAATTTTATTTTTAATAAGTTTCCTTTCTTCGTAGTTTATTTTAAATTTTAATAAAATTTTAAATTATAAGAGTAATATATGCTTATAAAATATTCAAACAGTTCAAAAGTATATCAAATAAAAATGAAAGTATCCCCGCTCTCCCTGAGAAACTACTGTAAGACAGTTTAAACAATTACAGTACTTGTAAATAAACATGGTTTTTAAGTACCTCATATTCTGAACATTTACTCTTTTCTGTTTAAAGGGGGAGAGTAAATTTTCCTTTTTGACAAAGTGCTCAATAGCGATGGAGGTGGTCTAGGAACTGTGAAGTGGAAGGTAACTGTAGTAGATTTCAGGAAGTACATTGATCAGCTAGATTGCTGTGTCCTATAGGGCTTTTTAAGGATTTATTGACATACTTCATCAAGGTATTTGAGACAGTATTCAGGGAAACCTAAGAAATTCTGCAGTTCTTTTCCCTTCCTTATAAATTCATGCCTGGTCAGAAATTACAGCTTGAGTGGGATGTCCCTCCACAGAACTCAAATGCACACTATCTATCATGTTACTTAGTGTGGCAGTAATGTAAAATGGTAAGAATTTTTTTTCTTTTGGTTTCTTTCTATGAGGAGACTCACCCAACATATATTTTATCATATGTCTCTTCATCTCTCCCTTATTTCAACTTCTACTTACTCCCCCAATTCCCCACATCATTCTCTTAAGAGAAAAAAATAAGTTTTGTCCACTGAGTCCTCTTTCTTATTTGATGTAATATATCTTGGGTTGAATGTTTCTCACAAAAACACTTTGCATTCCGAATTAGCCTATCAAGTTGTTTCCTCCGTAGACTCCTCCATAGATCGCACGCCTTCTACTGTGGTGCCCTCTGAGATATGAAAACCCACGTTTGCTTTTGGCTTAGCCTTCATGATTTTAGAATATAAGTCTCTACGCTCTGCTTTGAAGTTATCCTTGTGGTTATTTTGTACCATAAAATAATCTGTGGACTACTTTTAGTCTACAGAACTCACCAGCGTACTGGGACAGAAGTCCTCACACTATTCCAGTTAAAACCATGGTCCTCATAATAGCACACACATTTATCTAAATCTGAATATATATACACACATACCTGTATATGTGTATATATACTTGGATATCTAAAAATTCTAGTTGGCCATATGTCGGAAATGATAGCAACTTCTCCAAATGGTTGATGTTGAGGAATTTGTAACCTGCAGTCCTCTGTCTTGCTGGTAACGCCATTCTGCTTGGGGAATATAGAACAAGCCCAAACAGTAATACTGACAGAATTCGGAATTATGATACAGTGGAGCCTTCATGCAATTCTTTGTTGAAGAAGTTAGGGCCTAAATGTTAAGGCTTATTGTTATTCTGAGTTGATAATCTCTGCCTTGCTTTAATAATTTTTCCTCATGCCTGGGTAGCCCGCGAGTTGCACAATAATCACTCACACAGCTTTGTAATCAATGCCCAAAGTAATAGGATTCCTCTGGCCACCGGCAATTAATAAATTTGTGTCTTTTTTAAAACACTAGCAAGTCGGGCCTGAAATACGACTGACTGGCTCTCCTCATTTGCATATTTATTGCAGTGGAAAAATTCTTACCAGATGATTGATGCTGAGCCTGCCTCTTGAATTCCAAGCAGCACATTATTATGAAATGAAAAATGCCGGCCATACAGTTGATTAAAGTTGAAGACAGTGGAATCGGTGTTTTTTAAGATTGTGGGAGAATTAAAGGCATATTTTAATAGATGTTGACAAGAAGTGAACTAACAAAAGCAAAGCAAAGGATTTGCTTGAAAAGATTTAATCAAACGTCTTTCTTGGGGGATTAATTGCCGGGGATGACTAGTGCAAGTGGCAGGCTTGTGTGGATTTGAATGAAAAGTATTGTTCTCAGGCCAATATATCGTGTGTCATTTTGACCTATAGTTTAGCTCTAGTTCTAGAGTTACTTTTGGAGGAGAAAAAAATGCTCTTGTAATCTGTAAATTCCAATTCAATGTATTTATCTAGGGTAATACGAATGTGGGAGTTTATGTGTACTTGTACATAAATAATTGTAATGTTTGTATATTTATTTAAAAACAACTGTATAGATACTTAAAAACTGATAAGGTAAGCTTTATTTACTTTATATACTCACTCTTCCTGTTCTCACTTCACGCCATTTCCAGAAATTATACTTATTGGTTTATAATCTAATTAATGAACTGTGTGTCAATGCCCAAACTTATTCCTCGCCTACAGTTTTGTTTATGTTGGACAGCCTAGATGAATCAGGGAAAAAAATAAAGCTGTTATGTGAAAATGGTTTTTAGATTGGTGACATTTTATATATAGAATGCTTGCATATGGGTAGCATATAAATGAATACCTAATATAGGAGTCTGTGAATACTGTCCAATCCTAGTACAACCAGAGCTTAAGATTTTTACCATGTAAAATATGATTTTTGATAGTAATATGCCTTGTTTTTGCAGCATTTAA
Organism: Trachypithecus francoisi; assembly: GCF_009764315.1. Lineage (NCBI taxonomy): Eukaryota > Metazoa > Chordata > Mammalia > Primates > Cercopithecidae > Trachypithecus > Trachypithecus francoisi. The sequence goes on from NW_022681466.1 coordinate 37,674,798, forward strand.
AAAATTCTAAAATGCCTTAATATATAATAACACAGTTACTATTTTTACCTTATTCTGTGAGATCAATAAGCAAAGGCTTGTCCACGTTTTATAAATGAGAAAATTGACACTCAAAGAGATTAAGTGGGTCCATTCAGCATAACATGACTAGTTAGTGACGATGTCGGTTAAAATACAGGACCCCTAACCCCCAGTAAAGTACTGTTTACATTTATTCTCTACTGAAAATTATTCCTAAAGCTGGTGGCCAGATGCTTAGGTTAAATCTTGGAAATATGATGAAGCATATGTCCTTCTTAATCTCCTCTTAAGGGAAAGACCTTTGGAAATGGACCATGTAGGGTAAAATAAACATATATATTCTTGACAGTATCCATTTGTTTTGTGGCCATGTGCCAAGAGGGAGAGGGAAGAAAGTATATGAATCTTTGCTGCTTTTCTTAACTTTAAACTCTTGTAATAATTGGGAGAAAAATTAGAGATGAGTTAGAAACTGTTGATTCATTCTGTTTATTATTCACAGGGTTGAACAACTATAATTCAGTCCTGTATGAATAATAGAGAGAATTTTTAAAAATTGGTGTTTGTTTGTTTTGGCTGGGAAGAATTCATTGTTGGATTTGAGTCTCCGGGAGAGAGTCTTTCCCTCACTCTTGTCTGCTCTGGCTTGGAGGAGGCCTGCCACCTGCAGCCAAGGATTGTCTCATTGTCTCAGATTTTACATGCCATCTAGGAGGAAATGCAGCCCTAATATTGCAAAGAAATAAGAATTGCCTTCTGTCTTCTAAATCTCTTTATAGGAAGTTGTCCAGGTATTGGGCCACTGGTGACAAATACTTTGATAAACTTTTTTTTTTTTTTTTGGTGGTTAGAAGCACAGATTTGTAGATTTCATCTCTGGCAGGTCTCTTGACACTTTGATGCATGGTAGTGCTATCCCTGAATGGAGCCTAAATACTTCAGGGCTACTTTCTGACTGGGTGAAGGGGTGTATAAAATGAGAACATATGAGAGAGTATTAACAGAAAGGCACACTTTGATTTACTGATATTGGCTCTCTGCTTTCTTGTTGGATTGATACGCTGCCTAATATATCTGCAATGGATTTTTAAAAAACTGACTTGAACAGAATAAAAAGGCTCGTGTAACTACTTGAAAGTGGCCTTTAAAAGTTGTAGTCTTTTGTTGGACACTTTCACAGTTCTTGGGTATGCTATATGTTAGAGTCAAATTCTGACTTGTATGTTGGGGACAAGTAGCTATAAATAATATAGGCTGCTTTGCAGCTTATTCTCTGGGTGGATCTTGATTTTATTTTTTAGATCATGGACACATGATACTTATAGGAATTAAGGGCCAGACACTTTGCTCTTCTCATTCTTTTAATTTTTTCTTTTTCTTTTTTTGAGACAGGGTCTTGCTTCGTTACACATACTTGGGTGCAGTGGGATTATCATGGGTCACTGCAGCCTCGAACTTCTGGGCTCAAGCAATCCTCCCACCTTAGCCTCCCAAGTATCAGGGACTATCAGTATGTGCCACCACGCCTGACTGATTTTCTTCTTCTTCTTTTTTTTGGGGGAGGGGGTACAGTCAGGGTCTCACTGTGTTATATAGGCAGGTCTCTAACTCCTGGGTTCAAGTGATCCTCCCCTTTGGCCTCCCAAAGTGTTGGGTTTACAGGCGTCAGCCACAGTAACCAGCCTCAATTTTTTTTTATGGTACACAACATATAACAAAATTTACGATCCTAACCATTTTTAAGTGTACAGTTTAATAGTGTTAAATATATTCACATTGTTGTACAACCAATTTCCAGAACTTTTTCATCTTGCAAAACTGAAACTCAACCCATTACACAACTCCCCATTTGCCTCTTTCTCCAACCTCTGGTAACCACCATTCTGCTTTTCTCTCTGTGGTTTTGACTACCGTAGGTACTTCGTATATTGGAAATAGTATTTGTCTTTTCCTAACTGGCTTATTTTACTTAGCATAATGTCCTCAAGGTTTATTCATGTTGCAGCATGTCAGAATTTTTTTTCTTTTTAAGTCTGAATGATATTCCATTGTTTTTTCCAATTTTTTTGTTTTGTTTTTTGTTTGTTTGTTTTTGAGTAGGCTCAATTTGAAGGATTATAGATGACTCTTTTCTATACAAAGATGAACTGGGATGGTAGGATTATTTATTATATTCTGGTTTTGGGATTTTTTTAGTTGTTTTTTTTTTCCCCTTGAGACAGACCCTTGCTCTGTTGCCCAGGCTGGAGTGCAGTGGCATGATCTTGGCTCACTGCAACCTCCCTGTCCCGGGTTCAAGCGATCCTTCCACGTCAGCCTCCTGAGCAGCTAGGACTACAGGCGTGTGCCACCACACCTGGCTAATTTTTTTGTATTTTTAGTAGAGATGGGGTTTCACCATGTTAGTCAGGATGGTCTCCATCTCTTGACCTGGTGACCGCCTGCCTCGGCCTCCCAAAGTACTGGGATTACAGGCGTGAGCCACCACGCCCGGTCCAGGTGTTTTTTTTTTTTTTTTTATAAAGCTTATCATTTTAAGTGGACAGTTCATTGTCATTAAGGATATTCACATTGTTGTACAACCATCACCACCACCCACCTCCAGAACCTTTTCGTGATCCCAAACTGAAACTCTGTATCCATTAAACAGTAATTCCCCATTTCCCCTCTTCTCAGCCCCTAGTAACTACTATTGGACTTTCTGTCTCTATAAATTTAATTATTTTAAGTACCTCATGTAACTGGAATTATACGGTGTTTTTCCTTTTCCACCTGACTTATTTCACTTAGCCTAATTATTTCAAAGTTCCTTCTAGGAAAAATTTTTTTAGTGTTTCTTTTTTTTTAATTTTTAAAAATTTTATTGTTAGCGACAGGGTCTTGTTCTATCACCCAAGCTGGAGTATGGTGGCGTGATCACAGCTCACTGCAGCCTCGACCTCCCAGGCTCAAGGGATCCTCCCACCTCAGCCTCCCAAGTAGCTAGGACTACTGGTGTACACTGCCATACCTGGCTAATGTTTGTATTTTTTTGTAGAGACAGGGTCTCCCTACATTTTCTGGGCTGGTCTTGAACTCCTGGTCTCAAGCAGTTCGCCCACCTCAGCCTCACAGAGTGCTGTGATTACAGGTGTAAGCCACCACATCAGGCCTTAGTTTTTTGGTTTTTGTTTTTGAGATGGAGTCTCACTCTGTTGCCCAGACTGGAGTGCAGTGGTGCAGTCTTGGCTCACTGCAACCTCCACCTCACGGGTCCAAGTGATTCTCCTACCTCAGCCTCCCAAGTAGCTAAGACTACAGGCGTGCGCCACCACACCCAGCTGATTTTTTTGTATTTTTAGTAGAGACGGAGTTTCACCATGTTGGCCAGGCAGGTCTTGAACTCCTGACCTGAAGTGATTTGCCCCCCTCATCCTCCCAAAGTGCTGGGATTACAGGTGTGAGCCACTGTTCCTGGACTGATTTTTTTCTTAAGATAGAGAGCAACTGGTTGAGAATCTTGATTTGGAACAAAGGCATTTTGAGTTTTTTAGGTGATAGTTATGTATTACAAATTCTCCCAAGTGGTATGATATGCAGATTATTAAGGATTACAGAATTTAGAAATGATGTAATCAAAGACCTTATTTTAAACAAGGAAGTCATATTTATGTAGTTTTATATGCAGATTATTTGAAGGAATGCAAAGTAGTTATTGGACCATTGAGTTCCTTCTGACTAGTCTGAGATGGCTCTCTCAGGTAGGTTGGTTCCCAGGCCTGACCCTGAAATAGAATGCTGTAGTATGAAATACATGGAGAACTTATCTAATTCATGTATTGATGGCCTATTGATGGAAAAAGTTGGGATATAAACTAGTGAGAAGGCTGCTCATGCTGGACAGGGTAGAAGCAGAAAAGAGTAAGAAATAAAAATCATTTAACCTAAGTTTGTGTGGGCTGCAGTTTGTGTGAAATGTAAATATACGAATATCGGGATTGTTGATGGAAGTAGGGATGCTTGTGAGACTAAAGTTACATAAATGAAAAGACGGAAGGAGTGATAGAAGCATGGCCAGAGATAAATGGGCAATTATTAGCAACAGTAAGAATGGAAAACACAGAATTCAGCAACCAATTAAACTTCTAGAATGAGAGCACCCAAATGTGAGTGGTCTATGAAAACACATTAAACAACGCAGAGGTTCAGACAGGGAGAGTATTAGATAGGAAAAACAAAGTTCTGCTTCTGACACAGTATGTGTGAAGGAGTGATGGAACAACCACATGAAGATTTTCTGGCAGTCACTGGAAATGTGAGAGTTTGATTATAGGAGAGATGTCTGAGTGCTTTCAACACATAAATGGTGACTCTCAGTGTCTAGTTAGCCCCTTGAGTAGAGTTATTCTGATAGAGGAGGTAAGAATTCTGTTGTCAGAGGACCAGTTTTGTTTTTTGTCGGGGGGTTTTGGAGACAGCGTCTTGCTCTGTTGCCCAGGCTGGAGTGTAGTGGCATAATCATAGTTCACTGTAACTTCAAACTTCTGGGCTCCAGCAATCCTCCCATCTCAGCCTCCCAAGTAGTTGGGACTACAGTGCACACCACCAAAACCAGCTAGTTTAAAAAAAATTTTTGTAGAGCCGGAGTCTTACTGTGGTACCAGGCTGGACTCAAACTCCTGTGCCCAAGCAATCATCCTGTCCCGGCCTCCCAAAGTTTTTTTTTTGTTTGTTTCATTTTTGTTTTTTGAGACAGTCTCACTCTGTTGCCCAGGCTGGAGTAAAGTGGCATGATCTCAGCTCTCTGCAACCTCCGCCTCCCAGATTCAAGCGATTCTCCAGCCTCAGCCTTCCAAGTAGCTGGGATTACAGGTGCACACCACCATGCCCAGCTAATTTTTGTACTTTTAGTAGAGGTGGGGTTTTGCCATGTTGGCCAGGCTGGTCTTGATCTCCTGACCTCAGGTGATCCACCCACCTCCGCCTCCCAAAGTACTGGGATTACAGGCACGAGCCACTGCGCCTGGCCTCCAAAGTTCTGAGATTACAGGCACAAGCACTGGCCCTGGCTGAGGATGAGGTTTGTTCTGTGTGTGTGGTTTTTTTTTTTTTGAAACAGGGTCTCACCTTCACTCTGTTGCTCAGGCTGAAGTGCCGTGATCACTGCTCACTGCAGCCTCAATCTCCTGGGCTGAAGCGATCTTCCCACCTCAGGGCCCATGCCTGGCTAAATTTTTTTTTGTTTATTTTTTTGGTTAGAGCTGGAGTCTCACTATGTTGCCCAGGCTGGTCTTGAAACTCCTGGACTCAAGCAGTCCTCCCTGAGGACCAGTGTTTTTTTGTTTTGTTTTGTTTTGTTTTTTCCAGACAGAATCTTGCTCTGTCGTTCAGGCCAGAGTGCAGTGCTGTGATCTTGGCTTACTACAACCTCCGCCTCCTGGGTTCAAGCAATTCTCCAGCCTCAGCTTCCGGAGTAGCTAGGGTTACAACCATCCACCACCACCCCCGCTAATTTTTTTGTATTTTTTTTAAGTAGAGACGGGGTTTTACCATGTTGGCTAGGCTGGTCTCAAATTCCTGACCTTGTGATCCACCCATCTTGGCCTCCCAAAGTGTGGGGATTATAGGCGTGAGCCACAGCCCCCAGCTGACCGGTTTTTATTCTGAAAGTTTTTATCCATAGACTATATACTTAATCTTGACCAGCTCTATTATAGATGCATCTTATTGGCTCCAAGGAGAACCAGGTGAGAATATATTCTCAATGCCCAAATTTTTAGCATACAATTCAATACTGTAAATAGAAAAGTCATTAGCTTGGGTTTTCATATGTGAACAGGAACTTTTCCATAAGGATATGAGTTGAGAGAGTGAAGGATGTGGCAGCTCAAACCAGAGGCACATGAGATCTCCTGGGGGCAAAGCGGAAGGTGATGGTAGTGGGGATGGCTAGACAAAGTCCTACTCTTTAGGAGGAAAGAAGGAAGTGCTCAAGGAGCTGACTGATAAAGAATAGTCCAGGAGGTCAGCGGGTAACCTGTAGGAAGATACCCAAGAAACTTAACACCAACGGAACAAATTAATGGTTATAATGAGAGGTGGGGGAGGAGTTTGTCAAACTTAATACATTTAAGAGCTGACAATGTATTGGACTCTTACTATTTGCAGACACTTTTCTAAGCACCTTACATGCATGATCTTGCGTGTTCCTCACAACAATCCTGTGAGGTCGGCAACGTTGTTATTTCCATTTGGGAATATTTCAGAGAGTATTTAGTTCCTGTGTGTATCCTGCACCTCCTCTTCACTCTCCGCAGCCAGAACTGCTCAGGAGTCATGAATTATAGGCATCAACTACTTAGGAAGATTGTAGATAATTAATTGTCCTTTCTCTGTCTTTTATTTCCTAGGTCACAAGGCACTTAAAGCATTGTTGAGGTCATTGGTAGATCTTCAGGAAGAGTTGCTTTTCCAGTACCCAGACACTAGATACCTAGTAGATGGGACAAAGCCCAATGCGGGAAGGTAAGAGAACAGAACCATGGAGTTGCTTATTTTCTTTTCATTTGGATAGTTTCCCATCATTCATGAAGGAGAAAGCCAAGTTCTCTTCAGGCAGATATTAATGTTAGTAAAATAGAGTCTCTTATATTTAACTGGTGGTCAGGATGGCACGTAAGTTGGTGATTAGATTTTAGATTTTTATGTTTAGTTGTACCTGATGTGCTTTGTGGTCTTAGACAAAAGACTTGCCTTCTCTTTAGATCTATTGGAATTAGAAGATAAAAGCACTTTCTTTTTTAGAGATGGGATCTTACGCTGTCATCCAGGCTGGAGTGCAGTGACGTGATCACAGCTCACTGCAGCCTCAAACTCCTGGGCTCAAGCAGTCCTCCTGCTTCAATCTCCCAAATAGCTGAGACTGGGCCTTGCTGTGTTTCCCTATCTGGTCTCAAACTCCTGGGCTCGAGCCATCCTTCTACCTCAGCCTCCTAAAGGGCTGGGATTGTAAGCATGAGCCACTTCACTTGGCCAAAAGCACATTTTAAAAATATTAATGCTTAATTAATGTTGGTTTATGAAACATTCTGTGCCCATACCATATATTCGAGTCACTGGTCACAGCCATCTCCTTTGAATAAAAACTGTTATTGTGAAAGATGGAAAAATTTCAGAAAACAGCAAAATAATTATTTTTTCCCCCTGAAATTATTACATTTGATGAAGATTTTCCCCTTTTTATTTACACCTGCTGTATATACCTGCTTGCTTTTCTTTTTCCTCGAGCTTGTCTTTTGTTTCTTTTTTTATCTACTGAACTAGTTGGGAGGACAAAAAGGAAGCTCACATTTATTGAGTACCTATGGGGGGTCAGTAATCCAGTGAGTGCAACTGGCAGATAGTTGGAGGTTGTATTACATTGCCATAGCAGTTGCATAGATGGTACTGCAAGTTAGCGCTAATTCTGTTGCCTACCGCTTTGAGTTTTCTTCACATTCAGCTTCTCTTGTATTTGGTTCAACTAATATTATTCATCTTTCCTTAACAGTTGGTTACAGAGAGACACATTTCCCTTATTGATTTGGGGATTAAGGTTGTAGAAATATTATTATATGTTTAATTTTTAAAGACTGTCCTATAATACTATAGGCCTGGTTCATACACATTTCTAGTAATTCTTTTAAAACCTCATTTATTTTGACGGTTTACTTACCTTTTAAAAAATATTTTGAAACTAGTTCTTTTTATATTCATTTTAAAAGTTACATGAGGCTGGGCATGGTGGCTCATGCCTGTATTCCCAGCACTTTGGGAGGCCGAGACAGGTGGATCACTGGAGGCCAGGAGTTTGAAACCAGCTTGGCCAACATAGTGAAACCCCATCTTTACTAAAAATACAAAAAAAATTAGTCGGGCATAGTTGCACACACTTGTAATCCCAGCTACCCATGAGGCTGAGGCACGAGAATTGCTTGAACCCAGAAGTGGAGGTTGCAGTGAGCCAAGGTCGTGCCACTGCACTCCAGTCTGGGCAACAGAGCAAGACTGTCTCAAAAAAAAAAAAGTTACACGAGTTTTTGATTGATCTCATGAATATTTCTCAAAGAACAAAAGCCATCCTCATATCTTTGGTGTTATTTCAAATGGAGACAGAACAGGTACGGCCTAAATATTCTCTGTCCTTTATGTGAGCCTACTTTTTAAAATTTAAGTAATATTTGTTTACACTGTATGTAGTATTCTTACTGGTTTTCTAGTGAGGAGATTTCTAGTGAAGATGATGAGCTAGTAGAAGAGAAGATGCAGCAACGAAGAAGGGTCCCTGCAAAGAGGAAGCTGGAGATGGAGGACTATCCCAGCTTCATGGCAAAGCGCTTTGCTGACTTTACAGTCTACAGGAACCGCACACTTCAGAAATGGCACGATAAAACCAAACTGGCTTCTGGAAAACTGGGGAAGGCAAGTGCGTGTATGTGTAAGATAGGTTGTGGAAACCTGAAGCAGTGTTAAGAAATTGAAACTACAGCTCATTTATATGGATGTTGTCATGATGTAATGGTAATCATTCATTTCTATAGCAAAATCTACTGAACTTCTGGCACTGGGGTTTATACGGTTCAGACTTGGGGTTTTAACTTTATTAGAAAGAATGTTTTATTCTTAAAATTGAGGCCTCGTAAGTGTTCAAGTGCTGAAAATACAAATACTTCAAAGGAGTGGATTTCAAAGCAATAATTATTAAAGTATCAGAAGTTAATCTCCGAGTGTAGAAAAATGATATGACCTGCTTAAGACTAACTTTTTTTTTTTTAAGAACAATTATAGCCACTCACAAACTCAGTCCTTTACAGAAAGTCTCTCCTGAAAAAATGATTGTCTATCTCTCTGCTGACACAGAAAGATAGAGAAACCAATGTAGCTACCTTCAGCACTGATTTTCTGCATTATCTGACACTACTTAATGTTGTTGCAGGGTTTTGGTGCCTTTGAACGCTCAATCTTGACTCAGATCGATCATATTCTGATGGACAAGGAGAGATTACTTCGAAGGACACAGACCAAGCGCTCTGTCTATCGAGTTCTTGGCAAACCTGAGCCAGCAGCTCACCCTGTCCCAGAGAGTTTGCCAGGGGAACCGGTAAGAACTCTGTGATGCAGAGTGATTATGGGGAATAGTTTTTATGAGGCTAATTAGCTGAAAAACTTGTAGCTATTACCTGTTTGTATAAGAGGTTAGTGAGAGAAAGGAAAACAACACTACTTTACTGGATTACTGAGAGAACCTTGAGTGTATGTGAGAGGAGAGAGTTTTTAAGAATGGGGCTGGCTGGGCGCGGTGGCTCAAGCCTGTAATTCCAGCACTTTGGGAGGCCGAGACGGGCAGATCACGAGGTCAGGAGTTTGAGACCATCCTGGCTAACACGGTGAAACCCCGTCTCTACTAAAAAATACAAAAAGCTAGCCGGGCGAGGTGGCTGGTGCCTGTAGTCCCGGCTACTCGGGAGGCTGAGGCAGGAGAATGGCATAAACCCGGGAGGCGGAGCATGCAGTGAGCTGAGATCCGGCCACTGCACTCCAGCCTGGGCGACAGAGCGAGACTCCGTCTCAAAAAAAAAAAAAAAAGAAAAAGAATGGGGCTTCTATTAACTCCTGTGTGTCATCTTCTCTTAATTTTGAGTTTGATGCAGGAGTCTGGTAGTGGAAGCATTCATAATCCAATTTTCAAAATTCAGTTTTAAAGCTACTTCTGTAGAAATGTCACTGTTGAAACACGTGTGTACTTTAGGCTCAATGTTTGCCATTTAGGTACTTTAGAAAGGGTCCAGAAGTGTAATAGTCAAATTTTTTTTGTTTAAAGGAAACATTAAAAAATTTTTAATTATAGAAGAAATATATACTTAATGCTTTTTTAGTTTATAGCCACTTGAAATGAAAAGTAAAATTCTCTACTCTGAAACAGTTTCACTCCTAAGGTGAAAATTTTTGTTCTTTTTTTGTCAACTGCCTGTTAATGTAACTCCTGAGGTGAAATTTTCAATACTTAATAATTGTAACAAGCTTACAGTTATTAAGTAATAGTTGTAACAAGTTTTTGGGTCTTTTCTATTTTTGTAACTATATGTGTGCAAATAACAAATATATGTAAAAATATGGTTGCTTTTTTACTAAATGAGATAGACATTTGTGTGTGTATAAATATGTAAAATATTACAACTGTATTTAAAGTCTCGCAACTTTTAAAATCTAATAAATCCTAGATACTCTTTCCATTTCATTACCTAGAGATCTACCTCATTTTTCCTAATGACCGCAAAGTATTCCATTGTATGGATATACACTGTCATTTATGCAAACAATGGATATTTTGTTGTCTCCAGTTTTAGAAACACTGCTACAGGAAAGATTCCTGTACATTTATTATGTGTTTGTATAAATATATGGATAGATTTCTTGAAGTGGAAGTGTTAAAGAAAATATACCAAATTCTGATAGATGTTGCCAAATTGCCTCCAAAAAGGCTGCATTAATTTCCAATCCCTCCAGCTGTGTTCTCTGGTACTAAGTGTTGCCAGTTGTAGAGGTGAAAAATGGTATCTTCTCATTCTAATTTATACATATTTAATTCGAATGAGGGTAAACATATTTTCATATGATTATTTATGGTTCTTTTTTCGTCAACTGCCTGTTAATGTTTTTGCCTGTTTTTATATTGATTGTTTTGTTTTTTAATTTTAAGAACTTTTTATATATTAAGGAAAACAGTGATTTGACTATTCTACATATTATTTATAGTAGCTACATTAATTAGATAACCTTATTGGAATTCACTCTTTTCTTACTCATTGTTGACACAGGAGATCCTTCCTCAAGCCCCTGCCAATGCTCATCTGAAGGATTTGGATGAAGAAATCTTTGATGATGATGACTTTTACCACCAGGTGAGACTTTTACACTCTGTTGTTACACATCAGGTTTTAGCATTTTAAAGCAGCTTATAGAATTCTCTGAACAAAGAAGTTGCTTATTTTGGAAGGATAGAGTCAGACAGTGAGTTAGAACTCCCGCGTTCAAAATTGACTTACAGTGTCATTGTGGATTTGTTGCTTTTCTTCTATTTTATGTTTTCCTTTTGAAATGAAAGCAGCTATGGCTACTTTGTTAGTTGTTGCTTGAGTGTAAATTATCTGTAAAACAGTTTCAGGTTTTATTTTTTCTTTGAGTCAAGTGGGTTCTTCTTTCTGAGCCATTTTTGATGATGGAGGATTTGTTAGTTACTTGGTTTCTTGTCTCATTACTATTAGAATGGGACATGGAGCCGGAGGACTGGGATCCCAGAGTTCTTGAATTGCACTACTGATTCTATTATCTGTTAAATCTTGTTCTTCATGTCTTTTTGTGCCTGTTGAAGTCAGTTAAGTATGTATTGAGATTGTCTGCAACTGTTGATTATAAAAACATAGTGCTTTTGAAGACAGAGAATTGTTAGAAGTTGAAATATAGTCCAGTTCTCAATATGTTTTCACAGACTCTCCCACTTCTTTCCCTGATATTACTCTCTGCTGGCATGCTGTTCTTTTTAATGATGCCAGAGACTGTTAAGATAAACTAAACATTTGGGCTATTCTAGAGAACTGAAATAGCTTCCTGTATTCCTGAGTCTCTTGATAAGTTACACTTTTTTTTTTTTTTTTTTTGAGATGGAGTCTCACTCTGTTACCCAGGCTGGAGTGCAGTGGTGCAATCTTGGCTCACTGCAAGCTCTGCCTCCCAGGTTCACGCCATTCTCCTGCCTCAGCCTCTGGAGTAGCTGGGACTACAGGCGCCTGTCACCACACCCGGCTAATTTTTTGTATTTTTAGTAGAGACGGGGTTTCGCCGTGTTAGCCAGGAGGGTCTTGATCTCCTGACCTCATGATCTGCCTGCCTCGGCCTCCCATAGTGCTGGGATTACAGGCTTGAGCCACTGTACCCGGCCAGATAAATTATACTTCTTAATAGAGTGTGTGTTAGCCTGTACCCTTTCTAGCTTAGTGGAGGATCGAGGACAGTGTTCAGCAGTGATATACCAGTTATTTTTGAGCCATTGTTTATCAAGATAACTTTTTTCTCTGTCAAATTTTTGATGTGCTAACTTTTGCCAAGTAATTTTTGACTGCTTGTTGAGGGTTTAGCCATGACTACTGTACTGTGTATATGGATATGAAGAAAAGAACTTCTGGGGGGCGGAGCAAGATGGCCGAATAGGAACAGCTCCAGTCTCCAACTCCCTGCTGATAAGAAACTTCAGCAAATTCTCAGGATACAAAATTACTGTGCAAATATGACAAGCATTCTTATACACCAGTAACAGACAAACAGAGAGCCAAATCAGGAATGAACTTCCATTCACAATTGCTTCAAAGAGAATAAAATACCTAGGAATCCAGCTTACAAGGGATGTAAAGGACCTCTTCAAGGAGAACTACAAACCACTGCTCAGTGAAATAAAAGAGGACACAAACAAATGGAAGAACATACCATGCTCATGGATAGGAAGAATCAATATCGTGAAAATGGCCATACTGCCCAAGGTTATTTATAGATTCAGTGCCATCCCCATCAAGCTACCAATGACTTTCTTCACAGAACTGGAAAAAACTGCTTTAAAGTTCATATGGAACCAAAAAAGAGCCCGCATTGCCAAGACAATCCTAGGTCAAAAGGACAAAGCTGGAGGCGTCACGCTACCTGACTTCAAACTATACTACAAGGCTACAGTAACCAAAACAGCATGGTACTGGTACCACAACAGAGAAATAGACCAATGGAACAGAACAGAGTCCTCAGAAATAATACCACACATCTACAGCCATCTGATCTTTGACAAACCTGACAAAAACAAGCAATGGGGAAAGGATTCCCTATTTAATAAATGGTGCTGGGAAAATTGGCTAGCCATAAGTAGAAAGCTGAAACTGGATCCTTTCCTTACCCCTTATACGAAAATTAATTCAAGATGGATTAGAGACTTAAATGTTAGACCTAATACCATAAAAACCCTAGAAGAAAATCTAGGTAATACCATTCAGGACATAGGCATGGGCAAGGACTTCATGTCTAAAACACCAAAAGCAACGGCAGCAAAAGCCAAAATTGACAAATGGGATCTAATTAAACTAAAGAGCTTTTGCACAGCAAAAGAAACTACCATCAGAGTGAACAGGCAACCTACAGAATGGGAGGAAATTTTTGCAACCTACTCATCTGACAAAGGGCTAATATCCAGAATCTACCAAGAACTCAAACAAATATACAAGAAAAAAACAAACAACCCCATCAAAAAGTGGGGAAAGGATATGAACAGACATTTCTCAAAAGAAGACATCCATACAGCCAACAGACACATGAAAAAATGCTCATCATCACTCGCCATCAGAGAAATGCAAATCAAAACCACAATGAGATACCATCTCACACCAGTTAGAATGGCAATCATTAAGAAGTCAGGAAACAACAGATGTTGGAGAGGATGTGGAGAAATAGGAACACTTTTACACTGTTGGTGGGATTGTAAACTAGTTCAACCATTATGGAAAACAGTATGGCGATTCCTCAAGGATCTAGAACTAGATGTACCATATGACCCAGCCATCCCACTACTGGGTATATACCCAAAGGATTATAAATTACTCTACTACAAAGACACATGCACACGTATGTTTATTGCGGCACTATTCACAATAGCAAAGACTTGGAATCAACCCAAATGTCCATCTGTGACAGACTGGATTAAGAAAATGTGGCACATATACACCATGGAATACTATGCAGCCATCAAAAAGGATGAGTTTGCGTCCTTTGTAGGGACATGGATGCAGCTGGAAACCATCATTCTTAGCAAACTATCACAAGAAGAGAAAACCAAACACCGCATGTTCTCACTTATAGGTGGGAACTGAACAATGAGATCACTTGGACTCGGGAAGGGGAACATCACACACTGGGGCCTATCAGGGGGAGGGGGGAGGAGGGAGGGATTGCTTTGGGGAGTTATACATGATATAAACGTTATGCACATGTACCCTAGAACTTAAAGTATAATAAAAAAAAAAAAGAAAAAAAAATAAAAAAGAAAACACCAAGCACTTATACATGGCAAAAAAAAAAAAAAAAAAAAAAAGAACTTCTTAGGAAAATTACATGTAAAGTCAATATAGAACAAGTGATTTTATATTGGGGATACCTCTGGTTTTGCCCTAAAAAGAGAAAGAGACTCTCTATTAATTTTTTTTATTCATTCTGTAATGTTTGATAAAATTATTGCCGTAAGTAAGTCTTAAGACGAGAGGGTGTAGGAAAAAAGATTGGTGTGGCTGCAGCTGTTACCTGTCAGAGGTCCTGATTCTTTTTTTCTCTTATTATATTCATTTGTCAGAAGAGTAAGGAACTCTATTTTGTTCTGGAGTGTGTAAGGAAGTACCTGATATGGGATATTAATGCTGTATAATTGTGTGAGATCACAGGAGACAATCAAAAATGTTCCAGTCCTCGTTAAATGAAGTGTACATTGTTCGATGGAAAGTGCATCATAAATTAAATAGGCTTAATAAAATAAACTGAAATTACTGGGGAGAAGTTGCCTCTGTTGGCAATCCTTAGTCTGAAATTTTTTTTTTTTTTTTTTTTTTTTTTTTTTTTTTTGCCTGGAGGTCCGTTTAAAAAGAAATAGCATTACTTGATTGGCCCTTCATCCCAATTAATAATTTTAACTTAGATAAATTCTGATTTCAGAGTTATGACTAGTCACATCTTAGCTTTTCCCCTTGCTGGTTAATTGGGGTGCTGGGGTTAATCTAAATTAAAACTTAAACTAATGGAGGTCAGCAAGGCAGCTGAAACACCTGAGTGAAACAAATGGGGCTGCCAGGCACAACTTTATCTTGGCTGTTTCCCAAGAGGGAAGTGGCAGCAAATTGGAGTTGTTTCAGCCTTCTGTAAAGGTGAATGATGGGTGACACTTGTTAATGTACAGCATCTCCGGAAGCATTCCAGATTGCTTTGCTGCTACACCAACTGCTGCCATCCATGCACAGTCAGTAGGAACTGGACCAGTTGCCAACATCTGGCAGCACAGCAAGGAATGGGTGCAAGTCTTGAAACCCTGCAGATTCTAAATATGGTGCTTAGAACTGTGCAGGCTTTAATCACTTACCACTCTTTGGCAGCAGGCTACGACAGCTTTTCCTAGCCTCGTACATCACATTCCGACATCTGCTGAGCTGCAAGGCAGCTGCACATTCATTTTCTTTTCTTGCCTTTTCTCTTTGCTTCCCATTCCCCTTCTTCTTCCCACTCCCCTCACCCTTCAGTTTTCCTCCCCCTCCCCAATATGCTGCCTGGGAGAGATGATCTGTAAAGATTACTGCTTCATTGTGTGCAAGTAATTGTGGTGATGCCAGGCCCTTGACAGACACAAGGTAGCACCTGTTCTGCTGACCTGGTTAATTTCTTCTGTTAAGTGGGATTTGCCAGAGATTGGAGCTGAAGCCAATTCAGTGATAAGGCTAAAGAAAATGGCTGTATGTTTTCTGTCACCTCCCAATTAAATTGGCTTCATAAAGTGCTTTCCTTTATTTGTCAGAGTAGTAAGCCCGAGCTAAGTGTTGCATTTAGAAGTGATTCAATATATTACAATGGGCCTGTGAGTTTTCATTTGTGTGTGTGTTTTTAATGTGATCATATATGGAAGAGCTGGGTGGTGAATATAATACATTCTCCCCTTTTTAAAACCATACTTGAAGCCAGACTCTTTGGGTTCATGTTTTGTAAGGAAGAGATTATAGCCACATTGAATTTTAATGTTCCATTGTAAGGGTTTAAAGGCTTACTTGGTTAATTCAGGTGTCTTGAAGCTGTGTAAATGCCCTAACTACTGAGAATGATGTGTGGGGTCAGAACACTCCCCCCTACACACACATACTCATTCACACTTTCATTCTTTGTTTCTTAATGGGCTTCAAGTTACCATAACTTTCAAAATATATTTGTATTATTGAATAAAGGTACATGTATATATGTATGTATATGTGTATGTACATACATACATATGAATGTGTGTGGGCCGTAGAAGATAGTATCTGATATCATAAATAATTTTATCATTTTTAGAGCTGAAAAGAACCTTAGAGGAAACAGACCCTGAGAAGTTAAGTAACCTTCTGACAACATATAGTAAATGGCAACACTGGTAGTTAATGTCAGGACTTCTTAGACCAAGTCTTGCTGTTTCCATACCTTTATTTCTTAAATATTTCATTATTGAGCCATAAAGAGATTTCACTGTAGTATTACAGTTTTCAGTTTGTAAATAAATAAGCTTTATTTTAATAGAACCAGAAAAAGTGTTTTGTGTTAGAAAGTAATTTTTTTTCTTAGAAGGCAAATGATTTATTGAACTTTTGTTACTTAAAAATTCTAATGAAAAAATTAGCTTTATAGTTTTGTTACCTGTTTGTTTGGAAACTGGAATTGCTGAAAGCGTGAAGTATAGCCAATGGTGAAGGTTTTATGAGAGAAACTGTTCACCTGCTTCAGAAAACCAGTGCGGGATTTTACTTCCAAACAGAATTACTTTACAGTTTGGCCTATTTCTTGTCAAAGCACATTCCTAAAGGCAGTTTCACAAAACATGAAGGTTGTAAATGACCACGAAGGATGAGCCATTCAGAAAGGTTTTCAGTGTCTGTTTGTTACTGTCGTGATCCTATCTGCTACTTTATAACATTCAGTTCTCTTCAGATCTGGTGTCTGTATCACCATTTAAGGCTTTTGTTTTGTTTTATTTTTTTAAACCATCAGATGATCTTTGACTTGATTAGCCTAAGTTTTTAAAGAATCAGGGAAGGACCAGGATTTGCTAAACACTAGTGGCGTGCCAGTCCCTGGACTAAGTAGATAGGTACTTGGCATGTGTCTTGATTTAATCCTCACAAGATCTTCATGTTGTGATATAACTGCACTTAGCAATAAGCTGTATAAAGTGACTGGCTTTATTCTTTTCATATCCCAGATTGCAAACTAGTTTCTTGTCACTCATGAGATATTTTGCTCTGAAAGGACTAATTGAGCTTAGATGTCAACAGATCAATACCTGGATTTCTAAGGGTTCATTAGGATTTTGTATGTTGCTTCTAGCTCTGTTTAGTTTTGATGTGGTTTGTCCTGTCACTTTGAATCTAGCCAAGAGTATCTAGAGAATGGCATAATAGGTTTTGCTCTTTTGATGACCACTTTGATGGGTTAAATTTCTTCTTTCATTTGCCATCAGGACATGCCTATAGCTGACCTTGCGACATGCTGAACTTTTGTATCTAAGACATTTGATAATGCCATGAACAAGTAATTGTTCAGTGAACTATTAAAAGTCGATAATGTTGAGAAATAGAGAAGAGGCAGGCTTTCTGACATGACTTTAATTAAATTGGTGAGTGATTAATATGGACAGGTGATGTGGTAGAATTGTATGCATTTAGATGTCAGTGTGAATAAGAAGATGTCTCAAGCTACCCTTATGTTAATGGTGATATGGTATTTTTAAAATATATTTCTTGTTTTATTTATTTATTTTGTTTGTTTGTTTCTGAGACAGGATCTCACTCTGTTGCCCAGGCTGGAGTGCAGTGGTGCAATCTCAGCTCACTGCAACCTCGACCTCCTGGGCTCAAGCAATCCTCCCACCTCAGCCTCCCAAGTAGCTAGAACTATAAACAGGTACCACCACACCCAGCTGATTTTCATATTTTTTGTAGAGACAGGGTTTTGCCGTGTTGCCCAGGCTGGTCTTGAACTCCTGGGCTCAAGCAGTTCGCCCACGTTAGCCTCCCAAAGTGCTGAGATTACAGGTATGAGCCACGGCGCCCAGCCTGGCAGGATGATATTCTTACTATTGGCATGTATCTTTCCAGTGATTCAATTGATGGTTAATAACATGTTTTTAAGTCTGATTTGAAACAGCCTCTGTGAATGAGTTGTTGGACTCACGTCTTCTGTTCAGGGCAGTATTTTGTTTTTAGTTTTACTTTAAAATGTTGCTGTTATTTGAGATCTGGATAGTGTTTCTTAAAAGTCTGATGAAACTTAACTACACATAGATATTTATGGTTATTTTAGAGAGGACTTATGTATGAAGTACATAAATTTTAAAATTGGCCAGGCATGGCGGCTCACACCTGTAATCTCAGCACTTTGGGAGGCCAAAGTGGGTGAATGACTTGAGCCCAAGAGTTTGAGACTAGCCTGGGCAACATGGCGAAACCCCATCTCTACAAAAAATGCAAAAAAAAAAAAAAAAATGAGTTGGATGTGATGGCGCTTGCCTGTAGTCTCAGCTACTTGGAGGCTGAGGTGGGAAGATCATCTGAGACCAGGAGGTCGAAGCTACGGTGAACCGAGATCGCACCACTTACAATCCAGCCTGGGCTACAGAGTGAGACCCTGTCTCAAAAATAAATAAATAAATAAATAAATTAATTAATTAAAATTGAAATTATGATTGAAGATATAGCATGGAATTAGGTTTATTGGGGCATAGTAATGGTATTAAAAACAACTCAAAGCAAATACCAGGACCCAATTAAATTTCAGTTTTGATAACTGCAAGATTATTTTATATACCATGTATAAGCATTTTATTGGCACTACATGGTAGTTTCTGCTGCTTTTTTTTTTTTTTTTTTTGAGGAGTCTTGCTCTGTCGCCCAGGCTGGAGTGCAGTGGCACGATCTCGGCTCCATGCAAGCTCCGCCTCCCAGGTTCACACCATTCTCCTGGCTCAGCCTCCGGAGTAGCTGGGACTACAGGCGCCCGCCACCACTCCTAGCTAATTTTTTTTTGTATTTTTTTAGTAGAGACGGGGTTTCACCGTGTTAGCCAGGATGGTCTCGATCTCCTGACCTCGCGATCCGCCCGTCTCGGCCTCCCAAAGTGCTGGGATTACAGGCTTGAGCCACCGCGCCCGGCCTAGTTTCTGCTTCTTTAAGACATTTTCCACCAATAGTGCTGCCATTGTATACCTGTCAGTGTTTAGACCCAGGTATGTCATCAATATTAGCATATGGTTGCTAGCTTGAGTTCACTATTGTGGAAGCTGCACAGAACAGGAAGCAAAAGCCACATTTTATTTATTTTATTTTTATTTTTATTTTATTTTTTTGAGACGGAGTCTTGCTCTGTCGCCCAGGCTGGAGTGCAGTGGCCGGATCTCAGCTCACTGCAACCTCCGCCTTCCGGGTTCACGCCATTCTCCTGCCTCAGCCTCCCGAGTAGCTGGGACCACAGGCGCCTGCCACCTCGCCCAGCTAATTTTTTGTATTTTTAGTAGAGACGGGGTTTCACCATGTTAGCCAGGATGGTCTCGATCTCCTGACCTCGTGGTCCGCCCATCTCGGCCTCCCAAAGTGCTGGGATTACAGGCTTGAGCCACCGCGCCCAGCCAAAAGCCACATTTTAAATGCAAAGTCTAGAAATTTCATCAAACAGGAGCATCAAGGTAAGGTGCACATGACTGGCCCTCATTTCTTTCAGCTTTCTTGCTTTAAGAAACATCAGAGCGGCCGGGCGCGGTGGCTCAAGCCTGTAATCCCAGCACTTTGGGAGCCCGAGACGGGCGGATCACGAGGTCAGGAGATCGAGACCATCCTGGCTAACACGGTGAAACCCCGTCTCTACTAAAAAATACAAAAAACTATCCGGGCGAGGTGGTGGGCGCCTGGAGTCCTGGCTACTCGGGAGGCTGAGGCAGGAGAATGGCGTGAACCCAGGAGGCGGAGCTTGCAGTGAGCTGAGATCCGGCCACTGCACTCCAGCCTAGGTGACAGAGCGAGACTCCGTCTCAAAAAAAAAAAAAAAAAAAAATCAGAGCATGACTTTAGTACTACCACTTTGTTTAAACAAAGGTAAAACCTCAGAACAAAGCCTAAAACAGTACATTTTAAGGGGCCAGCTAGGAAAGAGATAAGAATTGGCTTAGAAGTGTTGAAGAAACTTTTTCAAACACAAATGGTACCTGGAGAGTTTGCTAGGCAAATATGTGGCCAAAATTACCCTTTTTGTACTAATAAGCCCAGTGTCAGCTGACTGAGTGTAAATTAAACACAGGATCCCAGCAGTATTTTAGTAGCCTCAAGTATAGAATTTGGCACTCCTCAAGAAATGGAGACATCACCTCTTCTCTAAAGTAGGCATGAGGTCTTCTTTTTTTTTTTTTTTGAGACGGAGTCTCGCTCTGTCGTCCAGGCTGGAGTGCAGTGGCCGGATCTCAGCTCACTGCAAGCTCTGCCTCCCAGGTTCACGCCATTCTCCTGCCTCAGCCTCCTGAGTAACTGGGACTACAGGCACCTGCCACCTCCCCCTGCTAGTTTTTTGTATTTTTTTTAGTAGAGACGGGGTTTCACCGTGTTAGCCAGGATGGTCTCGATCTCCTGACCTTGTGATCCGCCCGTCTCGGCCTTCCAAAGTGCTGGGATTACAGGCTTGAGCCACCGTGCCCGGCCGGCATGAGGTCTTGATATTAATGTGTTGCTCCTTTGAAAGTAGTGTATAGAAAAAATGATTTAGCAAAGGGGAAGTTTATAGGCATCTTCAAAAATGTATATGTATTGTGAGAAAATCTTCACACTCTATACATCTGACAAAGGACTGATATCCAGAATCTACAGCAAACTCAAATCAGTAAGAAAAAACCAATCCCATCAAAAAGTGGGCGAAAGACATGAATAGACAATTCTCAAAAGAAAATAGACAAATGGCCAACAAACATGAAAAAATGCTCAACATCACTAATGATCAGGGACATGCAAATCAAAACCACAATGTGATACCACCTTACTCCTGCAAGAATGGCCATAATAAAAAAATTTAAAAACTGTAGATGCTGATGTAGATGCAGTGAACAGGGAACACTTCTATACTGCCGATGGCAGTGTTAACTAGTACAGCCACCGTGGAAAACAGTGTGGAGATTCCTTAAAGAACTAAAAGTAGAACTACTATTTGATCCAGCAATCTCACTACTGGGTATCTACCCAGAGGAAAAGAATCATTATTTGAAAAAGATAATTGCACACATGTGTTTATAGCAGCACAGTTCACAATTGCAAAACAATGGAGCCAACCCAAATGCATATCAATCAGTGAGTGGATAAAGAAACTGTGGTATATATATATACGATGGAATATTACAGAGCCATAAAAAGGAATGAATTAACAGCATTTGCAGTGACCTGGATAAGACTGGAGACTGTGACTCTAAGTGAAGTAACTCAGGAATGGAAAACAAACATCGTATGTTCCCATTGATATGTGGGAGCTAGGCTATGAGGACAGAAAGGCATAAGAATGATACAGTGGACTTTGGGGACTTGCGGGGGAAGAGTGGGAGAGGGGCAAGGGATAGAAGACTACAAATATGGTGCAGTGTCTACTGCTTAGGTGATAGATGCACCAAAATCTCACAAACCACCACTAAAGAACTTAGTCATGTAACTAAATATCACCTGTACTCCAGTAACTTATGGAAAAAACAAATGTATATGTATTGTGGATCTAGATAAAACATAATCATCTTAAAGTTGGATAGCATCTTTGGAGACCATCAAGTCCAAACTCACTTTTTACAAGTGCAGAAAATGTAGCCTGAAGGAAGTACATGACTGTTGTAAGATTTACCCACTTAGTGAGTTAGGACATTGAAACCTGTGTTCTTGCTCCCGGTTTGATTTTCTTTCTGACACATTTTACTCCCTTCTGATTGGACAAGTTTGAAAATCCTTTGAGAATTTTCTTTTCAAATCTTTATCTTTTTAGGAAATTGGAGATCTACTGTATCTTTTAGCACTCTGACAATTCACAAGTGTCACTTTTATACAGTTATAAACTTTATTCAGTTAACATTTATTAGTCTGGGCACGGTGGCTCACATCTATGGTCTCAGCTCTTTGGGAGGCCAAGGCAGGAGGATTGTCTTGAGTCCAGGAGTTCAAGACCAGCCTGGGCAATATAGTGAGACCCTGTCTCTAACAACAACAGAAACATTTATTATGCCAGATACTAGTTTTATAAAGGCTAGTAAGACCAAAATCCCTGCCCAAAGAATTTGTGTTACCTAACAAGAGTGACTGTGTAGTCACAAAATTAAGAGTGTGACTTTAATAAAATTAAGGTGGAGAAAATGTTGAAAAAAGCAGTCAGGTATTTGATATAAAAATGCACATGTGGTTCTCTAGCGTTCTCACAAACATGCCTCAAGCATTCATTAGCCTACTGGTTTACCCCTCAACATACACCTGATCTAATTCTACAGTAGTTTCTCTATAACTTGTAAAAGACCTTACAAGGCGCTATTTGACATAAACGTTGGATAATACCAATTCCATATTTCCAAGAATGTAATCATTGTTGGAAGCCAGATTGAGTTGCTGGTATCCACTGTTCTCATCTGAACAGAAGGGCAGAAGAACCTTCAGATTGGTGACAGGTAGAAGAGGGTTCATTTTGCTATTGTCTACTTTTGTGAATGTTTGAAAATTTCTGTAATAAAAAGTTAAAGAGGAAAAAAGTCGTATTTCTTTTTATCTTCCATTCATTCAACAAATATTTGAGTATCTATTGTGTATTTATTGAGTAACTACTGTCCTAGGCTGTGCTGTCAAATGTAGTAGCCACATGTGACTGTTTAGATTTAAATTTTGATTAATTTAAATAGAATAAAATAAATGGTTCAGCTCCTCAGTCATACTAGTTATATTTCCCTTTTTTTTTTTTTGAGACAGAGTCTCGCTCAGTCGCCCGGGCTGGAATGCAGTGGCACGATCTTGGCTCACTGCAAGCTCTGCCTCCCGGATTCACGCCATTCTCCTGCCTCAGCCTCCCGAGTAGCTGGGAATACAGGCACCGCCACTACGCCTCGCTAGTTTTTTTTGTATTTTTAGTAGAGACGAGGTTTCACCATGTTGGCCAGGATGGTCTCCATCTCCTGACCTCGTGATCCACCTGTCTCAGCCTCCCAAAGTGCTGGGATTACAGGCGTGCGCCACCGCGCCCGGCCACACTAGTTATATTTCAGGTGCTAAGTAACCACATGTGCTAGTTACTATTGTATTGAACAGTGCAAATGTAGAACATTTCCATTACCACAGAAAGTTCTCTTGAAACTGTTAGAGACTGGAAGAAAACAAAGTTCCTGCCCTCATGAGCATTCATTGTAGCTTAGAGGTGGAATGAAGCAGGGAACCACATTGTGACAAATGCAGTAGAGAATGATGAAACTGGGTATGGTGAAAGCGAGCCCTAGGATAGGGAAGTGATGGTTACCGTTTTAATTTAGGATGTTTTGGAGATAAAGATATTTGAGCAGAGACCTGAGGAAGTGACAAACAGAGCCATGCAGTTGTCTGGGGGAAGAGCATTAGGGACAATGGGGATGGCAAGTGCACAGACTCTGAGGCAAAACAGAGGCTAGCATGTTCCAGGAAAACCAAGGAGGCCAGAGTCATGGGAGTCAGTGGGGGAGTAGGCAAGAAAGAGGATGGTAGGAGAGGAAGTCAGAGGTAATGGGAGGCCAGGTCCTGTGGGACCTTGTAGGCCACTGTAGCACTTTGATGTGGCTGAGATGGGAAACTACCAGAGGATTTTGAATATAGAGGAGTAATATGATTGGACTCATATTTTAAAAGGATCACTGATGGCTGTGTTAAGAGTAGACACAAGAGAATAGGGGGCAAGGTGGCAGACAGGGGACCAGTTAAAAGACTCCAGTGATAATCCAGGCAAGCGATGGCAGTGGCTTAAACTAGGGTGTTTTTGGAAGAGAGAAGTGGTTGGATTCTGGATTTATGTTGAAGGTTGAGCTGACACAGGATTTGGTGATGGATTGTATGTGGTATATGAAAAGAGAGTAATCAAGAATGACTATTAAGGTTTTTGGCCTGAGCAGTTGGAGGGATTAAGTTGCTATTTACAGAGTTGAGAAAAAAGTGAGAGAAGCTAGTTTGGAAGATAAATCAGGAGCTTGGTTTTGGTTATATTGCCCCCTCTTCCCAACCCCTGTGGACCTATGTTGGCTTTATTTTGGTTACAGATTAGTTATGTTGTTTGTGATACTTCTGCCACATTCATGTGGAGTTATTGAGGAGTTACATATATATTTTTGGAGTTCATGGGAAGGTCCAGGCCGAAGGTATAAATTTGCGAGCCATCAGCATATAGATTGTATTTAATACCATGAGACTGAATGAGATTACCTAGAAAATGAAGGTAGAGAGAAAAAGAGATTTGAAGCCCACGTCTTGGAACATTCAAACATTTATAGATTGGGGGGATGGGAAGGAGCAACAGAAGTGATGAAGAAGGAGCAACCAGTGATGTAAGAGAGAATAGAGGAAGAGTGATTTTCCAGGTTGCCTGTAAAGAAAGTGTTTCAAGAAGGAGGAGATCACTTGAGCCCAGGAGTTTGAAGCTGCAGTGAGCTATGATCACACCACTGCACTCCAGCCTGGCTAACAGAATGAAACTCTGTCTCTTACCCACCTCCCACAAAAAAAAAAAAAAAAAAAAAAAAGGTGAAGTCAGTATTATCCTGATACCCAAACCAGACTAAAAGATCTCAAAGAATAAATTACAGGCCGAGCACAGGGGCTCACGCCTGTAATCCCAGTACTTTGGGAGGCCAAGGTGGGAGGATTGCTTGGGCCCAGGAGTTTGAGACCAGTCTAGGCAACATAGGGAGACCCCGTCTCTATAAAAAGCAAAAAAACTATTCAGGCATGGTGGGCCATGCCTGTAGTCCCAGCTATTCAGGAGACAGAGGTAGGAGGATCTGCTTGAGGTTGGGAGGTTGAGGCTGCAGTGAACTGTGATTTTGGCACTGTACGCCAGCCTGGGCAACAGAGCAAGACCAAGAAAAGAGAGAGAGAGAGAGAGAAAGGAGAGGGAGGGAGGGAGGGAGGGAAGAAGGAGAAGGAGAGACAGAAAGGAGAGAGATAAAGGGAAGGGGGGAGGGAGGGAAAGAGGGAGGGAAGGAAGGAAGGAAGGAAGGAAGGAAGGAACAAAACAAAAACAAAAAGGATTACACACCATGACCAAGAAGGATTTAGCCCAGGAATGCAAGGTTAGTTTAACATCAAGAATCAATTAACGTAATATAACATATCAGTAGAATATGGAAAGAAACCATATGATCATATCAGTAGAGACAGTAAAAGCCTTTAACATCTTTTCATGATAAAAACATTTTTAAACAACTAGGGATAGAAGGAAACTTGCTCACCTGATAAAAAGCATCTGTGAAAACCACAAATAACATCATACTCAGTGACCAGAGACTGAATGCTTTCTCGTAAGATTAGGAACAAGACAAGGATGTCTGCTCTTGCCACTTATTCAGCATCGTACTAGAGGTTCTAGCCAGGGCAGTTAGGCAAGAAAAAGAAAAGACATCCAAATTGGAAAGGATGAAGTAAAACTATCTTTTATTTGCAGATGATATGATCCTGTATATAGAAAGTACCGGCTGGGCACGGTGACTCATGCCTGTAATCCCAGCACATTGGGAGACTGAGGCAGTCAGATCAACTTCAGGCTAGGAGTCAAGACCAGCCTGGCCAACATAGTGAAACCCCATCTCTACTAAAAATACAAAAATTAGCCAGGCATGGTGGTGCACGCCCGTAACCCCAGCTACTCGCGAGGCTGAGGCAGGAGAATTGCTTGAACCTGGGAGGTGGAGGTTGCAGTGAGCCATGATAGCACCACTGCACTCCAGTCTGGGCAACAGAGGGAGACTCCGTCTCAAAAAAAAAAAAAAAAAGGGTATTAAAGAAGCTACCAAAAAACTACTAGAGCTAACTAATAAATGAATTCAGCAAAGTTGTAGGATACAAAATGGGTGCACAAAAAATAAGTTGTGTTTCTGTATACCAGCAATGAATGACCTAAAAAGGAAATTAGAAAAATGATTCTATTTACAATAGCATCTGAAAGAATAAAATACCTAGGAATAAACTTAACTGTGAAGATGAAATATTTAACACACTGAACATTGTAAATATTGCTGAAAGAGCCAGCGCGGTGGCTCACGCCTGTAATCCTAGCACTTTGGGAGGCCGAGGCAGGCGGATCATGAGGTCAGGAGATCGAGACCATCCTGGCTAGCATGGTGAGACCTCGTCTCTACTAAAAACGCAGAAAATTAGCTGGGCATGTTGGCGGACGCCAGTGGTCCCAGCTACTTGGGAGGCTGAGGCAGAAGAATGGCGTGAACCTCGGAGGTGGAGCTTGCAATGAGCTAAGATTGCACCACTGCACTCCAGCCTGGGCCACAGAGTAAGACTCCATTTCAAAAAATACATGTATGTGTGTGTGTATATATATAGCTGAAAGAAATTAAAGACCTGAATAAATGGAAAGCTGTCCCATGCCCATGGATTGAAGACTTAACATTGTTAAGATGACAGTACTCCTCAAATTGATCTAAAGCTTCAAAACAATCCCTATCAAAATTCCCGTTGCCTTTTTTTTTTTTTTTTTTTTGCAGAAATTAGCAAGCTGATTCTAAAATTCGTATGGAAATGTAAGGACCCAAAATAGCCAAAACAATCTTGGAAAAAAAACAAAGTTAGAGCATTCACACTTTCCAGTTTCAAAACTTACCACAAAGCTCCAATAATCACGACATTGTGGTACTGGCATAAGGCTAGGCATATAGATCGATGGAATACAATTGAGAATCCAGGAGTTAACCCTTACATTTATAGTTAATTGACTTTCAACAGGAGTACCAAGATGATTCAGTGGGCAGAAGAACATAAGTTTTTGTTTTGTTTTTTAACAAGTGGTGTTGGAGCAACTGGATATACACATGCAAAAGAATGAAGATGGAGCCTTCCCTCACACCTACACAAAAGTTGATTTACAGTGAATCATAGACCCAAATATAAGAGCTAAAACTATTAAACTTTTAGAAAAAAAACAGGCGTAAATCTTCATGCTGCAGGCAGATCCAGTAAGACGAGGGCTGAGAGAGAATTGATCTTGGTTTTAGCAATGTGGAAGCCATTGGTGACCTTGACAAGAACTTTTTTTTTTTTTTTGAAACAGGGTCTCACTCTGTCACCAGGGCTGGAGTGCAGTGGGGCTCACTGAAACTTCTGCCTCCCAGGCTCAAGTGATCCTCCCACTTCAACCTCCAGAGTAGCTGGAACTAAAGGCGTACGCCACCACACCTGGCTGATAATTTGTATTTTTAGTAGAGACGGGGTTTTGCCATGTTGCCCAGGCTCGTCTCACACTCCTGATCTCAAGTGATTTGACTGCCTCAGCCTCCCAAAGTGCTGGGATTACAGTTGCGAGCCACCACATCTGACCAACAAGAGCTCTTTTAGTAGAGTGGTGGAGGGGGTTCAAGAGAGAATGGGAGGAGGCCGGGCATGGTGGCTCATGCCTGTAATCCCAGCGCTCTGGGAGACCAAGATGGGCAGATCACTGGAGATCAGGAGTTTGAGATCACCCTGGGCAACATGGCAAAACCCCATCTCTACTAAAAATACAAAAAATTAGCAGAGCATAGTGGCATGCGCCTGTACTCCCAGCTACTCAGGAGAATCGCTTGAACCCGGGAGGTAGAGGTTGCAGGGAGCCAAGAGAGAGCGCACCACTGCACTCTAGCCTGGGCGACAGAACGAGACTCCGTCTCAAAAAAAAAAAAAAAAAAAAAAAGCCAGGCTTTTTTTGGTGGCTCCCGCCTATAATCCTAGCACTTTGGGAGGCTGAGGCAGGTGGATCACTTGAGGTCAGGAGTTCAAGACCAGCCTGGCCAACATGGTGAAACCCCATCTTTACTAAAAATACAAAAATTAGCCAGGCATGATGGCGGGTGCCTGTAATCCCAGCTACTTGGGAGGCTGAGGCAGGAGAATTGCTTGAACCTGGGAGGCCGAGGTTGCAAGAGCAAGAATGAGAGGAAATAAATTGGAGACAGTGATTATAGACAGCTTTGAGGAGATTTGCTGTAATGGGAATAGAGAAATGGGACAGCTGCTGGAAGGTTTGAGAGAGAGTTTTAAGATAGGAGATATATTTTGTATGTTAATGGAAATGATCCTGTAGAGAGGTAAAAATGGATGTTGCAGGAAAAGAGGTAAGAATTGCTGGTCAGTACAC
Source organism: Trachypithecus francoisi (assembly GCF_009764315.1). Lineage (NCBI taxonomy): Eukaryota > Metazoa > Chordata > Mammalia > Primates > Cercopithecidae > Trachypithecus > Trachypithecus francoisi. The sequence continues at coordinate 37,702,992 of NW_022681466.1, forward strand.
AAGTAAGGAGGGGTTGGTGTGACGGATAGAGGGAAGGCAGGACGTATGAGTATAGTTGTAGGGAGGTAAGGGGTGAGAGCACGTGCAGAGTCCTCATGTGAGTGCTTTTATGTTATTTTATGACATTTTTTATCAATGAAGGAGCCGAGAGTGATAAGATGTAGGAGGAGATGGAGGTTTGAGAAAAGAGAGGGTAAGAAAAAGTTACCTCAGAGAGTGAATGGACTAGGAAAGCGTAGTTGCACTGTCAGGTAGCCGAAAAGACCCACAGGTTACTGGTAATGATATGAAAGTGAGGCCAGTTTGCAAGATCTGGTCTTTCTCTCACCACATTCATCCATGTGGATGCAGGTACTGAGATTTAATATGGCTTGGGGTTTTGCCACAGAAGTACAGGTAAATAATCCCTTGCCAACAATTCCAAGATTAAAAATCTGAAAACTCGTAGTTTTTGTTTGTTTTGGTAAGTTTGGCAAACTGTTGTGGTGGCAGCACCTAATCTGAATGAGTATGAAGCTATTTATAGGCTTTATTTATCAGATTTATGTGGGAATATATATTTTGCTACAGAAATTTCGTGTTTGACTTTGGGGTGCTGCCCCAGACTCTGCGGACACATTTATGACATATGCAGTGTATTACCTTTCTAAAATATGAAACATTCTGAATTCGAAGATACATCTATCCCTAAGGGATTGTGGGTCTGTATGACAAAGGGACAGCTTGCAGTGGAGTTCAGGGTATATATCAGGGGTGATTATCCTGATGGATTCTGGAATCTCATTCACCTGGGTAAGGAGGGAAGTGAGCACAGGACGAGAGGAAGAGGGATGCTGAAAAGGTGACAGGATTGATGGTTTATTGATTCTGGTGGGGCTGAAGAATTATTGGCATCTGAAGGCTAGAGGGAGAATGCTGGAAATATAGGGAGAGATTTATTTCAGCTGGGCTTTTGGTTCCTAAGGGACATAATCACAGAATACAAGTTAGTACTACCTTTTCAGTTTCTTACTTGTGAATTCTTCTCTAGTTCAGAATGACTTCCTCTTTATTCTTTAAACATAAATGACATATAGTAAAAGAAACCTTGCTAAATAAAGAATGCTAAAAAATAGTAACTGAGCTGGTATCCGAGAGGATCTATAACCCTTCTTCCTGCCTTTATTGTAAATGGAGGGTGAGGTACACACCAAGACATCCATCTAGTGACCAATGGGCAGAATTTTTGAAGTGGGAGCTCTTGGAAAATCTAAATAACAGCACCTTCCGTACATTCTTACTTTTAGTATGGATTAGAAAGCATGGCTTGCTGGGTACAGTGGCTCACTCCTGCAATCCCAACACTTTGGGAGGTCAAGATGGGAAGACTGCATGAACCCAGGAGCTTGAGACTAGCCTGGGCAACATAGTGAGACCCCATCTCTATAAAAAAAATAAACAGTAAAAAAATTAACCAAGCATGGTGGCTTGCGCCTGTGGTCCCAGCTACTCAGGAGGCTGAGGTGGGAAGATCACTTGAGCACAGGAGTTCAGGGCTGTACAGTAAACTATGGCTGTGCCACTGCCCTCCAGCCTGAGTGACAGAGCAAGACCCTGTCTCCAAAAAAAAAAAAAAAAGATTTCCTTAAATTTAAAAAAGAAAAAAAGAGGGCCAGGTGCGGTGGCTCTTGCCTCTAATACCAGCACTTTGGGAGGCCAAGGCGGGTGTATCAGCTGAGGTCAGGAGTTCAAGACCAGCCTGACCAACATGATGAAACCTCATCTCTACTAAAAACACAAAGTTAACTGGGCATGGTGGTGCATGCCTGTAATCCCAACTACTAGGGAGGCTGAGGCAGGAGAATTGCTTGAACCCGGGAGGCTGAGATTTCAGTGAGCTGAGATCACACCACTGCACTCCAGCCTGGGCAATAAGAGCAAAACTCCATCTCAAAAAAAAAAAAAGAATTGCGTAAGTCAGTCACTTAGTCCTTGTAAAATTCCTTTTATTTGTTGGAAACAGAAAAGCAAATTGACAAGAAGTTCTTTAGCATTCAAATTGCTTAATTCTTACTCTGTCTTCACTCATCAGGGCCTAATACTGATAGTGATTTACTTACACTTCTAGTTAATAATTAGACATTGGGAGACACTATATATCATGCCTACTGGAATATATGTGGTCTGATGAGAAAGTTTTCTGTGTTGACTAATAAATTTTAACCCAAATGGCCAAGCTTAGTGAAATATTATGGCCTTTGAGGTATTTTAGGGCTTGTGCTGAGAAAATAGTACTGCTTTATTCAATGAATGAATTTACCCTTTCTTCCAAATCATAGGCCTTATTAGCACTAGCTCCAGAGTGGAGGCATGCTGCAACGCAGAATCAAAAAGTGGAAAAACTAATCAAATCCTTAAAGACCGAGGGCAGTGAGGCAGAATTAGGCTGGCTTTTTCAGTGGTAGCCTCTAGCTATACATTCTATTTGAGTAACCAAAGGTGGACTATTTGTAACTTTAGTATTAAGATGCTTCTTAGACCTTATTCGCACATCCTGATTTCCTTTCATTCTTCCCTGTATTATTCTTGTAAATATTGCACTTCCCGTTGCAAAAGGTGGCTGCTTTTCACGCTTGTTGACAAGATCTAGAAGACTGCTTGCTACTTGACTCTGGTTTTAGGAATATTATTTTGAGAGAGGGTCTCACTCTGTCACCCAGGCTGGACTGCAGTGGTACAGTCATAGCTCACTGCAACCTCACACTCCTGTGTTCAAGCTATCATTACACCTTAGCCTCCTAAGTAGCTAGGACTATGGGTATGTGCCACCATACCTGGCTAATTTAAATTTTTTTTTAGAGACAGGGTCTCACTATGTTGCCTAGGCTGGTCTCAAACTACTGGCCTCAGGTGATTCCCCCTGCCTCAGCCTTCCAAAGTGTTGGGATTACAGGCATGAGCCACTGTGCCCAGCCCTTAGAAATATTACTGAATGATCACTGTATGCAAAGGCAGTGGTGGAGTTCCAGGTATTAGGGTGAGAGTTTCAGTCAGACGTATCCCCTGTCTGCAAGAAGCTTATAGTCAGGCAAGCAAGATGACATAAACATAAATAACCAAAATGCTTGGTGAGTGTGTATCGAAGAATTCAGAAGAGGGAGAAAATTAATAGTTTCAGGGAATTAGAGAAGGCTCCAGGGAAGAGGACATGGCATTTGATCTGGGCTTTCAAAGAAGGATAGCCAGGATTTTAGATATTCTGAGGTTGGGAGGAGGCCTTCTATATAAAGGAATTGTGTAATCAGGGGATTGTGGGGGAGCTGAAGGTCAGGGAAAGAGAATCGCAGATAGTTCAAACAGAATAAATGATAAAGGAGAGGATGACTTTTGCTCCAGTTTCTCATGGTCTAGTTTGGAAAAGTCCTGTAACCAATAACATACTTTTAAAATGTATGACTTACCATTTTTGTGGATTTTCTTTACTTGTTACATTTTTATCTTTTCACTCTTATTTGTTACCTATGTTTGAAAATCAGTAGAAAGGAAAATTGAATTACTATACTTGTTTGTTAGCAGCTGTGGCAATTTAGCTGTGGAAGATGATTTATTTTACCCTAAATGGTGTTTAGGGATTATCTATGAGCATGATCTGATGTTCACCATATTTCTGTTTATTGAATACTAATGTTTTGCTGAGTGCTTTACTTTTATCATCTTTTTAAGTCCCAAAACAACTTTGTGAGGTATAATTACCACTTTATAAGATGAGGAAACTGAATCTCAGAGAGCTCAAGGAACTTGTCTCAAACTACACAGGTAGTAAAGGGCAGAGCTGGAATTCAAGACAGGTAAATCAGACTCTTTGGCAGATAGTTACACTTAGATTGAACTGTGCAGTACACACTTCACAGAAGAGAAAATTCATACCTAGAAGCATTAGATCTTAGAGAGTGGGAGATGGAAACCTGTAACTGGTATTTGGCAAGCCTATTTCATAGATAAAAGATATTTAAATAGGAAACTCTGTAACTAGGCTGGGCATGGTGGCTCATCCGGTATAATCCCAGCAGTGTGGGAGGCTGATGCAGGAAGATCACTTGAGGCCAAGAGTTCAAGACCAGCCACGGCAACATAGACAGACCTCATCTCTACAAAAACTAGAAAAAATTAGCTGGGCATGCATGCCTGTAGTCCCAGCTACTCCGAAGGCTAAGGTGGGAACTTGGAAGGTCAAAGGCACAGTGAGCTATGAACATGCCACTGAACTCCAGCCTGAGCAACAAAGCAAGGCCCTGTCTCTAAAACCACACAACTGTAACTGAAATTAATTCAGACCTTTATTACAAAGATGTCAAGACATCTGTCTTGTAGTAAAAGGGCCAACTTTTTTTTTTTTTGAGACGGAGTCTTGCTCTGTCACCCAGGCTGGAGTGCAGTGGCCGGATCTCAGCTCACTGCAAGCTCCGCCTCCTGGGTTTACGCCATTCTCCTGCCTCAGCCTCCCGAGTAGCTGGGACTACAGGCGCCCGCCACCTCGCCCGGCTAGTTTTTGTATTTTTTAGTAGAGACGGGGTTTCACCGTGTTCACCAGGATGGTCTCGAACTCCTGACCTCGTGATCCGCCTGTCTCGGCCTCCCAAAGTGCTGGGATTACAGGCTTGAGCCACCGCGCCCAGCTGGGCCAACTTAAAGAGACTACAGGAAAGGTTAAGGGTTGGGGGGAGTATAGGGGAAGCACCAAAGATGTACTTGTTCTCATTTCCTGAGAAGAACTAACTTTTTCCTTTAAGAAATGAGACACAAGAGGGAGCATAGATCTGTATCATTTTAATAGTCAAAGAATGAGTTTAAATAGTTAAATGGCTTTTTTGTTTTGGTTTGGTTTTTGGGTTTTGGTTGTTTTTGAGATGGAGTTTCAATCTTGTTGCCTAGGCTGCAGTGTAGTGGCGCAATCTCGGTTCACTGCAACCTCCATCTCCTGGGTTCAAGTGATTTTCCTGCCTCAGGCTCCCAAGTAGCTGGGATTACAGGCATCTACCACCATGCCCGGCCAATTTTTTTTTCTTTTTTTGTATTTTTAGTAGAGATGGGGTTTCACCATGTTGGCCAGGCTGGTCTCGAACTCCTGACCTCAGGTTATCCACCCACCTCGGCCTTCCAAAGTGCTAGGATTACAGGTATGAGCCACTGTGCCTGGCCCCAGTTAAATGTTTTTTGTTTGTTTTCAATTCAAGTACTCTTGGAATGGGGGGCAGGGGGAAAGGATAATTCTCATCCACTTAAAACCATCCAGATTTGTTAAATAGACCAGTCTATGTGTTTGTTGTGTAGGTCACCTGGCCTATGTAAGACTTGTGAGAAGAATATTGTGTGGGGAAGTCATTTCATTGAAAATGGCAATGGCAAAGATATGTTCAAAAACAACTGACGAAAAATAGATAGGTTTCTCTATTCCTAGGTAGATAATAGTACCCTGGATTAGAGCCAGGTTGTTGTGTATTGACTCCTTTTGTGTAAAAACACTGAAACGTTATGTGTGTGTGGTGGGAGAAATGATAAAGCAAACACAAATTTGGTATTTTCTCTCAGAAATAATTGTTTTCCGGCCGGGCATGGTGGCTCACGCCTGTAATCCCAACACTTTGGGAGGCCGAGGCAGGCGGATCACGAGGTCAGGAGATCAAGACCATCCTGGCTAACACGGTGAAACCCTGTCACTACTAAAAATACAAAAAAACTAGCCGGGCGTGGTGGCGGGCGCCTGTAGTCCCAGCTACTCGGGAGGCTGAGGCAGGAGAATGGCGTGAACCCAGGAGGTGGAGCTTGCAGTGAGCTGAGATCGCGCCACTGCACTCCAGCCTGGGCGACAGAGCAAGACTCCGTTTCAAAATAATAATAATAATGTTTTCCCCTCTGTGTATATATGGAGCTCCTTCAAGGGGCCCCTGCAGGGGATGGAGTGGCGATTGTGTTCAGATGGAGTCTCTGCTCTCACACGGCACACAGTTAGCAAGGGGAAGAAGTAGACGTTCGTCAAGGAGTCCATGAGTGCAGAGGTATGGTGCGTGTGTGTGAGTGCAGCTGTGGTTAAGAAAGGTTTCCCTCAGGAAGAGATGATGAAGCGGAGATTTAACAAATGAGTAGAGGAGGAGGCATGGGAGGTCAATGGCTATGGAAGCCTGTTCCCGCAGTGCATATGCAGAAACAGCCTGTAGTGTGAGGGCCCACAGAGCATTTCACATACAGAATGAAGCCTGGTGGGACTGCAACACAGAGGCAGAAGGTGGGTTAGATTGGAGAGGTAGACAAGGGACCTAGTGGTAACCCTGTTAAATGTCCTGACACATTTGCTTTTTGAAAATACTACTCTGAGTACAATGAGGAAACAAAAATGGAGGAGGGACAAGAGTAAATAAGAGGAAATCATTACACTGCCTCAGGTGAGACCATGTCTCTTTTATTCTTGTTTCTCCAGTGTACTCAAAAAATATGTATGAGGGCCGGACATGGTGGTTTACGCCTGTAATCCCAACACTCTAGGAGGCCAAGATGAGTGGATCACCTGAGGTCAGGAGATTGAGATCAGCCTGACCAACATGGAAAAACCCCGTCTCTACTAAAAATACAAAGACTAGCCTGGTGTGGTGGTGCACGCCTGTAATCCCAGCTACTCGGGAGGCTGAGGTGGGAGAATTGCTTGAAACCAGGAGGTGGAGGTTGCAGTGAGCAGAGATAGCACCACTGCACTCCAGCCTGGGTGACAGAGCGAGACTCTGCCTCAAAAAAAAAAAGGGTGAACGAAGATGATAGTACTGGGTGGAGGCAGTGGAGATGGAGAAAAGTGGACAAATTCGTGAATATAAGACTTGAGATAGATGAGATATTGGATGTAAGGGAAGAGGAATTTCCAGGGATAAGTCTTAGGTCGTTGACACCTTGAGAACAGAAGGAAGTTCTTGGGGGAAACCCTGTGGAATGAGAAGAGAAGATTGGAACTGAGTCGTGAGGAGTGGCGGCATTTAATGACTGGCTAGAAGGGCTGGCTGAATGTGGAGTAAAGGCAGAGAAATGCCTCACTGATACCAAGAAAAGAGTGTTTCGGTGAGGTGAGAACGTCCAGTGTCAGTTGCTGCTTCAAGAAGTCTAATAGGACAAGTAGTGCCAGATGCCCATTAGACATGGAGATCTTGAGACCTTCGCACAGGTTGTTTGAGTAGCATAATGGAAGCAGAAATATTAGGTGTTGGAGCTGTTCGTTCGGCAGTGAATGGGCAACGTGGAGTGGGAACATATAGTTGGGGAGTGGGTCATTTTGTTCCAATTTTGTACTATAGGCATGTATAATAATTCCTTCCCAACTATTTGAAATTGTAGTATATGCAGTTTATTTTTTGTATGCCTCAAATATGGTGTATAAAAATTGCAAGTGACTTATTTTGGGGATAACTTTTTTTTTTTGAGTTGGAGTCTCACTCTGTTGCCCAGGCTGGAGTGCTGTGGCGCGACCGTCTCCCGGGTTCAAGCGATTTCTCCTGCCTCAGCCACCCTAGTAGCTGGGATTACAGGCATATGCCACCATGCCCAGCTAATTTTTACTAGAAACAGCGTTCGCCATCTTGGCCAGGCTGGTCTGGAACTTCTGGCCTCAAGTGGTCTGCCTGCCTCGGCCTCCCAGAGTGCTGGGATTACAGGCGTGAGCCACCATGCCCGGCCCTTTTGGGAATAACTTGAAAGACTAGGGAGCTGAGAACCAAAAAAGTGGTAAGAACCAAAAAAGTGGTAATACAAAAATAGATACGTTTTCACTAAGAATTCTTGTGAGAGAGAGAGGGAATTCACAGGAAAAGTAAACTCAATCCTTTGCGTCTGCTTTTGTATCCCCCAGTGAGGCAGTTTGAGGAACCCTGACTCAGCGAGGCCAAGTAAGTTCGATAGAGGGTTGCCCCAAGCTTTTTCCATCTCTAGCGTCTGTGGCTATGAACTGTGGAAGCCTAAAAAGTAGGAATCGGCCGGGCGCGGTGGCTCAAGCCTGTAATCCCAGCACTTTGGGAGGCTGAGACGGGTGGATCACGAGGTCAGGAGATCGAGACCATCCTGGTCTACACGGTGAAACCCCGTCTCTACTAAAAAATACAAAAAACTAGCCGGGCGAGATGGCGGGCGCCTGTAGTCCCAGCTACTCGGGAGGCTGAGGCAGGAGAATGGCGTAAACCCAGGAGGCGGAGCTTGCAGTGAGCCGAGATCGCGCCACTGCACTCCAGCCTGGGCGACAGAGCGAGACCCCGTCTCAAAAAAAAAAAAAAAAAAGTAGGAATCAATAACTCCGGGTCACAAATTCAGAAAGCCAAGGAATATGTGATCATAAAGCCAAAATGCTTTTAAAATTACTTGGTTTTTCAACAAGGGTGCCAAGACAGCTCAGTGGGGAATAGTCTTTTTAACAAATGGTATAATTGGATGTCCACATGTAAAAGAATGAAGTGGGACCCCTCCCTTACACTATATATAAAAATTAACTCAAAATGGATCATAGACCTAAATATAAGAGCTGCGCTGTGGCCGGGCGCGGTGGCTCAAGCCTGTAATCCCAGCACTTTGGGAGGCCGAGATGGGCGGATCACGAGGTCAGGAGATCGAGACCATCCTGGCTAACACGGTGAAACCCCATCTCTACTAAAAAAATACAAAAAACTAGCCGGGCGACGTGGCGGCGCCTGTAGTCCCAGCTACTCGGGAGGCTGAGGCAGGAGAATGGCGTGAACCCGGGAGGCGGAGCTTGCAGTGAGCTGAGATCCGGCCACAGCACTCCAGCCTGGGAGACAGAGCGAGACTCCGTCTCAAAAAAAAAAAAAAAAAGAGCTGCGCTGTTAATTATAAACCTCTTAGAAGAAAACATAGGAGTAGAGCTTCATGACCTTGGGTTAGGCAATGGTTTCTTAGATACAAATCAAAAATACAAATGACAAAAGAAAAAACTGGACTATATCAAAATTAAAAACTTTTCTGCTTCAAATGATACTATCAAGAAAGCGAGAAGACATTACAGGAGGGAAATGAATAAGGGACTGGTATCTAGAATATATAAAGAACTCTTACAGCTCAATAACAAAAAGACAAATAACCTCATTTTAAAATGGGCAAAGGGTCTGAATAGACATTTCTCCAGTGAAGATATACAAATGGCCAGTAAGCACAGGAAGATGCTCTGCATCATTAGCCATGAGGGAAATGCAAATCAAAGCTGCAATGAGAATGTATCATACCTGCTAGGATGACTGTCAGTCAGTGTTTACATTATTATTACTAAGTAAATGTTATTCTCAAGTGTCTTAGTCTGTTCTGCATTGCTATGAAGGAATACCTGAGAATGGGTAATTTTTGAGGAAAAAAGATTTCTTTGGCTCACTTTTCTGCTCCTGGGAAGATTGGGCTTCTAAAGTGGAAGCCTCAGGCTGCTTCTGTTCATGAAGGAAGGTGGAGGGGAGCTGGCATGTGCAGGGATCATGTGGCAAGAGAGGAGGCTAGAGGACTGAGGCATGCCAGGCTCTTTTCAACAGCCAGCTCCCAGGCTCTAATAGAGCAGGAACTCACTCCCCACAACCAAGGGAGGACTTTCATCTATGCCTGAGGGATCCACCTCCATGGCCCAGACACTTTCCATTAGGTCCCTCCAACATTGAGAGCAAATTTCAACATGAGATTTGGAGGGGACAAACATCCCAACTATAGGAGCAAGCGCTATATTATGATTACATTTTTCTTACAAATTTGTTTTTTCCTAGAGCTAATAATGCCTGTTTTTCTGTGTAACTATTGCTGTTTTTCCCTGTATACTCCACATGCCTTGAATATATAAAATAACCTATCCTTTTGCACCTCCCTTCTGCTTTTGCCCCTTTGAGACCTCATCCTAGAGAGCTCTCTGTGGACTCTTCTGGCAGGTCTGCACACCAGGCCTGCTGGCTGTATTCCTGGGACTTGCCTTTGCTTCTTCCCTGAGTTAGACCTCTCTTTTCTAATATCTTATGTCTTGATTTTTGTATACTCATTTACTGAAGTACATCTTCCTGTGAAAGAGTATATAGAAAGTAAATTGTTGAGTCCTTACGTGTTTGAAAAATGTATTTATGTAACTCTCATTATACTTGGTTAATAATTTGGCTGAGGAGGCAGAGGCTGCAATGAGCCGAGACTGCACCCCTGCACTCCAGCCTGGGTGACAGAGCAAGACTGTCTTTTTTTTTTTTTTTTTTTTTGAGACGGAGTCTTGCTCTGTCGCCGGGGCTGGAGTGCAGTGGCCGGATCTCAGCTCACTGCAAGCTCCGCCTCCCGGGTTCATGCCATTCTCCTGCCTCAGCCTCCCGAGTAGCTGGGACTACAGACGCCCGCCACCTCGCCCGGCTAGTTTTTTGTATTTTTTAGTAGAGACGGGGTTTCACAGTGTTTGCCAGGATGGTCTCGATCTCCTGACCTCGTGATCCGCCCATCTCGGCCTCCCAAAGTGCTGGGATTACAGGCTTGAGCCACCGCGCCCGGCCGACTGTCTTAATAATAATAATAAGGTGGCTGTATATGGAATTTGAGTCTGGAAGTCATTTTCCATAGAATTTTGACGGTACCTTGCTGTCCTCTGCTATCTGCTCTTGCTATTGAGATGTGTTTTCCCATTCAGATTTCCATTCTTTAATATGTAGCGTGACTGTATAATTTATTATCAAAACTGGGACATGTAAGGTGCTAGCCTGACAGCATATTAGGACAACAGGTGTAAACCGGGACTTTCCTGGTAAACTGGGACATATGGTCACCCTGTTTATATGTAACCTATTTTTTCTTTAACTGCTTAGGATCTTCTCTTGACCTCTGGTGTTCTATATTTCATGATCACGTGTCTTGACAAAGGCCCTTTTTTATTCATTGCACTAGGTCTTTGCAGGTGTATTCCTCTTCTTTCTATGATTTTGGAAAATTTTCAGTATTGCTTCAAACATTTTCTCCCAACCTTTGTTTGTTAGATGTTTGACTTTCTGGATTATCCTCTAAATTTTTGTCTTGTCTTGCAAATAAACAAGGGGATATTATCTTTTTGCTTTTTGGCTTTCTTTTTGTTTTATATCAGAGATTTTCATTCATTTATCTTTAAGTTCTTCTGTTGGATTTTTAAAAATTTTCTGTTTAGTGTTTAACTTTTCATTTTAGTCTTTTTCACAGCATCCTGCTCTTATCAAAGTATACCCTCTCCCACTTCTGGGATATTCATTGTAAGTTTGGAGTTTTTTTTTCTCCTTTTTAAGCATTTACTTTGTTCTCTGCATTGCTTCCTCGAGTCTCTTTTCTGCTTGTTTGGTCTCTGCATGAGGATTCCCTCAGATGCAGGTGATCCTTAACTGTCTGTTCATATTTAAGAGTAAAGCATTAAAGTTTATTATTTGGAATCTCTGAAACTTGGGCAGAGCTTTTTGGCTTCTTTAAATATAATTATGTTGTGAATTAACGTCTTTGTTAGAGTAGCCTTGTATGTCAGAATCTGTATTTGTTTGCTTTGTTTTGTATATATCTGTTTGTGCTGCTATAGCAAAATACCACAGAATGGGTAATTTTAAAAGAACGGAAATTTACTTCGCACAGTTCTGGAGGCTGTAAAGTCCAAGAACAAGAAGCTGGCAGTTTCTGTTGTCTGGTGAAGGCTGCTCTCTGCTTCCAAGATGGTACCTTGATACTGAATTCTCCTGAGGGAATTCACATGGCAGAAGGTGGAAAGGCAAAAGGGACAGACTTCCTCTATCATGCCCTTTTAGAGGGATGCCTAATCCCATCCACAAGGGCAGAGCCTGCGTGACTCAGTTACCTCCCAAAGGCCATTCCTTCCAATACTGTTGCATTGGAGATTAAGTATGTTCAACATATGGATTTTGGGGGACACATGCAGAAGATCATAGCAACTTTGAAATCTAATTTTGGCGGTGGGAGGGCAGACACCATTCAGTTTCTTCCAGAAAAGGCTCCTCTGCTTTCCTACCTAGGAAATTATAGAATGGGCTGTTAGCTTTCTACAAATAAGGTGGGAGAAAGGGAGAGGTTTCAGAGATTAACATAGAGCTTTCCCCTTGTACCTCATTCCAGCCTTCTTTGCCTAGTATCCTCTATTCTGGAACTTCTGTGGTTCAGTTTTTCCAAAGAATAAAATTTCTTTTTTCTCGCGAGCGGAGGTGGATGGTAGAGGTGGTTAGTCACTTGGCTGTGTGGGATAATGGAGAAGGCTCAAGTGGTTCTGCTCCTTCTCTTTTTCCCACCTTGCGTGGTAACTGCCAGAGAGCTGATCCTCACAGGAATTCTGCAGCCTAATACAATTGGCTTCATCTTCACCTTTATTCACTCTGGGCATTTGGGTGATAACTCCTGCATGTCCTTACTGTCTTGGAAAAATTTATGAAAATATGCACGCATTAGCTCTCCCTTTCTCTTTTTTCTTGTAAGTTAGTATTTATTTTATTCCTCAACTGTCTCTTAGAGGGGTTGAGAAGAGATAATGTGTTCAATCTGCCATTTTTAACTGTTTCTAGCATGCATTTTTTTCTAGTGAAAGTATTATAAATGTTGATTAGATGCTTTATAGTACTATTAGTGCTGTTCCTCAGGTATATTGGTATGGGTTAAATAGGTTTCTGTGGCCGACCTGAAAACCTAACTGTATCTATGATTTTCCCCTAGAACTAGAGGTATAATCAAGCCTTTCTGAATTGATTATCTGGAGGAATTTTAACAGACTTAGAGCAAAAACATTTTATCTCTCTCTCTATTTTCCAAATCACATAGAAAATTACTACAAATACTGTATCATCATTGTTGAAGTAAAAGGCTCTAATAATTGTATCAGAAACTTGAATTTTAGTAGAAAGGTTTATTTGTAAAGTTAAAGCTATACAAATTAAAATCAGAAAATTGAATTCTTCAGCCAATATCCTCAAATCTTTTTAGCAACTTTTTTGAAACCAATTTTATAATTAAATTTAAACCCAGTGATAATGGTAGCTGTGGGAAACAGTAATATTTGTTTAACTGTATTTTTTGTTGTTGTTGCTTTCTTTTTCTTACCGTGGACACAACAGAATCTTCTGAAATACTGGACTGAATAAACTAGACCTAGCTAGGTAGACCAATAAAACAATCTTCCAAGTCATGAATGAGTAAAAATAGTCATACAGAGCGCTTGTGTGTGAAAATGCAGCTCAGACTATATATAGTACACAAAGTGCTTGAAAGTAAATGCTGCACCAACTTGGTGTTGGAATTACAGAGACCACTGCAAGTGTAATAGATCCACTGCAGTTGTGAGCTCCAATTTCCAGCCTTCGGCAAGGACATATTCTTCCTGAGGATCACCCTGTTGTGCTGGGGCAGCCTTCCATGAGCACTTCCTCCCCAGTGACCCTGAGAGCCCAGTCTCAAGGGATCTGAGAAAATTAGGAAAACCAGGAATGATTGTTGTAATCTTTTGTGTGGCTGGAACAAGGTAAGGGCAGTGAAATGCAATTATTCCATTGTTTTCCTTCCTTTTTATTTTTCTTTCTCTTTTATTTCTTTTTATAATTATTATTAACCACTCCCTCTCACTCCCCCTACTCCTTGCTTCTGACAGAATATTGACTAGGAACCAGAAGCCCATTTCTGCTTAGCCTTAAGGGCAGCTGTTTATACAGCTGCCCTTACAGTGTTACATAGGTTTACTGTGTCGTATGTCTGTGTAACACTGGATTTGGATCTTGTATTTAGCTGCCAGAAGTGACTGTGATGAAGTAGGAGAGATAAACTGATAGATTGGCTGCCAGAAAGATGTTGGGAATCAATCAGATAAACAGGGTAGAGAAATAGCTTGCTGTTTTCTAGTGATAATAAGACCAGCGGCTTCTGGTCCCTGCATTCTTAAACATAATTGCTGTGGTAATAATGTCCAAAATAAGCAAATGAAAAAACATCACGGGAGGTTTTCTAATTGCAATTGAGATATCCTTTTCCCTTTTGCAATAAAGATTCATCTTTTGGAAGTGAATATTTTTATAAATTTGTTTTACTTCTTACAGTGCCTACTTACATAAACATATGAAATTAGAAAGAGACCTGCTTTCAGAGGGATTTATTTCTGTTTCTTCATCCTCCCACAGGCTTCAGCTATTTGATTTGGTGAAATATCTCTATTGCCACCATGCTTCACCTACAAAATAATGGCTAATTTTTATGAAGAAACAAGTTTTAGGGTCAAACCTGGATTATTGACAGATGATTAGCAGAACTAGTTTATCTTAGCGTCTTCACTTAAATTTCTCTCAGAAGATTTTTGGAATTTTAATCTCTGTTTCTCTTTCTCTGCATATAGTACTTGTAGTTCTATTATCGTAATTTAGGGTTTTTCTCCTTTAGTGTTTAACTTTTAAAACCATTGCTTCTCTTCACCCAGGACTTTTAAGATTCAGTGAAGATTCATAAGTCTGTACGAAAGGTACAGACGTAGATTTCAACTGGGTGCAGTGGAGTCAGGATTAAAATGACAGTAGGAGAGTCATTTAGAATAACTCCCATGGAGTTAATTATATGGGATGAGAGACTAATCTTCTGTGGTATATTTGCAGTATACAAATGACTTTCTTTAGGTTCCCTCTTAACATTTTTTGGCTATGAATGTGTTGGTATCATGTGTGGCTAAATCACTTAATACCAAGCATGGTAGAGTAGCAGGTATGGGAAACAAGAGGATGATGCGCACACTTTTAATTACATACAGTAAAGGCTTTTTGCCTGAGGAAGACCTTTCTGACTGTTGGAGGTTATAGTTCAGAAGTTAACCTTGCACCATTATCCTATTGGTGAGGAGCTGATGCATTTCCCTTTTTGCCACATGGCCCTTCCCACCTGACCTTTTAAAGATTCTCCATTGATATCTATGGAATGAACAAAACTAATCATAAAAACAATGAAGGGAATGTTGCACACTCATTGATGTATTTGAAATGAACTGCAGTACAATAAGTCTTCCAAATGGACTTCTGTTCTCAGCTACTGCTAGAGCCACCTTTTTAAAGATATATAACTATGAAAGGGTTAACGGGAATTCAGTAATGCTCTTGCCACTGTGTTGTCCCTTATTGATTGTAGTTTTAGAGCTGTCACTATGCCATTCAGAATTCCTTCTCTGCCCTTTTAAAACCAGTTGTACTGGAAGATGATAAATAAATTTGTTGCTTTCCTTTTTCCCCTAGCTCCTTCGAGAACTCATAGAACGGAAGACCAGCTCCTTGGATCCCAACGATCAGGTGGCCATGGGAAGGTAATCTAGATACAGCTTTCTGTTCATGCAAGCAATCTATGTAATAGTTTCTCCCCTTGAGTCCTTTTAAGTCTACCTGCAAAGCAGTGATTGGTCCTATAATTATTGAAGTTAAGCAGGATAACAAAAGCTAGAAAGAAAACGTGACTAATTGTTTACCCTACATTGCCTAAAGTACAATTTGAAAAGAAATTATAAAACACCAATGTGTTTGTTTTTTAGAGTTTGTTTTCCCAAGTCTTTCTGATACTCTTTGCTCCCTGGTTTGCGTTGTGATTGTATCCATATCAATCTGTTGACCAGTGGATACAAAGCAGCCACCCAAATGTGAGCTCTCAGCTGTCGGAACATGGCACTGCACACAACAGGTTCCTTGCTTAGTCGAATCTGCTTTGTTAGAGTCTGCCCTAATTTAGACCTCCACCCCTTCAGTAAAAGCTTCAGCACAATTAGAAATGGTACGTGGCAGCATTACCTAGATGTCAGGGCAGAATGTAAAGTAGTGAAGGAAGGCTCTTGTGTGTATGCTTCATCCTGTGGTTGGAAAATAAAAAGGGCATTTAGAGTGCTACCTAATGAATAGTGTACATTTAAATAGCCATGAGCCATAATTTGCAAAAGCACGAAAGGAAACAAAAGCTGCAAGTGCCAGAATGGGATTCTAGGCAGAGCAGCCTTTCGAGAAAGCAATGAAAAATTTGTGTTGATAAAATAATTTTATTTGAGTAAAATATTATTTGAATTTTAGGGTAGGATGTTGTTGATGTTTCGTTTATCTCTGGAATGTTATAGAGAGCTGTTCACTATAAATTTAATGTGATAGAGCAAATTGCATTTAAGTGGTGATTATATTGTACATTTATCTGACTTTACAATAAAATAGATTATGGTAATTAAGATTATATTAAGATTACAGTAATTGGATTTCCCTAGATTTTTTTTTTTTCTGGTGTTGAGTTTTTGTTGTATAAATCAGGTAAGATGACTAGCTGCTGCTGCTGTTTCTCCTTCTTTTTCTTTTTTTCACTTTAGTTCATATGAGCAATTTATGAAGATTTTCTTAGCCTAGTATCCCTTATTGAAAAATTAATTCCTTCGTATCTAAAATGACTGCAGAATATGTGAATCTTGTTTGGATTCTGATCCAAACAAGCCAACTGTAAAATTGAGACATTCCAGGAAATGTGAAGACTGACTGAATATTTGATAATAAAGAATTATTGTTGACTTTTTTTTTTTTTAGATGTGGTAATGGTATTGAGATTATATTGAGGGGAGAAGAGTCCTTATATCTCCTCTTGTATAGCAACACGTACTGAAGTATTTGTAGATGAAATGAAAATTAACAATTTAAAACAAATAAAATTAATTTAAAACAATTGAAAACTAGTATCAGGATCAGTAGTGGATAATTATTTAAAAATTAGCAAAAATTGGAAAGCACAAGAAAAAGCACTGAAGGATTACCAAAGGGAGAGTTAGATTTTAAAAATTCATGCATTCAAACCAACCAGCAATTGCAACATTAGTAATAGAACATGCTGCATAGCTAAAACATTACAAGAAAACTCAAGCAGCTATACTAAATTTGATGGGTTTGCCTGCAGACTGGTAGATTTAGTGCTTGTCACAGCAACTCCAAATACTAAGGAGCATTGTTAACCAAATTTGCTGTAGAATTTCCCAGCTGCCATTTGTTGTTTTACCATAATACAAATCCTGTTCAATTGATTAGTCAGTTTGGCCCCAAACTAGCTTAAGGAACTTGATGTAGGTTGATGATTTCTTTCTGCAGATTGTTAGAATAATTCCAATTTGTCAATATGTATAACTATTTCTGTTAGTGATGATGCATAATATTGCTTGTGAATTTTCCAGGCAGTGGCTTGCAATCCAGAAGTTACGAAGTAAAATCCACAAAAAAGTAGATAGGAAAGCCAGCAAAGGCAGGAAACTTCGGTGAGTTCCTTTTCGGAAAAAATGTCAACATATATCGTATATGTATCTCTTCTCTTGCATTCTGGCTGTTATGTCATTTTTCTTTTTCTTCTGATGATTCTATTTTTAAGGATCAGAAAAATAATATTTGAAGGTTTTTGCAACTCAGTTTTTCTTATTCTAAAATGGAAATACAGTTTCATTGACTTTTGTGCTACTGTTGTGAATGGATGAGTGAAATAATATATGCATTCCTTTGAAAGAGAAAAAATAAGAAAACAAAAGATAGTTGAACTTATATTAATTTTAACAATTAATTTCTATAGAATAATATAAAAATGTTATGGCCAGACGCAATGGCTCATGCCTGTAATCCTAGCACTTTGGGAGGCTGAGGTGGGCGAATCACTTGAGGTGGGAGATCCAGACCATCCTGGCCAATATGGTGTCTCTACTGAAAATACAAAAATTAGCCAGGTGTGGTGGTGGGCTTCTATAGTCCCAGCTACTTGGGAGGCTGAGGCAGGAGAATCACTTGAACCCAGGAGGCAGAGGTTGCAGTGAGCCAAGATCGTGCCACTGCACTCCTGCCTGGGCTACAGAGTGAGACTCCATCTAAAATAATAATAATAATAAAAATAAAAATGTTACTGTCTTATTGGTCCATTTTCATGAGCCATATGTGCACACAGTATGCTAAAAAGATATTAAGTGAAGGACTACAGGGAATGTTAACAAAGTTTTTAAATGAGAGGAAAAATAAAATGTTTATGAGAAAATAGAGAAATTTCTGACTTTAGGAAATCCCTCCCCTGTGAGCTCTTTAAGGAGTTTTATAAGGGTACACATAAAAGAAGGAACAAAGTAGAAACTGACCTCGCTATACTGTTAGACTTGGTAACTGTCGTGTGTGTGTGTGAAACACAGTATCATCACACAAAGTCTCAGTGTCAAAGAAACTGCCTGTAATTCAGGTGCACACTGAGAGAAAATCTTAAACTTGTTTTAGGACAGTTTCAGGCAGGTAGTTAAACCCACATCCTTATTAGAACCTGCCTGTCATTAAATTCCCTTTAGACAAATGTGGGTCTGATTTTTAAAGATCTTCGGAGAAGTAGATTTTCTCAGTTACTTTAATTAACTTGTTTTAGTATTTAACACAACTCATCAGGAAATGCTGATTTTTCTTTAACTTTGCAAAAGTACACAGTATCATCAACTTTGCAAAAGTATCATCCTTTAATTTAGGGTCGCTTTTTTTAAATCTCAGGTTAAATTGTTAGAATTTGCTTACCTCTTTTTATATCTTGAAATTTCCAAATCTTCATAGTTCTCTAAGTTCATTTTTAGAGGTAAAGAGCATGGACTTAAGACCCAGACTGCCTGAGTTTGAATCCCGGCTTTGACATTGATTAGTAGCTACTTTGGGCAAGGCCCTTTAACTCTGTGCTAGTTTCTTCATCTGTAAAATGGATATGATAATATACCAGCCTTGAAGGGTTACTGTGAGGATTAAATGAATAGTATATGTATGGCTCTTAGAATAGCACCAGGTACATAGTAAGCACTATGTAAGTGTTTATTGCCATTACTACTGTCATTATTATTGCTACCAGTATTCCAAGGTTGGGTCAGTCTCTTTTCCTCGTGTTCATTTATTTGTTTACTGACACGTCTCTTCTGTACCTGTCTCCCCCAAGCCCACTTCAAGGATTTAAAGAAGAATGTTACTAATAGTACTTCATAGGTGACTAGGCTGAATGATTATCTTATTCTTTATTTTGGGGATCAAATTTTTCTCCAGTAGTATACTTTTAAAATTGTAATTTTATGAGGACATAAATGTTCTCTAGAAGGAAGAGCTTACGATTTCAAATCACAAGACTTGCGTTCAAATCCTGGCTCTGTCTGGTGATATGATTTTGGTGGTTCTTTATTCTCTGGGCCTTACTTTTCTCATTTACTAAGTGGAGATAATAGTCCCTGCTTTGGGGATTTGGTATGGGAATTAAATGAAATCATGTGCAAATATCTGGTACATAGATTTATTAGTTTGAAAGGAAGAAAACCAGGATTTTGTTTTAATAGCAACTGCTTTTTATATTAATGATTCCACTAGCTTCATTAAACTGTTGATTACAGGTATGTGTCAGTGCAATTAGATACCTTTGCTTTTGCAGCATTTCGATAGCAGTGGAGATCCCCACATTCTCATCTATCCAGTGGCAGTAAAATCTTATTCTGGCAAGAGGCATTCTTTTTAAACAGGGTTAAACATGAAAATATTAAATAATAACTGGTTTTAGTGTCCTTCACCCTCTAAGAAGATGGTCATTAGGTGGTAGTTAAGACCCAGTCTGCCCTCAGGGAGCATACACATCATCTGTGGTATATGTGGAGGATTGGTTCCAGGACGCACAAACACTCCCACACCCCCACCCCTGCAGACACCAAAAATCTACAGTGCTCAAGTTCCTTATATAAAATGGCGTAGTAGTTGCATATAACCTACACGCATCCTCCCTATACTTTAAATCGTCTCTAGATTACTTATAATCCCTAATTCAATACAAATGCCATGTAAATAATTGTTACACTACACTGTTTAGGGAATAATAACAGGAAAAAAAATTGGGACATATTCAATATAGACACAATCATTTATGTCTTAAGTATTTTTGATCCATGGTTGATTAAATCTGTGGATGCTGAACCCACAGAATCAGAAAGCCAACTAGTCTGGAGAGGGTGGCAGACCCTAGCTGACTGAGGTACTGTGTGGGTGGTGTAGCAGTTGAAATAATCCTGCTCCACCCTTGAGGGATGCAGACCGCTCAGGAAGACTTGCACAAGAAGACATCCTCACTGAGCCTTGAGAGATTAGTGGGTGTTTGCCCAGTGAAAGGCAAAGAGAATGTGTGCAAAAAAGTTTGTAAGCTTGAGAGAGCGTGGGGCCCATTTTGGGAACTGTAATTAATTTGTTTTGGCAGAGGCTTTTGTAGCAAACTGGGATTTGAACTAATTGGTCTGATTCCAGAGTTCTTCTAACCTCTGGCTGTTGAGTTGTTTCACTGGCAGGACCAACTGGCCTATACAGGCACCAAAAGTGAATATGAGAGAATGGCAGGAGATAAGGCTGCATGCATGGGTGAATGATAGATCATGGCCATGTTAAGAATTTTGGACTTTACTCTGTAGGCTGTAGTGAGTCATTGAAAGATTTTAGGCAAGGCCGGGCGTAGTGGCTCAAGCCTGTAATCCCAGCACTTTGGGAGGCTGAGACGGGTGGATCACGAGGTCAGGAGATCGAGACCATCCTGGCGAACACGGTGAAACCTCGTCTCTACTAAAAAAATACAAAAAACTAGCCGGGCGAGGTGGTGGGCGCCTCTAGTCCCAGCTACTCGGGAGGCTGAGCCAGGAGAATGGCGTGAACCTGGGAGGCGGAGCTTGCAGTGAGCTGAGATCTGGCCACTGCACTCCAGCCCGGGCGACAGAGCGAGACTCCGTCTCAAAAAAAAAAAAAGAAAGATTTTAGGCAGAGGAATATTGTTATCACATTCACATTTTAGAAAGATGATTGGCTGGGCGCAGTGGCTCACGCCTGTAATCCCAGCGTTTTGGGAGGCTGAGACAGGTGGATGGCTTGAGGTCAGGAATTTGAGACCAGCCTGGCCAACATGGTGAAACCTCGTCTCTACTAAAAATACAAAAATTAGCCAGGTATGATAACATGTGCCTGCAGTCCCAGCTACTCCAGAGGCTGAGGCAGGAGAATCACTTGAACCCAGGAGGCAGAGGTTTCAGTGAGCAGAGATCATGCCACTGCACTCCAGCCTGAGTGACAGAGCAAGACCTCGTCTCAAAAAAAAAAAAAAGAGATAATTGTAGGAGATTTTCTATAAAGGACTGGAAAGTTATGAGAGCGAGGCCTGAAAGGAATAGGAGATGACAGATTGAGAGACATTTATACAGGTGAGTAGTTCTTTCTTAGGAGTGGCCGCACATGAAGAGGTAAAGGAAAGTGAGAAGGTTGGAATGACTCCTAGGGTTTCAGGGAACTAGATAGGTCTTGGTAGTAATCATTGATATGTGTAAAAGAGGGGCTGCAAGGAGAACATCTTTTTTGTTGTTGTTTTTTGAGGGAGGGAGTGGATTCAGTTTCTGACCCTTCAGAAATCCAAGTTGAGAGATTTTTCAGTCGAGAGGAGGATGTAGGTATTTATTAGTTGATAGGTTGGCAACAGCTTAATTGCTGTTTCCCAGTGAGAGTACAGTGTGACAAGAATACAGAGTGACAAGAGTAGAATCCTGAAGAATGTCAACATACGTGAGATAGACAGGGTAAGAGGAGCTCGTAAAGAATGCTGAGGAACAGTGGCCATTGAGGGAGGAGGGCAGGAGGAGGTTAGTGACAGAGGTGAATACAGGACAGTGTTTAGTAAGGGGTCAGGAGAGCCTGGTGCATCAGAGAATTCACAAAGGGCAGCATCATTTCATTTGTGATCACATTTCTTCACGTGAAATGCCTTTGGTTACTGAAGAATTCCAGAAACCTCAAACTAAAACTTTCCATACTTAAAAGGCCTCTAGAATTTCTGTGTCAACTTTTACTGTCTTGATTGATTTGTTTCATAAAAGCCTTTTGGAATCCAGTTGTAGATGGAATGAGAGAAATAGAAAACCACCACTAGGGAAACCCCACCCTAATAATTTTTGCAGACAAGGTCCACCCATAGATGCTAAAATCTATGGGCAAAAGTTTGAGGAGAAACTGTATTTATATGGTCTCTGAGTATCTCCCCCAAGATATTTGTCCATTACAAAGAGAAACATAGTGGCTTTGCAATAATCTAGCAGATGCCACCTTAACCAAGTGTTCAAGGTGAACAGCACCAGTAAAGAGACATATCCACACCCCCTCTGTCTTCAGTAGAAAGATAAAACACCATTTCTGTGGTATTCTTGCCAAAAAATGCCTAACCGTAATCTCATCATAAAACAGCATACAAATCCACATTGTGAGACACTCTACCAAATAACTGACCTGCACTCGTCAAGTGTCAAAATAATGAAAAAACAAGGACTGAGGGACTGTCACAGATTGCAGAAGACTAAGGAAACATCACAGCGAGGTGTAATGTGGGGTCTTAGAAGCCTAAAATTATTACAGAACAAAAAGGTTTTAATATGAGTTCATGTGTGTTGAATTGGTTTTGGTTTTGTCATCTGTACTCACCTGGCTCATCTTGAGACCATAAATGTGAGGATGTGGTCAGAATCAGGGAGTAGTCTTTACTCAGCAATAGCATAGCAACTGACATCTCCAGAAATCCCTGGTCAGGCACTGCTGAGCAATTTATATGCAGAGGCAGAAAGAGCACAAGCTCTGGAGCCAAACTTCCTAGGTTTGAAAGCTGACTTTTCCATTTCCCAGCCTTGAGACTTTGGACAAATTTCTTTACATCTCTGTGCTTCAGTGTCCTCATCTGTGAAAGGAGTATAATCATAGAAGTGACATTTCATAGGGTTATTATGCAGATTAAATGAGCTAATTCATGTGAAGTAACATTGCCAGCATTACATAGTAAGTAGCAAACTGGGATTTGAACTAATTGGTCTGATTCCAGAGCCTGCTCTTCTTTTTTTTTTTTTTTGAGACGGAGTCTCGCTCTGTCGCCCGGGCTGGAGTGCAGTGGCCGGATCTCAGCTCACTGCAAGCTCCGCCTCCCGGGTTTACGCCATTCTCCTGCCTTAGCCTCTGGAGTAGCTGGGACTACAGGCACCCCGCCACCTCGCCCAGCTAGATTTTTGTATTTTTTAGTAGAGACGGGGTTTCACCGTGTTAGCCAGGATGGTCTCGATCTCCTGACCTCGTGATCCGCCCGTCTCGGCCTCCCAAAGTGCTGGGATTACAGGCTTGAGCCACCGCGCCCGGCCGAGCCTGCTCTTCTAATCTCTGGATATTGAGTTGTTTCACTGGCAGGACCAACCCTATACAGGCACCAGAATGATGCCTTGGCTACCTTAGCATCCTTTCCTAAGGGGTTAAACCAAGTGGCCCTCCCAGGCTAGATGAGAATATTATAAACAACTTTCTAGGGTTAGACTTCAAGAACAGACAGTGTACGCCAGCTATCATCACTGATACTAGGGCCCAACGCTGAGCAATTTTTGCTCCTTGTTTGTGATAGGGTTGTACGTGTAAGACTTCCAGAAATGTAGCAAAGATGAACATTACCTTCTATAAACAGTTTAAATAATAACGCTTCATTAGTTCAAATGATACAGTCTGGTCAGACTTGCTAATTGGATGCTAGAAAATAACGTTTTTTAAAAAAACAAATATTTTGGTTTTTGGAAATACAGTAATTATAATTATTGATTATCAGTATTCTAATTAGCATTATATATAAGTGGATTTAGTTATGATTTAATCAGAAATCATAATGTAAGTGGATCAAACTCCCGAGCCTTTAATAATATGATGTCTTACTGTGTTGGTCTGTTCTTCCACGACAAAATAATATTTATCTTTTCTTAGTATGGTTGGTAAAAGGTGATTTAATATTACAACATACAGCCATTTTCAGTAGTATTGAGATTAGATGAATATGTTATGCTAAGTACAGATTACTAAACAGTCTTTAATCTGATTTCTTCCTAAAGCCTGTATTTCATCATGTAGTTAATAGTTATTAACTATATTGTATTAAATGTAAAGATATTCTACAGAGCAGTGCCATCTAATAAAAATATTAATATATATTTTTATTATTTAATATTATTATTTAATATTATATATGCAATTTTAAATGTTCTGGTAGCCACATTGAAAAAGTGAAAAGTAAAAGGTGAACTTGATTTTAATAACAAATTTCATTTAACCCAATATATAAAAATATTATTTCAAAAATTTATTATTTTAAGAATTATTGATGACATATATTATTTTTTTGTCCCAAGTCTTCAAAATCTGGTTTGTATCTTATACTTAATTACAGTACATCTCAATTCAGACTAGCCCCACTTCAAATGCACAGTAGCCACGTGTGGCTAGTAGCTACTGCATTGCGTAACACAACTGTAGGATATAGTTCATAGTCTTGGTCTAGAAAGTGAATTAAACCCATCTGTGGACACAGCCAAGAATAGTAATCATACTTTCAGATGGACACTGAAGTTTAGTGAGGCCTAAGGACATTAAAAGATATATTTAATTAACAGTATTTTTGCTTTATATTTAAATAAAAAGTTATATAAATATTTGTGCTCATACATTGACACAACTTTTGGGAGGGCATTTTGACTCAGTCAGGTTTACATATGCGTACCTTTCAACTCAGCAATTTCACATCTAAGGGTTATGTACTGGCCAGGCTCAGTGGCTCATGCTTGTAATTACAGCACGTTGGGAGGCTGAGGTGGGAGGACCACTTGAGCTTAGGAATTTGAGACCAGCCTGGACAACATAGCAAGACCCTCTCTCTACAAAAAAAAAAAAAAAAAAGGTTTAAAAATTAGCCAGGCATGGTGGCACACACTTCTAGTCCCAGCTTCTTGGTGGTGGTGGTGGGGGCTGGGAGGCAGAGGTTGGGGGATGGCTTGAGCCCGGAAGGTCAAGGCTCTAGTGAGCCGTGATCGCACCACTGCACTCCAGCCTGAGCAACAAAGCAACACCCTATCTCAAAAAACAAAACAAAACATCACCAACAAAAGACAGAGATCTTTTTTCATTTTATAAAAAGTGAAGAATTAGACTGGGTGTGGTGGCTCATGTGAGGCCTGTAATCCCAGCACTTTTGGAGGCCAATGCAGGTGGATCACTTGAGTCCAAGAGTTCGAGACCAGCCTGGGCAACATGGTGAAACCCCATCTCTACTGAAAATACGCATATTAGCTGGGCATGGTGGTGCACTCATGTAGTCCCAGGCACTCAGGAGGCTGAGGTGGGAGGATGGCTTGAGCCTGCGAGTCAGACGTTGCAGTGAGCCGAGATAGCACCACTGCATTCCAGCCTGGGTGACAGTGAATCCCTGTCTCAACGACAACAACAACAAAAAAGTGAAGAATTAGAAGCAATGTATATGTTCAAAAATATGAAAATATGGTACTTCTGTTCCTACGGTTATAAGCAGCCATTTATAAATTGTTTATGGGACATTGCTTATAAGGCTAGGTGAGAAAAGAATTCATTCAAAATTATATGAATATATATGTAAAAGGATCATTATGTGAAACAAACATAACAACAATTGTCTATAGGTAGAAGGATTTTGTGTGGGATTTGTTTTTGTTTTTTAGATAAGCTTATACTCTGTAGTGAGCCGTGATCACACCACTACACTCCAGCCTGAGCTACAAAACCCAGACCTGAGGGCTCACTGCAGTCTCAACCTCCTAGGCTTAAGCAATCCTTCCACCTCAGCCTCCCGAGTAGTTGGGACTATAGGCATGCCACCATGCCTGGCTAGTTTTCTTACTTTTTAATTTTACTTATTTACTTTTTTGAGACAGAGTTGTGCTCTGTCGCCCAGGCTGGAGTGCAGTGGCCTGATCTCGGCTCATTGCAACCTCCACCTTCTGGGTTCAAGCGATTCTCCTCCCTCAGCCTCCCGAGTAGCTGGGATTACAGGCGCGCACCACCACGCCCAGCTAATTTTTGTATTCTTAGTAGAGACAGGATTTTGCTGTGTTGGCCAGGCTGGTCTTAAACTCCTGACCTCAGGTGATCCACCTGCTTCAGGCTCCTAAAGTGTTGGGATTATAGGCATGAGCCACTGCACCAAGCCAGTTTTTTTACTTCTTGGTTTTTATTTGTTTGTTTTATTTTTGAAACAAAATATCTCTCTGTCACCCAGGCTGGAGTGCAGTGACGTGATCTCGGTTCTCTGCATCCTCCATCTCCCGGGTTCAAGAGATTCTCCTGCCTCAACCTCCCTATTTACTGGGATTACAGGCATGTGCCACCACACCCGGCTAATTTTTGTATTTTTAGTAGAGACGGGGTTTCAACATGTTGGCCAGGACGGTCTTGAACCCTGACCTCAGGTGATCTGACCCGCCTCCGGCCTCCCAAAGTACTGGGATTACAGGCGTGAGTCACCGTGCCTGGCTAGTTTTTTTTACTTTTTGTAGAGACGGGGTTGTGCTATGTTGCCCAGGCTGGTCTTGAACTCCTGGGCTCAGGCGATCTTCTGCCTGGCCTCTCAAAGTGCTCAGGTTATAGGCATGAGCCACTGTGCCAAGCCAACTGTATGTGTTTTCTGTGTGGGGTTGTTTTTTTTTTTTTTTTTTTTTTTGTATTTTATACCTTTTGTATTACTTTTTTTCTGTTGATGTGGGAGTACAGACAGGGTCTTACTATGTTGTCCAGGCGGGTTTTGAACTCCTAACTTCAAGCAATCCTTCTGCCTCAGCCTCCCAAAGTGCTGGGATTACAGGCATGAGCCACCGCACCCTTGCCACTATTACTTGTATAAAAGGGACAATCTTATCAGTATTATTCTTATAAAATTCATTTGTTGAAATAAAGAATTACCTTTGGGAGGCTGAGCTGTGGGTGATATAATAAATAATTAAATTATTTGATAGAAGTATAGAAGTGTTCCTAAAGCTTTAAAATATTATGTATTGAAGACATGAAAATACCACATTTTGTTTATGGATAGTGTTTTGCCCTAGGAGAGTTTTTTGGGTTAGAATTGTATTTTATGTATATATAGAGGGCACATTATAATGAGTAGAAAAGGATACCCTTTTGAGTTATCTTTGGTATGATTTGGACTGTATAAGGTCATGTATTTTCTAGAGAATCTCAAACACATCATACAAAATATTTTTTTTTGCAGTTGGTGGGAAATGTAGGTGATGTAACTTCAATAGTACCTAGACTGAAGACCTAGGAATCAAACTTACTGTGAATTCAGTTGTGTTTCTCCATTTAAAGGTGGGGGGAATGAAAGACCCACTGGATCTAGTGCATGGAGATAACGTGGAATTGCAGACCCCTTTTCTGACTTGGGGAGCCAGTGGCAGTGTGGATGGTGTTGATGAGGTGTTGCATTCAGATGCTATACCACTACCTTTGCTGCTGCCAGTAGATGACTTTTATGACATCTATTAAAATGAAAAATGCTTAAGGTATATGTAGAGGAAGAAAATGAGGTAGTCAATTCTTCATTGTCTTTAGTCTGGAATAATGTTTAAGGGTTGTATATTGCTCAAAAGCACAAGTGTACCTATTCTTTTTTGAGGCTGTTCTATAAATGAATCTGTGTTGAACTGTCATTTACAATATGCTGTTATCAGACTTTTCTCCTGTAGCATTAACGAAAATGGGAAAAATGTACAGTCAGCCCTACATATTTGTGAGTTCCACGTCTGCAGATTCAACCAACCAAGGATTGAAAATATTCAAGCCTGGGGAAAGGAGTGTTGTGTCTCTACCTGTGAACAAGTGCAGACTTTTTTCTTGTCATTATTCCCTAAACAATACATTATAACAACTGCTTACGTAGTATTTACACTGCATTAGGTATTTTAAGTAATCTAGAGATGAGTTAAGTATATGGGAGGGTGTGTGTAGATTACATGCAAATACTGTGCCATTTTATATAAGGAACTAGAGCATCCGTGGATTTTTTTTTATCCATGAGGAGTCCTGGAATCATTCCCCCACAGATCCCATAGGATGGCTGTAGTTGGTCATCCCAGTGACAGTGGTAAGGGCCTATGAATTTTTCCCTATCCCACTTTGTAGCCAGATGTTCCAGTGATCGGTTCTGGAGTTTGTTAACTCACGGAATGTGTTTCCTCTCCTAGGTTAATAGTTACTAATGTTGCTGCCTCTTTGCTTCCTGCTTTATTTAGGTTTCATGTCCTTAGCAAGCTACTGAGTTTCATGGCACCTATTGACCATACTACAATGAATGATGATGCCAGGTGAGTAATAGATTAATTATGTGTCTCAAATGGCTTCATGACAGCCTGATATTGACCTGCTCTACAGCCTTCGCCCTCTCCATTTCTTCTTATCAGTTAACCATTTGTCATTGGCATCATAGTAGGGATCACATCTCTTCACCCTCATAATTACTATAAAACCAAACCAAAATCTTGCATAAATATCAGTGCTGCCTTTGGTGGTTTGTTTGGTTTTCCTGTTTTGTTGTGAGCTTTAGCCCAGCTCTCTGGGACATCTGAGCTCTCTAGGACAGGGCAGGCGGCCCATGTTCTTGCCGTTTGTACTTGGGGCTGTTGTGCATATGCTTTCCTTTTGAAAGTGGCTCTAGCGAGTGCTCTGGAGATGTGCATATGTTGTATTTATTGGGGATTGTGAGTGTTTTTATAAAAGATATGTATGCTTATTTTATAAAGCTGAAACGAGAGAAATACAGAAAAAAATGTATCCTCATGATATTGCTATTCAGAGATAACCTTTGTAAAATAACAGTTTCTTCTGTATCTATTAATCAGCATTCTATAATGAAGAGCTTCCTCTTCTCCCTCATTTATTTACCATTTATTTATTCATTTATATCAATATGCACTCATGTTTTCGATGAGTTATATTTATTTTGATGTTAAAATTGTCCCAGATAGTGGAAGTGCCTTCAAACTGGCTTGTGTCCTTCAAAGTTGTCTTCAGTCATTCTTTGAGTACTTCCTTACTTTCTGGCACAACAAGATGTTTAATGCTCATCTTAGACTTTCCATCTTCCAGCCCTGAAATCAGTCTTTCTTGAAGGAGCCCTGGTTCTTTTTAGTGGATTGTGGTATTTAGAAACCAGTATCGAGGTACTAGGGGTGCTTCTTGTTAGTGAGTGTTGCTATTTCTAGGCCTGTCAGGAGAGAGAGAAGTGTACGTGTATATACTCGCACATACACAGAAGACAGCCACTTTTAACATCCCACAGTATTTCACTTCAGCTTTTATAAGTTCCCTTTCAGTATGTTCCTGTTTTTCTTTTTTATATTACTGAAATTATATTCGGGAAATATTTTATATACTAAGAGCGTTTTCATGTCATTAAAATAATTAACTTTTTTAAATGACCAAATAATATTGTTATAATATTTATTTAGCCATTCACTAATTGTTGGACATAATGCTTGAGAAGCATTTTTAAACATATTTACCAAGTGAAATTATTGGTCATAATATAGGCACAGGTAGTTTTTGCCAGTTTTATCCCTCAAACTACATATAACCGTTTTATTTGAGAGTATTTTGTTAGCTACCAAATGCCATCAGATTTTCCACCCCTTGTCTGGAAAGTATGAGATCTGCAAATTTTGACAAACACTGTTACTAGTTTTTATTTGGTTTATTCAGTATTTTGAGCACAAAACAGCCTTTGTATAGTTCTGAGTACATTTATATCTGGCCTTGTGACCCCATCTGCTATCCTGTACTTTGCAAGTGAATGTCTAGATATGGCCATGGTTTTTTGTTCATTTCTGGATCCAGCCTGTTTAAAAATTTCAGAGTAAAATGAGTGCATCTTAGATTCCCTGTCAGGATGCCATGAAAAAATTACATCAAGAAGAAAGCAGAACTAGATTTTGAAAATTAAATCAAATCCTTTAAGGTTACATTATTATCCCAGGCATAAAATGAAACCTGATTTAGATATTAGTGGCATCTTTTGATCATAGTACTATAAAATCATTCAGAAATCAACTTTATCCCATTCTTAGTTGGAATTTTACTTGAATCCCTTGAGGGGTACTTAGTTTTTCCAGACTCTTACCAATATTAACTCCTAATTTTTGAAGGTCTACTATTTGCTAGACATAAAAATTATTTGAAAATGACTCTATGAGAATTAATTTGGGTATGGTCTATAAAAAATATAAAACCTGACTACAGAGGCATAAGGAAATGGAAGTTCATCTTTTTGACAGGATAATTCTAGGGATGGTAGGCAATTGTTGGCCATGGCTTTTGCTTCTCAGTGGTGTTAGGACCAACATCTCTTGGTCTTTCCCCCGTGGTCGCAAGATGGCTATTGCAACTTAGGCCATCAAACATGCATTCAAGGCAGGAAGAAGAGGAAAGAGCTGTGCCAGCCATACCTGTTTGTTTTTAGTCAGAAAAGTAAAAGCTTCCCCAGAATTCCCTTCAGTAAACTTTTTATATTTCATTGGCCAGAACTGTGTTACGTTGCCACTCCAGGTAGAGCAGGCAAGGGAGAAGGGGTTAGGAATGTGTTTGCTGGGTGACAGTCCTTGTGACATTTATAAGGAAAAAGGACTAATCCCTTGTGGACTGATTTCTAATTACCAGCATTGTTCTCCTGCTGGTTTAGCTACTTAAGGAATGTGATAATGTTCTTGTAGCTGGAGAACTGAACATTTGTTTTTACCAAAGTGCACACCATTCTCATTGTGTTTCCTAAGGATAGGGAGATGTGTCCATATCAACTGCTCGTGCTTTATGGTTTGAATAGGCTAGATTAACCATGGGTACGGTAAATAGGCACTAACTCTGTCTCCTGGTATCAAAATTTTTAGGGCCAGTAGTTATTGTTAACTTTTAAGTAAGAAGGAAGCAGTAATAGCTTATCCTCCTTTGTTTTTCTTTAGTGGAAAAACGAAAGTGGAAGTAATCTAGTACCGTTCTATTCTGTGTCCCATTTGTACACCACAAATAGGAGGCTTTCATAATTGTTAGAATATCAGTATCACTGCATGCTACTTTTCCTCAAGTAAATAGTTTTGCTTTTCCTAAGTGATACATATGTCACTCTTGGTGTGCTGGGGGCATAGAGAATTTTTTTAAATGATTTTAAGGTAGTGAAGGACTTTATAAGCATGACTACAGGGCCAGAAGCTATAAGGTAAAGTATTAATAGACCTGATTACGTAAAAGTCACATTGAAAAATACATCAGAAACAAAGTTAATAGGTAAATGATGAACTTGAACAAAAAAATTCCAGCAGATGACATATTTTTCTACTATGTAAAGAGTTTTTACAAATCTCTAAGAATATCCCAGTAACAATAATGGACACAGCATGTCAACAAGCAGACTTAAAAATCAAATCAGAAAAATTTCAAGGGCCAAAAACCATAAGCACTTTCAACCTAATTAAAGAAATGCAAATTATTATAATGAGATTTCTTTTTATTATTTTTTTTGAGACAGAGTTTTGCTCTGTCACCCATGCTGGAGTGCCATGGCACTATTTGGGCTCACTGCAACCTCCGCCTCCTGGGTTCAAGTGATTCTCCTGCCTCAGCCTCCCAAGTAGCTGGGACTACATGTGTGTGCCACCATGCATACCCCGCTCCTTTTTCTTGTCCTTATTCAGTTGGAAAATATTAAAAGGATTAGTAATACCCATTGTTGATGGTGGAAGGAAAAATGCACTTTTGCATACTGTTGTTGGAAATGTAATTGGCAAAATCTTTTGGGAGGACTATTTGACATTGTGTTTCCAACTTTTTTTTTTTTTTGAGATGGAGTCTTGCTCTGTTGCCCAGGCAAGAGTGCAGTGGTGCAATCTCAGCTCACTGCAGTCTCCGCCTCCTGGGTTCAGCAGTTCTCTTGCCTCAGCCTCCCATTGGTCAGGCTGGTCTCTAACTCCTGACCTCAGGTGATTTACCTGCCTCAGCCTCCCAAATTGCTGGGATTACTGGCGTGAGCTACCATGCCTGGCCCTGTTTCTGATTTTTGAATGTTTCTGTTAACACAGAAAAATCTACTTGTAGGAGATAGCCATTAATAGTTGCCAAATACATTTGTGTCAAGGATCTTTATTGCAGTATTGTCTATAGAAAAATAAAAAATCCAAATGACCCAATCTAGATAATCACGGTAAAATCATTCAATGAATTTATTACTTTTTTTTTTCTTAATAGAGACAGGGTCTCACTGTATTTTCCCGGGCAGGAATGCAGTGGTGCAATCATAGCTCCCTGCAACCTCCAGTTCCTGGGCTCAAGGGATCCTCCCACCTTAGCCTCTTGAGTAGCTGTGACTAACAGGTGCACACCACCACACTCCACTAATTTTAATTGTGGTAAAATACATGAAACAAAATGTTCTGCCCTTTTGATTTCTTGTTCCCAGAGGCACCTGCTCTTGTGGTTCTTAGCTTACCGGCATCTGGAAGTAGAAGCCCTCTTGTTTTCCTTAGTTGCTCATTGGTTCCAGTTTATCCTTCCACACGTGCCTAAATTGGATTAATCCTCAGTGGTTTTGGTGGGGGTGGTGTGTCCAGTTGCATATCCTTGAATTCCCCCCATATCCCTTTTCCAGTTTGGACTCAGTACATTTGCCCTTGGTTGACTTAAATTGAAACTGGAACGTAGCTCATTAAGGGAGAGAGAGAGATCTTTAACATAGGATATTATCCTGTTAGTGTATCCTGGTGGAGAAAGAAATGTTACCTTTGAAAGGATAGTGGCATCTTCATTTTGTTCTCCTGTTGTGTGGTCTGAGTAGTGTTACCTATTTAGTTAATTTCTGCTGATACAAATTCTTTTCTCACGCTAGGAATTTTTCTCTTCAAGTGCTCTTTTTTTTTTTTTTTTTTTTTTTAACTTAAAATGTAAAGTGGCCAAGTTGTGTCCCTGTGTTACCAAATTTCCCTTTGGGGCATTTCCTTCTAGGTAGATGCTGGATATTGATTTAATGACTTTGGATCTCCTTTGTTAGTGGAAATCTCATGCAATCCCTGATAGTTTCTATGTGCTGGTCTAGTAGATCTTTACTCTTCTCCATTATGAGGTTTACAGGTGGTTTGTATTGCATGCCTGATGAGCATTCCCAATATTGAGAGAAAACAAAATAAAGCCAAATTTGTCCGTGTATTATGTGTTTGCCTGCAAGGGAGGTGGTTACCATGAGCCTAAAAATGATCCCTGGCTTTGTTAAACCCCTGATGCTCTTGACATGGGGAAGCTTAGCTCCCAGGACAGCGTCATCTTTTTTTTTTTTTTTTTTTTTTTGAGACAGAGTCTCGCTCTGTCACCCAGACAGTGGCATAATCTCGGCTCACTGCAGCCTCCACCTCCTGGGTTCAAGTGATTCTCCTGCCTCAGCCTCCCGAGTAGCTGGGACTACAGACACGCGCCACCATGCCTGGCTAATTTTTATATTTTTAGTAGAGATGGGGTTTCACCATGTTGGCTAGGATGGTCTGGATCTCTTGACCTCGTGATCTACCTGCCTCGGCCTCCCAAAGTCCTGGGATTACAGGCGTTAGCCACCACACCTGGCCTACAGCGTCATCTTTAAGAGGCAGAGGATCGCTTGTTTCTGTAGAGCCAGAGCTATTGGTGGCCTAAGGAGAAGAAAAGGCTTGACATCTCATTGGTAGAGAATCCTCTCAGCATATCATCACCAGCAAAAGCAGGTCAGTACTTTACTTGCATGATTTGCAGGGCTGTTGTTTACTTGTCTATTGAAGTTATTCTAAGCTCATCAAGGACCTTTTAGAAACAGTGCTTACATTGGGTAATATGGAATCCCACCCGCCCCATGCCATTAGACCAGAGGGAGTATGATGTGACCATTAAACATGCTATATGCACATATCAAAGTATCACCTGCACCCCATAAATATGTACACATATTATCTATCAATACAGAGAAAGAAAAGCCAGTATTGGATACCGATATGGTTACTGATATGGTTTGGATTGGTGTCCGTGCCAAATCTCATGTTGAAATGTCATCACCAGTGTTGGAGGTGGGGCCTGGTGGGAGGTGACTGGATCATGGGGGTGGATTTCTCATCAGTGTTTTAGCACCATTCCCCTGGTGCTGTTCTCATAACAGTGGGTTCTTGAGAGATCTGGTTGTTTAGCCATGTGTGGCTTCTCCCCTGTCCCCACTCTCTCTCTTGCTCCCGCTCTGGCCATGTGAGGCGTCTGCTCCCCCTTCACCTTCTGCCGTGATTGTAAGCTTCCAGAGGCCTCATCAGAAGCTGGACAGATGCCTGCTGCCACACTTCTTGTACAACCTGCACAACTGTGAGCCAATTAAACCTCCTGTCTTAATAAATTACCCAGCCTCAAGTATTTCTTTACTGCACCGCAAGAATGGCCTAATACACATGCATTCCAAAAATGAAAATAAAATAAAATAAATGCAGATGATCTGTCACTATAGTTCTAACAAAGTGAAGAATTTGGGGTTATGGAAATAAGCATCTGCTTTTTGCCTGTGTTTCTGACAGACCCTCTGAGGCAGACTAAGTTAATTGTCATTTGTTCTGTGGATATAAGTCAGTAAAATGCTAGTGTGACAAGAGAAACAAATACTGACTGAGACACCTGAGACAGGAAGAGATGTGTTCCTCAGAACTGGCCACTGACTCAGATTTGGGAAGGGGCATCCATGTGAACCTGCTCTGTTGGCATGGGCTTTGGCTGTCAGGATGGAAAGGGTCTGGTGACAGCAGTCAGCTTGATGCATGTCAAAGAAAATAGGTGTTTGCCTTGCATTAAATGCTGCTTCAAGGAGAGGTTATTAGATAGATTTGACTCTGGTACTGTTAAAAGTGTAGGTATTGAATTTTTCTAAGTAGATTTCCCCCCTTATTCCAAAAATGGTAGCAAGATTAATATTTTGTAGGTACTCCATTCCTTTGCACATAACTTAAATAAATTCTCAATATGTACAGCAAGGGTTTCAATTTTAGCTCCCTATTCTGTCCCCCAAAATAAAAAACCACCTTTCCCACTCCTTTTATAAAGCTGCTGGCATTGAAAAAGAGCAAGGAGAGGATCCTTTAATGATAAGTACTGAGCACCAAATACATTATTGTTTTACATCTGGAGTTTTAGAAAAGAAATGTACAAATGTAATCCAGCCTTGTAAAGTGCTTTGTCAACATCATTGCCACGTTGTTCTTGAGATGCCTTGGTCTAATAGGATTTGTACAGGCAATTTATCTTCGGCTTGCCATTTTTGTGTATGGGTCTGCACCCTAAATATGGGCATACTCTACCACTCTACTGATGATATTCTTTTCCCCCATTTGGTAACCCAGAGGTTAGTTAAACCATTTCTTGCTCCCCGCTACCTATATTTAATAGGAATATGCACTGAATCATGGTGAGATATTCTGGTATAGCTTGCTCAGCATTTGAGAACACATCAGTTAATAACCCCTGAAATACCCTCCATAGAGCATTTTCTGTTGGTTAAAAACTTGCAAGCAAGAATGGTTAAAGTGCAGATGTTTTCTCTGAGGCTTCTTATCTCCTAAAAAGACACAGGTTATTCTGACAGGTGAGACAAGCCGGGGCAAATATGCAACATTGATCTAATCAGCAGGAACAAGAGCAATGTTTTAACTGGGGCTGCCTTTTACCAGCGTCATTAAAGCCTCCCATTACTCTTTTATTAGAGGTTCCCTCTCTTCCTTATCAGATTACAGAATGAACATAACTCATGGCAGTGATTTGATCTCTTGTTAAAGAGGATTACAACTTTGCATTAACTCGGATTGACACAGTTTATAATTCGCTTGTTGATTCTCAGGCGGGCAGCACCACACGTTTGACCCCCCAGCAGTGCTGAGGGGAAAGGACCCCCATATATCATCATTAAAGATGGCGTCCAGCACAGAGATAGGGGCACAGGGCCTTCTTCCTCCAGTGATGTCAGAAAGGACAAAGGAAACACTCTCAAGTTCAAACCGAAGGCTTGGGCCAGACTGGGTTGGAAGAAAAACACTGCTGTTGTTTCTTCGATTTTTCCTGATTTGCTACTATTCAGTCTCTTATTCTAGAGAATTTGCATTGTCAAAATGAAGCCTTGGCTCCAAGCAGGAGGTAGAGTGATAAAAGCACATCTTCTAGAAAGAGATTTGTAGATGCTGAACAGATAAATCCTTCCTCAAAATGGGCCTTTTTGACTATAGTTCTCATTTCTGCACTTATATTCTCAGCGCTTCTTCAAAGGATTGTAAATCCTCTTTTTTCTCTAAAGGGATATTTCACATTCTTTAAAGTATGTGTAAATGTTTCTCTTAAGGACTTGTTTTTAAATTTTTATTATTATTGGCTTTCTAAATATATTGCAATATCTTATAGATATTGTATTAATCACAACTAAGTAACTTGCAAGTTACTTGCAAGCGGGTAAGCAATAGCGAAGTTTTTCACCTTAGTTTAGTTAGTCATAACCATGTTATTAATGTTTCCCACAGTGATCACCAAGCCAGCAGTCGATTGCTAAGATACCATGTCTGTTTCTAAGTGCAGTTGTACTTCGCTCTGATTTATCCACTGTAAGTCTGTCCCCTGTGTCTGATGGGCAATGAAATAACAGAGAATAATCATATCATATTTCACTTACTGAGAGTTTACTATATGCCATTGCACCAAGCCCTTCACATACATTTTCATTTGTTCTTTATAAAAAAAAAAAGAAGTGATTGATGTTATCTGCATTTTGTAAGAATACTAAGGCATAGGACAATTTAACTTGCCCAAGTTGAGCAGCAAGTAAGTAGTGGAACAGGTATGTGCATCTAAGAGTGCGGTCCCCAACCCCCACTGCTATTGCCAAGAAATTAACAAACTTTTAGAAATATGTGGGAATAATGTGCCAAAGGGAAGGCCCCCCACCCCCACCCCTAGCTGCTCTTTCAAAAACTTCTTTGGGGGGAAAATCTTTACACTAAAATGCTTCCCCCCCTTTTCTTTATAGGAGAGATACTTTCTATATAGGAAGGTTTTGCCTGTCAGTCATTCATATGTTAGTGTGAATCACTGGATTCCCAAACCTGGTTTTATATTATCTCATTCTGGTTACAAAGACCTTAGACCTCATAATTAGCTTTGAATCCTGATCCAGTATATTTAGTCAGTTTATGCTTATAATTCTGTTCTCTGCCACAGTCAGGCACCTATCACCTACTTTTCTTAGAGACAGTATCTTTTTCCCATATAATAAAAATAGCGCATGCTTATGGAAGACAATTTGAAAAATATAGAAAGGACAAAGAAAAATGTGTCATTCTGCTATTGAGGGTAGAACATTATTAATTCTTTCATATGTTTTCTTACAGAATTTTTTGTGTATGTATTTTATACAGATATATACATATGTGTTTGAATCTTTTTTCAGATTAACTTATAAGCATTTTAATGCCTTAAGTATTTTTAAAAGCATTTTAATAACCTTATAATCTGTTACGGAATATTTATTATTGTCGGACATTTAGGTTGTTTGTAATTGCCTTTCTTTTCAAGTAGTGCTGCACTGAACATATATATACAGAAATCTGTGTTCTAGGTTTTACTGTGTCTTTAGAATAGATTTCTGGGTCAAATATCTCAACTTGCTAATGACTCTTGATGAGTTTTAAGTTTTACTAAGTTACATGACTCCTTTCTTTCCAGCTGAGGCTTATGTCATTTTATCTTTGCGAAGAGGAAGAACTATCTTTTTTCTTTTTTCTTTTTTTTTTTTGAGACGGAGTCTCGCCCGGTCGCCTAGGCTGAAGTGCAGTGGTGCAATCTCGGCTCACTGCAACCTCCACCTCCTGGGTTCAAGTGATTCTCCTGCCTCAGCCTCCCAAGTAGATGGGACTACAGGCATGTGCTATTACACTCGCCTAATTTTGTATTTTTAGTACAGACAGGGTTTTGCCATGTTGGCCAGGCTGGTCTCGAACAGCTGACCTCAGGTGATCTGCCCACCTTGGCCTCCCAGAGTGCTGGGATTACAGGCATGAGCCACCACACCCAGCTGGGAGAGCTATCTTTTAAAAAATATTTTCTGTTTAGATATAAAAGTTACCTACTGTTTTTAAGTTCATAACAAATGACACCTTATTGAGGACATGTAATGTGGTAGGCAGTGGGCTATAATCTATGTTTATTTTCTCATTTAATAGTAAATTTAAAGAGTATTAATCATTTATTTATATCATTTGTTCTGTTTTTATCCTTTGCCCATTTTCTTTTTGAGTTTTGACTTTTCTTTATGAATTTTCTTCCTGTATGAATTCTCTGTATTATGGCTATATTTATGGTTGTATAAAATTACCTGGATTTTGTAGATTTTTCGCATTTTGCTTACCTGTCAATATTAATGATTTTTATTGGTCACATAGAAGTTTTACTTTTTAACCTAATTAAATATATAAGAACCTTTTTGTGGGGGGTGTTTTTCATTGTTTTATGATTAGGCAATCTCTCCAGTATCCCAGAGCAATTATTCACCTAAATTTTATTTAATTTCATCTGTT
Source organism: Trachypithecus francoisi (assembly GCF_009764315.1). Lineage (NCBI taxonomy): Eukaryota > Metazoa > Chordata > Mammalia > Primates > Cercopithecidae > Trachypithecus > Trachypithecus francoisi. Next base: position 37,741,453 of record NW_022681466.1, read on the forward strand.
TTTTTCTTTTAATCTACTTGGAACATTAATATATTGTTCAATGATCTTCACTTTTTATTTCTACGGCCTCTTTTTTTGAGTCCAGGTTTTTTCTTTTGTTTTTTTTTTTTTTTTTAAACAAAAGACAAGGTTTTACTCTGTTGCCCAGGCTGGAGTGCAATAGCACAATTATAACCCACTGCAGCCTCGAACTCCTGCACTCCAGTGATTCTCCTGCTGCAGCTTCCCAAGTAGCTGGGGCTACAGGCACACACTACCATACCCAGCCTTTTTTTTTTTCCTGTAGAGACGGGGTCTTACTATGTTGCCCCAGCTGGTCTTGAACTCCTGGATTCAACAAGTCCTCCCACCTTGGCCTCCCAAAGTGCTAGGATTACAGACATGAGCCATTGCACCTGGCCTTTTATTTTTTATTTTATTTTATTTTATTTTTTGAGATGGAGTTTCGCTCTGTCGCCCAGGCTGGAGTGCAGTGGTGCAATCTCAGCTCACTGCAAGTTCCGCCTCCTGGGTTCATGCCATTCTCCTGCCTCATCCTCCCAAGTAGCTGGGACTACAGGCGCCCGCCACCACACCCAGCTAATTTTTTGTATTTTTAGTAGACGGGGTTTCACTGTGTTAGCCAGGATGGTCTGGATCTCCTGACCTTGTGATCTGCCCACCTCCGCCTCCAAAAGTGCTGGGATTACAGGCGTAAGTAAGCCACTGTGCCTGGTCAATTTTTTTTTTTTTTTTAATTCCCACATAGACTATTACACTAACAGCCTATTACCCAATAGTCTCTATTCTCATCAGTTCTCTGTTTCATTGCCAGATTCACCTTCCTCAAATATCACTTAGAGCATGTTACTCTTTGCCTCTAGAATAAAACCCATACTCTCAAGCCATCGATGACTTGTTGCCTTGCTACCTTTCTCTCCCTATCGCCTATTTCACCCCGTGTGCTGTCCAGAGCAGACACCTGCAGTCTCTGGGACACACTCCCTATTCTGCATGTCTGTTCATTCTACTCACAGCCTGCAGCATCTCCCAGCCCTGTCTCACTGTTGTTTCCTGTTGAAATATTCGTCATAAGGTCACCAGCCTTTCTAGGGAGACTTCAGATTCTCCACCCCCACCGAGCAGGTGGCCTTTTCTTCTTAGAACCCATTCTGTTCCTCCCTAACAGTTATACTGTTAACTGTATAACATTTCACAGACGCACTTATTGGGGTTTTTTTTCTTGCTAAGAATGTTAACTTAAAAGTCAAAGAAGTATGCCTATGTTTACTGTAATCTTGTATTTGGTATTATCAAGATGTATATATTTGGAATAATTTAATTTCAATTGTAGCTGCCTTATATAGCATTTTGTAGCATTTTAGTATTTGCAGAACACTTCATTTAAGGTTTTTTTCCAGTTATTGATGGCCTTCTCTGAGCTCGGCAACTGACTTAATATTCCTGAGCACCTTATGCCCTCGCTCATATGCGGTGCCACCCTGGGAAGCCTTCTTTATGGGCCATGGTTTCTTTCTTTTACATAGTGAAAATAGTCCTCTTGTTCACTGGATTCTTGAGAATAAAATGTTCTTTTTAATTTTTTAATTTCTGAGAAGGACTATTTTAAATGTAACCCCTACTAGATAATTATTTAAATAAACAAAATTTGTGTTTTCACATCTGTGTATGACGCCACTGTCCCTGAGCATGCAGTATAGACATACCCATTTCTGTGCAAACCCCCAAAAGAGTTGGGTAGAGGCTTCCTGTCTGAGATGCTTTTAAAAGCCTCCAGCTTATACGTTTGTTTACAATTTGCTGTTTACAAGATTATTTTTGCAACTTTCCTATAAGATGAAGATGAGTTTCTTGCCTCTTTTGTTGAAATATCTCCAAATCATCTCACTTCTTTAATATATTTTGTTGGCCGGGCGCGGTGGCTCACGCCTGTAATCCCAGCACTTCGGGAGGCTGAGGCGGGTGGATCACGAGGTTAGGAGATCAAGACTATCCTGGCTAACACGGTGAAACCCCATCTCTACTAAAAGTACAAAAAATTAGCCGGGCGTGGTGGCGAGCGCCTGTAGTCCCAGCTCCTCGGGAGGCTGAGGCAGGAGAATGGCATGAACCCGGGAGCAAAAAAAAAACAGAAACAAAATATACTTTCCTCTGCTTCCATGTCACTTTGTATAGATTTATATTATATATAGCATCTACCACCAGGTTGCTTCCTAATTATTCATAGGTTAGGTCTCCATGCTAAAATACTGCACTGCTTGAGGGCCAGCTTCTTATTTTGTTCTTAGCTCATGACCATGTTGGAAAAGACCCAGAATGAAAGGTTCTGCTCTGGGACTTATGATTCTCAACCCTTTGCTTAGAGGGTTTTTGAGGTCATTTTTACTTAGATTGAACCTTGGAAAAAGCTCTCTCAAGAACACTCTTACATTTCCATCACTTCTGAGAGTATAGACCCTAAACTTGATATATACTGTAGGTTTTCTCCTGCTATATACTATATACTATAGGTTTTCTGTGCTATTTAAACCAGATTTGGTTCTGATGGCCTTCCTATAAATTATTACAAGCCGAGTGTCACCTATCAGGAATTCTTGGGTCCAGAGGAATTTCATATTTCAGATTTTTTTGGATTTGGAAATACTTGTATTATCCCCGTTCAGCATGCCTAATCTGAAAATCTGAAATCTGAAGTGTTCCAGTGAGCATTTTCTTACAGCATAATTGGTGTCGGTGCTCAGAAAGGTTTAGATTTTGGAGCATTTCAGATTTCAGATACTTGGATTAGGGATACTCACCATGCAGTTACTATAGAGCATGAAGAACACCAGTAGGACTCTGCGGTGATTTATAGCTTTAGGTCAGTTTTCTGGACTCTGCTTTCAGTATTTTTCTTTAAGAAGAAAACAGTTCTGGAATGGATTCTGTAAGTGCATTAACAAAGCATAAAGGCCTAGCTGCTTTGTTATCTTTAGTGTTTGTATTAAGTGTCAAGCTAAGAAGGGATATTTAGATTGAGGACCTTGCCTTATTAGACTTGGAGTTCGAGTTGCTGGCAGCACCTGGTCATGGGACGCTCTCACCAGCCACCCTCCAAAGGGAGGCCTTGAATGAGCCATAACCACACCCTATGCTTTCCCACTGTCTCTCTGGGGAGCACAACACTTTATAAACATTAATTCTTTGACCCCCTGGGCACCTCTACTTACAAGGTAAATAAGACTGAAGGCCTTTCTTCTACAATATAGATGAGGAGACATCAGCCCAGAGAGGGAAATTACTTGATGAGAGACAGGCGAGCAGGTGTGGGCCCCAGGGTGTTTGGAGTCTCAGTGGCTGACCTGCGGCAGCGCTGGTGGCTGCCAACACCCAGGAGACACAGTCCTGTTCCATTCCCCTTTCTGCTTCTCAGAGGGTAGTGGGGGTTGGGCCTTTTGTCTCTTGTATGGAATGTGAAATGCTGCAAAGACGAGCAATTGTTCTTCAGTGCTTTGTGCTCCCCTATAAGAAAGAAGAAATCAATACACATTTTCTCATACACACACTTGGCAGCACTCTGCCTCCTCTTCCACAGCTCGGTCCTACAGGGGGAAGCACAACTATGCAGCCAGACACACTCTTCGGCGTCCAGGGGAAGAAATGCAAACTGCTCACTTTGCACTTAGCAGTCAGGGTTTTTAGAGCCAATCGTATAACTGGCTGAGGTAATCAAACTGCTGACTTCAGGGACTAGCTGGTGAAACTGGAGTGAGAGAGATGCCCTGTTGCAGACCCCCTGTTGCAGGCCTGCTCAGTGCTGCTGGGGAAAGCTCACCTGGCAGGTGTCTAGGACAGATGCTCCTTTTGCTGAATTTCTGATTTTCAGAGGCAGGGAGAAAGTTCTTTGAAAGATACTATGAAAAACCAAAAAATATGGACAGATTGAGAGCAGGCTTTTTTTTTTTTTTTTAAATCAATTAATAGGTGTATAGTCCAAACAATAGCCCCATCTCAGACTGGATTTTATTTTTTCATCAGAATATGTGGTATTGATAATCTGTAATTTTGTCTTACAGCTCACTGCCATTAAACAGTTGTGTGGGATGTGAATAAAAAAGAATTTACTACCATTATTACTTGGGTGTCAGAAGAGCCTTGCAAGGCAGATGAGTTCAGGGGGAGGGCGGGGGAGTGGGGGCTTGGGCTGTGGGGTCCTTCCCGAGGAGGAGACCATTAGATCATTAGAGAGTGTGTGGGATCACCAGGGGAGGGTGTCAAGAGAAGAGAGGAAGCTGAGAGCAGAACCTGGGAGAAGGAAAGCGGAGGAGAGCCAGGAGAACACATGCTCCTTGAACGCTGTCGGGGAGGCTTCCGGGCAGGGCAGTTGGCCAGCAGCTGGAAGGGTTTGCTCCTGAGGCCCCAGCGGTTCCTCTGTGTCCCCTGACTCGCATCGCAGAGCTGGCACTTTGCGTTTGCTCACTCAGTAGTTGCTTCTTGTGCATTTTGATCGGTACCAGATTTCTAAGCAAAAGAAATCCTCCAACTTATTACCAGAAGTAATAGCAGAGTGCCGTTGCCGAAACTCTGTGGGTTGACATTGAATACCCTCACTAATTCCTGCGTGTTGAAGTTAAGCTAGAGCTGAGCGACGCATCCTGTGTCCCCCGACACGTGCACACACACACACACACACACACACACACACATACACCCTGCACACCCTGGGTTGTTGGGCAGCATCCTGATACGGATACAAATGTAACTGGAATGTCAGTCTCACCTTCTGTGCGGTTGGGGGAAGTGATTCACGTCTAAGCAGTGAAGCATCCCCTGGCTTTTAACAGGAGCTGTTAGAGGGGCTGCTGTTTGAACAAGGAGCTTCATCTTCCTGAAGCCAGCAGTCACAAAACCGTAAACACAACACCGGCCAACTCTATTGCGGGGACCGTGGTGGCTTGACGTTAATATTAAACATCTCCAGCAAAGCAGAGAGCTCTGCAGCCCAGGTCCGGAATAAAAATAAATAAAAATAAAGAGAAACCCTGCTAAAAGCAGTGTGATGATTTGTCGTCTTTCCTTTGTGAGGCCATTTGTCTTCTCTCACATCAAATCTGTTATAAAACAGTCAAACTGTGAAAGTGGAAATCATCCTGGGAATATGGAATATTAATGCGCAGAAGGAGCAGCGCCCCTTTTGTCTAAAGAGTGGCTCCTCCCCCACCCCCCCTTTTTTTGCAAGTCCACTAAGGTAAATTATTTTTCTTTAAAATAATGTGGAAGATTTGAAGCTAGTAGTAGGGATGGTGGAAGTTTCAAGTGTTTTTCTTCCTTTGTTAAAGTGCAGGGGATTTGTAACTGGCTTGAGTAATTTAGAAGGAAGCACAAGTGAAAAGAAAACCTGTCCACATGCAGTCCCCTTCTCGCCCCCATCCCTCTCTCCTCTCCTCCCTGTTCCCCAGCCTCTCAGTTCCTTTGTTTGGGGCCTGAACCTGCTTCTTGGAACATTTATAAATCTTGAGTCTGTCTGATCTTTAGGGGACAGGCCAGAGGCCATGTGTCACCATATGTAATTTAGAGCTGTAGAGCTAAAAGCTTTTGCAGAGGTTTGAAGGACCTAGTTCTGACCTGACCAAAAGAACGAATTGAAACAGACCTTCTAGAGTCTCCTTCAAGCACTGGGGAGGATGGTGATGAGAGCAGACACCGCGTAATTTATGGGCTCCCCTGATTATGGTAGTGGGGTCCACTTAGAAATGAGTCGTGTATTGCCACCTTGTGGCAGATACGGGTAGCTGCGGTTTTTGGAAACTTGCAAAGAGTTCAGCTAGTGTCGGATTGGACATGATTTGCCTTGTATCTAGATTTAGGTAATTAGTGATAGATAAGGGGTCTCTCTGAGTCATTCTTATTTTGCTAAGTTGATCCTGTTAAGAAATAAGTCTTAGCTGAAAGAAGGCTGCTTTCTTTCCCCTTTACCTCCTTTCTTTGCTTTGTGGTTTTTTTAGGGGGTTTTTGTTGTTCAGTTTTGGTTTGTTTTTTGGAATGGAATTATGATGAGATTTCAGGAGAGAAGCCTGTGATCCTCTGGTTGTTGGGGGATGTTAAGAGGAGAGTCAGGGAGGGTAAATACCGACTTTTTGGCCGTATTCAGAAATCCTGTTTTCTACTATAGTGATTTTTGTGTCATTCTGACTAAATACTAACTCCTTATAAGCACTATGTCTTTTTACTTGGATTACTTTCCCAGCAATCCAGCCTTCTTGGGGAGCTAAGTTTTTGTTTTGTTTTGTTTTGTTTGAGATGGAGTCTCACTCTTTTGCCCAGACTGGAGTACAATGGCACAATCTTGGCTCACTGCAGCCTCCACCTCCCAGGTTCAAGTGATTCTCCTGCCTCAGCCTCCCAGGTACCTGGGATTACAGGCATGCACCACCATACCTGGCTATTTTTTGTATTTTTAGTAGAGATGAGGTTTCTTCATGTTGGCCATGCTGGTCTCGAACCCCTGACCTCAGGTAATCCGCCCGCCTTGGTCTCCCAAAGTGCTGGGATTACAGGTATGAGCCACTACGCCCAGCCTTGAGGAGCTAAGTTCTAATGCATGTCGCCTGTGTCTGAGCCAGTTCTCATGACATACACAGGGCTGCCCCTACCACACAGCCCCAAAGAGCACAGGGCAATTGCCTGCCATTCGGATCAATATGTTTCTCCTTTTAGGTCATAGAGACACTTCTCAAATATCTTTCTCTCACTTGTAAAGTCACTGATACAGAGTAGGATGGATTTGGGTCGGGGAAAGCAAAGGAATGATGAAAGGAGGCTACCATTTTGTCCCTGGTGTTGGTTGGGAGCAACTGTAATGCATGCATACAGGCCCTCAGCATGTTGCTCTGACTCATTCCGTTTCTCATGATCATAGATGACGATGCCATTTATGCAATAGGGACTTCGCTTAGTGCTGTAAAAACAGTATGTTTAAGGAAGATACTGTCACCACATTACTGATGAGGAAGCTAAGATTCAGGGGGGCTAAGTAATTTACATAACGTCCTAGACCCAGTAAGGACCTGAGCCAGAGTCAGTACCAGCTCTGACAGCACCTTCCAGCCCCTCTGCACTTGTGATGCCATGCTCTATACCATATAAAAGCATTCGCCTTGTTCTATTTAACTGTTCAAGATTTCTATTAAGCTGGCTTCTCTAAGTATATAAGAAAAGAAAGCTGCTGTCCTCTGGTCTGTAGACATTTTTAAGAGGAAAATGGAGGAGTGAGTAGCCTTTGCCCTTTGGCCTACGTCGGTTTCTGGCAATCAGAATGGAGGCACATGTTTTGTTGGAGAAGGTTCCCTTTGTTTGGTGCCATTAGCACGTGCCAAGTGATAATTGGCAAGACATCTTTTTCCGCAGACATTTGGGAGGCCCTGGGCGTACCAGTAGATAGAACAGAAGCGAGTGGAGGCCTTGGGAAAACAGAGAGAAGTATGTGTTCAGAGTGCAGGAGAGACAGAGTCCTGCTCCACCTGCTTTGGGCTCATGAGGGCTGCAGGTTCCGAGGACCTTGCTTTTGGAGCTTTGGCAAACGGAGGGCTCATAGGAGTGCAGTCAGGATGCCAAGCAGACTTGGTCACAGGAGGAATGGAGGGAACTGAGGCCACTGAACCTGGAAAAGAACAGATTTAGTTAGAGGAAGACATCGAATAGTTAAAGTGCTGCCACAGGGAATAGTAGTCAGCCTTACTTCTCTCCTGGCTTTAGAGGGACAAGAGCCCATGACTGTGAGTCCCAGAATGACAGAATTGGGTTCAGCAGGAGGAAGAATGTTTGTGTGTCTCCCCAGATGGAGTGATTTGTCTGAGACACACTTAACCTACCCGATCTAGCTTCCGCTGTGCCTTTCATGTCTTTGTAAACCTCCACAAAATCTAACAAAGTTCAAATAAGCATTCAAATATTTTTAATTAATTGATTATACCTTTAGTATGATAGGTTTTGAGGCCAGGAATCATATACATCTAGTACATGTTTAGGCTTCCACCACACTAAGCAAATTGTTTTCAAACAAAAACATGAAAAAAGGCAGCATCAATACATCACCAGTAATTTTAAAAGCACACATCTGTCATCGGCGATCGCGCTGGTCAGTGCAGAGCAGGCGTGCATGTGAATCTCTGGGATGACTGACCATATCTGGGCGGACTCTACTTGTAGGGTTTCAAATCGGATCCAGAGCCTGCTAGCTGTGAGCACTGCTGTGATTGGAACCCTTTGTCCAACTTGCTTGTGGTGTGCTTTCTTCTTTTCCCTTGATTCTGCAATGTATGTATGGGGTAGAAGCAAATGCTATAGCACTTTTGTGTGCAGTGTGGGAGAGGTAGAGGATTAGAAAGGAAGGAAGGGTTGCGACATTCTGGGATGTGTCTTATATATTTAGGGAGACCTCCCACCCCTAAGAAGCAACAAATGAATAATTTTTAATTAGTCAAAGGCAAATTATGTGTATCACTTTATGTATTTATTTTTAATAGAGACAGGGTCTCACTGTGTTGCTCAGGCTGGTCTCAAACTCCTGGGCTCAAGCGATCTTCCCACCTCAACCTCCCAAAGTGCTGGGATTACATGAGCCACCATACCTGGCCTATGAGTCACTTTTAATCTGGAAAGCAGCAATATTGTCTCCACCAGCTCCTTTGGAAGACTGGCATGTAATAGTTTCTCAGAGACCATGATGCGCTTTGGGAGGCTGTACAGGCTTTTTCAGGGAGCGGTGGAATGGCTGTGTTCTCTCCGCTGTCCACCTGTCTTTGACCACAAGAGTGGGCAGGTACAGCTCAGGGTTGTCTTGGAGGCCTGGGGGTTCCAGGGCTAGTGTAGGAGGAGTGGGATTTTCGGTAGAGTGGATGGTACAATTCCTTCAGAATCCCCAGTGCTGCAAGCTACTGACCTAGCAAATTGAAAGCCCCACACAGATCATTTGCAGGTTTAATATGCTCCTCTGTACTGTTTGCCCAAATGACATCGTGAAAGACAGTGATCTGTGTTGTAGTGGGGTGAGTGCACATGTGGAACTGAAGAGAACATATTTGGATCCACACATCCAGCAAGGGGCTGCATTCTCGTACACATACACCCCCATTTCACTTAGAGCTTTTAAAATCTTACCTGCCACTCAAGTAATTGCAGTTCACAGCTAGCTACAATGTGCATACTTTAAGTCTCTTCAGAAGAATCACCTAATAAGCCGAATCCTAAGAGACACACACACACACACCACACACACACACACACATACGCACATTCTGTCTTTATGGAAAATGGCTGCTAATCCATGATCATTTTTTTTCTAGAAACAGGTTTTATGATAATATAGTAAAAATATTAAATTAGAAAATGCCTCACTAAGGGTTATAAAACCTTACTACACTAGAGATAGGTAATTATCCCCTCTACAGCCTAAATGACAGTTTAAAAGAAATAAAAATGTTAGTGCTCATTACTTGCTTTTGTAGGTTGCAATAAAGGGTAAGTTAAATTTTAATTCAAGGAAGAGCCCCTGCTATCGACCTTCTACCTCGGGTCCAAGTCCGGTTAATTACTCCGTAGGCCGCTCTCCTGCGTGATACCAGCATGAACACGTTGTCTGCAGTGGGCACTCCCACTGACCGTGAGTGCGTGTATGCTCAGGGGTGGGGGGACTACAGATCAGTGATTCGCGTCTTGATTCTTAATGTGATGGGCAGCAGGAATTATGTATTTTTTTTAAAAAGTTCATTATGCATAGCCTTAAGGGAACCTCAGGTATGAAACTGTACACTTAGCCTGGAGAATCCAGTGGAACAAGGTTAACCTGGAGGATTGATAGTTTAGTTTCTCCGCGTGGCTGAATCCCAGTTAGGAAGATGCAGCCGGGGGAAGATGTTCATGCAGTACAAGGCGGTCTGGCCCTTGGTCCCATGGTACCTTTTTATAGCCTTGTCTTTACTTGCAGTTTTTCCTGGGTTGGGGTAAGGACTACGGACGTGTTTTGTTTCTTTTCAGATGTCTTTGCCTCTCCCTAAGCACCTAGACACCTGCCTAGGTTTGAGGGAAGAAGAGCTCTGTGCACCCTGCGGCTCAGTCTTCACACTGGGGTGTGCAGAGACTTTCCAAGGGGAAGGTAGACACAGATAGTCAAGGAGTCAGTCTCCAGACCTACGTTCTTTCCTAAAGCTGTCTGCCCCAGAGCAGACCTGTGCTGGAGGGCCAGGTTCTCCTTTTACCCTCGTCCTTCTCCGGCCTCGAAAAGCCTCCCTCGAGCCCATCCTTAAAGTAACATGGACCTCGGACTGCCACGGGAAAACCTCCAGGGCCCCAGACACAAGGACAGCTGGAAGTATGGGTATAGAAATTGAGAAAGGAAACGCTTAAGGACTAGATGACAAGCCCTGTGCAGGCCGGGTGGTTTCCAGTTCTTCACTTCCAGCAGAATCACAGGAGAACACGAGTTGAATTGAGTTGTCAGTTGGTTGATCGTTAGGACTAATGTTCGGTGACAAGTCACTGTGCGATTTTTTGTGTGTGCCATATAATTCGCAAAGAGCAAAAAGAATCGCGTGGCATTGCTATCCCAGAACTCTGTCATTCCTGTCTGCTTGTTTATATGACAACGTTTCTCAGTGCTTGTGTCTACAAAAAAAAAAAAAAAAAAAAAAAATGGAGTAGAATTGATGCTGAACCCTCCTTCATTCTGGTAATAAATAATATTCCTCCATGATCCATGAACAAATGGAGGGAAAAGCCTCATCCATATCATTAAGGGATGCATTTCCAATAACCTTTTACACATGCATGAGTGCTAAATTTTCACTAAAATTAGAATATATTGTATCATGTTATTATATATTGATTGTATCCTAATAATCCAGAGGAACATTTTTTAACTACTTAGAGCCTTATAATGTCAAACAATTAAAATATTTTCATTTCAATTTTTTGCATTTTAAAAATTTCAAAAGTGTTTTTATTTACAGACTAATGTGGCCAAGAAGTATAAGGGTGATTGATAAAAGACATTCAAGCATGAAACCATTAGGACAAAACTCTGTAGGGGAAAAGTCAGATGGAAATAAAATTTAAAAAGAAAAAGGTGCTATAAAATGTCCAAGTTAAAGAGTTTATATGTGGCTCATGCCTATAATCCCAGCACTTTGGGAGGCCAAGGCGGGTGGATCATGAGGTCAAGAGATCGAGACCATCCTGGCCAATATGGCAAAACTCCATCTCTACTAAAAATACAAAAATTAGCTGGGCGTGGTGGCGGGTGCCTGTAGTCCCAGCTACTCAGGAGGCTGAGGCAGGAGAATCGATTGAACCTGGGAGGCGGAGCTTGCAGTGAGCCGAGATCGCGCCTCTGCACTCCAGCCTGGCGACAGAGTGAGACTCCATCTCAAAAAAAAAAAAAAGAGTTTCTGTGTTACTTGGCTGGACGCGGTGGCTCATACCTGTAATCTTAGCATTTTGGGAGGCCGAGGCAGGTGGATCACCTGAGGTCTGGAGTTCGAGACCAGCCTGTCCAACATGGTGAAACCCTGTCTCTACTAAAAATGCAAAAATTAGCTGGGCGTGGTGGCGGGTGCCTGTAATTCCAGCTACTTGGGAGGCTGAGAAAGGAGAATGGCTTGAACCTGGGAGGTGAAGGTTGCAGTGAGCCAAGATCGAGCTACTGCACTCCAGCCTGTGTGCCAGGAGTGAGACTCCATCTCAAAAAAAAAAAAAATTTATGTGTTACTTGAAAGAACCATGGGTATCAAATCATTATGGCACATAGGTTCCATTGCAGGCATTACAAAAGTTAATATTCACAACATCCTGGTCATATATTTTGTAACTATTTAAACTTACGATGAAAAACGTTATAAAAATGTGCAACCCTTCCTTCTCCAACCTAGCAAAGAGGCAGGAAGGGCTGTGCTTCCCTGCACCGCCCGGCTGCTCAGGGCAGGAGCCAAAGCCAGGACCTGGAAAGAGGAAGGACTGAGGCCAAGCTGGACCGCTGGAATCTGCAGCAGGGGTGGGGTGGGGCGGGGGAGGGGAATCTTCATCCCCATGGTGCTTCTGGGCCCCAGGGAGGGTCTGCTTTGTGTGTCTCAGAGAAGGGAGTGGAAGAGTCAGCCAGGAGGTTGTCGCTCTGTGCTTCAGGAGCGACGGTGAGATCTGACCTAGTGGAAGCCTGGAGAGCTGTGACGTTTGAGATGCTTTGAAGGTAAAAACAGTCACCAGTTGGTGGTAGTGGGTGAGGAAGGTGTAAAAGTTGAAATTACTTGGGGACTTTTAGATTGAAATAATCCCCTATTCATATTCTCTGTCTCTGAAAATGTTTTAAGAACCCAGACCACTCAGCTTCCCAAGTTGCTTGCCATGAACAGCTGCATATGTTTGTCAGCTTTGCCCACCTGAGTGTGAAATGATGTTCTATGAAAACATGGGTTTCAGCATTTCACTCTCTGCTCCTGACACATGAACCCTGCTGCGGACAGTAACTGCTGCCTTCGGCCCAGGCGTTGCACTTATATTGCGTGCAGAGTGGAAGCATTTGCTCAGTGGTAATGATGGGGTCTGGTGCAGGCAAGCACGGCGAGGCTAGAAAGGGTATGATTGTGAAGAGCTAAATAGCCTCGCGCCTCTGCATTTCCTACTCATCAGATGTTGTCGTCTTAAAGTCACACTGTCCTTTTGTTACGGCAACTCTCCCTTTCACGCCATTTAATTTTTTGTGTGGAAACAGCTAGAGAGACTTGTCTTTACTGGCGAATAGGCAGGCCATCATGGTGTGATGAAGTGGAGCCTGCGCCGGGCACTGCAGTATCCGTGTGGCGGAACTGGTGATTTGGAAGCCATTTGTTTGCATTTGGTCTGGGGCTGCCTTCCACCTTGGCAGGCCTCGTCTGGGCTTATTGAGGCTAGTCACATGGATGTGTGTAACAGAAGAGCAGAAGAGACAGGTGGAGCCCAAGGGGGAAGCTGTGTCCTTTGTCTGTGGCCTAGGGGTCTGCTGGGTAGTTCAGGGTGAAGGCACCAGCACATTCTTGGGATAAAATTCCTGTAATAAAATTGGAGGCCTGTTGTTCTCTGGCCTGCACTTTCACTGCCTGTCCATCCCGTGGTCCCCAACATAAGGCTAGCTTACATTTGTGGCTTCTGTACTCTATTCCTTTTGTTGGATTTCCTAATTGTAGTACCTCTATCCTTATCCATAACTATAGTAGGGTGACTACAAAAAAAGACGAATAGGTTTTTGTGTTAAAGCCTTGCTGTTTGAGGCCGGGCGCGGTGGCTCAAGCCTGTAATCCCAGCACTTTGGGAGGCCGAGACGGGCGGATCACGAGGTCAGGAGATCGAGACCATCCTGGCTAACACGGTGAAACCCCGTCTCTACTAAAAATACAAAAACTAGCCGGGCGAGGTGGCGGGCGCCTGTAGTCCCAGCTACTCGGGAGGCTGAGGCAGGAGAATGGCGGGAACCCGGGAGGCGGAGCTTGCAGTGAGCTGAGATCCGGCCACTGCGCTCCAGCCTGGGCGACAGAGCGAGACTCCGTCTCAAAAAAAAAAAAAAAAAAAAAAAAAGCCTTGCTGTTTGAAAGGTGGGGTTTTTTGGTTTTGTTTTTAAGGTCAGATGTGCCGATGCTGACCCTCAGATAATGAGAGCACTTTTAAAAGCTTGTTTTCCTAACAAGATGGCAGGCTATAATTTGAGTTCGATCTTGAGAATATCCGAGCAGGTGTAGATTTCTTCTGGGGCTCCTGGCCCATGACCTCAGCCCTGTGTGCGCCCGCCCCGCCTCCAGGAGGGCTACTGGCTGGGCCTTTTGCAGAGCGTGGACATGGATGGCTGCCTCTGCGGCCACATGCTACATGCCCGCCTCCCTGATGGCAGGGACGTCCTCACGCGGGTCTTACCTGCTTGGAACCTCATGGATCCCTCATGTCTCTGCAGGGAGGATCTGCTCTGTATCCACAGGGGAAAGTGTTCTGGAGCTTCTGTCTCGATGACAGGAAAGACCCCTGCCCCACCCAAACTCCTTTTAGGTTTTCCAGGACTTGACAAATGGCTTTGGCCAGACGTTTGTGTGTATGTTGCATTTAAAAGAGTTTGAAAGTGGTCATTTAATTTTCTTTTTAGGGGCCCAAGACCCTGGCATGTTACTGTTTTAATGTCAAAACCCAACTTCAGAAATAAATTAGCCAATCATATTATTTATTAGACTGAGAATAGAGACAGGGCAGCTGGGGAGTGTGGAAGAAGCTTGGTTCTCCGCCTGAACTACTGCACAGATGATAGTAATTGGAATCTTGTTGCTGGCTCATTTTCATTGTTTTTCAAGTACTGCCAAGTCCAAGAAAATATATGAAAACTAAATTATATCCCCCTATATCCCATGTCTGATTGAATCCCCCTCATCGGGTGGCGGTCTCCTACATCCTATTAAAATATTCAATCTTGTTTTCTTACTTGAAGAGGCTGTCTGCAAAGGGCAGACTTACAGAACACTCATTCCCTGGAGGCGGGTGTCCAGCCGCACTGGACCATTTACATATTTTACTGTTTGATTGGGTTTCTTCCTTCTGTTGTATTTGTGAATAAGAGCTGTGGGATGCATTTTTAATTACATGGCTGTGTTTTCAACAGAAGAAACTGAGTGGGGTATTTTCCAACTTCTGCATTCCTTTTTAATCTTGACTAGTGAACCAGTGTGTTAACCAGTTTGCCGTGTTTGTCTTTTAGGACAGAACTGTACCGCTCTCTTTTTGGCCAGCTCCACCCTCCCGATGAAGGCCATGGGGATTGACATCGCCCAGCTCCGACACCCAGCAGGCGCCTTGGCTGGTGCGGCTGCTGGTCCAGATGGAGGAAGCCAGTGACTTTATGGGACTGAGTTAGTAGGGAAGCCCCTGGGAAGGTGCTGTGTTCCGAACCTGTGCCTAATACATGCAAGGGCGCTGTCCCGCCCAACCCCGCCTTTAAACTCCACAAATAAAGAGCACTGTTACTGCCACCACCACTTGTGATTTCTTAAGAGGCTGAGTCAGTCTGCTTTGGCGCTCCAGCGGGTGACACATTTCTTGGGCTTTCTTTTTTTTCTAGTCCAGTGGCCTCCTCATACATTGTCAGACTTGACGTTTCCTTGACCCACTCACCCTGGCGGACATGCAGATTGTTTGTGTAGTGTGGCTGTTGTGGGGAATGAATGTGGAGGTTCAGGTGTCCCTTCAACACAGTCATGTCCGTTGATCTGTAGATATACCGAGAAATGGGATTGCTTGATCATAGGGTAGTTGACTTTTTAGTTTTTTTTAGTAACTCCATACAGTTTTCTGTAATGGCTGTACCAGTCCGCGTTCCCCCCAGCAGCGTGCCAGGGCTCCCTTTTCCACACCTTGGTGCCAGGGCTCCCTTTTCTGTGCCTTTACCAACATTTATTATCTTTCATCTTTTTTATAAAAAAAGTTTGTATTGCCATGTAATAGTTGTATACATTTTAGGGGTTCATCTTTTTGATAGTAGCCATTATAACAGGTCTGAGGTGATGTCTCGTTGTGGTTTTTCTTTTCTTTTCTTTTTTTTTTTTTTTTTTTTTTGAGACTGAGTCTCGTTCTGTCTCCCAGGCTGCGGTGCAGTGGCGCGATCTCGGCTCACTACAACCTCCACCTCCCGGGTTCAAGCGATTCTCCTGCCTCAGCCTCCTGAGTAGCTGGGGTTACAGGTGCCCACCACCACGCCCAGCTAATTTTTGTATTTTTAGTAGAGATGGGGTTTCACCATATTGGCCAGGCTGGTCTCGAACTGCTGACCTTGTAATCTGCCTGCCTCGGCCTCCCAAAGTGCTGGGATTACAGGCGTGAGCCACCATGCCTGGCCTCTTTGTGGTTTTTCTATGCATTTCCCTAATGATTAGTGAGGCTGATAATTTTGTAATAAGCCTGTTGGCCATTTGTATGTCTTCTTTTGAGAAATGTCTGTTCAGATTCTTTGCCCATTTTTGAAATGGGTTACTTGTTTTCTTGCTATTGAGTTTATTATATGGATGAATGGATAAGAGGTGTAGGTACTCAGTGTACCTGTACCCCTTATCGGCCTTAAAAAGAAGGAGATTCTGACACTCGCGACGATGTGGTTGAACTGGAAAGCATTATGCCGAGTGAAATGACCCAAGCACAGAAGGACAGAGACTCCCTCATCTCAATTATACGTGGAATCTACGAAAGGCCGACGTGTGGAACTAAGGAGTAGAATGGTGGTTACTGGAGGCTGAGGGAGTGGGGGAGCAGGGAATGCGACACATTGGTCAAAGACTACAAAGTTTCACATCAGAGGAAGTATTTATTTATTTATTTATTTAGAGATGGAGTCTCACTCTGTCGCCCAGGCTGCAGCGCAGTGGCACAATCTTGGCTCACTGCAACCTCTGCCTCCCAGATTCAAGCAATTCTCCTGCCTCAGCTTCCCGAGTAGCTGGGATTACAGGCACCCGCCAACAGGCCCAGTTAATTTTTGTTTTTTGTTTTTTGTTTTTTTTTTGTTTTTTTTTAGTAGAGATGGGGTTTCACCATATTGCCCAGGCTGGCTTCGAACTCCTGACCTCAAATGATCCGTCCACCTTGGCCTCCCAAACTGCTGGGATTACAGGCTTGACCCACCCGTTCCCAGCCAGAGGAGGAAGTTTTGAGATCTATTATACAGCAGGGTAACTATAGTCAATAATGTATTTTTCAGAGTAACTCGGTAAATTTCAAATGTTTCACCATAAAAAATGATAAGCAAGTGAGGTGATGGATACATGGACAGGCTTGATTTAATTGTTCTACATTGTATACACTATCAAGACATCACATTGTACCGCATAGGTGGATACAATTATGTTTGTCAATTTAAACTATTAATTTTAAAAACACTTAAGGCCAGGTGCTTTGGCTCATGCCTGTAATCCCAGCACTTTGGGAGGCCGAGGTGGGTGGATCACTTAAGGTCGAGACCAGCCTGGCCAACATGGTGAAACCCCATCTCCACTAAAAATACAATAATCAGCTGGGTGTGGTGGCACGTGCCTGTAATCCCAGCTCCTTGGGAGGCTAAGGCAGGAGAATCGCTTGAACCTGGGAGGTGGAGGTTGCAGTGAGCCGAGATTACGCCACTGCACTCCAGCCTGGGTGACAGAGTGAGACTCCTGAAAAACAAAAACAAACAAACAAAAAAACACTTGAAAGGAATGATTCTGGGATAGGATGCTGCTTTCTTTTAATTGTTTTTTTTTAAAAGGTTTCAGCTACTCTGGGCACACTCTGCCTATGGGGTACCCCTGCTCTGCAAGGAGAGTTTAAAAAAATAAATTTAAAAGTTTTTTTTTTTTTTTTTTTTTTTTGTGAGACAGGGTCTTGCTCTGTCTCCCAGGCTTGCGTGCAGTGGTGTGATCGTGGCCCATTGCAGCCTCTACCTCTCAGGCTCAAGCAATCCACCTCAGGTGTGTGCCACCACACCCGGCCAGGATGCTGCTGAATGGATAATGTTTAGTGGTTTATCACAGTTCTGAGGAGCAGAGACTCCCCCAAAAACCTACGGGACTTTGTAATTTGGAGGCATTTGCCTATTGACACAAATATATGGTTGTTTGACTTTTTTGTCTCCTCTTTTCACCTGTAAAGATTCTTCCAGAGTCCTTTTCCACACTCACCATTCCTAAATCACTATTGAGATTAGCTCTGGTGTAAATCTGGCAGGAGGAGATGATTCACTTGTTTTTCATCCAAAGGTCAAAAGCTGGAAATTAAATCCCCATAAGGGGAATTTATTGGCTTGCTGTGGTCAATATGCAGTGAAGATTATCTTGTATAAGTAATGTGTGCATATGGGTGGCCAGCATGCCGGCCTGAGCATCTCATAGGTCCTTTGCCCAGCTTGTTATTTAGAGCTATGGGATTAGAGAAGGCATGTTGGATCCAGGCAACTGAGTTGAGTTGTAGTTACTATAACTGCTTGTTTTGTTTGTTTGTTTGTTTGTTTTTTGAGATAGAGTTTTGCTCTGTAACCCAAGCTGGAGTGCAGTGGTGCAATCCTGCCTCACTGCAACCTCCATCTCCCAGATTCAAGCGATTCTCTCATGCCTCAGTCTCCCAAGTAGCTGGGATTATAGGCTCGTGCCACCAAGCCTGGCTGATTTTTGTATTTTTAGTGGAGATGGGGTTTTACCATGTTGGCCAGGCTGGTCTCGAACTCCTGACCTCACGTGATCCCCCGGCCTCAGCCTCCTAAAGTGCTGGGATTACAGGCGTGAGCCACTGCGCCTGGCCCTAACTACTTGCTTTCAAAGTTGAGTTTTGATATTGCTTTGAAATGTCAAAACCAAGGGACAGATTTTTGTCCCCCGGAATCCTCTATATCATTGCCTTGGTGTCAGGGACAGCCGCACAGTGCCTTCGGGCCGGACTGCAGAAGAAGCGAGGCTTGACGGCATCTGCATCACAGTTGAGTTTTAACATAAATGAAGCTGCTGAGCTCAGGATGGGGCGGATAGGAGCAAGGAGGGGTTTTCCATCTCATATTAATTGGACCTTGGTATGCAGTGACTTTTCTTGTCTCTACAATCACCTCTTTGGCTCGACTGTCAGGGAAATGTTTACTTTTCAATGTGTCTCTAGTTACCAAAAAAATCAACTGAAATAGGAGAGTTCCCCTACATTCACTGCTTTCAAAATGGTCCCCTTTTAAAATACAGAACATCCAACATTGTCCTTCTAGCCATGAGGGTTCCAGATGATGCTTGGTAGGACAGCAAGGAAATGACCTCTTAGCACTGAGGTTTCCATGAGCCTGATGCCAACCCAAGTTTCCTAAACAGAACCTTTGTCATCGTTACTCTGATGAAGAAAAAGATTTAAACAGGTACTTCAAAATATTTGGAGTCTAGCAAGTTTAATTAAAATGAGTTAAAAATGGGAGCTGAGGAAGAAGGAACTGACAGAATTTTCACTGAAGGGAGGTTTGCATTTTAAAATTCAGAAGACCACCCTCCTTCCAGCCAAGAATAAATTGGAAACTATTTTAATTGACACGGATACTGCAATTCAACTGTTACTAGAAAGACAGATTAGTTGATTGATTTGCATTTTAATAAAACTAATACTTTACATTTTGGTAGCTAATGCTGATTTTCAAATGAGTTGAGAACAGTTATCAAGAGTTTCAATCCAGAGCCCTTTTTCAGTGTTGACTGAAGCATTCCTCTCTTTTGTGTGGAGTTTGCGTTTATTTTATTTTTGCCCAGCTGACTGCTTCACACGAGACACTCATAAACCATAGACCTTAAAGGTCTCGCCAGTACAGTGAGGCGGTGAGCTGGTCACACTGAAACGTGGCTGCAGGCACAGCTCTACGCTGCCCAGGTGTGTACCAGAGATGGGAGCTAGGAAAGAGGGCAGAGGGCCTCCCTTAATGGTAGAGGAAATGCTAAGGCTGGCTTTTTGTCTTACTATTTTATTTTTGAGACAGGGTCTTGCTCTGTCACCCAGGCTGGAGTGCAGTGGTGCAATCTCGCCTCACTGCAGCTTTGACCTCCTGGGTTCAGGTAATTCTCCCACCTCAGCCTCCTGAGTAACTGGGGCCACAGGCACGCACCACCATGCGGGCTAGTTTTTGTATTTTTTGTATGGATGGGGTTTTGCCATGTTGCCCAGGCTGGTCTCAAACTCCTGAACTCAAGTGATCCGCCCACCTCGGCCTCTCAAAGTGCCGGGATTACAGGCGTGAGCCACCGCACCCTGCCCCACGTGTCATCTTTAGTACTTTGGGGCCCTCTTCTGTGTCTAGAGACAATCATACAGAATAGCCCCAGTGATTCTTGGCTGGGGAGCAGTTTGCAGGTTTTTACTTCTGGACTGTTTGATATTTTTTACTTATCCTTAAAAACAAAATCCTCATGCAGCCATGTCTGCCACCCGCCCTGCACACATGTATGCCAGCTGAGAAGCATGGTACACGGTATTCTGCATTTTAATATTAATAGCTCAGTCAGATGATTTCCATGTTTTCGCAGATGTCACACTTCCATTACTAACTAGTCATTCCATTTGGGGCCTGTACCAGTATTTCGCCAAATCCCGTTTGGGGACATTTACATTGTTTCTAGGTTTTTGCTCTTAATATACAGGATAATAGTACAGGAGAATATTTGTGCATCAACTTGTTTATGGTGGCTTTTGAGACTTGTTTTTGTTGGTGTATATCTTTAGGAGTAAAAGGAATCAAGTGAAAGAGTCTGCATGTTTTTAGGGCTCTTGGAACATCGTGGCGGTGTCAGGGCCCTCGTCCACCCCCACTTGCCTATTCCAGGCCGTCTGTAACACACGGCGTGGAGGAGCCAGAAGGACATTGGCTCTGGAATTTGATCCTGGGGTTTATTTCTTGCTCCCCAGGGACCCCTTCAAATCAGCATGCTCCTCTGGGAGGATTAAAGGGCTGCTTCCTGTAATGTGCTTTGAAATGATGCTCCAATGAAAGATGGTGGGTAAATAGAAAGTGACACCATCATCTCCGTCCCAGGCCCCTGTTTTTTTTTTTTTTCCTGGCTGCTGGATCACATATAATTTGCTCTCCACGTGCCCCTCTTGTTTTCATGCTCTTGCTACTTTTGTCGCCTTCACCCTGGGGTCTCCCAGGCAGGTTTTCCTTGTCCTCTAGACTTTGGTTTTGGTGTGCAGCCATTTCTCTCCAGGGACGCTGGCCAGGGCTCCCTATTGAGCATCATTTGGAACCCCTGGGCATGTGAGAAGACACGCCAAAGCCAGCCCTCTGCTTGCTCCAGCAGCTGACCCTGCATCGCCAACTTGGGGATGTAGTTTCCTTTTTAGAGGTTGATGTGCTGCTCTCCACATGCATTGCTAAAACCCCTCCAACATGACTGCCTCTCTCAGCCTTACCATTTAATCCAAAGAGAGCAGAGTTTGAGGCTCAGAATGAATCAAAATGTGATGTTGGTCATAAAGGTTGGTACCATTCCCCAGGAATGAAGCAGTCACTCTGTACATGGAATGTGTTAATGCCAAGATCTGCATCTCCCTGGATTCAGACACACAAAGGAGGTAGGCACTTGCCTCAGCACAGCTGTGCAGGTGGGCAGAGGTGAAGGGTGTCAGGGAAGGGCCCAAGGCTGGGTGTAAAAGTGTGGGTGTTTTATGCCTGGGCCACTGCCTGCCCCTCCAGTGACACCAGAATAGTGCCACTTTCTATCTTGCTGTTCTATTGCCTATGTTTAGTAAATGCAGACACAACAGTGAGCCTGGCCTAAAACGAATGAACTTTGTTTTCTGCATCTCAGTTTGTGTTTTTACTTTTTTGTTGTTGTTGTTTTGAGTCAGAGTCTCACTCTGTTGCCCAGGCTGGAGTGGTGTGATCTTGGCTCACTGCAACCTCCACTTCCCAGGTTCAAGTGATTCTCGTGCCTCAGCCTCCCCAGTACATGGGATTACAGGCATGCGCCAACACGCCCGACTAATTTTGTATTTTTAGTAGAGATGGGGTTTCACCGTGTTGGCCAGGCTGGTCTTGGACTCCTGACCTCAGGTGATCCGCCTGCCTCGGCCTCCTGTGTTTTTAATTTTTAAGCATGTGGCTGGGTGCAGTGGCTCATGCCTGTAATCTCAACACTTTGGGGAGGCCAAGGTGGGAGGATCACTTGAGCCCAGGAGTTCAACCTCGAGATCAGCCTGAGCAACAAAGTGAGACCCCCACTCTCTACAAAAAATAGAAAAAAAAGCCAGGTTTGGTGGTGTGCACCTGTAGTCCCAGCTACTCAGGAGGCTGAGGTGGAGGATCCCTTGAGCCCAGGAGGTCAGGGCTGCAGTGAGCCATGATTGTGCCACTGCACTCCAGCCTGGGCAAGAGAGTGAGACCCTGTCTCAAAAAATAATAATAAATGTATGTATGTACATGTGTATTGGGGCATTGTGCTAGAAATTAAATAAAGCTTGACTTCATGAAGAGAACCATTCTAAG
Organism: Trachypithecus francoisi; assembly: GCF_009764315.1. Classification (NCBI taxonomy): domain Eukaryota; kingdom Metazoa; phylum Chordata; class Mammalia; order Primates; family Cercopithecidae; genus Trachypithecus; species Trachypithecus francoisi. The sequence continues at coordinate 37,763,450 of NW_022681466.1, forward strand.
TTAACCTCATTTTCCTTCTTTTCTTACTTTCTCTTTCTTCATAACATTTACAAAATAATTGCCAGCAATTTGGTAAGTTCATTAACTGATTCTCTCTTAAGTCCAGGCTGCACATCGCCCTGCTGATTCATGTGGATTCAATTTGTCCAACAGTCCTATCAATGAAGTCCTCATTACCCTCTCCTCGTGGTGCAGGGGAGGAGGGTTGTAAATGCAGCCTGAGTGCGCCTTATCTAACTTTCGTTTTTCTCGTGGATCTATAGATTTCCTTTACGGTGCTTTTCTTGCCCATCGTGTGGGGTCTGCCAATAGGATCGTTGCCTCAGCTGCATTTATATTCCTGAGAAGTTTACTCCGTTTATTTCCCCTGGTTCCGGGTTCTCGGAGTTCATTTGTTGAGGTCAAGGACTATGTTCTCAGGACAGAAAATTTTAAAGAATGTGGAAAGAAAGAAAGAAAAAAAAAAGCAACAGCTGCACATCACTGATCGGGTAGAAAAAGAATATAAGGATCTCAACATACATTCTGACGGTAACACATGAAGAGTCCTGCCCGCCCCTCCCACCCCATCTGCCTCTTTGCGACTGGATTGGAAACGAGCTCCATGTGTGCTGGGCAGGCAGGTTCCTGGCACCGGCAGCTGGTCACTTCTCTTTTCTGCGATCTGCCCCTCCCGTGCTACCAGGTTCTAAGAGGGACTTAGGAACACATTGCTAGTGCTGGCATTGGCTGGTGTGATGTTTTGGGTAGAGGACACGTGTGATTGAAGGCTGGAGTTGTGGAGAGAATCCTGGACTAGAAATCAAATCTGCTGGGGTCTGACCTTGAGGAAGTCGCTTCCCTCAAGGTCCTTATTAGTGATCTGAGGGTCAGTTCATGGCTGCTAAGGCCTTTCCCATTCTGAAGCCGCTGTAAGTAAAAGCAGCGTTGCAGACTTGAGTCAGTGCAGTGTGAAATGCTGCTCAAGTCCATTCCTTCAGGTATTTCTTGGCCTCCTACTGTGTGATAGGCACTGCTGGAGGCTTAGCAAGGAGCTCTTTTGGCCCGTGACCCAGTCTCTAGGTGGTTTCTGTTGCCCTCCTCTTTTCTTTGGTAGGGTTCTGTAGGCTTGGGTCTCATCAAAAACCGCTGCCGGCTCTGCAGTTGTTCTGAATCTTGGCTGCAACTCCTGGAAGCTCAGGCTCTGGACCCATTTTCAGGCTTAGCAGCACTTTCCCCAGGTTCTGGCTCTCCAAGGTGAAAGCGCAGCCTCAGGGGAGGGCGGTGGCCCTAGTGCTCAAGGCTCCTTACATCCTGGGCCTTCCAAGTCCAGCTCTGAGAGACCGCCTGCAGGAACGCAGGTGCATTAGTATGCAGGTGTGCTGATACTGAGCACAAAGCAATTAGCCTGCTGCTCTGCAATTTCTGCCTTTCCCCAGCAAGTGTGGCTCAAGTGTTGGTTCCTTTGTCTGCATGGCCAGCACCGTCCTCTTCCTGCAGGGAGGCCTGGGGGCTCCAGGGGATGCCTCTTTAACTCTAGGAGTGGTCCGGAGCTTCTAGACCAGAGTTGTCCGATGGAACTTTCTAGGATGATGGGAATGTAATCTGGTTGTTCTGTGCTATCCCGCACGGTAGCCACCAGCCACATGTGCACTTGCAGTGTGGCTAGCAGCTAATGTATTAGACAGTTCAGATTTGTATGACTATTTTCCAACCTTTTGCAAGGCACAGCAAGTGCCAAAATTAAAGATGAGGCGAATGGTCAGCAGATGAGGCGGCAGGAGCTCCAGCTGACCCAGGGCTGGGGGGCTTAGTGTCTTCACACACCTGTGCCCACCCCAGCAGGCTGGGTGGAAGTCCCGGTTCTAGACCTGAGCTGGGGCTGGTGGTGTGACCTGTCTCCACTGAGTTCTTGGCCCTGAGACGTGGGGTGGGTGGAGGGCGTGGGGAAGCGGGCGGTTTTCTGCTTGGTGCCCAGGGTGGTCCGGGGAGCCCGGGAGGCTGACTCAGTCTCATCTCCTCCTGAGGGACTGGGCTCGGAGGTGAATCCCTGATGCCATAAAATTATTTTCCAGTTTGACTCTCGTGTCCTTTAAAGTTGTAGCACACTGCACTTGGTTTTAAGAGCTAAATGTAAGGCGAATACGGAGCACTTCAAATGTGATAACTCCGAGTTCACATTGTTTGAGGAGATAAGGAGAAAGGAGCAGGTGCTTTGAATTCACTTATCAGCATTTTCACAGCCTCCTGTCCCTCCGCCTCCCCCACTGAGATGCTGTGATGTTCCACAAGGATCTTGGAATTGGAGGCTTCTCCAGGCTGCGGGGCCACCATTTCATCTGCTCACCTTGCTGGTAAGGCCAGGGCTTTGTTCCTGGAAGTGCTTGGGCCCCAGGTGTGTGTGTCTGGGAGGCTCCTGCCGGGCGGGGCAGGGAGAGTGGCCTGGCCTGGGAAGTAAGCCCCTGTGACGGGCTCCTCAACCCTCTGGAGCCCTGGGGAAAGTCTGCATTTTAAGGTCACATCTCCATCCTCCAGGAGAAGGATGAGAGGGGCCGGCTTTAAGTCCTAGTTCTCAGGTATATAATTAAACAGAGATTTTCCTTCCTGAAGGAACAAAAAAGAGGCCAAGGACAGCCTAATTGCGACCTCAAGATTGCTTCTCCAAGAGTGGCCTGAGCAAGTGGGCCAAGGTAGATTTGCAACTCTGGCTGGTGCGGTGGCCCGAGCCAGCGGGGCCCAGGTTCGGCTGCTGACAGCGGTCCACAGGAGGGGAGGGTCTGTTGGGCAGGGGAGCCTCTGCCTTGCTTCCTTTTAGGGTGAGCCTTTGGTTCTCCTGTCCTAAACGGGGGGCGGGGTGGGGGGGTGGGGCACGTGGGAGCCGGCAGCACACGCTGGCCACCACTGACCGCTCCTGCTGTCCTGGCACTTCCGCCTGCTCCCAAAGCAGCAGCCCATAGTGACAGGTCGCAAGTGCCATCAGAAGGGTGCACCACTTTATTTACGCAGCTGTCAGCCAGGCTGGCTCTTCCAAAGTCGTGCATTACCAGACAAGTGAAGGTAAAATAGTGATGCTTTATTAATTGCGGGTATGGCTGCTAATTAGAACCCAGGCATGGGTTTTTATACCTGTTTACATACACTTGCTCCAGAGCGGAAGGACTTTTTCATCTCTCCTTGCCTCTCCCCCACCCCCAGAAGAGAATTTCAACTTTAAGACAAACAACTTCATTTACAAGTGTGTCTCTAATTAGCTGCAGAATTAGGGAAGCTGAGCTTTCCCCCATAGATCCGCTCAAGCCTCCAGGGAGACTGGTGGAATAGAGAGAATCGCATTTCCAATTATTTTGTTGAATTGCTAATTTAGTTATTGTGCCTGGTGTAATTGTGATGGGTATTGGGTGTGCAATTCAATTTGTTTTAAATATTTGTGGGAAGGCTGATCAGTAATGGAGCTGACCTATTTTGTGGCCCAAATTGAGAAAAAAAAGACTAAAACACAACAGCCACAAAGATAGAGTTTGTTTCCATTTTTATTTTGATCTCTCTCATCCCTCTTAAGACCATTGATGCAACAAAAGGATTAAATTAAAAGATGACAGCACTTTGATCTTCTCCCTTTGAAAGCTTAACTGTCTTTGGTAGTTTAATATGCAGATATTTCAGGGTAGAGTTTAGATGCATTGCTGGAGCTGAGTATTTTCTGCCTCCCAAAATTGCATTTCTGCGTGTGCCTAAAAGTGATTTGGGGTACTCAACTTTCTAATAGTGTGTAAAGTAGTGGAGGTGTATCTGTAACAAATAAAGCAAAGCCGTGAGAGCCACAAGTTCGCCACTCCTACTGGGCAGAAGTCCATTGCAGAGTCCCGGAACCTTCCCTCCAGGCAGCACCATGTGCACAGGTTGGTGGCCAGGAACCCTACCCCTGGCGTTTGCATAAAGCTCGCCCCTCGGGAGCCCTGCTCCTGGTTGGTTTGAGCCTGTGCAGGTGAGAGGAGGGCTAGGTGATAAGTTCCCTCATGGCTGGCGGTGACTCTGGAACTCCTTGAGGGCCAAGCTCCAGTGTCTCTCTTCAGCCAGAGTCTGGACCGGGAGGTATGGCCAGGGAAAATCTGTGATGTAATCTTGTTTACATGCCTATTGGGTGCTGAGTCAGAAACACAGTCTGGGCCTGGGCCAGGGCTGTGGCTTGAAATCAGAGCCTGCTGGGACCTGAGGTCACAGAAATAGATTACAGGACCCGAGCCTTGCGCACGTACGACCGAGGTTGCTCACAGGTGACTGGAATCCCTCACCCTCCACAGCGTCCCGCCGGGCCCACCAGGTGTCCTCAGACACAGGCTAACTAGGGCTCGGTTGGGCAGGACCAGAGGGTGGCAGACCAGAGCAGATTTTCAGAAAAGGTTATAATAAAATGGGTCATAGACACGGCTGTTGTAATGAATTTGCCCCTAAAGGATTCATTTTGTAACTCGATTAGCTTAGCAAGGTGCCAGGGTCAGTTTCCGTGCTTAGCTGCTGAAGAGAAGTTTGAACTTCATTACTCTTATGTGAGAGCTCACCGGGACCAACTGGAGGACCTCCGCCCCAGGTGGATCCCTTTAACACACCGTTCTGGAAGAGCTGGGCGAGGGCAGCTGACGGCCGCAGCTGCTGGTCCTAAGGAGGGGCTGGGTCCCGTGCGAGGACAGACGAGAGAGCGATCATTGAACCAGCCAGGCTGGAGCTGAAAAGAAATTGGCAAGCAGCTAGAGCAGCCGGGGATTGGAGGGAGAGGAGGTGTTTGTGGAAACGCCTGCAGGGCAGGAGGGCAGGTTGTGGGGTGTCAGGGGTAAGGTCTGTGTAGCCCCTGCCCCATGATGGTGGTGGTGGTTATTATTTGAGACAGAGTCTCACTCTGTCACCCAGGCTGGAGGGCAGTGGCATGATCTCCGCTCACTGCAACCTCCACTTCCCTAGTTCAAGCAATTCTCCTGCCTCAGCCTCCCGAGTAGCCAGGATTACAGGTGCCTGCCACCATGCCCAGCTAATTTTTGTATTTTTAGTGGAGACGGAGTTTTGCCATGTTGTCCAGGCTGCGTCTCCAACTCCTGACCTCAGGTGATCCGCCCGCTTTGGCCTCCCAAAGTGCTGAGATTAGAGGCGTGAGCCACCGCACCTAACCTCCATTTTTTTCTACAGTGTTTTTACTGAGGTGGAATTTACATGCCATAAAACTCACCCGTTGTAAATGTACAATTCCGTAGTTTTTACTACGTCTGTGGAGTTGTGCTGCCACCAACACGGCCCATGTTTAGGACATTCTCATCACCCCACAAGTTCCTCTGGTTTTGCCGGAACTCCCTACTCCCAATCCCAGGTAATTTGCCTTCTTTTCCGAACATTTCATTTAAAAAGAATCATACAATCTAGAGTGTTTGTGTCTGGCTTCTTTCGCTTGGCATGAGGTGTTTCTATCTTTATTCTAGCATGTATCAGTAGTTGATTCCTTTTGATTGCTGACTAGTCTTCCATTGTGTGGATATACCACATTTTGTTTATCCTTTTGCCTACTCATGAACATTTGGATTGTTTCCAGATTTGGGCGATGATATATGAAGCTGATAAGAGCAATCACAAGCCTTTGTGAAAGATGTTTTCATTTCCCTTGGGCAGATACCTAGGCATGGAACTGCTGAGTATGAAAGCTTATGTTTAGCTTTTTCAGAAGGTGCTAAACTGTTTCCAAAGTGCCTGTATCACTTTATATTTACACCAGCAAAGTGTGCGGGCTCCAGTTTCTCCACATCCATGCCAACACTTGTAATTGTCTGTCTTCCAATTATAGCCTTTCTGGCAAACAGTGGACTCCCATTGTGGCTTTAATTTGTTTCCCTAGTGATAAATGATGTTGAACATCTTCTCGTATTCATTATTCATGTATCTATCTTCTTCGGTGAAACATCTATTCACATCTTTTGGTTTAATTTAAATTGAGTTGCCTTGTTGCCTTGTAAGGATTCTTTATATATCCTGGATTCAAGTCCTTTATCAGATATACAGTCTGCAAATATTTTCTCCCAGTCTGTGGCTTGTCTTCATTTTCTTTTTCCTTTTTCTTTTCTTTCTTTCTTTTTTTAGATGGAGTCTCGCACTGTTGCCAGGCTGGAGTGCAATGGCACTATCTCAGCTCACTGCAATCTCCACTTCCTGGGTTCAAGTGATTCTCCTGCCTCAGCGTCCCGAGTAGTTGGGATTACAGGCGCGTACCACCATGCCCAACTAATTTTTTTTTTTTCAGTAGAGATGGGGTTTCACCATGATGGCCAGGATGGTCTCGATCTCTTGACCTTGTGATCCACCTGCCTTGGTCTCCCAAAGTGCTGGCATTACAGGCGTGAGTCACTGCGCCTGGCCGTCTTCATTTTCTTAATGGTCTCTTCTGGAGCACAAAAGGTTTTAATTTTGATGAAGCCTAATTTTTCAATTTCTTTTTTCTTTTATGGATTATGTCATATCTAAGAAATATTTGCCTAATCCAAGATCACAAACATTTTCTCCTACTTGTCTTCTTGTGGATGTTTTATCATTGTAGCATATATATTTAAGTCTGCAATATATTTTGAGTAAATTTTTGTCCATGGTGTAAGAGTCTAAAAATATAACTGTGTGTGTGGATATCCGAATGTCTTGGCACCGTTTGTTGAAAAGGCTAGCCTTTCCGCCATTGAATTGTCTTGACTCCTTTGTGGAAGATCAGTTGACCCTAAATGCCAGGATTTGTTTTGAGACTCTCAATTATGTTCCATTCTGTTTGCTTGTGTTTATATCTGTGAACATTTTGAAATCAGGTAGTTTAAATCTTCCCAGTTTTTATCAAAATTGTTTTGAGTATTCTGAGTCCTTTGCATTTCTGTATAAATTTTAGGATACAGGGCTGGGCGCAGTGGCTCACACCTGTAATCCCAGCACTTTGGGAGGCTGAGGCAGGCAGATCATGAAGTCAGGAGATCAAGACCAGCATGGCTAACATGGTGAAACCCCATCTCTACTAAAAAAAAAAAAAAAAATTAGCCAGGCCTGGTGGCAGGCACCTGTAGTCCCAGCTACTGGGGAGGCTGAGGCAGAAGAATTGCTTGAACCCGGGAGGTGGAGGTTGCAGTGAGCCAAGATCACGCCACTGCACTCCAGCCTGGGCGACAGAGTGAGACTCTGTCTCAAAAAAAAAAATTTTAGGATACGTTTGTTAATTTATTTTGCTTGTTCTTCTTCTCCTTCTTTTTGTTTTTTTTTTTGTTTTTTTGTTTTTTTGTTTTTTTTAGACAGGATCTTTCTCTTTCACCCTGGCTGGAGTGCAGTGGTGTAATCACGGCTCACTGCAACCTCAATCTCCCAGGCTCAAGCCATCCTCCCCACTCAGCCTCCTGAGTAGCTGGGACTGCAGGCACATGCCGCCACACCCAGCTAATTTTTTAAATTTTTTGTAGAGACAGGATCTCCTTATGTTGGCCAGGCTGATACTGAACTTCTGGGCTCAAGTGATACTCCTGCCTCAGACCCTCAAAGTGCTGGGATTACAGGCATGAGCCACTGTTTCTGGCCTAAATTTGTTCATCTCTAGAAAAATGTCTGCTGGAATTTTGATAGGGATTACATTGACTCTAGAGATCAATTTGGGGAGAACTACCATCCCAACAACATTGAGTCTTCTCATCCATGAACGCGGACTAGCTCTTCATTTGTTTTTATTTAATTGCTCTCAGCAGTGTTTTATAATTTCAGGGTATGTGTCCATTTATTTTGTAAAATTATTCCTATGTATTTTGTTGGTTTGGATGCTATTGTCAATGAAATTATTTTAATTTCATTTTTAGATTTCTTCTTGCTAGTGTATAGAAATACTATTATTCAGTTTTTAAATTAATCTTGTAGTCAGTGACTTTACTGAATGCATTTATTAGTTCTAGTTTTTAAAAATGGATTCCTCATATAGGATCATGCCATTTGTGAATAATGAGTTTTAATCTTTTCTTTCCAATCTATAAACCTTTAATTTTCGTGTAGCCTATTGCACTGGCCAGCACCTCCAGTGCAATGCTGAGAAGTAGCAAGAGCAGACATTTTTGCCTTATTCCATCTTAGAGAGAAAAGCATTCAGTCTTTCACCATCACACATGAAGTTACTTGAGGTTTTTCACAGACGCCCTTTCTCAGGTTGTGGAAATTTATTTTTATTTTTATTTTTTTGAGACAGTCTCACTCTGTAGCCCAGGCTGGAGTGCAGTGGCGTGATCTCCACTCACCACAACCTCTGCCTCCCAGGTTCAAGCAATTCTCCTGCCTCAGCCTCTCAAGCAGCTGGCATTACAGGTGCATGCCACCACACCCAGCTACTTTTTTTTTTTTTTTTTTGGGAGACAGTCTTGCTCTGTTGCCCAGGCTGGAGTATGGTGGCATGATATTGGCTAACTGCAACCTCTGCCTCCAAGGTTCAAGTGATTCTCCTGCCTCAGTCTCCCAAGTAGCTGAGATTATGGGCATGTGGCTCCACGCCCAGCTAATTTTTGTATTTTTTGGTAGAGACAGGGTTTCAACATATTTGCCCCACTGGTCTCGAACTCCTAGCCTCATGTGTTCTGCCTGCCTGGGCCTCCCAAAATGCTGGAATTATAGGCATGAGCCATCGTGCCTGGCCCACACCTGGCTACTTTTTACAATTTTTTTGTAGAGACAGGGTCTCACTATGTTGCCCAGGCTGGTCTCGAACTCCTAGGCTCAAGCAATCCTCCCTCCTCAGCTTCCCATAGTGCTGGGATTAAAGGTGTGAAACTACTTAAAAACAAAAAATGTTGCATGGAATACTATGCAGCCATAAAAAGGAATGAGATCAGGTCGTTTGCAGGGACATGGATGAAGCTGGAAGCCGTCCTCAGCAAATTAACCCAGCAACAAGAAACCAAACACTACATGTTCTCACTCATAAGTGGGAGCTGAACAATGAGAACACATGGACTCAGGAGTATGACACACAGCAGGGCCTGTTGAGAGGTTGGGGGGGCGGGCGAGAGGAGGGAAGTTAGAGGGCAGGTCAATAGGTGCAGCAAACCACCATGGCACAGGTATACCTATGCAACAAACCTGAACGTTCTGCACATGTATCCTGTTTTTTTTTTTAGAAGAAATAAAATTTTAAAAAATACATATATGGCCAGGCGCGGTGGCTCACGCCTGTAATCCCAGCACTTTGGGAGGCCGAGACGGGCGGATCACGAGGTCAGGAGATGGAGACTATCCTGGCTAACATGGTGAAACCCCGTCTCTACTAAAAAATACAAAAAACTAGCCGGGCGAGGTGGCGGGCGCCTGTAGTCCCAGCTACTCGGGAGGCTGAGGCAGGAGAATGGCGTGAACCCGGGAGGCGGAGCTTGCAGTGAGCTGAGATCCGGCCACTGCACTCCAGTCCGGGCGACAGAGCGAGACTCCGTCTCAAAAAAAAAAAAAAAAAAAAATACATATATGTATATATTGCTAGGCTGGGCATGGTGGCTCATGCCTGTAATCCCAGCACTTTGGGAGGCCAAGATGGGTGGATCACTTGACGTCAGGATTTCAAGACCAGCCTGACCAACATGGTGAAACCCTGTATCTACTGAAAAATACAAAAATTAGCTGGGTGTGGTGGTGCGCACCCAGATGGTAGGAGGCTGGTAGGAGGCCAAAGTGGGAGGATTGCTTGAACCTAGGGGCGGAGGTTGCAGTGAGCTGTGATCTTGCCACTGCACTCTAGCCTGGGGGACAGAGTGAGAACCCCATCTCAAAAAAAAAAAATGTGTGGATGTGTGTTGTTGGATTCAGTTTGCTCATTCTTTTTTTTAAGAGATGGAGTCTTGCCATGTTGACCAGGCTAGGGTGTAGTGGCTATTTAAAGACATGCTTATGGCATACTACAGCCTCAAAATCCTGGGCTCAAACAGTCCTCCTGCCTCAGCTGCCCAAGTAGCTGGGACTACATGTACACCACCGCACCTGGCCCAGTTAGTTAATATTTGCTAAGGATGTTTGCATCCTGTGTTCACAAGGGAAACAGGCCTGTAGTTTTCTTGTGATGTCTTTGGCTTTGGTATCAGGATAATACTGGCCTTGTAGAATGAGTTGGAAAGTGTTCCTTCTGTTTTCTAAAAGAGTTTGAGAAGGACCAGTATTCTTTTTTTCTTTTCCTTTTTTTTTTTTTTGAGACGGAGTCTCTGCTCAGTCACCCAGGCTGGAGTGCAGTGGCGCAATCGCATCTCACTGCAACCTCCATCTCCTGGGTTCAAGCAATTCTCCTGCCTCAGCCTCCCAGGTAGCTGGGATTACAGGCGCCCACCACCACAACCGGCTAATTTTTGTATTTTTAGTAGAGACAGGGTTTCCCCATGTTGGCCAGGCTGGTCTCAAACTCCTAAGCTGGTGATCTGCCCTCCTTGGCCTCCCAAAGTGCTGGGATTACAGGCACAAGCCACTGCACCTGGCTGTATTATTTCTTCTTTAAATATTTTACAGAACATCCGCCAGTGAAGCTTTCTGGGACTGGGGCTTTACTTTGTGGAATTTTTTTTTTTTTTTTTTTGAGACTGAGTCTTGCTTTCTCGCCCAGGCTGGATTGATTGCAGTGGCATGACCTCGGCTCATCACAACCTCCGCCTCCCGGGTTTAAGCCATTCTCCTCCCTGAGCCTCCCGAGTAGCTGGGATTACAGGCATGCACCAACACACCTGGCTAATTTTTGTATTTTTAGCAGAGATGGCCATTCACCATGTTGGCCAGGCTGGTCTTGAACTCCCGACCTCAGGTGATTCTCCCACCTCAGCCTCCCAAAGTGCTGGGATTACAGGTGTGAGTCACGGTGCCTGGCCTGTGGGAGGATTTTTAGTGACTAATTTCTTTATTTGTTGTAGGTCTATTTGGATTGTGTGTTTCTTCTCAAGTCAGTTTTGGTAAATTTGTGTCTTTCTAGGCATGTGTTCATTTTCCCTAAGTCTAATTTGTTGGCATAAAGTTGCTCATAATATTTCTTTATCATCATCTTCATTTTGGTAGAGCCACTAGCAATGTCCCTTCTTAGATTCCTGATTTTGGAAATTTGTGTTGTTTCTCTTTTCTTCTTGTCAATTTTATTGTTTTTTTTTCTTTTTCCTTTATTTTTTTGAGATGGAGTCTCACTCTGTCACCCAGGCTGGAATACAGTGGCAAGATCTCGGCTCACTGCAATCTCCGCCTCCCAGGTTCAAGTGATTCTCCTGCCTCAGCCTCCCAAATAGCTGGAATTTCAGGCGCCCACCACCACGCCCAGCTAATTTTTGTATTTTTAGTAGCGACAGGGTTTCACCATGTTGGCCAGGATGGTCTCGATCTCTTGACCTCGTGATCCACCCACCTTGGCCTCCCAAAGTGCTGGGATTACAGGTGTGAGCCACTGTGTCCAGCCTTTTTTTTCAAAGAGTTTTGAAAAGAGCCACTGTGCCCAGCCTTTTTTTTCAAAGAGTTAACTTTTAGTTTCTATTGACTTTTCTCTGTTGTTTACTGTTTTCTCTTTCACTAGTTTCCACTCTGACCTTTATGTTTTCCTTTATTCTTCTTGCTTTGGGCTTAGTTTATTCTCCTTTTTTCTTCTCTGTTTTTTGGTGTGGAAGTTTAAGTTTATTGATCCAGATCCAGACCTGTTATTGTTGAATTGTCTATTTCTCCTTTTTATTCTGTCAGTTTTTGTTTTCTGTATTTTGGGGCTCTGTTGTTAAATATGTATACATTTATAATTGTTATAGCTTCCTGACAAACTGATTCTTTTAGCATAATAAAATGTTTATTTTTGTCTCTAATGACATTATATATAGATAGATATAGATATTGATATTAATGTAGCCACTCCAACTCTTAAGGTTACTGTTTGCATAGTAGATGGTGTCTTTATACTTTTACTCACTTGTGTCTTTGAATCTAAAGTGTTTTTCTTAAAGACTTAAGACCCAGTCTCCACAAAATTTAAAAAGTTAGCCAGGTGTGGTGGCACACACCTGTAGTTCCAGCTACTCGGGAGGCTGAGGTAGGAGTGACAGGCATTTTGTTTGTTTTTATAAATTTTTAGTTATTATTTTTGAGACAGGATCTCACTCTGTCACTCAAGCTGGAGTGCAGTGGTGTGATTTAGGCTCACTGCAGCCTCAGCCTCCAGGGCTTGAGTGATTGTCCCACCTCAGCCTCCCGAGTAGCTGGGACTACAGGTGCATGCCACCATGCCTGGCTAATTTTTTATATTTTAATTTTTTTGTAGAGATGAGGTCTCCCTATGTTGCCCAGGCTGGTCTCAAACTCCTGGACTCAAGCAATCTGCCTGTCTCAGCCTCCTAAAGTGCTGGGATTACAGCCAAGAGCCACCACACCCAGCCTAGATTTTTTCACCTGTTCTGACAGTCTATCTTTTGATTGGAGTGTTTAGTCCTTTGAAATTTAATGTAATTATTGATAAGGGTTTTGTTAATTTGTTTTTCCTTTACTGCTTGCTTTTGTGTATTTTATAGACAAGGTCTCACTCTCTCCTGCAGGCTGGAGAGCAGTGATGCGATCACAGCTCACTGCAGCCTTGAACTCCTGGGCTCAAGAGATGCTCCTGCCTCAGCCTCCTGAGTAGCTGGGACTACAGGTATGTGCCACCATGCCTGGCTATTTTTTTTTTTAATTTTTATTTTTGTGGAGACTGGGTCTCACTTTGTTACTCAGGCTGGTCTCAAACTTCTGGCTTCAAGAACGCTGAGGTTACAGGTGTGTGCCACCACACCCAGCCCCAGTGTTGTTTTTAATATATATATTTACATAGATACATGTTAAATTGTGGCTAAAAAAACATAAAACTTACCATCTTAACCATGTTTAAGTGTACAACGCAATAGTGTTAAGTATATTTACATTGTCATGCAACAGATTTCCAGAAATTCTTACCCCACAAAACTGAAACTTTATACCCATTTAACAATTCCCAATTTACCCCTCACTCCAACCCCTGGCAACCACCATTCTTCTTTCAGTTTCTATGAATTTGACTACTTTATTTATTTTTTTGTTTTTTGTTTGGAGACAGAGTCTCGCTTTGTCGCCCAGGCTGGAGTGCAGTGGTATGACCTCGGCTCACTGCAACCTCCGTGTCCCAGGTTCAAGCGATTCTCCTGCCTCAGCCTCCCAAGTAGCTGGGATTGACAGGCGTGCACCACCATGCTCAGCTAACATTTGTATTTTTAGTAGAGATGTGGTTTCACCATGTTGGCCAGACTGGTCTTGAACTCCTGACCTCAAGTGATCCGCCCACCTTGGCTGCCCAAAGTGCTGGGATTACAGGCATGAGCCACCATGCACAGCAGAATTTGACTATTTAAATACCTCATATAAGTGGAATCCTACAGTATTTGTCTTTTTGCAACTGACTTATTCCACTTAACAGAATGTCCTCAAGGTTCATTCCTGTTACAGCATGGGGTTGGGTTGCTTTCCATGTTAAGGCTGTGTAACATTCCATTGTAAGTACAGACCACATTTTGTTTATCCATTTATTCTTTGATGGACATTTGGATGGCTTTCACCTCTTGGCAATTGTGAATAATGCTGCTATGAACATGGATGTGCAAATATCTATTCAAGGCCTTGCTTTCAATTCTTTTGGATATCTGCCCAGAAGTGAGATTGCTGGATCATATGTAGTGCTTTGCTTTCTTTTTTGAGACAGGGTCTCACTCTGTTGCCCAGGCTAGAGCATAGTGACTTGATTATAGCTCACTACAACTTCGAACTCCTGGGCTTAAGCCGTCCTTCCACCTCAGCCTCCTATTTTTCATTTTTGTTTTTTGGTTTTTTTTTTGGCAGAGTCTCCTCACTATGTTGCCCATGCTCAAGCAGTCCTCTCCTCTCAGCCTCCCAAGTAGCTGGGACTACAGACGTGTGCCACCACCCAGCTAATTTTTTATTTTTGAATTTTTTGTACAGATGGGCATCTCACTGTGTTGCCCAGGCTGGTCTTGAACTCCTGGGCACCTTAGCCTCTCAGTGTTGGGATTACAGGTGTGAGCCACCACGCCCGGCCCTACTTTTAATTTTTTGAGGAACCATTTTTCCATAGCAGCTACACCATTTTCTATTCCTGCCAACAGCACACAAGGGTTCTAATTTTTCCACATCATCTCCAACATGTTATTTTCTGTTTGATTTTTATAGTAGACATCCTAATGGGTATGAGGTGTTGTCTCATTGTGGTTTTAATGTACATTTCCCCAACAGTTAACGATGCTGAGCATGTTTTTATATGCTTCTTGGCCATTCATAAATCATCTTTGAAGAAATGGGTTTAAGCCCTTTGCCTTTTGTTGTTGAGACAGGGTCTTGCTCTGTTGCCCAGGCTGGAGTGCAGTGGCATGATCTCAGCTCACTGCAACCCCAGCCTCCTGGGCCAGTGCTCCTCCCAGCTCAGCCTCCCAAGTAGCTGGAACTACAGGCATGTGCCACCATGCCTGGCCAATTTTTAAAAATTTTTTGTAGAGATAGGGTCTCACTATATTACCCAGCCTGGTCTCAAACTCCTGGACTCATGTGATCCTCCCACCTCAGCCTCCCCAAGTGCTGGGATTAGAGGTGTGAGTCACTGCTGCCAGCCTTACTGTGTATTTTAAAGTTATTTTCGGCTGGGTGCGGTGGCTCACGCCTGTAATCCCAACACTGTGGGAGGACGAGGCAGGTGGATCACCTGAGGTCAGGAGTTCGAGAGCAGCCTGGCCAACATGGTGAGACCCTGTCTCTACTAAAAATACAAAAATTAGCCAGGTATGGTGGTGGGTGCCTATAATCCCAGCTACTCAGGAGGCTGAGGCAGGAGAATTGCTTGAACCCAGGATGCGAAGGTTGCAGTGAGCTGAGACTGCCCCACTGCACTCCAGCCTGGGCAACAGAGCAAGACTCCATCTCTAAATAAATAAAGTTACTTTTTTAGTGGTTGTTCTAGAGGTTATATAACAATCTACTTGAGATTAATATTACCTTAATACTGGCAACACATAGAGACTTAGTTTTCATGTTGTTCCATTTTTACCCCCTTCTTTGTGTGATTGTCATACATATTACAGTTCTATATGCTATAAACCCCAAAATACAGTAGTATACTTATCGTTTAATGCAATTTTATGTCTTTTAATGAAGTTAAAGAGAACACAGTTTTTTATATTTACCTAGGTACTGTTTACGTTTTCCCAACGCCTTTTCATTTCTTTAAGTAGATTTGAATTCCTATCTGGAATTATTTCTTTTCAGCCTGAATGATTGCTTTTAGTATTTCTTACAAAGCTGGTCTGCTAAAAATGAATTCTCTTTTTTTGTGGAGTGTCTTTATTTCACGTGTACTTGTTGTAAGGATAGTGTTGCTGGATATAGGATTCTTGTTTGACAGGGTTTTTTTTTTTTTTTCCTTCTTGTGGTACTTGGACTATATTGCCTCACTGCCTCCTGAGGTCCATTGTTTCTGATTAGAAGGCAGCTGTGATTTATTTTGTTATTCTTCTGTAAGTGATGACTTGTTCTTCTCCAGCTTCTTTTAAGATTTTTCTTTATCTTTCAACAGTTTGGCCATGAGGTATCTAGGTGCAGGTCTCTTCGTTTATCCTACTTGGGGTTTATTGAGCTTCTTGGATCTGCAGATTCATGTTTTCCATCAAATTTGAGAATTTTTCAGCCACTGTTTCTTCAAATATTTTTTCTGCCCCTTTCTCTCTCTTCTGGCACCCCCAGTACACATATGTTGGTAAACACACTGTTGCTGCACGGAGGTCTGGGATTCTATTCCTTTTTCACTCTTTTTTCTCTCTGTTCTTCACATTGGATAATTCTATTGCTCTATGACTTCAAATTCACTGATTCTTCTGTCTTCCCAAATCTACTGTGTAGTCCCTCTGGTCAACTTTTCAGAATTTCCTTTTCAAAAACTGGGATAAATGTATGATTTACCGTTTTAACAGTTTTTTTTTTTTTTTTTTTTTTTTTTTTTGAGATGGAGTTTTGCTCTTCTTGCCCAGGTTGGAGTGCAATGGCGCAATCTCGGCTCACCACAACCTCCGCCTCCCAGGTTCAACCAATTCTCCTACCTCAGCCTCCCGAGTAGCTGGGATTACAGGCATGAACCACCACACCTGGCTAATTTTTTGTATATTTAGTAGAGACAGAGTTTCTCCATGGTGGTCAGGCTGGTCTTGAACTCCTGACCTCAGGTGATCCACCCACCTCGGCCTCCCAAAGAGCTGGGATTACAGGCGTGAGCCACCGCGCCTGGCCCATTTTAACAGTTTTTAAGTGTATAGTTCAGTGACATTAAGGACATTCACATTGTTGTGCAACCATCACCACCATCCACCTCCAGAACATTTCATCATCCCATAGTGAAACTCTGTACTCATTCAACAATAACTCGCAGCTGCTACAGTGGCTCATGCCTATAATTCCAGTGCTTTGGGAGGCTGAGGCAGGACAATCGCTTGAGCCCAGGAGTTCAAGATCAGCTTGGGCAACACGGTGAGACTCTGCCTCTACAAAAAAAAATTTTTTTTTAGCTGGGTGTGGTGGCTTGTACCTGTAGTCCCAGCTATTCAGGAAGCTGAGGTGGGAGGATTGCTTGAGCCCAGGAGTTAGAGGCTGTAGTGAGCTATGATCATACCACTGTACCCCAGCCTGGGCAATAGAGCGAGACTCTGTCTCTAAACACGAAAACAGTAATTCCCAAGTTCCTCTCCCCACAACCCCTGGTAACCACTGTTCTACTTTCTGTCTCTGTGAATTTGATAATTTCTGATACCTCATATAAGTGGAATCAAACAGTATCTGTTTTTTTGGTGTCTGGCTTATTTCACTTAGCATAATGTCTTCAAGGTTCATCCATGTTGCAGCATGTATCAGAATTTTATTCAGAATGTGCTTTTTTTTGTTTTGTTTTGAGACAGGGTCTTGCTCTGTCACCCAGGCTGGAGTGCAGTGGCGTGATTATGGTTCACTGCAGCCTCTAACTCCCTGGGCTCAGGTCATCCTTCCACCTCAGCCTCCCAAGTAGCTGGGATGACAAGCGTGTGCCACCACGCCTGGCTATTTTTTTTTTTTTTTTTGCATTTTTTTTAGAGATGGAGTTTTGTCATGTTGCCTGGGCTGGTCTTGAACTCTTGGACTCAAGTGAACTGCCCACCTTGGCCTCCCAAATTGCTGGGGATTACAAGTGTGAGCCGCCATGCCTGGCCAATTCTTTTTTTTTTTTTTTAAAGAAGGGCCCAAGGTTGTCCTACCTGACCCTTTATTTCTGTAAATGTGTGTGTGTGTTTCAAGTTTCTGCCCAGTTGTTTTTGTTTGTTTTTTGAGATGGGATCTCATTCTGTCGCCCAGGCTGGAGTGCAGTGGCACGATCTTGGCTCACTGCAAACTCTACCTCCCGGGTTCAAGTGAATTCTCCTGCCTCAGCCTCCCAAGTAGCTGGGATTACAGGCACCCACCACCACACCCAGCTAATTTTTGTATTTTTAGTAGCGATGGGGTTTCACCATGTTGGCCAGGCTGGTCTTGAACTCCAGACCTCAAGTGATCCACCCGCCTCAGCCTCCCCAAGTGCAGGGATTGAGCCACCACACCCAGCCTCTGCTCGGTTTTTCTTTTTAAAAATTCTTATTTTTTAAGCCTAGCTTCACAGGGGCCACCCTTGTGCCTAATGGTCAGCCAGTGATTTAGGCAGATGTATCTTGAGCCAGCAAGGCTTCTATTTTCTGCTAAGTCGATGTGCGTGTGCGTGTGCGTGGGCTGCATATTAAAAAATGTCAGCAGTTTTGAAATCTGCACTGGCTTTTACTTTCTGCTGGGCCCTCTGGCATTTCCTCTTCATGTGCCCACAGGTTCTCTCGGCTGGGGCTGTGTGACTAGCTTGGGCCTTCTCTGGTCTCGCCTGTGTGGATGTGCCGGGAGCTTATCAGGCCCCTTGTGGCTGTTACATTTCCTGCTTCTGTTAAAGCTCTAGCTAGGCTGCTGGTCTATTGCTTGAGCCAAGCTGAGCCACTGGTCTTCCCTGTATGTTTGCTACTGAGTTATTGCTGTTGCTGACAATGCCAGTGGGCATGGAGTATTTTTATCCAGACTTCAGCATTACCCATGATCCCAGATGAAAATCTTCCTAGAGCTGGAAGGGATCTTAGGGATCTTCTCGTTCCACACTCTACTTTCACATCCCAGGGAAGGCAGGACTTCAGAACGCCCTTGCGCTGCTCAAGGCCTGCCCTAAGTGAGGGCAGCCAGGCTTGGAGATCGGCCTTCAGGCTCCGCTGCACAGCTCCTCAGTGGCACTTCTGCTTAGTGTCCATGTCACCCAACACCTAGAGACAATCCCTAGACCCTGCCCTCACCAGGGGGACGGTTCTCCACCAATACCCTGTGAGGAGGGTGCCCAAGTGATGACAGGCCCCTGGTCTTGGGAGCGAAAGAGACAGGGCATGGAGAAACATGACTTGCA
Source organism: Trachypithecus francoisi (assembly GCF_009764315.1). Classification (NCBI taxonomy): domain Eukaryota; kingdom Metazoa; phylum Chordata; class Mammalia; order Primates; family Cercopithecidae; genus Trachypithecus; species Trachypithecus francoisi. Next base: position 37,781,946 of record NW_022681466.1, read on the forward strand.
TTGAGAATTTGCTGCTCATGCCCTGCACTTGATTCACATTAACTAATTTAATGTCATTTTTCAAAATGCCCCATTGAGGTCCACGTTTCACAGATGAGGAGGCAGGAACTTGCCCAAGGACAAGAGTGAGGGGCTGGATACCGGAAATCAGCTCAGGCTTATTCCCAAGTCCCTGTTCTTGTAAGTGGCTGTGAAAGGAGCTGTTTGCATGGGCAGGAATGCTCTGCGAGCTCTTTCCTGCTGCAGAGCCTGGACTTGTACAGTGGGTTCTGCCTCTCCCACCCCAGCCCTCCCTGATTACTGTAGGCCAGTCATGACAGAATGTTGGCCATCAGACTCAGGACTATTCTGTCCTGTCTCCATGTGGTTCCTAGTGGGCTGAGCCTACTGTGTGGTTCCAAGTCTCCTAAGGTCTGAGGCTCTGTTATCATCTGCCCTTCACCAACCACAGGATATCCCATGCTTTGGAAGAGTTTGCTTATTACCAAGATACTGCATTTCTGAAGATGTCCTACCCCCATCACTTATTATCAACACCCATTAGAGCCACTGGCCAGCAGGAGGTGACCAGGACTGCACTTCCTGGATAAAACTCCAGTCAACACAAAGACAACAGCATGGGAAGACTGCCGCCTGAGGCACAGCAGGATTCCTAGAGCACTGGAAATAGCCAATCGTTCCCCACTCCTGTGGGTGCCCCTCCAGCTTGGGGACTGCACACGATTGAGCTGAGCTTGGACCCAGGTTTCTTGGCACTCAAGACTGTGCTCTTTTCATTCAATTGGGCTGCATTTGAAAGCTTTATACACAGCCTTCCCGTGCCCACAAACCATCAAAGGACAAAGCCTTACTCCTTGGCCTGGCATTTAAGGATCTTTATATCTGATGCCAGCTTATTTTTTGGGAGTTCATTGTGTATTACTCCCCCAAGTGACTGCTCTACTCCCCTTCAACCTTCCCAGTGCCCCCCAAATAACTTTGTAGATCCCAGTGTCCCGGCCTGGAATGCCCTGGCTTCCACCCTCCCGCAGCTGGTAGCCTCTCTCTGCCAGTAGGCTTCATTTGTCCACACCACTCCCTTTGGCCCATGGTGCTTTCTGCCTCACCATGTGGAACAGGGCAGGCCCAGGTGTGCCCAGGGCCTGAGGAGCCAGTGGTTTGAAGGAAGGTTTGCCTTTCAGTTCGTGCCTCTCTGCAGGCCTTTCCCTGCTGTCCAGCACCGAGAGCTGTGTACGAGGGGTGAACAGTCCTCCCCGTGGTCCTTAAGCATTTGCTTCATCACTGTGTTCTTACTGTTCAGCCAGGGAAAGAGAGGTGGGTCTAGGTCTGGATCCTAGAACCCTCGCTGTGCAGTCTTTTCCTTACTACCCCAAAGTAAGACCAGTGGGGATTTATTTCCTTTTGTTGAGAAGAGTGAAGGAAGTGCAGCGCCCCAGCGGAAGGAAACACTGTATCGGACAAGCTTCCACAGGCAGCAGCAGAATCCCTCCCCAGAACCACCAACAGGTGCTGGCTGAGTGCTTACACCTGCCGCCTGTCCTCGGCTGCCTGCTTAGGGAGGAGCGAAGAAGGAAGAGGCCCAGGCCGCCATGCAGCCCGGGCTTCCTTGCTCATGAAGAGCAGCAGTGGGAGGCAAACAGTAGCATCTTCCCCCGATCCTTTATCCTGTATCTCCCTTCTGACCCCCCTTTCTGGAACATCTGGCTTAGGGGGAATCAAATTGGTATTTTCTTAACATTCGATTTCATTTTAGAAAAAGCAACCTTAGGCTGGGCGCGGTGGCTCAAGCCTGTAATCCCAGCACTTTGGGAGGCCGAGACGGGCGGATCACGAGGTCAGGAGATCGAGACCATCCTGGCTGACATGGTGAAACCCCGTCTCTACTAAAAATACAAAAAACTAGCCGGGCGAGGTGGCGGGCGCCTGTAGTCCCAGCTACTAGGGAGGCTGAGGCAGGAGAATGGCGTAAACCCAGGAGGCAGAGCTTGCAGTGAGCTGAGATCCGGCCACTGCACTCCAGTCCGGGCGACAGAGTGAGACTCCACCTCAAAAAAAAAAAAGAAAAAGCAACCTTTTGCTTTGCAATATATCCCAAAGAGAGAGACAGATACAACATTGAGTTTAATAATCAGCAAAGGGCAGGGATTTGCCTCCTGTGACCTGTATCTTTCTTTGCAGACATTCAGGAATTGGTGCTCATTCCTGCCTTAATTACAGGGGTTTATAGAAAAAAAAAATTTTTTTTTTGAGACGGAGTCTCACTTTGTCACCAGGCTGGAGTGCAGTGGCACAATCTCAGCTCACTGCAACCCCACCTCCCAGGTTCAAGGGATTCTCCTGCCTCAGCTCCCGAGTAGCTGGGATTACAGGCGCATGCCACTGTGCCCACCTAATTTTTTATGTTTTTTAGTAGAGACGGGGTTTCACCGTGTTAGCCAGAATGGTCTCGATCTCCTGATCTCATGATACGCCTGCCTCGGCCTCCCAAAGTGCTAGGTTTATAGTCGTGAGCTACCGTGCCTGGCCCATAGAAAGCTTTTTTAGAGAGAGAAACTGAGGCAGAGGGTTGAAGTCACGCAATCATGAGCTCCCTGCCCAGAGTTAAAAATCCATGAATAGCTAAATGATTAAGAAAATCCAAAACCTCCCTCTCAATTCTCTAACAAGGGCCCTGCGGCCCCAGTGTTTACACTGAGTTGTCAGCACTCTCGACTTCTGTGCACTGAGAAGCTCCGGGCTTCGAAGGCTTGGAGCTGTTATCCCCACTAAACAGCTGCGGTCTTTCTTGTTCCTGCTCTAAAGACATTCTTTTTGGGAGGGGACATTCCTGCCAGGACTCCCATCCAGCTCTCAGTAGCAAGAAGTTTCCCATCCTGAAAAACTCAACAGAAACTAAAAACTGACTCTGTGCCATGGGGTTCCCAAGCATTTGTAGCCTTTCAGAATTTGACCTTGATTCAGCCAGTAAGACAGGGCTGGCCAAGGCCAGCTTTTTGCTGCCTAGCCATCATCTTTATGCACGTTCAGGAGACAAAGGGTGTTAGGTGTTACAGGGCCATGGCGGGGCTTGCCGCACACTGAGCCCCTGCTGAAAGCAGAACAAGAGATGAGGTGGCTGGGCCTGGATTGAAATGACAAACTGTAACTCTTCTACAAATGTAGAGGTTTATTTCAACAAAATGTGTAAAGAGTGCATCTGAAGCTCCTGCTCATCACGGTATGTGTCCATCAAATTCTGAGACAAATGACGGCTGTTTTGTGAACAAAGAGAACAGATAATATGGCAGTCCCCGTCCAAGCAGGTCTTGGTCAATATCCATCATTTATATTCCTCCTGCCTGAGTAGCCTTGCATGTGTGAGGGGCTGTAGGACTGTCAGATTGCTCATGTTCTGTGGCTCTGACTTAAAAATCCTTGTCCAGGGTAAGACCGACAGTGAGGAGCTCTGGGGATCGGGGAGGAGGCATTACAGGGTTCTAGAGAGGAAACATACTCATTTGTGTCATAATTTGGTGGGGAGAGGGGAGGTAAAGGAGTGTAACCCACCCTGCCTCTGAAGAGATGCCTGGACAGGCCTCCTGGGAGGTGCAGGACTTCATACCACTTGTAGATATGTGGGATTTGATTTATTGCAAAAAAGCGTAGAAGAAGAATCTGGTCAAAATGAATCCAATTCTTAGTAGGCAAGCAAATAGCCAGCAATGGTCAATGCATTTTCCTGGACTGAGAATCGTCCCCCACCACTTTATGCCCTTCTCTGAAGGTGTTGAACACCCACACCTTCCACCAGGGCAGCCAGGCTGAGGCTCTGACTCCTGGGGGCAGTCCGCTCCATACCCAGCCATATAGTACCCACCTGCAACCCAGAACCATTCAGTTCAGCCAATCCATCTGCACAGATTCCTCCCGAAGAAGGGGAGGTGGAGCTCCACTCTTGTGTGCGAACTACAGGGTTAAGGCTCAGAACCGTAGCTCGTCCAAGAGCGTTCATACCCTTAGTGCTTCTCAAACGCCTTAGTGATTTCCTCCTTGGCCGTCAGTGACAAATGCAATTAGCTGCTCTAAAGGAACCGGATGCTACACCAGCCCTGATCACCTGCCACTCTTACTTTAGGAACAGGGGAATCAGTAAGTTCTTTTCTTGAATAAACTAGTTGTTGAAAGTAAACGCTCTCCACCACCTGAGGAAGCCCCCAATGCTGGTCAGGAGGGGCCAGTAAGCCTGGAGGACAGCAGCACCATGACTGAGTTGTAAAGAATCTTAAGATCATGTGGATTCTGTGTTTCCTGGAAGCCTCCCTCATCGGGAAGGCCAGCTCCTGGTGCTGAGGGCGTAGCTGTCACCAGGGTCCTTTCAGAACTGTGGGGAGACCTGCTACATCTGCTGCCTGTCTACATTCTGGGGAAGAGAGTAGAAACGTTAGCTGCTAGGACGGTAATCCTGGAACTAGGGAAGAGTGACTGTGGAGGCACCATTAACCTCTCAAAACCATCCAAGCTCCAGGCTTCATAGCAACAACTTTCCAAGTCCTCAAAACAGACTATGTGGCTGGCCCTCCACATGACGTAAGTACCTAGTTTCCACCAGTGCAGAAAGAGTTCTCTCTGGCTCCTCCTCTGCCAACTCAGGCTTCACCGCCTGTGGAACTGCTGGGGCCCCTCACGCACTGGGGCCTTGCCGCTCCCAGCCACATGCAACAGCTAGCCCAGCAGTAACATGCAGGTGAGAGGCCAACTACCTTTCCCTCTGTCCTCAGAGACTGAACCCAAGGTTGGAGTCCCCTAAATCAAGAATAACTGAGTCTAGTTTCTTTCTCTGCTTCTTGGCTCACAGTTTTGCCCTCATCTTTGAGTTCCTATGGAGCTTGTGGTAGACTTCATGCTCTAATTTTTCGTCATAAAAGGTACCATGGTGTGGTTAAACTGGGAATCATTCCTCTCCAGTGCCTACTGTGTGCTGGGCTAAGAGTCAGGGTAATAAACAATGGACTTGAGGCTTCCCCCTCTCCTTAGCCCTCCTCTGCTGCCTGTGGCTGCGGCTCATGGGGCCAGGGGTGAGAGGTGCTGCTGCCTGGCAACTCCAGCTCCTCACGCTTCCCCATGCTGGGAGCCAAGGGGCTGTCAGGACAGGAGGGCAGCCCTGCTTGGGGTAGTAAGACCTCATGGCACATGTTTGTACCTTTCATTGCCTTCTAGTCCTGTGTAGGGAGTGGAGGACTAGGCTTGGCTGGGGTAATAAATACTGAATGGGGTAGGTATGACTGGTGGGCTGGAGGGGTTCTGTGATCTTACATCCCAGGATGTCATGCGTAACCTGAAACACTTGGGAGGAAGTCAAATGCCACTTTGACTCCAGTGCTGGGTCTCCTGTGCCTTCTCATTACAGTGGTTGCAGTTGTAAAAGGCAGCTCTAGCCCTTTTCTCCAGAGACAGGGCAGGGACAGGCAGGAAGCTCTTCCTACGTGGAAGGGGAGTCCATTGTGGAGAGGATCCGTACAACTTCTGCTCGCTGAGTAGGTGATATATGCTGGGTCATATGGATGATGGAATCCATGGCAACCTCTGGATTGGCCTGGACCAAGCTGGAGAGGAAGATTGGGAATGGTGAAGAAAAGAGAGGCAGAGGTGTCTAGATCAGGACAGCTAAAGAACTGCCCAGTAAACGTGTGCACCGTCCACTGCAGACATTTTAGGCACTGCCTCACCTTATTTGTTTCCCTACATTACAAATATCCAGCCAAGGTAGGCAAGACAAACCCAAAACGGTTTGTTATGTTGAAAAAGGAATTAAACCCAAAACAAAAACAATGGGGGCATGTCACAAAGACAGCAACTGGGGCATCAAAATAAGCCCAGTAATGAATTATAAATCAGTAAAAAACAACTTCATGAGTCCATACCAATAAGGAATATATAAATGAATCAGCAGGAGTGAGGACTGAGTGGTGACTGGTAATTGTGGAGGGTGTACTGGAGTTGGAAAGTTATCATTTTGCAAGCTCATTGTAAAGACCATACCAGGCGAGACTCTCCAGAGGGAAATTTTGATGAAAGCAAGATACTTGCATGGCCTTAAAATGTCTTCCCACAGACTACTTATTAGGTGCAAGGGGGGAAATCAGTAATTATACGGTAGAGAAATGGAGCAATGTCTCGACCAGGGGATGAAATTAACATGAGGAGCAGATGAACAGCACGTGCCCCCATATGTGGTGCCCTGTGAAGGTGCTGGCCAGAGCGCCTCACCTGCATCTCATCGTGGGGAGACAGCAGACAAACTCAAAATGAGCAGTGTTCTACAGATGGTAGATATAAGCTAAAAGTTTTTAATCAATGTTAAATTTACAAAAGTGGATCATTTTATGATGGTTATATAAAAGTATCCCTATTCTCAGCAAATGCACACTGAAATATTTGGGAGTAAAGGCCATGATATATGTAACACCCTTAAGTAGTTCAGAAAGAGGAAAAATGTATATGCATAGAGGAGAGAGGACAGGCACACTCACAAGTGATATAGCAAGGAGAAGAAAATGTTAACAGGTAAATCTGAGTGCAGATATTATACATAGGCGTGTAAGTGAAATGTTTCCAAATAAAGTTTTATAAAAATGCCCCTGCAGTCTCTACCACCCATCCTATGGAGCAGACGGAAGCCTCTAGAAGAATACAGCTGACTCTTGGCTAGAGGAGGCTTTCCTCCCAGAGTCATTCGTCCGGTTTGAGTATCAGCATTCAGAGCTAAGAGGTGAGCATAGTGAACTAAGCCTTCATCTAGCCCAGTTTATTAAGTGCCCCTGGGGAGCAGTAGCTGAAAAAGAATTGGGCTTTGGGGCCATATCTGTACCTGTGGGTCAACTACAGCTGTCTCAAACAGCAAGAGACTGCAGAGAGCGCAAGGTTTCTGCGATCATCTCATTATTTGTTCGGAAACTTTTTATTCCAAAGAAATTAGCCCTCCTTCTCTAGTGGAGTTCCCCACATTGGTCTCACCTGCGGATTTGCTTGAGGACGTAGTCTCTGCTGATGCATTTGATGTTTTCCTCTATTACCGAGTGAACGCCATCCTCCTCTGTCAGCTGTTTTTCTAGCCACTCCGCCAGATCCTTATTATTGTCCCAAACATAGGCCTGCAAACAGATGACTCTTGGTCAAACACCAGCGCTCAGGCCAGGCCTGGACATCCTGACTGTTCAGGATCTGGAGTTCTTACTCCAAAAGCGTGCTCCGTGTCCATGATTCTCCTTCACTGTTGGCACTGTGCAGGAGGAGGAAGTAGGCCTCAAGGCAGGAGCTGTGCCCCTTCTCCTTCTCTTCGTTTATGGACACACGTGTACACCTGAAGCTTCCACGGGGCTCTCCCGAGCACTCCGGTGCTCACACCCTGACTCTGTCCTGTCAGACTCTGGGGACCGACCTATTTGACAAAGGCTAAGCGAATTCAATAACCTGACAGATTTGAGAGAACCAGTTAAAAGCCCAAACTACTTAGTAAAGTGCGATTGAGAAGGTGAGGCTGTTTATTTAGTGTTTTGCTTTCAGAGGAGCTGAGACACAATGCCTAAAGTATAAGTCTTTAGCCCCAGTGAGGCCTGGCAGTCACTGGATGGATGAAGTCTCCTGAAATAGAGCCCACTGTCTTTCAACGAGGCACGGACGGAGGACTGATGGGAGGGGAAGTCTTGTTGCCAGGGTAGAGCGACCAGGTCAGAAACCTAAGCCCCATTTTATTACCTAAGAGAGTATTCAAAAGGATCAAGATGTCCATAACCCTGAAAATCTCAACAAACCACCTCTCACCTCCTTTTCAAGATCATTTAGCTGAGTATTTCCTAGGTGGTTGACTACATAATAATTCAGGAGTGTGTTAGAAGCCTAATAGCCTTCTCCTTGCTCTCTTCTCCTCTCATTTTCTTTACAAATCATTTAGGAATCGTTTTGTTAATGGTTTCCGGAAAACCAAGTACCACAATTAGGGCTCATTCATATTTATGTCATTTTGTTTGGGTAATTAAACACAAAGCTCGTCATTTAAAGGTGCGCTATCCTTCTCTGTTATCACTAACGAAGTCAAAGTCAGAATGACAATGAGTTTGGTGCTGTAATTTAATAGGTGGGTGCGCTAGGGACTCTGAGGCTTTGAGGCTTGAGACGTGGCTACAGGAAGCCTGTATACAGGCAAGGTCACCAAAGCCACAGCTGTGACTACTGGGCTGCAGAGGAAATGTTTTCATCACAACAGGCCTCAAGCAGTACAAAACTGAGCACTAGCCTATGTTCTAACTATCTCGTGCCTTCAAATATAATGGTTTCTTTTCAGACTCTCACTTCCTGTCTCTAACTTAGCTGCCGACTTAGTTGTGACTGGTTATTTGATGTATGTCATTTCATTGACTTCTCTGTTTCTAAAAATTAAGTTCTTTACATTGGAAGGATGAAGGCTTCCCGGAACTAAAGACCAGCAGTACGTCTCTTCTAGTTCTTTGTCCGTTTCTTTTTCTGACTCAAATGTGCCCAGTTCTGTTTGTAATCACTGATAAGCAGATCAGCAATTCTTCTGCTGGAGTGTGTGGCCCTGTCAGTGCAAACCGGAGCGAGCCTCTCCTCTCTGTGCCTGGGTTAGGACTCCCAGCGTGTCTCAAGGCCGCACTGCCTTGAGAAAGTGTTTTCTGCCTAAGGAAAGGAAGCGTCATGCCAGCCCCTACCCACGAGGGAGAAGGCGGCACTGCGTTTCCCATAACATGCTTTTAACCCACTCTTGCGACCCAGCTTGCTGCACGCCCCACATAGGGATGGGTCTCCCTGGACTCCTAAACGTCGCCACCTAAATTTCAACATTTCCATTTCCATCATTGGCAATCTACTCTTCTGCGCCATGGTTTCAGGACTTCTACACATTCCCCTACTTAGGAAGATTGCGGTGGCGGGGAGGAAGAGATAAAACAATAAATGCTTCTTGGATTTCAGAATGGAAAAAAAAAAAACGCCCAAGATTTTTAGATTTACCCAAGAATCCCAAAGCCTTTAGTTTAGGAGAATATTTAATACTCTTATTAATCATTTTTAATCCGTTTGCTTTTAATTAAGAAACAGCATGATGCTTTCCTATCAACATATGCCAGGGAGCAGATTAATTGTGGCTTAAGATAACTCTCCTTGATTGGTGTAATGTATTAGCTAACGAGATGCCTGCTTCCAACGATGCTCAGACACTACGCTGGAAAGCCAGCTACCCTCCAGAGAAAACTCTTCTGCCTTCTCCTCCTGCAGCCACAGAGTAGGCTAGGTGTTTAAGTTAAACATTTTGAAAAGTTCCCAGACAGGATTAGGGCAACGCATTCCAAGTTTTACAGTTGCTTGAAAATATGGGCCCTATATAAAACACCTGCTGTCTGAGCCAAGTACCACTGGGTGACAGTGACCAAGCCAAGCCCCAGCACGTGACAGCCTAGAGTACACGAAGCAAAGGGACCTTAAGTTCTAATCAACTGCATGTTTAGCAAAAATAAACTTCAGTACGCAGAGTGCCACTGGATTTTCTCAACAGACCTGGGAGGGTTACTATACTGTTGTCAGCTAATTTGCTATAACTGGGAAAAGCAAGCTCCCACTGGGTTATGGAGTTTACAGGTTTTTGCTTTTGTTTTTTTTCCAGACAGGGTCTCCCCTTCTGTTGCCAGGGCTGGAGTACAGTGGCATGATCACAGCTCATTGCAGCCCGAAACTCCTGGGCTCACGTGATTCTCCTGCATCAGCATCCTGAATAGCTAGGATTACAGGCATGCCCCACCATGCCCCGCAAAACTTTTTTTGGTAGAAACAGGGTCTCATCATGTTGCCCAGGCTGGTCTTGAACTCCTGGGCTCAAGCAGTTCCCCTGCCTTGGCCTCCCAAAGTGCTAGGATTACAGGCATGTGCCACTGTGCCCAGCCAGAGCCTACAGTTTCTTGTTTGCTCTTTTAGAACAGTTGTAAGACTCATTAATTCCAGTCATCCAGAAGGATAAGCCACCCTTATTCCCAGGAAGAAGCCATTATTATTTCCCTCCTTAAAATTATGAAAATGGGCCCGGCACAGTGGCTTACACCTGTTATCCCAGCAATTTGGGATGCTGAGGTAGGGAATTGCTTGAGTCCAGGAGATTCAGACTAGCCTGGGCAACATGACAAAACCCCATCTCTACAAAAAATCAGCCAGGTGGGGTGGTGTGTGCCTATAGTCCCAGCTACTTGGGAGGCTGAGGTGGGAAGGGAGGATCACCTGAGCCCAGGAGATTGAGGCTGAAAGTGAGTCATCATATACCAGTACACTCCAGCAGCCTGGGCAACAAAGTGAGACCAAAAAAAAAAAAAAAAGGAAAGAAGGTGTGGCCAGTCATTCCTAGTGTTCCAGCATGGACTTTAAACAAGTGTGATATGTGGCCGGGCGCGGTGGCTCAAGCCTGTAATCCCAGCACTTTGGGAGGCCGAGACGGGCGGATCACGAGGTCAGGAGATCGAGACCCTCCTGGCTAACACGGTGAAACCTCGTCTCTACTAAAAAATACAAAAAACTAGCCAGGCGAGGTGGCGGGCGCCTGTAGCCCCAGCTACTCGGGAGGCTGAGGCAGGAGAATGGCTTAAACCCGGGAGGTGGAGCTTGCAGTGAGCTGAGATCCGGCCACTGCACTCCAGCCTGGGCGACAGAGCGAGACTCTGTCTCAAAAAAAAAAAAAAAAAAAAGTGTGATATGCTAGGCTGCTAACATTATGACAGGCCTGGGCCCATTTGCCACCTGTCTGCATATCCATCTGTATCAGAACATTTTACCAACAAAATATCAATAATTCTGTATCACAACAGTGGCCTGTCCTCCAATGAATGTTCAACAGACACTTTCTCTCTGCATCAGCGGATAAGTATCTCAGGCACTAGTCAGCCTCACTAATGTTATGTAGTAATTAGTCTATCTCACAACATCTAAATGATCTGTTTGGAAAGTTTCATTTCTAACATATCGGATAGCTGTTAAGTCCTCCTTAGACAATGGTTCAGCAGGGCCAGGGAGTGACCAGGGTACAACCTGATGGATGTGAGCCCTGATAACTATGCCCTACTAATAACTCACCTTGGGAGCTGCTTGGAGACACCTCCAGCTAGGGAGGCTCCTCCCACTTCTGGGAAACATGCAGCCTGATGGGAGTAGGGATGGCATACACATCCCAAGGAATATGCCTATTTTGGAAAGACATTTTTCAATACACCTATACTTACAAGGCTAAGCCCTATCCAACAGAAGCCCAAGAAAGGATGTGATTTTTTTTCCAGAGGCTTTAGAGTACAATAGCCAAAGGACATGTGGGCTAGGGTGGCCACCAGACCCCTGTGAACCAAGTTCCTGTGAGCCAATCCCATCTCAGCTCCAGGCCCATAGCAGGGCCAAGCAATGCTTTCCAGGTTCTACCTTACCTCCTCCCTGCCTGGCCCTGTGTGAGAAGTTTGGTGTATGAGACTTATTCATCAGTAGCCTGAGGCCAGGTTTTGAGGGCAGTGGAAATAAGCGACCCTATCAATAGTGCTTTTTCCTCTATGATCCTCGCAGGGGCCTCCGTTGAGCATTCGTTTCACTTGGAAATCCAGAATAGGAGCGATGGGTAGCTGTGTGAACAGTAAGAATGCACCATGGCATCAGGCTGTGGGAACATGAGAGCATGCCAAACCAAAGAGCGTCTGAGCACCCACTGTGCTCCGGAGTCAGCACCCTTTCCACTGAGGTCAATCAGCTGTACATCTTTGACTTGGTCTGTGTTGCTATTATTATTTTTTTACCTTCTAACATGGAGGAGGGGAAACTAGCATATTTTGAATGTCTACTGAGCCAGACATTGTGTTCCATACTTTCTCTTTTTGGAGACAGGGTCTCACTCTCTTGCCCAGGCTGGGGTGCAGTGGCGCCATCAAAACTCACTATAACCTCAAACTCCTTTGCCCAAGCGATGCTCCTGCCTCAGCCACCTGAGGAGCTAGGACTACAGGTGTGTGCCAGGACACCGAGCAAATTTTAAAATTTTTTGTGAAGACAGGGTCTTGCTTTGTTATCCAGGCTGGTCTCAAACTCCTGGCCTCAAGTGATCCTCCCTCCCACTTCAGCTTCCCAAAGCACTGGGATTACAGACGTGAGTCACCACATCTGACTTAATGCTCCATACTTTACTCATCATGTTATTTAAAATCACTGAACCC